>NW_027182510.1:1401548-2803096 GCF_040938575.1 Ambystoma mexicanum | reverse complement strand
AGAAGCATTGAGATATCACATCTCATGCTATAGGAAGGGTCTCAGGATTGGAATGTGAAGGATTTGGATATCACATCTCATGCTAAAGGAAGGGTCTCAGGTTTGGTAGAAGCATTGAGATATCACGTCTCTGCTATCGGAAGGGTCTCAGGATTGGATTGGGAAGGAGTTGGATATCCCTTCTCATGCTATAGGAAGGGTCTCAGGATTTGAATGGCAAGGAGTTGGATATCACATCTCATGCCATAGGAAGGGTCTCAGGTTTGGTATAAGCATTGAGATATCACATCTCTGCTATCGGAAGGGTCTCAGGATTGGAATGGGAAGGAGTTGGATATTCCCATCTCATGTTATAGGAAGGGTCTCAGGTTTGGTATTAGAAGCATTGAGATATCACATCTCATGCTATAGGAAGGGTCTCAGGATTGGAATGGGAAGGACTTGGATATCACATCTCATGCTATAGGGAGGGTCTCAAGTTTGATATTAGAAGCTTTGAGATATCACATCTCATGATATCGGAAGGGTCTCAGGATTGGAATGGGAAGGAGTTGGATATCACATCTCATGATAAAGGAAGGGTCTAAGGTTTGGAAGGGGAAGGATTTGGATATCACATCTCATGTCATATTACGGGTCTCAGGTTTGGTATTAGAAGTATTGAGATATCAAGTCTCAGAGTATAGGAAGGGTCTCAGAATTGGAATGGGAAGGAGTTGGATATCACATCTCAAGCTACAGGAAGGGTCTCAGGATTGGAATGGGAAGGACTTGGATATCACATCTCATGCTATAGGGAGGCTCTCAGGTTTGGAAGGGGAAAGAGTTGGATATCACATTTCATGTTAGAGGTAGGATCTCAGGTTTGGTATTAGAGGCATTGAGATATCACATCTCATGCTATCAGAAGGGTCTCAGGAATGGAATGGGAAGGAGTTGGATATCACATCTCATGCTAAAGGGAGGGTCTCAGGTTTGGAAGGGGAAGGATTTGGATATCACATCTCATGTTATAGGAAGGATCTCAGGTTTGGTATTAGAAGCATTGAGATATCACATCTCATGCTATCGGAAGGATCTCAGGTTTGGTATTAGAAGCATTTAGATATCACATCTCATGCTATCAGAAGGGTCTCAGGATTGGAATGGGAAGGAGTTGGATATCACATCTCATGCTAAAGGGAGGGTCTCAGGTTTGGAAGGGGAAGGATTTGGATATCACATCTCATGTTATCGGAAGGATCTCACGTTTGGTATTAGAAGTATTGAGATATCATATCTCATGCTATAGGAAGGGTCTCAGGATTGGAATGGGAAAGAGTTGGATATCACATCTCATGCTATAGGGAGTGTCTCAGGATTGGAATGGGAAGGACTTAGATATCACATATCATGCTATAGGGAGGGTCTCAGTTTTGATATTAGAAGCATTGAGATATCACATCTCATGCTATCGGAAGTGTCTCAGGATTGGAATGGGAAGGAGCTGGATATCACATCTCATGCTAAAGGAAGGGTCTCAGGTTTGGAACGGGAAGGATTTGGATATCACATCTCATGTTATAGGAAGGGTCTCAGGTTTGGTATAAGCATTGAGATATCACATCTCTGCTATCGGAAGTGTCTCAGGATTGGAATGGGAAGGAGTTGGATATCACATCTCATGTTATAGGACGGGTCTCAGGTTTGTTATTAGAATCATTGAGATATCATATTGCATGCTGTAGGAAGGGTCTAAGGGTTGGAATGGGAAGGACTTGGATATCACATCTCATGCTATAGATAGGCTCTTAGGTTTGGAAAGGGAAGGAGTTGGATATCATATCTCATGCTATAGGACGGGTCTCAGGTTTGTTATTAGAATCATTGAGATATCATATTGCATGCTGTAGGAAGGGTCTAAGGATTGGAATGGGAAGGACTTGGATATCACATCTCATGCTATAGATAGGCTCTTAGGTTTGGAAAGGGAAGGAGTTGGATATCACATTTCATGTTAGAGGAAGGATCTCAGGTTTGGTATTAGAAGCATTGAGATATCACATCTCATGCTATATGAAGGGTCTCAGGATTGGAATGGGAAGTAGTTGGATATCACATCTCATGCTATAGGTAGGCTCTCAGGTTTGGTATAAGCATTGAGATATCACATCTCATGCTATAGGAAGGGTCTCAGGATTGGAATGGGAAGGAGTTGTATATGACATCTCAGGCCATAGGAAGGTTCTCAGGTTTGGTATAAGCATTGAGATATCACATCTCTGCTATCGGAAGGGTCTCAGGATTGGAATGGGAAGGAGTTGGACATCCCATCTCATGTTATAGGAAGGGTCTCAGGTTTGGTATTAGAAGCATAGAGATATCAAATCTCATGCTATAGGAAGGGTCTCAGGATTTGAATGGCAAGGAGTTGGATATCACATCTCATGCCATAGGAAGGGTCACAGGTTTGGTATAAGCATTGAGATATCACATCTCTGCTATCGGAAGGGTCTCAGGATTGGATTGGGAAGGAGTTAGATATCCCTTCTCATGCTATAGGAAGTGTCTCAGGTTGGAATGGGAAGGAGTTGGATATCACATCTCATGTTATAGGAAGGGTCTCAGGATTGGAATGGGAGGGACTTGGATGTCACATCTCATGCTATAGGGAGGGTCTCAAGTTTGATATTAGAAGCATTGAGATAACAAATCTCATGATATCGGAAGGGTCTCAGGATTGGAATGGGAAGGAGTTGGATATCACATCTCATGATAAAGGAAAGGTCTAAGGTTTGGAAGGGGAAGGATTTGGATATCACATCTCATATTATAGGACGGGTCTCAGGTTTGGTATTAGAAGCATTGAGATATCAAGTCTCATGGTATAAGAAGGGTCTCAGAATTGGAATGGGAAGGAGTTGGATATCACACCTCAAGCTATAGGAAGTGTCTCAGGATTGGAATGGGAAGGAGTTTGATATCACATCTCATGCCATAGTATGGGTCTCAGGTTTGGTAGAAGCATTGGGATATCACATCTCATGCTATCGGAAGGGTATCAGTATTGGATTTGGAAGAAGTTGGATATCCCATCTCATGCTATAGGAAGGGTCTCAGGTTGGAATGGGAAGGAGTTGGATATCACATTTCATGTTATAGGAAGGGTCTCAGGATTGGAATGGGAAGGACTTGGATATCATATCTCATGCTATAGGACGGGTCTCAGGTTTGTTATTAGAATCATTGAGATATCATATTGCATGCTGTAGGAAGGGTCTAAGGATTGGAATGGGAAGGACTTGGATATCACATCTCATGCTATAGATAGGCTCTTAGGTTTGGAAAGGGAAGGAGTTGGATATCACATTTCATGTTAGAGGAAGGATCTCAGGTTTGGTATTAGAAGCATTGAGATATCACATCTCATGCTATATGAAGGGTCTCAGGATTGGAATGGGAAGTAGTTGGATATCACATCTCATGCTATAGGAAGGGTCTCAGGTTTGGTATAAGCATTGAGATATCACATCTCATGCTATAGGACAGGTCTCAGGATTGGAATGGAAGGAGTTGGATATCACATCTCATGTTATAGGAAGGATCTCAGGTTTGGTATTAGAAGCATTGAGACATCACATCTCATGCTATAGGAAGGGTCTCAGGGTTGGAATGGGAAGGAGTTGGATATCACATCTCATCCAATAGGAAGGGTCTCAGGTTTGGAATGGGAAGGAATTGGATATCACATCTCATGTTATAGGAAGGATCTCAGGTTTGGTATTAGAAGCATTGAGATATCACATCTCATGCTATAGGAAGGGTCTCAGGATTGGAATGTGAAGGATTTGGATATCACATCTCATGCTAAAGGAAGGGTCTCAGGTTTGGTAGAAGCATTGAGATATCACGTCTCTGCTATCGGAAGGGTCTCAGGATTGGATTGGGAAGGAGTTGGATATCCCTTCTCATGCTATAGGAAGGGTCTCAGGATTTGAATGGCAAGGAGTTGGATATCACATCTCATGCCATAGGAAGGGTCTCAGGTTTGGTATAAGCATTGAGATATCACATCTCTGCTATCGGAAGGGTCTCAGGATTGGAATGGGAAGGAGTTGGATATTCCCATCTCATGTTATAGGAAGGGTCTCAGGTTTGGTATTAGAAGCATTGAGATATCACATCTCATGCTATAGGAAGGGTCTCAGGATTGGAATGGGAAGGACTTGGATATCACATCTCATGCTATAGGGAGGGTCTCAAGTTTGATATTAGAAGCTTTGAGATATCACATCTCATGATATCGGAAGGGTCTCAGGATTGGAATGGGAAGGAGTTGGATATCACATCTCATGATAAAGGAAGGGTCTAAGGTTTGGAAGGGGAAGGATTTGGATATCACATCTCATGTTATATTACGGGTCTCAGGTTTGGTATTAGAAGCATTGAGATATCAAGTCTCAGAGTATAGGAAGGGTCTCAGAATTGGAATGGGAAGGAGTTGGATATCACATCTCAAGCTATAGGAAGTGTCTCAGGATTGGAATGGGAAGGAGTTTGATATCACATCTCATGCCATAGTATGGGTCTCAGGTTTGGTAGAAGCATTGGGATATCACATCTCATGCTATCGGAAGGGTATCAGTATTGGATTTGGAAGAAGTTGGATATCCCATCTCATGCTATAGGAAGGGTCTCAGGTTGGAATGGGAAGGAGTTGGATATCACATTTCATGTTATAGGAAGGGTCTCAGGATTGGAATGGGAAGGACTTGGATATCATATCTCATGCTATAGGACGGGTCTCAGGTTTGTTATTAGAATCATTGAGATATCATATTGCATGCTGTAGGAAGGGTCTAAGGATTGGAATGGGAAGGACTTGGATATCACATCTCATGCTATAGATAGGCTCTTAGGTTTGGAAAGGGAAGGAGTTGGATATCACATTTCATGTTAGAGGAAGGATCTCAGGTTTGGTATTAGAAGCATTGAGATATCACATCTCATGCTATATGAAGGGTCTCAGGATTGGAATGGGAAGTAGTTGGATATCACATCTCATGCTATAGGAAGGGTCTCAGGTTTGGTATAAGCATTGAGATATCACATCTCATGCTATAGGACAGGTCTCAGGATTGGAATGGAAGGAGTTGGATATCACATCTCATGTTATAGGAAGGATCTCAGGTTTGGTATTAGAAGCATTGAGACATCACATCTCATGCTATAGGAAGGGTCTCAGGGTTGGAATGGGAAGGAGTTGGATATCACATCTCATCCAATAGGAAGGGTCTCAGGTTTGGAATGGGAAGGAATTGGATATCACATCTCATGTTATAGGAAGGATCTCAGGTTTGGTATTAGAAGCATTGAGATATCACATCTCATGCTATAGGAAGGGTCTCAGGATTGGAATGTGAAGGATTTGGATATCACATCTCATGCTAAAGGAAGGGTCTCAGGTTTGGTAGAAGCATTGAGATATCACGTCTCTGCTATCGGAAGGGTCTCAGGATTGGATTGGGAAGGAGTTGGATATCCCTTCTCATGCTATAGGAAGGGTCTCAGGATTTGAATGGCAAGGAGTTGGATATCACATCTCATGCCATAGGAAGGGTCTCAGGTTTGGTATAAGCATTGAGATATCACATCTCTGCTATCCGAAGGGTCTCAGGATTGGAATGGGAAGGAGTTGGATATTCCCATCTCATGTTATAGGAAGGGTCTCAGGTTTGGTATTAGAAGCATTGAGATATCACATCTCATGCTATAGGAAGGGTCTCAGGATTGGAATGGGAAGGACTTGGATATCACATCTCATGCTATAGGGAGGGTCTCAAGTTTGATATTAGAAGCTTTGAGATATCACATCTCATGATATCGGAAGGGTCTCAGGATTGGAATGGGAAGGAGTTGGATATCACATCTCATGATAAAGGAAGGGTCTAAGGTTTGGAAGGGGAAGGATTTGGATATCACATCTCATGTTATATTACGGGTCTCAGGTTTGGTATTAGAAGCATTGAGATATCAAGTCTCAGAGTATAGGAAGGGTCTCAGAATTGGAATGGGAAGGAGTTGGATATCACATCTCAAGCTACAGGAAGGGTCTCAGGATTGGAATGGGAAGGACTTGGATATCACATTTCATGCTATAGGGAGGCTCTCAGGTTTGGAAGGGGAAAGAGTTGGATATCACATTTCATGTTAGAGGTAGGATCTCAGGTTTGGTATTAGAGGCATTGAGATATCACATCTCATGCTATCAGAAGGGTCTCAGGAATGGAATGGGAAGGAGTTGGATATCACATCTCATGCTAAAGGGAGGGTCTCAGGTTTGGAAGGGGAAGGATTTGGATATCACATCTCATGTTATAGGAAGGATCTCAGGTTTGGTATTAGAAGCATTGAGATATCACATCTCATGCTATCGGAAGGATCTCAGGTTTGGTATTAGAAGCATTTAGATATCACATCTCATGCTATCAGAAGGGTCTCAGGATTGGAATGGGAAGGAGTTGGATATCACATCTCATGCTAAAGGGAGGGTCTCAGGTTTGGAAGGGGAAGGATTTGGATATCACATCTCATGTTATCGGAAGGATCTCACGTTTGGTATTAGAAGTATTGAGATATCATATCTCATGCTATAGGAAGGGTCTCAGGATTGGAATGGGAAAGAGTTGGATATCACATCTCATGCTATAGGGAGTGTCTCAGGATTGGAATGGGAAGGACTTAGATATCACATATCATGCTATAGGGAGGGTCTCAGTTTTGATATTAGAAGCATTGAGATATCACATCTCATGCTATCGGAAGTGTCTCAGGATTGGAATGGGAAGGAGCTGGATATCACATCTCATGCTAAAGGAAGGGTCTCAGGTTTGGAACGGGAAGGATTTGGATATCACATCTCATGTTATAGGAAGGGTCTCAGGTTTGGTATAAGCATTGAGATATCACATCTCTGCTATCGGAAGTGTCTCAGGATTGGAATGGGAAGGAGTTGGATATCACATCTCATGTTATAGGACGGGTCTCAGGTTTGTTATTAGAATCATTGAGATATCATATTGCATGCTGTAGGAAGGGTCTAAGGGTTGGAATGGGAAGGACTTGGATATCACATCTCATGCTATAGATAGGCTCTTAGGTTTGGAAAGGGAAGGAGTTGGATATCACGTTTCATGTTAGAGGAAGGATCTCAGGTTTGGTATTAGAAGCATTGAGATATCACATCTCATGCTATAGGAAGGGTCTCAGGATTGGAATGGGAAGTAGTTGGATATCACATCTCATGCTATAGGAAGGGTCTCAGGTTTAGTATAAGCATTGAGATATCACATCTCATGCTATAGGACGGGTCTCAGGATTGGAATGGAAGGAGTTGGATATCACATCTCATGTTATAGGAAGGATCTCAGGTTTGGTATTAGAAGCATTGAGACATCACATCTCATGCTATAGGAAGGGTCTCAGGGTTGGAATGGGAAGGAGTTGGATATCACATCTCATCCAATAGGAAGGGTCTCAGGTTTGGAATGGGAAGGAATTGGATATCACATCTCATGTTATAGGAAGGATCTCAGGTTTGGTATTAGAAGCGTTGAGATATCACATCTCATGCTATAGGAAGGGTCTCAGGATTGGAATGTGAAGGATTTGGATATCACATCTCATGCTAAAGGAAGGGTCTCAGGTTTGGTAGAAGCATTGAGATATCACGTCTCTGCTATCGGAAGGGTCGCAGGATTGGATTGGGAAGGAGTTGGATATCCCTTCTCATGCTATAGGAAGGGTCTCAGGATTTGAATGGCAAGGAGTTGGATATCACATCTCATGCCATAGGAAGGGTCTCAGGTTTGGTATAAGCATTGAAATATCACATCTCTGCTATCGGAAGGGTCTCAGGATTGGATTGGGAAGGAGTTGGATATCCCTTCTCATGCTATAGGAAGTGTCTCAGGTTGGAATGGGAAGGAGTTGGATATCACATCTCATGTTATAGGAAGGGTCTCAGGATTGGAATGGGAAGGATTTGGATATCACATCTCTTGCTATAGGAAGGGTCTCAGGATTGGAATGGGTAGGAGTTGGATATTACTTTCTTGCTATAGGAAGGGTCTCATGTTTGGAATGGGAAGGAGTTGGATATCACATATGCTATAGTTAGTGTCTCAGGTTTGGAACGGGAAGGAATTGGATATCACATCTCATGTTATAGGAAGGGTCTCAGGTTTGGTATAAGCATTGAGATATCACATCTCTGCTATCGAAAGCGGCTCAGGATTGGAATGGGAAGGAGTTGGATATCCCATCTCATGTTATAGTAAGAGTCTCTGGTTTGGTATTAGAATCATTGAGATATCACATCGCATGCTGTAGGAAGGGTCTAAGGATTGGAATGGGATGGACTTGGATATCACATCTCATGCTATAGGTAGGCTCTCAGGTTTGGTATAAGCATTGAGATATCACATCTCATGCTATAGGAAGGGTCTCAGGATTGGAATGGGAAGGATTTGGATATCACATCTCATGCTATAGGAAGGGTCTCAGATTTGGTATAAGCATTGAGATATCACATCTCATGCTAAAGGAAGGGTCTCAGGATTGGAATGGGAAGGAGTTGTATATGACATCTCAGGCCATAGGAAGGGTCTCAGGTTTGGTATAAGCATTGAGATATCACATCTCTGCTATCGGAAGGGTCTCAGGATTGCAATGGGAAGGAGTTGGATATCCCATCTCATGTTATAGGAAGAGTCTCAGGTTTGGTATTAGAAGCACTGAGATATCACATCTCATGCTATAGGAAGTGTCTCAAGATTGGAATGGGAAGGACTTGGATATCACATCTCATGCTATAGGGAGGGTCTCAAGTTTGATATTAGAAGCATTGAGATATCACATCTCATGCTATAGGAAGGGTCTCAGGATTGGAATGGGAAGGAGTTGGATATCACATCTCATGCTATAGGAAGGGTCTCAGGTTTGGTATAAGCAGTGAGATATCACATCTCATGCTATAGGAAGTGTCTCAGGATTGGAATGGGAAGGAGTTGGATATCACATCTCATGTTATAGGAAGGATCTCAGGTTTGGTATAAGCATTGAGATATCACATGTTTGCTATCGGAAGGGTCTCAGGATTGGAATGGGAAGGAGTTGGATATTCCCATCTCATGTTATAGGAAGGGTCTCAGGTTTGGTATTAGAAGCATTGAGACATCACATCTCATGCTATAGGAAGCGTCTCAGGATTGGAATGGGAAGGACTTGGATATCACATCTCATGCTATAGGGAGGGTCTCGAGTTTGATATTAGAAGCATTGAGATATCACATCTCATGATATCGGAAGGGTCTCAGGATTGGAATGGGAAGGAGTTGGATATCACATCTCATGATAAAGGAAGGGTCTAAGGTTTGGAAGGGGAAGGATTTGGATATCACATCTCATGTTATAGGACGGGTCTCAGGTTTGGTATTAGAAGCATTGAGATATCAAGTCTCATGGTATAGGAAGGGTCTCAGAATTGGAATGGGAAGGAGTTGGATATCACATCTCAAGCTATAGGAAGGGTCTCAGGATTGGAATGGGAAGGAGTTTGATATCACATCTCATGCCATAGTATGGGTCTCAGGTTTGGTATAAGCATTGGGATATCAAATCTCATGCTATCGGAAGGGTATCAGGATTGGAATTCCAAGGAGTTGGATATCCCATCTCATGCTATAGGAAGGGTCTCAGGTTGGAATGGGAAGGAGTTGGATATCACATCTCATGCTAAAGGGAGGGTCTCAGGTTTGGAAGGGGAAGGATTTGGATATCACATCTCATGTTATAGGAAGGATCTCAGGTTTGGTATAAGAAGCATTGAGATATCACATCTCATGCTATCGGAAGAATCTCAGATTTGGTATTAGAGGCATTGAGATATCACATCTCATGCTATCATAAGGGTCTCAGGATTGGAATGGGAAGGAGTTGGATATCACATCTCATGCTATAGGAAGGGTCTCAGGTTTGGAACGGGAAGGAGTTGGATATCACATCTCATGTTATAGGACTGGTCTCATGTTTGGTATTAGAAGCATTGAGATATCACATCTCTGCTATCGGAAGTGTCTCAGGATTGGAATGGGAAGGAGTTGGATATCACATCTCATGTTATAGGACGGGTCTCAGGTTTGTTATTAGAATCATTGAGATATCATATTGCATGCTGTAGGAAGGGTCTAAGGATTGGAATGGAAGGACTTGGATATCACATCTCATGCTATAGGTAGGCTCTCAGGTTTGGAAAGGGAAGGAGTTGGATATCACATTTAATGTTAGAGGAAGGATCTCAGGTTTGATATTAGAGCCATTGGATATCACATCTCATGCTATAGGAAGGGTCTCAGGATTGGAATGGGAAGGAGTTGGATATCACATCTCATGCTATAGGAAGGGTTTTAGGTTTGGTATAAGCATTGAGATACCACATCTCATGCTATAGGAAGGGTCTCAGGATTGGAATGGGAAGGATCTGTATATGACATCTCATGCCATAGGAAGGGTCTCAGGTTTGGTATAAGCATTGAGATATCACATCTCTGCTTTCGGAAGGGTCTCAGGATTGTAATGGGAAGGAGTTGGATATCCCATCTCATGTTATAGGAAGAGTCTCAGGTTTGGTATTAGAAGCATTGAGATATCACATCTCATGCTATAGGAAGTGTCTCAGGATTGGAATGGGAAGGACTTGGATATCACATCTCATGCTATAGGAAGGGTCTCAGGTTTGGTATAAGCAGTGAGATATCACATCTCATGCTATAGGAAGTGTCTCAGGATTGGAATGGGAAGGAGTTGGATATCACATCTCATGTTATAAGAAGGATCTCAGGTTTGGTATAAGCATTGAGATATCACATGTTTGCTATCGGAAGGGTCTCAGGATTGGAATGAGAAGGAGTTGGATATTCCCATCTCATGTTATAGGAAGGGTCTCAAGTTTGTTATTAGAATCATTGAGATATCATATTGCATGCTGTAGGAAGGGTCTAAGGATTGGAATGGGAAGGACTTGGATATCACATCTCATGCTATAGGTAGGCTCTCAGGTTTGGAAAGGGAAGGAGTTGGATATCACATTTAATGTTAGAGGAAGGATCTCAGGTTTGATATTAGAGCCATTGGATATCACATCTCATGCTATAGGAATGGTCTCAGGATTGGAATGGGAAGGAGTTGGATATCACATCTCATGCTATAGGAAGGGTTTTAGGTTTGGTATAAGCATTGAGATATCACATCTCATGCTATAGGAAGGGTCTCAGGATTGGAATGGGAAGGATCTGTATATGACATCTCATGCCATAGGAAGGGTCTCAGGTTTGGTATAAGCATTGAGATATCACATCTCTGCTTTCGGAAGGGTCTCAGGATTGTAATGGGAAGGAGTTGGATATCCCATCTCATGTTATAGGAAGAGTCTCAGGTTTGGTATTAGAAGCATTGAGATATCACATCTCATGCTATAGGAAGTGTCTCAGGATTGAAATGGGAAGGACTTGGATATCACATCTCATGCTATAGGGAGGGTCTCAAGTTTGATATTAGAAGCATTGAGATATCACATCTCATGCTATAGGAAGGGTCTCAGTATTGGAATGGGAAGGAGTTGGATATCACATCTCATGCTATAGGAAGGGTCTCAGGTTTGGTATAAGCATTGAGATATCACATCTCTGCTATCGGAAGGGTCTCAGGATTGGAATGGGAAGGAGTTGGATATTCCCATCTCATGTTATAGGAAGGGTCTATCAGGTCTTAGCATGAGACTCTTCCTATAACATGAGATGTGATATCCAACTCCTTCCCGTTCCTAACCTGAGACCCTTCCTATAGCATGAGATGTGATATCCAACTCCTTCCCATTCCAATCCTGAGACCCTTCCGATAGCTTGAGATGTGATATCTCAATGCTTCTAATATCAATACTGAGACCCTCCCTATAGCATGAGATGTGATATCTAAGTCCTTCCCATTCCAATCCTGAGACCCTTCCGATAGCAGAGATGTGATATCTCAATGCTTATACCAAACCTGAGACCCTTCCTATAGCATGAGATGTGATATCCAACTCCTTCCCATTCCAATCCTGAGACCCTTCCTATAGCATGATATGTGAAATCTCAATGCTTCTACCAAAACTGAGACCCTTCCTTTAGCATGAGATGTGATATCCAACTCCTTCCCATTCCAATCCTGAGACCAGTCCTATAGCATGAGATGTGATATCTCAATGCTTCTAATACCAAACCTGAGATCCTTCCTATAACATGAGATGTGATATCCAACTCCTTCCCATTCCAATCCTGAGACCCTTCCTATAGCATGAGATGTGATATCTCAATGCTTCTAATACCAAACCTGAGAACCTTCCGATAGCATGAGATGTGATATCTCAATGCTTCTAATACCAAACCTGAGATACTTCCTATAACATGAGATGTGATATCCAAATCCTTCCCCTTCCGAACCTGAGACCCTCCCTTTAGCATGAGATGTGATATCTCAATGCTTATACCAAACCTGAGACCCTTCCTATAGCATGAGATGTGATATCCAACTCCTTCCCATTCCAATCCTGAGACCCTTCCTATAGCATGATATGTGAAATCTCAATGCTTCTACCAAAACTGAGACCCTTCCTTTAGCATGAGATGTGATATCCAACTCCTTCCCATTACAATCCTGAGACCAGTCCTATAGCATGAGATGTGATATCTCAATGCTTCTAATACCAAACCTGAGATCCTTCCTATAACAAGAGATGTGATATCCAACTCCTTCCCATTCCAATCCTGAGACCCTTCCTATAGCATGAGATGTGATATCTCAATGCTTCTAATACCAAACCTGAGATCCTTCCGATAGCATGAGATGTGATATCTCAATGCTTCTAATACCAAACCTGAGATACTTCCTATAACATGAGATGTGATATCCAAATCCTTCCCCTTCCGAACCTGAGACCCTCCCTTTAGCATGAGATGTGATATCCAACTCCTTCTCATTCCATTCCTGATACCATTCTGATAGCATGAGATGTGATATCTCAATGCCTCTAATACCAAACCTGAGATCCTACCTCTAACATGAAATGTGATATCCAACTCCTTCCCTTTCCAAACCTGAGAGCCTTCCTACAGCATGAGATGTGATATCCAAGTCCTTCCCATTCCAATCCTGAGACCCTTCCTATAACATGAGATGTCATATCCAACTCCTTCCCATTCCAACCTGATACCCTTCCTATAGCATGAGATGGGATATCCAACTCCTTCCAAATCCAATCCTGATACCCTTCCGATAGCATGAGATGTGATATCCCAATGCTTCTACAAAACCTGATACCCATACCATGGCATGAGATGTGATATCAAACTCCCGTCCCATACCATGAGACTTGATATCTCAATGCTTCTAATACCAAACCTGAGACCGGTCCAATAACATGAGATGTGATATCCAAATCCTTCCCCTTCCAAACCTTAGACCCTTCCTTTATCATGAGATGTGATATCCAAGTCCTTCCCATTCCATTCCTGAGACCCTTCCTATAGCATGAGATGTGATATCTCAATGCTTCTAATACCAAACCTGAGACCCTTCCTATAACATGAGATGTGATATCCAAGTCCTTCCCATTTCAATCCTGAGACCCTTCCTATAGCATGAGATGTGATATCTCAATGCTTCTAATACCAAACCTGAGACCCTTCCTATAACATGAATTCTGATATCCAAGTCCTTCCCATTCCAATCCTGAGACCCTTCCAATAGCAGAGATGTGATATCTCAATGCTTCTAATATCAAACCTGAGACCTGTCCTATAACATGAGATGGGATATCCAACTCCTTCCCGTTCCAAACCTGATACCCTTCCTATAGCATGAGATGTGATATCCAATTCCTTCCCATCC
This sequence comes from Ambystoma mexicanum, assembly GCF_040938575.1. Classification (NCBI taxonomy): domain Eukaryota; kingdom Metazoa; phylum Chordata; class Amphibia; order Caudata; family Ambystomatidae; genus Ambystoma; species Ambystoma mexicanum. Next base: position 2,789,131 of record NW_027182510.1, on the reverse strand, counting down.
CAATCCTGAGACACCTCTGATAGCAGAGATGTGATATCTCAATGCGTATACCAAACCTGAGACTCTTCCTATAACATGAGATGTGATATCTAACTCCTTTCCGTTCCAAACCTGAGACCCTTCCTATAGCATGAGATGTGATATCCAACTCCTTCCCGTTCCAAACCTGATACCCTTCCTATAGCATGAGATGTGATATCCAATTCCTTCCCATCCCAATCCTGAGACACCTCCGATAGCAGAGATGTGATATCTCAATGCTTATACCAAACCTGAGACTCTTCCTATAACATGAGATGTGATATCTAACTCCTTTCCGTTCCAATCCTGAGACCCTTCCTATAGCATGAGATGTGATATCTCAATGCTTATACCAAATCTGAGACCCTTCCTATAGCATGAGATGTGATATCCAACTCCTTCCCATTCCAATCCTGAGACCCTTCCTATAGCATGAGATGTGATATCTCAATGCTTCTAATACCAAACCTGAGATCCTTCCTATAACAAGAGATGTGATATCCAACTCCTTCCCATTCCAATCCTGAGACCCTTATGATAGCATGAGATGTGATATCTCAATGCCTCTAATACCAAACCTGAGATACTTCCGATAGCATGAGATGTGATATCTCAATGCTTCTAATACCAAACCTGAGATCCTTCCTATAACATGAGATGTGATTTCCAAATCCTTCCCCTTCCAAACCTGAGACCCTCCCTTTAGCATGAGATGTGATATACAATTCCTTCCCATTCCAATCCTGAGACCCTTCCTATAGCATGATATGTGAAATCTCAATGCTTCTACCAAAACTGAGACCCTTCCTTTAGCATGAGATGTGATATCCAACTCCTTCCCATTCCAATCCTGAGACCAGTCCTATAGCATGAGATGTGATATCTCAATGCTTCTAATACCAAACCTGAGATCCTTCCTATAACATGAGATGTGATATCCAACTCCTTCCCATTCCAATCCTGAGACCCTTCCTATAGCATGAGATGTGATATCTCAATGCTTCTAATACCAAACCTGAGATCCTTCCGATAGCATGAGATGTGATATCTCAATGCTTCTAATACCAAACCTGAGATACTTCCTATAACATGAGATGTGATATCCAAATCCTTCCCCTTCCGAACCTGAGACCCTCCCTTTAGCATGAGATGTGATATCCAACTCCTTCTCATTCCAATCCTGATACCCTTCTGATAGCATGAGATGTGATATCTCAATGCCTCTAATACCAAACCTGAGATCCTACCTCTAACATGAAATGTGATATCCAACTCCTTCCCTTTCCAAACCTGAGAGCCTTCCTACAGCATGAGATGTGATATCCAAGTCCTTCCCATTCCAATCCTGAGACCCTTCCTATAACATGAGATGTCATATCCAACTCCTTCCCATTCCAACCTGATACCCTTCCTATAGCATGAGATGGGATATCCAACTCCTTCCAAATCCAATCCTGATACCCTTCCGATAGCATGAGATGTGATATCCCAATGCTTCTACAAAACCTGATACCCATACCATGGCATGAGATGTGATATCAAACTCCCGTCCCATACCATGAGACTTGATATCTCAATGCTTCTAATACTAAACCTGAGACCGGTCCAATAACATGAGATGTGATATCCAAATCCTTCCCCTTCCAAACGTTAGACCCTTCCTTTATCATGAGATGTGATATCCAAGTCCTTCCCATTCCATTCCTGAGAACCTTCCTATAGCATGAGATGTGATATCTCAATGCTTCTAATAACAAACCTGAGACCCTTCCTATAACATGAGATGTGATATCCAAGTCCTTCCCATTTCAATCCTGAGACCCTTCCTATAGCATGAGATGTGATATCTCAATGCTTCTAATACCAAACCTGAGACCCTTCCTATAACATGAATTCTGATATCCAAGTCCTTCCCATTCCAATCCTGAGACCCTTCCAATAGCAGAGATGTGATATCTCAATGCTTCTAATATCAAACCTGAGACCTGTCCTATAACATGAGATGGGATATCCAACTCCTTCCCGTTCCAAACCTGATACCCTTCCTATAGCATGAGATGTGATATCCAATTCCTTCACATCCCAATCCTGAGACACCTCCGATAGCAGAGATGTGATATCTCAATGCTTATACCAAACCTGAGACTCTTCCTATAACATGAGATGTGATATCTAACTCCTTTCCGTTCCAAACCTGAGACCCTTCCTATAGCATGAGATGTGATATCCAACTCCTTCCCATTCCAATCCTGAGACCCTTCCTATAGCATGAGATGTGATATCTCAATGCTTATACCAAATCTGAGACCCTTCCTATAGCATGAGATGTGATATCCAACTCCTTCCCATTCCAATCCTGAGACCCTTCCTATAGCATGAGATGTGATATCTCAATGCTTCTAATACCAAACCTGAGATCCTTCCTATAACAAGAGATGTGATATCCAACTCCTTCCCATTCCAATCCTGAGACCCTTATGATAGCATGAGATGTGATATCTCAATGCCTCTAATACCAAACCTGAGATACTTCCGATAGCATGAGATGTGATATCTCAATGCTTCTAATACCAAACCTGAGATCCTTCCTATAACATGAAATGTGATTTCCAAATCCTTCCCCTTCCAAACCTGAGACCCTCCCTTTAGCATGAGATGTGATATACAACTCCTTCCCATTCCAATCCTGAGACCCTTCTGATAGCATGAGATGTGATATCTCAATGCCTATAATACCAAACCTGAGATCCTACCTCTAACATGAAATGTGATATCCATCTCCTTCCCTTTCCAAACCTGAGACCCTGCCTATAGCATGAGATGTGATATCCAAGTCCTTCCCATTCCAATCCTGAGACCCTTCATATAGAATGTGATGTGATATCTCAATGCTTATACCAAACCTGAGACCCTTCCTATGGCATGAGATGTCATATACAACTCCTTCCCATTCCAATCATGAGACCCTTCCTATAGCATGAGATGTGATATCTTAATGCTTATACCAAACCTGAGACCCTTCCTATAGCATGAGATGTGATATCTCAATGCTTCTAATACCAAACCTGAGATCCTTCCGATAGCATGAGATGTGATATCTCAATGCTTCTAATACCAAACCTGAGATACTTCCTATAACATGAGATGTGATATCCAAATCCTTCCCCTTCCGAACCTGAGACCCTCCCTTTAGCATGAGATGTGATATCCAACTCCTTCTCATTCCAATCCTGATACCCTTCTGATAGCATGAGATGTGATATCTCAATGCCTCTAATACCAAACCTGAGATCCTACCTCTAACATGAAATGTGATATCCAACTCCTTCCCTTTCCAAACCTGAGAGCCTTCCTACAGCATGAGATGTGATATCCAAGTCCTTCCCATTCCAATCCTGAGACCCTTCCTATAACATGAGATGTCATATCCAACTCCTTCCCATTCCAACCTGATACCCTTCCTATAGCATGAGATGGGATATCCAACTCCTTCCAAATCCAATCCTGATACCCTTCCGATAGCATGAGATGTGATATCCCAATGCTTCTACAAAACCTGATACCCATACCATGGCATGAGATGTGATATCAAACTCCCGTCCCATACCATGAGACTTGATATCTCAATGCTTCTAATACTAAACCTGAGACCGGTCCAATAACATGAGATGTGATATCCAAATCCTTCCCCTTCCAAACGTTAGACCCTTCCTTTATCATGAGATGTGATATCCAAGTCCTTCCCATTCCATTCCTGAGAACCTTCCTATAGCATGAGATGTGATATCTCAATGCTTCTAATAACAAACCTGAGACCCTTCCTATAACATGAGATGTGATATCCAAGTCCTTCCCATTTCAATCCTGAGACCCTTCCTATAGCATGAGATGTGATATCTCAATGCTTCTAATACCAAACCTGAGACCCTTCCTATAACATGAATTCTGATATCCAAGTCCTTCCCATTCCAATCCTGAGACCCTTCCAATAGCAGAGATGTGATATCTCAATGCTTCTAATATCAAACCTGAGACCTGTCCTATAACATGAGATGGGATATCCAACTCCTTCCCGTTCCAAACCTGATACCCTTCCTATAGCATGAGATGTGATATCCAATTCCTTCACATCCCAATCCTGAGACACCTCCGATAGCAGAGATGTGATATCTCAATGCTTATACCAAACCTGAGACTCTTCCTATAACATGAGATGTGATATCTAACTCCTTTCCGTTCCAAACCTGAGACCCTTCCTATAGCATGAGATGTGATATCCAACTCCTTCCCATTCCAATCCTGAGACCCTTCCTATAGCATGAGATGTGATATCTCAATGCTTATACCAAATCTGAGACCCTTCCTATAGCATGAGATGTGATATCCAACTCCTTCCCATTCCAATCCTGAGACCCTTCCTATAGCATGAGATGTGATATCTCAATGCTTCTAATACCAAACCTGAGATCCTTCCTATAACAAGAGATGTGATATCCAACTCCTTCCCATTCCAATCCTGAGACCCTTATGATAGCATGAGATGTGATATCTCAATGCCTCTAATACCAAACCTGAGATACTTCCGATAGCATGAGATGTGATATCTCAATGCTTCTAATACCAAACCTGAGATCCTTCCTATAACATGAAATGTGATTTCCAAATCCTACCCCTTCCAAACCTGAGACCCTCCCTTTAGCATGAGATGTGATATACAACTCCTTCCCATTCCAATCCTGAGACCCTTCTGATAGCATGAGATGTGATATCTCAATGCCTATAATACCAAACCTGAGATCCTACCTCTAACATGAAATGTGATATCCATCTCCTTCCCTTTCCAAACCTGAGACCCTGCCTATAGCATGAGATGTGATATCCAAGTCCTTCCCATTCCAATCCTGAGACCCTTCATATAGAATGTGATGTGATATCTCAATGCTTATACCAAACCTGAGACCCTTCCTATGGCATGAGATGTCATATACAACTCCTTCCCATTCCAATCATGAGACCCTTCCTATAGCATGAGATGTGATATCTCAATGCTTATACCAAACCTGAGACCCTTCCTATAGCATGAGATGTGATATCCAACTTCTTCCCATTCCAATCCTAAGACCCTTCCTATAACATGAGATGTGATGTCTCAATGCTTCTAATACCAAACCTGAGATCTTTCCTATAACATGAGATGTGATATCCAACTCCTTCCCATTCCAATCCTGAGACCCTTCCTATAGCATGAGATGTGATATCTCAATGTTTATACCAAACCTGAGACCCTTCCTATAGCTTGAGATGTGATATCCAACTCCTTCCCATTCCAATCCTGAGACCCTTCCTATAGCATGAGATGTGATATCTCAAGGCCTCTAATACCAAACCTGAGATCCTTCCTCTAACATGAAATGTGATATCCAACTCCTTCCCCTTCCAAACCTGAGAGCCTTCCTTTAGCATGAGATATGATATCCAAGTCCTTCCCATTCCAATCCTGAGACCCTTCCTATAACATGAAATGTGATATCCAACTCCTTCCCATTCCAACCTGAGACCCTTCCTATAGCATGAGATGGGATATCCAACTCCTTCCAAATCCAATACTGATACCCTTCCAATAGCATGAGATGTGATATCCCAATGCTTCTACCAAACCTGAGACCCATACTATGGCATAAGATGTGACATCAAACTCCTTCCCATTCCAATCCTGAGACCCTTCCTATAGCTTGAGATGTGATATCCACCTCCTTCCCATTCCAATTCTGAGACCCCTCCTATACCATGAGACTTGATATCTCAATGCTTCTAATACCAAACCTGAGACCCGTCCTATAACATGAGATGTGATATCCAAATCCTTCCCCTTCCAAACCTTAGACCCTTCCTTTATCATGAGATGTGATATCCAACTCCTTCCCATTCCAATCCTGAGACCCTTCCTATAGCATGAGATGTGATATCTCAATGCTTCTAATACCAAACCTGAGATCCTTCCGATAGCATGAGATGTGATATCTCAATGCTTCTAATACCAAACCTGAGATCCTTCCTATAACATGAGATGTGATATCCAAATCCTTCCCCTTCTGAACCTGAGACCCTCCCTTTAGCATGAGATGTGATATCCAACTCCTTCCCATTCCAATCCTGATACCCTTCTGATAGCATGAGATGTGATATCTCAATGCCTCTAATACCAAACCTGAGATCCTACCTCTAACATGAAATGTGATATCCAACTCCTTCCCTTTCCAAACCTGAGAGCCTTCCTACAGCATGAGATGTGATATCCAAGTCCTTCCCATTCCAATCCTAAAACCCTTCCTATAACATGAGATGTCATATCCAACTCCTTCCCATTCCAACCTGAGACCCTTCCTATAGCATGAGATGGGATATCCAACTCCTTCCAAAACCAATCCTGATACCCTTCCGATAGCATGAGATGTGATATCCCAATGCTTCTACAAAACCTGAGACCCATACCATGGCATGAGATGTGATATCAAACTCCCGTCCTATACCATGAGACTTGATATCTCAATGCTTCTAATACCAAACCTGAGACCGGTCCAATAACATGAGATGTGATATCCAAATCCTTCCCCTTCCAAACCTTAGACCCTTCCTTTATCATGAGATGTGATATCCAAGTCCTTCCCATTCCATTCCTGAGACCCTTCCTATAGCATGAGATGTGATATCTCAATGCTTCTAATACCAAACCTGAGACCCTTCCTATAACATGAGATGTGATATCCAAGTCCTTCCCATTTCAATCCTGAGACCCTTCCTATAGCATGAGATGTGATATCTCAATGCTTTTAATACCAAACCTGAGACCCTTCCTATAACATGAATTCTGATATCCAAGTCCTTCCCATTCCAATCCTGAGACCCTTCCAATAGCAGAGATATGATATCTCAATGCTTCTAATATCAAACCTGAGACCTGTCCTATAACATGAGATGGGATATCCAACTCCTTCCCGTTCCAAACCTGATACCCTTCCTATAGCATGAGATGTGATATCCAATTCCTTCCCATCCCAATCCTGAGACACCTCCGATAGCAGAGATGTGATATCTCAATGCTTATACCAAACCTGAGACTCTTCCTATAACATGAGATGTGATATCTAACACCTTCCCGTTCCAAACCTGAGACCCTTCCTATAGCATGAGATGTGATATCCAACTCCTTCCCATTCCAATCCTGAGACCCTTCCTATAGCATGAGATGTGATATCTCAATGCTTATACCAAATCTGAGACCCTTCCTATAGCATGAGATGTGATATCCAACTCCTTCCCATTCCAATCCTGAGACCCTTCCTATAGCATGAGATGTGATATCTCAATGCTTCTAATACCAAACCTGAGATCCTTCCTATAACATGAGATGTGATATCCAACTCCTTCCCATTCCAATCCTGAGACCCTTATGATAGCATGAGATGTGATATCTCAATGCCTCTAATACCAAACCTGAGATACTTCCGATAGCATGAGATGTGATATCTCAATGCTTCTAATACCAAACCTGAGATCCTTCCTATAACATGAGATGTGATTTCCAAATCCTTCCCCTACCAAACCTGAGACCATCCCTTTAGCATGAGATGTGATATACAACTCCTTCCCATTCCAATCCTGAGACCCTTCTGATAGCATGAGATGTGATATCTCAATGCCTCTAATACCAAACCTGAGATCCTACCTCTAACATGAAATGTGATATCCATCTCCTTCCCTTTCCAAACCTGAGACCCTGCCTATAGCATGAGATGTGATATTCAAGTCCTTCCCATTCCAATCCTGAGACCCTTCCTATAGCATGTGATGTGATATCTCAATACTTATACCAAACCTGAGACCCTTCCTATGGCATGAGATGTCATATACAACTCCTTCCCATTCCAATCCTGAGACCCTTCCTATAGCATGAGATGTGATATCTCAATGCTTATACCAAACCTGAGACCCTTCCTATAGCATGAGATGTGATATCCAACTTCTTCCCATTCCAATCCTAAGACCCTTCCTATAATATGAGATGTGATATCCAACTCATTATTGGAATTAGAAGGACTTGGATATCACATCTCATGCTATAGGAAGGCTCTCAGGTTTGGAATGGGAAGGAGTTGGATATCACATCTCATGCTAAAGGGAGGGTCTCAGGTTTGGAAGGGGAAGGATTTGGATATCACATCTCATGTTATAGGAAGGATCTCAGGTTTGGTATTAGAAGCATTGAGATATCACATCTCATGCTATCGGAAGGATCTCAGGTTTGGTATAGAAGCATTGAGATATCACATCTCATGCTATCAGAAGGTTCTCAGGATTGGAATGGGAAGGAGTTGGATATCACATCTCATGCTAAAGGGAGGGTCTCAGGTTTGGAAGGGGAAGGATTTGGATATCACATCTCATGTTATCGGAAGGATCTCAGGTTTGGTATTAGAAGTATTGAGATATCACATCTCATGCTATAGGAAGGGTCTCAGGATTGGAATGGGAAGGAGTTGGTTATCACATCTCATGCTAAAGGAAGGGTCTCAGGTTTGGTAGAAGCATTGGGATATCACATCTCATGCTATAGGAAGGGTCTCAGGATTGGAATGGGAAGGACTTAGATATCACATATCATGCTATAGGGAGGGTCTCAGTTTTGATATTAGAAGCATTGAGATATCACATCGCATGCTATCGGAAGTGTCTCAGGATTGGAATGGGAAGGAGCTGGATATCACATCTCATGCTAAAGGAAGGGTCTCAGGTTTGGAACGGGAAGGAGTTGGATATCACATCTCATGTTATAGGAAGGGTCTCAGGTTTGGTATAAGCATTGAGATATCACATCTCTGCTATCGGAAGTGTCTCAGGATTGGAATGGGAAGGACTTGGATATCACATCTCATGCTATAGATAGGCTCTCAGGTTTGGAAAGGGAAGGAGTTGGATATCACATTTCATGTTAGAGGAAGGATCTCAGGTTTGGTATTAGAGGCATTGAGATATCAGATCTCAGGCTATAGGAAGGGTCTCAGGATTGGAATGGGAAGGAGTTGGATATCACATCTCATGCTATAGGAAGGGTCTCAGGATTGGAATGGGAAGGAGTTGGATATCACATCTCATGCTAGAGGAAGGGTCTCAGGTTTGGTATAAGCATTGAGATATCACATCTCGTGTTATAGGAAGGGTCTCAGGATTGGAATGGGAAGGAGTTGTATATGACATCTCATGCCGTAGGAAGGGTCTCAGGTTTGGTATAAGCATTGAGATATCACATCTCTGCTATCGAAAGGGTCTTAGGATTGGAATGGGAAGGAGTTGGATATCCCATCTCATGTTATAGGAAGAGTCTCAGGTTTGGTATTAGAAGCATTGAGATATCCCATCTCATGATATAGGAAGGGTCTCAGGTTGGAATGGGAAGGAGTTGGATATCACATTTCATGTTATAGGAAGGGTCTCAGGATTGGAATGGGAAGGACTTGGATATCATATCCCATGCTATAGGAAGGCTCTCAGGTTTGGAAGGGGAAGGAGTTGGATATCACATTTCATGTTAGAGGTAGGATCTCAGGTTTGGTATTAGAGGCCTTGAGATATCACATCTCATGCTATAGGAAGGGTCTCAGGATTGGAATGGGAAGGAGTTGGATATCACATCTCAAGCTATAGGAACGGTCTCAGGTTTGGTATAAGCATTGTGATATCACATCTCATGCTATAGGAAGGGTCTCAGGATTGGAATGGGAAGGAGTTGGATATCACATCTCATGTTATAGGAAAGATCTCAGTTTTGGTATTAGCATTGAGATATCACATCTCATGCTATAGGAAGGGTCTCAGGATTGGAATGGGAAGGAGTTGTATATGACATCTCATGCCATAGGAAGGGTCTCAGGTTTGGTATAAGCATTGAGATATCACATCACATGCTATAGGAAGGGTCTCAGGATTGGAATGGGAAGGACTTGGATATCACATCTCATGCTATAGGCAGGGTGTCAGGTTTGGAAAGGGAATGAGATGGATATCACATTTCATGTTAGAGGTAGGATCTCAGGTTTGGTATTAGAGGCATTGAGATATCACATCTCATGCTATCAGAAGGGTCTCAGGATTGGAATGGGAAGGAGTTGGATATCACATCTCATGCTAAAGGGAGGGTCTCAGGTTTGGAAGGGGAAGGATTTGGAAATCACATCTCATGTTGTAGGAAGGATCTCAGGTTTGGTATTAGAAGCATTGAGATATCACATCTCATGCTTTCATAAGGGTCTCAGGATTGGAATGGGAAGGAGTTGGATATCACATCTCATGTTATAGGAAGGATCTCAGGTTTGGTATTAGAAGCATTGAGACATCACATCTCATGCTATAGGAAGGGTCTCAGGATTGGAATGGGAAGGAGTTGGATATCACATCTCATGCTATAGGAAGAGTCTCAGATTTGGTATAAGCATTGAGATATCACATCTCATGCTATAGGAAGGGTCTCAGGATTGGAATGGGAAGGAGTTGTATATGACATCTCAGGCCATAGGAAGGGTCTCAGGTTTGGTATAAGCATTGAGATATCACATCTCTGCTATCGGAAGGGTCTCAGGATTGGAATGGGAAGGAATTGGATATCACATCTCATGTTATAGGAAGGATCTCAGGTTTGGTATTAGAAGCATTGAGATATCCCTTCTCATGCTATAGGAAGGGTCTCAGGATTGGAATGTGAAGGATTTGGATATCACATCTCATGCTAAAGGAAGGGTCTCAGGTTTGGTAGAAGCATTGAGATATCACGTCTCTGCTATCGGAAGGGTCTCAGGATTGGATTGGGAAGGAGTTGGATATCCCTTCTCATGCTATAGGAAGGGTCTCAGGTTTGGTATAAGCATTGAGATATCACATCTCTGCTATCGGAAGGGTCTCAGGATTGGATTGGGAAGGAGTTGGATATCCCTTCTCATGCTACAGGAAGTGTCTCAGGTTGGAATGGGAAGGAGTTGGATATCACATCTCATGTAATAGGAAGGGTCTCAGGATTGGAATGGGAAGGATTTGGATATCACATCTCTTGCTATAGGAAGGGTCTCAGGATTGGAATGGGTAGGAGTTGGATATTACTTTCTTGCTATAGGAAGGGTCTCATGTTTGGAATGGGAAGAAGTTGGATATCACATATGCTATAGTTAGTGTCTCAGGTTTGGAACGGGAAGGAGTTGGATATCACATCTCATGTTATAGGAAGGGTCTCAGGTTTGGTATAAGCATTGAGATATCACATCTCTGCTATCGGAAGTGGCTCAGGATTGGAATGGGAAGGAGTTGGATATCCCATCTCATGTTATAGGACGAGTCTCTGGTTTGGTATTAGAATCATTGAGATATCACATCGCATGCTGTAGGAAGGGTCTAAGGATTGGAATGGGATGGACTTGGTTATCACATCTCATGCTATAGGTAGGCTCTCAGGTTTGGTATAAGCATTGAGATATCACATCTCATGCTATAAGAAGGGTCTCAGGATTGGAATGGGAAGGAATTGGATATCACATCTCATGCTATAGGAAGGGTCTCAGATTTGGTATAGGCATTGAGATATCACATCTCATGCTATAGGAAGGGTCTCAGGATTGGAATAGGAAGGAGTTGTATATGACATCCCAGGCCATAGGAAGGGTCTCAGGTTTGGTATAAGCATTGAGATATCACATCTCTGCTATCGGAAGGGTCTCAGGATTGGAATGGGAAGGAGTTGGATATCCCATCTCATGTTATAGGAAGGGTCTCAGGTTTGGTATTAGAAGCATAGAGATATCACATCTCATGCTATAGGAAGGGTCTCAGGATTGGAATGGGAAGGACTTGGATGTCACATCTCATGCTATAGGGAGGGTCTCAAGTTTGATATTAGAAGCATTGAGATAGCAAATCTCATGATATCGGAAGGGTCTCAGGATTGGAATGGGAAGGAGTTGGATATCACATCTCATGATAAAGGAAGGGTCTGAGGTTTGGAAGGGGAAGGATTTGGATATCACATCTCATGTTATAGGACGGGTCTCAGGTTTGGTATTAGAAGCATTGAGATATCAAGTCTCATGGTATAAGAAGGGTCTCAGAATTGGAATGGGAAGGAGTTGGATATCACACCTCAAGCTATAGGAAGGGCCTCAGGATTGGAATGGGAAGGAGTTTGATATCACATCTCATGCCATAGTATGGGTCTCAGGTTTGGTAGAAGCATTGGGATATCACATCTCATGGTATCGGAAGGGTATCAGTATTGGATTTGGAAGGAGTTGGATATCCCATCTCATGCTATAGGAAGGGTCTCAGGTTGGAATGGGAAGGAGTTGGATATCACATTTCATGTTATAGAAAGTGTCTCAGGATTGGAATGGGAAGGACTTGGATATCATATCTCATGCTATAGGAAGGCTCCCAGGTTTGGAAGGGGAAGGAGTTGGATATCACATTTCATGTTAGAGGAAGGATCTCAGGTTTGGTATTAGAGGCCTTGAGATATCACATCTCATGCTATAGGAAGGGTCTCTGGATTGGAATGGGAAGGAGTTGGATATCACATCTCAAGCTATAGGAAGGGTCTCAGGTTTGGTATAAGCATTGAGATATCACATCTCATGCTATAGGAAGGGTCTCAGGATTGGAATGGGAAGGAGTTGGATATCACATCTCATATTATAGGAAATATCTCAGGTTTGGTATTAGAAGCATTGAGACATCACATGTCATGTTATAGGAAGGGTCTCAGGATTGGAATGGGAAGAAGTTGGATATCACATCTCATGCTATAGGAAGGGTCTCAGGTTTGGTATATGCATTGAGATATCACATCTCATGCTATAGGAAGGGTCTCAGGATTGGAATGGGAAGGAGTTGTATATGACATCTCATGCCATAGGAAGGGTCTCAGGTGTGGTATAAGCATTGAGATATCACATCACATGCTATAGAAAGGGTCTCAGGATTGGAATGGGAAGGACTTGGATATCACATCTCATGCTATAGGCAGGGTCTCAGGTTTGGAAAGGGAAGGAGATGGATATCACATTTCATGTTAGAGATAGGATCTCAGGTTTGGTATTAGAGGCATTGAGATATCACATCTCATGCTATCAGAAGGGTCTCAGAATTGGAATGGGAAGGAGTTGTATATCACATCTCATGCTAAAGGGAGGGTCTCAGGTTTGGAAGGGGAAGGATTTGGAAATCACATCTCATGTTATAGGAAGGGTCTCAGGTTTGGTATTAGAAGCATTGAGATATCACATCTCATGCTATAGGAAGGGTCTCAGGATTGGAATGGGGAGGACTTGGATGTCACATCTCATGCTATAGGGAGGGTCTCAAGTTTGATATTAGAAGCATTGAGATAACAAATCTCATGATATCGGAAGGGTCTCAGGATTGGAATGGGAAGGAGTTGGATATCACATCTCATGATAATGGAAGGGTCTAAGGTTTGGAAGGGGAAAGATTTGGATATCACATCTCATGTTATAGGACGGGTCTCAGGTTTGGTATTAGAAGCATTGAGATATCAAGTCTCATGGCATAGGTAGGGTCTCAGAATTGGAATGGGAAGGAGTTGGATATCACATCTCAAGCTATAGGAAGAGTCTCAGGATTGGAATGGGAATGAGTTTGATATCACATCTCATGCCATAGTATGGGTCTCAGGTTTGGTAGAAGCATTGGGATATCACATCACATGCTATTGGAAGGGTATCAGTATTGGATTTGGAAGGAGTTGAATATCCCATCTCATGCTATAGTATAGGTCTCAGGTTTGGTAGAAGCATTGGGATATCACATCTCATGCTATTGGAAGGGTATCAGTATTGGATTTGGAAGGAGTTGGATATCCTATCTCATGCTATAGGAAGGGTCTCAGATTTGGTATAAGCATTGAGATATCACATCTCATGCTATAGGAAGGGTCTCAGGATTGGATTGGGAAGGAGTTGTATATGACATCTCAGGCCATAGGAAGGGTCTCAGGATTGGTATAAGCATTGAGATATCACATCTCTGCTATCGGAAGGGTCTCAGGATTGGAATGGGAAGGAGTTGGATATCCCATCTCATGTTATAGGAAGAGTCTCAGGTTTGGTATTAGAAGCATTGAGATATCACATCTCATGCTATAGGAAGGGTCTCAGGATTGGAATGGGGAGGACTTGGATGTCACATCTCATGCTATAGGGAGGGTCTCAAGTTTGATATTAGAAGCATTGAGATAACAAATCTCATGATATCGGAAGGGTCTCAGGATTGGAATGGGAAGGAGTTGGATATCACATCTCATGATAAAGGAAGGGTCTAAGGTTTGGAAGGGGAAAGATCTGGATATCACATCTCATGTTATAGGACGGGTCTCAGGTTTGGTATTAGAAGCATTGAGATATCAAGTCTCATGGCATAGGAAGGGTCTCAGAATTGGAATGGGAAGGAGTTTGATATCACATCTCATGCCATAGTATGGGTCTCAGGTTTGGTAGAAGCATAGGGATATCACATCTCATGCTATTGGAAGGGTATCAGTATTGGATTTGGAAGGAGTTGGATATCCCATCTCATGCTATAGGAAGGGTCTCAGGTTGGAATGGGAAGGAGTTGGATATCACATTTCATGTTATAGGAAGGGTCTCAGGATTGGAATGGGAAGGACTTGGATATCATATCTCATGCTATAGGAAGGCTCTCAGGTTTGGAAGGGGAAGGAGTTGGATATCACATTTCATGTTAGAGGAAGGATCTCAGGTTTGGTATTAGAGGCCTTGAGATATCACATCTCATGCTATAGGAAGGGTTTCAGGATTGGAATGGGAAGGAGTTGGATATCACATCTCATGTTATAGGAAAGATCTCCGGTTTGGTATTAGAAGCATTGAGACATCACATCTCATGTTATAGGAAGGGTCTCAGGATTGGAATGGGAAGAAGTTGGATATCACATCTCATGCTATAGGAAGGGTCTCAGGTTTGGAAGGGGAAGGAGTTGGATATCCAATCTCATGTTATAGGACTGGTCTCAGGTTTGGTATTAGAAGCATTGAGATATCACATTGCATGCTGTAGGAAGGTTCTCAGGTTTGGTATTAGAAGCATTGAGACATCACATCTCATGCTATAGGAAGGGTCTCAGGATTGGAATGGGAAGGAGTTGGATATCACATCTCATGTTATAGGAAGGATCTCAGGTTTGGTATTAGAAGCATTGAGACATCACATCTCATGCTATAGGAAGGGTCTCAGGATTGGAATGGGAAGGAGTTGGATATCACATCTCATGCTATAGGAAGGGTCTCAGATTTGGTATAAGCATTGAGATATCACATCTCATGCTATAGGAAGGGTCTCAGGATTGGATTGGGAAGGAGTTGTATATGACATCTCAGGCCATAGGAAGGGTCTCAGGATTGGTATAAGCATTGAGATATCACATCTCTGCTATCGGAAGGGTCTCAGGATTGGAATGGGAAGGAGTTGGATATCCCATCTCATGTTATAGGAAGGGTCTCAGGTTTGGTATTAGAAGCATTGAGATATCACATCTCATGCTATAGGAAGGGTCTCAGGATTGGAATGGGGAGGACTTGGATGTCACATCTCATGCTATAGGGAGGGTCTCAAGTTTGATATTAGAAGCATTGAGATAACAAATCTCATGATATCGGAAGGGTCTCAGGATTGGAATGGGAAGGAGTTGGATATCACATCTCATGATAAAGGAAGGGTCTAAGGTTTGGAAGGGGAAAGATTTGGATATCACATCTCATGTTATAGGACGGGTCTCAGGTTTGGTATTAGAAGCATTGAGATATCAAGTCTCATGGCATAGGAAGGGTCTCAGAATTTGAATGGGAACGAGTTGGATATCACATCTCAAGCTATAGGAAGAGTCTCAAGATTGGAATGGGAAGGAGTTTGATATCACATCTCATGCCATAGTATGGGTCTCAGGTTTGGTAGAAGCATTGGGATATCACATCGCATGCTATTGGAAGGGTATCAGTATTGGATTTGGAAGGAGTTGGATATCCCATCTCATGCTATAGGAAGGGTCTCAGGTTGGAATGGGAAGGAGTTGGATATCACATTTCATGTTAGATGAAGGATCTCAGGTTTGGTATTAGAGGCCTTGAGATATCACATATCATGCTATAGGAAGGGTCTCAGGATTGGAATGGGAAGGAGTTGGATATCACATCTCAAGCTTTAGGAAGGGTCTCAGGTTTGGTATAAGCATTGAGATAGCACATCTCATGCTATAGGAAGGGTCTCAGGATTGGAATGGGAAGGAGTTGGATATTACATCTCATGTTATAGGAAAGATCTCAGGTTTGGTATTAGAAGCATTGAGACATCACATCTCATGTTATAGGAACGGTCTGAGGATTGGAATGGGAAGAAGTTGGATATCACATCTCATGCTATAGGAAGGGTCTCAGGTTTGGAAGGGGAAGGAGTTGGATATCCAATCTCATGTTATAGGACTGGTCTCAGGTTTGGTATTAGAAGCATTGAGATATCACATCGCATGCTGTAGGAAGGTTCTCAGGTTTGGTATTAGAAGCATTGAGACATCACATCTCATGCTATAGGAAGGGTCTCAGGATTGGAATGGGAAGGAGTTGGATATCACATCTCATGTTATAGGAAGGATCTCAGGTTTGGTATTAGAAGCATTGAGACATCACATCTCATGCTATAGGAAGGGTCTCAGGATTGGAATGGGAAGGAGTTGGATATCACATCTCATGCTATAGGAAGGGTCTCAGATTTGGTATAAGCATTGAGATATCACATCTCCGGCCATAGGAAGGGTCTCAGGATTGGTATAAGCATTGAGATATCACATCTCTGCTATCGGAAGGGTCTCAGGATTGGAATGGGAAGGAGTTGGATATCCCATCTCATGATAAAGGAAGGGTCTAAGGTTTGGAAGGGGAAAAATTTGGATATCACATCTCATGTTATAGGACGGGTCTCAGGTTTGGTATTAGAAGCATTGAGATATCAAGTCTCATGGTATAGGAAGGGTCTCAGAATTGGAATGGGAAGGATTTCGGATATCACATCTCAAGCTATAGGAAGAGTCTCAGGATTGGAATGGGAAGGAGTTTGATATCACATCTCATGCCATAGTATGGTTCTCAGGTTTGGTAGAAGCATTGGGATATCACATCTCATGCTATTGGAAGGGTATCAGTATTGGATTTGGAAGGAGTTGGATATCCCATCTCATGCTATAGGAAGGGTCTCAGGTTGGAATGGGAAGGAGTTGGATATCACATTTCATGTTATAGGAAGGGTCTCAGGACTGGAATGGGAAGGAGTTGGATATCACATCTCAAGCTTTAGGAAGGGTCTCAGGTTTGGTATAAGCATTGAGATAGCACATCTCATGCTATAGGAAGGGTCTCAGGATTGGAATGGGAAGGAGTTGGATATCACATCTCATGTTATAGGAAAGATCTCAGGTTTGGTATTAGAAGCATTGAGACATCACATCTCATGTTATAGGAAGGGTCTCAGGATTGGAATGGGAAGAAGTTGGATATCACATCTCATGCTATAGGAAGGGTCTCAGGTTTGGAAGGGGAAGGAGTTGGATATCCAATCTCATGTTATAGGACTGGTCTCAGGTTTGGTATTAGAAGCATTGAGATATCACATCGCATGCTGTAGGAAGGTTCTCAGGTTTGGAATGGGGAGGAATTGGATATCACATCTCATGTCATAGGAAGGATCTCAGTTTTGGGATTAGAAGCATTGAGATATCATATCTCATGCTAAAGGAATGGTCTCAGGATTGGAATGGGAAGGAGTTGGATATTACATTCTTGCTATAGGAAGGGTCTCATGTTTGGAATGGGAACGAGTTGGATATCACATATGCTATAGGAAGGGTCTCAGGTTTGAAACGGGAAGGAGTTGGATATCACATCTCATGTTATAGGAAGGGTCTCAGGTTTGTTATAAGCATTGAGATATCACATCTCTGCTATCGGAAGTGTCTCAGGATTGGAATGGGAAGGTGTTGGATATCCCATCTCATGTTATAGGACGGGTCTCAGGTTTGTTATTGGAATCATTGAGATATCATATTGCATGCTGTAGGAAGGGTCTAAGGATTGGAATGGGAAGGACTTGGATATCACATCTCATGCTATAGGTAGGCTCTCAGGTTTGGAAAGGGAAGGAGTTCGATATCACATTTCATGTTAGAGGAAGGATCTCAGGTTTGGTATTAGAGGCATTGAGATATCACATATCATGCTATAGGAAGGGTCTCAGGATTGGAATGGGAAGGAGTTGGATATCACATCTCAAGCTTTAGGAAGGGTCTCAGGTTTGGTATAAGCATTGCGATAGCACATCTCATGCTATAGGAAGGGACTCAGGATTGGAATGGGAAGGAGTTGGATATTACATCTCATGTTATAGGAAAGATCTCAGGTTTGGTATTAGAAGCATTGAGACATCACATCTCATGTTATAGGAAGGGTCTCAGGATTGGAATGGGAAGAAGTTGGATATCACATCTCATGCTATAGGAAGGGTCTCAGGTTTGGAAGGGGAAGGAGTTGGATATCCAATCTCATGTTATAGGACTGGTCTCAGGTTTGGTATTAGAAGCATTGAGATATCACATCGCATGCTGTAGGAAGGTTCTCAGGTTTGGTATTAGAAGCATTGAGACATCACATCTCATGCTATAGGAAGGGTCTCAGGATTGGAAATGGAAGGAGTTGGATATCACATCTCATGTTATAGGAAGGATCTCAGGTTTGGTATTAGAAGCATTGAGACATCACATCTCATGCTATAGGAAGGGTCTCAGGATTGGAATTTGAAGGAGTTGGATATCACATCTCATGCTATAGGAAGGGTCTCAGATTTGGTATAAGCATTGAGATATCACATCTCATGATATAGGAAGGGTCTCAGGATTGGATTGGGAACAAGTTGTATATGACATCTCAGGCCATAGGAAGGGTCTCAGGATTGGTATAAGCATTGAGATATCACATCTCTGCTATCGGAAGGGTCTCAGGATTGGAATGGGAAGGAGTTGGATATCCCATCTCATGATAAAGGAAGGGTCTAAGGTTTGGAAGGGGAAAGATTTGGATATCACATCTCATGTAATAGGACGGGTCTCAATTTTGATATTAGAAGCATTGAGATAACAAATCTCATGATATCGGAAGGGTCTCAGGATTGGAATGGGAAGGAGTTGGATATCACATCTCATGATAAAGGAAGGGTCTAAGGTTTGGAAGGGGAAAGATTTGGATATCATATCTCATGTTATAGGACGGGTCTCAGGTTTGGTATTAGAAGCATTGAGATATCAAGTCTCATGGTAGAGGAAGGGTCTCAGAATTGGAATGGGAAGGATTTGGATATCACATCTCAAGCTATAGGAAGAGTCTCAGGATTGGAATGGGAAGGAGTTTGATATCACATCTCATGCCATAGTATGGTTCTCAGGTTTGGTAGAAGCATTGGGATATCACATCTCATGCTATTGGAAGGGTATCAGTATTGGATTTGGAAGGAGTTGGATATCCCATCTCATGCTAAAGGAAGGGTCTCAGGTTTGGTAGAAACATTGAGATATCACGTCTCTGCTATCGGAAGGTTCTCAGGATTGGATTGGGAAGGAGTTGGATATCCCTTCTCATGCTATAGGAAGGAACTCAGGTTTGGTATAAGCATTGAGATATCACATCTCTGCTATCGGAAGGGTCTCAGGATTGGATTGGGAAGGAGTTGGATATCCCTTCTCATGCTATAGGAAGTGTCTCAGGTTGGAATGGGAAGGAGTTGGATATCACATCTCATGTTATAGGAAGGGTCTCAGGATTGGAATGGGAAGGATTTGGATATCACATCTCTTGCTATAGGAAGGGTCTCAGGATTGGAATGGGAAGGAGTTGGATATCACATATGCTATAGTTAGTGTCTCAGGTTTGGAACGGGAAGGAGTTGGATATCACATCTCATGTTATAGGAAGGGTCTCAGGTTTGGTATAAGCATTGAGATATCACATCTCTGCTATCGGAAGTGGCTTAGGATTGGAATGGGAAGGAGTTGGATATCCCATCTCATGTTATAAGACGAGTCTCTGGTTTGGTATTAGAATCATTGAGATATCACATCGCATGCTGTAGGAAGGGTCTAAGGATTGGAATGGGATGGACTTGGATATCACATCTCATGCTATAGGTAGGCTCTCAGGTTTGGTATAAGCATTGAGATATCAGATCTCATGCTATAGGAAGGGTCTCAGGATTGGAATGGGAAGGAATTGGATATCACATCTCATGCTATAGGAAGGGTCTCAGATTTGGTATAGGCATTGAGATATCACATCTCATGCTATAGGAAGGGTCTCAGGATTGGAATGGGAAGGAGTTGTATATGACATCCCAGGCCATAGGAAGGGTCTCAGGTTTGGTATAAGCATTGAGATATCACATCTCTGCTATCGGAAGGGTCTCAGGATTGGAATGGGAAGGAGTTGGATATCCCATCTCATGTTATAGGAAGGGTCTCAGGTTTGGTATTAGAAGCATAGAGATATCACATCTCATGCTATAGGAAGGGTCTCAGGATTGGAATGGGAAGGACTTGGATGTCACATCTCATGCTATAGGGAGGGTCTCAAGTTTGATATTAGAAGCATTGAGATAACAAATCTCATGATATCGGAAGGGTCTCAGGATTGGAATGGGAAGGAGTTGGATATCACATCTCATGATAAAGGAAGGGTCTGGGTTTGGAAGGGGAAGGATTTGGATATCACATCTCATGTTATAGGACGGGTCTCAGGTTTGGTATTAGAAGCATTGAGATATCAAGTCTCATGGTATAAGAAGGGTCTCAGAATTGGAATGGGAAGGAGTTGGATATCACACCTCAAGCTATAGGAAGGGCCTCAGGATTGGAATGGGAAGGAGTTTGATATCACATCTCATGCCATAGTATGGGTCTCAGGTTTGGTAGAAGCATTGGGATATCACATCTCATGCTATCGGAAGGGAATCAGTATTGGATTTGGAAGGAGTTGGATATCCCATCTCATGCTATAGGAAGGGTCTCAGGTTAGAATGGGAAGGAGTTGGATATCACATTTCATGTTATAGAAAGGGTCTCAGGATTGGAATGGGAAGGACTTGGATATCATATCTCATGCTATAGGAAGGCTCTCAGGTTTGGAAGGGGAAGGAGTTGGATATCACATTTCATGTTAGAGGAAGGATCTCAGGTTTGGTATTAGAGGCCTTGAGATATCACATCTCATGCTATAGGAAGGGTCTCTGGATTGGAATGGGAAGGAGTTGGATATCACATCTCAAGCTATAGGAAGAGTCTCAGGTTTGGTATAAGCATTGAGATATCACATCTCATGCTATAGGAAGGGTCTCAGGATTGGAATGGGAAGGAGTTGGATATCACATCTCATATTATAGGAAATATCTCAGGTTTGGTATTAGAAGCATTGAGACATCACATCTCATGTTATAGGAAGGGTCTCAGGATTGGAATGGGAAGAAGTTGGATATCACATCTCATGCTATAGGAAGGGTCTCAGGTTTGGTATATGCATTGAGATATCACATCTCATGCTATAGGAAGGGTCTCAGGATTGGAATGGGAAGGAGTTGTATATGACATCTCATGCCATAGGAAGGGTCTCAGGTTTGGTATAAGCATTGAGATATCACATCACATGCTATAGAAAGGGTCTCAGGATTGGAATGGGAAGGACTTGGATATCACATCTCATGCTATAGGCAGGGTCTCAGGTTTGGAAAGGGAAGGAGATGGATATCACATTTCATGTTAGAGATAGGATCTCAGGTTTGGTATTAGAGGCATTGAGATATCACATCTCATGCTATCAGAAGGGTCTCAGGATTGGAATGGGAAGGAGTTGTATATCACATCGCATGCTAAAGGGAGGGTTTCAGGTTTGGAAGGGGAAGGATTTGGAAATCACATCTCATGTTATAGGAAGGGTCTCAGGTTTGGTATTAGAAGCATTGAGATAGCACATCTCATGCTATAGGAAGGGTCTCAGGATTGGAATGGGGAGGACTTGGATGTCACATCTCATGCTATAGGGAGGGTCTCAAGTTTGATATTAGAAGCATTGAGATAACAAATCTCATGATATCGGAAGGGTCTCAGGATTGGAATGGGAAGGAGTTGGATATCACATCTCATGATAATGGAAGGGTCTAAGGTTTGGAAGGGGAAAGATTTGGATATCACATCTCATGTTATAGGACGGGTCTCAGGTTTGGTATTAGAAGCATTGAGATATCAAGTCTCATGGCATAGGTAGGGTCTCAGAATTGGAATGGGAAGGAGTTGGATATCACATCTCAAGCTATAGGAAGAATCTCAGGATTGGAATGGGAATGAGTTTGATATCACATCTCATGCCATAGTATGGGTCTCAGGTTTGGTAGAAGCATTGGGATATCACATCACATGCTATTGGAAGGGTATCAGTATTGGATTTGGAAGGAGTTGAATATCCCATCTCATGCTATAGTATGGGTCTCAGGTTTGGTAGAAGCATTGGGATATCACATCTCATGCTATTGGAAGGGTATCAGTATTGGATTTGGAAGGAGTTGGATATCCCATCTCATGCTATAGGAAGGGTCTCAGATTTGGTATAAGCATTGAGATATCACATCTCATGCTATAGGAAGGGTCTCAGGATTGGATTGGGAAGGAGTTGTATATGACATCTCAGGCCATAGGAAGGGTCTCAGGATTGGTATAAGCATTGAGATATCACATCTCTGCTATCGGAAGGGTCTCAGGATTGGAATGGGAAGGAGTTGGATATCCCATCTCATGTTATAGGAAGAGTCTCAGGTTTGGTATTAGAAGCATTGAGATATCACATCTCATGCTATAGGAAGGGTCTCAGGATTGGAATGGGGAGGACTTGGATGTCACATCTCATGCTATAGGGAGGGTCTCAAGTTTGATATTAGAAGCATTGAGATAACAAATCTCATGATATCAGAAGGGTCTCAGGATTGGAATGGGAAGGAGTTGGATATCACATCTCATGATAAAGGAAGGGTCTAAGGTTTGGAAGGGGAAAGATTTGGATATCACATCTCATGTTATAGGACGGGTCTCAAGTTTGGTATTAGAAGCATTGAGATATCAAGTCTCATGGCATAGGAAGGGTCTCAGAATTGGAATGGGAAGGAGTTGGATATCACATCTCAAGCTATAGGAAGAGTCTCAGAATTGGAATGGGAAGGAGTTTGATATCACATCTCATGCCATAGTATGGGTCTCAGGTTTGGTAGAAGCATTGGGATATCACATCTCATGCTATTGGAAGGGTATCAGTATTGGATTTGGAAGGAGTTGGATATCCCATCTCATGCTATAGGAAGGGTCTCAGGTTAGAATGGGAAGGAGTTGGATATCACATTTCATGTTATAGGAAGGGTCTCAGGATTGGAATGGGAAGGACTTGGATATCATATCTCATGCTATAGGAAGGCTCTCAGGTTTGGAAGGGGAAGGAGTTGGATATCACATTTCATGTTAGAGGAAGGATCTCAGGTTTGGTATTAGAGGCCTTGAGATATCACATCTCATGCTATAGGAAGGGTCTCATGATTGGAATGGGAAGGAGTTGGATATCACATCTCAAGCTTTAGGAAGGGTCTCATGTTTGGTATAAGCATTGAGATAGCACATCTCATGCTATAGGAAGGGTTTCAGTATTGGAATGGGAAGGAGTTGGATATCACATCTCATGTTATAGGAAAGATCTCCGGTTTGGTATTAGAAGCATTGAGACATCACATCTCATGTTATAGGAAGGGTCTCAGGATTGGAATGGGAAGAAGTTGGATATCACATCTCATGCTATAGGAAGGGTCTCAGGTTTGGAAGGGGAAGGAGTTGGATATCCAATCTCATGTTATAGGACTGGTCTCAGGTTTGGTATTAGAAGCATTGAGATATCACATTGCATGCTGTAGGAAGGTTCTCAGGTTTGGTATTAGAAGCATTGAGACATCACATCTCATGCTATAGAAAGGGTCTCAGGATTGGAATGGGAAGGAGTTGGATATCACATCTCATGTTATAGGAAGGATCTCAGGTTTGGTATTAGAAGCATTGAGACATCACATCTCATGCTATAGGAAGGGATCAGGATTGGAATGGGAAGGAGTTGGATATCACAGCTCATGCTATAGGAAGGGTCTCAGATTTGGAATACCAAACCTGAGAACCTTCCTACAGCATGCAATGTGATATCTCAATGCTTCTAATACCAAACCTGAGACCAGTCCTATAACATGAGATTGGATATCCAACTCCTTCCCCTTCCAAACCTGAGACCCTTCCTATAGCATGAGATGTGATATCTCAAGGCCTCTAATACCAAACCTGAGATCCTTCCTCTAACATGAAATGTGATATCCAACTCCTTCCCCTTCCAAACCTGAGAGCTTTCCTATAGCATGAGATATGATATCCAAGTCCTTCCCATTCCAATCCTGAGACCCTTCCTATAACATGAAATGTGATATCCAACTCCTTCCCATTCCAACCTGAGACCCTTCCTATAGCATGAGATGGGATATCCAACTCCTTCCAAATCCAATACTGATACCCTTCCAATAGCATGAATTGTGATATCCCAATGCTTCTACCAAACCTGAGACCCATACTATGGCATGAGATGTGATATCAAACTCATTCCCATTCCAATCCTGAGACTCTTCCTATAGCTTGAGATATGATATCCAACTCCTTCCCATTCCAATTCTGAGACCCTTCCTATGCCATGAGACTTGATATCTCAATGCTTCTAATACCAAACCTGAGACCCGTCCTATAACATGAGGTGATATCCAAATCTTTCCCCTTCCAAACCTTAGACCCTTCCTTTATCATGAGATGTGATATCCAACTCCTTCCCATTCCAATCCTGAGACCCTTCCGATATCATGAGATTTGTTATCTCAATGCTTCTAATATCAAACTTGAGACCCTCCCTATAACATGAATTGTGATATCCAACTCCTTCCCATTCAAATCCTGAGACCCTTCCTATAGCATGAGAAGGGATATCCAACTCCTTCCCAATCCAATCCTGAGACCCTTCCGATAGCAGAGACATGATATCTCAATGCTTCTACCAAACCTGAGACCCTTCCTTTAGCATGAGATGTGATATCCAAATCCTTCACATTCCAATCCTGAGACCCTTCCTATAGCATGAGATGTGATATCTCAATGCTTCTAATACCAAACCTGAGATCCTTCCTATAACATGAGATGTGATATCCAATTCCTTCCCATTCCAAACCTGAGACCCTTCCTATTGGATGAGATGTGATATCCAACTCCTTCCCATTCCAACCCTGAGACCCTTCCTATAGCATGAGATGTGATGTCTCAATGCTTCTAATACCAAACCTGAGATCCTTCCTATAACATGAGATGTGATATCCAACTCCTTCCATTCCAATCCTGAGACCCGTCCTATAGCATGAGATGTGATATCTCCATGCTTATACCAAACCTGAGACCCTTCCTATAGCATGAGATGTGATATCCAACTACTTCCCATTCCAATCCTGAGACCCTTCCTATAGCATGAGATGTGATATCTCAATGCTTCTAATACCAATCTTGAGATCCTTCCTCTAACATGAAATGTGATATCCAACTCCTTCCCTTTCCAAACCTAAGAGCCTATCTATAGCATGAGATGTGATATCCAAGTCCTTCCCATTCCAATCCTTAGACCCTTCCTACGGCATGCAATATGATATCTCAATGATTCTAATAACAAACCTGAGACCCGTCCTATAGCATGAGATATGATATCCAAGTCCTTCCCATTCCAATCCTGAGACCCTTCCTATAACATGAAATGTGATATCCAACTCCTTCCCATTCCAACCTGAGACCCTTCCTATAGCATGAGATGGGATATCCAACTTCTTCCAAATCCAATACTGATACCCTTCCGATAGCATGAGATGTGATATCCCAATGCTTCTACCAAACCTGAGACCCATACTATGGCATGAGATGTGATATCAAACTCATTCCCATTCCAATCCTGAGACCCTTCCCATAGCTTGAGGTGTGATATCCAACTCCTTCCCATTCCAATTCTGAGACCCTTCTTATACCATGAGACTTGATATCTCAATGCTTCTAATACCAAACCTGAGACCCGTCCTATAACATGAGATGTGATATCCAAATCCTTCCCCTTCCAAACCTTAGACCCTTCCTTTATCATGAGATGTGATATCCAACTCCTTCCCATTCCAATCCTGAGACCCTTCCGATATCATGAGATTTGTTATCTCAACGCGTCTAATATCAAACTTGAGACCCTCCCTATAGCATGAGATGTGACATCCAAGTCCTTCCCATTCCAATCCTGAGACCCTTCCTATAGCATGAGATGTGATATCTCTATGCTTCTAATACCAAACCTGAGACCATTCCTATAACATGAGATGGGATATCCAACTCCTTCCCATTCCAATCATGAGACCCTTCCGATAGCAGAGATGTGATATCTCAATGCTTATACCAAACCTGAGACCCTTCCTATGGCCTGAGATGTCATATACAACTCCTTCCCATTCCAATCCTGAGACCCTTCCTTTAGCATGAGATGTGATATCTCAATGCTTATACCAAATCTGAGACCCTTCCTATAGCATGAGATGTGATATCCAATTCCTTCCCATTCCAATCCTGAGACCCTTCCTATAGCATGAGATGTGATATCTCAATGCTTATACCAAACCTGAGAGCCTACCTATAGCATGAGATGTGATATCCAAGTCCATCCCATTCCAATCCTTAGACCCTTCCTACAGCATGCGATGTGATATTTCAATGATTCTAATACCAAACCAGAGACTCCTCCTATAACATGAGATGGGATATCCAACTCCTTCCCATTCCAATCCTGAGCCGCTTCCGATAGCAGAGATGTGATATCTCAATGCTTATACCAAACCTGAGACCCTTCCTATAACATGAGATGTGATATCCAACTCCTTCCCGTTCCAAACCTGAGACACTAACTATAGCATATGTGATATCCAACTGCTTCCCATTCCAAACATGAGACCCTTCCTATAGCAAGAAAGTAATATCCAACTCCTACCCATTCCAATCCTGAGACCCTTCCTATAGCAAGAGATGTGATATCCAAATCCTTCCCATTCCAATCCTGAGACCCTTCCTATAACATGAGATGTGATATCCAACTCCTTCCCATTCAAATCCTGAGACCCTTCCTATAGCATGAGAAGGGATATCCAACTCCTTCCCAATCCAATCCTGAGACCCTTCCGATAGCAGAGACCTGATATCTCAATGCTTCTACCAAACCTGAGACCCTTCCTTTAGCATGAGATGTGATATCCAAATCCTTCACATTCCAATCCTGAGACCCTTCCTATAGCATGAGATGTGATATCTCAATGCTTCTAATACCAAACCTGAGATCCTTCCTATAACATGAGATGTGATATCCAATTCCTTCCCATTCCAAACCTGAGACCCTTCCTATTGGATGAGATGTGATATCCAACTCCTTCCCATTCCAACCCTGAGACCCTTCCTATAGCATGAGATGTGATGTCTCAATGCTTCTAATACCAAACCTGAGATCCTTCCTATAACATGAGATGTGATATCCAACTCCTTCCATTCCAATCCTGAGACCCGTCCTATAGCATGAGATGTGATATCTCAATGCTTATACCAAACCTGAGACCCTTCCTATAGCATGAGATGTGATATCCAACTACTTCCCATTCCAATCCTGAGACCCTTCCTATAGCATGAGATGTGATATCTCAATGCTTCTAATACAAAACCTGAGATCCTTCCTCTAACATGAAATGTGATATCCAACTCCTTCCCTTTCCAAACCTAAGAGCCTATCTATAGCATGAGATGTGATATCCAAGTCCTTCCCATTCCAATCCTTAGACCCTTCCTACAGCATGCAATATGATATCTCAATGATTCTAATAACAAACCTGAGACCCGTCCTATAGCATGAGATATGATATCCAAGTCCTTCCCATTCCAATCCTGAGACCCTTCCTATAACATGAAATGTGATATCCAACTCCTTCCCATTCCAAACCTAAGAGCCTATCTATAGCATGAGATGTGATATCCAAGTCCTTCCCATTCCAATCCTTAGACCCTTCCTACAGCATGCAATATGATATCTCAATGATTCTAATAACAAACCTGAGACCCGTCCTATAGCATGAGATATGATATCCAAGTCCTTCCCATTCCAATCCTGAGACCCTTCCTATAACATGAAATGTGATATCCAACTCCTTCCCATTCCAACCTGAGACCCTTCCTATAGCATGAGATGGGATATCCAACTTCTTCCAAATCCAATACTGATACCCTTCCGATAGCATGAGATGTGATATCCCAATGCTTCTACCAAACCTGAGACCCATACTATGGCATGAGATGTGATATCAAACTCCTTCCCATTCCAATCCTGAGACCCTTCCTATAACTTGAGGTGTGATATCCAACTCCTTCCCATTCCAATTCTGAGACCCTTCTTATACCATGAGACTTGATATCTCAATGCTTCTAATACCAAACCTGAGACCCGTCCTATAACATGAGATGTGATATCCAAATCCTTCCCCTTCCAAACCTTAGACCCTTCCTTTATCATGAGATGTGGTATCCAACTCCTTCCCATTCCAATCCTGAGACCCTTCCGATATCATGAGATTTGTTATCTCAATGCTTCTAATATCAAACCTGAGACCCGTCCTATAGCATGAGATATGATATCCAAGTCCTTCCCATTCCAATCCTGAGACCCTTCCTATAACATGAAATGTGATATCCAACTCCTTCCCATTCCAACCTGAGACCCTTCCTATAGCATGAGATGGGATATCCAACTTCTTCCAAATCCAATACTGATACCCTTCCGATAGCATGAGATGTGATATCCCAATGCTTCTACCAAACCTGAGACCCATACTATGGCATGAGATGTGATATCAAACTCCTTCCCATTCCAATCCTGAGACCCTTCCTATAACTTGAGGTGTGATATCCAACTCCTTCCCATTCCAATTCTGAGACCCTTCTTATACCATGAGACTTGATATCTCAATGCTTCTAATACCAAACCTGAGACCCGTCCTATAACATGAGATGTGATATCCAAATCCTTCCCCTTCCAAACCTTAGACCCTTCCTTTATCATGAGATGTGGTATCCAACTCCTTCCCATTCCAATCCTGAGACCCTTCCGATATCATGAGATTTGTTATCTCAATGCTTCTAATATCAAACTTGAGACCCTCCCTATAGCATGAGATGTGACATCCAAGTCCTTCCCATTCCAATCCTGAGACCCTTCCTATAGCATGAGATGTGATATCTCAAGGCCTCTAATACCAAACCTGAGATCCTTCCTCTAACATGAAATGTGATATCCAACTCCTTCCCCTTCCAAACCTGAGAGCTTTCCTATAGCATGAGATATGATATCCAAGTCCTTCCCATTCCAATCCTGAGACCCTTCCTATAAAATGAAATGTGATATCCAACTCCTTCCCATTCCAACCTGAGACCCTTCCTATAGCATGAGATGGGATATCCAACTCCTTCCAAATCCAATACTGATACCCTTCCAATAGCATGAATTGTGATATCCCAATGCTTCTACCAAACCTGAGACCCATACTATGGCATGAGATGTGATATCAAACTCATTCCCATTCCAATCCTGAGACTCTTCCTATAGCTTGAGATGTGATATCCAACTCCTTCCCATTTCAATTCTGAGACCCTTCCTATGCCATGAGACTTGATATCTCAATGCTTCTAATACCAAACCTGAGACCCGTCCTATAACATGAGGTGATATCCAAATCTTTCCCCTTCCAAACCTTAGACCCTTCCTTTATCATGAGATGTGATATCCAACTCCTTCCCATTCCAATCCTGAGACCCTTCCGATATCATGAGATTTGTTATCTCAATGCTTCTAATATCAAACTTGAGACCCTTCCTATAACATGAGTTGTGATATCCAACTCCTTCCCATTCAAATCCTGAGACCCTTCCTATAGCATGAGAAGGGATATCCAACTCCTTCCCAATCCAATCCTGAGACCCTTCCGATAGCAGAGACGTGATATCTCAATGCTTCTACCAAACCTGAGACCCTTCCTTTAGCATGAGATGTGATATCCAAATCCTTCACATTCCAATCCTGAGACCCTTCCTATAGCATGAGATGTGATATCTCAATGCTTCTAATACCAAACCTGAGATCCTTCCTATAACATGAGATGTGATATCCAATTCCTTCCCATTCCAAACCTGAGACCCTTCCTATTGGATGAGATGTGATATCCAACTCCTTCCCATTCCAACCCTGAGACCCTTCCTATAGCATGAGATGTGATGTCTCAATGCTTCTAATACCAAACCTGAGATCCTTCCTATAACATGAGATGTGATATCCAACTCCTTCCATTCCAATCCTGAGACCCGTCCTATAGCATGAGATGTGATATCTCCATGCTTATACCAAACCTGAGACCCTTCCTATAGCATGAGATGTGATATCCAACTACTTCCCATTCCAATCCTGAGACCCTTCCTATAGCATGAGATGTGATATCTCAATGCTTCTAATACCAAACTTGAGATCCTTCCTCTAACATGAAATGTGATATCCAACTCCTTCCCTTTCCAAACCTAAGAGCCTATCTATAGCATGAGATGTGATATCCAAGTCCTTCCCATTCCAATCCTTAGACCCTTCCTACGGCATGCAATATGATATCTCAATGATTCTAATAACAAACCTGAGACCCGTCCTATAGCATGAGATATGATATCCAAGTCCTTCCCATTCCAATCCTGAGACCCTTCCTATAACATGAAATGTGATATCCAACTCCTTCCCATTCCAACCTGAGACCCTTCCTATAGCATGAGATGGGATATCCAACTTCTTCCAAATCCAATACTGATACCCTTCCGATAGCATGAGATGTGATATCCCAATGCTTCTACCAAACCTGAGACCCATACTATGGCATGAGATGTGATATCAAACTCCTTCCCATTCCAATCCTGAGACCCTTCCCATAGCTTGAGGTGTGATATCCAACTCCTTCCCATTCCAATTCTGAGACCCTTCTTATACCATGAGACTTGATATCTCAATGCTTCTAATACCAAACCTGAGACCCGTCCTATAACATGAGATGTGATATCCAACTCCTTCCCATTCCAATCCTGAGACCCTTCCGATATCATGAGATTTGTTATCTCAACGCTTCTAATATCAAACTTGAGACCCTCCCTATAGCATGAGATGTGACATCCAAGTCCTTCCCATTCCAATCCTGAGACCCTTCCTATAGCATGAGATGTGATATCTCTATGCTTCTAACACCAAACCTGAGACCATTCCTATAACATGAGATGGGATATCCAACTCCTTCCCATTCCAATCCTGAGACCCTTCCGATAGCAGAGATGTGATATCTCAATGCTTATACCAAACCTGAGACCCTTCCTATGGCCTGAGATGTCATATACAACTCCTTCCCATTCCAATCCTGAGACCCTTCCTTTAGCATGAGATGTGATATCTCAATGCTTATACCAAATCTGAGACCCTTCCTATAGCATGAGATGTGATATCCAATTCCTTCCCATTCCAATCCTGAGACCCTTCCTATAGCATGAGATGTGATATCTCAATGCTTATACCAAACCTGAGAGCCTACCTATAGCATGAGATGTGATATCCAAGTCCATCCCATTCCAATCCTTAGACCCTTCCTACAGCATGCGATGTGATATTTCAATGATTCTAATACCAAACCAGAGACTCCTCCTATAACATGAGATGGGATATCCAACTCCTTCCCATTCCAATCCTGAGCCGCTTCCGATAGCAGAGATGTGATATCTCAATGCTTATACCAAACCTGAGACCCTTCATATAACATGAGATGTGATATCCAACTCCTTCCCGTTCCAAACCTGAGACACTAACTATAGCATATGTGATATCCAACTGCTTCCCATTCCAAACATGAGACCCTTCCTATAGCAAGAAAGTAATATCCAACTCCTACCCATTCCAATCCTGAGACCCTTCCTATAGCAAGAGATGTGATATCCAAATCCTTCCCATTCCAATCCTGAGACCCTTCCTATAACATGAGATGTGATATCCAACTCCTTCCCATTCAAATCCTGAGACCCTTCCTATAGCATGAGAAGGGATATCCAACTCCTTCCCAATCCAATCCTGAGACCCTTCCGATAGCAGAGACCTGATATCTCAATGCTTCTACCAAACCTGAGACCCTTCCTTTAGCATGAGATGTGATATCCAAATCCTTCACATTCCAATCCTGAGACCCTTCCTATAGCATGAGATGTGATATCTCAATGCTTCTAATACCAAACCTGAGATCCTTCCTATAACATGAGATGTGATATCCAATTCCTTCCCATTCCAAACCTGAAACCCTTCCTATTGGATGAGATGTGATATCCAACTCCTTCCCATTCCAACCCTGAGACCCGTCCTATAGCATGAGATGTGATGTCTCAATGCTTCTAATACCAAACCTGAGATCCTTCCTATAACATGAGATGTGATATCCAACTCCTTCCATTCCAATCCTGAGACCCGTCCTATAGCATGAGATGTGATATCTCAATGCTTATACCAAACCTGAGACCCTTCTTATAGCATGAGATGTGATATCCAACTACTTCCCATTCCAATCCTGAGACCCTTCCTATAGCATGAGATGTGATATCTCAATGCTTCTAATACCAAACCTGAGATCCTTCCTCTAACATGAAATGTGATATCCAACTCCTTCCCTTTCCAAACCTAAGAGCCTATCTATAGCATGAGATATGATATCCAAGTCCTTCCCATTCCAATCCTTAGACCCTTCCTACAGCATGCAATATGATATCTCAATGATTCTAATAACAAACCTGAGACCCGTCCTATAGCATGAGATATGATATCCAAGTCCTTCCCATTCCAATCCTGAGACCCTTCCTATAACATGAAATGTGATATCCAACTCCTTCCCATTCCAAACCTAAGAGCCTATCTATAGCATGAGATGTGATATCCAAGTCCTTCCCATTCCAATCATTAGACCCTTCCTACAGCATGCAATATGATATCTCAATGATTCTAATAACAAACCTGAGACCCGTCCTATAGCATGAGATATGATATCCAAGTCCTTCCCATTCCAATCCTGAGACCCTTCCTATAACATGAAATGTGATATCCAACTCCTTCCCATTCCAACCTGAGACCCTTCCTATAGCATGAGATGGGATATCCAACTTCTTCCAAATCCAATACTGATACCCTTCCGATAGCATGAGATGTGATATCCCAATGCTTCTACCAAACCTGAGACCCATACTATGGCATGAGATGTGATATCAAACTCCTTCCCATTCCAATCCTGAGACCCTTCCTATAACTTGAGGTGTGATATCCAACTCCTTCCCATTCCAATTCTGAGACCCTTCTTATACCATGAGACTTGATATCTCAATGCTTCTAATACCAAACCTGAGACCCGTCCTATAACATGAGATGTGATATCCAAATCCTTCCCCTTCCAAACCTTAGACCCTTCCTTTATCATGAGATGTGGTATCCAACTCCTTCCCATTCCAATCCTGAGACCCTTCCGATATCATGAGATTTGTTATCTCAATGCTTCTAATATCAAACTTGAGACCCTCCCTATAGCATGAGATGTGACATCCAAGTCCTTCCCATTCCAATCCTGAGACCCTTCCTATAGCATGAGATGTGATATCTCTATGCTTCTAATACCAAACCTGAGACCCTTCCTATAACATGAGATGGGATATCCAACTCCTTCCCATTCCAATCCTGAGACCCTTCCGATAGCAGAGATGTGATATCTCAATGCTTATACCAAACCTGAGACCCTTCCTATGGCCTGAGATGTCATATACAACTCCTTCCCATTCCAATCCTGAGACCCTTCCTTTAGCATGAGATGTGATATCTCAATGCTTATACCAAATCTGAGACCCTTCCTATAGCATGAGATGTGATATCCAAATCCTTCCCATTCCAATCCTGAGACCCTTCCTATAGCATGAGATGTGATATCTCAATGCTTATACCAAACCTGAGAGCCTACCTATAGCATGAGATGTGATATCCAAGTCCATCCCATTCCAATCCTTAGACCCTTCCTACAGCATGCGATGTGATATCTCAATGATTCCAATACCAAACCAGAGACTCTTACTATAACATGAGATGGGATATCCAACTCCTTCCCATTCCAATCCTGAGCCGCTTCCGATAGCAGAGATGTGATATCTCAATGCTTATACCAAACCTGAGACCCTTCCTATAACATGAGATGTGATATCCAACTCCTTCCCGTTCCAAACCTGAGACACTAACTATAGCATATGTGATATCCAACTCCTTCCCATTCCAAACATGAGACCCTTCCTATAGCAAGAAAGTAATATCCAACTCCTACCCATTCCAATCCTGAGACCCTTCCTATAGCAAGAGATGTGATATCCAAATCCTTCCCATTCCAATCCTGAGACCCTTCCTACAGCATGCAATATGATATCTCAATGATTCTAATAACAAACCTGAGACCCGTCCTATAGCATGAGATATGATATCCAAGTCCTTCCCATTCCAATCCTGAGACCCTTCCTATAACATGAAATGTGATATCCAACTCCTTCCCATTCCAAACCTAAGAGCCTATCTATAGCATGAGATGTGATATCCAAGTCCTTCCCATTCCAATCCTTAGACCCTTCCTACAGCATGCAATATGATATCTCAATGATTCTAATAACAAACCTGAGACCCGTCCTATAGCATGAGATATGATATCCAAGTCCTTCCCATTCCAATCCTGAGACCCTTCCTATAACATGAAATGTGATATCCAACTCCTTCCCATTCCAACCTGAGACCCTTCCTATAGCATGAGATGGGATATCCAACTTCTTCCAAATCCAATACTGATACCCTTCCGATAGCATGAGATGTGATATCCCAATGCTTCTACCAAACCTGAGACCCATACTATGGCATGAGATGTGATATCAAACTCCTTCCCATTCCAATCCTGAGACCCTTCCTATAACTTGAGGTGTGATATCCAACTCCTTCCCATTCCAATTCTGAGACCCTTCTTATACCATGAGACTTGATATCTCAATGCTTCTAATACCAAACCTGAGACCCGTCCTATAACATGAGATGTGATATCCAAATCCTTCCCCTTCCAAACCTTAGACCCTTCCTTTATCATGAGATGTGGTATCCAACTCCTTCCCATTCCAATCCTGAGACCCTTCCGATATCATGAGATTTGTTATCTCAATGCTTCTAATATCAAACTTGAGACCCTCCCTATAGCATGAGATGTGACATCCAAGTCCTTCCCATTCCAATCCTGAGACCCTTCCTATAGCATGAGATGTGATATCTCTATGCTTCTAATACCAAACCTGAGACCCTTCCTATAACATGAGATGGGATATCCAACTCCTTCCCATTCCAATCCTGAGACCCTTCCGATAGCAGAGATGTGATATCTCAATGCTTATACCAAACCTGAGACCCTTCCTATGGCCTGAGATGTCATATACAACTCCTTCCCATTCCAATCCTGAGACCCTTCCTTTAGCATGAGATGTGATATCTCAATGCTTATACCAAATCTGAGACCCTTCCTATAGCATGAGATGTGATATCCAAATCCTTCCCATTCCAATCCAGAGACCCTTCCTATAGCATGAGATGTGATATCTCAATGCTTATACCAAACCTGAGAGCCTACCTATAGCATGAGATGTGATATCCAAGTCCATCCCATTCCAATCCTTAGACCCTTCCTACAGCATGCGATGTGATATCTCAATGATTCCAATACCAAACCAGAGACTCTTACTATAACATGAGATGGGATATCCAACTCCTTCCCATTCCAATCCTGAGCCGCTTCCGATAGCAGAGATGTGATATCTCAATGCTTATACCAAACCTGAGACCCTTCCTATAACATGAGATGTGATATCCAACTCCTTCCCGTTCCAAACCTGAGACACTAACTATAGCATATGTGATATCCAACTCCTTCCCATTCCAAACATGAGACCCTTCCTATAGCAAGAAAGTAATATCCAACTCCTACCCATTCCAATCCTGAGACCCTTCCTATAGCAAGAGATGTATATCCAAATCCTTCCCATTCCAATCCTGAGACCCTTCCTATAACATGAGATGTGATATCCAACTCCTTCCCATTCCAACCTGAGACACTTCCTATAGCATGAGAAGGGATATCCAACTCCTTCCCAATCCAATCCTGAGACCCTTCCGATAGCAGAGATGTGATATCTCAATGCTTATACCAAACCTGAGACCCTTCCTATGGCATGAGATGTGATATCCAACTCCTTGCCATTCAAATCCTGAGACCCTTCCTATAGCATGAGAAGGGATATCCAACTCCTGCCCAATCCAATCCTGAGACCCTTCCGATAGCAGAGACGTGATATCTCAATGCTTCTACCAAACCTGAGACCCTTCCTTTAGCATGAGATGTGATATCCAAATCCTTCACATTCCAATCCTGAGACCCTTCCTATAGCATGAGATGTGATATCTCAATGCTTCTAATACCAAACCTGAGATCCTTCCTATAACATAAGATGTGATATCCAAATTCCTTCCCATTCCAAACCTGAGACCCTTCCTATTGGATGAGAGGTGATATCCAACTCCTTCCCATTCCAACCCTGAGACCCTTCCTATAGCATGAGATGTGATGTCTCAATGCTTCTAATA
This sequence comes from Ambystoma mexicanum, assembly GCF_040938575.1. Taxonomy (NCBI): domain Eukaryota; kingdom Metazoa; phylum Chordata; class Amphibia; order Caudata; family Ambystomatidae; genus Ambystoma; species Ambystoma mexicanum. The sequence goes on along the minus strand of NW_027182510.1, from coordinate 2,752,052 downwards.
CCAAACCTGAGATCCTTCCTATAACATGAGATGTGATATCCAACTCCTTCCATTCCAATCCTGAGACCCGTCCTATAGCATTAGATGTGATATCTCAATGCTTATACCAAACCTGAGACCCTTCCTATAGCATGAGATGTGATATCCAACTACTTCCCATTCCAATCCTGAGACCCTTCCTATAGCATGAGATGTGATATCTCAATGCTTCTAATACCAAACCTGAGATCCTTCCTCTAACATGAAATGTGATATCCAACTCCTTCCCTTTCCAAACCTAAGAGCATATCTATAGCATGAGATGTGATATCCAAGTCCTTCCCATTCCAACCCTTAGACCCTTCCTACAGCATGCAATATGATATCTCAATGATTCTAATAACAAACCTGAGACCCGTCCTATAATATGAGATGGGATATCCAACTCCTTCCCATTCCAATCCTGAGACACTTCCGATAGCAGAGATGTGATATCTCAATGCTTATACCAAACCTGAGACCCTTCCTATAACATGTGATGTGATATCCAAATCCTTCCCGTTCCAAACCTGAGACCCTTCCTTTAGCATGAGATGTGATATCCAGCTCCTTCCCATTCCAATCCTGAGACACTTCCGATAGCATGAGATGTGATATCTCAATGCTTCTAATATCAAACTGAGACCCTCCCCTATAGCATGATATGTGATATCTAAGTCCTTCCCATTCCAATCCTGAGACACTCCCTATAGCATGAGATGTGATATCCAACTCTTTCCCATTCCAATCCTGAGACCCTTCCTATAGCATGAGATATGATATCTCAATACTTCTAATACCAAACGTGAGATCCTTCCGATAACATGAGATGTGATATCCAAATCCTTCCCCTTCCAAACCTGAGACCATCCCTTTAGCATGAGATGTGATATCCAACTTCTTCACATTCCAATCCTGAGACCCTTCTGATAGCATGAGATGTGATATCTCAATGCTTCTAATACCAAACCTGAGATCCTTCCGATAGCATGAGATGTGATATCTCAATGCTTCTAATTCCAAACCTGAGATCCTTCCTATAACATGAGATGTGATATCCAAATCCTTCCCCTTCCAAACCTGAGACCCTCCCTTTAGCATGAGATGTGATATCCAACTCCTTCCCATTCCATTCCTGAGACCCTTCTGATAGCATGAGATGTGATATCTCAATGCCTCTAATACCAAACCTGAGATCCTACCTCTAACATGAAATGTGATATCCAACTCTTTCCCCTTCCAAACCTGAGAGCCTTCCTATAGCATGAGATGTGATATCCAAGTCCTTCCCATTCCAATCCTGAGACCCTTCCTATAGCTTGAGATGTGATATCCAACTCCTTCCCATTCCAATTCTGAGACCCTTCCTATACTCTGAGACTTGATATCTCAATGCTTCTAATACCAAACCTGAGACCCATAATATAACATGAGATGTGATATCCAAATCCTTCCCCTTCCAAACCTTAGACCCTTCCTTTATCATGAGATGTGATATCCAACTCCTTCCCATTCCAATCCTGAGACCCTTCCGATATCATGAGATGTGATATCTCAAAGCTTCTAATATCAAACTTGAGACCCTCCCTATAGCATGAGATGTGATATCCAAGTCCTTCCCATTCCAATCCTGAGACCCTTCCTATAGCATGAGATGTGATATCTCAATGCTTCTAATACCAAACCTGAGACCCTTCCTATAACATGAGATGGGAATATCCAACTCCTTCCCATTCCAATCCTGAGACCCTTCCGATAGCAGAGATGTGATATCTCAATGCTTATACCAAACCTGAGACCCTTCCTATGGCATGAGATGTGATATCCAACTCCTTGCCATTCAAATCCTGAGACCCTTCCTATAGCATGAGAAGGGATATCCAACTCCTTCCCATTCCAATCCTGAGACCCTTCCGATAGCAGAGACGTGATATCTCAATGCTTCTACCAAACCTGAGACCCTTCCTTTAGCATGAGATGTGATATCCAAATCCTTCACATTCCAATCCTGAGACCCTTCCTATAGCATGAGATGTGATATCTCAATGCTTCTAATACCAAACCTGAGATCCTTCCTATAACATGAGATGTGATATCCAATTCCTTCCCATTCCAAACCTGAGACCCTTCGTATTGGATGAGATGTGATATCCAACTCCTTCCCATTCCAACCCTGAGACCCTTCCTATAGCATGAGATGTGATGTCTCAATGCTTCTAATACCAAACCTGAGATCCTTCCTATAACATGAGATGTGATATCCAACTCCTTCCATTCCAATCCTGAGACCCGTCCTATAGCATGAGATGTGATATCCAAGTCCTTCCCATTCCAACCCTGAGACCCTTCCTATAGCATGAGATGTGATGTCTCAATGCTTATACCAAACCTGAGACCCTTCCTACAGCATGAGATGTGATATCCAACTACTTCCCATTCCAATCCTGAGTCCCTTCCTATAGCATGAGATGTGATATCCAAGTCCTTCCCATTCCAACCCTGAGACCCTTCCTATAGCATGAGATGTGATGTCTCAATGCTTCTAATACCAAACCTGAGATCCTTCCTATAACATGAGATGTGATATCCAACTCCTTCCATTCCAATCCTGAGACCCGTCCTATAGCATTAGATGTGATATCTCAATGCTTATACCAAACCTGAGACCCTTCCTATAGCATGAGATGTGATATCCAACTACTTCCCATTCCAATCCTGAGACCCTTCCTATAGCATGAGATGTGATATCTCAATGCTTCTAATACCAAACCTGAGATCCTTCCTCTAACATGAAATGTGATATCCAACTCCTTCCCTTTCCAAACCTAAGAGCCTATCTATAGCATGAGATGTGATATCCAAGTCCTTCCCATTCCAACCCTTAGACCCTTCCTACAGCATGCAATATGATATCTCAATGATTCTAATAACAAACCTGAGACCCGTCCTATAACATGAGATGGGATATCCAACTCCTTCCCATTCCAATCCTGAGACACTTCCGATAGCAGAGATGTGATATCTCAATGCTTATACCAAACCTGAGACCCTTCCTATAACATGAGATGTGATATCCAAATCCTTCTCGTTCCAAACCTGAGACCCTTCCTTTAGCATGAGATGTGATATCCAGCTCCTTCCCATTCCAATCCTGAGACACTTCCGATAGCATGAGATGTGATATCTCAATGCTTCTAATATCAAAACTGAGACCCCCCCCTATAGCATGATATGTGATATCTAAGTCCTTCCCATTCCAATCCTGAGACACTCCCTATAGCATGAGATGTGATATCCAACTCTTTCCCATTCCAATCCTGAGACCCTTCCTATAGCATGAGATATGATATCTCAATACTTCTAATACCAAACGTGAGATCCTTCCGATAACATGAGATGTGATATCCAAATCCTTCCCCTTCCAAACCTGAGACCCTCCCTTTAGCATGAGATGTGATATCCAACTCCTTCCCATTCCAATCCTGAGACCCTTCTGATAGCATGAGATGTGATATCTCAATGCTTCTAATACCAAACCTGAGATCCTTCCGATAGCATGAGATGTGATATCTCAATGCTTCTAATACCAAACCTGAGATCCTTCCTATAACATGAGATGTGATATCCAAATCCTTCCCCTTCCAAACCTGAGACCCTCCCTTTAGCATGAGATGTGATATCCAACTCCTTCCCATTCCATTCCTGAGACTCTTCTGATAGCATGAGATGTGATATCTCAATGCCTCTAATACCAAACCTGAGATCCTACCTCTAACATGAAATGTGATATCCAACTCTTTCCCCTTCCAAACCTGAGAGCCTTCCTATAGCATGAGATGTGATATCCAAGTCCTTCCCATTCCAATCCTGAGACCCTTCCTATAGCTTGAGATGTGATATCCAACTCCTTCCCATTCAAATTCTGAGACCCTTCCTATACTCTGAGACTTGATATCTCAATGCTTCTAATACCAAACCTGAGACCCGTAATATAACATGAGATGTGATATCCAAATCCTTCCCCTTCCAAACCTTAGACCCTTCCTTTATCATGAGATGTGATATCCAACTCCTTCCCATTCCAATCCTGAGACCCTTCCGATATCATGAGATGTGATATCTCAAAGCTTCTAATATCAAACTTGAGACCCTCCCTATAGCATGAGATGTGATATCCAAGTCCTTCCCATTCCAATCCTGAGACCCTTCCTATAGCATGAGATGTGATATCTCAATGCTTCTAATACCAAACCTGAGACCCTTCCTATAACATGAGATGGGAATATCCAATTCCTTCCCATTCCAATCCTGAGACCCTTCCGATAGCAGAGATGTGATATCTCAATGCTTATACCAAACCAGAGACCCTTCCTATGGCATGAGATGTGATATCCAACTCCTTGCCATTCAAATCCTGAGACCCTTCCTATAGCATGAGAAGGGATATCCAACTCCTTCCCATTCCAATCCTGAGACCCTTCCGATAGCAGAGACGTGATATCTCAATGCTTCTACCAAACCTGAGACCCTTCCTTTAGCATGAGATGTGATATCCAAATCCTTCACATTCCAATCCTGAGACCCTTCCTATAGCATGAGATGTGATATCTCAATGCTTCTAATACCAAACCTGAGATCCTTCCTATAACATGAGATGTGATATCCAATTCCTTCCCATTCCAAACCTGAGACCCTTCCTATTGGATGAGATGTGATATCCAACTCCTTCCCATTCCAACCCTGAGACCCTTCCTATAGCATGAGATGTGATGTCTCAATGCTTCTAATACCAAACCTGAGATCCTTCCTATAACATGAGATGTGATATCCAACTCCTTCCATTCCAATCCTGAGACCCGTCCTATAGCATGAGATGTGATATCTCAATGCTCATACCAAACCTGAGACCCTTCCTATAGCATGAGAAGGGATATCCAACTCCTTCCCAATCCAATCCTGAGACCCTTCCGATAGCAGAGATGTGATATCTCAATGCTTATACCAAACCTGAGACCCTTCCTATGGCATGAGATGTGATATCCAACTCCTTGCCATTCAAATCCTGAGACCCTTCCTATAGCATGAGAAGGGATATCCAACTCCTGCCCAATCCAATCCTGAGACCCTTCCGATAGCAGAGACGTGATATCTCAATGCTTCTACCAAACCTGAGACCCTTCCTTTAGCATGAGATGTGATATCCAAATCCTTCACATTCCAATCCTGAGACCCTTCCTATAGCATGAGATGTGAAATCTCAATGCTTCTAATACCAAACCTGAGATCCTTCCTATAACATAAGATGTGATATCCAAATTCCTTCCCATTCCAATCCTGAGACCCTTCCTATTGGATGAGAGGTGATATCCAACTCCTTCCCATTCCAACCCTGAGACCCTTCCTATAGCATGAGATGTGATGTCTCAATGCTTCTAATACCAAACCTGAGATCCTTCCTATAACATGAGATGTGATATCCAACTCCTTCCATTCCAATCCTGAGACCCGTCCTATAGCATTAGATGTGATATCTCAATGCTTATACCAAACCTGAGACCCTTCCTATATCACATCTCATGCTATAGGACGGGTCTCAGGATTGGAATGGAAGGAGTTGGATATCACATCTCATGTTATAGGAAGAATCTCAGGTTTGGTATTAGACGCATTGAGACATCACATCTCATGCTATAGGAAGGGTCTCAGGGTTGGAATGGGAAGGATTTGGATATCACATCTCATGCTAAAGGAAGGGTCTCAGGTTTGGTAGAAGCATTGAGATATCACGTCGCTGCTATCGGAAGGGTCTCAGGATGAGATGTGATATCCAACTACTTCCCATTCCAATCCTGAGACCCTTCCTATAGCATGAGATGTGATATCTCAATGCTTCTAATACCAAACCTGAGATCCTTCCTCTAACATGAAATGTGATATCCAACTCCTTCCCTTTCCAAACCTAAGAGCATATCTATAGCATGAGATGTGATATCCAAGTCCTTCCCATTCCAACCCTTAGACCCTTCCTACAGCATGCAATATGATATCTCAATGATTCTAATAACAAACCTGAGACCCGTCCTATAATATGAGATGGGATATCCAACTCCTTCCCATTCCAATCCTGAGACACTTCCGATAGCAGAGATGTGATATCTCAATGCTTATACCAAACCTGAGACCCTTCCTATAACATGTGATGTGATATCCAAATCCTTCCCGTTCCAAACCTGAGACCCTTCCTTTAGCATGAGATGTGATATCCAGCTCCTTCCCATTATAATCCTGAGACACTTCCGATAGCATGAGATGTGATATCTCAATGCTTCTAATATCAAAACTGAGACCCTCCCTATAGCATGATATGTGATATCTAAGTCCTTCCCATTCCAATCCTGAGACACTCCCTATAGCATGAGATGTGATATCCAACTCTTTCCCATTCCAATCCTGAGACCCTTCCTATAGCATGAGATATGATATCTCAATACTTCTAATACCAAACGTGAGATCCTTCCGATAACATGAGATGTGATATCCAAATCCTTCCCCTTCCAAACCTGAGACCCTCCCTTTAGCATGAGATGTGATATCCAACTTCTTCACATTCCAATCCTGAGACCCTTCTGATAGCATGAGATGTGATATCTCAATGCTTCTAATACCAAACCTGAGATCCTTCCGATAGCATGAGATGTGATATTTCAATGCTTCTAATACCAAACCTGAGATCCTTCCTATAACATGAGATGTGATATCCAAATCCTTCCCCTTCCAAACCTGAGACCCTCCCTTTAGCATGAGATGTGATATCCAACTCCTTCCCATTCCATTCCTGAGACCCTTCTGATAGCATGAGATGTGATATCTCAATGCCTCTAATACCAAACCTGAGATCCTACCTCTAACATGAAATGTGATATCCAACTCTTTCCCCTTCCAAACCTGAGAGCCTTCCTATAGCATGAGATGTGATATCCAAGTCCTTCCCATTCCAATCCTGAGACCCTTCCTATAGCTTGAGATGTGATATCCAACTCCTTCCCATTCCAATTCTGAGACCCTTCCTATACTCTGAGACTTGATATCTCAATGCTTCTAATACCAAACCTGAGACCCGTAATATAACATGAGATGTGATATCCAAATCCTTCCCCTTCCAAACCTTAGACCCTTCCTTTATCATGAGATGTGATATCCAACTCCTTCCCATTCCAATCCTGAGACCCTTCCGATATCATGAGATGTGATATCTCAAAGCTTCTAATATCAAACTTGAGACCCTCCCTATAGCATGAGATGTGATATCCAAGTCCTTCCCATTCCAATCCTGAGACCCTTCCTATAGCATGAGATGTGATATCTCAATGCTTCTAATACCAAACCTGAGACCCTTCCTATAACATGAGATGGGAATATCCAACTCCTTCCCATTCCAATCCTGAGACCCTTCCGATAGCAGAGATGTGATATCTCAATGCTTATACCAAACCTGAGACCCTTCCTATGGCATGAGATGTGATATCCAACTCCTTGCCATTCAAATCCTGAGACCCTTCCTATAGCATGAGAAGGGATATCCAACTCCTTCCCATTCCAATCCTGAGACCCTTCCGATAGCAGAGACGTGATATCTCAATGCTTCTACCAAACCTGAGACCCTTCCTTTAGCATGAGATGTGATATCCAAATCCTTCACATTCCAATCCTGAGACCCTTCCTATAGCATGAGATGTGATATCTCAATGCTTCTAATACCAAACCTGAGATCCTTCCTATAACATGAGATGTGATATCCAATTCCTTCCCATTCCAAACCTGAGACCCTTCCTATTGGATGAGATGTGATATCCAACTCCTTCCCATTCCAACCCTGAGACCCTTCCTATAGCATGAGATGTGATGTCTCAATGCTTCTAATACCAAACCTGAGATCCTTCCTATAACATGAGATGTGATATCCAACTCCTTCCATTCCAATCCTGAGACCCGTCCTATAGCATGAGATGTGATATCTCAATGCTTATACCAAACCTGAGACCCTTCCTATAGCATGAGATGTGATATCCAACTACTTCCCATTCCAATCCTGAGACCCTTCCTATAGCATGAGATGTGATATCCAAGTCCTTCCCATTCCAACCCTGAGACCCTTCCTATAGCATGAGATGTGATGTCTCAATGCTTCTAATACCAAACCTGAGATCCTTCCTATAACATGAGATGTGATATCCAACTCCTTCCATTCCAATCCTGAGACCCGTCCTATAGCATTAGATGTGATATCTCAATGCTTATACCAAACCTGAGACCCTTCCTATAGCATGAGATGTGATATCCAACTAGTTCCCATTCCAATCCTGAGACCCTTCCTATAGCATGAGATGTGATATCTCAATGCTTCTAATACCAAACCTGAGATCCTTCCTCTAACATGAAATGTGATATCCAACTCCTTCCCTTTCCAAACCTAAGAGCCTATCTATAGCATGAGATGTGATATCCAAGTCCTTCCCATTCCAACCCTTAGACCCTTCCTACAGCATGCAATATGATATCTCAATGATTCTAATAACAAACCTGAGACCCGTCCTATAACATGAGATGGGATATCCAACTCCTTCCCATTCCAATCCTGAGACACTTCCGATAGCAGAGATGTGATATCTCAATGCTTATACCAAACCTGAGACCCTTCCTATAACATGAGATGTGATATCCAAATCCTTCCCGTTCCAAACCTGAGACCCTTCCTTTAGCATGAGATGTGATATCCAGCTCCTTCCCATTCCAATCCTGAGACACTTCCGATAGCATGAGATGTGATATCTCAATGCTTCTAATATCAAAACTGAGACCCCCCCTATAGCATGATATGTGATATCTAAGTCCTTCCCATTCCAATCCTGAGACACTCCCTATAGCATGAGATGTGATATCCAACTCTTTCCCATTCCAATCCTGAGACCCTTCCTATAGCATGAGATATGATATCTCAATACTTCTAATACCAAACGTGAGATCCTTCCGATAACATGAGATGTGATATCCAAATCCTTCCCCTTCCAAACCTGAGACCCTCCCTTTAGCATGAGATGTGATATCCAACTCCTTCCCATTCCAATCCTGAGACCCTTCTGATAGCATGAGATGTGATATCTCAATGCTTCTAATACCAAACCTGAGATCCTTCCGATAGCATGAGATGTGATATCTCAATGCTTCTAATACCAAACCTGAGACCCTTCCTATAACATGAGATGTGATATCCAAATCCTTCCCCTTCCAAACCTGAGACCCTCCCTTTAGCATGAGATGTGATATCCAACTCCTTCCCATTCCATTCCTGAGACCCTTCTGATAGCATGAGATGTGATATCTCAATGCCTCTAATACCAAACCTGAGATCCTACCTCTAACATGAAATGTGATATCCAACTCTTTCCCCTTCCAAACCTGAGAGCCTTCCTATAGCATGAGATGTGATATCCAAGTCCTTCCCATTCCAATCCTGAGACCCTTCCTATAGCTTGAGATGTGATATCCAACTCCTTCCCATTCCAATTCTGAGACCCTTCCTATACTCTGAGACTTGATATCTCAATGCTTCTAATACCAAACCTGAGACCCGTAATATAACATGAGATGTGATATCCAAATCCTTCCCCTTCCAAACCTTAGACCCTTCCTTTATCATGAGATGTGATATCCAACTCCTTCCCATTCCAATCCTGAGACCCTTCCGATATCATGAGATGTGATATCTCAAAGCTTCTAATATCAAACTTGAGACCCTTCCTTTAGCATGAGATGTGATATCCAAATCCTTCACATTCCAATCCTGAGACCCTTCCTATAGCATGAGATGTGATATCTCAATGCTTCTAATACCAAACCTGAGATCCTTCCTATAACATGAGATGTGATATCCAATTCCTTCCCATTCCAAACCTGAGACCCTTCCTATTGGATGAGATGTGATATCCAACTCCTTCCCATTCCAACCCTGAGACCCTTCCTATAGCATGAGATGTGATGTCTCAATGCTTCTAATACCAAACCTGAGATCCTTCCTATAACATGAGATGTGATATCCAACTCCTTCCATTCCAATCCTGAGACCCGTCCTATAGCATGAGATGTGATATCTCAATGCTTATACCAAACCTGAGACTCTTCCTATAGCATGAGATGTGATATCCAACTACTTCCCATTCCAATCCTGAGACCCTTCCTATAGCATGAGATGTGATATCTCAATGCTTCTAATACCAAACCTGAGATCCTTCCTCTAACATGAAATGTGATATCCAACTCCTTCCCTTTCCAAACCTAAGAGCCTATCTATACCATGAGATGTGATATCCAAGTCCTTCCCATTCCAATCCTTAGACCCTTCCTACAGCATGCAATATGATATCTCAATGATTCTAATAACAAACCTGAGACCCGTCCTATAGCATGAGATATGATATCCAAGTCCTTCCCATTCCAATCCTGAGACCCTTCCTATAACACGAAATGTGATATCCAACTCCTTCCCATTCCAACCTGAGACCCTTCCTATAGCATGAGATGGGATATCCAACTTCTTCCAAATCCAATACAGATACCCTTCCGATAGCATGAGATGTGATATCCCAATGCTTCTACCAAACCTGAGACCCATACTATGGCATGAGATGTGATATCAAACTCCATTCCAATCCTGAGACCCTTCCTATAGCTTGAGGTGTGATATCCAACTCCTTCCCATTCCAATTCTGAGACCCTTCTTATACCATGAGACTTGATATCTCAATGCTTCTAATACCAAACCTGAGACCCGTCCTATAACATGAGATGTGATATCCAAATCCTTCTCCTTCCAAACCTTAGACCCTTCCTTTATCATGAGATGTGGTATCCAACTCCTTCCCATTCCAATCCTGAGACCCTTCTGATAGCATGAGATGTGATATCTCAATGCTTCTAATACCAAACCTGAGATCCTTCCGATAGCATGAGATGTGATATCTCAATGCTTCTAATACCAAACCTGAGATCCTTCCTATACCATGAGATGTGATATCCAAATCCTTCCCCTTCCAAACCTGAGACCCTCCCTTTAGCATGAGATGTGATATCCAACTCCTTCCCATTCCATTCCTGAGACCCTTCTGATAGCATGAGATGTGATATCTCAATGCCTCTAACACCAAACCTGAGATCCTACCTCTAACATGAAATGTGATATCCAACTCTTTCCCCTTCCAAACCTGAGACCCTTCCTATAGCTTGAGATGTGATATCCAACTCCTTCCCATTCCAATTCTGAGACCCTTCCTATACTCTGAGACTTGATATCTCAATGCTTCTAATACCAAACCTGAGACCCGTAATATAACATGAGATGTGATATCCAAATCCTTCCCCTTCCAAACCTTAGACCCTTCCTTTATCATGAGATGTGATATCCAACTCCTTCCCATTCCAATCCTGAGACCCTTCCGATATCATGAGATGTGATATCTCTAAGCTTCTAATATCAAACTTGAGACCCTCCCTATAGCATGAGATGTGATATCCAAGTCCTTCCCATTCCAATCCTGAGACCCTTCCTATAGCATGAGATGTGATATCTCAATGCTTCTAATACCAAACCTGAGACCCTTCCTATAACATGAGATGGGAATATCCAACTCCTTCCCATTCCAATCCTGAGACCCTTCCGATAGCAGAGATGTGATATCTCAATGCTTATACCAAACCTGAGACCCTTCCTATGGCATGAGATGTGATATCCAACTCCTTGCCATTCAAATCCTGAGACCCTTCCTATAGCATGAGAAGGGATATCCAACTCCTTCCCAATCCAATCCTGAGACCCTTTCGATAGCAGAGACGTGATATCTCAATGCTTCTACCAAACCTGAGACCCTTCCTTTAGCATGAGATGTGATATCCAAATCCTTCACATTCCAATCCTGAGACCCTTCCTATGGCATGAGATGTGATATCTCAATGCTTCTAATACCAAACCTGAGATCCTTCCTATAACATGAGATGTGATATCCAATTCCTTCCCATTCCAACCCTGAGACCCTTCCTATTGGATGAGATGTGATATCCAACTCCTTCCCATTCCAACCCTGAGACCCTTCCTATAGCATGAGATGTGATGTCTCAATGCTTCTAATACCAAACCTGAGATCCTTCCTATAACATGAGATGTGATATCCAACTCCTTCCATTCCAATCCTGAGACCCGTCCTATAGCATGAGATGTGATATCCAACTACTTCCCATTCCAATCCTGAGACCCTTCCTATAGCATGAGATGTGATATCTCAATGCTTCTAATACCAAACCTGAGATCCTTCCTCTAACATGAAATGTGATATCCAACTCCTTCCCTTTCCAAACCTAAGAGCCTATCTATAGCATGCGATGTGATATCCAAGTCCTTCCCATTCCAATCCTTAGACCCTTCCTACAGCATGCAATATGATATCTCAATGATTCTAATAACAAACCTGAGACCCGTCCTATAGCATGAGATATGATATCCAAGTCCTTCCCATTCTAATCCTGAGACCCTTCCTATAACATGAAATGTGATCTCCAACTCCTTCCCATTCCAACCTGAGACCCTTCCTATAGCATGAGATGGGATATCCAACTTCTTCCAAATCCAATACTGATACCCTTCCGATAGCATGAGGTGTGATATCCAACTCCTTCCCATTCCAATTCTGAGACCCTTCTTATACCATGAGACTTGATATCCCAATGCTTCTACCAAACCTGAGACCCATACTATGGCATGAGATGTGATATCAAACTCCTTTCCATTCCAATCCTGAGACCCTTCCTATAGCTTGAGGTGTGATATCCAACTCCTTCCCATTCCAATTCTGAGACCCTTCTTATACCATGAGACTTGATATCTCAATGCTTCTAATACCAAACCTGAGACCCGTCCTATAACATGAGATGTGATATCCAAATCCTTCCCCTTCCAAACCTTAGACCCTTCCTTTATCATGAGATGTGGTATCCAACTCCTTCCCATTCCAATCCTGAGACCCTTCCGATATCATGAGATTTGTTATCTCAATGCTTCAAATATCAAACTCGAGACCCTCCCTATAGCATGAGATGTGACATCCAAGTCCTTCCCATTCCAATCCTGAGACCCTTCCTATAGCATGAGATGTGATATCTCTATGCTTCTAATACCAAACCTGAGACCCTTCCTATAACATGAGATGGGATATCCAACTCCTTCCCATTCCAATCCTGAGACCCTTCCGATAGCAGAGATGTGATATCTCAATGCTTATACCAAACCTGAGACCCTTCCTATGGCCTGAGATGTCATATACAACTCCTTCCCATTCCAATCCTGAGACCCTTCCTTTAGCATGAGATGTGATATCTCAATGCTTATACCAAATCTGAGACCCTTCCTATAGCATGAGATGTGATATCCAAATCCTTCCCATTCCAATCCTGAGACCCTTCCTATAGCATGAGATGTGATATCTCAATGCTTATACCAAACCTGAGAGCCTACCTATAGCATGAGATGTGATATCCAAGTCCATCCCATTCCAATCCTTAGACCCTTCCTACAGCATGCAATGTGATATCTCAATGATTCTAATACCAAACCAGAGACTCTTACTATAACATGAGATGGGATATCCAACTCCTTCCCATTCCAATCCTGAGCCGCTTCCGATAGCAGAGATGTGATATCTCAATGCTTATAACAAACCTGAGACCCTTCCTATAACATGAGATGTGATATCCAACTCCTTCCCGTTCCAAACCTGAGACACTAACTATAGCATATGTGATATCCAACTCCTTCCCATTCCAAACATGAGACCCTTCCTATAGCAAGAAAGTAATATCCAACTCCTACCCATTCCAATCCTGAGACCCTTCCTATAGCAAGAGATGTGATATCCAAATCCTTCCCATTCCAATCCTGAGACCCTTCCTATAACATGAGAAGTGATATCCAACTCCTTCCCATTCCAACCTGAGACACTTCCTATAGCATGAGAAGGGATATCCAACTCCTTCCCAATCCAATCCTGAGACCCTTCCGATAGCAGAGATGTGATATCTCAATGCTTATACCAAACCTGAGACCCTTCCTATGGCATGAGATGTGATATCCAACTCCTTGCCATTCAAATCCTGAGACCCTTCCTATAGCATGAGAAGGGATATCCAACTCCTTCCCAATCCAATCCTGAGACCCTTCCGATAGCAGAGACGTGATATCTCAATGCTTCTACCAAACCTGAGACCCTTCCTTTAGCATGAGATGTGATATCCAAATCCTTCACATTCCAATCCTGAGACCCTTCCTATAGCATGAGATGTGATATCTCAATGCTTCTAATACCAAACCTGAGATCCTTCCTATAACATGAGATGTGATATCCAATTCCTTCCCATTCCAAACCTGAGACCCTTCCTATTGGATGAGATGTGATATCCAACTCCTTCCCATTCCAACCCTGAGACCCTTCCTATAGCATGAGATGTGATGTCTCAATGCTTCTAATACCAAACCTGAGATCCTTCCTATAACATGAGATGTGATATCCAACTCCTTCCATTCCAATCCTGAGACCCGTCCTATAGCATGAGATGTGATATCTCAATGCTTATACCAAACCTGAGACTCTTCCTATAGCATGAGATGTGATATCCAACTACTTCCCATTCCAATCCTGAGACCCTTCCTATAGCATGAGATGTGATATCTCAATGCTTCTAATACCAAACCTGAGATCCTTCCTCTAACATGAAATGTGATATCCAACTCCTTCCCTTTCCAAACCTAAGAGCCTATCTATACCATGAGATGTGATATCCAAGTCCTTCCCATTCCAATCCTTAGACCCTTCCTACAGCATGCAATATGATATCTCAATGATTCTAATAACAAACCTGAGACCCGTCCTATAGCATGAGATATGATATCCAAGTCCTTCCCATTCCAATCCTGAGACCCTTCCTATAACATGAAATGTGATATCCAACTCCTTCCCATTCCAACCTGAGACCCTTCCTATAGCATGAGATGGGATATCCAACTTCTTCCAAATCCAATACTGATACCCTTCCGATAGCATGAGATGTGATATCCCAATGCTTCTACCAAACCTGAGACCCATACTATGGCATGAGATGTGATATCAAACTCCATTCCAATCCTGAGACCCTTCCTATAGCTTGAGGTGTGATATCCAACTCCTTCCCATTCCAATTCTGAGACCCTTCTTATACCATGAGACTTGATATCTCAATGCTTCTAATACCAAACCTGAGACCCGTCCTATAACATGAGATGTGATATCCAAATCCTTCTCCTTCCAAACCTTAGACCCTTCCTTTATCATGAGATGTGGTATCCAACTCCTTCCCATTCCAATCCTGAGACCCTTCTGATAGCATGAGATGTGATATCTCAATGCTTCTAATACCAAACCTGAGATCCTTCCGATAGCATGAGATGTGATATCTCAATGCTTCTAATACCAAACCTGAGATCCTTCCTATACCATGAGATGTGATATCCAAATCCTTCCCCTTCCAAACCTGAGACCCTCCCTTTAGCATGAGATGTGATATCCAACTCCTTCCCATTCCATTCCTGAGACCCTTCTGATAGCATGAGATGTGATATCTCAATGCCTCTAACACCAAACCTGAGATCCTACCTCTAACATGAAATGTGATATCCAACTCTTTCCCCTTCCAAACATGAGAGCCTTCCTATAGCATGAGATGTGATATCCAGGTCCTTCCCATTCCAATCCTGAGACCCTTCCTATAGCTTGAGATGTGATATCCAACTCCTTCCCATTCCAATTCTGAGACCCTTCCTATACTCTGAGACTTGATATCTCAATGCTTCTAATACCAAACCTGAGACCCGTAATATAACATGAGATGTGATATCCAAATCCTTCCCCTTCCAAACCTTAGACCCTTCCTTTATCATGAGATGTGATATCCAACTCCTTCCCATTCCAATCCTGAGACCCTTCCGATATCATGAGATGTGATATCTCTAAGCTTCTAATATCAAACTTGAGACCCTCCCTATAGCATGAGATGTGATATCCAAGTCCTTCCCATTCCAATCCTGAGACCCTTCCTATAGCATGAGATGTGATATCTCAATGCTTCTAATACCAAACCTGAGACCCTTCCTATAACATGAGATGGGAATATCCAACTCCTTCCCATTCCAATCCTGAGACCCTTCCGATAGCAGAGATGTGATATCTCAATGCTTATACCAAACCTGAGACCCTTCCTATGGCATGAGATGTGATATCCAACTCCTTGCCATTCAAATCCTGAGACCCTTCCTATAGCATGAGAAGGGATATCCAACTCCTTCCCAATCCAATCCTGAGACCCTTCCGATAGCAGAGACGTGATATCTCAATGCTTCTACCAAACCTGAGACCCTTCCTTTAGCATGAGATGTGATATCCAAATCCTTCACATTCCAATCCTGAGACCCTTCCTATAGCATGAGATGTGATATCTCAATGCTTCTAATACCAAACCTGAGATCCTTCCTATAACATGAGATGTGATATCCAATTCCTTCCCATTCCAAACCTGAGACCCTTCCTATTGGATGAGATGTGATATCCAACTCCTTCCCATTCCAACCCTGAGACCCTTCCTATAGCATGAGATGTGATGTCTCAATGCTTCTAATACCAAACCTGAGATCCTTCCTATAACATGAGATGTGATATCCAACTCCTTCCATTCCAATCCTGAGACCCGTCCTATAGCATGGATGTGATATCCAACTACTTCCCATTCCAATCCTGAGACCCTTCCTATAGCATGAGATGTGATATCTCAATGCTTCTAATACCAAACCTGAGATCCTTCCTCTAACATGAAATGTGATATCCAACTCCTTCCCTTTCCAAACCTAAGAGCCTATCTATAGCATGAGATGTGATATCCAAGTCCTTCCCATTCCAATCCTTAGACCCTTCCTACAGCATGCAATATGATATCTCAATGATTCTAATAACAAACCTGAGACCCGTCCTATAGCATGAGATATGATATCCAAGTCCTTCCCATTCCAATCCTGAGACCCTTCCTATAACATGAAATGTGATATCCAACTCCTTCCCATTCCAACCTGAGACCCTTCCTATAGCATGAGATGGGATATCCAACTTCTTCCAAATCCAATACTGATACCCTTCCGATAGCATGAGGTGTGATATCCAACTCCTTCCCATTCCAATTCTGAGACCCTTCTTATACCATGAGACTTGATATCCCAATGCTTCTACCAAACCTGAGACCCATACTATGGCATGAGATGTGATATCAAACTCCTTTCCATTCCAATCCTGAGACCCTTCCTATAGCTTGAGGTGTGATATCCAACTCCTTCCCATTCCAATTCTGAGACCCTTCTTATACCATGAGACTTGATATCTCAATGCTTCTAATACCAAACCTGAGACCCGTCCTATAACATGAGATGTGATATCCAAATCCTTCCCCTTCCAAACCTTAGACCCTTCCTTTATCATGAGATGTGGTATCCAACTCCTTCCCATTCCAATCCTGAGACCCTTCCGATATCATGAGATTTGTTATCTCAATGCTTCTAATATCAAACTTGAGACCCTCCCTATAGCATGAGATGTGACATCCAAGTCCTTCCCATTCCAATCCTGAGACCCTTCCTATAGCATGAGATGTGATATCTCTATGCTTCTAATACCAAACCTGAGACCCTTCCTATAACATGAGATGGGATATCCAACTCCTTCCCATTCCAATCCTGAGACCCTTCCGATAGCAGAGATGTGATATCTCAATGCTTATACCAAACCTGAGACCCTTCCTATGGCCTGAGATGTCATATACAACTCCTTCCCATTCCAATCCTGAGACCCTTCCTTTAGCATGAGATGTGATATCTCAATGCTTATACCAAATCTGAGACCCTTCCTATAGCATGAGATGTGATATCCAAATCCTTCCCATTCCAATCCTGAGACCCTTCCTATAGCATGAGATGTGATATCTCAATGCTTATACCAAACCTGAGAGCCTACCTATAGCATGAGATGTGATATCCAAGTCCATCCCATTCCAATCCTTAGACCCTTCCTACAGCATGCAATGTGATATCTCAATGATTCTAATACCAAACCAGAGACTCTTACTATAACATGAGATGGGATATCCAACTCCTTCCCATTCCAATCCTGAGCCGCTTCCGATAGCAGAGATGTGATATCTCAATGCTTATACCAAACTTGAGACCCTTCCTATAACATGAGATGTGATATCCAACTCCTTCCCGTTCCAAACCTGAGACACTAACTATAGCATATGTGATATCCAACTCCTTCCCATTCCAAACATGAGACCCTTCCTATAGCAAGAAAGTAATATCCAACTCCTACCCATTCCAATCCTGAGACCCTTCCTATAGCAAGAGATGTGATATCCAAATCCTTCCCATTCCAATCCTGAGACCCTTCCTATAACATGAGATGTGATATCCAACTCCTTCCCATTCCAACCTGAGACACTTCCTATAGCATGAGAAGGGATATCCAACTCCTTCCCAATCCAATCCTGAGACCTTTCCGATAGCAGAGATGTGATATCTCAATGCTTATACCAAACCTGAGACCCTTCCTATGGCATGAGATGTGATATCCAACTCCTTGCCATTCAAATCCTGAGACCCTTCCTATAGCATGAGAAGGGATATCCAACTCCTTCCCAATCCAATCCTGAGACCCTTCCGATAGCAGAGACGTGATATCTCAATGCTTCTACCAAACCTGAGACCCTTCCTTTAGCATGAGATGTGATATCCAAATCCTTCACATTCCAATCCTGAGACCCTTCCTATAGCATGAGATGTGATATCTCAATGCTTCTAATACCAAACCTGAGATCCTTCCTATAACATGAGATGTGATATCCAATTCCTTCCCATTCCAAACCTGAGACCCTTCCTATTGGATGAGATGTGATATCCAACTCCTTCCCATTCCAACCCTGAGACCCTTCCTATAGCATGAGATGTGATGTCTCAATGCTTCTAATACCAAACCTGAGATCCTTCCTATAACATGAGATGTGATATCCAACTCCTTCCATTCCAATCCTGAGACCCGTCCTATAGCATGAGATGTGATATCTCAATGCTTATACCAAACCTGAAACCCTTCCTATAGCATGAGATGTGATATCCAACTACTTCCCATTCCAATCCTGAGACCCTTCCTATAGCATGAGATGTGATATCTCAATGCTTCTAATAACAAACCTGAGATCCTTCCTCTAACATGAAATGTGATATCCAACTCCTTCGCTTCCCAAACCTAAGAGCCTATCTATAGCATGAGATGTGATATCCAAGTCCTTCCCATTCCAACCCTTAGACCCTTCCTACAGCATGCAATATGATATCTCAATGATTCTAATAACAAACCTGAGACCTGTCCTATAGCATGAGATATGATATCCAAGTCCTTCCCATTCCAATCCTGAGACCCGTCCTATAACATGAGATGGGATATCCAACTCCTTCCCATTCCAATCCTGAGACACTTCCGATAGCAGAGATGTGATATCTCAATGCTTATACCAAACCTGAGACCCTTCCTATAACATGAGATGTGATATCCAAATCCTTCCCGTTCCAAACCTGAGACCCTTCCTTTAGCATGAGATGTGATATCCAAATCCTTCCCGTTCCAAACCTGAGACCCTTCCTTTAGCATGAGATGTGATATCCAGCTCCTTCCCATTCCAATCCTGAGACACTTCCGATAGCATGAGATGTGATATTTCAATGCTTCTAATATCAAAACTGAGACCCTCCCTATAGCATGATATGTGATATCTAAGTCCTTCCCATTCCAATCCTGAGACACTCCCTAAAGCATGAGATGTGATATCCAACTCTTTCCCATTCCAATCCTGAGACCCTTCATATAGCATGAGATATGATATCTCAATACTTCTAATACCAAACGTGAGATCCTTCCGATAACATGAGATGTGATATCCAACTCCTTCCATTCCAATCCTGAGACCCGTCCTATAGCATGAGATGTGATATCTCAATTCTTATACCAAACCTGAGACCCTTCCTATAGCATGAGATGTGATATCCAACTACTTCCCATTCCAATCCTGAGACCCTTCCTATAGCATGAGATGTGATATCTCAATGCTTCTAATACCAAACCTGAGATCCTTCCTCTAACATGAAATGTGATATCCAACTCCTTCCCTTTCCAAACCAAAGAGCCTATCTATAGCATGAGATGTGATATCCAAGTCCTTCCCATTCCAATCCTTAGACCCTTCCTACAGCATGCAATATGATATCTCAATGATTCTAATAGCAAACCTGAGACCCGTCCTATAGCATGAGATATGATATCCAAGTCCTTCCCATTCCAATCCTGAGACCCTTCCTATAACATGAAATGTGATATCCAACTCCTTCCCATTCCAACCTGAGACCCCTCCTATAGCATGAGATGGGATATCCAACTTCTTCCAAATCCAATACTGATACCCTTCCGATAGCATGAGATGTGATATCCCAATGCTTCTACCAAACCTGAGACCCATACTATGGCATGAGATGTGATATCAAACTCCTTTCCATTCCAATCCTGAGACCCTTCCTATAGCTTGAGGTGTGATATCCAACTCCTTCCCATTCCAATTCTGAGACCCTTCTTATACCATGAGACTTGATATATCAATGCTTCTAATACCAAACCTGAGACCCGTCCTATAACATGAGATGTGATATCCAAATCCTTCCCCTTCCAAACCTTAGACCCTTCCTTTATCATGAGATGTGGTATCCAACTCCTTCCCATTCCAATCCTGAGACCCTTCCGATATCATGAGATGTGTTATCTCAATGCTTCTAATATCAAACTTGAGACCCTCCCTATAGCATGAGATGTGACATCCAAGCCCTTCCCATTCCAATCCTGAGACCCTTCCTATAGCATGAGATGTGATATCTCTATGCTTCTAATACCAAACCTGAGACCCTTCCTATAACATGAGATGGGATATCCAACTCCTTCCCATTCCAATCCTGAGACCCTTCCGATAGCAGAGATGTGATATCTCAATGCTTATACCAAACCTGAGACCCTTCCTATGGCCTGAGATGTCATATGCAACTCCTTCCCATTCCAATCCTGAGACCCTTCCTTTAGCATGGGATGTGATATCTCAATGCTTATACCAAATCTGAGACCCTTCCTATAGCATGAGATGTGATATCCAAATCCTTCCCATTCCAATCCTGAGACCCTTCCTATAGCATGAGATGTGATATCTCAATGCTTATACCAAACCTGAGAGCCTACCTATAGCATGAGATGTGATATCCAAGTCCATCCCATTCCAATCCTTAGACCCTTCCTACAGTATGCAATGTGATATCTCAATGATTCTAATACCAAACCAGAGACTCTTACTATAACATGAGATGGGATATCCAACTCCTTCCCATTCCAATCCTGAGCCGCTTCCGATAGCAGAGATGTGATATCTCAATGCTTATACCAAACCTGAGACCCTTCCTATAACATGAGATGTGATATCCAACTCCTTCCCGTTCCAAACCTGAGACACTAACTATAGCATATGTGATATCCAACTCCTTCCCATTCCAAACATGAGACCCTTCCTATAGCAAGAAAGTAATATCCAACTCCTACCCATTCCAATCCTGAGACCCTTCCTATAGCAAGAGATGTGATATCCAAATCCTTCCCATTCCAATCCTGAGACCCTTCCTATAACATGAGATGTGATATCCAACTCCTTCCCATTCCAACCTGAGACACTTCCTATAGCATGAGAAGGGATATCCAACTCCTTCCCAATCCAATCCTGAGACCTTTCCGATAGCAGAGATGTGATATCTCAATGCTTATACCAAACCTGAGACCCTTCCTATGGCATGAGATGTGATATCCAACTCCTTGCCATTCAAATCCTGAGACCCTTCCTATAGCATGAGAAGGGATATCCAACTCCTTCCCAATCCAATCCTGAGACCCTTCCGATAGCAGAGACGTGATATCTCAATGCTTCTACCAAACCTGAGACCCTTCCTTTAGCATGAGATGTGATATCCAAATCCTTCACATTCCAATCCTGAGACCCTTCCTATAGCATGAGATGTGATATCTCAATGCTTCTAATACCAAACCTGAGATCCTTCCTATAACATGAGATGTGATATCCAATTCCTTCCCATTCCAAACCTGAGACCCTTCCTATTGGATGAGATGTGATATCCAACTCCTTCCCATTCCAACCCTGAGACCCTTCCTATAGCATGAGATGTGATGTCTCAATGCTTCTAATACCAAACCTGAGATCCTTCCTATAACATGAGATGTGATATCCAACTCCTTCCATTCCAATCCTGAGACCCGTCCTATAGCATGAGATGTGATATCTCAATGCTTATACCAAACCTGAAACCCTTCCTATAGCATGAGATGTGATATCCAACTACTTCCCATTCCAATCCTGAGACCCTTCCTATAGCATGAGATGTGATATCTCAATGCTTCTAATAACAAACCTGAGATCCTTCCTCTAACATGAAATGTGATATCCAACTCCTTCGCTTCCCAAACCTAAGAGCCTATCTATAGCATGAGATGTGATATCCAAGTCCTTCCCATTCCAACCCTTAGACCCTTCCTACAGCATGCAATATGATATCTCAATGATTCTAATAACAAACCTGAGACCTGTCCTATAGCATGAGATATGATATCCAAGTCCTTCCCATTCCAATCCTGAGACCCGTCCTATAACATGAGATGGGATATCCAACTCCTTCCCATTCCAATCCTGAGACACTTCCGATAGCAGAGATGTGATATCTCAATGCTTATACCAAACCTGAGACCCTTCCTATAACATGAGATGTGATATCCAAATCCTTCCCGTTCCAAACCTGAGACCCTTCCTTTAGCATGAGATGTGATATCCAAATCCTTCCCGTTCCAAACCTGAGACCCTTCCTTTAGCATGAGATGTGATATCCAGCTCCTTCCCATTCCAATCCTGAGACACTTCCGATAGCATGAGATGTGATATTTCAATGCTTCTAATATCAAAACTGAGACCCTCCCTATAGCATGATATGTGATATCTAAGTCCTTCCCATTCCAATCCTGAGACACTCCCTAAAGCATGAGATGTGATATCCAACTCTTTCCCATTCCAATCCTGAGACCCTTCATATAGCATGAGATATGATATCTCAATACTTCTAATACCAAACGTGAGATCCTTCCGATAACATGAGATGTGATATCCAACTCCTTCCATTCCAATCCTGAGACCCGTCCTATAGCATGAGATGTGATATCTCAATTCTTATACCAAACCTGAGACCCTTCCTATAGCATGAGATGTGATATCCAACTACTTCCCATTCCAATCCTGAGACCCTTCCTATAGCATGAGATGTGATATCTCAATGCTTCTAATACCAAACCTGAGATCCTTCCTCTAACATGAAATGTGATATCCAACTCCTTCCCTTTCCAAACCAAAGAGCCTATCTATAGCATGAGATGTGATATCCAAGTCCTTCCCATTCCAATCCTTAGACCCTTCCTACAGCATGCAATATGATATCTCAATGATTCTAATAGCAAACCTGAGACCCGTCCTATAGCATGAGATATGATATCCAAGTCCTTCCCATTCCAATCCTGAGACCCTTCCTATAACATGAAATGTGATATCCAACTCCTTCCCATTCCAACCTGAGACCCCTCCTATAGCATGAGATGGGATATCCAACTTCTTCCAAATCCAATACTGATACCCTTCCGATAGCATGAGATGTGATATCCCAATGCTTCTACCAAACCTGAGACCCATACTATGGCATGAGATGTGATATCAAACTCCTTTCCATTCCAATCCTGAGACCCTTCCTATAGCTTGAGGTGTGATATCCAACTCCTTCCCATTCCAATTCTGAGACCCTTCTTATACCATGAGACTTGATATATCAATGCTTCTAATACCAAACCTGAGACCCGTCCTATAACATGAGATGTGATATCCAAATCCTTCCCCTTCCAAACCTTAGACCCTTCCTTTATCATGAGATGTGGTATCCAACTCCTTCCCATTCCAATCCTGAGACCCTTCCGATATCATGAGATGTGTTATCTCAATGCTTCTAATATCAAACTTGAGACCCTCCCTATAGCATGAGATGTGACATCCAAGCCCTTCCCATTCCAATCCTGAGACCCTTCCTATAGCATGAGATGTGATATCTCTATGCTTCTAATACCAAACCTGAGACCCTTCCTATAACATGAGATGGGATATCCAACTCCTTCCCATTCCAATCCTGAGACCCTTCCGATAGCAGAGATGTGATATCTCAATGCTTATACCAAACCTGAGACCCTTCCTATGGCCTGAGATGTCATATGCAACTCCTTCCCATTCCAATCCTGAGACCCTTCCTTTAGCATGGGATGTGATATCTCAATGCTTATACCAAATCTGAGACCCTTCCTATAGCATGAGATGTGATATCCAAATCCTTCCCATTCCAATCCTGAGACCCTTCCTATAGCATGAGATGTGATATCTCAATGCTTATACCAAACCTGAGAGCCTACCTATAGCATGAGATGTGATATCCAAGTCCATCCCATTCCAATCCTTAGACCCTTCCTACAGTATGCAATGTGATATCTCAATGATTCTAATACCAAACCAGAGACTCTTACTATAACATGAGATGGGATATCCAACTCCTTCCCATTCCAATCCTGAGCCGCTTCCGATAGCAGAGATGTGATATCTCAATGCTTATACCAAACCTGAGACCCTTCCTATAACATGAGATGTGATATCCAACTCCTTCCCGTTCCAAACCTGAGACACTAACTATAGCATATGTGATATCCAACTCCTTCCCATTCCAAACATGAGACCCTTCCTATAGCAAGAAAGTAATATCCAACTCCTACCCATTCCAATCCTGAGACCCTTCCTATAGCAAGAGATGTGATATCCAAATCCTTCCCATTCCAATCCTGAGACCCTTCCTATAACATGAGATGTGATATCCAACTCCTTCCCATTCCAACCTGAGACACTTCCTATAGCATGAGAAGGGATATCCAACTCCTTCCCAATCCAATCCTGAGACCCTTCCGATAGCAGAGATGTGATATCTCAATGCTTATACCAAACCTGAGACCCTTCCTATGGCATGAGATGTGATATCCAACTCCTTGCCATTCAAATCCTGAGACCCTTCCTATAGCATGAGAAGGGATATCCAACTCCTTCCCAATCCAATCCTGAGACCCTTCCGATAGCAGAGACGTGATATCTCAATGCTTCTACCAAACCTGAGACCCTTCCTTTAGCATGAGATGTGATATCCAAATCCTTCACATTCCAATCCTGAGACCCTTCCTATAGCATGAGATGTGATATCTCAATGCTTCTAATACCAAACCTGAGATCCTTCCTATAACATGAGATGTGATATCCAATTCCTTCCCATTCCAAACCTGAGACCCTTCCTATTGGATGAGATGTGATATCCAACTCCTTCCCATTCCAACCCTGAGACCCTTCCTATAGCATGAGATGTGATGTCTCAATGCTTCTAATACCAAACCTGAGATCCTTCCTAGAACATGAGATGTGATATCCAACTCCTTCCATTCCAATCCTGAGACCCGTCCTATAGCATGAGATGTGATATCTCAATGCTTATATCAAACCTGAGACCCTTCCTATAGCATGAGATGTGATATCCAACTACTTCCCATTCCAATCCTGAGACCCTTCCTATAGCATGAGATGTGATATCTCAATGCTTCTAATAACAAACCTGAGATCCTTCCTCTAACATGAAATGTGATATCCAACTCCTTCCCTTTCCAAACCTAAGAGCCTATCTATAGCATGAGATGTGATATCCAAGTCCTTCCCATTCCAACCCTTAGACCCTTCCTACAGCATGCAATATGATATCTCAATGATTCTAATAACAAACCTGAGACCCGTCCTATAACATGAGATGGGATATCCAACTCCTTCCCATTCCAATCCTGAGACACTTCCGATAGCAGAGATGTGATATCTCAATGCTTATACCAAACCTGAGACCCTTCCTATAACATGAGATGTGATATCCAAATCCTTCCCATTCCAAACCTGAGACCCTTCCTTTAGCATGAGATGTGATATCCAAATCCTTCCCGTTCCAAACCTGAGACCCTTCCTTTAGCATGAGATGTGATATCCAGCTCCTTCCCATTCCAATCCTGAGACACTTCCGATAGCATGAGATGTGATATTTCAATGCTTCTAATATCAAAACTGAGACCCTCCCTATAGCATGATATGTGATATCTAAGTCCTTCCCATTCCAATCCTGAGACACTCCCTAAAGCATGAGATGTGATATCCAACTCTTTCCCATTCCAATCCTGAGACCCTTTATATAGCATGAGATATGATATCTCAATACTTCTAATACCAAACGTGAGATCCTTCCGATAACATGAGATGTGATATCCAAATCCTTCCCCTTCCAAACCTGAGACCCTCCCTTTAGCATGAGATGTGATATCCAACTCCTTCCCATTCCAATCCTGAGACCCTTCTGATAGCATGAGATGTGATATCTCAATGCTTCTAATACCAAACCTGAGATCCTTCCGATAGCATGAGATGTGATATCTCAATGCTTCTAATACCAAACCTGAGATCCTTCCTATAACATGAGATGTGATATCCAAATCCTTCCCCTTCCAAACCTGAGACCCTCCCTTTAGCATGAGATGTGATATCCAACTCCTTCCCATTCCATTCCTGAGACCCTTCTGATAGCATGAGATGTGATATCTCAATGCCTCTAATACCAAACCTGAGATCCTACCTCTAACATGAAATGTGATATCCAGCTCTTTCCCCTTCCAAACCTGAGAGCCTTCCTATAGCATGAGATGTGATATCCAAGTCCTTCCCATTCCAATCCTGAGACCCTTCCTATAGCTTGAGATGTGATATCCAACTCCTTCCCATTCCAATTCTGAGACCCTTCCTATACTCTGAGACTTGATATCTCAATGCTTCTAATACCAAACCTGAGACCCGTAATATAACATGAATTGTGATATCCAAATCCTTCCCCTTCCAAACCTTAGACCCTTCCTTTATCATGAGATGTGATATCCAACTCCTTCCCATTCCAATCCTGAGACCCTTCCGATATCATGAGATGTGATATCTCAAAGCTTCTAATATCAAACTTGAGACCCTCCCTATAGCATGAGATGTGATATCCAAGTCCTTCCCATTCCAATCCTGAGACCCTTCCTATAGCATGAGATGTGATATCTCAATGCTTCTAATACCAAACCTGAGACCCTTCCTATAACATGAGATGGGAATATCCAACTCCTTCCCATTCCAATCCTGAGACCCTTCCGATAGCAGAGATGTGATATCTCAATGCTTATACCAAACCTGAGACCCTTCCTATGGCATGAGATGTGATATCCAACTCCTTGCCATTCAAATCCCGAGACCCTTCCTATAGCATGAGAAGGGATATCCAACTCCTTCCCAATCCAATCCTGAGACCCTTCCGATAGCAGAGACGTGATATCTCAATGCTTCTACCAAACCTGAGACCCTTCCTTTAGCATGAGATGTGATATCCAAATCCTTCACATTCCAATCCTGAGACCCTTCCTATAGCATGAGATGTGATATCTCAATGCTTCTAATACCAAACCTGAGATCCTTCCTATAACATGAGATGTGATATCCAATTCCTTCCCATTCCAAACCTGAGACCCTTCCTATTGGATGAGATGTGATATCCAACTCCTTCCCATTCCAACCCTGAGACCCTTCCTATAGCATGAGATGTGATGTCTCAATGCTTCTAATCCCAAACCTGAGATATTTCCTATAACATGAGATGTGATATCCAACTCCTTCCATTCCAATCCTGAGACCCGTCCTATAGCATGAGATGTGATATCTCAATGCTTATATCAAACCTGAGACCCTTCCTATAGCATGAGATGTGATATCCAACTACTTCCCATTCCAATCCTGAGACCCTTCCTATAGCATGAGATGTGATATCTCAATGCTTCTAATAACAAACCTGAGATCCTTCCTCTAACATGAAATGTGATATCCAACTCCTTCCCTTTCCAAACCTAAGAGCCTATCTATAGCATGAGATGTGATATCCAAGTCCTTCCCATTCCAACCCTTAGACCCTTCCTACAGCATGCAATATGATATCTCAATGATTCTAATAACAAACCTGAGACCCGTCCTATAACATGAGATGGGATATCCAACTCCTTCCCATTCCAATCCTGAGACACTTCCGATAGCAGAGATGTGATATCTCAATGCTTATACCAAACCTGAGACCCTTCCTATAACATGAGATGTGATATCCAAATCCTTCCGATTCCAAACCTGAGACCCTTCCTTTAGCATGAGATGTGATATCCAAATCCTTCCCGTTCCAAACCTGAGACCCTTCCTTTAGCATGAGATGTGATATCCAGCTCCTTCCCATTCCAATCCTGAGACACTTCCGATAGCATGAGATGTGATATTTCAATGCTTCTAATATCAAAACTGAGACCCTCCCTATAGCATGATATGTGATATCTAAGTCCTTCCCATTCCAATCCTGAGACACTCCCTAAAGCATGAGATGTGATATCCAACTCTTTCCCATTCCAATCCTGAGACCCTTCATATAGCATGAGATATGATATCTCAATACTTCTAATACCAAACGTGAGATCCTTCCGATAACATGAGATGTGATATCCAAATCCTTCCCCTTCCAAACCTGAGACCCTCCCTTTAGCATGAGATGTGATATCCAACTCCTTCCCATTCCAATCCTGAGACCCTTCTGATAGCATGAGATGTGATATCTCAATGCTTCTAATACCAAACCTGAGATCCTTCCGATAGCATGAGATGTGATATCTCAATGCCTCTAATACCAAACCTGAGATCCTTCCTATAACATGAGATGTGATATCCAAATCCTTCCCCTTCCAAACCTGAGACCCTCCCTTTAGCATGAGATGTGATATCCAACGCCTTCCCATTCCATTCCTGAGACCCTTCTGATAGCATGAGATGTGATATCTCAATGCCTCTAATACCAAACCTGAGATCCTACCTCTAACATGAAATGTGATATCCAGCTCTTTCCCCTTCCAAACCTGAGAGCCTTCCTATAGCATGAGATGTGATATCCAAGTCCTTCCCATTCCAATCCTGAGACCCTTCCTATAGCTTGAGATGTGATATCCAACTCCTTCCCATTCCAATTCTGAGACCCTTCCTATACTCTGAGACTTGATATCTCAATGCTTCTAATACCAAACCTGAGACCCGTAATATAACATGAATTGTGATATCCAAATCCTTCCCCTTCCAAACCTTAGACCCTTCCTTTATCATGAGATGTGATATCCAACTCCTTCCCATTCCAATCCTGAGACCCTTCCGATATCATGAGATGTGATATCTCAAAGCTTCTAATATCAAACTTGAGACCCTCCCTATAGCATGAGATGTGATATCCAAGTCCTTCCCATTCCAATCCTGAGACCCTTCCTATAGCATGAGATGTGATATCTCAATGCTTCTAATACCAAACCTGAGACCCTTCCTATAACATGAGATGGGAATATCCAACTCCTTCCCATTCCAATCCTGAGACCCTTCCGATAGCAGAGATGTGATATCTCAATGCTTATACCAAACCTGAGACCCTTCCTATGGCATGAGATGTGATATCCAACTCCTTGCCATTCAAATCCCGAGACCCTTCCTATAGCATGAGAAGGGATATCCAACTCCTTCCCAATCCAATCCTGAGACCCTTCCGATAGCAGAGACGTGATATCTCAATGCTTCTACCAAACCTGAGACCCTTCCTTTAGCATGAGATGTGATATCCAAATCCTTCACATTCCAATCCTGAGACCCTTCCTATAGCATGAGATGTGATATCTCAATGCTTCTAATACCAAACCTGAGATCCTTCCTATAACATGAGATGTGATATCCAATTCCTTCCCATTCCAAACCTGAGACCCTTCCTATTGGATGAGTTGTGATATCCAACTCCTTCCCATTCCAACCCTGAGACCCTTCCTATAGCATGAGATGTGATGTCTCAATGCTTCTAATACCAAACCTGAGATCCTTCCTATAACATGAGATGTGATATCCAACTCCTTCCATTCCAATCCTGAGACCCGTCCTATAGCATGAGATGTGATATCTCAATGCTTATACCAAACCTGAGACCCTTCCTATAGCATGAGATGTGATATCCAACTACTTCCCATTCCAATCCTGAGACCCTTCCTATAGCATGAGATGTGATATCTCAATGCTTCTAATACCAAACCTGAGATCCTTCCTCTAACATGAAATGTGATATCCAACTCCTTCCCTTTCCAAACCTAAGAGCCTATCTATAGCATGAGATGTGATATCCAAGTCCTTCCCATTCCAATCCTTAGACCCTTCCTACAGCATCCAATATGATATCTCAATGATTCTAATAACAAACCTGAGACCCGTCCTATAGCATGAGATATGATATCCAAGTCCTTCCCATTCCAATCCTGAGACCCTTCCTATAACATGAAATGTGATATCCAACTCCTTCCCATTCCAACCTGAGACCCTTCCTATAGCATGAGATGGGATATCCAACTTCTTCCAAATCCAATACTGATACCCTTCCGATAGCATGAGATGTGATATCCCTCTGCTTCTACCAAACCTGAGACCCATACTATGGCATGAGATGTGATATCAAACTCCTTCCCATTCCAATCCTGAGACCCTTCCTATAGCTTGAGGTGTGATATCCAACTCCTTCCCATTCCAACCTGAGACACTTCCTATAGCATGAGAAGGGATATCCAACTCCTTCCCAATCCAATCCTGAGACCCTTCCGATAGCAGAGATGTGATATTTCAATGCTTATACCAAACCTGAGACCCTTCCTATGGCATGAGATGTGATATCCAATTCCTTGCCATTCAAATCCTGAGACCCTTCCTATAACATGAGAAGGGATATCCAACTCCTTCCCAATCCAATCCTGAGACCCTTCCGATAGCAGAGACGTGATATCTCAATGCTTCTACCAAACCTGAGACCCTTCCTTTAGCATGAGATGTGATATCCAAATCCTTCACATTCCAATCCTGAGACCCTTCCTATAGCATGAGATGTGATATCTCAATGCTTCTAATACCAAACCTGAGATCCTTCCTATAACATGAGATGTGATATCCAATTCCTTCCCATTCCAAACCTGAGACCCTTCCTATTGGATGAGATGTGATATCCAACTCCTTCCCATTCCAACCCTGAGACCCTTCCTATAGCATGAGATGTGATGTCTCAATGCTTCTAATACCAAACCTGAGATCCTTCCTAGAACATGAGATGTGATATCCAACTCCTTCCATTCCAATCCTGAGACCCGTCCTATAGCATGAGATGTGATATCTCAATGCTTATATCAAACCTGAGACCCTTCCTATAGCATGAGATGTGATATCCAACTACTTCCCATTCCAATCCTGAGACCCTTCCTATAGCATGAGATGTGATATCTCAATGCTTCTAATAACAAACCTGAGATCCTTCCTCTAACATGAAATGTGATATCCAACTCCTTCCCTTTCCAAACCTAAGAGCCTATCTATAGCATGAGATGTGATATCCAAGTCCTTCCCATTCCAACCCTTAGACCCTTCCTACAGCATGCAATATGATATCTCAATGATTCTAATAACAAACCTGAGACCCGTCCTATAACATGAGATGGGATATCCAACTCCTTCCCATTCCAATCCTGAGACACTTCCGATAGCAGAGATGTGATATCTCAATGCTTATACCAAACCTGAGACCCTTCCTATAACATGAGATGTGATATCCAAATCCTTCCCATTCCAAACCTGAGACCCTTCCTTTAGCATGAGATGTGATATCCAAATCCTTCCCGTTCCAAACCTGAGACCCTTCCTTTAGCATGAGATGTGATATCCAGCTCCTTCCCATTCCAATCCTGAGACACTTCCGATAGCATGAGATGTGATATTTCAATGCTTCTAATATCAAAACTGAGACCCTCCCTATAGCATGATATGTGATATCTAAGTCCTTCCCATTCCAATCCTGAGACACTCCCTAAAGCATGAGATGTGATATCCAACTCTTTCCCATTCCAATCCTGAGACCCTTCATATTGCATGAGATATGATATCTCAATACTTCTAATACCAAACGTGAGATCCTTCCGATAACATGAGATGTGATATCCAAATCCTTCCCCTTCCAAACCTGAGACCCTCCCTTTAGCATGAGATGTGATATCCAACTCCTTCCCATTCCAATCCTGAGACCCTTCTGATAGCATGAGATGTGATATCTCAATGCTTCTAATACCAAACCTGAGATCCTTCCGATAGCATGAGATGTGATATCTCAATGCTTCTAATACCAAACCTGAGATCCTTCCTATAACATGAGATGTGATATCCAAATCCTTCCCCTTCCAAACCTGAGACCCTCCCTTTAGCATGAGATGTGATATCCAACTCCTTCCCATTCCATTCCTGAGACCCTTCTGATAGCATGAGATGTGATATCTCAATGCCTCTAATACCAAACCTGAGATCCTACCTCTAACATAAAATGTGATATCCAGCTCTTTCCCCTTCCAAACCTGAGAGCCTTCCTATAGCATGAGATGTGATATCCAAGTCCTTCCCATTCCAATCCTGAGACCCTTCCTATAGCTTGAGATGTGATATCCAACTCCTTCCCATTCCAATTCTGAGACCCTTCCTATACTCTGAGACTTGATATCTCAATGCTTCTAATACCAAACCTGAGACCCGTAATATAACATGAATTGTGATATCCAAATCCTTCCCCTTCCAAACCTTAGACCCTTCCTTTATCATGAGATGTGATATCCAACTCCTTCCCATTCCAATCCTGAGACCCTTCCGATATCATGAGATGTGATATCTCAAAGCTTCTAATATCAAACTTGAGACCCTCCCTATAGCATGAGATGTGATATCCAAGTCCTTCCCATTCCAATCCTGAGACCCTTCCTATAGCATGAGATGTGATATCTCAATGCTTCTAATACCAAACCTGAGACCCTTCCTATAACATGAGATGGGAATATCCAACTCCTTCCCATTCCAATCCTGAGACCCTTCCGATAGCAGAGATGTGATATCTCAATGCTTATACCAAACCTGAGACCCTTCCTATGGCATGAGATGTGATATCCAACTCCTTGCCATTCAAATCCCGAGACCCTTCCTATAGCATGAGAAGGGATATCCAACTCCTTCCCAATCCAATCCTGAGACCCTTCCGATAGCAGAGACGTGATATCTCAATGCTTCTACCAAACCTGAGACCCTTCCTTTAGCATGAGATGTGATATCCAAATCCTTCACATTCCAATCCTGAGACCCTTCCTATAGCATGAGATGTGATATCTCAATGCTTCTAATTCCAAACCTGAGATCCTTCCTATAACATGAGATGTGATATCCAATTCCTTCCCATTCCAAACCTGAGACCCTTCCTATTGGATGAGATGTGATATCCAACTCCTTCCCATTCCAACCCTGAGACCCTTCCTATAGCATGAGATGTGATGTCTCAATGCTTCTAATACCAAACCTGAGATCCTTCCTATAACATGAAATGTGATACCCAACTCCTTCCATTCCAATCCTGAGACCCGTCCTATAGCATGAGATGTGATATCTCAATGCTTATACCAAACCTGAGACCCTTCCTATAGCATGAGATGTGATATCCAACTACTTCCCATTCCAATCCTGAGACCCTTCCTATAGCATGAGATGTGATATCTCAATGCTTCTAATACCAAACCTGAGATCCTTCCTCTAACATGAAATGTGATATCCAACTCCTTCCCTTTCCAAACCTAAGAGCCTATCTATAGCATGAGATGTGATATCCAAGTCCTTCCCATTCCAATCCTTAGACCCTTCCTACAGCATGCAATATGATATCTCAATGATTCTAATAACAAACCTGAGACCCGTCCTATAGCATGAGATATGATATCCAAGTCCTTCCCATTCCAATCCTGAGACCCTTCCTATAACATGAAATGTGATATCCAACTCCTTCCCATTCCAACCTGAGACCCTTCCTATAGCATGAGATGGGATATCCAACTTCTTCCAAATCCAATACTGATACCCTTCCGATAGCATGAGATGTGATATCCCTCTGCTTCTACCAAACCTGAGACCCATACTATGGCATGAGATGTGATATCAAACTCCTTCCCATTCCAATCCTGAGACCCTTCCTATAGCTTGAGGTGTGATATCCAACTCCTTCCCATTCCAACCTGAGACACTTCCTATAGCATGAGAAGGGATATCCAACTCCTTCCCAATCCAATCCTGAGACCCTTCCGATAGCAGAGATGTGATATCTCAATGCTTATACCAAACCTGAGACCCTTCCTATGGCATGAGATGTGATATCCAATTCCTTGCCATTCAAATCCTGAGACCCTTCCTATAGCATGAGAAGGGATATCCAACTCCTTCCCAATCCAATCCTGAGACCCTTCCGATAGCAGAGACGTGATATCTCAATGCTTCTACCAAACCTGAGACCCTTCCTTTAGCATGAGATGTGATATCCAAATCCTTCACATTCCAATCCTGAGACCCTTCCTATAGCATGAGATGTGATATCTCAATGCTTCTAATACCAAACCTGAGACCCGTCCTATAACATGAGATGTGATATCCAAATCCTTCCCCTTCCAAACCTTAGACCCTTCCTTTATCATGAGATGTGATATCCAACTCCTTCCCATTCCAATCCTGAGACCCATCCGATATCATGAGATTTGTTATCTCAATGCTTCTAATATCAAACTTGAGACCCTCCCTATAGCATTAGATGTGACATCCAAGTCCTTCCCATTCCAATCCTGAGACCCTTCCTATAGCATGAGATGTGATATCTCAGTGATTCTAATACCAAACCAGAGACTCTTCCTATAACATGAGATGGGATATCCAACTCCTTCCCATTCCAATCCTGAGCCGCTTCCGATAGCAGAGATGTGATATCTCAATGCTTATACCAAACCTGAGACCCTTCCTATAACATGAGATGTGATATCCAACTCCTTCCCGTTCCAAACCTGAGACACTAACTATAGCATATGTGATATCCAACTCCTTCCCATTCCAAACATGAGACCCTTCCTATAGCAAGAAAGTAATATCCAACTCCTACCCATTCCAATCCTGAGACCCTTCCTATAGCAAGAGATGTGATATCCAAATCCTTCCCATTCCATTCCTGAGACCCTTCTGATAGCATGAGATGTGATATCTCAATGCCTCTAATACCAAACCTGAGATCCTACCTCTAACATGAAATGTGATATCCAACTCTTTCCCCCTCCAAACCTGAGAGCCTTCCTATAGCATGAGATGTGATATCCAAGTCCTTCCCATTCCAATCCTGAGACCCTTCCTATAGCTTGAGATGTGATATCCAACTCCTTCCCATTCCAATTCTGAGACCCTTCCTATACTCTGAGACTTGATATCTCAATGCTTCTAATACCAAACCTGAGACCCGTAATATAACATGAGATGTGATATCCAAGTCCTTCCCATTCCAACCCTTAGACCCTTCCTACAGCATGCAATATGATATCTCAATGATTCTAATAACAAACCTGAGACCCGTCCTATAACATGAGATGGGATATCCAACTCCTTCCCATTCCAATCCTGAGACCCTTCCGATATCATGAGATGTGATATCTCAAAGCTTCTAATATCAAACTTGAGACCCTCCCTATAGCATGAGATGTGATATCCAAGTCCTTCCCATTCCAATCCTGAGACCCTTCCTATAGCATGAGATGTGACATCTCAATGCTTCTAATACCAAACCTGAGACCCTTCCTATAACATGAGATGGGAATATCCAACTCCTTCCCATTCCAATCCTGAGACCCTTCCGATAGCAGAGATGTGATATCTCAATGCTTATACCAAACCTGAGACCCTTCCTATGGCATGAGATGTGATATCCAACTCCTTGCCATTCAAATCCTGAGACCCTTCCTATAGCATGAGAAGGGATATCCAACTCCTTCCCAATCCAATCCTGAGACCCTTCCAATAGCAGAGACGTGATATCTCAATGCTTCTACCAAACCTGAGACCCTTCCTTTAGCATGAGATGTGATATCCAAATCCTTCACATTCCAATCCTGAGACCCTTCGTATAGCATGAGAAGTGATATCTCAATGCTTCTAATACCAAACCTGAGATCCTTCCTATAACATGAGATGTGATATCCAATTCCTTCCCATTCCAAACCTGAGACCGTTCCTATTGGATGAGATGTGATATCCAACTCCTTCCCATTCCAACCCTGAGACCCTTCCTATGGCATGAGATGTGATGTCTCAATGCTTCTAATACCAAACCTGAGATCCTTCCTATAACATGAGATGTGATATCCAACTCCTTCCATTCCAATCCTGAGACCCGTCCTATAGCATGAGATGTGATATCTCAATGCTTATACCAAACCTGAGACCCTTCCTATAGCATGAGATGTGATATCCAACTACTTCCCATTCCAATCCTGAGACCCTTCCTATAGCATGAGATGTGATATCTCAATGCTTCTAATACCAAACCTGAGATCCTTCCTCTAACATGAAATGTGATATCCAACTCCTTCCCTTTCCAAACCTAAGAGCCTATCTATAGCATGAGATGTGATATCCAAGTCCTTCCCATTCCAATCCTTAGACCCTTCCTACAACATGCAATATGATATCTCAATGATTCTAATAACAAACCTGAGACCCGTCCTATAGCATGAGATATGATATCCAAGTCCTTCCCATTCCAATCCTGAGACCCTTCCTATGACATGAAATGTGATATCCAACTCCTTCCCATTCCAACCTGAGACCCTTCCTATAGCATGAGATGGGATATCCAACTTCTTCCAAATCCAATACTGATACCCTTCCGATAGCATGAGATGTGATATCCCAATGCTTCTACCAAACCTGAGACCCTTCCTATGGCATGAGATGTGATATCCAACTCCTTCCCAATCCAATCCTGAGACCCTTCCGATAGCAGAGACGTGATATCTCAATGCTTCTACCAAACCTGAGACCCTTCCTTTAGCATGAGATGTGATATCCAAATCCTTCACATTCCAATCCTGAGACCCTTCCTATAGCATGAGATGTGATATCTCAATGCTTCTAATACCAAACCTGAGATCCTTCCTATAACATGAGATGTGATATCCAAATCCTTCCCCTTCCAATCCTGAGACCCTCCCTTTAGCATAAGATGTGATATCCAACTCCTTCCCATTCCATTCCTGAGACCCTTCTGATAGCATGAAATGTGATATCTCAAAGCCTCTAATACCAAACCTGAGATCCTACCTCTAACATGAAATGTGATATCCAACTCTTTCCCCTTCCAAACCTGAGAGCCTTCCTATAGCATGAGATGTGATATCCAAGTCCTTCCCATTTCAATCCTGAGACCCTTCCTATAGCTTGAGATGTGATATCCAACTCCTTCACATTCCAATTCTGAGACCCTTCCTATACTATGAGACTTGATATCTCAATGCTTCTAATACCAAACCTGAGACCCGTAATATAACATGAGATGTGATATCCAAATCCTTCCCCTTCCAAACCTTAGACCCTTCCTTTATCATGAGATGTGATATCCAACTCCTTCCCATTCCAATCCTGAGACCCTTCCGATATCATGAGATGTGATATCTCAAAGCTTCTAATATCAAACTTGAGACCCTCCCTATAGCATGAGATGTGATATCCAAGTCCTTCCCATTCCAATCCTGAGACCCTTCCTATAGCATGAGATGTGATATCTCAATGCTTCTAATACCAAACCTGAGACCCTTCCTATAACATGAGATGGGAATATCCAACTCCTTCCCATTCCAATCCTGAGACCCTTCCGATAGCAGAGATGTGATATCTCAATATTTATACCAAACCTTAGATCCTTCCCATAACATGAGATGTGATATCCAACTCCTTCCCATTCCAATCCTGAGACACTTCCTATAGCATGAGATGTGATATCTCACTGCTTATACCAAACCTGAGACCCTTCCCATAGCATGAGATGTGATATCCAACTCCTTCCCATTCCAATCCTCAGACCCTTCCTATAGCATGAGATGTGATATCTTAATGCTTCTAATATCAAACTTGAGACCCTACCTATAGCATGAGATGTGATATCCAAGTCCTTCCCATTCCAATCCTGAGACACTTCCTATAGCATGAGATGTGATATCCAACTCCTTCCCATTCCAATCCTGAGACTCTTCCTATAGCATGAGATATGATATCTCAATACTTCTAATACCAAACATGAGATCCTTCCAAAAACATGAGATGTGATATCCAAATCCTTCCCCTTCCAAACCTGAGACCCTCCCTTTAGCATGAGATGTGATATCCAACTAATTCCCATTCCAATCCTGAGACCCTTCTGATAGCATGAGATGTGATATCTCAATGCTTCTAATACCAAACCTGAGATCCTTCCGATAGCATGAGATGTGATATCTCAATGCTTCTAATACCAAACCCGAGATCCTTCCTATAACATGAGATGTGATATCCAAATCCTTCCCCTTCCAAACCTGAGACCCTCCCTTTAGCTTGAGATGTGATATCCAACTCCTTCCCATTCCATTCCTGAGACCCTTCTGATAGCATGAGATGTGATATCTCAATACCTCTAATACCAAACCTGAGATCCTACCTCTAACATGAAATGTGATATCCAACTCTGTCCCCTTCCAAACCTGAGAGCCTTCCTATAGCATGAGATGTGATATCCAAGTCCTTCCCATTCCAATCCTGAGACCCTTCCTATAGCTTGAGATGTGATATCCAACTCCTTCCCATTCCAATTCTGAGACCCTTCCTATACTCTGAGACTTGATATCTCAATTTTGATATTAGAAGCATTGAGATACACATCTCATGCTATAGGAAGGGTCTGAGGAT
Organism: Ambystoma mexicanum; assembly: GCF_040938575.1. Classification (NCBI taxonomy): domain Eukaryota; kingdom Metazoa; phylum Chordata; class Amphibia; order Caudata; family Ambystomatidae; genus Ambystoma; species Ambystoma mexicanum. The sequence goes on along the minus strand of NW_027182510.1, from coordinate 2,712,701 downwards.
TGGAATGGGAAGGAGTTGGATATCACATCTCATGCTATGGGAAGGGTCTCAGGTTTGGTATAAGCAGTGAGATATCACATCTCATGCTATAGGGAGGGTCTCAGGATTGGAATGGGAAGGACTTAGATATCACATATCATGCTATAGGGAGGGTCTCAGTTTTGATATTAGAAGCATTGAGATATCACATCTCATGCTATCGGAAGTGTCTCAGGATTGGAATGGGAAGGTGCTGGATATCACATCTCATGCTAAAGGAAGGGTCTCAGGTTTGGAACGGGAAGGATTTGGATATCACATCTCATGTTATAGGAAGGGTCTAAGGTTTGGTATAAGCATTGAGATATCACATCTTTGCTATCGGAAGTGTCTCAGGATTGGAATGGGAAGGAGTTGGATATCCCATCTCATGTTATAGGACGGGTCTCAGGTTTGTTATTAGAATCATTGAGATATCATATTGCATGCTGTAGGAAGGGTCTAAGGGTTGAAATGGGAAGGACTTGGATATCACATCTCATGCTATAGATAGGCTCTTAGGTTTGGAAAGGGAAGGAGTTGGATATCACATTTCATGTTAGAGGAAGGATCTCAGGTTTGATATTAGAAGCATTGAGATATCACATCTCATGCTATAGGAAGGGTCTCAGGATTGGAATGGGAAGCAGTTGGATATCACATCTCATGCTATGGGAAGGGTCTCAGGTTTGGTATAAGCAGTGAGATATCCCTTCTCATGCTATAGGAAGTGTCTCAGGTTGGAATGGGAAGGAGTTGGATATCACATCTCATGTTATAGGAAGGGTCTCAGGATTGGAATGGGAAGGACTTGGATGTCACATCTCATGCTATAGGAAGGGTCTCAGGTTTGGTATAAGCATTGAGATATCACATCTCATGCTATAGGACGGGTCTCAGGATTGGAATGGAAGGAGTTGGATATCACATCTCATGTTATAGGAAGGATCTCAGGTTTGGTATTAGAAGCATTGAGACATCACATCTCATGCTATAGGAAGGGTCTCAGGGTTGGAATGGGAAGGAATTGGATATCACATCTCATGTTATAGGAAGAGTCTCTGGTTTGGTATTAGAATCATTGAGATATCACATCGCATGCTGTAGGAAGGGTCTAAGGATTGGAATGGAATGGACTTGGATATCACATCTCATCCAATAGGAAGGGTCTCAGGTTTGGAATGGGAAGGAATTGGATATCACATCTCATGTTATAGGAAGAGTCTCTGGTTTGGTATTAGAATCATTGAGATATCACATCGCATGCTGTAGGAAGGGTCTAAGGATTGGAATGGAATGGACTTGGATATCACATCTCATGCTATAGGTAGGCTCTCAGGTTTGGTATAAGCATTGAGATATCACATCTCATGCTATAGGAAGGGTCTCAGGATTGGAATGGGAAGGAATTGGATATCACATCTCATGCTATAGGAAGGGTCTCAGATTTGGTATAAGCATTGAGATATCACATCTCATGCTAAAGGAAGGGTCTCAGGATTGGAATGGGAAGGAGTTGTATTTGACATCTCAGGCCATAGGAAGGTTCTCAGGTTTGGTATAAGCATTGAGATATCACATCTCTGCTATCGGAAGGGTCTCAGGATTGGAATGGGAAGGAGTTGGATATCACATCTCATGTTATAGGAAGGGTCTCAGGTTTGGTATTAGAAGCATAGAGATATCACATCTCATGCTATAGGAAGGGTCTCAGGATTTGAATGGTATGGAGTTGGATATCACATCTCATGCCATAGGAAGGGTCTCAGGTTTGGTATAAGCATTGAGATATCACATCTCTGCTATCGGAAGGGTCTCAGGATTGGATTGGGAAGGAGTTGGATATCCCTTCTCATGCTATAGGAAGTGTCTCAGGTTGGAATGGGAAGGAGTTGGATATCACATCTCATGTTATAGGAAGGGTCTCGGGATTGGAATGGGAAGGATTTGGATATCACATCTCTTGCTATAGGAAGGGTCTCAGGTTTGGAATGGGTAGGAGTTGGATATTACTTTCTTGCTATAGGAAGGGTCTCATGTTTGGAATGGGAAGGAGTTGGATATCACATATACTATAGTTAGTGTCTCAGGTTTGGAACGGGAACGAGTTGGATATCACATCTCATGTTATAGGAAGGGTCTCAGGTTTGGTATAAGCATTGAGATATCACATCTCTGCTATCGGAAGCGGCTCAGGATTGGAATGGGAAGGAATTGGATATCACATCTCATGCTATAGGAAGGGTCTCAGATTTGGTATAAGCATTGAGATATCACATCTCATGCTAAAGGAAGGGTCTCAGGATTGGAATGGGAAGGAGTTGTATATGACATCTCAGGCCATAGGAAGGTTCTCAGGTTTGGTATAAGCATTGAGATATCACAACTCTGCTATCGGAAGGGTCTCAGGATTGGAATGGGAAGGAGTTGGATATCCCATCTCATGTTATAGGAAGGGTCTCAGGTTTGGTATTAGAAGCATAGAGATATCACATCTCATGCTATAGGAAGGGTCTCAGGATTGGAATGGGAAGGACTTGGATGTCACATCTCATGCTATAGGGAGGGTCTCAAGTTTGATATTAGAATCATTGAGATAACAAATCTTATGATATCGGAAGGGTCTCAGGATTGGAATGGGAAGGAGTTGGATATCACATCTCATGATAAAGGAAGGGTCTAAGGTTTGGAAGGGGAAGGATTTGGATATCACATCTCATGTTATAGGACGGGTCTCAGGTTTGGTATTAGAAGCATTGAGATATCAAGTCTCATGGTATAAGAAGGGTCTCAGAATTGGAATGGGAAGGAGTTGGATATCACACCTCAAGCTATAGGAAGGGTCTCAGGATTGGAATGGGAAGGAGTTTGATATCACATCTCATGCCATAGTATGGGTCTCAGGTTTGGTAGAAGCATTGGGATATCACATCTCATGCTATCGGAAGGGTATCAGTATTGGATTTGGAAGAAGTTGGATATCCCATCTCATGCTATAGGAAGGGTCTCAGGTTGGAATGAGAAGGAGTTGGATATCACATTTCATGTTATAGGAAGGGTCTCAGGATTGGAATGGGAAGGACTTGGATATCATATCTCATGCTATAGGACGGGTCTCAGGTTTGTTATTAGAATCATTGAGATATCATATTGCATGCTGTAGGAAGGGTCTAAGGATTGGAATGGGAAGGACTTGGATATCACATCTCATGCTATAGATAGGCTCTTAGGTTTGGAAAGGGAAGGAGTTGGATATCACATTTCATGTTAGAGGAAGGATCTCAGGTTTGGTATTAGAAGCATTGAGATATCACATCTCATGCTATAGGAAGGGTCTCAGGATTGGAATGGGAAGTAGTTGGATATCACATCTCATGGTATAGGAAGGGTCTCAGGTTTGGTATAAGCATTGAGATATCACATCTCATGCTATAGGACGGGTCTCAGGATTGGAATGGAAGGAGTTGGATATCACATCTCATGTTATAGGAAGGATCTCAGGTTTGGTATTAGAAGCATTGAGACATCACATCTCATGCTATAGGAAGGGTCTCAGGGTTGGAATGGGAAGGAGTTGGATATCACATCTCATCCAATAGGAAGGGTCTCAGGTTTGGAATGGGAAGGAATTGGATATCACATCTCATGTTATAGGAAGGATCTCAGGTTTGGTATTAGAAGCATTGAGATATCACATCTCATGCTATAGGAAGGGTCTCAGGATTGGAATGTGAAGGATTTGGATATCACATCTCATGCTAAAGGAAGGGTCTCAGGTTTGGTAGAAGCATTGAGATATCACGTCTCTGCTATCGGAAGGGTCTCAGGATTGGATTGGGAAGGAGTTGGATATCCCTTCTCATGCTATAGGAAGGGTCTCAGGATTTGAATGGCAAGGAGTTGGATATCACATCACATGCCATAGGAAGGGTCTCAGGTTTGGTATAAGCATTGAGATATCACATCTCTGCTATCGGAAGGGTCTCAGGATTGGAATGGGAAGGAGTTGGATATTCCCATCTCATGTTATAGGAAGGGTTTCAGGTTTGGTATTAGAAGCATTGAGATATCACATCTCATGCTATAGGAAGGGTCTCAGGATTGGAATGGGAAGGACTTGGATATCACATCTCATGCTATAGGGAGGGTCTCAAGTTTGATATTAGAAGCTTTGAGATATCACATCTCATGATATCGGAAGGGTCTCAGGATTGGAATGGGAAGGAGTTGGATATCACATCTCATGATAAAGGAATGGTCTAAGGTTTGGAAGGGGAAGGATTTGGATGGATATCACATCTCATGTTATATTACGGGTCTCAGGTTTGGTATTAGAAGCATTGAGATATCAAGTCTCAGAGTATAGGAAGGGTCTCAGAATTGGAATGGGAAGGAGTTGGATATCACATCTCAAGCTATAGGAAGGGTCTCAGGATTGGAATGGGAAGGACTTGGATATCACATCTCATGCTATAGGAAGGCTCTCAGGTTTGGAAGGGGAAAGAGTTGGATATCACATTTCATGTTAGAGGTAGGATCTCAGGTTTGGTATTAGAGGCATTGAGATATCACATCTCATGCTATCAGAAGGGTCTCAGGAATGGAATGGGAAGGAGTTGGATATCACATCTCATGCTAAAAGGAGGGTCTCAGGTTTGGAAGGGGAAGGATTTGGATATCACATCTCATGTTATAGGAAGGATCTCAGGTTTGGTAATAGAAGCATTGAGATATCACATCTCATGCTATCGGAAGGATCTCAGGTTTGGTATTAGAAGCATTGAGATATCACATCTCATGCTATCAGAAGGGTCTCAGGATTGGAATGGGAAGGAGTTGGATATCACATCTCATGCTAAAGGGAGGGTCTCAGGTTTGGAAGGGGAAGGATTTGGATATCACATCTCATGTTATCGGAAGGATCTCACGTTTGGTATTAGAAGTATTGAGATATCATATCTCATGCTATAGGAAGGGTCTCAGGATTGGAATGGGAAAGAGTTGGATATCACATCTCATGCTATAGGAGTGTCTCAGGATTGGAATGGGAAGGACTTAGATATCACATATCATGCTATAGGGAGGGTCTCAGTTTTGATATTAGAAGCATTGAGATATCACATCTCATGCTATCGGAAGTGTCTCAGGATTGGAATGGGAAGGAGCTGGATATCACATCTCATGCTAAAGGAAGGGTCTCAGGTTTGGAACAGGAAGGATTTGGATATCACATCTCATGCTAAAGGAAGGGTCTCAGGTTTGGAACGGGAAGGATTTGGATATCACATCTCATGTTATAGGAAGGGTCTCAGGTTTGGTATAAGCATTGAGATATCACATCTCTGCTATCGGAAGTGTCTCAGGATTGGAATGGGAAGGAGTTGGATATCCCATCTCATGTTATAGGACGGGTCTCAGGTTTGTTATTAGAATCATTGAGATATCATATTGCATGCTGTAGGAAGGGTCTAAGGGTTGGAATGGGAAGGACTTGGATATCACATCTCATGCTATAGATAGGCTCTTAGGTTTGGAAAGGGAAGGAGTTGGATATCACATTTCATGTTAGAGGAAGGATCTCAGGTTTGGTATTAGAAGCATTGAGATATCACATCTCATGCTATAGGACGGGTCTCAGGATTGGAATGGAAGGAGTTGGATATCACATCTCATGTTATAGGAAGGATCTCAGGTTTGGTATTAGAAGCATTGAGACATCACATCTCATGCTATAGGAAGGGTCTCAGGGTTGGAATGGGAAGGAGTTGGATATCACATCTCATCCAATAGGAAGGGTCTCAGGTTTGGAATGGGAAGGAATTGGATATCACATCTCATGTTATAGGAAGGATCTCAGGTTTGGTATTAGAAGCATTGAGATATCACATCTCATGCTATAGGAAGGGTCTCAGGATTGGAATGTGAAGGATTTGGATATCACATCTCATGCTAAAGGAAGGGTCTCAGGTTTGGTAGAAGCATTGAGATATCACGTCTCTGCTATCGGAAGGGTCTCAGGATTGGATTGGGAAGGAGTTGGATATCCCTTCTCATGCTATAGGAAGGGTCTCAGGATTTGAATGGCAAGGAGTTGGATATCACATCTCATGCCATAGGAAGGGTCTCAGGTTTGGTATAAGCATTGAGATATCACATCTCTGCTATCGGAAGGGTCTCAGGATTGGATTGGGAAGGAGTTGGATATCCCTTCTCATGCTATAGGAAGTGTCTCAGGTTGGAATGGGAAGGAGTTGGATATGACATCTCATGTTATAGGAAGGGTCTCAGGATTGGAATGGGAAGGATTTGGATATCACATCTCTTGCTATAGGAAGGGTCTCAGGATTGGAATGGGTAGGAGTTGGATATTACTTTCTTGCTATAGGAAGGGTCTCATGTTTGGAATGGGAAGGAGTTGGATATCACATATACTATAGTTAGTGTCTCAGGTTTGGAACGGGAACGAGTTGGATATCACATCTCATGTTATAGGAAGGGTCTCAGGTTTGGTATAAGCATTGAGATATCACATCTCTGCTATCGGAAGCGGCTCAGGATTGGAATGGGAAGGAATTGGATATCACATCTCATGCTATAGGAAGGGTCTCAGATTTGGTATAAGCATTGAGATATCACATCTCATGCTAAAGGAAGGGTCTCAGGATTGGAATGGGAAGGAGTTGTATATGACATCTCAGGCCATAGGAAGGTTCTCAGGTTTGGTATAAGCATTGAGATATCACAACTCTGCTATCGGAAGGGTCTCAGGATTGGAATGGGAAGGAGTTGGATATCCCATCTCATGTTATAGGAAGGGTCTCAGGTTTGGTATTAGAAGCATAGAGATATCACATCTCATGCTATAGGAAGGGTCTCAGGATTGGAATGGGAAGGACTTGGATGTCACATCTCATGCTATAGGGAGGGTCTCAAGTTTGATATTAGAATCATTGAGATAACAAATCTCATGATATCGGAAGGGTCTCAGGATTGGAATGGGAAGGAGTTGGATATCACATCTCATGATAAAGGAAGGGTCTAAGGTTTGGAAGGGGAAGGATTTGGATATCACATCTCATGTTATAGGACGGGTCTCAGGTTTGGTATTAGAAGCATTGAGATATCAAGTCTCATGGTATAAGAAGGGTCTCAGAATTGGAATGGGAAGGAGTTGGATATCACACCTCAAGCTATAGGAAGGGTCTCAGGATTGGAATGGGAAGGAGTTTGATATCACATCTCATGCCATAGTATGGGTCTCAGGTTTGGTAGAAGCATTGGGATATCACATCTCATGCTATCGGAAGGGTATCAGTATTGGATTTGGAAGAAGTTGGATATCCCATCTCATGCTATAGGAAGGGTCTCAGGTTGGAATGAGAAGGAGTTGGATATCACATTTCATATTATAGGAAGGGTCTCAGGATTGGAATGGGAAGGACTTGGATATCATATCTCATGCTATAGGACGGGTCTCAGGTTTGTTATTAGAATCATTGAGATATCATATTGCATGCTGTAGGAAGGGTCTAAGGATTGGAATGGGAAGGACTTGGATATCACATCTCATGCTATAGATAGGCTCTTAGGTTTGGAAAGGGAAGGAGTTGGATATCACATTTCATGTTAGAGGAAGGATCTCAGGTTTGGTATTAGAAGCATTGAGATATCACATCTCATGCTATAGGAAGGGTCTCAGGATTGGAATGGGAAGTAGTTGGATATCACATCTCATGGTATAGGAAGGGTCTCAGGTTTGGTATAAGCATTGAGATATCACATCTCATGCTATAGGACGGGTCTCAGGATTGGAATGGAAGGAGTTGGATATCACATCTCATGTTATAGGAAGGATCTCAGGTTTGGTATTAGAAGCATTGAGACATCACATCTCATGCTATAGGAAGGGTCTCAGGGTTGGAATGGGAAGGAGTTGGATATCACATCTCATCCAATAGGAAGGGTCTCAGGTTTGGAATGGGAAGGAATTGGATATCACATCTCATGTTATAGGAAGGATCTCAGGTTTGGTATTAGAAGCATTGAGATATCACATCTCATGCTATAGGAAGGGTCTCAGGATTGGAATGTGAAGGATTTGGATATCACATCTCATGCTAAAGGAAGGGTCTCAGGTTTGGTAGAAGCATTGAGATATCACGTCTCTGCTATCGGAAGGGTCTCAGGATTGGATTGGGAAGGAGTTGGATATCCCTTCTCATGCTATAGGAAGGGTCTCAGGATTTGAATGGCAAGGAGTTGGATATCACATCACATGCCATAGGAAGGGTCTCAGGTTTGGTATAAGCATTGAGATATCACATCTCTGCTATCGGAAGGGTCTCAGGATTGGAATGGGAAGGAGTTGGATATTCCCATCTCATGTTATAGGAAGGGTTTCAGGTTTGGTATTAGAAGCATTGAGATATCACATCTCATGCTATAGGAAGGGTCTCAGGATTGGAATGGGAAGGACTTGGATATCACATCTCATGCTATAGGGAGGGTCTCAAGTTTGATATTAGAAGCTTTGAGATATCACATCTCATGATATCGGAAGGGTCTCAGGATTGGAATGGGAAGGAGTTGGATATCACATCTCATGATAAAGGAATGGTCTAAGGTTTGGAAGGGGAAGGATTTGGATGGATATCACATCTCATGTTATATTACGGGTCTCAGGTTTGGTATTAGAAGCATTGAGATATCAAGTCTCAGAGTATAGGAAGGGTCTCAGAATTGGAATGGGAAGGAGTTGGATATCACATCTCAAGCTATAGGAAGGGTCTCAGGATTGGAATGGGAAGGACTTGGATATCACATCTCATGCTATAGGAAGGCTCTCAGGTTTGGAAGGGGAAAGAGTTGGATATCACATTTCATGTTAGAGGTAGGATCTCAGGTTTGGTATTAGAGGCATTGAGATATCACATCTCATGCTATCAGAAGGGTCTCAGGAATGGAATGGGAAGGAGTTGGATATCACATCTCATGCTAAAAGGAGGGTCTCAGGTTTGGAAGGGGAAGGATTTGGATATCACATCTCATGTTATAGGAAGGATCTCAGGATTGGTAATAGAAGCATTGAGATATCACATCTCATGCTATCGGAAGGATCTCAGGTTTGGTATTAGAAGCATTGAGATATCACATCTCATGCTATCAGAAGGGTCTCAGGATTGGAATGGGAAGGAGTTGGATATCACATCTCATGCTAAAGGGAGGGTCTCAGGTTTGGAAGGGGAAGGATTTGGATATCACATCTCATGTTATCGGAAGGATCTCACGTTTGGTATTAGAAGTATTGAGATATCATATCTCATGCTATAGGAAGGGTCTCAGGATTGGAATGGGAAAGAGTTGGATATCACATCTCATGCTATAGGAGTGTCTCAGGATTGGAATGGGAAGGACTTAGATATCACATATCATGCTATAGGGAGGGTCTCAGTTTTGATATTAGAAGCATTGAGATATCACATCTCATGCTATCGGAAGTGTCTCAGGATTGGAATGGGAAGGAGCTGGATATCACATCTCATGCTAAAGGAAGGGTCTCAGGTTTGGAACAGGAAGGATTTGGATATCACATCTCATGCTAAAGGAAGGGTCTCAGGTTTGGAACGGGAAGGATTTGGATATCACATCTCATGTTATAGGAAGGGTCTCAGGTTTGGTATAAGCATTGAGATATCACATCTCTGCTATTGGAAGTGTCTCAGGATTGGAATGGGAAGGAGTTGGATATCCCATCTCATGTTATAGGACGGGTCTCAGGTTTGTTATTAGAATCATTGAGATATCATATTGCATGCTGTAGGAAGGGTCTAAGGGTTGGAATGGGAAGGACTTGGATATCACATCTCATGCTATAGATAGGCTCTTAGGTTTGGAAAGGGAAGGAGTTGGATATCACATTTCATGTTAGAGGAAGGATCTCAGGTTTGGTATTAGAAGCATTGAGATATCACATCTCATGCTATAGGACGGGTCTCAGGATTGGAATGGAAGGAGTTGGATATCACATCTCATGTTATAGGAAGGATCTCAGGTTTGGTATTAGAAGCATTGAGACATCACATCTCATGCTATAGGAAGGGTCTCAGGGTTGGAATGGGAAGGAGTTGGATATCACATCTCATCCAATAGGAAGGGTCTCAGGTTTGGAATGGGAAGGAATTGGATATCACATCTCATGTTATAGGAAGGATCTCAGGTTTGGTATTAGAAGCATTGAGATATCACATCTCATGCTATAGGAAGGGTCTCAGGATTGGAATGTGAAGGATTTGGATATCACATCTCATGCTAAAGGAAGGGTCTCAGGTTTGGTAGAAGCATTGAGATATCACGTCTCTGCTATCGGAAGGGTCTCAGGATTGGATTGGGAAGGAGTTGGATATCCCTTCTCATGCTATAGGAAGGGTCTCAGGATTTGAATGGCAAGGAGTTGGATATCACATCTCATGCCATAGGAAGGGTCTCAGGTTTGGTATAAGCATTGAGATATCACATCTCTGCTATCGGAAGGGTCTCAGGATTGGATTGGGAAGGAGTTGGATATCCCTTCTCATGCTATAGGAAGTGTCTCAGGTTGGAATGGGAAGGAGTTGGATATGACATCTCATGTTATAGGAAGGGTCTCAGGATTGGAATGGGAAGGATTTGGATATCACATCTCTTGCTATAGGAAGGGTCTCAGGATTGGAATGGGTAGGAGTTGGATATTACTTTCTTGCTATAGGAAGGGTCTCATGTTTGGAATGGGAAGGAGTTGGATATCACATATGCTATAGTTAGTGTCTCAGGTTTGGAACAGGAAGGAGTTGGATATCACATCTCATGATATAGGAAGGGTCTCAGGTTTGGTATAAGCATTGAGATATCACATCTCTGCTATAGGAAGCGGCTCAGGATTGGAATGGGAAGGAGTTGGATATCCCATCTCATGTTATAGTAAGAGTCTCTGGTTTGGTATTAGAATCATTGAGATATCACATTGCATGCTGTAGGAAGGGTCTAAGGATTGGAATGGGATGGACTTGGATATCACATCTCATGCTATAGGTAGGCTCTCAGGTTTGGTATAAGCATTGAGATATCACATCTCATGCTATAGGAAGGGTCTCAGGATTGGAATGGGAAGGATTTGGATATCACATCTCATGCTATAGGAAGGGTCTCAGATTTGGTATAAGCATTGAGATATCACATCTCATGCTAAAGGAAGGGTCTCAGGATTGGAATGGGAAGGAGTTGTATATGACATCTCAGGCCATAGGAAGGGTCTCAGGTTTGGTATAAGCATTGAGATATCACATCTCTGCTATCGGAAGGGTCTCAGGATTGGAATGGGAAGGCGTTGGATATCCCATCTCATGTTATAGGAAGGGTCTCAGGTTTGGTATTAGAAGCATAGAGATATCACATCTCATGCTATAGGAAGGTTCTCAGGATTGGAATGGGAAGGACTTGGATGTCACATCTCATGCTATAGGGAGGGTCTCAAGTTTGATATTAGTAGCATTGAGATAACAAATCTCATGATATCGGAAGGGTCTCAGGATTGGAATGGGAAGGAGTTGGATACCACATCTCATGATAAAGGAAGGGTCTAAGGTTTGGAAGAAGCATTGGGATATCACATCTCATGCTATCGGAAGGGTATCAGTATTGGATTTGGAAGAAGTTGGATATCCCATCTCATGCTATAGGAAGGGTCTCAGGTTGGAATGGGAAGAGGTTGGATATCACATTTCATGTTATAGGAAGGGTCTCAGGATTGGAATGGGAAGGACTTGGATATCATATCTCATGCTATAGGACGGGTCTCAGGTTTGTTATTAGAATCATTGAGATATCATATTGCATGCTGTAGGAAGGGTCTAAGGATTGGAATGGGAAGGACTTGGATATCACATCTCATGCTATAGATAGGCTCTTAGGTTTGGAAAGGGAAGGAGTTGGATATCACATTTCATGTTAGAGGAAGGATCTCAGGTTTGGTATTAGAAGCATTGAGATATCACATCTCATGCTATAGGAAGGGTCTCAGGATTGGAATGGGAAGTAGTTGGATATCACATCTCATGCTATAGGAAGGGTCTCAGGATTGTAATGGGAAGGAGTTTGATATCACATCTCATGCCATAGTATGGGTCTCAGGTTTGGTATTAGAAGCATTGAGATATCAAGTCTCATGGTATAAGAAGGGTCTCAGAATTGGAATGGGAAGGAGTTGGATATCACACCTCAAGCTAAAGGAAGGGTCTCAGGATTGGAATGGGAAGGAGTTTGATATCACATCTCATGCCATAGTATGGGTCTCAGGTTTGGTAGAAGCATTGGGATATCACATCTCATGCTATCGGAAGGGTATCAGTATTGGATTTGGAAGAAGTTGGATATCCCATCTCATGCTATAGGAAGGGTCTCAGGTAGGAATGGGAAGGAGTTGGATATCACATTTCATGTTATAGGAAGGGTATCAGGATTGGAATGGGAAGGACTTGGATATCACATCTCATGCTATAGATAGGTTCTTAGGTTTGGAAAGGGAAGGAGTTGGATATCACATTTCATGTTAGAGGAAGGATCTCAGGTTTGGTATTAGAAGCATTGAGATATCACATCTCATGCTATAGGAAGGGTCTCAGGATTGGAATGGGAAGTAGTTGGATATCACATCTCATGCTATAGGAAGGGTCTCAGGTTTGGTATAAGCATTGAGATATCACATCTCATGCTATAGGAAGGATCTCAGGTTTGGTATTAGAAGCATTGAGACATCACATCTCATGCTATAGGAAGGGTCTCAGGTTTGGAATGGGAAGGAATTGGATATCACATCTCATGTTATAGAAAGGATCTCAGGTTTGGTATTAGAAGCATTGAGATATCACATCTCATGCTATAGGAAGGGTCTCAGGATTGGAATGTGAAGGATTTGGATATCACATCTCATGCTAAAGGAAGGGTCTCAGGTTTGGTAGAAGCATTGAGATATCACGTCTCTGCTATCGGAAGGGTCTCAGGATTGGATTGGGAAGGAGTTGGATATCCCTTCTCATGCTATAGGAAGGGTCTCAGGATTTGAATGGCAAGGAGTTGGATATCACATCTCATGACATAGGAAGGGTCTCAGGTTTGGTATAAGCATTGAGATATCACATCTCTGCTATCGGAAGGGTCTCAGGATTGGAATGGGAAGGAGTTGGATATTCCCATCTCATGTTATAGGAAGGGTCTCAGGTTTGGTATTAGAAGCATTGAGATATCACATCTCATGCTATAGGAAGGGTCTCAGGATTGGAATGGGAAGGACTTGGATATCACATCTCATGCTATAGGGAGGGTCTCAAGTTTGATATTAGAAGCTTTGAGATATCACATCTCATGATATCGGAAGGGTCTCAGGATTGGAATGGGAAGGAGTTGGATATCACATCTCATGATAAAGGAAGGGTCTAAGGTTTGGAAGGGGAAGGATTTGGATATCACATCTCATGTTATATTACGGGTCTCAGGTTTGGTATTAGAAGCATTGAGATATCAAGTCTCAGAGTATAGGAAGGGTCTCAGAATTGGAATGGGAAGGAGTTGGATATCACATCTCAAGCTATAGGAAGGGTCTCAGGATTGGAATGGGAAGGACTTGGATATCACATCTCATGCTATACGAAGGCTCTCAGGTTTGGAAGGGGAAAGAGTTGGATATCACATTTCATGTTAGAGGTAGGATCTCAGGTTTGGTATTAGAGGCATTGAGATATCACATCTCATGCTATCAGAAGGGTCTCAGGAATGGAATGGGAAGGAGTTGGATATCACATCTCATGCTAAAGGGAGGGTCTCAGGTTTGGAAGGGGAAGGATTTGGATATCACATCTCATGCTAAAGGAAGGGTCTCAGGTTTGGTAGAGGCATTGAGATATCACGTCTCTGCTATCGGAAGGGTCTCATGATTGGATTGGGAAGGAGTTGGATATCCCTTCTCATGCTATAGGAAGGGTCTCAGGATTTGAATGGCAAGGAGTTGGATATCACATCTCATGACATAGGAAGTGTCTCAGGTTTGGTATAAGCATTGAGATATCACATCTCTGCTATCGGAAGGGTCTCAGGATTGGAATGGGAAGGAGTTGGATATTCCCATCTCATGTTATAGGAAGGGTCTCAGGTTTGGTATTAGAAGCATTGAGATATCACATCTCATGCTATAGGAAGGGTCTCAGGATTGGAATGGGAAGGACTTGGATATCACATCTCATGATAAAGGAAGGGTCTAAGGTTTGGAAGGGGAAGGATTTGGATATCACATCTCATGTTATATTACGGGTCTCAGGTTTGGTATTAGAAGCATTGAGATATCAAGTCTCAGAGTATAGGAAGGGTCTCAGAATTGGAATGGGAAGGAGTTGGATATCACATCTCAAGCTATAGGAAGGGTCTCAGGATTGGAATGGGAAGGACTTGGATATCACATCTCATGCTATAGGAAGGCTCTCAGGTTTGGAAGGGGAAAGAGTTGGATATCACATTTCATGTTAGAGGTAGGATCTCAGGTTTGGTATTAGAGGCATTGAGATATCACATCTCATGCTATCAGAAGGGTCTCAGGAATGGAATGGGAAGGAGTTGGATATCACATCTCATGCTAAAGGGAGGGTCTCAGGTTTGGAAGGGGAAGGATTTGGATATCACATCTCATGTTATAGGAAGGATCTCAGGTTTGGTATTAGAAGCATTGAGATATCACATTTCATGCTATCGGAAGGATCTCAGGTTTGGTATTAGAAGCATTGAGATATCACATCTCATGCTATCAGAAGGGTCTCAGGATTGGAATGGGAAGGAGTTGGATATCACATCTCATGCTAAAGGGAGGGTCTCAGGTTTGGAAGGGGAAGGATTTGGATATCACATATCATGTTTTCGGAAGGATCTCACGTTTGGTATTAGAAGTATTGAGATATCAAGTCTCAGAGTATAGGAAGGGTCTCAGAATTGGAATGGGAAGGAGTTGGATATCACATCTCAAGCTATAGGAAGGGTCTCAGGATTGGAATGGGAAGGACTTGGATATCACATCTCATGCTATAGGAAGGCTCTCAGGTTTGGAAGGGGAAAGAGTTGGATATCACATTTCATGTTAGAGGTAGGATCTCAGGTTTGGTATTAGAGGCATTGAGATATCACATCTCATGCTATCAGAAGGGTCTCAGGAATGGAATGGGAAGGAGTTGGATATCACATCTCATGCTAAAGGGAGGGTCTCAGGTTTGGAAGGGGAAGGATTTGGATATCACATCTCAGGTTTGGTATTAGAAGCATTGAGATATCACATTTCATGCTATCGGAAGGATCTCAGGTTTGGTATTAGAAGCATTGAGATATCACATCTCATGCTATCAGAAGGGTCTCAGGATTGGAATGGGAAGGAGTTGGATATCACATCTCATGCTAAAGGGAGGGTCTCAGGTTTGGAAGGGGAAGGATTTGGATATCACATCTCATGTTTTCGGAAGGATCTCACGTTTGGTATTAGAAGTATTGAGATATCATATCTCATGCTATAGGAAGGGTCTCAGGATTGGAATGGGAAAGAGTTGGATATCACATCTCATGCTATAGGGAGTGTCTCAGGATTTGAATGGGAAGGACTTAGATATCACATATCATGCTATAGGGAGGGTCTCAGTTTTGATATTAGAAGCATTGAGATATCACATCTCATGCTATCGGAAGTGTCTCAGGATTGGAATGGGAAGGACCTGGATATCACATCTCATGCTAATGGAAGGGTCTCAGGTTTGGAACGGGAAGGATTTGGATATCACATCTCATGTTATAGGAAGGGTCTCAGGTTTGGTATAAGCAATGAGATATCACATCTCTGCTATCGGAAGTGTCTCAGGATTGGAATGGGAAGGAGTTGGATATCCCATCTCATGTTATAGGACGGGTCTCAGGTTTGTTATTAGAATCATTGAGATATCATATTGCATGCTGTAGGAAGGGTCTAAGGGTTGGAATGGGAAGGACTTGGATATCACATCTCATGCTATAGATAGGCTCTTAGGTTTGGAAAGGGAAGGAGTTGGATATCACATTTCATGTTAGAGGAAGGATCTCAGGTTTGGTATTAGAAGCATTGAGATATCACATCTCATGCTATAGGAAGGGTCTCAGGATTGGAATGGGAAGTAGTTGGATATCACATCTCATGCTATAGGAAGGGCCTCAGGTTTGGTATAAGCATTGAGATATCACATCTAATGCTATAGGACGGGTCTCAGGATTGGAATGGAAGGAGTTGGATATCACATCTCATGTTATAGGAAGGATCTCAGGTTTGGTATTACAAGCATTGAGACATCACATCTCATGCTATAGGAAGGGTCTCAGGGTTGGAATGGGAAGGAGTTGGATATCACCTCTCATCCAATAGGAAGGGTCTCAGGTTTGGAATGGGAAGGAATTGGATATCACATCTTATGTTATAGGAAGGATCTCAGGTTTGGTATTAGAAGCATTGAGATATCACATCTCATGCTATAGGAAGGGTCTCAGGATTGGAATGTGAAGGATTTGGATATCACATCTCATGCTAAAGGAAGGGTCTCAGGTTTGGTAGAAGCATTGAGATATCACGTCTCTGCTATCGGAAGGGTCTCAGGATTGGATTGGGAAGGAGTTGGATATCCCTTCTCATGCTATAGGAAGGGTCTCAGGATTTGAATGGCAAGGAGTTGGATATCACATCTCATGCCATAGGAAGGGTCTCAGGTTTGGTATAAGCATTGAGATATCACATCTCTGCTATCGGAAGGGTCTCAGGATTGGATTGGGAAGGAGTTGGATATCCCTTCTCATGCTATAGGAAGTGTCTCAGGTTGGAATGGCAAGGAGTTGGATATCACATCTCATGTTATAGGAAGGGTCTCAGGTTTGGTATTAGAAGCATTGAGATATCAAGTCTCATGGTATAAGAAGGGTCTCAGAATTGGAATGGGAAGGAGTTGGATATCACACCTCAAGCTATAGGAAGGGTCTCATGATTGGAATGGGAAGGAGTTTGATATCACATCGCATGCCATAGTATGGGTCTCAGGTTTGGTAGAAGCATTGGGATATCACATCTCATGCTATCGGAAGGGTATCAGTATTGGATTTGGAAGAAGTTGGATATCCCATCTCATGCTATAGGAAGGGTCTCAAGTTGGAATGGGAAGGAGTTGGATATCACATTTCATGTTATAGGAAGGGTCTCAGGATTGGAATGGGAAGGACTTGGATATCATATCTCATGCTATAGGACGGGTCTCAGGTTTGTTATTAGAATCATTGAGATATCATATTGCATGCTGTAGGAAGGGTCTAAGGATTGGAATGGGAAGGACTTGGATATCACATCTCATGCTATAGATAGGCTCTTAGGTTTGGAAAGGGAAGGAGTTGAATATCACATTTCATGTTAGAGGAAGGATCTCAGGTTTGGTATTAGAAGCATTGAGATATCACATCTCATGCTATGGGAAGGGTCTCAGGATTGGAATGGGAAGTAGTTGGATATCACATCTCATGCTATAGGAAGGGTCTCAGGTTTGGTATAAGCATTGAGATATCACATCTCATGCTATAGGACGGGTCTCAGGATTGGAATGGAAGGAGTTGGATATCACATCTCATGTTATAGGAAGGATCTCAGGTTTGGTATTAGAAGCATTGAGACATCACATCTCATGCTATAGGAAGGGTCTCAGGGTTGGAATGGGAAGGAGTTGGATATCACATCTCATCCAATAGGAAGGGTCTCAGGTTTGGAATGGGAAGGAATTGGATATCACATCTCATGTTATAGGAAGGATCTCAGGTTTGGTATTAGAAGCATTGAGATATCACATCTCATGCTATAGGAAGGGTCTCAGGATTGGAATGTGAAGGATTTGGATATCACATCTCATGCTAAAGGAAGGGTCTCAGGTTTGGTAGAAGCATTGAGATATCACGTCTCTGCTATCGGAAGGGTCTCAGGATTGGATTGGGAAGGAGTTGGATATCCCTTCTCATACTATAGGAAGGGTCTCAGGATTTGAATGGCAAGGAGTTGGATATCACATCTCATGACATAGGAAGGGTCTCAGGTTTGGTATAAGCATTGAGATATCACATCTCTGCTATCGGAAGGGTCTCAGGATTGGAATGGGAAGGAGTTGGATATTCCCATCTCATGTTATAGGAAGGGTCTCAGGTTTGGTATTAGAAGCATTGAGATATCACATCTCATGCTATAGGAAGGGTCTCAGGATTGGAATGGGAAGGACTTGGATATCACATCTCATGCTATAGGGAGGGTCTCAAGTTTGATATTAGAAGCTTTGAGATATCACATCTCATGATATCGGAAGGGTCTCAGGATTGGAATGGGAAGGAGTTGGATATCACATCTCATGATAAAGGAAGGGTCTAAGGTTTGGAAGGGGAAGGATTTGGATATCACATCTCATGTTATATTATGGGTCTCAGGTTTGGTAGTAGAAGCATTGAGATATCAAGTCTCAGAGTATAGGAAGGGTCTCAGAATTGGAATGGGAAGGAGTTGGATATCACATCTCAAGCTATAGGAAGGGTCTCAGGATTGGAATGGGAAGGACTTGGATATCACATCTCATGCTATAGGAAGGCTCTCAGGTTTGGAAGGGGAAAGAGTTGGATATCACATTTCATGTTAGAGGTAGGATCTCAGGTTTGGTATTAGAGGCATTGAGATATCACATCTCATGCTATCAGAAGGGTCTCAGGAATGGAATGGGAAGGAGTTGGATATCACATCTCATGCTAAAGGGAGGGTCTCAGGTTTGTAAGGGGAAGGATTTGGATATCACATCTCATGTTATAGGAAGGATCTCAGGTTTGGTATTAGAAGCATTGAGATATCACATTTCATGCTATCGGAAGGATCTCAGGTTTGGTATTAGAAGCATTGAGATATCACATCTCATGCTATCAGAAGGGTCTCAGGATTGGAATGGGAAGGAGTTGGATATCACATCTCATGCTAAAGGGAGGGTCTCAGGTTTGGAAGGGGAAGGATTTGGATATCACATATCATGTTTTCGGAAGGATCTCACGTTTGGTATTAGAAGTATTGAGATATCAAGTCTCAGAGTATAGGAAGGGTCTCAGAATTGGAATGGGAAGGAGTTGGATATCACATCTCAAGCTATAGGAAGGGTCTCAGGATTGGAATGGGAAGGAATTGGATATCACATCTCATGCTATAGGAAGGCTCTCAGGTTTGGAAGGGGAAAGAGTTGGATATCACATTTCATGTTAGAGGTAGGATCTCAGGTTTGGTATTAGAGGCATTGAGATATCACATCTCATGCTATCAGAAGGGTCTCAGGAATGGAATGGGAAGGAGTTGGATATCACATCTCATGCTAAAGGGAGGGTCTCAGGTTTGGAAGGGGAAGGATTTGGATATCACATCTCATGTTATAGGAAGGATCTCAGGTTTGGTATTAGAAGCATTGAGATATCACATTTCATGCTAATGGAAGGGTCTCAGGATTGGAATGGGAAAGAGTTTGATATCACATCTCATGCTGCTAAAGGGAGGGTCTCAGGTTTGGAAGGGGAAGGATTTGGATATCACATCTCATGTTTTCGGAAGGATCTCACGTTTGGTATTAGAAGTATTGAGATATCATATCTCATGCTATAGGAAGGGTCTCAGGATTGGAATGGGAAAGAGTTGGATATCACATCTCATGCTATAGGGAGTGTCTCAGGATTGGAATGGGAAGGACTTAGATATCACATATCATGCTATAGGGAGGGTCTCAGTTTTGATATTAGAAGCATTGAGATATCACATCTCATGCTATCGGAAGTGTCTCAGGTTTGGAACGGGAAGGATTTGGATATCACATCTCATGTTATAGGAAGGGTCTCAGGTTTGGTATAAGCATTGAGATATCACATCTCTGCTATCGGAAGTGTCTCAGGATTGGAATGGGAAGGAGTTGGATATCCCATCTCATGTTATAGGACGGGTCTCAGGTTTGTTATTAGAATCATTGAGATATCATATTGCATGCTGTAGGAAGGGTCTAAGGGTTGGAATGGGAAGGACTTGGATATCACATCTCATGCTATAGATAGGCTCTTAGGTTTGGAAAGGGAAGGAGTTGGATATCACATTTCATGTTAGAGGAAGGATCTCAGGTTTGGTATTAGAAGCATTGAGATATCACATCTCATGCTATAGGAAGGGTCTCAGGATTGGAATGGGAAGTAGTTGGATATCACATCTCATGCTATAGGAAGGGACTCAGGTTTGGTATAAGCATTGAGATATCACATCTAATGCTATAGGACGGGTCTCAGGATTGGAATGGAAGGAGTTGGATATCACATCTCATGTTATAGGAAGGATCTCAGGTTTGGTATTACAAGCATTGAGACATCACATCTCATGCTATAGGAAGGGTCTCAGGGTTGGAATGGGAAGGAGTTGGATATCACCTCTCATCCAATAGGAAGGGTCTCAGGTTTGGAATGGGAAGGAATTGGATATCACATCTTATGTTATAGGAAGGATCTCAGGTTTGGTATTAGAAGCATTGGGATATCACATCTCATGCTATAGGAAGGGTCTCAGGATTGGAATGTGAAGGATTTGGATATCACATCTCATGCTAAAGGAAGGGTCTCAGGTTTGGTATAAGCATTGAGATATCACGTCTCTGCTATCAGAAGGGTCTCAGGATTGGATTGGGAAGGAGTTGGATATCCCTTCTCATGCTATAGGAAGGGTCTCAGGATTTGAATGGCAAGGAGTTGGATATCACATCTCATGCCATAGGAAGGGTCTCAGGTTTGGTATAAGCATTGAGATATCACATCTCTGCTATCGGAAGGGTCTCAGGATTGGATTGGGAAGGAGTTGGATATCCCTTCTCATGCTATAGGAAGTGTCTCAGGTTGGAATGGGAAGGAGTTGGCTATCACATCTCATGTTATAGGAAGGGTCTCAGGTTTGGTATTAGAAGCATTGAGATATCAAGTCTCATGGTATAAGAAGGGTCTCAGAATTGGAATGGGAAGGAGTTGGATATCACACCTCAAGCTATAGGAAGGGTCTCATGATTGGAATGGGAAGGAGTTTGATATCACATCTCATGCCATAGTATGGGTCTCAGGTTTGGTAGAAGCATTGGGATATCACATCTCATGCTATCGGAAGGGTATCAGTATTGGATTTGGAAGAAGTTGGATATCCCATCTCATGCTATAGGAAGGGTCTCAGGTTGGAATGGGAAGGAGTTGGATATCACATTTCATGTTATAGGAAGGGTCTCAGGATTGGAATGGGAAGGACTTGGATATCATATCTCATGCTATAGGACGGGTCTCAGGTTTGGTATTAGAAGCATTGAGATATCACATCTCATGCTATAGGAAGGGTCTCAGGATTGGAATGTGAAGGATTTGGATATCACATCTCATGCTAAAGGAAGGGTCTCAGGTTTGGTATAAGCATTGAGATATCACGTCTCTGCTATCAGAAGGGTCTCAGGATTGGATTGGGAAGGAGTTGGATATCCCTTCTCATGCTATAGGAAGGGTCTCAGGATTTGAATGGCAAGGAGTTGGATATCACATCTCATGCCATAGGAAGGGTCTCAGGTTTGGTATAAACATTGAGATATCACATCTCTGCTATCGGAAGGGTCTCAGGATTGGATTGGGAAGGAGTTGGATATCCCTTCTCATGCTATAGGAAGTGTCTCAGGTTGGAATGGGAAGGAGTTGGATATCACATCTCATGTTATAGGAAGGGTCTCAGGTTTGGTATTAGAAGCATTGAGATATCAAGTCTCATGGTATAAGAAGGGTCTCAGAATTGGAATGGGAAGGAGTTGGATATCACACCTCAAGCTATAGGAAGGGTCTCATGATTGGAATGGGAAGGAGTTTGATATCACATCTCATGCCATAGTATGGGTCTCAGGTTTGGTAGAAGCATTGGGATATCACATCTCATGCTATCGGAAGGGTATCAGTATTGGATTTGGAAGAAGTTGGATATCCCATCTCATGCTATAGGAAGGGTCTCAGGTTGGAATGGGAAGGAGTTGGATATCACGTTTCATGTTATAGGAAGGGTCTCAGGATTGGAATGCGAAGGACTTGGATATCATATCTCATGCTATAGGACGGGTCTCAGGTTTGTTATTAGAATCATTGAGATATCATATTGCATGCTGTAGGAAGGGTCTAAGGATTGGAATGGGAAGGACTTGGATATCACATCTCATGCTATAGATAGGCTCTTAGGTTTGGAAAGGGAAGGAGTTGAATATCACATTTCATGTTAGAGGAAGGATCTCAGGTTTGGTATTAGAAGCATTGAGATATCACATCTCATGCTATGGGAAGGGTCTCAGGATTGGAATGGGAAGTAGTTGGATATCACATCTCATGCTATAGGAAGGGTCTCAGGTTTGGTATAAGCATTGAGATATCACATCTCATGCTATAGGACGGGTCTCAGGATTGGAATGGAAGGAGTTGGATATCACATCTCATGTTATAGGAAGGATCTCAGGTTTGGTATTAGAAGCATTGAGACATCACATCTCATGCTATAGGAAGGGTCTCAGGGTTGGAATGGGAAGGAGTTGGATATCACATCTCATCCAATAGGAAGGGTCTCAGGTTTGGAATGGGAAGGAATTGGATATCACATCTCATGTTATAGGAAGGATCTCAGGTTTGGTATTAGAAGCATTGAGATATCACATCTCATGCTATAGGAAGGGTCTCAGGATTGGAATGTGAAGGATTTGGATATCACATCTCATGCTAAAGGAAGGGTCTCAGGTTTGGTAGAAGCATTGAGATATCACGTCTCTGCTATCGGAAGGGTCTCAGGATTGGATTGGGAAGGAGTTGGATATCCCTTCTCATGCTATAGGAAGGGTCTCAGGATTTGAATGGCAAGGAGTTGGATATCACATCTCATGCCATAGGAAGGGTCTCATGTTTGGTATAAGCATTGAGATATCACATCTCTGCTATCGGAAGGGTCTCAGGATTGGAATGGGAAGGAGTTGGATATTCCCATCTCATGTTATAGGAAGGGTCTCAGGTTTGGTATTAGAAGCATTGAGATATCACATCTCATGCTATAGGAAGGGTCTCAGGATTGGAATGGGAAGGACTTGGATATCACATCTCATGCTATAGGGAGGGTCTCAAGTTTGATATTAGAAGCTTTGAGATATCACATCTCATGATATCGGAAGGGTCTCAGGATTGGAATCGGAAGGAGTTGGATATCACATCTCATGATAAAGGAAGGGTCTAAGGTTTGGAAGGGGAAGGATTTGGATATCACATCTCATGTTATATTACGGGTCTCAGGTTTGGTATTAGAAGCATTGAGATATCAAGTCTCAGAGTATAGGAAGGGTCTCAGAATTGCAATGGGAAGGAGTTGGATATCACATCTCAAGCTATAGGAAGGGTCTCAGGATTGGAATGGGAAGGACTTGGATATCACATCTCATGCTATAGGAAGGCTCTCAGGTTTGGAAGGGGAAAGAGTTGGATATCACATTTCATGTTAGAGGTAGGATCTCAGGTTTGGTATTAGAGGATTTGAGATATCACATCTCATGCTATCAGAAGGGTCTCAGGAATGGAATGGGAAGGAGTTGGGTATCACATCTCATGCTAAAGGGAGGGTCTCAGGTTTGGAAGGGGAAGGATTTGGATATCACATCTCATGTTATAGGAAGGATCTCAGGTTTGGTATTAGAAGCATTGAGATATCACATCTCATGCTATCGGAAGGATCTCAGGTTTGGTATTAGAAGCATTGAGATATCACATCTCATGCTATCAGAAGGGTCTCAGGATTGGAATGGGAAGGAGTTGGATATCACATCTCATGCTAAAGGGAGGGTCTCAGGTTTGGAAGGGGAAGGATTTGGATATCACATCTCATGTTATCGGAAGGATCTCACGTTTGGTATTAGAAGTATTGAGATATCATATCTCATGCTATATGAAGGGTCTCAGGATTGGAATGGGAAAGAGTTGGATATCACATCTCATGCTTTAGGGAGTGTCTCAGGATTGGAATGGGAAGGACTTAGATATCACATATCATGCTATAGGGAGGGTCTCAGTTTTGATATTAGAAGCATTGAGATATCACATCTCATGCTATCGGAAGTGTCTCAGGATTGGAATGGGAAGGAGCTGGATATCACATCTCATGCTAAAGGAAGGGTCTCAGGTTTGGAACGGGAAGGATTTGGATATCACATCTCATGCTAAAGGAAGGGTCTCAGGTTTGGAACGGGAAGGATTTGGATATCACATCTCATGTTATAGGAAGGGTCTCAGGTTTGGTATAAGCATTGAGATATCACATCTCTGCTATCGGAAGGGTCTAAGGGTTGGAATGGGAAGGACTTGGATATCACATCTCATGCTATAGATAGGCTCTTAGGTTTGGAAAGGGAAGGAGTTGGATATCACATTTCATGTTAGAGGAAGGATCTCAGGTTTGGTATTAGAAGCATTGAGATATCACATCTCATGCTATAGGAAGGGTCTCAGGATTGGAATGGGAAGTAGTTGGATATCACATCTCATGCTATAGGAAGGGTCTCAGGTTTGGTATAAGCATTGAGATATCACATCTCATGCTATAGGACGGGTCTCAGGATTGGAATGGAAGGAGTTGGATATCACATCTCATGTTATAGGAAGGATCTCAGGTTTGGTATTAGAAGCATTGAGACATCACATCTCATGCTATAGGAAGGGTCTCAGGGTTGGAATGGGAAGGAGTTGGATATCACATCTCATCCAATAGGAAGGGTCTCAGGTTTGGAATGGGAAGGAATTGGATATCACATCTCATGTTATAGGAAGGATCTCAGGTTTGGTATTAGAAGCATTGAGATATCACATCTCATGCTATAGGAAGGGTCTCAGGATTGGAATGTGAAGGATTTGGATATCACATCTCATGCTAAAGGAAGGGTCTCAGGTTTGGTAGAAGCATTGAGATATCACGTCTCTGCTATCGGAAGGGTCTCAGGATTGGATTGGGAAGGAGTTGGATATCCCTTCTCATGCTATAGGAAGGGTCTCAGGATTTGAATGGCAAGGAGTTGGATATCACATCTCATGCCATAGGAAGGGTCTCGGGTTTGGTATAAGCATTGAGATATCACATCTCTGCTATCGGAAAGGGTCTCAGGATTGGATTGGGAAGGAGTTGGATATCCCTTCTCATGCTATAGGAAGTGTCTCAGGTTGGAATGGGAAGGAGTTGGATATCACATCTCATGTTATAGGAAGGGTCTCAGGATTGGAATGGGAAGGATTTGGATATCACATCTCTTGCTATAGGAAGGGTCTCAGGATTGGAATGGGTAGGAGTTGGATATTACTTTCTTGCTATAGGAAGGGTCTCATGTTTGGAATGGGAAGGAGTTGGATATCACATATGCTATAGTTAGTGTCTCAGGTTTGGAACGGGAAGGAGTTGGATATCACATCTCATGTTATAGGAAGGGTCTCAGGTTTGGTATAAGCATTGAGATATCACATCTCTGCTATCGGAAGCGGCTCAGGATTGGAATGGGAAGGAGTTGGATATCCCATCTCATGTTATAGTAAGAGTCTCTGGTTTGGTATTAGAATCATTGAGATATCACATTGCATGCTGTAGGAAGGGTCTAAGGATTGGAATGGGATGGAATTGGATATCACATCTCATGCTATAGGTAGGCTCTCAGGTTTGGTATAAGCATTGAGATATCACATCTCATGCTATAGGAAGGGTCTCAGGATTGGAATGGGAAGGATTTGGATATCACATCTCATGCTATAGGAAGGGTCTCAGATTTGGTATAAGCATTGAGATATCACATCTCATGCTAAAGGAAGGGTCTCAGGATTGGAATGGGAAGGAGTTGGATATCCCATCTCATGTTATAGGAAGGGTCTCAGGTTTGGTATTAGAAGCATAGAGATATCACATCTCATGCTATAGGAAGGGTCTCAGGATTGGAATGAGAAGGACTTGGATGTCACATTTCATGCTATAGGGAGGGTCTCAAGTTTGATATTAGAAGCATTGAGATAACAAATCTCATGATATCGGAAGGGTCTCAGGATTGGAATGGGAAGGAGTTGGATACCACATCTCATGATAAAGGAAGGGTCTAAGGTTTGGAAGGGGAAGGATTTGGATATCACATCTCATGTTATAGGACGGGTCTCAGGTTTGGTATTAGAAGCATTGAGATATCAAGTCTCATGGTATAAGAAGTGTCTCAGAATTGGAATGGGAAGGAGTTGGATATCACAACTCAAGCTATAGGAAGGGTCTCAGGATTGGAATGGGAAGGAGTTTGATATCACATCTCATGCCATAGTATGGGTCTCAGGTTTGGTAGAAGCATTGGGATATCACATCTCATGCTATCGGAAGGGTATCAGTATTGGATTTGGAAGAAGTTGGATATCCCATCTCATGCTATAGGAAGGGTCTCAGGTTGGAATGGGAAGGAGTTGGATATCACATTTCATGTTATAGGAAGACGTGATATCTCAATGCTTCTACCAAACCTGAGACCCTTCCTTTAGCATGAGATGTGATATCCAAATCCTTCACATTCCAATCCTGAGACCCTTCCTATAGCATGAGATGTGATATCTCAATGCTTCTAATACCAAACCTGAGATCCTTCCTATAACATAAGATGTGATATCCAATTCCTTCCCATTCCAAACCTGAGACCCTTCCTATTGGATGAGAGGTGATATCCAACTCCTTCCCATTCCAACCCTGAGACCCTTCCTATAGCATGAGATGTGATGTCTCAATGCTTCTAATACCAAACCTGAGATCCTTCCTATAACATGAGATGTGATATCCAACTCCTTCCATTCCAATCCTGAGACCCGTCCTATAGCATTAGATGTGATATCTCAATGCTTATACCAAACCTGAGACCCTTCCTATAGCATGAGATGTGATATCCAACTACTTCCCATTCCAATCCTGAGACCCTTCCTATAGCATGAGATGTGATATCTCAATGCTTCTAATACCAAACCTGAGATCCTTCCTCTAACATGAAATGTGATATCCAACTCCTTCCCTTTCCAAACCTAAGAGCCTATCTATAGCATGAGATGTGATATCCAAGTCCTTCCCATTCCAACCCTTAGACCCTTCCTACAGCATGCAATATGATATCTCAATGATTCTAATAACAAACCTGAGACCCGTCCTATAACATGAGATGGGATATCCAACTCCTTCCCATTCCAATCCTGAGACACTTGCGATAGCAGAGATGTGATATCTCAATGCTTATACCAAACCTGAGACCCTTCCTATAACATGAGATGTGATATCCAAATCCTTCCCGTTCCAAACCTGAGACCCTTCCTTTAGCATGAGATGTGATATCCAGCTCCTTCCCATTCCAATCCTGAGACACTTCCGATAGCATGAGATGTGATATCTCAATGCTTCTAATATCAAAACTGAGACCCTCCCTATAGCATGATATGTGATATCTAAGTCCTTCCCATTCCAATCCTGAGACACTCCCTATAGCATGAGATGTGATATCCAACTCTTTCCCATTCCAATCCTGAGACCCTTCCTATAGCATGAGATATGATATCTCAATACTTCTAATACCAAACGTGAGATCCTTCCGATAACATGAGATGTGATATCCAAATCCTTCCCCTTCTAAACCTGAGGCCCTCCCTTTAGCATGAGATGTGATATCCAACTCCTTCCCATTCCAATCCTGAGACCCTTCTGATAGCATGAGATGTGATATCTCAATGCTTCTAATACCAAACCTGAGATCCTTCCGATAGCATGAGATGTGATATCTCAATGCTTCTAATACCAAACCTGAGATCCTTCCTATAACATGAGATGTGATATCCAAATCCTTCCCCTTCCAAACCTGAGACCCTCCCTTTAGCATGAGATGTGATATCCAACTCCTTCCCATTCCATTCCTGAGACCCTTCTGATAGCATGAGATGTGATATCTCAATGCCTCTAATACCAAACCTGAGATCCTACCTCTAACATGAAATGTGATATCCAACTCTTTCCCCTTCCAAACCTGAGAGCCTTCCTATAGCATGAGATGTGATATCCAAGTCCTTCCCATTCCAATCCCGAGACCCTTCCTATAGCTTGAGATGTGATATCCAACTCCTTCCCATTCCAATTCTGAGACCCTTCCTATACTCTGAGACTTGATATCTCAATGCTTCTAATACCAAACCTGAGACCCGTAATATAACATGAGATGTGATATCCAAATCCTTCCCCTTCCAAAACTTAGACCCTTCCTTTATCATGAGATGTGATATCCAACTCCTTCCCATTCCAATCCTGAGACCCTTCCGATATCATGAGATGTGATATCTCAAAGCTTCTAATATCAAACTTGAGACCCTCCCTATAGCATGAGATGTGATATCCAAGTCCTTCCCATTCCAATCCTGAGACCCTTCCTATAACATGAGATGTGATATCTCAATGCTTCTAATACCAAACCTGAGACCCTTCCTATAACATGAGATGGGAATATCCAACTCCTTCCCATTCCAATCCTGAGACCCTTCCGATAGCAGAGATGTGATATCTCAATGCTTATACCAAACCTGAGACCCTTCCTATGGCATGAGATGTGATATCCAACTCCTTGCCATTCAAATCCTGAGACCCTTCCTATAGCATGAGAAGGGATATCCAACTCCTTCCCAATCCAATCCTGAGACTCTTCCGATAGCAGAGACGTGATATCTCAATGCTTCTACCAAACCTGAGAACCTTCCTTTAGCATGAGATGTGATATCCAAATCCTTCACATTCCAATCCTGAGACCCTTCCTATAGCATGAGATGTGATATCTCAATGCTTCTAATACCAAACCTGAGATCCTTCCTATAACATGAGATGTGATATCCAATTCCTTCCCATTCCAAACCTGAGACCCTTCCTATTGGATGAGATGTGATATCCAACTCCTTCCCATTCCAACCCTGAGACCCTTCCTATAGCATGAGATGTGATGTCTCAATGCTTCTAATACCAAACCTGAGATCCTTCCTATAACATGAGATGTGATATCCAACTCCTTCCATTCCAATCCTGAGACCTGTCCTATAGCATGAGATGTGATATCTCAATGCTTATACCAAACCTGAGACCCTTCCTATAGCATGAGATGTGATATCTCAATGCTTCTAATACCAAACCTGAGATCCTTCCTCTAACATGAAATGTGATATCCAACTCCTTCCCTTTCCAAACCTAAGAGCCTATCTATAGCATGAGATGTGATATCCAAGTCCTTCCCATTCCAATCCTTAGACCCTTCCTACAGCATGCAGTATGATATCTCAATGATTCTAATGACAAACCTGAAACCCGTCCTATAGCATGAGATATGATATCCAAGTCCTTCCCATTCCAATCCTGAGACCCTTCCTATAACATGAAATGTGATATCCAACTCCTTCCCATTCCAACCTGAGACCCTTCCTATAGCATGAGATGGGATATCCAACTTCTTCCAAATCCAATACTGATACCCTTCCGATAGCATGAGATGTGATATCCCAATGCTTCTACCAAACCTGAGACCCATACTATGGCATGAGATGTGATATCAAACTCTTTCCCATTCCAATCCTGAGACCCTTCCTATAGCTTGAGGTGTGATATCCAACTCCTTCCCATTCCAATTCTGAGACCCTTCTTATACCATGAGACTTGATATCTCAATGCTTCTAATACCAAACCTGAGACCCGTCCTATAACATGAGATGTGATATCCAAATCCTTCCCCTTCCAAACCTTAGACCCTTCCTTTATCATGAGATGTGGTATCCAACTCCTTCCCATTCCAATCCTGAGACCCTTCCGATATCATGAGATTTGTTATCTCAATGCTTCTAATATCAAACTTGAGACCCTCCCTATAGCATGAAATGTGACATCCAAGTCCTTCTCATTCCAATCCTGAGACCCTTCCTATAGCATGAGATGTGATATCTCTATGCTTCTAATACCAAACCTGAGACCCTTCCTATAACATGAGATGGGATATCCAACTCCTTCCCATTCCAATCCTGAGACCCTTCCTTTAGCATGAGATGTGATATCTCAATGCTTATACCAAACCTGAGACCCTTCCTATAACATGAGATGTGATATCCAACTCCTTCCCGTTCCAAACCTGAGAAACTAACTATAGCATATGTGATATCCAACTCCTTCCCATTCCAAACATGAGACCCTTCCTATAGCAAGAAAGTAATATCCAACTCCTACCCATTCCAATCCTGAGACCATTCCTATAGCAAGAGATGTGATATCCAAATCCTTCCCATTCCAATCCTGAGACCCTTCCTATAACATGAGATGTGATATCCAACTCCTTCCCATTCCAACCTGAGACACTTCCTATAGCATGAGAAGGGATATCCAACTCCTTCCCAATCCAATCCTGAGACCCTTTCCGATAGCAGAGATGTGATACCTCAATGCTTATACCAAACCCGAGACCCTTCCTATGGCATGAGATGTGATATCCAACTCCTTGCCATTCAAATCCTGAGACCCTTCCTATAGCATGAGAAGGGATATCCAACTCCTTCCCAATCCAATCCTGAGATCCTTCCGATAGCAGAGACGTGATATCTCAATGCTTCTACCAAACCTGAGACCCTTCCTTTAGCATGAGATGTGATATCCAAATCCTTCACATTCCAATCCTGAGACCCTTCCTATAGCATGAGATGTGATATCTCAATGCTTCTAATACCAAACCTGAGATCCTTCCTATAACATGAGATGTGATATCCAATTCCTTCCCATTCCAAACCTGAGACCCTTCCTATTGGATGAGATGTGATATCCAACTCATTCCCATTCCAACCCTGAGACCCTTCCTATAGCATGAGATGTGATGTCTCAATGCTTCTAATACCAAACCTGAGATCCTTCCTATAACATGAGATGTGATATCCAACTCCTTCCATTCCAATCCTGAGACCCGTCCTATAGCATGAGATGTGATATCTCAATGCTTATACCAAACCTGAGACCCTTCCTATAGCATTAGATGTGATATCCAACTACTTCCCATTCCAATCCTGAGACCCTTCCTATAGCATGAGATGTGATATCTCAATGCTTCTAATACCAAACCTGAGATCCTTCCTCTAACATGAAATGTGATATCCAACTCCTTCCCTTTCCAAACCTAAGAGCCTATCTATAGCATGAGATGTGATATCCAAGTCCTTCCCATTCCAACCCTTAGACCCTTCCGATAGCAGAGATGTGATATCTCAATGCTTATACCAAACCTGAGACCCTTCCTATAACATGAGATGTGATATCCAAATCCTTCCCGTTCCAAACCTAAGACCCTTCCTTTAGCATGAGATGTGATATCCAAATCCTTCCCGTTCCAAACCTGAGACCCTTCCTTTAGCATGAGATGTGATATCCAGCTCCTTCCCATTCCAATCCTGAGACACTTCCGATAGAATGAGATGTGATATCTCAATGCTTCTAATATCAAAACTGAGACCCTCCCTATAGCATGATATGTGATATCTAAGTCCTTCCCATTCCAATCCTGAGACACTCCCTAAAGCATGAGATGTGATATCCAACTCTTTCCCATTCCAATCCTGAGACCCTTCATATAGCATGAGATATGATATCTCAATACTTCTAATACCAAACGTGAGATCCTTCCGATAACATGAGATGTGATATCCAAATCCTTCCCCTTCCAAACCTGAGACCCTCCCTTTAGCATGAGATGTGATATCCAACTCCTTCCCATTCCAATCGTGAGACCCTTCTGATAGCATGAGATGTGATATCTCAATGCTTCTAATACCAAACCTGAGAGCCTTCCGATAGCATGAGATGTGATATCTCAATGCTTCTAATACCAAACCTGAGATCCTTCCTATAACATGAGATGTGATATCCAAATCCTTCCCCTTCCAAACCTGAGACCCTCCCTTTAGCATGAGATGTGATATCCAACTCCTTCCCATTCCATTCCTGAGACCCTTCTGATAGCATGAGATGTGATATCTCAAATCCTCTAATACCAAACCTGAGATCCTACCTCTAACATGAAATGTGATATCCAACTCTTTCCCCTTCCAAACCTGAGAGCCTTCCTATAGCATGAGATGTGATATCCAAGTCCTTCCCATTCCAATCCTGAGACCCTTCCTATAGCTTGAGATGTGATATCCAACTCCTTCCCATTGCAATTCTGAGACCCTTCCTATACTCTGAGACTTGATATCTCAATGCTTCTAATACCAAACCTGAGACTCGTAATATAACATGAGATGTGATATCCAAATCCTTCCCCTTCCAAACCTTAGACCCTCCCTATAGCATGAGATGTGATATCCAAGTCCTTCCCATTCCAATCCTGAGACCCTTCCTATAGCATGAGATGTGATATCTCAATGCTTCTAATACCAAACCTGAGACCCTTCCTATAACATGAGATGGGAATATCCAACTCCTTCCCATTCCAATCCTGAGACCCTTCCGATAGCAGAGATGTGATATCTCAATGCTTATACCAAACCTGAGACCCTTCCTATGGCATGAGATGTGATATCCAACTCCTTGCCATTCAAATCCTGAGACCCTTCCTATAGCATGAGAAGGGATATCCAACTCCTTCCCAATCCAATCCTGAGACCCTTCCGATAGCAGAGACATGATATCTCAATGCTTCTACCAAACCTGAGACCCTTCCTTTAGCATGAGATGTGATATCCAAATCCTTCACATTCCAATCCTGAGACCCTTCCTATAGCATGAGATGTGATATCTCAATGCTTCTAATACCAAACCTGAGATCCTTCCTATAACATGAGATGTGATATCCAATTCCTTCCCATTCCAAACCTGAGACCCTTCCTTTTGGATGAGATGTGATATCCAACTCCTTCCCATTCCAACCCTGAGACCCTTCCTATAGCATGAGATGTGATGTCTCAATGCTTCTAATACCAAACCTGAGATCCTTCCTATAACATGAGATGTGATATCCAACTCCTTCCATTCCAATCCTGAGACCCGTCCTATAGCATGAGATGTGATATCTCAATGCTTATACCAAACCTGAGACCCTTCCTATAGCATGAGATGTGATATCCAACTACTTCCCATTCCAATCCTGAGACCCTTCCCATAGCATGAGATGTGATATCTCAATGCTTCTAATACCAAACCTGAGATCCTTCCTCTAACATGAAATGTGATATTCAACTCCTTCCCTCTCCAAACCTAAGAGCCTATCTATAGCATGAGATGTGATATCCAAGTCCTTCCCATTCCAATCCTTAGACCCTTCCTACAGCATGCAATATGATATCTCAATGATTCTAATAACAAACCTGAGACCCGTCCTATAGCATGAGATATGATATCCAAGTCCTTCCCATTCCAATCCTGAGACCCTTCCTATAACATGAAATGTGATATCCAACTCCTTCCCATTCCAACCTGAGACCCTTCCTATAGCATGAGATGGGATATCCAACTTCTTCCAAATCCAATACTGATACCCTTCCGATAGCATGAGATGTGATATCCCAATGCTTCTACCAAACCTGAGACCCATACTATGGCATGAGATGTGATATCAAACTCCTTCCCATTCCAATCATGAGACCCTTCCTATAGCTTGAGGTGTGATATCCAACTCCTTCCCATTCCAATTCTGAGACCCTTCTTATACCATGAGACTTGATATCTCAATGCTTCTAATACCAAACCTGAGACCCTTCCTATAACATGAGATGTGATATCCAACTCCTTCCCATTCCAACCTGAGACACTTCCTATAGCATGAGAAGGGATATCCAACTCCTTCCCAATCCAATCCTGAGACCCTTCCGATAGCAGAGATGTGATATCTCAATGCTTATACCAAACCTGAGACCCTTCCTATGGCATGAGATGTGATATCCAACTCCTTGCCCTTCCAAACCTGAGACCCTCCCTTTAGCATGAGATGTGATATCCAACTCCTTCCCATTCCATTCCTGAGACCCTTCTGATAGCATGAGATGTGATATCTCAAATCCTCTAATACCAAACCTGAGATCCTACCTCTAACATGAAATGTGATATCCAACTCTTTCCCCTTCCAAACCTGAGAGCCTTCCTATAACATGAGATGTGATATCCAATTCCTTCCCATTCCAAACCTGAGACCCTTCCTATTGGATGAGATGTGATATCCAACTCCTTCCCATTCCAACCCTGAGACCCTTCCTATAGCATGAGATGTGATGTCTCAATGCTTCTAATACCAAACCTGAGATCCTTCCTATAACATGAGATGTGATATCCAACTCCTTCCATTCCAATCCTGAGACCCGTCCTATAGCATGAGATGTGATATCTCAATGCTTATACCAAACCTGAGACCCTTCCTATAGCATGAGATGTGATATCCAACTACTTCCCATTCCAATCCTGAGACCCTTCCCATAGCATGAGATGTGATATCTCAATGCTTCTAATACCAAACCTGAGATCCTTCCTCTAACATGAAATGTGATATTCAACTCCTTCCCTCTCCAAACCTAAGAGCCTATCTATAGCATGAGATGTGATATCCAAGTCCTTCCCATTCCAATCCTTAGACCCTTCCTACAGCATGCAATATGATATCTCAATGATTCTAATAACAAACCTGAGACCCGTCCTATAGCATGAGATATGATATCCAAGTCCTTCCCATTCCAATCCTGAGACCCTTCCTATAACATGAAATGTGATATCCAACTCCTTCCCATTCCAACCTGAGACCCTTCCTATAGCATGAGATGGGATATCCAACTTCTTCCAAATCCAATACTGATACCCTTCCGATAGCATGAGATGTGATATCCCAATGCTTCTACCAAACCTGAGACCCATACTATGGCATGAGATGTGATATCAAACTCCTTCCCATTCCAATCATGAGACCCTTCCTATAGCTTGAGGTGTGATATCCAACTCCTTCCCATTCCAATTCTGAGACCCTTCTTATACCATGAGACTTGATATCTCAATGCTTCTAATACCAAACCTGAGACCCTTCCTATAACATGAGATGTGATATCCAACTCCTTCCCATTCCAACCTGAGACACTTCCTATAGCATGAGAAGGGATATCCAACTCCTTCCCAATCCAATCCTGAGACCCTTCCGATAGCAGAGATGTGATATCTCAATGCTTATACCAAACCTGAGACCCTTCCTATGGCATGAGATGTGATATCCAACTCCTTGCCCTTCCAAACCTGAGACCCTCCCTTTAGCATGAGATGTGATATCCAACTCCTTCCCATTCCATTCCTGAGACCCTTCTGATAGCATGAGATGTGATATCTCAAATCCTCTAATACCAAACCTGAGATCCTACCTCTAACATGAAATGTGATATCCAACTCTTTCCCCTTCCAAACCTGAGAGCCTTCCTATAGCATGAGATGTGATATCCAAGTCCTTCCCATTCCAATCCTGAGACCCTTCCTATAGCTTGAGATGTGATATCCAACTCCTTCCCATTGCAATTCTGAGACCCTTCCTATACTCTGAGACTTGATATCTCAATGCTTCTAATACCAAACCTGAGACCCGTAATATAACATGAGATGTGATATCCAAATCCTTCCCCTTCCAAACCTTAGACCCTTCCTTTATCATGAGATGTGATATCCAACTCCTTCCCATTCCAATCCTGAGACCCTTCCGATATCATGAGATGTGATATCTCAAAGCTTCTAATATCAAACTTGAGACCCTCCCTATAGCATGAGATGTGATATCCAAGTCCTTCCCATTCCAATCCTGAGACCCTTCCTATAGCATGAGATGTGATATCTCAATGCTTCTAATACCAAACCTGAGACCCTTCCTATAACATGAGATGGGAATATCCAACTCCTTCCCATTCCAATCCTGAGACCCTTCCGATAGCAGAGATGTGATATCTCAATGCTTATACCAAACCTGAGACCCTTCCTATGTCATGAGATGTGATATCCAACTCCTTGCCATTCAAATCCTGAGACCCTTCCTATAGCATGAGAAGGGATATCCAACTCCTTCCCAATCCAATCCTGAGACCCTTCCGATAGCAGAGACGTGATATCTCAATGCTTCTACCAAACCTGAGACCCTTCCTTTAGCATGAGATGTGATATCCAAATCCTTCACATTCCAATCCTGAGACCCTTCCTATAGCATGAGATGTGATATCTCAATGCTTCTAATACCAAACCTGAGATCCTTCCTATAACATGAGATGTGATATCCAATTCCTTCCCATTCCAAACCTGAGACCCTTCCTATTGGATGAGATGTGATATCCAACTCCTTCCCATTCCAACCCTGAGACCCTTCCTATAGCATGAGATGTGATGTCTCAATGCTTCTAATACCAAACCGGAGATCCTTCCTATAACATGAGATGTGATATCCAACTCCTTCCATTCCAATCCTGAGACCCGTCCTATAGCATTAGATGTGATATCTCAATGCTTATACCAAACCTGAGACCCTTCCTATAGCATGAGATGTGATATCCAACTACTTCCCATTCCAATCCTGAGACCCTTCCTATAGCATGAGATGTGATATCTCAATGCTTCTAATACCAAACCTGAGATCCTTCCTCTAACATGAAATGTGATATCCAACTCCTTCCCTTTCCAAACCTAAGAGCCTATCTATAGCATGAGATGTGATATCCAAGTCCTTCCCATTCCAACCCTTAGACCCTTCCTACAGCATGCAATATGATATCTCAATGATTCTAATAACAAACCTGAGACCCGTCCTATAACATGAGATGGGATATCCAACTCCTTCCCATTCCAATCCTGAGACACTTGCGATAGCAGAGATGTGATATCTCAATGCTTATACCAAACCTGAGACCCTTCCTATAACATGAGATGTGATATCCAAATCCTTCCCGTTCCAAACCTGAGACCCTTCCTTTAGCATGAGATGTGATATCCAGCTCCTTCCCATTCCAATCCTGAGACACTTCCGATAGCATGAGATGTGATATCTCAATGCTTCTAATATCAAAACTGAGACCCTCCCTATAGCATGATATGTGATATCTAAGTCCTTCCCATTCCAATCCTGAGACACTCCCTATAGCATGAGATGTGATATCCAACTCTTTCCCATTCCAATCCTGAGACCCTTCCTATAGCATGAGATATGATATCTCAATACTTCTAATACCAAACGTGAGATCCTTCCGATAACATGAGATGTGATATCCAAATCCTTCCCCTTCTAAACCTGAGACCCTCCCTTTAGCATGAGATGTGATATCCAACTCCTTCCCATTCCAATCCTGAGACCCTTCTGATAGCATGAGATGTGATATCTCAATGCTTCTAATACCAAACCTGAGATCCTTCCGATAGCATGAGATGTGATATCTCAATGCTTCTAATACCAAACCTGAGATCCTTCCTATAACATGAGATGTGATATCCAAATCCTTCCCCTTCCAAACCTGAGACCCTCCCTTTAGCATGAGATGTGATATCCAACTCCTTCCCATTCCATTCCTGAGACCCTTCTGATAGCATGAGATGTGATATCTCAATGCCTCTAATACCAAACCTGAGATCCTACCTCTAACATGAAATGTGATATCCAACTCTTTCCCCTTCCAAACCTGAGAGCCTTCCTATAGCATGAGATGTGATATCCAAGTCCTTCCCATTCCAATCCCGAGACCCTTCCTATAGCTTGAGATGTGATATCCAACTCCTTCCCATTCCAATTCTGAGACCCTTCCTATACTCTGAGACTTGATATCTCAATGCTTCTAATACCAAACCTGAGACCCGTAATATAACATGAGATGTGATATCCAAATCCTTCCCCTTCCAAAACTTAGACCCTTCCTTTATCATGAGATGTGATATCCAACTCCTTCCCATTCCAATCCTGAGACCCTTCCGATATCATGAGATGTGATATCTCAAAGCTTCTAATATCAAACTTGAGACCCTCCCTATAGCATGAGATGTGATATCCAAGTCCTTCCCATTCCAATCCTGAGACCCTTCCTATAACATGAGATGTGATATCTCAATGCTTCTAATACCAAACCTGAGACCCTTCCTATAACATGAGATGGGAATATCCAACTCCTTCCCATTCCAATCCTGAGACCCTTCCGATAGCAGAGATGTGATATCTCAATGCTTATACCAAACCTGAGACCCTTCCTATGGCATGAGATGTGATATCCAACTCCTTGCCATTCAAATCCTGAGACCCTTCCTATAGCATGAGAAGGGATATCCAACTCCTTCCCAATCCAATCCTGAGACTCTTCCGATAGCAGAGACGTGATATCTCAATGCTTCTACCAAACCTGAGAACCTTCCTTTAGCATGAGATGTGATATCCAAATCCTTCACATTCCAATCCTGAGACCCTTCCTATAGCATGAGATGTGATATCTCAATGCTTCTAATACCAAACCTGAGATCCTTCCTATAACATGAGATGTGATATCCAATTCCTTCCCATTCCAAACCTGAGACCCTTCCTATTGGATGAGATGTGATATCCAACTCCTTCCCATTCCAACCCTGAGACCCTTCCTATAGCATGAGATGTGATGTCTCAATGCTTCTAATACCAAACCTGAGATCCTTCCTATAACATGAGATGTGATATCCAACTCCTTCCATTCCAATCCTGAGACCTGTCCTATAGCATGAGATGTGATATCTCAATGCTTCTAATACCAAACCTGAGATCCTTCCTCTAACATGAAATGTGATATCCAACTCCTTCCCTTTCCAAACCTAAGAGCCTATCTATACCATGAGATGTGATATCCAAGTCCTTCCCATTCCAATCCTTAGACCCTTCCTACAGCATGCAGTATGATATCTCAATGATTCTAATGACAAACCTGAAACCCGTCCTATAGCATGAGATATGATATCCAAGTCCTTCCCATTCCAATCCTGAGACCCTTCCTATAACATGAAATGTGATATCCAACTCCTTCCCATTCCAACCTGAGACCCTTCCTATAGCATGAGATGGGATATCCAACTTCTTCCAAATCCAATACTGATACCCTTCCGATAGCATGAGATGTGATATCCCAATGCTTCTACCAAACCTGAGACCCATACTATGGCATGAGATGTGATATCAAACTCCTTCCCATTCCAATCCTGAGACCCTTCCTATAGCTTGAGGTGTGATATCCAACTCCTTCCCATTCCAATTCTGAGACCCTTCTTATACCATGAGACTTGATATCTCAATGCTTCTAATACCAAACCTGAGACCCGTCCTATAACATGAGATGTGATATCCAAATCCTTCCCCTTCCAAACCTTAGACCCTTCCTTTATCATGAGATGTGGTATCCAACTCCTTCCCATTCCAATCCTGAGACCCTTCCGATATCATGAGATTTGTTATCTCAATGCTTCTAATATCAAACTTGAGACCCTCCCTATAGCATGAAATGTGACATCCAAGTCCTTCTCATTCCAATCCTGAGACCCTTCCTATAGCATGAGATGTGATATCTCTATGCTTCTAATACCAAACCTGAGACCCTTCCTATAACATGAGATGGGATATCCAACTCCTTCCCATTCCAATCCTGAGACCCTTCCTTTAGCATGAGATGTGATATCTCAATGCTTATACCAAACCTGAGACCCTTCCTATAACATGAGATGTGATATCCAACTCCTTCCCGTTCCAAACCTGAGACACTAACTATAGCATATGTGATATCCAACTCCTTCCCATTCCAAACATGAGACCCTTCCTATAGCAAGAAAGTAATATCCAACTCCTACCCATTCCAATCCTGAGACCATTCCTATAGCAAGAGATGTGATATCCAAATCCTTCCCATTCCAATCCTGAGACCCTTCCTATAACATGAGATGTGATATCCAACTCCTTCCCATTCCAACCTGAGACACTTCCTATAGCATGAGAAGGGATATCCAACTCCTTCCCAATCCAATCCTGAGACCCTTTCCGATAGCAGAGATGTGATATCTCAATGCTTATACCAAACCCGAGACCCTTCCTATGGCATGAGATGTGATATCCAACTCCTTGCCATTCAAATCCTGAGACCCTTCCTATAGCATGAGAAGGGATATCCAACTCCTTCCCAATCCAATCCTGAGATCCTTCCGATAGCAGAGACGTGATATCTCAATGCTTCTACCAAACCTGAGACCCTTCCTTTAGCATGAGATGTGATATCCAAATCCTTCACATTCCAATCCTGAGACCCTTCCTATAGCATGAGATGTGATATCTCAATGCTTCTAATACCAAACCTGAGATCCTTCCTATAACATGAGATGTGATATCCAATTCCTTCCCATTCCAAACCTGAGACCCTTCCTATTGGATGAGATGTGATATCCAACTCATTCCCATTCCAACCCTGAGACCCTTCCTATAGCATGAGATGTGATGTCTCAATGCTTCTAATACCAAA
Source organism: Ambystoma mexicanum (assembly GCF_040938575.1). Lineage (NCBI taxonomy): Eukaryota > Metazoa > Chordata > Amphibia > Caudata > Ambystomatidae > Ambystoma > Ambystoma mexicanum. The sequence continues at coordinate 2,672,003 of NW_027182510.1, read as the reverse complement.
CCTGAGATCCTTCCTATAACATGAGATGTGATATCCAACTCCTTCCATTCCAATCCTGAGACCCGTCCTATAGCATGAGATGTGATATCTCAATGCTTATACCAAACCTGAGACCCTTCCTATAGCATTAGATGTGATATCCAACTACTTCCCATTCCAATCCTGAGACCCTTCCTATAGCATGAGATGTGATATCTCAATGCTTCTAATACCAAACCTGAGATCCTTCCTCTAACATGAAATGTGATATCCAACTCCTTCCCTTTCCAAACCTAAGAGCCTATCTATAGCATGAGATGTGATATCCAAGTCCTTCCCATTCCAACCCTTAGACCCTTCCGATAGCAGAGATGTGATATCTCAATGCTTATACCAAACCTGAGACCCTTCCTATAACATGAGATGTGATATCCAAATCCTTCCCGTTCCAAACCTAAGACCCTTCCTTTAGCATGAGATGTGATATCCAAATCCTTCCCGTTCCAAACCTGAGACCCTTCCTTTAGCATGAGATGTGATATCCAGCTCCTTCCCATTCCAATCCTGAGACACTTCCGATAGAATGAGATGTGATATCTCAATGCTTCTAATATCAAAACTGAGACCCTCCCTATAGCATGATATGTGATATCTAAGTCCTTCCCATTCCAATCCTGAGACACTCCCTAAAGCATGAGATGTGATATCCAACTCTTTCCCATTCCAATCCTGAGACCCTTCATATAGCATGAGATATGATATCTCAATACTTCTAATACCAAACGTGAGATCCTTCCGATAACATGAGATGTGATATCCAAATCCTTCCCCTTCCAAACCTGAGACCCTCCCTTTAGCATGAGATGTGATATCCAACTCCTTCCCATTCCAATCGTGAGACCCTTCTGATAGCATGAGATGTGATATCTCAATGCTTCTAATACCAAACCTGAGATCCTTCCGATAGCATGAGATGTGATATCTCAATGCTTCTAATACCAAACCTGAGATCCTTCCTATAACATGAGATGTGATATCCAAATCCTTCCCCTTCCAAACCTGAGACCCTCCCTTTAGCATGAGATGTGATATCCAACTCCTTCCCATTCCATTCCTGAGACCCTTCTGATAGCATGAGATGTGATATCTCAAATCCTCTAATACCAAACCTGAGATCCTACCTCTAACATGAAATGTGATATCCAACTCTTTCCCCTTCCAAACCTGAGAGCCTTCCTATAGCATGAGATGTGATATCCAAGTCCTTCCCATTCCAATCCTGAGACCCTTCCTATAGCTTGAGATGTGATATCCAACTCCTTCCCATTGCAATTCTGAGACCCTTCCTATACTCTGAGACTTGATATCTCAATGCTTCTAATACCAAACCTGAGACTCGTAATATAACATGAGATGTGATATCCAAATCCTTCCCCTTCCAAACCTTAGACCCTCCCTATAGCATGAGATGTGATATCCAAGTCCTTCCCATTCCAATCCTGAGACCCTTCCTATAGCATGAGATGTGATATCTCAATGCTTCTAATACCAAACCTGAGACCCTTCCTATAACATGAGATGGGAATATCCAACTCCTTCCCATTCCAATCCTGAGACCCTTCCGATAGCAGAGATGTGATATCTCAATGCTTATACCAAACCTGAGACCCTTCCTATGGCATGAGATGTGATATCCAACTCCTTGCCATTCAAATCCTGAGACCCTTCCTATAGCATAAGAAGGGATATCCAACTCCTTCCCAATCCAATCCTGAGACCCTTCCGATAGCAGAGACATGATATCTCAATGCTTCTACCAAACCTGAGACCCTTCCTTTAGCATGAGATGTGATATCCAAATCCTTCACATTCCAATCCTGAGACCCTTCCTATAGCATGAGATGTGATATCTCAATGCTTCTAATACCAAACCTGAGATCCTTCCTATAACATGAGATGTGATATCCAATTCCTTCCCATTCCAAACCTGAGACCCTTCCTATTGGATGAGATGTGATATCCAACTCCTTCCCATTCCAACCCTGAGACCCTTCCTATAGCATGAGATGTGATGTCTCAATGCTTCTAATACCAAACCTGAGATCCTTCCTATAACATGAGATGTGATATCCAACTCCTTCCATTCCAATCCTGAGACCCGTCCTATAGCATGAGATGTGATATCTCAATGCTTATACCAAACCTGAGACCCTTCCTATAGCATGAGATGTGATATCCAACTACTTCCCATTCCAATCCTGAGACCCTTCCCATAGCATGAGATGTGATATCTCAATGCTTCTAATACCAAACCTGAGATCCTTCCTCTAACATGAAATGTGATATTCAACTCCTTCCCTCTCCAAACCTAAGAGCCTATCTATAGCATGAGATGTGATATCCAAGTCCTTCCCATTCCAATCCTTAGACCCTTCCTACAGCATGCAATATGATATCTCAATGATTCTAATAACAAACCTGAGACCCGTCCTATAGCATGAGATATGATATCCAAGTCCTTCCCATTCCAATCCTGAGACCCTTCCTATAACATGAAATGTGATATCCAACTCCTTCCCATTCCAACCTGAGACCCTTCCTATAGCATGAGATGGGATATCCAACTTCTTCCAAATCCAATACTGATACCCTTCCGATAGCATGAGATGTGATATCCCAATGCTTCTACCAAACCTGAGACCCATACTATGGCATGAGATGTGATATCAAACTCCTTCCCATTCCAATCATGAGACCCTTCCTATAGCTTGAGGTGTGATATCCAACTACTTCCCATTCCAATTCTGAGACCCTTCTTATACCATGAGACTTGATATCTCAATGCTTCTAATACCAAACCTGAGACCCTTCCTATAACATGAGATGTGATATCCAACTCCTTCCCATTCCAACCTGAGACACTTCCTATAGCATGAGAAGGGATATCCAACTCCTTCCCAATCCAATCCTGAGACCCTTCCGATAGCAGAGATGTGATATCTCAATGCTTATACCAAACCTGAGACCCTTCCTATGGCATGAGATGTGATATCCAACTCCTTGCCCTTCCAAACCTCAGACCCTCCCTTTAGCATGAGATGTGATATCCAACTCCTTCCCATTCCATTCCTGAGACCCTTCTGATAGCATGAGATGTGATATCTCAAATCCTCTAATACCAAACCTGAGATCCTACCTCTAACATGAAATGTGATATCCAACTCTTTCCCCTTCCAAACCTGAGAGCCTTCCTATAACATGAGATGTGATATCCAATTCCTTCCCATTCCAAACCTGAGACCCTTCCTATTGGATGAGATGTGATATCCAACTCCTTCCCATTCCAACCCTGAGACCCTTCCTATAGCATGAGATGTGATGTCTCAATGCTTCTAATACCAAACCTGAGATCCTTCCTATAACATGAGATGTGATATCCAACTCCTTCCATTCCAATCCTGAGACCCGTCCTATAGCATGAGATGTGATATCTCAATGCTTATACCAAACCTGAGACCCTTCCTATAGCATGAGATGTGATATCCAACTACTTCCCATTCCAATCCTGAGACCCTTCCCATAGCATGAGATGTGATATCTCAATGCTTCTAATACCAAACCTGAGATCCTTCCTCTAACATGAAATGTGATATTCAACTCCTTCCCTCTCCAAACCTAAGAGCCTATCTATAGCATGAGATGTGATATCCAAGTCCTTCCCATTCCAATCCTTAGACCCTTCCTACAGCATGCAATATGATATCTCAATGATTCTAATAACAAACCTGAGACCCGTCCTATAGCATGAGATATGATATCCAAGTCCTTCCCATTCCAATCCTGAGACCCTTCCTATAACATGAAATGTGATATCCAACTCCTTCCCATTCCAACCTGAGACCCTTCCTATAGCATGAGATGGGATATCCAACTTCTTCCAAATCCAATACTGATACCCTTCCGATAGCATGAGATGTGATATCCCAATGCTTCTACCAAACCTGAGACCCATACTATGGCATGAGATGTGATATCAAACTCCTTCCCATTCCAATCATGAGACCCTTCCTATAGCTTGAGGTGTGATATCCAACTCCTTCCCATTCCAATTCTGAGACCCTTCTTATACCATGAGACTTGATATCACAATGCTTCTAATACCAAACCTGAGACCCTTCCTATAACATGAGATGTGATATCCAACTCCTTCCCATTCCAACCTGAGACACTTCCTATAGCATGAGAAGGGATATCCAACTCCTTCCCAATCCAATCCTGAGACCCTTCCGATAGCAGAGATGTGATATCTCAATGCTTATACCAAACCTGAGACCCTTCCTATGGCATGAGATGTGATATCCAACTCCTTGCCCTTCCAAACCTGAGACCCTCCCTTTAGCATGAGATGTGATATCCAACTCCTTCCCATTCCATTCCTGAGACCCTTCTGATAGCATGAGATGTGATATCTCAAATCCTCTAATACCAAACCTGAGATCCTACCTCTAACATGAAATGTGATATCCAACTCTTTCCCCTTCCAAACCTGAGAGCCTTCCTATAGCATGAGATGTGATATCCAAGTCCTTCCCATTCCAATCCTGAGACCCTTCCTATAGCTTGAGATGTGATATCCAACTCCTTCCCATTGCAATTCTGAGACCCTTCCTATACTCTGAGACTTGATATCTCAATGCTTCTAATACCAAACCTGAGACCCGTAATATAACATGAGATGTGATATCCAAATCCTTCCCCTTCCAAACCTTAGACCCTTCCTTTATCATGAGATGTGATATCCAACTCCTTCCCATTCCAATCCTGAGACCCTTCCGATATCATGAGATGTGATATCTCAAAGCTTCTAATATCAAACTTGAGACCCTCCCTATAGCATGAGATGTGATATCCAAGTCCTTCCCATTCCAATCCTGAGACCCTTCCTATAGCATGAGATGTGATATCTCAATGCTTCTAATACCAAACCTGAGACCCTTCCTATAACATGAGATGGGAATATCCAACTCCTTCCCATTCCAATCCTGAGACCCTTCCGATAGCAGAGATGTGATATCTCAATGCTTATACCAAACCTGAGACCCTTCCTATGGCATGAGATGTGATATCCAACTCCTTGCCATTCAAATCCTGAGACCCTTCCTATAGCATGAGAAGGGATATCCAACTCCTTCCCAATCCAATCCTGAGACCCTTCCGATAGCAGAGACGTGATATCTCAATGCTTCTACCAAACCTGAGACCCTTCCTTTAGCATGAGATGTGATATCCAAATCCTTCACATTCCAATCCTGAGACCCTTCCTATAGCATGAGATGTGATATCTCAATGCTTCTAATACCAAACCTGAGATCCTTCCTATAACATGAGATGTGATATCCAATTCCTTCCCATTCCAAACCTGAGACCCTTCCTATTGGATGAGATGTGATATCCAACTCCTTCCCATTCCAACCCTGAGACCCTTCCTATAGCATGAGATGTGATGTCTCAATGCTTCTAATACCAAACCGGAGATCCTTCCTATAACATGAGATGTGATATCCAACTCCTTCCATTCCAATCCTGAGACCCGTCCTATAGCATGAGATGTGATATCTCAATGCTTATACCAAACCTGAGACCCTTCCTATAGCATGAGATGTGATATCCAACTACTTCCCATTCCAATCCTGAGACCCTTCCCATAGCATGAGATGTGATATCTCAATGCTTCTAATACCAAACCTGAGATCCTTCCTCTAACATGAAATGTGATATTCAACTCCTTCCCTTTCCAAACCTAAGAGCCTATCTATAGCATGAGATGTGATATCCAAGTCCTTCCCATTCCAATCCTTAGACCCTTCCTACAGCATGCAATATGATATCTCAATGATTCTAATAACAAACCTGAGACCCGTCCTATAGCATGAGATATGATATCCAAGTCCTTCCCATTCCAATCCTGAGACCCTTCCTATAACATGAAATGTGATATCCAACTCCTTCCCATTCCAACCTGAGACCCTTCCTATAGCATGAGATGGGATATCCAACTTCTTCCAAATCCAATACTGATACCCTTCCAATAGCATGAGATGTGATATCCCAATGCTTCTACCAAACCTGAGACCCATACTATGGCATGAGATGTGATATCAAACTCCTTCCCATTCCAATCATGAGACCCTTCCTATAGCTTGAGGTGTGATATCCAACTCCTTCCCATTCCAATTCTGAGACCCTTCTTATACCATGAGACTTGATATCTCAATGCTTCTAATACCAAACCTGAGACCCTTCCTATAACATGAGATGTGATATCCAACTCCTTCCCATTCCAACCTGAGACACTTCCTATAGCATGAGAAGGGATATCCAACTCCTTCCCAATCCAATCCTGAGACCCTTCCGATAGCAGAGATGTGATATCTCAATGCTTATACCAAACCTGAGACCCTTCCTATGGCATGAGATGTGATATCCAACTCCTTGCCATTCAAATCCTGAGACCCTTCCTATAGCTCCCATTCCAAACATGAGACCCTTCCTATAGCAAGAAAGTAATATCCAACTCCTACCCATTCCAATCCTGAGACCCTTCCTATAGCAAGAGATGTGATATCCAAATCCTTCCCATTCCAATCCTGAGACCCTTCCTATAACATGAGATGTGATATCCAACTCCTTCCCATTCCAACCTGAGACACTTCCTATAGCATGAGAAGGGATATACAACTCCTTCCCAATCCAATCCTGAGACCCTTCCGATAGCAGAGATGTGATATCTCAATGCTTATACCAAACCTGAGACCCTTCCTATGGCATGAGATGTGATATCCAACTCCTTGCCATTCAAATCCTGAGACCCTTCCTATAGCATGAGAAGGGATATCCAACTCCTTCCCAATCCAATCCTGAGACCCTTCCGATAGCAGAGACGTGATATCTCAATGCTTCTACCAAACCTGAGACCCTTCCTTTAGCATGAGATGTGATATCCAAATCCTTCACATTCCAATCCTGAGACCCTTCCTATAGCATGAGATGTGATATCTCAATGCTTCTAATACCAAACCTGAGATCCTTCCTATAACATGAGATGTGATATCCAATTCCTTCCCATTCCAAACCTGAGACCCTTCCTATTGGATGAGATGTGATATCCAACTCCTTCCCATTCCAACCCTGAGACCCTTCCTATAGCATGAGATGTGATGTCTCAATGCTTCTAATACCAAACCTGAGATCCTTCCTATAACATGAGATGTGATATCCAACTCCTTCCATTCCAATCCTGAGACCCGTCCTATAGCATGAGATGTGATATCTCAATGCTTATATCAAACCTGAGACCCTTCCTATAGCATGAGATGTGATATCCAACTACTTCCCATTCCAATCCTGAGACCCTTCCTATAGCATGAGATGTGATATCTCAATGCTTCTAATAACAAACCTGAGATCCTTCCTCTAACATGAAATGTGATATCCAACTCCTTCCCTTTCCAAACCTAAGAGCCTATCTATAGCATGAGATGTGATATCCAAGTCCTTCCCATTCCAACCCTTAGACCCTTCCTACAGCATGCAATATGATATCTCAATGATTCTAATAACAAACCTGAGACCCGTCCTATAACATGAGATGGGATATCCAACTCCTTCCCATTCCAATCCTGAGACACTTCCGATAGCAGAGATGTGATATCTCAATGCTTATACCAAACCTGAGACCCTTCCTATAACATGAGATGTGATATCCAAATCCTTCCCATTCCAAACCTGAGACCCTTCCTTTAGCATGAGATGTGATATCCAAATCCTTCCCGTTCCAAACCTGAGACCCTTCCTTTAGCATGAGATGTGATATCCAGCTCCTTCCCATTCCAATCCTGAGACACTTCCGATAGCATGAGATGTGATATTTCAATGCTTCTAATATCAAAACTGAGACCCTCCCTATAGCATGATATGTGATATCTAAGTCCTTCCCATTCCAATCCTGAGACACTCCCTAAAGCATGAGATGTGATATCCAACTCTTTCCCATTCCAATCCTGAGACCCTTCATATAGCATGAGATATGATATCTCAATACTTCTAATACCAAACGTGAGATCCTTCCGATAACATGAGATGTGATATCCAAATCCTTCCCCTTCCAAACCTGAGACCCTCCCTTTAGCATGAGATGTGATATCCAACTCCTTCCCATTCCAATCCTGAGACCCTTCTGATAGCATGAGATGTGATATCTCAATGCTTCTAATACCAAACCTGAGATCCTTCCGATAGCATGAGATGTGATATCTCAATGCTTCTAATACCAAACCTGAGATCCTTCCTATAACATGAGATGTGATATCCAAATCCTTCCCCTTCCAAACCTGAGACCCTCCCTTTAGCATGAGATGTGATATCCAACTCCTTCCCATTCCATTCCTGAGACCCTTCTGATAGCATGAGATGTGATATCTCAATGCCTCTAATACCAAACCTGAGATCCTACCTCTAACATGAAATGTGATATCCAGCTCTTTCCCCTTCCAAACCTGAGAGCCTTCCTATAGCATGAGATGTGATATCCAAGTCCTTCCCATTCCAATCCTGAGACCCTTCCTATAGCTTGAGATGTGATATCCAACTCCTTCCCATTCCAATTCTGAGACCCTTCCTATACTCTGAGACTAGATATCTCAATGCTTCTAATACCAAACCTGAGACCCGTAATATAACATGAATTGTGATATCCAAATCCTTCCCCTTCCAAACCTTAGACCCTTCCTTTATCATGAGATGTGATATCCAACTCCATCCCATTCCAATCCTGAGACCCTTCCGATATCATGAGATGTGATATCTCAAAGCTTCTAATATCAAACTTGAGACCCTCCCTATAGCATGAGATGTGATATCCAAGTCCTTCCCATTCCAATCCTGAGACCCTTCCTATAGCATGAGATGTGATATCTCAATGCTTCTAATACCAAACCTGAGACCCTTCCTATAACATGAGATGGGAATATCCAACTCCTTCCCATTCCAATCCTGAGACCCTTCCGATAGCAGAGATGTGATATCTCAATGCTTATACCAAACCTGAGACCCTTCCTATGGCATGAGATGTGATATCCAACTCCTTGCCATTCAAATCCCGAGACCCTTCCTATAGCATGAGAAGGGATATCCAACTCCTTCCCAATCCAATCCTGAGACCCTTCCGATAGCAGAGACGTGATATCTCAATGCTTCTACCAAACCTGAGACCCTTCCTTTAGCATGAGATGTGATATCCAAATCCTTCACATTCCAATCCTGAGACCCTTCCTATAGCATGAGATGTGATATCTCAATGCTTCTAATACCAAACCTGAGATCCTTTCTATAACATGAGATGTGATATCCAATTCCTTCCCATTCCAAACCTGAGACCCTTCCTATTGGATGAGATGTGATATCCAACTCCTTCCCATTCCAACCCTGAGACCCTTCCTATAGCATGAGATGTGATGTCTCAATGCTTCTAATACCAAACCTGAGATCCTTCCTATAACATGAGATGTGATATCCAACTCCTTCCATTCCAATCCTGAGACCCGTCCTATAGCATGAGATGTGATATCTCAATGCTTATACCAAACCTGAGACCCTTCCTATAGCATGAGATGTGATATCCAACTACTTCCCATTCCAATCCTGAGACCCTTCCTATAGCATGAGATGTGATATCTCAATGCTTCTAATACCAAACCTGAGATCCTTCCTCTAACATGAAATGTGATATCCAACTCCTTCCCTTTCCAAACCTAAGAGCCTATCTATAGCATGAGATGTGATATCCAAGTCCTTCCCATTCCAATCCTTAGACCCTTCCTACAGCATGCAATATGATATCTCAATGATTCTAATAACAAACCTGAGACCCGTCCTATAGCATGAGATATGATATCCAAGTCCTTCCCATTCCAATCCTGAGACCCTTCCTATAACATGAAATGTGATATCCAACTCCTTCCCATTCCAACCTGAGACCCTTCCTATAGCATGAGATGGGATATCCAACTTCTTCCAAATCCAATACTGATACCCTTCCGATAGCATGAGATGTGATATCCCTCTGCTTCTACCAAACCTGAGACCCATACTATGGCATGAGATGTGATATCAAACTCCTTCCCATTCCAATCCTGAGACCCTTCCTATAGCTTGAGGTGTGATATCCAACTCCTTCCCATTCCAACCTGAGACACTTCCTATAGCATGAGAAGGGATATCCAACTCCTTCCCAATCCAATCCTGAGACCCTTCCGATAGCAGAGATGTGATATCTCAATGCTTATACCAAACCTGAGACCCTTCCTATGGCATGAGATGTGATATCCAATTCCTTGCCATTCAAATCCTGAGACCCTTCCTATAGCATGAGAAGGGATATCCAACTCCTTCCCAATCCAATCCTGAGACCCTTCCGATAGCAGAGACGTGATATCTCAATGCTTCTACCAAACCTGAGACCCTTCCTTTAGCATGAGATGTGATATCCAAATCCTTCACATTCCAATCCTGAGACCCTTCCTATAGCATGAGATGTGATATCTCAATGCTTCTAATACCAAACCTGAGATCCTTCCTATAACATGAGATGTGATATCCAATTCCTTCCCATTCCAAACCTGAGACCCTTCCTATTGGATGAGATGTGATATCCAACTCCTTCCCATTCCAACCCTGAGACCCTTCCTATAGCATGAGATGTGATGTCTCAATGCTTCTAATACCAAACCTGAGATCCTTCCTATAACATGAGATGTGATATCCAACTCCTTCCATTCCAATCCTGAGACCCGTCCTATAGCATGAGATGTGATATCTCAATGCTTATACCAAACCTGAAACCCTTCCTATAGCATGAGATGTGATATCCAACTACTTCCCATTCCAATCCTGAGACCCTTCCTATAGCATGAGATGTGATATCTCAATGCTTCTAATAACAAACCTGAGATCCTTCCTCTAACATGAAATGTGATATCCAACTCCTTCGCTTCCCAAACCTAAGAGCCTATCTATAGCATGAGATGTGATATCCAAGTCCTTCCCATTCCAACCCTTAGACCCTTCCTACAGCATGCAATATGATATCTCAATGATTCTAATAACAAACCTGAGACCCGTCCTATAACATGAGATGGGATATCCAACTCCTTCCCATTCCAATCCTGAGACACTTCCGATAGCAGAGATGTGATATCTCAATGCTTATACCAAACCTGAGACCCTTCCTATAACATGAGATGTGATATCCAAATCCTTCCCGTTCCAAACCTGAGACCCTTCCTTTAGCATGAGATGTGATATCCAAATCCTTCCCGTTCCAAACCTGAGACCCTTCCTTTAGCATGAGATGTGATATCCAGCTCCTTCCCATTCCAATCCTGAGACACTTCCGATAGCATGAGATGTGATATTTCAATGCTTCTAATATCAAAACTGAGACCCTCCCTATAGCATGATATGTGATATCTAAGTCCTTCCCATTCCAATCCTGAGACACTCCCTAAAGCATGAGATGGGATATCCAACTCCTTCCCATTCCAATCCTGAGCCGCTTCCGATAGCAGAGATGTGATATCTCAATGCTTATACCAAACCTGAGACCCTTCCTATAACATGAGATGTGATATCCAACTCCTTCCCGTTCCAAACCTGAGACACTAACTATAGCATATGTGATATCCAACTCCTTCCCATTCCAAACATGAGACCCTTCCTATAGCAAGAAAGTAATATCCAACTCCTACCCATTCCAATCCTGAGACCCTTCCTATAGCAAGAGATGTGATATCCAAATCCTTCCCATTCCAATCCTGAGACCCTTCCTATAACATGAGATGTGATATCCAACTCCTTCCCATTCCAACCTGAGACACTTCCTATAGCATGAGAAGGGATATCCAACTCCTTCCCAATCCAATCCTGAGACCCTTCCGATAGCAGAGATGTGATATCTCAATGCTTATACCAAACCTGAGACCCTTCCTATGGCATGAGATGTGATATCCAACTCCTTGCCATTGAAATCCTGAGACCCTTCCTATAGCATGAGAAGGCATATCCAACTCCTGCCCAATCCAATCCTGAGACCCTTCCGATAGCAGAGACGTGATATCTCAATGCTTCTACCAAACCTGAGACCCTTCCTTTAGCATGAGATGTGATGTCTCAATGCTTCTAATACCAAACCTGAGATCCTTCCTATAACATGAGATGTGATATCCAACTCCTTCCATTCCAATCCTGAGACCCGTCCTATAGCATTAGATGTGATATCTCAATGCTTATACCAAACCTGAGACCCTTCCTATAGCATGAGATGTGATATCCAACTACTTCCCATTCCAATCCTGAGACCCTTCCTATAGCATGAGATGTGATATCTCAATGCTTCTAATACCAAACCTGAGATCCTTCCTCTAACATGAAATGTGATATCCAACTCCTTCCCTTTCCAAACCTAAGAGCATATCTATAGCATGAGATGTGATATCCAAGTCCTTCCCATTCCAACCCTTAGACCCTTCCTACAGCATGCAATATGATATCTCAATGATTCTAATAACAAACCTGAGACCCGTCCTATAACATGAGATGGGATATCCAACTCCTTCCCATTCCAATCCTGAGACACTTCCGATAGCAGAGATGTGATATCTCAATGCTTATACCAAACCTGAGACCCTTCCTATAACATGAGATGTGATATCCAAATCCGTCCCGTTCCAAACCTGAGACCCTTCCTTTAGCATGAGATGTGATATCCAGCTCCTTCCCATTCCAATCCTGAGACACTTCCGATAGCATGAGATGTGATATCTCAATGCTTCTAATATCAAAACTGAGACCCTCCCTATAGCATGATATGTGATATCTAAGTCCTTCCCATTCCAATCCTGAGACACTCCCTATAGTATGAGATGTGATATCCAACTCTTTCCCATTCCAATCCTGAGACCCTTCCTATAGCATGAGATATGATATCTCAATACTTCTAATACCAAACGTGAGATCCTTCCGATAACATGAGATGTGATATCCAAATCCTTCCCCTTCCAAACCTGAGACCCTCCCTTTAGCATGAGATGTGATATCCAACTCCTTCCTATTCCAATCCTGAGACCCTTCTGATAGCATGAGATGTGATATCTCAATGCTTCTAATACCAAACCTGAGATCCTTCCGATAGCATGAGATGTGATATCTCAATGCTTCTAATACTAAACCTGAGATCCTTCCTATAACATGAGATGTGATATCCAAATCCTTCCCCTTCCAAACCTGAGACCCTCCCTTTAGCATGAGATGTGATATCCAACTCCTTCCCATTCCATTCCTGAGACCCTTCTGATAGCATGAGATGTGATATCTCAATGCCTCTAATACCAAACCTGAGCTCCTACCTCTAACATGAAATGTGATATCCAACTCTTTCCCCTTCCAAACCTGAGAGCCTTCCTATAGCATGAGATGTGATATCCAAGTCCTTCCCATTCCAATCCTGAGACCCTTCCTATAGCTTGAGATGTGATATCCAACTCCTTCCCATTCCAATTCCGAGACCCTTCCTATACTCTGAGACTTGATATCTCAATGCTTCTAATACCAAACCTGAGACCCGTAATATAACATGAGATGTGATATCCAAATCCTTCCCCTTCCAAACCTTAGACCCTTCCTTTATCATGAGATGTGATATCCAACTCCTTCCCATTCCAATCCTGAGACCCTTCCGATATCATGAGATGTGATATCTCAAAGCTTCTAATATCAAACTTGAGACCCTCCCTATAGCATGAGATGTGATATCCAAGTCCTTCCCATTCCAATCCTGAGACCCTTCCTATAGCATGAGATGTGATATCTCAATGCTTCTAATACCAAACCTGAGACCCTTCCTATAACATGAGATGGGAATATCCAACTCCTTCCCATTCCAATCCTGAGACCCTTCCGATAGCAGAGATGTGATATCTCAATGCTTATACCAAACCTGAGACCCTTCCTATGGCATGAGATGTGATATCCAACTCCTTGCCATTCAAATCCTGAGACCCTTCCTATAGCATGAGAAGGGATATCCAACTCCTTCCCAATCCAATCCTGAGACCCTTCCGATAGCAGAGACGTGATATCTCAATGCTTCTACCAAACCTGAGACCCTTCCTTTAGCATGAGATGTGATATCCAAATCCTTCACATTCCATTCCTGAGACCCTTCCTATAGCATGAGATGTGATCTCTCAATGCTTCTAATACCAAACCTGAGATCCTTCCTATAACATGAGATGTGATATCCAATTCCTTCCCATTCCAAACCTGAGACCCTTCCTATTGGATGAGATGTGATATCCAACTCCTTCCCATTCCAACCCTGAGACCCTTCCTATAGCATGAGATCTGATGTCTCAATGCTTCTAATACCAAACCTGAGATCCTTCCTATAACATGAGATGTGATATCCAACTCCTTCCATTCCAATCCTGAGACCCGTCCTATAGCATGAGATGTGATATCTCAATGCTTATACCAAACCTGAGACCCTTCCTATAGCATGAGATGTGATATCCAACTACTTCCCATTCCAATCCTGAGACCCTTCCTATAGCATGAGATGTGATATCCAAGTCCTTCCCATTCCAACCCTGAGACCCTTCCTATAGCATGAGATGTGATGTCTCAATGCTTCTAATACCAAACCTGAGATCCTTCCTATAACATGAGATGTGATATCCAACTCCTTCCATTCCAATCCTGAGACCCGTCCTACAGCATTAGATGTGATATCTCAATGCTTATACCAAACCTGAGACCCTTCCTATAGCATGAGATGTGATATCCAACTACTTCCCATTCCAATCCTGAGACCCTTCCTATAGCATGAGATGTGATATCTCAATGCTTCTAATACCAAACCTGAGATCCTTCCTCTAACATGAAATGTGATATCCAACTCCTTCCCTTTCCAAACCTAAGAGCCTTTCTATAGCATGAGATGTGATATCCAAGTCCTTCCCATTCCAACCCTTAGACCCTTCCTACAGCATGCAATATGATATCTCAATGATTCTAATAACAAACCTGAGACCCGTCCTATAACATGAGATGGGATATCCAACTCCTTCCCATTCCAATCCTGAGACACTTCCGATAGCAGAGATGTGATATCTCAATGCTTATACCAAACCTGAGACCCTTCCTATACCATGAGATATGATATCTCAATACTTCTAATACCAAACGTGAGATCCTTCCGATAACATGAGATGTGATATCCAAATCCTTCCCCTTCCAAACCTGAGACCCTCCCTTTAGCATGAGATGTGATATCCAACGCCTTCCCATTCCAATCCTGAGACCCTTCTGATAGCATGAGATGTGATATCTCAATGCTTCTAATACCAAACCTGAGATCCTTCCGATAGCATGAGATGTGATATCTCAATGCTTCTAATACCAAACCTGAGATCCTTCCTATAACATGAGATGTGATATCCAAATCCTTCCCCTTCCAAACCTGAGACCCTCCCTTTAGCATGAGATGTGATATCCAACTCCTTCCCATTCCATTCCTGAGACCCTTCTGATAGCATGAGATGTGATATCTCAATGCCTCTAATACCAAACCTGAGACCTCTAACATGAAATGTGATATCCAACTCTTTCCCCTTCCAAACCTGAGAGCCTTCCTATAGCATGAGATGTGATATCCAAGTCCTTCCCATTCCAATCCTGAGACCCTTCCTATAGCTTGAGATGTGATGTCCAACTCCTTCCCATTCCAATTCTGAGACCCTTCCTATACTCTGAGACTTGATATCTCAATGCTTCTAATACCAAACCTGAGACCCGTAATATAACATGAGATGTGATATCCAAATCCTTCCCCTTCCAAACCTTAGACCCTTCCTTTATCATGAGATGTGATATCCAACTCCTTCCCATTCCAATCCTGAGACCCTTCCGATATCATGAGATGTGATATCTCAAAGCTTCTAATATCAAACTTGAGACCCTCCCTATAGCATGAGATGTGATATCCAAGTCCTTCCCATTCCAATCCTGAGACACTTCCTATAGCATGAGATGTGATATCTCAATGCTTCTAATACCAAACCTGAGACCCTTCCTATAACATGAGATGGGAATATCCAACTCCTTCCCATTCCAATCCTGAGACCCTTCCGATAGCAGAGATGTGATATCTCAATGCTTATACCAAACCTGAGACCCTTCCTATGGCATGAGATGTGATATCCAACTCCTTGCCATTCAAATCCTGAGACCCTTCCTATAGCATGAGAAGGGATATCCAACTCCTTCCCAATCCAATCCTGAGACCCTTCCGATAGCAGAGACGTGATATCTCAATGCTTCTACCAAACCTGAGACCCTTCCTTTAGCATGAGATGTGATATCCAAATCCTTCACATTCCAATCCTGAGACCCTTCCTATAGCATGAGATGTGATATCTCAATGCTTCTAATACCAAACCTGAGATCCTTCCTATAACATGAGATGTGATATCCAATTCCTTCCCATTCCAAACCTGAGACCCTTCCTATTGGATGAGATGTGATATCCAACTCCTTCCCATTCCAACCCTGAGACCCTTCCTATAGCATGAGATGTGATGTCTCAATGCTTCTAATACCAAACCTGAGATCCTTCCTATAACATGAGATGTGATATCCAACTCCTTCCATTCCAATCCTGAGACCCGTCCTATAGCATGAGATGAGATATCTCAATGCTTATACCAAACCTGAGACCCTTCCTATAGCATGAGATGTGATATCCAACTACTTCCCATTCCAATCCTGAGACCCTTCCTATAGCATGAGATGTGATATCTCAATGCTTCTAATACCAAACCTGAGATCCTTCCTCTAACATGAAATGTGATATCCAACTCCTTCCCTTTCCAAACCTAAGAGCCTATCTATAGCATGAGATGTGATATCCAAGTCCTTCCCATTCCAATCCTTAGACCCTTCCTACAGCATGCAATATGATATCTCAATGATTCTAATAACAAACCTGAGACCCGTCCTATAGCATGAGATATGATATCCAAGTCCTTCCCATTCCAATCCTGAGACCCTTCCTATAACATGAAATGTGATATCCAACTCCTTCCCATTCCAACCTGAGACCCTTCCTATAGCATGAGATGGGATATCCAACTTCTTCCAAATCCAATACTGATACCCTTCCGATAGCATGAGATGTGATATCCCAATGCTTCTACCAAACCTGAGACCCATACTATGGCATGAGATGTGATATCAAACTCCTTTCCATTCCAATCCTGAGACCCTTCCTATAGCTTGAGGTGTGATATCCAACTCCTTCCCATTCCAATTCTGAGACCCTTCTTATACCATGAGACTTGATATCTCAATGCTTCTAATACCAAACCTGAGACCCGTCCTATAACATGAGATGTGATATCCAAATCCTTCCCCTTCCAAACCTTAGACCCTTCCTTTATCATGAGATGTGGTATCCAACTCCTTCCCATTCCAATCCTGAGACCCTTCTGATAGCATGAGATGTGATATCTCAATGCTTCTAATACCAAACCTGAGATCCTTCCGATAGCATGAGATGTGATATCTCAATGCTTCTAATACCAAACCTGAGATCCTTCCTATAACATGAGATGTGATATCCAAATCCTTCCCCTTCCAAACCTGAGACCCTCCCTTTAGCATGAGATGTGATATCCAACTCCTTCCCATTCCATTCCTGAGACCCTTCTGATAGCATGAGATGTGATATCTCAATGCCTCTAACACCAAACCTGAGATCCTACCTCTAACATGAAATGTGATATCCAACTCTTTCCCCTTCCAAACCTGAGAGCCTTCCTATAGCATGAGATGTGATATCCAGGTCCTTCCCATTCCAATCCAGAGACCCTTCCTATAGCTTGAGATGTGATATCCAACTCCTTCCCATTCCAATTCTGAGACCCTTCCTATACTCTGAGACTTGATATCTCAATGCTTCTAATACCAAACCTGAGACCCGTAATATAACATGAGATGTGATATCCAAATCCTTCCCCTTCCAAACCTTAGACCCTTCCTTTATCATGAGATGTGATATCCAACTCCTTCCCATTCCAATCCTGAGACCCTTCCGATATCATGAGATGTGATATCTCAAAGCTTCTAATATCAAACTTGAGACCCTCCCTATAGCATGAGATATGATATCCAAGTCCTTCCCATTCCAATCCTGAGACCCTTCCTATAGCATGAGATGTGATATCTCAATGCTTCTAATACCAAACCTGAGACCCTTCCTATAACATGAGATGGGAATATCCAACTCCTTCCATTCCAATCCTGAGACCCGTCCTATAGCATGAGATGAGATATCTCAATGCTTATACCAAACCTGAGACCCTTCCTATAGCATGAGATGTGATATCCAACTACTTCCCATTCCAATCCTGAGACCCTTCCTATAGCATGAGATGTGATATCTCAATGCTTCTAATACCAAACCTGAGATCCTTCCTCTAACATGAAATGTGATATCCAACTCCTTCCCTTTCCAAACCTAAGAGCCTATCTATAGCATGAGATGTGATATCCAAGTCCTTCCCATTCCAATCCTTAGACCCTTCCTACAGCATGCAATATGATATCTCAATGATTCTAATAACAAACCTGAGACCCGTCCTATAGCATGAGATATGATATCCAAGTCCTTCCCATTCCAATCCTGAGACCCTTCCTATAACATGAAATGTGATATCCAACTCCTTCCCATTCCAACCTGAGACCCTTCCTATAGCATGAGATGGGATATCCAACTTCTTCCAAATCCAATACTGATACCCTTCCGATAGCATGAGATGTGATATCCCAATGCTTCTACCAAACCTGAGACCCATACTATGGCATGAGATGTGATATCAAACTCCTTTCCATTCCAATCCTGAGACCCTTCCTATAGCTTGAGGTGTGATATCCAACTCCTTCCCATTCCAATTCTGAGACCCTTCTTATACCATGAGACTTGATATCTCAATGCTTCTAATACCAAACCTGAGACCCGTCCTATAACATGAGATGTGATATCCAAATCCTTCCCCTTCCAAACCTTAGACCCTTCCTTTATCATGAGATGTGGTATCCAACTCCTTCCCATTCCAATCCTGAGACCCTTCTGATAGCATGAGATGTGATATCTCAATGCTTCTAATACCAAACCTGAGATCCTTCCGATAGCATGAGATGTGATATCTCAATGCTTCTAATACCAAACCTGAGATCCTTCCTATAACATGAGATGTGATATCCAAATCCTTCCCCTTCCAAACCTGAGACCCTCCCTTTAGCATGAGATGTGATATCCAACTCCTTCCCATTCCATTCCTGAGACCCTTCTGATAGCATGAGATGTGATATCTCAATGCCTCTAACACCAAACCTGAGATCCTACCTCTAACATGAAATGTGATATCCAACTCTTTCCCCTTCCAAACCTGAGAGCCTTCCTATAGCATGAGATGTGATATCCAGGTCCTTCCCATTCCAATCCAGAGACCCTTCCTATAGCTTGAGATGTGATATCCAACTCCTTCCCATTCCAATTCTGAGACCCTTCCTATACTCTGAGACTTGATATCTCAATGCTTCTAATACCAAACCTGAGACCCGTAATATAACATGAGATGTGATATCCAAATCCTTCCCCTTCCAAACCTTAGACCCTTCCTTTATCATGAGATGTGATATCCAACTCCTTCCCATTCCAATCCTGAGACCCTTCCGATATCATGAGATGTGATATCTCAAAGCTTCTAATATCAAACTTGAGACCCTCCCTATAGCATGAGATATGATATCCAACTCCTTGCCATTCAAATCCTGAGACCCTTCCTATAGCATGAGAAGGGATATCCAACTCCTTCCCAATCCAATCCTGAGACCCTTCCGATAGCAGAGACGTGATATCTTAATGCTTCTACCAAACCTGAGACCCTTCCTTTAGCATGAGATGTGATATCCAAATCCTTCACATTCCAATCCTGAGACCCTTCCTATAGCATGAGATGTGATATCTCAATGCTTCTAATACCAAACCTGAGATCCTTCCTATAACATGAGATGTGATATCCATTTCCTTCCCATTCCAAACCTGAGACCCTTCCTATTGGATGAGATGTGATATCCAACTCCTTCCCATTCCAACCCTGAGACCCTTCCTATAGCATGAGATGTGATGTCTCAATGCTTCTAATACCAAACCTGAGATCCTTCCTATAACATGAGATGTGATATCCAACTCCTTCCATTCCAATCCTGAGACCCTTCCTATAGCATGAGATGTGATATCCAACTACTTCCCATTCCAATCCTGAGACCCTTCCTATAGCATGAGATGTGATATCTCAATGCTTCTAATACCAAACCTGAGATCCTTCCTCTAACATGAAATGTGATATCCAACTCCTTCCCTTTCCAAACCTAAGAGCCTATCTATAGCATGAGATGTGATATCCAAGTCCTTCCCATTCCAATCCTTAGACCCTTCCTACAGCATGCAATATGATATCTCAATGATTCTAATAACAAACCTGAGACCCGTCTTATAACATGAGATGGGATATCCAACTCCTTCCCATTCCAATCCTGAGACACTTCCGATAGCAGAGATGTGATATCTCAATGCTTATACCAAACCTGAGACCCTTCCTATACCATGAGATATGATATCTCAATACTTCTAATACCAAACGTGAGATCCTTCCGATAACATGAGATGTGATATCCAAATCCTTCCCCTTCCAAACCTGAGACCCTCCCTTTAGCATGAGATGTGATATCCAACTCCTTCCCATTCCAATCCTGAGACCCTTCTGATAGCATGAGATGTGATATCTCAATGCTTCTAATACCAAACCTGAGATCCTTCCGATAGCATGAGATGTGATATCTCAATGCTTCTAATACCAAACCTGAGATCCTTCCTATAACATGAGATGTGATATCCAAATCCTTCCCCTTCCAAACCTGAGACCCTCCCTTTAGCATGAGATGTGATATACAACTCCTTCCCATTCCATTCCTGAGACCCTTCTGATAGCATGAGATGTGATATCTCAATGCCTCTAATACCAAACCTGAGACCTCTGACATGAAATGTGATATCCAACTCTTTCCCCTTCCAAACCTGAGAGCCTTCCTATAGCATGAGATGTGATATCCAAGTCCTTCCCATTCCAATCCTGAGACCCTTCCTATAGCTTGAGATGTGATATCCAACTCCTTCCCATTCCAATTCTGAGACCCTTCCTATACTCTGAGACTTGATATCTCAATGCTTCTAATACCAAACCTGAGACCCATAATATAACATGAGATGTGATATCCAAATCCTTCCCCTTCCAAACCTTAGACCCTTCCTTTATCATGAGATGTGATATCCAACTCCTTCCCATTCCAATCCTGAGACCCTTCCGATATCATGAGATGTGATATCTCAAAGCTTCTAATATCAAACTTGAGACCCTCCCTATAGCATGAGATGTGATATCCAAGTCCTTCCCATTCCAATCCTGAGACACTTCCTATAGCATGAGATGTGATATCTCAATGCTTCTAATACCAAACCTGAGACCCTTCCTATAACATGAGATGGGAATATCCAACTCCTTCCCATTCCAATCCTGAGACCCTTCCGATAGCAGAGATGTGATATCTCAATGCTTATACCAAACCTGAGACCCTTCCTATGGCATGAGATGTGATATCCAACTCCTTGCCATTCAAATCCTGAGACCCTTCCTATAGCATGAGAAGGGATATCCAACTCCTTCCCAATCCAATCCTGAGACCCTTCCGATAGCAGAGACGTGATATCTCAATGCTTCTACCAAACCTGAGACCCTTCCTTTAGCATGAGATGTGATATCCAAATCCTTCACATTCCAATCCTGAGACCCTTCCTATAGCATGAGATGTGATATCTCAATGCTTCTAATACCAAACCTGAGATCCTTCCTATAACATGAGATGTGATATCCAATTCCTTCCCATTCCAAACCTGAGACCCTTCCTATTGGATGAGATGTGATATCCAACTCCTTCCCATTCCAACCCTGAGACCCTTCCTATAGCATGCGATGTGATGTCTCAATGCTTCTAATACCAAACCTGAGATCCTTCCTATAACTTGAGATGTGATATCCAACTCCTTCCATTCCAATCCTGAGACCCGTCCTATAGCATGAGATGTGATATCTCAATGCTTATACCAAACCTGAGACCCTTCCTATAGCATGAGATGTGATATCCAACTACTTCCCATTCCAATCCTGAGACCCTTCCTATAGCATGAGATGTGATATCTCAATGCTTCTAATACCAAACCTGAGATCCTTCCTCTAACATGAAATGTGATATCCAACTCCTTCCCTTTCCAAACCTAAGAGCCTATCTATAGCATGAGATGTGATATCCAAGTCCTTCCCATTCCAATCCTTAGACCCTTCCTACAGCATGCAATATGATATCTCAATGATTCTAATAACAAACCTGAGACCCGTCCTATAGCATGAGATATGATATCCAAGTCCTTCCCATTCCAATCCTGAGACCCTTCCTATAACATGAAATGTGATATCCAACTCCTTCCCATTCCAACCTGAGACCCTTCCTATAGCATGAGATGGGATATCCAACTTCTTCCAAATCCAATACTGATACCCTTCCGATAGCATGAGATGTGATATCCCAATGCTTCTACCAAACCTGAGACCCATACTATGGCATGAGATGTGATATCAAACTCCTTTCCATTCCAATCCTGAGACCCTTCCTATAGCTTGTGGTGTGATATCCAACTCCTTCCCATTCCAATTCTGAGACCCTTCTTATACCATGAGACTTGATATCTCAATGCTTCTAATACCAAACCTGAGACCCGTCCTATAACATGAGATGTGATATCCAAATCCTTCCCCTTCCAAACCTTAGACCCTTCCTTTATCATGAGATGTGGTATCCAACTCCTTCCCATTCCAATCCTGAGACCCTTCTGATAGCATGAGATGTGATATCTCAATGCTTCTAATACCAAACCTGAGATCCTTCCAATAGCATGAGATGTGATATCTCAATGCTTCTAATACCAAACCTGAGATCCTTCCTATAACATGAGATGTGATATCCAAATCCTTCCCGTTCCAAACCTGAGACCCTCCCTTTAGCATGAGATGTGATATCCAACTCCTTCCCATTCCATTCCTGAGACCCTTCTGATAGCATGAGATGTGATATCTCAATGCCTCTAACACCAAACCTGAGATCCTACCTCTAACATGAAATGTGATATCCAACTCTTTCCCCTTCCAAACCTGAGAGCCTTCCTATAGCATGAGATGTGATATCCAGGTCCTTCCCATTCCAATCCAGAGACCCTTCCTATAGCTTGAGATGTGATATCCAACTCCTTCCCATTCCAATTCTGAGACCCTTCCTATACTCTGAGACTTGATATCTCAATGCTTCTAATACCAAACCTGAGACCCGTAATATAACATGAGATGTGATATCCAAATCCTTCCCCTTCCAAACCTTAGACCCTTCCTTTATCATGAGATGTGATATCCAACTCCTTCCCATTCCAATCCTGAGACCCTTCCGATATCATGAGATGTGATATCTCAAAGCTTCTAATATCAAACTTGAGACCCTCCCTATAGCATGAGATGTGATATCCAAGTCCTTCCCATTCCAATCCTGAGACCTTTCCTATAGCATGAGATGTGATATCTCAATGCTTCTAATACCAAACCTGAGACCCTTCCTATAACATGAGATGGGAATATCCAACTCCTTCCCATTCCAATCCTGAGACCCTTCCGATAGCAGAGATGTGATATCTCAATGCTTATACCAAACCTGAGACCCTTCCTATGGCATGAGATGTGATATCCAACTCCTTGCCATTCAAATCCTGAGACCCTTCCTATAGCATGAGAAGGGATATCCAACTCCTTCCCAATCCAATCCAGAGACCCTTCCGATAGCAGAGACGTGATATCTTAATGCTTCTACCAAACCTGAGACCCTTCCTTTAGCATGAGATGTGATATCCAAATCCTTCACATTCCAATCCTGAGACCCTTCCTATAGCATGAGATGTGATATCTCAATGCTTCTAATACCAAACCTGAGATCCTTCCTATAACATGAGATGTGATATCCATTTCCTTCCCATTCCAAACCTGAGACCCTTCCTATTGGATGAGATGTGATATCCAACTCCTTCCCATTCCAACCCTGAGACCCTTCCTATAGCATGAGATGTGATGTCTCAATGCTTCTAATACCAAACCTGAGATCCTTCCTATAACATGAGATGTGATATCCAACTCCTTCCATTCCAATCCTGAGACCCTTCCTATAGCATGAGATGTGATATCCAACTACTTCCCATTCCAATCCTGAGACCCTTCCTATAGCATGAGATGTGATATCTCAATGCTTCTAATACCAAACCTGAGATCCTTCCTCTAACATGAAATGTGATATCCAACTCCTTCCCTTTCCAAACCTAAGAGCCTATCTATAGCATGAGATGTGATATCCAAGTCCTTCCCATTCCAATCCTTAGACCCTTCCTACAGCATGCAATATGATATCTCAATGATTCTAATAACAAACCTGAGACCCGTCCTATAGCATGAGATATGATATCCAAGTCCTTCCCATTCCAATCCTGAGACCCTTCCTATAACATGAAATGTGATATCCAACTCCTTCCCATTCCAACCTGAGACCCTTCCTATAGCATGAGATGGGATATCCAACTTCTTCCAAATCCAATACTGATACCCTTCCGATAGCATGAGATGTGATATCCCAATGCTTCTACCAAACCTGAGACCCATACTATGGCATGAGATGTGATATCAAACTCCTTTCCATTCCAATCCTGAGACCCTTCCTATAGCATGAGATGTGATATCTCAATGCTTCTAATACCAAACCTGAGATCCTTCCTCTAACATGAAATGTGATATCCAACTCCTTCCCTTTCCAAACCTAAGAGCCTATCTATAGCATGAGATGTGATATCCAACTCCTTCCCATTCCAATCCTTAGACCCTTCCTACAGCATGCAATATGATATCTCAATGATTCTAATAACAAACCTGAGACCCGTCCTATAACATGAGATGGGATATCCAACTCCTTCCCATTCCAATCCTGAGACACTTCCGATAGCAGAGATGTGATATCTCAATGTTTATACCAAACCTGAGACCCTTCCTATAACATGAGATGTGATATCCAACTCCTTCCCGTTCCAAACCTGAGACCCTTCCTTTAGCATGAGATGTGATATCCAGCTCCTTCCCATTCCAATCCTGAGACACTTCCGATAGCATGAGATGTGATATCTCAATGCTTCTAATATCAAAACTGAGACCCTCCCTATAGCATGATATGTGATATCTAAGTCCTTCCCATTCCAATCCTGAGACCCTTCCTATAGCATGAGATGTGATATCTCAATGCTTCTACCAAACCTGAGACCCTTCCTTTAGCATGAGATGTGATATCCAACTCCTTCCCATTCCAATCCTGAGACCCTTCCTATAGCATGAGATGTGATATCTCAATACTTCTAATACCAAACCTGAGATCCTTCCGATAGCATGAGATGTGATATCGCAATGCTTCTAATACCAAACCTGAGATCCTTCCTATAACATGAGATGTGCTTCTAATATCAAACTTGAGACCCTCACTATAGCATGAGATGTGACATCCAAGTCCTCCCCATTCCAATCCTGAGACCCTTCCTATAGCATGAGATGTGATATCTCAATGCTTCTAATACCAAACCTGAGACCCTTCCTTTAACATGAGATGGGATATCCAACTCCTTCCCATTCCAATCCTGAGACCCTTCCGATAGCAGAGATGTGATATCTCAATGCTTATACCAATCCTGAGACCCTTCCTATGGCCTGAGATGTCATATACAACTCCTTCCCAATCCAATCCTGAGACCCTTCCTATAGCATGAGATGTGATATCTCAATGCTTATACCAAATCTGAGACCCTTCCTATAGCATGAGATGTGATATCCAACTCCTTCCCATTCCAATCCTGAGACCCTTCCTATAGCATGAGATGTGATGTCTCAATGCTTCTAATACCAAACCTGAGATCCTTCCTATAACATGAGATGTCATATCCAACTCCTTCCCATTCCAATCCTGAGACCCTTCCTATAGCATGAGATGTGATGTCTCAATGCTTCTAATACCAAACCTGAGAACCTTCCTACAGCATGCGATGTGATATCTCAATGCTTCTAATACCAAACCTGAGACCAGTCCTATAACATGAGATTGGATATCCAACTCCTTCCCCTTCCAAACCTGAGACCCTTCCTATGGCATGAGCTGTGATATCCAACTTCTTCCCATTCCAATCCTGAGACCCTTCCTATAACATGAGATGTGATGTCTCAATGCTTCTAATACCAAACCTGAGATCTTTCCTATAACATGAGATGTGATATCCAACTCCTTCCCATTCCAATCCTGAGACCCTTCCTATAGCATGAGATGTGCTATCTCAATGCTTATACCAAACCTGAGACCCTTCCTAAAGCTTGAGATGTGATATCCAACTCCTTCCCATTCCAATCCTGAGACCCTTCCTATAGCATGAGATGTGATATCTCAAGGCCTCTAATACCAAACCTGAGATCCGTCCTCTAACATAAAATGTGATATCCAACTCCTTCCCCTTCCAAACCTGAGAGCCTTCCTATAGCATGAGATGGGATATCCAAATCCCTCCCATTCCAATCCTGAGAACCTTCCTATAGCATGAGATGTGATATCTCAATGCTTATATCAAACCTGAGAGCCTACCTATAGCATGAGATGTGATATCCAAGTCCATCCCATTCCAATCCTTAGACCCTTCCTACAGCATGCGATGTGATATCTCAATGATTTTAATACCAAATCAGAGACTCTTACTATAACATGAGATGGGATATCCAACTCCTTCCCATTCCAATCCTGAGCCGCTTCCGATAGCAGAGATGTGATATCTCAATGCTTATAACAAACCTGAGACCCTTCCTATAACATGAGATGTGATATCCAACTCCTTCCCGTTCCAAACCTGAGACACTAACTATAGCATATGTGATATCCAACTCCTTCCCATTCCAATCCTGAGACCCTTCCTATAGCAAGAGATGTGATATCCAAATCCTTCCCATTCCAATCCTGAGACCCTTCCTATAACATGAGATGTGATATCCAACTCCTTCCCATTCCAACCTGAGACCCTTCCTATAGCATGAGAAGGGATATCCAACTCCTTCCCAATCCAATCCTGAGACCCTTCCGATAGCAGAGATGTGATATCTCAATGCTTATACCAAACCTGAGACCCTTCCTATGGCATGAGATGTGATATCCAACTCCTTGCCATTCAAATCCTGAGACCCTTCCTATAGCATGAGAAGGGATATCCAACTCCTTCCCAATCCAATCCTGAGACCCTTCCGATAGCAGAGACGTGATATCTCAATGCTTCTACCAAACCTGAGACCCTTCCTTTAGCATGAGATGTGATATCCAAATCCTTCACATTCCAATCCTGAGACCCTTCCTATAGCATGAGATGTGATATCTCAATGCTTCTAATACCAAACCTGAGATCCTTCCTATAACATGAGATGTGATATCCAATTCCTTCCCATTCCAAACCTGAGACCCTTCCTATTGGATGAGATGTGATATCCAACTCCTTCCAATTCCAACCCTGAGACCCTTCCTATAGCATGAGATGTGATGTCTCAATGCTTCTAATAGCAAACCTGAGATCCTTCCTATAACATGAGATGTGATATCCAACTCCTTCCATTCCAATCCTGAGACCCGTCCTATAGCATGAGATGTGATATCTCAATGCTTATACCAAACCTGAGACACTTCCTATAGCATGAGATGTGATATCCAACTACTTCCCATTCCAATCCTGAGACCCTTCCTATAGCATGAGATGTGATATCTCAATGCTTCTAATACCAAACCTGAGATCCTTCCTCTAACATGAAATGTGATATCCAACTCCTTCCCTTTCCAAACCTAAGAGCCTATCTATAGCATGAGATGTGATATCCAAGTCCTTCCCATTCCAACCCTTAGACCCTTCCTACAGCATGCAATATGATATCTCAATGATTCTAATAACAAACCTGAGACCCGTCCTATAACATGAGATGGGATATCCAACTCCTTCCCATTCCAATCCTGAGACACTTCCGATAGCAGAGATGTGATATCTCAATGCTTATACCAAACCTGAGACCCTTCCTATAACATGAGATGTGATATCCAAATCCTTCCCGTTCCAAACCTGAGACCCTTCCTTTAGCATGAGATGTGATATCCAGCTCCTTCCCATTCCAATCCTGAGACACTTCCTATAGCATGAGATGTGATAGCTAAATGCTTCTAATACCAAACTTGAGACTCTTCCTATAACATGAGATGGGATATCCAACTCCTTCCCATTCCAATCCTTAGACCCTTCCTACAGCATGCAATATGATATCTCAATGATTCTAATAACAAACCTGAGACCCGTCCTATAACATGAGATGGGATATCCAACACCTTCCCATTCCAATCCTGAGACATTCCCGATAGCAGAGATGTGATATCTCAATGCTTATACCAAACCTGAGACCCTTCCTATAACATGAGATGTGATATCCAACTCCTTCCCGTTCCAAACCTGAGACCCTTCCTATAGCATATGTGATATCCAACACATTCCCATTCCAAACATGAGACCCTTCCTATAGCAGGAATGTAATATCCAACTCCTTCCCATTCCAATCCTGAGACCATTCCTATAGCATGAGATGTGATATCTCAATGCTTCTAATACCAAACCTGAGATCCTTCCTATGACATGAGATGTGATATCCAATTCCTCCCCATTCCAAACCTGAGAACCTTCCTACAGCATGCGATGTGATATCTCAATGCTTCTAATACCAAACCTGAGACCAGTCCTATAACATGAGATTGGATATCCAGCTCCTTCCCCTTCCAAACCTGAGACCCTTCCTATAGCATGAGATGTGATATCCAACTTTCTCCCATTCCAATCCTGAGACCCTTCCTATAACATGAGATGTGATGTCTCAATGCTTCTAATACCAAACCTGAGATCTTTCCTATAACATGAGATGTGATATCCAACTCCTTCCCATTCCAATCCTGAGACCCTTCCTATAGCATGAGATATCACATCTCAATGCTTATACCAAACCTGAGACCCTTCCTAAAGCTTGAGATGTGATATCAAACTCCTTCCCATTCCAATCCTGAGACTCTTCCTATAGCTTGAGATGTGATATCCAACTCCTTCCCATTCCAATTCTGAGACCCTTCCTATACCATGAGACTTGATATCTCAATGCTTCTAATACCAAACCTGAGACCCGTCCTATAACATGAGATGTGATATCCAAATCTTTCCCCTTCCAAACCTTAGACCCTTCCTTTATCATGAGATGTGATATCCAACTCCTTCCCATTCCAATCCTGAGACCCTTCCGATATCATGAGATTTGTTATCTCAATGCTTCTAATATCAAAATTGAGACCCTCCCTATAGCATGAGATGGGATATCCAACTCCTTCCCATTCCAATCCTGAGACCCTTCCGATAGCAGAGATGTGATATCTCAATGCTTATACCAAATCTGAGACCCTTCCTATAGCATGAGATGTGATATCCAACTCCTTCCCATTCCAATCCTGAGACCCTTCCTATAGCATGAGATGTGATGTCTCAATGCTTCTAATACCAAACCTGAGATCCTTCCTATAACATGAGATGTGATATCCAACTCCTTCCCATTCCAATCCTGAGACCCTTCCTATAGCATGAGATGTGCTATCTCAATGCTTATACCAAACCTGAGACCCTTCCTAAAGCTTGAGATGTGATATCCAACTCCTTCCCATTCCAATCCTGAGACCCTTCCTATAGCATGAGATGTGATATCTCAAGGCCTCTAATACCAAACCTGAGATCCTTCCTCTAACATGAAATGTGATATCCAACTCCTTCCCCTTCCAAACCTGAGAGCCTTCCTATAGCATGAGATATGATATCCAAGTCCTTCCCATTCCAATCCTGAGACCCTTCCTATAACATGAAATGTGATATCCAACTCCTTCCCATTCCAACCTGAGACCCTTCCTATAGCATGAGATGGGATATCCAACTCCTTCCAAATCCAATACTGATACCCTTCCAATAGCATGAGATGTGATATCCCAATGCTTCTACCAAACCTGAGACCCATACTATGGCATGAGATGTGAGAAACTCCTTCCCATTCCAATCCTGAGACTCTTCCTATAGCTTAAGATGTGATATCCAACTCCTTCACATTCCAATTCTGAGACCCTTCCTATGCCATGAGACTTGATATCTCAATGCTTTTAATACCAAACCTGAGACCCGTCCTATAACATGAGATGTGATATCCAAATCTTTCCCCTTCCAAACCTTAGACCCTTCCTTTATCATGAGATGTGATATCCAACTCCTTCCCATTCCAATCCTGAGACCCTTCCGATATCATGAGATTTGTTATCTCAATGCTTCTAATATCAAACTTGAGACCCTCACTATAGCATGAGATGTGACATCCAAGTCCTCCCCATTCCAATCCTGAGACCCTTCCTATAGCATGAGATGTGATATCTCAATGCTTCTAATACCAAACCTGAGACCCTTCCTTTAACATGAGATGGGATATCCAACTCCTTCCCATTCCAATCCTGAGACCCTTCCGATAGCAGAGATGTGATATCTCAATGCTTATACCAATCCTGAGACCCTTCCTATGGCCTGAGATGTCATATACAACTCCTTCCCAATCCAATCCTGAGACCCTTCCTATAGCATGAGATGTGATATCTCAATGCTTATACCAAATCTGAGACCCTTCCTATAGCATGAGATGTGATATCCAACTCCTTCCCATTCCAATCCTGAGACCCTTCCTATAGCATGAGATGTGATGTCTCAATGCTTCTAATACCAAACCTGAGATCCTTCCTATAACATGAGATGTCATATCCAACTCCTTCCCATTCCAATCCTGAGACCCTTCCTATAGCATGAGATGTGATGTCTCAATGCTTCTAATACCAAACCTGAGAACCTTCCTACAGCATGCGATGTGATATCTCAATGCTTCTAATACCAAACCTGAGACCAGTCCTATAACATGTGATTGGATATCCAACTCCTTCCCCTTCCAAACCTGAGACCCTTCCTATAGCATGAGATGTTATATCCAACTTCTTCCCATTCCAATCCTGAGACCCTTCCTATAACATGAGATGTGATGTCTCAATGCTTCTAATACCAAACCTGAGATCTTTCCTATAACATGAGATGTGATATCCAACTCCTTCCCATTCCAATCCTGAGACCCTTCCTATAGCATGAGATGTGCTATCTCAATGCTTATACCAAACCTGAGACCCTTCCTAAAGCTTGAGATGTGATATCCAACTCCTTCCCATTCCAATCCTGAGACCCTTCCTATAGCATGAGATGTGATATCTCAAGGCCTCTAATACCAAACCTGAGATCCGTCCTCTAACATAAAAAGTGATATCCAACTCCTTCCCCTTCCAAACCTGAGAGCCTTCCTATAGCATGAGATGGGATATCCAAATCCTTCCCATTCCAATCCTGAGACCCTTCCTATAGCATGAGATGTGATATCTCCATGCTTATATCAAACCTGAGAGCCTACCTATAGCATGAGATGTGATATCCAAGTCCATCCCATTCCAATCCTTAGACCCTTCCTACAGCATGCGATGTGATATCTCAATGATTCTAATACCAAACCAGAGACTCTTACTATAACATGAGATGGGATATCCAACTCCTTCCCATTCCAATCCTGAGCCGCTTCCGATAGCAGAGATGTGATATCTCAATGCTTATACCAAACCTGAGACCCTTCCTATAACATGAGATGTGATATCCAACTCCTTCCCGTTCCAAACCTGATACACTAACTATAGCATATGTGATATCCAACTCCTTCCCATTCCAAACATGAGACCCTTCCTATAGCAAGAAAGTAATATCCAAATCCTTCCCATTCCAATCCTGAGACCCTTCCTATAACATGAGATGTGATATCCAACTCCTTCCCATTCACATCCTGAGACCCTTCCTATAGCATGAGAAGGGATATCCAACTCCTTCCCAATCCAATCCTGAGACCCTTCCGATAGCAGAGATCTGATATCTCAATGCTTCTACCAAACCTGAGACCCTTCCTTTAGCATGAGATGTGATATCCAAATCCTTCACATTCCAATCCTGAGACCCTTCCTATAGCATGAGATGTGATATCTCAATGCTTCTAATACCAAACCTGAGATCCTTCCTATAACATGAGATGTGATATCCAATTCCTTCCCATTCCAAACCTGAGACCCTTCCTATTGGATGAGATGCGATATCCAACTCCTTCCCATTCCAACCCTGAGACCCTTCCTATAGCATGAGATGTGATGTCTCAATGCTTCTAATACCAAACCTGAGATCCTTCCTATAACATGAGATGTGATATCCAACTCCTTCCATTCCAATCCTGAGACCCGTCCTATAGCATGAGATGTGATATCTCAATGCTTATACCAAACCTGAGACCCTTCCTATAGCATGAGATGTGATATCCAACTACTTCCCATTCCAATCCTGAGACCCTTCCTATAGCATGAGATGTGATATCTCAATGCTTCTAATACCAAACCTGAGATCCTTCCTCTAACATGAAATGTGATATCCAACTCCTTCCCTTTCCAAACCTAAGAGCCTATCTATAGCATGAGATGTGATATCCAAGTCCTTCCCATTCCAAGCCTTAGACCCTTCCTACAGCATGCAATATGATATCTCAATGATTCTAATAACAAACCTGAGACCCGTCCTATAGCATGAGATATGATATCCAAGTCCTTCCCATTCCAATCCTGAGACCCTTCCTATAACATGAAATGTGATATCCAACTCCTTCCCATTCCAACCTGAGACCCTTCCTATAGCATGAGATGGGATATCCAACTTCTTCCAAATCCAATACTGATACCCTTCCGATAGCATGAGATGTGATGTCCCAATGCTTCTACCAAACCTGAGACCCATACTATGGCATGAGATGTGATATCAAACTCCTTCCCATTCCAATCCTGAGACCCTTCCTATAGCTTGAGGTGTGATATCCAACTCCTTCCCATTCCAATTCTGAGACCCTTCTTATACCATGAGACTTGATATCTCAATGCTTCTAATACCAAACCTGAGACCCGTCCTATAACATGAGATGTGATATCCAAATCTTTCCCCTTCCAAACCTTAGACCCTTCCTTTATCATGAGATGTGATATCCAACTCCTTCCCATTCCACTCCTGAGACCCTTCCGATATCATGAGATTTGTTTTCTCAATGCTTCTAATATCAAACTTGAGACCCTCACTATAGCATGAGATGTGACATCCAAGTCCTCCCCATTCCAATCCTGAGACCCTTCCTATAGCATGAGATGTGATATCTCAATGCTTCTAATACCAAACCTGAGACCCTTCCTTTAACATGAGATGGGATATCCAACTCCTTCCCATTCCAATCCTGAGACCCTTCCGATAGCAGAGATGTGATATCTCAATGCTTATACCAATCCTGAGACCCTTCCTATGGCCTGAGATGTCATATACAACTCCTTCCCAATCCAATCCTGAGACCCTTCCTATAGCATGAGATGTGATATCTCAATGCTTATACCAAATCTGAGACCCTTCCTATAGCATGAGATGTGATATCCAACTCCTTCCCATTCCAATCCTGATACCCTTCCTATAGCATGAGATGTGATGTCTCAATGCTTCTAATACCAAACCTGAGATCCTTCCTATAACATGAGATGTCATATCCAACTCCTTCCCATTCCAATCCTGAGACCCTTCCTATAGCATGAGATGTGATGTCTCAATGCTTCTAATACCAAACCTGAGAACCTTCCTACAGCATGCGATGTGATATCTCAATGCTTCTAATACCAAACCTGAGACCAGTCCTATAACATGAGATTGGATATCCAACTCCTTCCCCTTCCAAACCTGAGACCCTTCCTATAGCATGAGATGTGATATCCAACTTCTTCCCATTCCAATCCTGAGACCCTTCCTATAGCATGAGATGTGCTATCTCAATGCTTATACCAAACCTGAGACCCTTCCTAAAGCTTGAGATGTGATATCCAACTCCTTCCCATTCCAATCCTGAGACCCTTCCTATAGCATGAGATGTGCTATCTCAATGCTTATACCAAACCTGAGACCCTTCCTAAAGCTTGAGATGTGATATCCAACTCCTTCCCATTCCAATCCTGAGACCCTTCCTATAGCATGAGATGTGATATCTCAAGGCCTCTAATACCAAACCTGAGATCCGTCCTCTAACATAAAATGTGATATCCAACTCCTTCCCCTTCCAAACCTGAGAGCCTTCCTATAGCATGAGATGGGATATCCAAATCCTTCCCATTCCAATCCTGAGACCCTTCCTATAGCATGAGATGTGATATCTCAATGCTTATATCAAACCTGAGAGCCTACCTATAGCATGAGATGTGATATCCAAGTCCATCCCATTCCAATCCTTAGACCCTTCCTACAGCATGCGATGTGATATCTCAATGATTCTAATACCAAACCAGAGACTCTTACTATAACATGAGATGGGATATCCAACTCCTTCCCATTCCAATCCTGAGCCGCTTCCGATAGCAGAGATGTGATATCTCAATGCTTATACCAAACATGAGACCCTTCCTATAACATGAGATGTGATATCCAACTCCTTCCCGTTCCAAACCTGAGACACTAACTATAGCATATGTGATATCCAACTCCTTCCCATTCCAAACATGAGACCCTTCCTATAGCAAGAAAGTAATATCCAAATCCTTCCCATTCCAATCCTGAGACCCTTCCTATAACATGAGATGTGATATCCAACTCCTTCCCATTCACATCCTGAGACCCTTCCTATAGCATGAGAAGGGATATCCAACTCCTTCCCAATCCAATCCTGAGACCCTTCCGATAGCAGAGATCTGATATCTCAATGCTTCTACCAAACCTGAGACCCTTCCTTTAGCATGAGATGTGATATCCAAATCCTTCACATTCCAATCCTGAGACCCTTCCTATAGCATGAGATGTGATATCTCAATGCTTCTAATACCAAACCTGAGATCCTTCCTATAACATGAGATGTGATATCCAATTCCTTCCCATTCCAAACCTGAGACCCTTCCTATTGGATGAGATGCGATATCCAACTCCTTCCCATTCCAACCCTGAGACCCTTCCTATAGCATGAGATGTGATGTCTCAATGCTTCTAATACCAAACCTGAGATCCTTCCTATAACATGAGATGTGATATCCAACTCCTTCCATTCCAATCCTGAGACCCGTCCTATAGCATGAGATGTGATATCTCAATGCTTATACCAAACCTGAGACCCTTCCTATAGCATGAGATGTGATATCCAACTACTTCCCATTCCAATCCTGAGACCCTTCCTATAGCATGAGATGTGATATCTCAATGCTTCTAATACCAAACCTGAGATCCTTCCTCTAACATGAAATGTGATATCCAACTCCTTCCCTTTCCAAACCTAATAGCCTATCTATAGCATGAGATGTGATATCCAAGTCCTTCCCATTCCAAGCCTTAGACCCTTCCTACAGCATGCAATATGATATCTCAATGATTCTAATAACAAACCTGAGACCCGTCCTATAGCATGAGATATGATATCCAAGTCCTTCCCATTCCAATCCTGAGACCCTTCCTATAACATGAAATGTGATATCCAACTCCTTCCCATTCCAACCTGAGACCCTTCCTATAGCATGAGATGGGATATCCAACTTCTTCCAAATCCAATACTGATACCCTTCCGATAGCATGAGATGTGATGTCCCAATGCTTCTACCAAACCTGAGACCCATACTATGGCATGAGATGTGATATCAAACTCCTTCCCATTCCAATCCTGAGACCCTTCCTATAGCTTGAGGTGTGATATCAAACTCCTTCCCATTCCAATTCTGAGACCCTTCTTATACCATGAGACTTGATATCTCAATGCTTCTAATACCAAACCTGAGAACCGTCCTATAACATGAGATGTGATATCCAAATCCTTCCCCTTCCAAACCTTAGACCCTTCCTTTATCATGAGATGTGGTATCCAACTCCTTCCCATTCCAATCCTGAGACCCTTCCGATATCATGAGATTTGTTATCTCAATGCTTCTAATATCAAACTTGAGACCCTCCCTATAGCATGAGATGTGACATCCAAGTCCTTCCCATTCCAATCCTGAGACCCTTCCTATAGCATGAGATGTGATATCTCTATGCTTCTAATACCAAACCTGAGACCCTTCCTATAACATGAGATGGGATATCCAACTCCTTCCCATTCCAATCCTGAGACCCTTCCGATAGCAGAGATGTGATATCTCAATGCTTATACCAAACCTGAGACCCTTCCTATGGCCTGAGATGTCATATACAACTCCTTCCCATTCCAATCCTGAGACCCTTCCTTTAGCATGAGATGTGATATCTCAATGCTTATACCAAATCTGAGACCCTTCCTATAGCATGAGATGTGATATCTCAATGCTTATACCAAACCTGAGAGCCTACCTATAGCATGAGATGTGATATCCAAGTCCATCCCATTCCAATCCTTAGACCCTTCCTACAGCATGCGATGTGATATCTCAATGATT
The DNA here is from genome assembly GCF_040938575.1 of Ambystoma mexicanum. Classification (NCBI taxonomy): domain Eukaryota; kingdom Metazoa; phylum Chordata; class Amphibia; order Caudata; family Ambystomatidae; genus Ambystoma; species Ambystoma mexicanum. The sequence goes on along the minus strand of NW_027182510.1, from coordinate 2,635,019 downwards.
CTAATACCAAACCAGAGACTCTTACTATAACATGAGATGGGATATCCAACTCCTTCCCATTCCAATCCTGAGCCGCTTCCGATAGCAGAGATGTGATATCTCAATGCTTATAACAAACCTGAGACCCTTCCTATAACATGAGATGTGATATCCAACTCCTTCCCGTTCCAAACCTGAGACACTAACTATAGCATATGTGATATCCAACTCATTCCCATTCCAAACATGAGACCCTTCCTATAGCAAGAAAGTAATATCCAACTCCTACCCATTCCAATCCTGAGACCCTTCCTATAGCAAGAGATGTGATATCCAAATCCTTCCCATTCCAATCCTGAGACCCTTCCTATAACATGAGATGTGATATCCAACTCCTTCCCATTCCAACCTGAGACACTTCCTATAGCATGAGAAGGGATATCCAACTCCTTCCCAATCCAATCCTGAGACCCTTCCGATAGCAGAGATGTGATATCTCAATGCTTATACCAAACCTGAGACCCTTCCTATGGCATGAGATGTGATATCCAACTCCTTGCCATTCAAATCCTGAGACCCTTCCTATAGCATGAGAAGGGATATTCAACTCCTTCCCAATCCAATCCTGAGACCCTTCCGATAGCAGAGACGTGATATCTCAATGCTTCTACCAAACCTGAGACCCTTCCTTTAGCATGAGATGTGATCTCCAAATCCTTCACATTCCAATCCTGAGACCCTTCCTATAGCATGAGATGTGATATCTCAATGCTTCTAATACCAAACCTGAGATCCTTCCTATAACATGAGATGTGATATCCAATTCCTTCCCATTCCAAACCTGAGACCCTTCCTTTTGGATGAGATGTGACATCCAACTCCTTCCCATTCCAACCCTGAGACCCTTCCTATAGCATGAGATGTGATGTCTCAATGCTTCTAATAGCAAACCTGAGATCCTTCCTATAACATGAGATGTGATATCCAACTCCTTCCATTCCAATCCTGAGACCCGTCCTATAGCATGAGATGTGATATCTCAATGCTTATACCAAACCTGAGACACTTCCTATAGCATGAGATGTGATATCCAACTACTTCCCATTCCAATCCTGAGACCCTTCCTATAGCATGAGATGTGATATCTCAATGCTTCTAATACCAAACCTGAGATCCTTCCTCTAACATGAAATGTGATATCCAACTCCTTCCCTTTCCAAACCTAAGAGCCTATCTATAGCATGAGATGTGATATCCAAGTCCTTCCCATTCCAACCCTTAGACCCTTCCTACAGCATGCAATATGATATCTCAATGATTCTAATAACAAACCTGAGACCCGTCCTATAACATGAGATGGGATATCCAACTCCTTCCCATTCCAATCCTGAGACACTTCCGATAGCAGAGATGTGATATCTCAATGCTTATACCAAACCTGAGACCCTTCCTATAACATGAGATGTGATATCCAAATCCTTCCCGTTCCAAACCTGAGACCCTTCCTTTAGCATGAGATGTGATATCCAGCTCCTTCCCATTCCAATCCTGAGACACTTCCGATAGCATGAGATGTGATATCTCAATGCTTCTAATATCAAAACTGAGACCCTCCCTATAGCATGATATGTGATATCTAAGTCCTTCCCATTCCAATCCTGAGACCCTTCCTATAGCATGAGATATGATATCTCAATACTTCTAATAGCAAACGTGAGATCCTTCCGATAACATGAGATGTGATATCCAAATCCTTCCCCTTCCAAACCTGAGACCCTCCCTTTAGCATGAGATGTGATATCCAACTCCTTCCCATTCCAATCTTGAGACCCTTCTGATAGCATGAGATGTGATATCTCAATGCTTCTAATACCAAACCTGAGATCCTTCCGATAGCATGAGATGTGATATCTCAATGGTTCTAATACCAAACCTGAGATCCTTCCTATAACATGAGATGTGATATCCAAATCCTTCCCCTTCCAAACCTGAGACCCTCCCTTTAGCATGAGATGTGATATCCAACTCCTTCCCATTCCAATCCTGAGACCCTTCCTATAGCATGAGATGTGATATCTCAATGCTTCTAATACCAAACCTGAGATCCTTCCTCTAACATGAAATGTGATATCCAACTCCTTCCCTTTCCAAACCTAAGAGCCTATCTATAGAATGAGATGTGATATCCAAGTCCTTCCCATTCCAACCCTTAGACCCTTCCTACAGCATGCAATATGATATCTCAATGATTCTAATAACAAACCTGAGACCCGTCCTATAACATGAGATGGGATATCCAACTCCTTCCCATTCCAATCCTGAGACACTTCCGATAGCAGAGATGTGATATCTCAATGCTTATACCAAACCTGAGACCCTTCCTATAACATGAGATGTGATATCCAAATCCTTCCCGTTCCAAACCTGAGACCCTTCCTTTAGCATGAGATGTGATATCCAGCTCCTTCCCATTCCAATCCTGAGACACTTCCGACAGCATGAGATGTGATATCTCAATGCTTCTAATATCAAAACTGAGACCCTCCCTATAGCATGATATGTGATATCTAAGTCCTTCCCATTCCAATCCTGAGACCCTTCCTATAGCATGAGATATGATATCTCAATACTTCTAATACCAAACGTGAGATCCTTCCGATAACATGAGATGTGATATCCAAATCCTTCCCCTTCCAAACCTGAGACCCTCCCTTTAGCATGAGATGTGATATCCAACTCCTTCCCATTCCAATCCTGAGACCCTTCTGATAGCATGAGATGTGATATCTCAATGCTTCTAATACCAAACCTGAGATCCTTCCGATAGCATGAGATGTGATATCTCAATGGTTCTAATACCAAACCTGAGATCCTTCCTATAACATGAGATGTGATATCCAAATCCTTCCCCTTCCAAACCTGAGACCCTCCCTTTAGCATGAGATGTGATATCCAACTCCTTCCCATTCCATTCCTGAGACCCTTCTGATAGCATGAGATGTGATATCTCAATGCTTCTAATACCAAACCTGAGATCCTTCCGATAGCATGAGATGTGATATCTCAATGCCTCTAATACCCAACCTGAGATCCTACCTCTAACATGAAATGTGATATCCAACTCTTTCCCCTTCCAAACCTGAGAGCCTTCCTATAGCATGAGATGTGATATCCAAGTCCTTCCCATTCCAATCCTGAGACCCTTCCTATAGCTTGAGATGTGATATCCAACTCCTTCCCATTCCAATTCTGAGACCCTTCCTATACTCTGAGATTTGATATCTCAATGCTTCTAATACCAAACCTGAGACCCGTAATATAACATGAGATGTGATATCCAAATCCTTCCCCTTCCAAACCTTAGACCCTTCCTTTATCATGAGATGTGATATCCAACTCCTTCCCATTCCAATCCTGAGACCCTTCCGATATCATGAGATGTGATATCTCAAAGCTTCTAATATCAAACTTGAGACCCTCCCTATAGCATGAGATGTGATATCCAAGTCCTTCCCATTCCAATCCTGAGACCCTTCCCATAGCATGAGATGTGATATCTCAATGCTTCTAATACCAAACCTGAGACCCTTCCTATGACATGAGATGGGAATATCCAACTCCTTCCCATTCCAATCCTGAGACCCTTCCGATAGCAGAGATGTGATATCTCAATGCTTATACCAAACCTGAGACCCTTCCTATGGCATGAGATGCGATATCCAACTCCTTGCCATTCAAATCCTGAGACCCTTCCTATAGCATGAGAAGGGATATCCAACTCCTTCCCAATCCAATCCTGAGACCCGTCCTATAGCATGAGATGTGATATCTCAATGCTTATACCAAACCTGAGACACTTCCTATAGCATGAGATGTGATATCCAACTACTTCCCATTCCAATCCTGAGACCCTTCCTATAGCATGAGATGTGATATCTCAATGCTTCTAATACCAAACCTGAGATCCTTCCTCTAACATGAAATGTGATATCCAACTCCTTCCCTTTCCAAACCTAAGAGCCTATCTATAGCATGAGATGTGATATCCAAGTCCTTCCCATTCCAACCCTTAGACCCTTCCTACAGCATGCAATATGATATCTCAATGATTCTAATAACAAACCTGAGACCCGTCATATAACATGAGATGGGATATCCAACTCCTTCCCATTCCAATCCTGAGACACTTCCGATAGCAGAGATGTGATATCTCAATGCTTATACCAAACCTGAGACCCTTCCTATAACATGAGATGTGATATCCAAATCCTTCCCGTTCCAAACCTGAGACCCTTCCTTTAGCATGAGATGTGATATCCAGCTCCTTCCCATTCCAATCCTGAGACACTTCCGATAGCATGAGATGTGATATCTCAATGCTTCTAATATCAAAACTGAGACCCTCCCTATAGCATGATATGTGATATCTAAGTCCTTCCCATTCCAATCCTGAGACCCTTCCTATAGCATGAGATATGATATCTCAATACTTCTAATACCAAACGTGAGATCCTTCCGATAACATGAGATGTGATATCCAAATCCTTCCCCTTCCAAACCTGAGACCCTCCCTTTAGCATGAGATGTGATATCCAACTCCTTCCCATTCCAATCCTGAGACCCTTCTGATAGCATGAGATGTGATATCTCAATGCTTCTAATACCAAACCTGAGATCCTTCCGATAGCATGAGATGTGATATCTCAATGGTTCTAATACCAAACCTGAGATCCTTCCTATAACATGAGATATGATATCCAAATCCTTCCCCTTCCAAACCTGAGACCCTCCCTTTAGCATGAGATGTGATATCCAACTCCTTCCCATTCCAATCTTGAGACCCTTCCTATAGCATGAGATGTGATATCTCAATGCTTCTAATACCAAACCTGAGATCCTTCCTCTAACATGAAATGTGATATCCAACTCCTTCCCTTTCCAAACCTAAGAGCCTATCTATAGCATGAGATGTGATATCCAAGTCCTTCCCATTCCAACCCTTAGACCCTTCCTACAGCATGCAATATGATATCTCAATGATTCTAATAACAAACCTGAGACCCGTCCTATAACATGAGATGGGATATCCAACTCCTTCCCATTCCAATCCTGAGACACTTCCGATAGCAGAGATGTGATATCTCAATGCTTATACCAAACCTGAGACCCTTCCTATAACATGAGATGTGATATCCAAATCCTTCCCGTTCCAAACCTGAGACCCTTCCTTTAGCATGAGATGTGATATCCAGCTCCTTCCCATTCCAATCCTGAGACACTTCCGACAGCATGAGATGTGATATCTCAATGCTTCTAATATCAAAACTGAGACCCTCCCTATAGCATGATATGTGATATCTAAGTCCTTCCCATTCCAATCCTGAGACCCTTCCTATAGCATGAGATATGATATCTCAATACTTCTAATACCAAACGTGAGATCCTTCCGATAACATGAGATGTGATATCCAAATCCTTCCCCTTCCAAACCTGAGACCCTCCCTTTAGCATGAGATGTGATATCCAACTCCTTCCCATTCCAATCCTGAGACCCTTCTGATAGCATGAGATGTGATATCTCAATGCTTCTAATACCAAACCTGAGATCCTTCCGATAGCATGAGATGTGATATCTCAATGGTTCTAATACCAAACCTGAGATCTTTCCTATAACATGAGATGTGATATCCAAATCCTTCCCCTTCCAAACCTGAGACCCTCCCTTTAGCATGAGATGTGATATCCAACTCCTTCCCATTCCATTCCTGAGACCCTTCTGATAGCATGAGATGTGATATCTCAATGCCTCTAATACCAAACCTGAGATCCTACCTCTAACATGAAATGTGATATCCAACTCTTTCCCCTTCCAAACCTGAGAGCCTTCCTATAGCATGAGATGTGATATCCAAGTCCTTCCCATTCCAATCCTGAGACCCTTCCTATAGCTTGAGATGTGATATCCAACTCCTTCCCATTCCAATTCTGAGACCCTTCCTATACTCTGAGACTTGATATCTCAATGCTTCTAATACCAAACCTGAGACCCGTAATATAACATGAGATGTGATATCCAAATCCTTCCCCTTCCAAACCTTAGACCCTTCCTTTATCATGAGATGTGATATCCAACTCCTTCCCATTCCAATCCTGAGACCCTTCCGATATCATGAGATGTGATATCTCAAAGCTTCTAATATCAAACTTGAGACCCTCCCTATAGCATGAGATGTGATATCCAAATCCTTCCCATTCCAATCCTGAGACCCTTCCTATAGCATGAGATGTGATATCTCAATGCTTCTAATACCAAACCTGAGACCCTTCCTATAACATGAGATGGGAATATCCAACTCCTTCCCATTCCAATCCTGAGACCCTTCCGATAGCAGAGATATGATATCTCAATGCTTATACCAAACCTGAGACCCTTCCTATGGCATGAGATGTGATATCCAACTCCTTGCCATTCAAATCCTGAGACCCTTCCTATAGCATGAGAAGGGATATCCAACTCCTTCCCAATCCAATCCTGAGACCCCTCCGATAGCAGAGACGTGATATCTCAATGCTTCTACCAATCCTGAGACCCTTCCTTTAGCATGAGATGTGATATCCAAATCCTTCACATTCCAATCCTGAGACCCTTCCTATAGCATGAGATGTGATATCTCAATGCTTCTAATACCAAACCTGAGATCCTTCCTATAACATGAGATGTGATATCCAATTCCTTCCCATTCCAAACCTGAGACCCTTCCTATTGGATGAGATGTGATATCCAACTCCTTCTCATTCCAACCCTGAGACCCTTCCTATAGCATGAGATGTGATGTCTCAATGCTTCTAATACCAAACCTGAGATCCTTCCTATAACATGAGATGTGATATCCAACTCCTTCCATTCCAATCCTGAGACCCGTCCTATAGCATGAGATGTGATATCTCAATGCTTATACCAAACCTGAGACCCTTCCTATAGCATGAGATGTGATATCCAACTACTTCCCATTCCAATCCTGAGACCCTTCCTATAGCATGAGATGTGATATCTCAATGCTTCTAATACCAAACCTGAGATCCTTCCTCTAACATGAAATGTGATATCCAACTCCTTCCCTTTCCAAACCTAAGAGCCTATCTATAGCATGAGATGTGATATCCAAGTCCTTCCCGTTCCAATCCTTAGACCCTTCCTACAGCATGCAATATGATATCTCAATGATTCTAATAACAAACCTGAGACCTGTCCTATAGCATGAGATATGATATCCAAGTCCTTCCCATTCCAATCCTGAGACCCTTCCTATAACATGAAATGTGATATCCAACTCCTTCCCATTCCAACCTGAGACCCTTCCTATAGCATGAGATGGGATATCCAACTTCTTCCAAATCCAATACTGATACCCTTCCGATAGCATGAGATGTGATATCCCAATGCTTCTACCAAACCTGAGACCCATACTATGGCATGAGATGTGATATCAAACTCCTTCCCATTCCAATCCTGAGACCCTTCCTATAGCTTGAGGTGTGATATCCAACTCCTTCCCATTCCAATTCTGAGACCCTTCTTATACCATGAGACTTGATATCTCAATGCTTCTAATACCAAACCTGAGACCCGTCCTATAACATGAGATGTGATATCCAACTCCTTCCCATTCCAATCCTGAGACCCTTCCGATATAATGAGATTTGTTATCTCAATGCTTCTAATATCAAACTTGAGACCCTCCCTATAGCATGAGATGTGACATCCAAGTCCTTCCCATTCCAATCCTGAGACCCTTCCTATAGCATGAGATGTGATATCTCTATGCTTCTAATACCAAACCTGAGACCCTTCCTATAACATGAGATGGGATATCCAACTCCTTCCCATTCCAATCCTGAGACCCTTCCGATAGCAGAGATGTGATATCTCAATGCTTATACCAAACATGAGACCCTTCCTATGGCCTGAGATGTCATATACAACTCATTCCCATTCCAATCCTGAGACCCTTCCTTTAGCATGCTTATACCAAATCTGAGACCCTTCCTATAGCATGAGATGTGATATCCAAATCCTTCCCATTCCAATACTGAGACCCTTCCTATAGCATGAGATGTGATATCTCAATGCTTATATCAAACCTGAGAGCCTACCTATAGCATGAGATGTGATATCCAAGTCCATCCCATTCCAATCCTTAGACCCTTCCTACAGCATGCGATGTGATATCTCAATGATTCTAATACCAAACCAGAGACTCTTACTATAACATGAGATGTGATATCCAACTCCTTCCCGTTCCAAACCTGAGACACTAACTATAGCATATGTGATATCCAAATCCTTCCCATTCCAAACATGAGACCCTTCCTATAGCAAGAAAGTAATATCCAAATCCTTCCCATTCCAATCCTGAGACCCTTCCTATAACATGAGATGTGATATCCAACTCCTTCCCATTCAAATCTTGAGACCCTTCCTATAGCATGAGAAGGGATATCCAACTCCTTCCCAATCCAATCCTGAGACCCTTCCGATAGCAGAGATCTGATATCTCAATGCTTCTACCAAACCTGAGACCCTTCCTTTAGCATGAGATGTGATATCCAAATCCTTCACATTCCAATCCTGAGACCCTTCCTATAGCATGAGATGTGATATCTCAATGCTTCTAATACCAAACCTGAGATCCTTCCTATAACATGAGATGTGATATCCAATTCCTTCCCATTCCAAACCTGAGACCCTTCCTATTGGATGAGATGCGATATCCAACTCCTTCCCATTCCAACCCTGAGACCCTTCCTATAGCATGAGATGTGATGTCTCAATGCTTCTAATACCAAACCTGAGATCCTTCCTATAACATGAGATGTGATATCCAACTCCTTCCATTCCAATCCTGAGACCCGTCCTATAGCATGAGATGTGATATCTCAATGCTTATACCAAACCTGAGACCCTTCCTATAGCATGAGATGTGATATCCAACTACTTCCCATTCCAATCCTGAGACCCTTCCTATAGCATGAGATGTGATATCTCAATGCTTCTAATACCAAACCTGAGATCCTTCCTCTAACATGAAATGTGATATCCAACTCCTTCCCTTTCCAAACCTTAGACCCTTCCTACAGCATGCAATATGATATCTCAATGATTCTAATAACAAACCTGAGACCCGTCCTATAGCATGAGATATGATATCCAAGTCCTTCCCATTCCAATCCTGAGACCCTTCCTATAACATGAAATGTGATATCCAACTCCTTCCCATTCCAACCTGAGACCCTTCCTATAGCATGAGATGGGATATCCAACTTCTTCCAAATCCAATACTGATACCCTTCCGATAGCATGAGATGTGATGTCCCAATGCTTCTACCAAACCTGAGACCCATACTATGGCATTAGATGTGATATCAAACTCCTTCCCATTCCAATCCTGAGACCCTTCCTATAGCTTGAGGTGTGATATCCAACTCCTTCCCATTCCAATTCTGAGACCCTTCTTATACCATGAGACTTGATATCTCAATGCTTCTAATACCAAACCTGAGACCCGTCCTATAACATGAGATGTGATATCCAAATCCTTCCCCTTCCAAACCTTAGACCCTTCCTTTATCATGAGATGTGGTATCCAACTCCTTCCCATTCCAATCCTGAGACCCTTCCGATATCATGAGATTTGTTATCTCAATGCTTCTAATATCAAACTTGAGACCCTCCCTATAGCATGAGATGTGACATCCAAGTCCTTCCCATTCCAATCCTGAGACCCTTCCTATAGCATGAGATGTGATATCTCTATACTTCTAATACCAAACCTGAGACCCTTCCTATAACATGAGATGGGATATCCAACTCCTTCCCATTCCAATCCTGAGACCCTTCCGATAGCAGAGATGTGATATCTCAATGCTTATACCAAACCTGAGACCCTTCCTATGGCCTGAGATGTCATATACAACTCCTTCCCATTCCAATCCTGAGACCCTTCCTTTAGCATGAGATGTGATATCTCAATGCTTATACCAAATCTGAGACCCTTCCTATAGCATGAGATGTGATATCCAAATCCTTCCCATTCCAATCCTGAGACCCTTCCTATTGCATGAGATGTGATATCTCAATGCTTATACCAAACCTGAGAGCCTACAATCCTGAGACCCTTCCTTTAGCATGAAATGTGATATCTCAATGCTTATACCAAATCTGAGACCCTTCCTATAGCATGAGATGTGATATCCAAGTCCATCCCATTCCAATCCTTAGACCCTTCCTACAGCATGCGATGTGATATCTCAATGATTCTAATACCAAACCAGAGACTCTTACTATAACATGAGATGGGATATCCAACTCCTTCCCATTCCAATCCTGAGCCGCTTCCGATAGCAGAGATGTGATATCTCAATGCTTATACCAAACCTGAGACCCTTCCTATAACATGAGATGTGATATCCAACTCCTTCCCGTTCCAAACCTGAGACACTAACTATAGCATATGTGATATCCAAATCCTTCCCATTCCAAACATGAGACCCTTCCTATAGCAAGAAAGTAATATCCAACTCCTACCCATTCCAATCCTGAGACCCTTCCTATAGCAAGAGATGTGATATCCAAATCCTTCCCATTCCAATCCTGAGACCCTTCCTATAACATGAGATGTGATATCCAACTCATTCCCATTCCAACCTGAGACACTTCCTATAGCATGAGAAGGGATATCCAACTCCTTCCCAATCCAATCCTGAGACCCTTCCGATAGCAGAGATGTGATATCTCAATGCTTATACCAAACCTGAGACCCTTCCTATGGCATGAGATGTGATATCCAACTCCTTGCCATTCAAATCCTGAGACCCTTCCTATAGCATGAGAAGGGATATCCAACTCCTTCCCAATCCAATCCTGAGACCCTTCCAATAGCAGAGACGTGATATCTCAATGCTTCTACCAAACCTGAGACCCTTCCTTTAGCATGAGATGTAATATCCAAATCCTTCACATTCCAATCCTGAGACCCTTCCTATAGCATGAGATGTGATATCTCAGTGCTTCTAATACCAAACCTGAGACCCTTCCTATAACATGAGATGGGATATCCAACTCCTTCCCATTCCAATCCTGAGACCCTTCCGATAGCAGAGATGTGATATCTCAATGCTTATACCAAACCTGAGAACCTTCCTATGGCCTGAGATGTCATATACAACTCCTTCCCATTCCAATCCTGAGACCCTTCCTTTAGCATGAGATGTGATATCTCAATGCTTATACCAAATCTGAGACCCTTCCTATAGCATGAGATGTGATATCCAAGTCCATCCCATTCCAAACCTGAGACACTAACTATAGCATATGTGATATCCAACTCCTTCCCATTCCAAACATGAGACCCTTCCTATAGCAAGAAAGTAATATCCAACTCCTACCCATTCCAATCCTGAGACCCTTCCTATAGCAAGAGATGTGATATCCAAATCCTTCCCATTCCAATCCTGAGACCCTTCCTATAACATGAGATGTGATATCCAACTCCTTCCCATTCCAACCTGAGACACTTACTATAGCATGAGAAGGGATATCCAACTCCTTCCCAATCCAATCCTGAGACCCTTCCGATAGCAGAGATGTGATATCTCAATGCTTATACCAAACCTGAGACCCTTCCTATGGCATGAGATGTGATATCCAACTCCTTGCCATTCAAATCCTGAGACCCTTCCTATAGCATGAGATGTGATATCTCTATGCTTCTAATACCAAACCTGAGACCCTTCCTATAACATGAGATGGGATATCCAACTCCTTCCCAATCCAAGTCTGAGACCCTTCCGATAGCAGAGATGTGATATCTCAATGCTTATACCAAACCTGAGAACCTTCCTATGGCCTGAGATGTCATATACAACTCCTTCCCATTCCAATCCTGCGACCCTTCCTTTAGCATGAGATGTGATATCTCAATGCTTATACCAAATCTGAGACCCTTCCTATAGCATGAGATGTGATATCCAATTCCTTCCCATTCCAATCCTGAGACCCTTCCTATAGCATGAGATGTGATATCTCAATGCTTATACCAAACCTGAGAGCCTACCTATAGCATGAGATGTGATATCCAAGTCCATCCCATTCCAATCCTTAGACCCTTCCTACAGCATGCGATGTGATATCTCAATGATTCTAATACCAAACCAGAGACTCTTCCTATAACATGAGATGGGATATCCAACTCCTTCCCATTCCAATCCTGAGCCGCTTCTGATAGCAGAGATGTGATATCTCAATGCTTATACCAAACCTGAGACCCTTCCTATAACATGAGATGTGATATCCAACTCCTTCCCGTTCCAAACCTGAGACACTAACTATAGCATATGTGATATCCAACTCCTTCCCATTCCAAACATGAGACCCTTCCTATAGCAAGAAAGTAATATCCAACTCCTACCCATTCCAATCCTGAGACCCTTCCTATAGCAAGAGATGTGATATCCAACTCCTTCCCATTCCAATCCTGAGACCCTTCCTATAGCATGAGATGTGATATCTCAATGCTTCTAATACCAAACCTGAGATCCTTCCTCTAACATGAAATGTGATATCCAACTCCTTCCCTTTCCAAACCTAAGAGCCTATCTATAGCATGTGATGTGATATCCAAGTCCTTCCCATTCCAACCCTTAGACCCTTCCTACAGCATGCAATATGATATCTCAATGATTCTAATAACAAACCTGAGACCCGTCCTATAACATGAGATGGGATATCCAACTCCTTCCCATTCCAATCCTGAGACACTTCCGATAGCAGAGATGTGATATCTCAATGCTTATACCAAACCTGAGACCCTTCCTATAACATGAGATGTGATATCCAAATCCTTCCCGTTCCAAACCTGAGACCCTTCCTTTAGCATGAGATGTGATATCCAGCTCCTTCCCATTCCAATCCTGAGACACTTCCGACAGCATGAGATGTGATATCTCAATGCTTCTAATATCAAAACTGAGACCCTCCCTATAGCATGATATGTGATATCTAAGTCCTTCCCATTCCAATCCTGAGACCCTTCCTATAGCATGAGATATGATATCTCAATACTTCTAATACCAAACGTGAGATCCTTCCGATAACATGAGATGTGATATCCAAATCCTTCCCCTTCCAAACCTGAGACCCTCCCTTTAGCATGAGATGTGATATCCAACTCCTTCCCATTCCAATCCTGAGACCCTTCTGATAGCATGAGATGTGATATCTCAATGCTTCTAATACCAAACCTGAGATCCTTCCGATAGCATGAGATGTGATATCTCAATGGTTCTAATACCAAACCTGAGATCCTTCCTATAACATGAGATGTGATATCCAAATCCTTCCCCTTCCAAACCTGAGACCCTCCCTTTAGCATGAGATGTGATATCCAACTCCTTCCCATTCCATTCCTGAGACCCTTCTGATAGCATGAGATGTGATATCTCAATGCTTCTAATACCAAACCTGAGATCCTTCCGATAGCATGAGATGTGATATCTCAATGCCTCTAATACCAAACCTGAGATCCTACCTCTAACATGAAATGTGATATCCAACTCTTTCCCCTTCCAAACCTGAGAGCCTTCCTATAGCATGAGATGTGATATCCAAGTCCTTCCCATTCCAATCCTAAGACCCTTCCTATAGCTTGAGATGTGATATCCAACTCCTTCCCATTCCAATTCTGAGACCCTTCCTATACTCTGAGACTTGATATCTCAATGCTTCTAATACCAAACCTGAGACCCGTAATATAACATGAGATGTGATATCCAAATCCTTCCCCTTCCAAACCTTAGACCCTTCCTTTATCATGAGATGTGATATCCAACTCCTTCCCATTCCAATCCTGAGACCCTTCCGATATCATGAGATGTGATATCTCAAAGCTTCTAATATCAAACTTGAGACCCTCCCTATAGCATGAGATGTGATATCCAAGTCCTTCCCATTCCAATCCTGAGACCCTTCCTATAGCATGAGATGTGATATCTCAATGCTTCTAATACCAAACCTGAGACCCTTCCTATGACATGAGATGGGAATATCCAACTCCTTCCCATTCCAATCCTGAGACCCTTCCGATAGCAGAGATGTGATATCTCAATGCTTATACCAAACCTGAGACCCTTCCTATGGCATGAGATGTGATATCCAACTCCTTGCCATTCAAATCCTGAGACCCTTCCTATAGCATGAGAAGGGATATCCAACTCCTTCCCAATCCAATCCTGAGACCTGTCCTATAGCATGAGCTGTGATATCTCAATGCTTATACCAAACCTGAGACACTTCCTATAGCATGAGATGTGATATCCAACTACTTCCCATTCCAATCCTGAGACCCTTCCTATAGCATGAGATGTGATATCTCAATGCTTCTAATACCAAACCTGAGATCCTTCCTCTAACATGAAATGTGATATCCAACTCCTTCCCTTTCCAAACCTAAGAGCCTATCTATAGCATGAGATGTGATATCCAAGTCCTTCCCATTCCAACCCTTAGACCCTTCCTACAGCATGCAATATGATATGTCAATGATTCTAATAACAAACCTGAGACCCGTCATATAACATGAGATGGGATATCCAACTCCTTCCCATTCCAATCCTGAGACACTTCCGATAGCAGAGATGTGATATCTCAATGCTTATACCAAACCTGAGACCCTTCCTATAACATGAGATGTGATATCCAAATCCTTCCCGTTCCAAACCTGAGACCCTTCCTTTAGCATGAGATGTGATATCCAGCTCCTTCCCATTCCAATCCTGAGACACTTCCGATAGCATGAGATGTGATATCTCAATGCTTCTAATATCAAAACTGAGACCCTCCCTATAGCATGATATGTGATATCTAAGTCCTTCCCATTCCAATCCTGAGACCCTTCCTATAGCATGAGATATGATATCTCAATATTTCTAATACCAAACGTGAGATCCTTCCGATAACATGAGATGTGATATCCAAATCCTTCCCCTTCCAAACCTGAGACCCTCCCTTTAGCATGAGATGTGATATCCAACTCCTTCCCATTCCAATCCTGAGACCCTTCTGATAGCATGAGATGTGATATCTCAATGCTTCTAATACCAAACCTGAGATCCTTCCGATAGCATGAGATGTGATATCTCAATGGTTCTAATACCAAACCTGAGATCCTTCCTATAACATGAGATGTGATATCCAAATCCTTCCCCTTCCAAACCTGAGACCCTCCCTTTAGCATGAGATGTGATATCCAACTCCTCCCCATTCCAATCCTGAGACCCTTCCTATAGCATGAGATGTGATATCTCAATGCTTCTAATACCAAACCTGAGATCCTTCCGCTAACATGAAATGTGATATCCAACTCCTTCCCTTTCCAAACCTAAGAGCCTATCTATAGCATGAGATGTGATATCCAAGTCCTTCCCATTCCAACCCTTAGACCCTTCCTACAGCATGCAATATGATATCTCAATGATTCTAATAACAAACCTGAGACCCGTCCTATAACATGAGATGGGATATCCAACTCCTTCCCATTCCAATCCTGAGACACTTCCGATAGCAGAGATGTGATATCTCAATGCTTATACCAAACCTGAGACCCTTCCTATAACATGAGATGTGATATCCAAATCCTTCCCGTTCCAAACCTGAGACCCTTCCTTTAGCATGAGATGTGATATCCAGCTCCTTCCCATTCCAATCCTGAGACACTTCCGATAGCATGAGATGTGATATCTCAATGCTTCTAATATCAAAACTGAGACCCTCCCTATAGCATGATATGTGATATCTAAGTCCTTCCCATTCCAATCCTGAGACCCTTCCTATAGCATGAGATATGATATCTCAATACTTCTAATACCAAACGTGAGATCCTTCCGATAACATGAGATGTGATATCCAAATCCTTCCCCTTCCAAACCTGAGACCCTCCCTTTAGCATGAGATGTGATATCCAACTCCTTCCCATTCCAATCCTGAGACCCTTCTGATAGCATGAGATGTGATATCTCAATGCTTCTAATACCAAACCTGAGATCCTTCCGATAGCATGAGATGTGATATCTCAATGGTTCTAATACCAAACCTGAGATCCTTCCTATAACATGAGATGTGATATCCAAATCCTTCCCCTTCCAAACCTGAGACCCTCCCTTTAGCATGAGATGTGATATCCAACTCCTTCCCATTCCATTCCTGAGACCCTTCTGATAGCATGAGATGTGATATCTCAATGCCTCTAATACCAAACCTGAGATCCTACCTCTAACATGAAATGTGATATCCAACTCTTTCCCCTTCCAAACCTGAGAGCCTTCCTATAGCATGAGATGTGATATCCAAGTCCTTCCCATTCCAATCCTGAGACCCTTCCTATAGCTTGAGATGTGATATCCAACTCCTTCCCATTCCAATTCTGAGACCCTTCCTATACTCTGAGACTTGATATCTCAATGCTTCTAATACCAAACCTGAGACCCGTAATATAACATGAGATGTGATATCCAAATCCTTCCCCTTCCAAACCTTAGACCCTTCCTTTATCATGAGATGTGATATCCAACTCCTTCCCATTCCAATCCTGAGACCCTTCCGATATCATGAGATGTGATATCTCAAAGCTTCTAATATCAAACTTGAGACCCTCCCTATAGCATGAGATGTGATATCCAAATCCTTCCCATTCCAATCCTGAGACCCTTCCTATAGCATGAGATGTGATATCTCAATGCTTCTAATACCAAACCTGAGACCCTTCCTATAACATGAGATGGGAATATCCAACTCCTTCCCATTCCAATCCTGAGACCCTTCCGATAGCAGAGATATGATATCTCAATGCTTATACCAAACCTGAGACCCTTCCTATGGCATGAGATGTGATATCCAACTCCTTGCCATTCAAATCCTGAGACCCTTCCTATAGCATGAGAAGGGATATCCAACTCCTTCCCAATCCAATCCTGAGACCCCTCCGATAGCAGAGACGTGATATCTCAATGCTTCTACCAATCCTGAGACCCTTCCTTTAGCATGAGATGTGATATCCAAATCCTTAACATTCCAATCCTGAGACCCTTCCTATAGCATGAGATGTGATATCTCAATGCTTCTAATACCAAACCTGAGATCCTTCCTATAACATGAGATGTGATATCCAATTCCTTCCCATTCCAAACCTGAGACCCTTCCTATTGGATGAGATGTGATATCCAACTCCTTCCCATTCCAACCCTGAGACCCTTCCTATAGCATGAGATGTGATGTCTCAATGCTTCTAATACCAAACCTGAGATCCTTCCTATAACATGAGATGTGATATCCAACTCCTTCCATTCCAATCCTGAGACCCGTCCTATAGCATGAGATGTAATATCTCAATGCTTATACCAAACCTGAGACCCTTCCTATAGCATGAGATGTGATATCCAACTACTTCCCATTCCAATCCTGAGACCCTTCCTATAGCATGAGATGTGATATCTCAATGCTTCTAATACCAAACCTGAGATCCTTCCTCTAACATGAAATGTGATATCCAACTCCTTCCCTTTCCAAACCTAAGAGCCTATCTATAGCATGAGATGTGATATCCAAGTCCTTCCCGTTCCAATCCTTAGACCCTTCCTACAGCATGCAATATGATATCTCAATGATTCTAATAACAAACCTGAGACCTGTCCTATAGCATGAGATATGATATCCAAGTCCTTCCCATTCCAATCCTGAGACCCTTCCTATAACATGAAATGTGATATCCAACTCCTTCCCATTCCAACCTGAGACCCTTCCTATAGCATGAGATGGGATATCCAACTTCTTCCAAATCCAATACTGATACCCTTCCGATAGCATGAGATGTGATATCCCAATGCTTCTACCAAACCTGAGACCCATACTATGGCATGAGATGTGATATCAAACTCCTTCCCATTCCAATCCTGAGACCCTTCCTATAGCTTGAGGTGTGATATCCAACTCCTTCCCATTCCAATTCTGAGACCCTTCTTATACCATGAGACTTGATATCTCAATGCTTCTAATACCAAACCTGAGTCCCGTCCTATAACATGAGATGTGATATCCAAATCTTTCCCCTTCCAAACCTTAGACCCTTCCTTTATCATGAGATGTGGTATCCAACTCCTTCCCATTCCAATCCTGAGACCCTTCCGATATCATGAGATTTATTATCTCAATGCTTCTAATATCAAACTTGAGACCCTCCCTATAGCATGAGATGTGACATCCAAGTCCTTCCCATTCCAATCCTGAGACCCTTCCTATAGCATGAGATGTGATATCTCTATGCTTCTAATACCAAACCTGAGACCCTTCCTATAACATGAGATGGGATATCCAACTCCTTCCCATTCCAATCCTGAGACCCTTCCGATAGCAGAGATGTGATATCTCAATGCTTATACCAAACATGAGACCCTTCCTATGGCCTGAGATGTCATATACAACTCCTTCCCATTCCAATCCTGAGACCCTTCCTTTAGCATGAGATGTGATATCTCAATGCTTATACCAAATCTGAGACCCTTCCTATAGCATGAGATGTGATATCCAAATCCTTCCCATTCCAATCCTGAGACCCTTCCTATAGCATGAGATGTGATATCCAAGTCCATCCCATTCCAATCCTTAGACCCTTCCTACAGCATGCGATGTGATATCTCAATGATTCTAATACCAAACCAGAGACTCTTACTATAACATGAGATGGGATATCCAACTCCTTCCCATTCCAATCCTGAGCCGCTTCCGATAGCAGAGATGTGATATCTCAATGCTTATACCAAACATGAGACCCTTCCTATAACATGAGATGTGATATCCAACTCCTTCCCGTTCCAAACCTGAGACACTAACTATAGCATATGTGATATCCAAATCCTTCCCATTCCAAACATGAGACCCTTCCTATAGCAAGAAAGTAATATCCAAATCCTTCCCATTCCAATCCTGAGACCCTTCCTATAACATGAGATGTGATATCCAACTCCTTCCCATTCAAATCCTGAGACCCTTCCTATAGCATGAGAAGGGATATCCAACTCCTTCCCAATCCAATCCTGAGACCCTTCCGATAGCAGAGATCTGATATCTCAATGCTTCTACCAAACCTGAGACCCTTCCTTTAGCATGAGATGTGATATCCAAATCCTTCACATTCCAATCCTGAGACCCTTCCTATAGCATGAGATGTGATATCTCAATGCTTCTAATACCAAACCTGAGATCCTTCCTATAACATGAGATGTGATATCCAATTCCTTCCCATTCCAAACCTGAGACCCTTCCTATTGGATGAGATGCGATATCCAACTCCTTCCCATTCCAACCCTGAGACCCTTCCTATAGCATGAGATGTGATGTCTCAATGCTTCTAATACCAAACCTGAGATCCTCCCTATAACATGAGATGTGATATCCAACTCCTTCCATTCCAATCCTGAGACCCGTCCTATAGCATGAGATGTGATATCTCAATGCTTATACCAAACCTGAGACCCTTCCTATAGCATGAGATGTGATATCCAACTACTTCCCATTCCAATCCTGAGACCCTTCCTATAGCATGAGATGTGATATCTCAATGCTTCTAATACCAAACCTGAGACCCTTCCTATAACATGAAATGTGATATCCAACTCCTTCCCATTCCAACCTGAGACCCTTCCTATAGCATGAGATGGGATATCCAACTTCTTCCAAATCCAATACTGATACCCTTCCGATAGCATGAGATGTGATGTCCCAATGCTTCTACCAAACCTGAGACCCATACTATGGCATGAGATGTGATATCAAACTCCTTCCCATTCCAATCCTGAGACCCTTCCCATAGCTTGAGGTGTGATATCCAACTCCTTCCCATTCCAATTCTGAGACCCTTCTTATACCATGAGACTTGATATCTCAATGCTTCTAATACCAAACCTGAGACCCGTCCTATAACATGAGATGTGATATCCAAATCCTTCCCCTTCCAAACCTTAGACCCTTCCTTTATCATGAGATGTGGTATCCAACTCCTTCCCATTCCAATCCTGAGACCCTTCCGATATCATGAGATTTGTTATCTCAATGCTTCTAATATCAAACTTGAGACCCTCCCTATAGCATGAGATGTGACATCCAAGTCCTTCCCATTCCAATCCTGAGACCCTTCCTATAGCATGAGATGTGATATCTCTATACTTCTAATACCAAACCTGAGACCCTTCCTATAACATGAGATGGGATATCCAACTCCTTCCCATTCCAATCCTGAGACCCTTCCGATAGCAGAGATGTGATATCTCAATGCTTATACCAAACCTGAGACCCTTCCTATGGCCTGAGATGTCATATACAACTCCTTCCCATTCCAATCCTGAGACCCTTCCTTTAGCATGAGATGTGATATCTCAATGCTTATACCAAATCTGAGACCCTTCCTATAGCATGAGATGTGATATCCAAATCCTTCCCATTCCAATCCTGAGACCCTTCCTATTGCATGAGATGTGATATCTCAATGCTTATACCAAACCTGAGAGCCTACAATCCTGAGACCCTTCCTTTAGCATGAAATGTGATATCTCAATGCTTATACCAAATCTGAGACCCTTCCTATAGCATGAGATGTGATATCCAAGTCCATCCCATTCCAATCCTTAGACCCTTCCTACAGCATGCGATGTGATATCTCAATGATTCTAATACCAAACCAGAGACTCTTACTATAACATGAGATGGGATATCCAACTCCTTCCCATTCCAATCCTGAGCCGCTTCCGATAGCAGAGATGTGATATCTCAATGCTTATACCAAACCTGAGATCCGATAGCAGAGATGTCATATCTCAATGCTTATACCAAACCTGAGACCCTTCCTATGGCATGAGATGTGATATCCAACTCCTTGCCATTCAAATCCTGAGACCCTTCCTATAGCATGAGAAGGGATATCCAACTCCTTCCCAATCCAATCCTGAGACCCTTCCGATAGCAGAGACGTGATATCTCAATGCTTCTACCAAACCTGAGACCCTTCCTTTAGCATGAGATGTGATATCCAAATCCTTCACATTCCAATCCTGAGACCCTTCCTATAGCATGAGATGTGATATCTCAATGCTTCTAATACCAAACCTGAGACCCTCCCTATAGCATGAGATGTGATACCTCAATGCTTCTAATACCAAACCTGAGACTCTTCCTATAACATGAGATGGGATATCCAACTCCTTCCCATTACAATCCTGAGACGCTTCCGAAAGCAGAGATGTGATATCTCAATGCTTATACCAAACCTGAGACCCTTCCTATGGCATGAGATGTCATATACAGATCCTTCCCATTCCAATCCTGAGACCCTTCCTATAGCATGAGATGTGATATCTCAATGCTTATACCAAACCTAAAACCCTTCCTATAGCATGAGATGTGATATCCAACTCCTTCCCATTCCAATCCTGAGACCATTCCTATAGCATGAGATGTGATATCCAATGGCTCTAATACCAAACCTGAGATCCTTCCTCTAACATTAAATGTGATATCCAACTCCTTCCCTTTCCAAACCTGAGAGCCTACCTATAGCATGAGATGTGATATCCAAGTCCTTCCCATTCCAATCCTTAGACCCTTCCTACAGCATGCAATATGATATCTCAATGATTCTAATAACAAACCTGAGACCCGTCCTATAACATGAGATGGGATATCCAAATCCTTCCCGTTCCAAACCTGAGACCCTTCCTTTAGCATGAGATGTGATATCCAGCTCCTTCCCATTCCAATCCTGAGACACTTCCGATAGCAGAGATGTGATATCTCAATGCTTATACCAAACCTGAGACCCTTCCTATAACATGAGATGTGATATCCAAATCCTTCCCGTTCCAAACCTGAGACCCTTCCTTTAGCATGAGATGTGATATCCAGCTCCTTCCCATTCCAATCCTGAGACACTTCCGATAGCATGAGATGTGATATCTCAATGCTTCTAATATCAAAACTGAGACCCTCCCTATAGCATGATATGTGATATCTAAGTCCTTCCCATTCCAATCCTGAGACACTCCCTATAGCATGAGATGTGATATCCAACTCTTTCCCATTCCAATCCTGAGACCCTTCCTATAGCATGAGATATGATATCTCAATACTTCTAATACCAAACGTGAGATCCTTCCGATAACATGAGATGTGATATCCAAATCCTTCCCCTTCCAAACCTGAGTCCCTCCCTTTAGCATGAGATGTGATATCCAACTCCTTCCCATTCCAATCCTGAGACCCTTCTGATAGCATGAGATGTGATATCTCAATGCTTCTAATACCAAACCTGAGATCCTTCCGATAGCATGAGATGTGATATCTCAATGCTTCTAATACCAAACCTGAGATCCTTCCTATAACATGAGATGTGATATCCAAATCCTTCCCCTTCCAAACCTGAGACCCTCCCGGATATCCCATCTCATGCTATAGGAAGGGTCTCAGGTTGGAATGGGAAGGAGTTGGATATGACATCTCATGTTATAGGAAGGGTCTCAGGATTGGAATGGGAAGGACTTGGATATCACATCTCATGTTGTAGGAAGGCTCTCAGGTTTGGAAAGGGAAGGAGTTGGATATCACATTTCATGTTAGAGGTAGGATCTCAGGTTTGGTATTAGAGGCATTGAGATATCACATCTCATGCTATCAGAAGGGTATCAGGATTGGAATGGGAAGGAGTTGGATATCACATCTCATGCTAAAGGGAGGGTCTCAGGTTCGGAAGGGGAAGGATTTGGATGTCACATCTCATGTTATAGGAAGGATCTCAGGTTTGGTATTAGAAGCATTGAGATATCACATCTCATGCTATCGGAAGGATCTCAGGTTTGGTATTAGAAGCATTGAGATATCACATCTCATGCTATAGGAAGGGTCTCAGGATTGGAATGGGAAGGAGTTGGATATCACATCTCATGATAAAGGAAGGGTCTAAGGTTTGGAAGGGGAAGGATTTGGATATCACATCTCATGTTATAGGACGGGTCTCAGGTTTGGTATTAGAAGCATTGAGATATCAAGTCTCATGGTATAGGAAGGGTCTCAGAATTGGAATGGGAAGGAGTTGGATATCACATCTCAAGCTATAGGAAGGGTCTCAGGATTGGAATGGGAAGGAGTTTGATGTCACATCTTATGCCATTGTATGGGTCTCAGGTTTGGTAGAAGCATTGGGATATCACATCTCATGCTATTGGATGGGTATCAGATTGGATTTGGAAGGAGTTGGATATCCCATCTCATGCTATAGGAAGGGTCTCAGGCTGGAATGGGAAGGAGTTGGATATCACATTTAATGTTATAGGAAGGGTCTCAGGATTGGAATGGGAAGGACTTGGATATCATATCTCATGCTATAGGAAGGCTCTCAGGTTTGGAAGGGGAAGGAGTTGGATATCACATTTCATGTTAGAGGAAGGATCTCAGGTTTGGTATTAGAGGCCTTGAGATATCACATCTCATGCTATAGGAAGGGTCTCAGGATTGGAATGGGAAGGAGTTGGATATCACATCTCAAGCTATAGGAAGGGTCTCAGGTTTGGTATAAGCATTGAGATATCACATCTCATGCTATAGGAAGGGTCTCAGGATTGGAATGGGAAGGAGTTGGATATCACATCTCATGTTATAGGAAAGATCTCAGGTTTGGTATTAGAAGCATTGAGACATCACATCTCATGTTATAGGAAGGGTCTTAGGATTGGAATGGGAAGAAGTTGGATATCACATCTCATGCTATAGGAAGGGTCTCAGGTTTGGTATAAGCATTGAGATATCACATCTCATGCTATAGGAAGGGTCTCAGGATTGGAATGGGAAGGAGTTGTATATGACATATCATGCAATAGGAAGGGTCTCAGGTTTGGTATAAGCATTGAGATATCACATCACATGCTATATGAAGGGTCTCAGGATTGGAATGGGAAGGACTTGGATATCACATCTCATGCTATAGGCAGGGTCTCAGGTTTGGAAAGGGAAGGAGATGGATATCACATTTCATGTTAGAGGTAGGATCTCAGGTTTGGTATTAGAGGCATTGAGATATCACATCTCATGCTATCAGAAGGGTCTCAGGATTGGAATGGGAAGGAGTTGTATATCACATCTCATGCTAAAGGGAGGGTCTCAGGTTTGGAAGGGGAAGGATTTGGAAATCACATCTCATGTTATAGGAAGGATCTCAGGTTTGGTATTAGAAGCATTCAGATATCATATCTCATGCTATCGGAAGTATCTCAGGTTTGGTATTAGAGGCATTGAGATATCACATCTCATGCTATCATAAGGGTCTCAGGATTGGAATGGGAAGGAGTTGGATATCACATCTCTTGTTATAGGAAGGATCTCAGGTTTGGTATTAGAAGCATTGAGATATCACATCTCATGCTATAGGAAGGGTCTCAGGATTGGAATGGGAAGGAGTTGGATATCACATCTCATGCTATAGGAAGGGTCTCAGATTTGGTATAAGCATTGAGATATCACATCTCATGCTATAGGAAGGGTCTCAGGATTGGAATGGGAAGGAGTTGGATATCACATCTCATGCTATAGGAAGGGTCTCAGGTTTGGAACGGGAAGGAGTTAGATATCACATCTCATGTTATAGGAAGAGTCTCAGGTTTGGTATAAGCATTGAGATATCACATCTCTGCTATCGGAGGTGTCTCAGGATTGGGACGGGAAGGAATTGGATATCACATCTCATGCTAGAGGAAGGGTATCAGGTTTGGAACGGGAAGGAGTTGGATATCCCATCTCATGTTATAGGACAGGTCTCAGGTTTGATATTAGAAGCATTGAGATATCACATCTCTGCTATTGGAAGGGTCTCAGGATTGGAATGGGAAGGACTTGGATATCAGAATTCATGTTATAGGAAGGGTCTCAGGTTTGGTATTAGAAGCATTGAGATATCACATCTCATGCTATAGGAAGGGTCTCAGGATTGAAATGGGAAGGACTTGGATATCACATCTCATGTTGTAGGAAGGCTCTCAGGTTTGGAAAGGGAAGGAGTTGGATATCACATTTCATGTTAGAGGTAGGATCTCAGGTTTGGTATTAGAGGCATTGAGATATCACATCTCATGCTATCAGAAGGGTATCAGGATTGGAAGGGGAAGGATTTGGATATCACATCTCATGTTATAGGACGGGTCTCAGGTTTGGTATTAGAAGCATTGAGATATCAAGTCTCATGGTATAGGAAGGGTCTCAGAATTGGAATGGGAAGGAGTTGGATATCACATCTCAAGCTATAGGAAGGGTCTCAGGATTGGAATGGGAAGGAGTTTGATGTCACATCTTATGCCATAGTATGGGTCTCAGGTTTGGTAGAAGCATTGGGATATCACATCTCATGCTATTGGATGGGTATCAGATTGGATTTGGAAGGAGTTGGATATCCCATCTCATGCTATAGGAAGGGTCTCAGGCTGGAATGGGAAGGAGTTGGATATCACATTTAATGTTATAGGAAGGGTCTCAGGATTGGAATGGGAAGGACTTGGATATCATATCTCATGCTATAGGAAGGCTCTCAGGTTTGGAAGGGGAAGGAGTTGGATATCACATTTCATGTTAGAGGAAGGATCTCAGGTTTGGTATTAGAGGCCTTGAGATATCACATCTCATGCTATAGGAAGGGTCTCAGGATTGGAATGGGAAGGAGTTGGATATCACATCTCAAGCTATAGGAAGGGTCTCAGGTTTGGTATAAGCATTGAGATATCACATCTCATGCTATAGGAAGGGTCTCAGGATTGGAATGGGAAGGAGTTGGATATCACATCTCATGTTATAGGAAAGATCTCAGGTTTGGTATTAGAAGCATTGAGACATCACATCTCATGTTATAGGAAGGGTCTTAGGATTGGAATGGGAAGAAGTTGGATATCACATCTCATGCTATAGGAAGGGTCTCAGGTTTGGTATAAGCATTGAGATATCACATCTCATGCTATAGGAAGGGTCTCAGGATTGGAATGGGAAGGAGTTGTATATGACATATCATGCAATAGGAAGGGTCTCAGGTTTGGTATAAGCATTGAGATATCACATCACATGCTATATGAAGGGTCTCAGGATTGGAATGGGAAGGACTTGGATATCACATCTCATGCTATAGGCAGGGTCTCAGGTTTGGAAAGGGAAGGAGATGGATATCACATTTCATGTTAGAGGTAGGATCTCAGGTTTGGTATTAGAGGCATTGAGATATCACATCTCATGCTATCAGAAGGGTCTCAGGATTGGAATGGGAAGGAGTTGTATATCACATCTCATGCTAAAGGGAGGGTCTCAGGTTTGGAAGGGGAAGGATTTGGAAATCACATCTCATGTTATAGGAAGGATCTCAGGTTTGGTATTAGAAGCATTCAGATATCATATCTCATGCTATCGGAAGTATCTCAGGTTTGGTATTAGAGGCATTGAGATATCACATCTCATGCTATCATAAGGGTCTCAGTATTGGAATGGGAAGGAGTTGGATATCACATCTCTTGTTATAGGAAGGATCTCAGGTTTGGTATTAGAAGCATTGAGATATCACATCTCATGCTATAGGAAGGGTCTCAGGATTGGAATGGGAAGGAGTTGGATATCACATCTCATGCTATAGGAAGGGTCTCAGATTTGGTATAAAGAGATATAACATCTCATGCTATAGGAAGGGTCTCAGGATTGGAATGGGAAGGAGTTGGATATCACATCTCATGCTATAGGAAGGGTCTCAGGTTTGGAACGGGAAGGAGTTAGATATCACATCTCATGTTATAGGAAGAGTCTCAGGTTTGGTATAAGCATTGAGATATCACATCTCGGCTATCGGAGGTGTCTCAGGATTGGGACGGGAAGGAATTGGATATCACATCTCATGCTAGAGGAAGGGTATCAGGTTTGGAACGGGAAGGAGTTGGATATCCCATCTCATGTTATAGGACAGGTCTCAGGTTTGATATTAGAAGCATTGAGATATCACATCTCTGCTATTGGAAGGGTCTCAGGATTGGAATGGGAAGGACTTGGATATCAGAATTCATGTTATAGGAAGGGTCTCAGGTTTGGTATTAGAAGCATTGAGATATCACATCTCATGCTATAGGAAGGGTCTCAGGATTGAAATGGGAAGGACTTGGATATCACATCTCATGTTATAGGAAGGGTCTCAGGTTTGGTATTAGAAGCATTGCGATATCACATCTCATGCTATAGGAAGGGTCTCAGGTTGGAATGGGAAGGAGTTGGATATGACATCTCATGTTATAGGAAGGGTCTCAGGATTGGAATGGGAAGGACTTGGATATCACATCTCATGCTGTAGGAAGGCTCTCAGGTTTGGAAAGGGAAGGAGTTGGATATCACATTTCATGTTAGAGGTAGGATCTCAGGTTTGGTATTAGAGGCATTGAGATATCACATCTCATGCTATCAGAAGGGTATCAGGATTGGAATGGGAAGGAGTTGGATATCACATCTCATGTTATAGGAAGGATCTCAGGTTTGGTATTAGAAGCATTGAGATATCACATCTCATGCTATCGGAAGGATCTCAGGTTTGGTATTAGAAGCATTGAGATATCACATCTCATGCTATATGAAGGGTCTCAGGATTGGAATGGGAAGGAGTTGGATATCATATCTCATGTTATAGGAAGGATCTCAGGTTTGGTATTAGAAGCATTGAGATATCACATCTCATGCTAGAGGACTGGTCTCAGGATTGGAATGGGAAGGAGTTGGATATCACATCTCATGCTAAAGGAAGGGTCTCAGTTTTGGTAGAAGCATTGAGATTTCACATATCATGCTATAGGAAGGGTCTCAGGATTGGAATGGGAATGAGTTGGATATCACATCTCATGCTATAGGAAGGGTCTCAGGTTTGGTATAAGCATTGAGATATCACATCTCTGCTATCGGAAGGGTCTCAGGATTGGAATGGGAAGGACTTAGATATCACATCTCATGCTATAGGGAGGGTCTCAGTATTGATATTAGAAGCATTGAGATATCACATCTCAAGCTATCGGAAGGGTCTCAAGATTGGAATGGGAAGGAGTTGGATATCACATCTCATGCTATAGGAAGGGTCTCAGGTTAGGAACGGGAAGGAGTTGGATATCATATCTCATGATCTCATGTTATAGGAAGAGTCTCATGCTAAGAACTGATAGACCCTTCCTATAACATGAGATGGGAATATCCAACTCCTTCCCATTCCAATCCTGAGACCCTTCAGATAGCAGAGATGTGATATCTCAATGCTTATACCAAACCTGAGACCCTTCCTATAGCATGAGATGTGATATCCAACTCCTTCCCATTCCAATACTGAGACCCTTCCTATAGCATGAGATGTGATATCTCAATGCTTCTAATATCAAACTTGAGACCCTCCCTATAGCATGAGATGTGATACCTCAATTCTTCTAATACCAAACCTGAGACTCTTCCTATAACATGAGATGGGATATCCAACTCCTTCCCATTACAATCCTGAGACGCTTCTGAAAGCAGAGATGTGATATCTCAATGCTTATACCAAACCTGAGACCCTTCCTATGGCATGAGATGTCATATACAGATCCTTCCCATTCCAATCCTGAGACCCTTCCTATAGCATGAGATGTGATATCTCAATGCTTATACCAAACCTAAAACCCTTCCTATAGCATGAGATGTGATATCCAACTCCTTCCCATTCCAATCCTGAGACCCTTCCTATAGCATGAGATGTGATATCCAATGGCTCTAATACCAAACCTGAGATCCTTCCTCTAACATTAAATGTGATATCCAACTCCTTCCCTTTCCAAACCTGAGAGCCTACCTATAGCATGAGATGTGATATCCAAGTCCTTCCCATTCCAATCCTTAGACCCTTCCTACAGCATGCAATATGATATCTCAATGATTCTAATAACAAACCTGAGAAATGTCCTATAACATGAGATGTGATATCCAACTCCTTCCCATTCCAATCCTGAGACACATCCGATAGCAGAGATGTGATATCTCAATGCTTCTAATACCAAACCTGAGACCAGTCCTATAACATGAGATGGGATATCCAACTCCTTCCCGTTCCAAACCTGAGACCCTTCCTATAGCATGAGATGTGATATCCAACTCCTTCCCATCCCAATCCTGAGACACTTCCGATTGCAGAGATTTGATATCTCAATGCTTATACCAAACCTGAGACTCTTCCTATAACATGAGATGTGATATCCAACTCCTTCCCGTTCCAAACCTGAGACCCTTCCTATAGCATGAGATGTGATATCCAACTCCTTCCCATTCCAATCCTGAGACCCTTATGATAGCATGAGATGTGATAACTCAATGCCTCTAATACCAAATCTGAGATTCTTCCGATAGCATGAGATGTGATATCTCAATGCTTCTTATACCAAACCTGAGATCCTTCCTATAACATGAGATGTGATATCCAAATCCTTCCCCTTCCAAACCTGAGACCCTCCCTTTAGCATGAGATGTGATATCCAACTCCTTCCCATTCCAACCTGAGACCCTTCCTATAGCATGAGATGGGATATCCAACTCCTTGGAATTCCAATTTTGATACCCTTCCGATAGCATGAGATTTGATATCCCAATGCTTATACCAAACCTGAGACCCATACTATGGCATGAGATGTGATATCAAACTCCTTCCCATTCCAATCCTGAGACCATTCCTATAGCTTGAGATGTGATATCCAACTCCTTCCCATTCCAATTCTGAGACCCTTCCTATACCATGAGACTTGATATCTCAATGCTTCTAATACCAAACCTGAGACCCGTCCTATAACATGAGATGTGATATCCAAATCCTTCCCCTTCCAAACCTTAGACCCTTCCTTTATCATGAGATGTGATATCCAACTCCTTCCCATTCCAATCCTGAGACCCTTCCGATATCATGAGATGTGATATCTCAATGCTTCTAATATCAAACTCGAGACCCTCCCTATAGCATGAGATGTGATATCCAAGTCCTTCCCATTCCAATCCTGAGACCCTTCCGATATCATGAGATGTGATATCTCAATGCTTCTAATATCAAACTCGAGACCCTCCCTATAGCATGAGATGTGATATCCAAGTCCTTCCCATTCCAATCCTGAGACCCTTCCTATAGCTTGAGATGTGATATCCAACTCCTTCCCATTCCAATTCTGAGACCCTTCCTATACCATGAGACTTGATATCTCAATGCTTCTAATACCAAACCTGAGACCCGTCCTATAACATGAGATGTGATATCCAAATCCTTCCCCTTCCAAACCTTAGACCCTTCCTTTATCATGAGATGTGATATCCAACTCCTTCCCATTCCAATCCTGAGACCCTTCTGATATCATGAGATGTGATATGTCAATGCTTCTAATATCAAACTCGAGACCCTCCCTATAGCATGAGATGTGATATCCAAGTCCTTCCCATTCCAAACCTGAGATCCTTCCTATAACATGAGATGTGATATCCAACTCCTTCCCATTCCAATCCTGAGACACTTCCTATAGCATGAGATGTGATATCTCAATGCGTATACCAAACCTGAGACCCTTCCTATAGCATGAGATGTGATATCCAACTCCTTCCCATTCCAATCCTGAGACCCTTCCTATTGCATGAGATGTGATATCTCAATGCTTCTAATATCAAACTTGAGACCCTCCCTATAGCATGAGATGTGATATCCAAGTCCTTCCCATTCCAATCCTGAGACACTTCCTATAGCATGAGATGTGATATCTCAATGCTTCTAATACCAAACCTGAGACTCTTGCTATAACATGAGATGGGATATCCAACTCCTTCCCATTGCAATCCTGAGACCCTTCCGATAGCAGAGATGTGATATCTGAATGCTTATACCAAACCTGAGACCCTTCCTACGGCATGAGATGTCATATACAACTCCTTCCCATTCCAATCCTGAGACCCTTCCTATAGCATGAGATGTGATATCTCAATGCTTATACCAAACCTGAGACCCTTCCTATAGCATGAGATGTGATATCCAACTCCTTCCCATTCCAATCCTGAGACCCTTCCTATAGCATGAGATGTGATGTCTCAATGCTTCTAATACCAAACCTGAGATCCTTCCTATAACATGAGATGTGAAATCCAACTCCTTCCATTCCAATCCTGAGACCCTTCCTATAGCATGAGATGTGATATCTCAATGCTTATACTAAACCTGAGACCCTTCCTTTAGCATGAGATGTGATATCCAACTCCTTCCCATTCCAATCCTGAGACCCTTCCTATAGCATGAGATGTGATATCTCAATGCCTCTAATACCAAACCTGAGATCCTTCCTCTAACATGAAATGTGATATCCAACTCCTTCCCTTTCCAAACCTGAGAGCCTATCCATAGCATGAGATGTGATATCCAAGTCCTTCCCATTCCAATCCTTAGACCCTTCCTACAGCATGCAATATGATATCTGAATGATTCTAATAACAATCCTGAAACCCGTCCTATAACATGAGAGGGGATATCCAACTCCTTCCCATTCCAATCCTGAGACACTTCCGATAGCAGAGATGTGATATCTCAATGCTTATACCAAACCTGAGACCCTTCCTATAACATGAGATCGGATATCCAACTCCTTCCCGTTCCAAACCTGAGACCCTTCCTTTAGCATGAGATGTGATATCCAGCTCCTTCCCATTCCAATCCTGAGACACTTCCGATAGCATGAGATGTGATATCTCAATGCTTCTAATATCAAAAATGAGACCCTCCCTATAGCATGTTATGTGATATCTAAGTCCTTCCCATTCCAATCTTGAGACCCTTCCTATAGCATGAGATGTGATATCTCAATGCTTCTACCAAACCTGAGACCATTCCTTTAGCATGAGATGTGATATCCAACTCCTTCCCATTCCAATCCTGAGACCCTTCCTATAGCATGAGATGTGATATCTCAATACCTCTAATACCAAACCTGAGATCCTTCCGATAACATGAGATGTGATATCCAAATCCTTCCCCTTCCAAACCTGAGACCCTCCCTTTAGCATGAGATGTGATATCCAACTCCTTCCCATTCCAATCCTGAGAACCTTCTGATAGCATGAGATGTGATATCTCAATGCTTCTAATACCAAACCTGAGATCCTTCCTATAACATGAGATGTGATATCCAAATCCTCCCCCTTCCAAACCTGAGACCCTCACTTTAGCATGAGATGTGATATCCAAGTCCTTCCCATTGCAATCCTGAGACCCTTCCTATAGCATGGGATGTGATGTCTCAATGCTTCAAATACCAAACCTGAGACCCTTCCTATAACATGAGATGGGAATATCCAACTCCTTCCCATTCCAATCCTGAGACCCTTCCGATAGCAGAGATGTGATATCTCAATGCTTATACCAAACGTGAGATCCTTCCTATAACATGAGATGTGATATCCAACTCCTTCCCATTCCAATCCTGAGACACTTCCTATAGCATGAGATGTGATATCTCACTGCTTATACCAAACCTGAGACCCTTCCTATAGCATGAGATGTGATATCCAACTCCTTCCCATTCCAATCCTGAGACCCTTCCTATAGCATGAGATGTGATATCTCAATGCTTCTAATATCAAACTTGAGACACTCCCTATAGCATGAGATGTGATATCCAAGTCCTTCCCATTCCAATCCTGAGACACTTCCTATAGCATGAGATGTGATGTCTCAATGCTTCTAATACCAAACCTGAGATCCTTCCTATTACATGAGATGTGATATCCAACTCCTTCCATTCCAATCCTGAGACCCTTCCTATAGCATGAGATGTGATATCTCAATGCTTATACCAAACCTGAGACCCTTCCTATAACATGAGATGTGATATCTCAATGCCTCTAATACCAAACCTGAGATCCTTCCTCTAACATGAAATGTGATATCCAACTCCTTCCCTTTCCAAACCTGAGAGCCTATCCATAGCATGAGATGGGATATCCAACTCCTTCCCGTTCCAAACCTGAGACCCTTCCTTTAGCATGAGATGTGATATCCAGCTCCTTCCCATTCCAATCCTGAGACACTTCCGATAGCATGAGATGTGATATCTCAATGCTTCTAATATCAAAACTGAGACCCTCCCTATAGCATGATATGTGATATCTAAGTCCTTCCCATTCCAATCCTGAGACCCTTCCTATAGCGTGAGATGTGATATCTCAATGCTTCTAATATCAAAACTGAGACCCTCCCTATAGCATGATATGTGATATCTAAGTCCTTCCCATTCCAATCCTGAGACCCTTCCAATAGCATGAGATGTGATATCTCAATGCTTCTACCAAACCTGAGACCCTTCCTATAACATAAGATCGGATATCCAACTCCTTCCCGTTCCAAACCTGAGACCCTTCCTTTAGCATGAGATGTGATATCCAGCTCCTTCCCATTCCAATCCTGAGACACTTCTGATAGCATGAGATGTGATATCTCAATGCTTCTAATATCAAAACTGAGACCCTCCCTATAGCATGATATGTGATATCTAAGTCCTTCCCATTCCAATCCTGAGACCCTTCCTATAGCATGAGATGTGATATCTCAATGCTTCTACCAAACCTGAGACCCTTCCTTTAGCATGAGATGTGATATCCAACTACTTCCCATTCCAATCCTGAGACCCTTCCTATAGCATGAGATGTGATATCTCAATACTTCTAATACCAAACCTGAGATCCTTCCGATAACATGAGATGTGATATCCAAATCCTTCCCCTTCCAAACCTGAGACCCTCCCTTTAGCATGAGATGGGATATCCAATTCCTTCCCATTCCAATCCTGAGAACCTTCTGATAGCATGAGATGTGATATCTCAATGCTTCTAATACCAAACCTGAGATCCTTCCGATAGCATGAGATGTGACATCTCAATGCTTCTAATAACAAACCTGAGATCCTTCCTATAACATGAGATGTGATATCCAAATCCTTCCCCTTCCAAACCTGAGACCCTCCCTTTAGCATGAGATGTGATATCCAACTCCTTCCCATTCCAAATCTGAGACCCTTCTGATAGCATGAGATGTGATATCTCATTGCCTCTAATACCAAACCTGAGATCCTACCTCTAACATGAAATGTGATATCCAACTCTTTCCCCTTCCAAACCTGAGAGCCTTCCTATAGCATGAGATGTGATATCCAAGTCCTTCCCATTCCAATCCTGAGACCCTTCCTATAACATGAGATGTGATATCCAACTCCTTCCAATTCCAACCTGAGACCCTTCCTATAGCATGAGATGTGATATCCAACTCCTTCCCTTTCCAAACCTGAGAGCATATCTATAGCATGAGATGTAATATCCAAGTCCTTCCCATTCCAATCCTTAGACCCTTCCTACAGCATGCAATATGATATCTCAATGATTCTAATAACAAACCTGAGACCCGTCCTATAAAACGAGATGGGATATCCAACTCCTTCCCATTCCCATCCTGAGACACTTCCGATAGCAGAGATGTGATATCTCAATGCTTATACCAACCTAAGACCCCTCCTATAACATGAGATGTGATATCCAACTCCTTCCCGTTCCAAACCTGAGACCCTTCCTTTAGCATGAGATGTGATATCCAGCTCCTTCCCATTCCAATCCTGAGACACTTCCGATAACATGAGATGTGATATCTCAATGCTTCTAATATCAAAACTGAGACCCTCCCTATAGCATGATATGTGA
Organism: Ambystoma mexicanum; assembly: GCF_040938575.1. Classification (NCBI taxonomy): domain Eukaryota; kingdom Metazoa; phylum Chordata; class Amphibia; order Caudata; family Ambystomatidae; genus Ambystoma; species Ambystoma mexicanum. The sequence continues at coordinate 2,600,176 of NW_027182510.1, read as the reverse complement.
TATCTCAATGCTTCTACCAAACCTGAGATCCTTCCTATAACATGAGATGTGATATCCAACTCCTTCCCATTCCAATCCTGAGACCCTTCCTATAGCATGAGATGTGATATCTCAATGCTTATACCAAACCTGAGACCCTTCCTATAGCATGAGATGTGATATCCAACTCCTTCCCATTCCAATCCTAAGACCCTTCCTATAGCATGAGATGTGATATCTCAATGCTTCTAATACCAAACCTGAGACTCTTCCTATAACATGAGATGGGATATCCAACTCCTTCCCATTCCAATCCTGAGACCCTTACGATAGCAGAGATGTGATATCTCAATGCTTATACCAAACCTGAGACCCTTCCTACGGCATGAGATGTCATATACAACTCCTTCCCATTCCAATCCTGAGACCCTTCCTATAGCATGAGATGTGATATCTCAATGCTTATACCAAACCTGAGACCCTTCATATAGGATGAGATGTGATATCCAACTCCTTCCCATTCTAATCCTGAGACCCTTCCTATAGCATGAGATGTGATGTCTCAATGCTTCTAATACCAAACCTGAGATCCTTCCTAAAACATGAGATGTGATATCCAACTCCTTCCCATTCCAATCCTGAGACCCTTCCTATAGCATGAGATGTGATATCTCAATGCTTCTAATATCAAACTTGTGACCCTCCCTATAGCATGAGATGTGATATCCAAGTCCTTCCCATTCCAATCCTGAGACACTTCCTATAGCATGAGATGTGATATCTCAATGCTTCTAATACCAAACCTGAGACTCTTCCTATAACATGAGATGGGATATCCAACTCCTTCCCATTCCAATCCTGAGACCCTTCCAAAAGCATAGTTGTGATATCTCAATGCTTATACCAAACCTGAGACCCTTCCTATGGCATGAGATGTCATATACACATCCTTCCCATTCCAATCCTGAGACCCTTCCTATAGCATGAGATGTGATATCTCAATGCTTATACCAAACCTGAGACCCTTCCTATAGCATGAGATGTGATATCCAAGTCCTTCCCATTCCAATCCTGAGACCCTTCCTATAACATGAGATGTGATGTCTCAATGCTTCTAATACCAAACCTGAGATATTTCCTATAACATGAGATGTGATATCCAACTCCTTCCCATTCCAATCCTGAGACCCTTCCTATAGCATGAGATGTGATATCTCAATGCTTATACCAAACCTGAGACCCTTCCTATAGCTTGAGATGTCATATCCAACTCCTTCCCATTCCAATCCTGAGACCCTTCCTATAGCATGAGATGTGATATCTCAAGGCCTCTAATACCAAACCTGAGATCCTTCCTCTAACATGAAATGTGATATCCAACTCCTTCCCCTTCCAAACCTGAGAGCCTTCCTATAGCATGAGATATGATATCCAAGTCCTTCCCATTCCAATCCTGAGACCCTTCCTATAACATGAAATGTGATATCCAACTCCTTCCCATTCCACCCTGAGACCCTTCCTATAGCATGAGATGGGATATCCAACTTCTTCCAAATCCAATACTGATACCCTTCCGATAGCATGAGGTGTGATATCCAACTCCTTCCCATTCCAATTCTGAGACCCTTCTTATACCATGAGACTTGATATCTCAATGCTTCTAATACCAAACCTGAGACCCGTCCTATAACATGCGATGTGATATCCCAATGCTTCTACCAAACCTGAGACCCATACTATGGCATGAGATGTGATATCAAACTCCTTCCCATTCCAATCCTGAGACCCTTCCTATAGCTTGAGGTGTGATATCCAACTCCTTCCCATTCCAATTCTGAGACCCTTCTTATACCATGAGACTTGATATCTCAATGCTTCTAATACCAAACCTGAGACCCGTCCTATAACATGAGATGTGATATCCAAATCCTTCCCCTTCCAAACCTTAGACCCTTCCTTTATCATGAGATGTGATATCCAACTCCTTCCCATTCCAATCCTGAGACCCTTCCGATATCATGAGATTTGTTATCTCAATGCTTCTAATATCAAACTTGAGACCCTCCCTATAGCATGAGATGTGACATCCAAGTCCTTCCCATTCCAATCCTGAGACCCTTCCGATAGCAGAGATGTGATATCTCAAAGCTTATACCAAACCTGAGACCCTTCCTATGGCCTGAGATGTCATATACAACTCCTTCCCATTCCAATCCTGAGACCCTTCCTTTAGCATGGGATGTGATATCTCAATGCTTATACCAAATCTGAGACCCTTCCTATAGCATGAGATGTGATATCCAATTCCTTCCCATTCCAATCCTGAGACCCTTCCTATAGCATGAGATGTGATATCTCAATGCTTATACCAAACCTGAGAGCCTACCTATAGCATGAGATGTGATATCCAAGTCCATCCCATTCCAATCCTTAGACCCTTCCTACAGCATGCAATGTGATATTTCAATGATTCTAATACCAAACCGGAGACTCTTCCTATAACATGAGATGGGATATCCAACTCCTTCCCATTCCAATCCTGAGCTGCTTCCGATAGCAGAGATGTGATATCTCAATGCTTATACCAAACCTGAGAACCTTCCTATAACATGAGATGTGATATCCAACTCCTTCCCGTTCCAAACCTGAGACACTAACTATAGCATATGTGATATCCAACTGCTTCCCATTCCAAACATGAGACCCTTCCTATAGCAAGAAAGTAATATCCAACTCCTACCCATTCCAATCCTGAGACCCTTCCTATAGCAAGAGATGTGATATCCAAATCCTTCCCATTCCAATCCTGAGACCCTTCCTATAACATGAGATGTGATATCCAACTCCTTCCCATTCAAATCCTGAGACCTTTCCTATAGCATGAGAAGGGATGTCCAACTCCTTCCCAATCCAATCCTGAGACCCTTCCGATAGCAGAGACGTGATATCTCAATGCTTCTACCAAACCTGAGACCCTTCCTTTAGCATGAGATGTGATATCCAAATCCTTCACATTCCAATCCTGAGACCCTTCCTATAGCATGAGATATGATATCTCAATGCTTCTAATACCAAACCTGAGATCCTTCCTATAACATGAGATGTGATATCCAATTCCTTCCCATTCCAAACCTGAGACCCTTCCTATAGCATGAGATGTGATGTCTCAATGCTTCTAATACCAAACCTGAGATCCTTCCTATAACATGAGATGTGATATCCAACTCCTTCCATTCCAATCCTGAGACCCGTCCTATAGCATGAGATGTGATATCTCAATGCTTATACCAAACCTGAGACCCTTCCTATAGCATGAGATGTGATATCCAACTACTTCCCATTCCAATCCTGAGACCCTTCCTATAGCATGAGATGTGATATCTCAATGCTTCTAATACCAAACCTGAGATCCTTCCTCTAACATGAAATGTGATATCCAACTCCTTCCCTTTCCAAACCTAAGAGCCTATCTATAGCATGAGATGTGATATCCAAGTCCTTCCCATTCCAATCCTTAGACCCTTCCTACAGCATGCAATATGATATCTCAATGATTCTAATAACAAACCTGAGACCCGTCCTATAGCATGAGATATGATATCCAAGTCCTTCCCATTCCAATCCTGAGACCCTTCCTATAACATGAAATGTGATATCCAACTCCTTCCCATTCCAACCTGAGACCCTTCCTATAGCATGAGATGGGATATCCAACTTCTTCCAAATCCAATACTGATACCCTTCCGATAGCATGAGATGTGATATCCCAATGCTTCTACCAAACCTGAGACCCATACTATGGCATGAGATGTGATATCAAACTCCTTCCCATTCCAATCCTGAGACCCGTCCTATAACATGAGATGTGATATCCAAATCCTTCCCCTTCCAAACCTTAGACCCTTCCTTTATCATGAGATGTGATATCCAACTCCTTCCCATTCCAATCCTGAGACCCTTCCGATATCATGAGATGTGATATCTCAATGCTTCTAATATCAAACCTGAGACCCTCCCTATAGCATGAGATGTGATATCCAAGTCCTTCCCATTCCAAACCTGAGACCCTTCCTACAGCATGCGATGTGATATCTCAATGCTTCTAATACCAAATCTGAGACCAGTCCTATAACATGAGATGGGATATCCAACTCCTTCCCGTTCCAATCCTGAGACACTTCCGATTGCAGAGATGTGATATCTCAATGCTTATACCAAACCTGAGACTCTTCCTATAACATGAGATGTGATATACAACTCCTTCCCGTTCCAAACCTGAGACCCTTCCTATAGCATGAGATGTGATATCCAACTCCTTCCCATTCCAATCCTGAGACCCTTCCGTATGCATGAGATGTGATATCTCAATGCCTCTAATACCAAACCTGAGATCCTTCCTATAACATGTGATGTGATATTCAATTCCTTCCCCTTCCAAACCTGAGACCCTCCCTTTAGTATGAGATGTGATATCCAACTCCTTCCCATTCCAATCCTGAGACCCTTATGATAGCATGAGATGTGATATCTCAATGCCTCTAATACCAAACCTGAGATACTTCCGATAGCATGAGATGTGATATCTCAATGCTTCTAATACCAAACCTGAGATCCTTCCTATAACATGAGATGTGATATCCAACTCCTTCCCATTCCAATCCTGAGACCCTTCTGATAGCATGAGATGTGATATCTCAATGCCTCTCATACCAAACCTGAGATCCTACCTCTAAAATGAAATGTGATATCCAACTCCTTCCCTTTCCAAACCTGAGACCATACCTATAGCATGAGATGTGATATCCAAGTCCTTCCCATTCCAATCCTGAGACCCTTCCTATAGCATGAGATGTGATCTCTCAATGTCTCGTCGTCGTGTTGAGTCTGCAGCAGCAGAGTTGAGTAAAAGACGTCCCAAATGAAGGAACCCGCACAGTTTGTTACCACAGCAGGGCAACGGAGCGGCGGTGTGTATCTGAGCCAAATGTACACTTCTCACTTCAGACCTGGGAACGCCAAGTGTACGAATCATGTGAGAGTGACAAGGACTCGATATACTACACAACCTGGCGGCGGTTACAGAGCAAGACTCCTGTGTAGGCTGGTCAGTCTGCTGGATGGCCCAGAGACGCTTCCGAAGGCTTACTAGCAGGAGATGGTGAAGATGCCGAGAATAGCTGTCCCCGCTATTCCAAGGGTCGAAGTACCAGTACAGGCCTTCTGGTTCGATCAAAGGTGAAAAGGGTTTCACAAGGCGACAGCAGTGCAGAGGAGCAGTCCTTCAGCGGGTCACCAGCGATTCCTCGGTTCAGCCTCTTGGTTGCAGGATACTTGGCTCCTGTATTCCTTCGTTCGTGAGAACTCAGGAGATCGACATGGTAGTGGTGTTTCCAGCCCCCTCTTATCCACGGTTCCCTTCGCGCCAAAACGGAGGGTACCCAATGGGAGATCCGCTCATCAACACTCACACCATTCGTGGACCTATCACGGACCACGGTGGTCCCAGGCATTCACACCACCCTAGACTCTCTGGCACCCAGGATGTGTATTGGGACCAGACATCCCGCCCACATCCTGGAGGCACACACAAGACATGTAGAAGCCCGCAAAAGCATCTGTGTTTCGCGGGAAAGTACATGCCCAAATAAGGAAGGCCCCAGGTCGGCTCGACCTGGGGAAGGTGAAGGGAGCAAGATGGTCAGCGGACAGGACAAAGGAGCCTCGTGGTCTGGCCATTTTGGGCTCTAGGCCACCATTTTGGGTTAAGCATGAGAAACGCGCTTAGAACGCTAAAAGGAGCTCAAAACACAATAAACGATCGCTGCCACCATTCCCGTCCGTGAATCACTTGCACCGATCAGTTACAATCCTGGAAGAGTATCTAGGGCCTGTAGAAGGCTAGAGACCCAAGAGAGCAGTAACTTATCTTACAGTGCCCTCTTGTGTCATGTTGCACGAAAGCCGCAACATGATAAAAGAAACTACGGAAACGAGCGTTTCCTGGTACTGACTGTCTTAAGGGCATGACAGTTTCCCCGTAAGAAAGGAGCGAAAGCCCAGAGGAGTGCGGCAGAAGGCTGCACTTCTCTGGCAAAGTCGAGAACAAGGTGAAAAACAACAGCAAAAAGTTTAGGGGTTGCCACATGGAAGGAAAATTACCTACAATTACGAAATCTTTCCTAACACTCGCCCCTCCCAGACTATGGACAGGGGGAACTAATCCACCCCTGGATGAGTCTCTTGTTCAGCTCGGTTAAACATTCTGCACAACCCATCAGCATTGCTATGTTGGACACCTGGCCTATGCTCAATAGTGAAGTGGAAGCCTTGTAGACTTATGGACCACCTAAGCAACTTTGGATTCTCCCCCTTCATGTTTATTAGCCACTTTAAGGGCTTATGGTCAGTTTGCACAGTGAAGTGGGTCCCATAGAGGTAGGGCCTCAGCTTCCTTAGGGCCCACACAACAGAGAAACATTCTTTCTCTACCGTGGACCATCTGAGCTCTCTGTCCTTAAGCTGGCGACTAATAAAACCGATAGGGTGTTCCTTACCCTTCTCATCTACTTGTGATAGTACAGTGGATTGGAATGGGAAGGAGTTGGATTACCCATCTCATGTTATAGGAAGAGTCTCAGGTTTGGTATAAGCATTGAGATATCACATCTCTGCTATCGGAAGCAGCTCAGGATTGGAATGGGAAGGAGTTGGATATCCCATCTCATGTTATAGGAAGAGTCTCCGGTTTGGTATTAGAATCATTGAAATATCACATCGCATGCTGTAGGAAGGGTCTAAGGATTGGAATGGGATGGACTTGGATATCACATCTCATGCTATAGGTAGGCTCTCAGGTTTGGTATAAGCATTGAGATATCACATCTCATGCTATAGGAAGGGTCTCAGGATTGGAATGGGAAGGAATTGGATATCACATCTCATGCTATAGGAAGGGTCTCAGATTTGGTATAAGCATTGAGATATCACATCCCATGCTAAAGGAAGGGTCTCAGGATTGGAATGGGAAGGAGTTGTATATGACATCTCAGGCCATAGGAAGGGTCTCAGGTTTGGTATAAGCTTTGAGATATCACATCTCTGCTATCGGAAGGGTCTCAGGATTGGAATGGGAAGGACTTGGATGTCACATCTCATGCTATAGGGAGGGTCTCAAGTTTGATATTAGAAGCATTGAGATAACAAATCTCATGATATCGGAAGGGTCTCAGGATTGGAATGGGAAGGAGTTGGATATCACATCTCATGATAAAGGAAGGGTCTAAGGTTTGGAAGGGGAAGGATTTGGATATCACATCTCATGTTATAGGACGGGTCTCAGGTTTGGTATTAGAAGCATTGAGATATCAAGTCTCATGGTATAAGAAGGGTCTCAGAATTGGAATGGGAAGGAGTTGGATATCACACCTCAAGCTATAGGAAGGGTCTCAGGATTGGAATGGGAAGGAGTTTGATATCACATCTCATGCCATAGTATGGGTCTCAGGTTTGGTAGAAGCATTGGGATATCACATCTCATGTTATAGGACGGGTCTCAGGTTTGGTATTAGAAGCATTGAGATATCAAGTCTCATGGTATAAGAAGGGTCTCAGAATTGGAATGGGAAGGAGTTGGATATCACACCTCATGCTATCGGAAGGGTATCAGTATTGGATTTGGAAGAAGTTGGATATCCCATCTCATGCTATAGGAAGGGTCTCAGGGTGGAATGGGAAGGAGTTGGATATCACATTTCATGTTATAGGAAGGGTCTCAGGATTGGAATGGGAAGGACTTGGATATCATATCTCATGCTATAGGAAGGCTCTCAGGTTTGGAAGGGGAAGGAGTTGGATATCACATTTCATGTTAGAGGAAGGATCTCAGGTTTGGTATTAGAGGCCTTGAGATATCACATCTCATGCTATAGGAAGGGTCTCAGGATTGGAATGGGAAGGAGTTGGATATGACATCTCAAGCTATAGGAAGGGTCTCAGGTTTGGTATAAGCATTGAGATATCACATCTCATGCTATAGGAAGGGTCTCAGGATTGGAATGGGAAGGAGTTGGATATCACATCTCATGTTATAGGAAATATCTCAGGTTTGGTATTAGAAGCATTGAGACATCACATCTCATGTTATAGGAAGGGTCTCAGGATTGGAATGGGAAGGACTTGGATATCACATCTCATGCTATAGGAAGGGTCTCAGGTTTGGTATAAGCATTGAGATATCACATCTCATGCTATAGGAAGGGTCTCAGGATTGGAATGGGAAGGATATGTATATGACATCTCATGCCATAGGAAGGGTCTCAGGTTTGGTATAAGCATTGAGATATCACAACTATGCTTTTGGAAGGGTCTCAGGATTGGAATGGGAAGGAGTTGGATATCCCATCTCATGTTATAGGAAGAGTCTCAGGTTTGGTATTAGAAGCATTGAGATATCACATCTCATGCTATAGGAAGTGTCTCAGGATTGGAATGGGAAGGACTTGGATATCACATCTCATGCTATAGGGAGGGTCACAAGTTTGATATTAGAAGCATTGAGATATCACATCTCATGCTATAGGAAGGGTCTCAGGATTGGAATGGAAGGAGTTGGATATCACATCTCATGTTTTAGGAAGGATCTCAGGTTTGGTATTAGAAGCATTGAGACATCACATCTCATGCTATAGGAAGGGTCTCAGGATTAGAATGGGAAGGAGTTGGATATCACATCTCATGCTATATGAAGGGTCTCAGGTTTGGTATAAGCATTGAGATATCACATCTCATGCTATAGGAAGGGTCTCAGGATTGGAATGGGAAGGAGTTGTATATGACATCTCATGCCGTAGGAAGGGTCTCAGGTTTGGTATAAGCATTGAGATATCACATCTCTGCTATCGTAAGGGTCTCAGGATTGGAATGGGAAGGAGTTGGATATCCCATCTCATGTTATAGGAAGAGTCTCAGGTTTGGTATTAGAAGCATTGAGATATCACATCTCATGCTATAGGAAGGGTCTCAGGATTGGAATGGGAAGGAGTTGGATATCACATCTCATGCTATAGGAAGGGTCTCAGGTTTGGTATAAGCATTGAGATATCACATCTCATGCTATAGGAAGGGTCTCAGGATTGGAATGGGAAGGAGTTGGATATCACATCTCATGTTATAGGAAGGATCTCAGGTTTGGTAGAAGCATTGAGATATCACATCTCATGCTATAGGAAGGGTCTCAGGATTGGAATGGGAAGGACTTAGATATCACATATCATGCTATAGGGAGGGTCTCAGTTTTGATATTAGAAGCATTGAGATATCACATCTCATGTTATCGGAAGTGTCTCAGGATTGGAATGGGAAGGAGCTGGATATCACATCTCATGCTAAAGGAAGGGTCTCAGGTTTGGAACGGGAAGGAGTTGGATATCACATCTCATGTTATAGGAAGGGTCTTAGGTTGGTATAAGCATTGAGATATCACATCTCTGCTATCGGAAGTGTCTCAGGATGGGAATGGGAAGGAGTTGGATATCCCATCTCGTTTTATAGGACGGGTCTCAGATTTGTTATTAGAATCATTGAGATATCATATTGCATGCTGTAGGAAGGGTCTAAGGATTGGAATGGGAAGGACTTGGATATTACATCTCATGCTATAGATATGCTCTCAGGTTTGGAAAGGGAAGGAGTTGGATATCACATTTCATGTTAGAGGAAGGATCTCAGGTTTGGTATTAGAGGCATTGAGATATCACATCTCATGCTATAGGAAGGGTCTCAGGTTGGAATTGGAAGGAGTTGGATATCACATCTCATGTTATAGGAAGGGTCTCAGGATTGGAATGGGAAGGACTTGGATATCACATCTCATGCTATAGGAAGGCTCTCAGGTTTGGAAGGGGAAAGAGTTGGATATCACATTTCATGTTAGAGGTAGGATCTCAGGTTTGGTATTAGAGGCAATGAGATATCACATCTCATGCTATCAGAAGGGTCTCAGGTTGGAATTGGAAGGAGTTGGATATCACATCTCATGCTAAAGGGAGGGTCTCAGGTTTGGAAGGGGAAGGATTTGGATATCACATCTCATGTTATAGGAAGGATCTCAGGTTTGTTATTAGAAGCATTGAGATGTCACATCTCATGCTATCGGAAGGATCTCAGGTTTGGTATTAGAAGCATTGAGATATCACATCTCATGCTATCAGAAGGTTCTCAGGATTGGAATGGGAAGGAGTTGGATATCCCATCTCATGCTAAAGGGAGGGTCTCAGGTTTGGAAGGGGAAGGATTTGGATATCACATCTAATGTTATCGGAAGGATCTCAGGTTTGGTATTAGAAGTATTGAGATATCACATCTCATGCTATAGGAAGGGTCTCAGGATTGGAATGGGAAGTAGTTGGATATCACATCTCATGCTAAAGGAAGGGTCTCAGGTTTGGTAGAAGCATTGAGATATCACATCTCATGCTATAGGAAGGGTCTCAGGATTGGAATGGGAAGGACTTAGATATCACATATCATGCTATAGGGAGGGTCTCAGTTTTGATATTAGAAGCATTGAGATATCACATCTCATGCTATCGGAAGTGTCTCAGGATTGGAATGGGAAGGAGCTGGATATCACATCTCATGCTAAAGGAAGGGTCTCAGGTTTGGAACGGGAAGGAGTTGGATATCCGATCTTATGTTATAGGAAGGGTCTCAGGTTTGGTAGAAGCATTGAGATATCACATCTCATGCTATTGGAAGGGTCTCAGGATTGGAATGGGAAGGACTTAGATATCACATATCATGATATAGGGAGGGTCTCAGTTTTGATATTAGAAGCATTGAGATATCACATCTCACGCTATAGGAAGGGTCTCAGGATTGGAATGGGAAGGACTTAGATATCACATATCATGCTATAGGGAGGGTCTCAGTTTTGATATTAGAAGCATTGAGATATCACATCTCATGCTATCGGAAGTGTCTCAGGATTGGAATGGGAAGGAGCTGGATATCACATCTCATGCTAAAGGAAGGGTCTCAGGTTTGGAACGGGAAGGAGTTGGATATCCCATCTCATGCTATGGATAGGCTCTCAGGTTTGGAAAGGGAAGGAGTTGGATATCACATTTCATGTTAGAGGAAGGATCTCAGGTTTGGTATTAGAGGCATTGAGATATCACATCTCATGTTATAGGAAGGGTCTCAGGTTTGTTATAAGCATTGAGATATCACATCTCATGCTATAGGAAGGGTCTCAGGATTGGAATGGAAGGAGTTGGATATCACATCTCATGTAATAGGAAGGATCTCAGGTTTGGTATTAGAAGCATTGAGACATCACATCTCATGCTATAGGAAGTGTCTCAGGATTGGAATGGGAAGGACTTGGATATCACATCTCATGCTATAGGGAGTGTCTCAAGTTTGATATTAGAAGCATTGAGATATCACATCTCATGCTATAGGAAGGGTCTCAGGATTGGAATGGGAAGGAGTTGGATATCACATCTCATGCTATAGGAAGGGTCTCAGGTTTGGTATAAGCAGTGAGATATCACATCTCATGCTATAGGAAGTGTCTCAGGATTGGAATGGGAAGGAGTTGGATATCACATCTCATGTTATAGGAAGGATCTCACGTTTGGTATAAGCATTGAGATATCACATCTCTGCTATCGGAAGGGTCTCAGGATTGGAATGGGAAGGAGTTGGATATTCCCATCTCATGTTATAGGAAGGGTCTCAGGTTTGGTATTTGAAGCATTGAGACATCACATCCCATGCTATAGGAAGGGTCTCAGGATTGCAATGGGAAGGACTTGGATATCACATCTCATGCTAAAGTGAGGGTCTCAGGTTTGGAAGGGGGAGGATTTGGATATCACATCTCATGTTATAGGAAGGATCTCAGGTTTGGTATTAGAAGCATTGAGATATCACATCTCATGCTATCAGAAGGTTCTCAGGATTGGAATGGGAAGGAGTTGGATATCACATCTCATGCTAAAGGGAGGGTCTCAGGTTTGGAAGGGGAAGGATTTGGATATCACATCTCATGTTATCGGAAGGATCTCAGGTTTGGTATTAGAGGTATTGAGATATCACATCTCATGCTATAGGAAGGGTCTCAGGATTGGAATGGGAAGGAGTTGGATATCACATCTCATGCTAAAGGAATGGTCTCAGGTTTGGTAGAAGCATTGAGATATCACATCTCATGCTATAGGAAGGGTCTCAAGATTGGAATGGGAAGGACTTAGATATCACATAACATGCTATAGGGAGGGTCTCATTTTTGATATTAGAAGCATTGAGATATCACATCTCATGCTATCGGAAGTGTCTCAGGATTGGAATGGGAAGGAGCTGGATATCACATCTCATGCTAAAGGAAGGGTCTCAGGTTTGGAACGGGAAGGAGTTGGATATCCGATCTCATGTTATAGGAAGGGTCTCAGGTTTGGTATAAGCATTGAGATATCACATCTCTGCTATCGGAAGTGTCTCAGGATTGGAATGGGAAGGAGTTGGATATCCCCTCTCATGTTATAGGACGGGTCTCAGGATTGTTATTAGAATCATTCAGATATCATATTGCATGCTGTAGGAAGGGTCTAAGGATTGGAATGGGAAGGACTTGGATATCACATCTCATGCTATGGATAGGCTCTCAGGTTTGGAAAGGGAAGGAGTTGGATATCACATTTCATGTTAGAGGAAGGATCTCAGGTTTGGTATTAGAGGCATTGAGATATCACATCTCATGCTATAGGAAGGGTCTCAGGATTGGAATGGGAAGGAGTTGGATATCACATCTCATGCTAAAGGAAGGGTCTCAGGTTTAGTATAAGCATTGAGATATCACATCTCATGCTATAGGAAGGGTCTCAGGATTGGAATGGAAGGAGTTGGATTTCACATCTCATGTTATAGGAAGGATCTCAGGTTTGGTATTAGAAGCATTGAGACATCACATCTCATGCTATAGGAAGGGTCTCAGGATTGGAATGGGAAGGAGTTGGATATCACATCTCATGCTATAGGAAGGGTCTCAGGTTTGGTATAAGCATTGAGATATCACATCTCATGCTATAGGAAGGGTCTCAGGATTGGAATGGGAAGGAGTTGTATATGACATCTCATGCCGTAGGAAGGGTCTCAGGTTTGGTATAAGCATTCAGATATCACATCTCTGCTATCGGAAGGGTCTCAGGATTGCAATGGGAAGGAGTTGGATATCCCATCTCATGTTATAGCAAGAGTCTCAGGTTTGGTATTAGAAGCATTGAGATATCACATCTCATGCTATAGGAAGTGTCTCAAGATTGGAATGGGAAGGACTTGGATATCACATCTCATGCTATAGGGAGGGTCTCAAGTTTGATATTAGAAGCATTGAGATATCACATCTCATGCAATAGTAAGGGTCTCAGGATTGGAATGGGAAGGAGTTGGATATCACATCTCATGCTATAGGAAGGGTCTCAGGTTTGGTATACGCAGTGAGATATCACATCTCATGCTATAGGAAGTGTCTCAGGATTGGAATGGGAAGGAGTTGGATATCACATCTCATGTTATAGGAAGGATCTCAGGTTTGGAATGGGAAGGACTTGGATATCACATCTCATGCTATAGGGAGGGTCTCGAGTTTGATATTAGAAGCATTGACATATCACATCTCATGATATCGGAAGGGTCTCAGGATTGGAATGGGAAGGAGTTGGATATCACATCTCATGATAAAGGAAGGGTCTAAGGTTTGGAAGGGGAAGGATTTGGATATCACATCTCATGTTATAGGACGGGTCTCAGGTTTGGTATTAGAAGCATTGAGATATCAAGTCTCATGGTATAGGAAGGGTCTCAGAATTGGAATGGGAAGGAGTTGGATATCACATCTCAAGCTATAGGAAGGGTCTCAGGATTGGAATGGGAAGGACTTGGATATCACATCTCATGCTATAGGGAGGGTCTCGAGTTTGATATTAGAAGCATTGAGATATCACATCTCATGATATCGGAAGGGTCTCAGGATTGGAATGGGAAGGACTTGGATATCACATCTCATGCTATAGGGAGGGTCTCGAGTTTGATATTAGAAGCATTGAGATATCACATCTCATGATATCGGAAGGGTCTCAGGATTGGAATGGGAAGGAGTTGGATATCACATCTCATGATAAAGGAAGGGTCTAAGGTTTGGAAGGGGAAGGATTTGGATATCACATCTCATGTTATAGGACGGGTCTCAGGTTTGGTATTAGAAGCATTGAGATATCAAGTCTCATGGTATAGGAAGGGTCTCAGAATTGGAATGGGAAGGAGTTGGATATCACATCTCAAGCTATAGGAATGGTCTCAGGATTGGAATGGGAAGGAGTTTGATATCACATCTCATGCCATAGTATGGGTCTCAGGTTTGGTATAAGCATTGGGATATCAAATCTCATGCTATCGGAAGGGTATCAAAATTGGAATTCCAAGGAGTTGGATATCCCATCTCATGCTATAGGAAGGGTCTCAGGTTGGAATGGGAAGGAGTTGGATATCACATCTCATGCTAAAGGGAGGGTCTCAGGTTTGGAAGGGGAAGGATTTGGATATCACATCTCATGTTATAGGAAGGATCTCAGGTTTGGTATAAGAAGCATTGAGATATCACATCTCATGCTATCGGAAGAATCTCAGATTTGGTATTAGAGGCATTGAGTTATCACATCTCATGCTATCATAAGGGTCTCAGGATTGGAATGGGAAGGAGTTGGATATCACATCTCATGCTATAGGAAGGGTCTCAGGTTTGGAACGGGAAGGAGTTGGATATCACATCTCATGTTATAGGAAGAGTCTCAGGTTTGGTATAAGCATTGAGATATCAAATCTCTGCAATCGGAAGTGTCTCAGGATTGGGATGGGAAGGAGTTGGATATCACATCTCATGCTATAGGAAGGGTCTCAGGTTTGGAACGGGAAGGAGTTGGATATCCCATCTCATGTTATAGGACTGGTCTCAGGTTTGGTATTAGAAGCATTGAGATATCACATCTCTGCTATCGGATGTGTCTCAGGATTGGAATGGGAAGGAGTTGGATATCACATCTCATGTTATAGGACATTTCTCAGGTTTGTTATTAGAATCATTGAGATATCATATTGCATGCTGTAGGAAGGGTCTAAGGATTGGAATGGGAAGGACTTGGATATCACATCTCATGCTATAGGTAGGCTCTCAGGTTTGGAAAGGGAAGGAGTTGGATATCACATTTAATGTTAGAGGAAGGATCTCAGGTTTGGTATTAGAGCCATTGGATATCACATCTCATGCTATAGGAAGGGTCTCAGGATTGGAATGGGAAGGAGTTGGATATCACATCTCATGCTATAGGAAGGGTTTTAGGTTTGGTATAAGCATTGAGATATCACATCTCATGCTATAGGAAGGGTCTCAGGATTGGAATGGGAAGGATCTGTATATGACATCTCATGCCATAGGAAGGGTCTCAGGTTTGGTATAAGCATTGAGATATCACATCTCTGCTTTCGGAAGCGTCTCAGGATTGTAATGGGAAGGAGTTGGATATCCCATCTCATGTTATAGGAAGAGTCTCAGGTTTGGTATTAGAAGAATTGAGGTATCACATCTCATGCTATAGGGAGGGTCTCAAGTTTGATATTAGAAGCATTGAGATATCACATCTCATGCTATAGGAAGGGTCTCAGTATTGGAATGGGAAGGAGTTGGATATCACATCTCATGCTATAGGAAGGGTCTCAGGTTTGGTATAAGCATTGAGATATCACATCTCTGCTATCTGAAGGGTCTCAGGATTGGAATGGGAAGGAGTTGGATATTCCCATCTCATGTTATAGGAAGGGTCTATCAGTTCTTAGCATGAGACTCTTCCTATAACATGAGATCATGAGATATGATATCCAACTCCTTCCCGTTCCTAACCTGAGACCCTTCCTATAGCATGAGATGTGATATCCAACTCCTTCCCATTCCAATCTTGAGACCCTTCCGATAGCTTGAGATGTGATATCTCAATGCTTCTAATATCAATACTGAGACCCTCCCTATAGCATGAGATGTGATATCTAAGTCCTTCCCATTCCAATCCTGAGACCCTTCCGATAGCAGAGATGTGATATCTCAATGCTTATACCAAACCTGAGACCCTTCCTATAGCATGAGATGTGATATCCAACTCATTCCCATTCCAATCCTGAGACCCTTCCTATAGCATGATATGTGAAATCTCAATGCTTCTACCAAAACTGAGACCCTTCCTTTAGCATGAGATGTGATATCCAACTCCTTCCCATTCCAATCCTGAGACCAGTCCTCTAGCATGAGATGTGATATCTCAATGCTTCTAATACCAAACCTGAGATCCTTCCTATAACATGAGATATGATATCCAACTCCTTCCCATTCCAATCCTGAGACCCTTCATATAGCATGAGATGTGATATCTCAATGCTTCTAATACCAAACCTGAGATCCTTCCGATAGCATGAGATGTGATATCTCAATGCTTCTAATACCAAACCTGAGATCCTTCCTATAACATGAGATGTGATATCCAACTCCTTCCCATTCCAATCCTGATACCCTTCTGATAGCATGAGATGTGATATCTCAATGCCTCTAATACCAAACCTGAGATCCTACCTCTAACATGAAATGTGATATCCAACTCCTTCCCTTTCCAAACCTGAGAGCCTTCCTACAGCATGAGATGTGATATCCAAGTCCTTCCCATTCCAATCCTGAGACCCTTCCTATAACATGAGATGTCATATCCAACTCCTTCCCATTCCAACCTGAGACCCTTCCTATAGCATGAGATGTGATATCGCAATGCTTCTAATACCAAACCTGAGACCCTTCCTATAACATGAGATGTGATATCCAAGTCCTTCCCATTTCAATCCTGAGACCCTTCCTATAGCATGAGATGTGATATCTCAATGCTTCTAATACCAAACCTGAGAACCTTCCTATAACATGAATTCTGATATCCAAGTCCTTCCCATTCCAATCCTGAGACCCTTCCAATAGCAGAGATGTGATATCTCAATGCTTCTAATATCAAACCTGAGACCTGTCCTATAACATGAGATGGGATATCCAACTCCTTCCCGTTCCAAACCTGATACCCTTCCTCTAGCATGAGATGTGATATCCAATTCCTTCCCGTCCCAATCCTGAGACACCTCCGATAGCAGAGATGTGATATCTCAATGCTTATCCTGAGACCCTTCCTATAACATTAAATGTGATATCCAACTCCTTCCCATTCCAGCCTGAGACCCTTCCTATAGCATGAGATGGGATATCCAACTCCTTCCAAATCCAATCTGATACCCATCCAATAGCATGAGATGTGATATCCCAATGCTTCTACCAAACCTGAGACCCATACTATGGCATGTGATGTGACATCAAACTCCTTCCCATTCCAATCCTGAGACCCTTCCTATAGCTTGAGATGTGATATCCAACTCCTTCCCATTCCAATTCTGAGACCCTTCCTATACCATGAGACTTGATATCTCAATGCTTCTAATACCAAACCTGAGACCCGTCCTATAACATGAGATGTGATATCCAAATCCTTCCCCTTCCAATCCTGATACCCTTCTGATAGCATGAGATGTGATATCTCAATGCCTCTAATACCAAACCTGAGATCCTACCTCTAACATGAAATGTGATATCCAACTCCTTCCCTTTCCAAACCTGAGAGCCTTCCTACAACATGAGATGTGATATCCAAGTCCTTCCCATTTCAATCCTGAGACCCTTCCTATAGCATGAGATGTGATATCTCAATGCTTCTAATACCAAACCTGAGACCCTTCCTATAACATGAATTCTGATATCCAAGTCCTTCCCATTCCAATCCTGAGACCCTTCCAATAGCAGAGATGTGATATCTCAATGCTTCTAATATCAAACCTGAGACCTGTCCTATAACATGAGATGGGATATCCAACTCCTTCCCGTTCCAAACCTGATACCCTTCCTCTAGCATGAGATGTGATATCCAATTCCTTCCCGTCCCAATCCTGAGACACCTCCGATAGCAGAGATGTGATATCTCAATGCTTATACCAAACCTGAGACTCTTCCTATAACATGAGATGTGATATCTAACTCCTTCCCGTTCCAAACCTGAGACCCTTCCTATAGCATGAGATGTGATATCCAACTCCTTCCCATTCCAATCCTGAGACCCTTCCTATAGCATGAGATGTGATATCTCAATGCTTATACCAAATCTGAGACCCTTCCTATAGCATGAGATGTGATATCCAACTCCTTCCCATTCCAATCCTGAGACCCTTCCTATAGCATGAGATGTGATATCTCAATGCTTCTAATACCAAACCTGAGATCCTTCCTATAACAAGAGATGTGATATCCAACTCCTTCCCATTCCAATCCTGAGACCCTTATGATAGCATGAGATGTGATATCTCAATGCCTCTAATACCAAACCTGAGATACTTCCGATAGCATGAGATATGATATCTGAATGCTTCTAATACCAAACCTGAGATCCTTCCTATAACATGAGATGTGATTTCCAAATCCTTCCCCTTCCAAACCTGAGACCCTCCCTTTAGCATGAGATGTGATATACAACTCCTTCCCATTCCAATCCTGAGACCCTTCTGATAGCATGAGATGTGATATCTCAATGCCTCTAATACCAAACCTGAGATCCTACCTCTAACATGAAATGTGATATCCATCTCCTTCCCTTTCCAAACCTGAGACCCTGCCTATAGCATGAGATGTGATATCCAAGTCCTTCCCATTCCAATCCTGAGACCCTTCATATAGCATGTGATGTGATATCTCAATGCTTATACCAAACCTGAGACCCTTCCTATTGCATGATATGTCATATACAACTCCTTCCCATTCCAATCCTGAGACCCTTCCTATAGCATGAGATGTGATATCTCAATGCTTATACCAAACCTGAGACCCTTCCTATAGCATGAGATGTGATATCCAACTTCTTCCCATTCCAATCCTAAGACCCTTCCTATAACATGAGATGTGATGTCTCAATGCTTCTAATACCAAACCTGAGATCTTTCCTATAACATGAGATGTGATATCCAACTCCTTCCCATTCCAATCCTGAGACCCTTCCTATAGCAAGAGATGTGATATCTCAATGCTTATACCAAACCTGAGACCCTTCCTATAGCTTGAGATGTGATATCCAACTCCTTCCCATTCCAATCCTGAGACCCTTCCTATAGCATGAGATGTGATATCTCAAGGCCTCTAATACCAAACCTGAGATCCTTCCTCTAACATGAAATGTGATATCCAACTCCTTCCCCTTCCAAACCTGAGAGCCTTCCTATAGCATGAGATATGATATCCAAGTCCTTCCCATTCCAATCCTGAGACCCTTCCTATAACATTAAATGTGATATCCAACTCCTTCCCATTCCAGCCTGAGACCCTTCCTATAGCATGAGATGGGATATCCAACTCCTTCCAAATCCAATCTGATACCCATCCAATAGCATGAGATGTGATATCCCAATGCTTCTACCAAACCTGAGACCCATACAATGGCATAAGATGTGACATCAAACTCCTTCCCATTCCAATCCTGAGACCCTTCCTATAGCTTGAGATGTGATATCCAACTCCTTCCCATTCCAATTCTGAGACCCTTCCTATACCATGAGACTTGATATCTCAATGCTTCTAATACCAAACCTGAGACCCGTCCTATAACATGAGATGTGATATCCAAATCCTTCCCCTTCCAAACCTTAGACCCTTCCTTTATCATGAGATGTGATATCCAACTCCTTCCCATTCCAATCCTGAGACCCTTCCTATAGCATGAGATGTGATATCTCAATGCTTCTAATACCAAACCTGAGATCCTTCCGATAGCATGAGATGTGATATCTCAATGCTTCTAATACCAAACCTGAGATCCTTCCTATAACATGAGATGTGACATCCAAATCCTTCCCCTTCCGAACCTGAGACCCTCCCTTTAGCATGAGATGTGATATCCAACTCCTTCCCATTCCAATCCTGATACCCTTCTGATAGCATGAGATGTGATATCTCAATGCCTCTAATACCAAACCTGAGATCCTACCTCTAACATGAAATGTGATATCCAACTCCTTCCCTTTCCAAACCTGAGAGCCTTCCTACAACATGAGATGTGATATCCAAGTCCTTCCCATTCCAATCCTGAGACCCTTCCTATAACATGAGATGTCATATCCAACTCCTTCCCATTCCAACCTGAGACCCTTCCTATAGCATGAGATGGGATATCCGGGAGGGTCTCAGGTTTGGAAGGGGAAGGATTTGGATATCACATCTCATGTTATAGGAAGGATCTCAGGTTTGGTATTAGAAGCATTGAGATATCACATCTCATGCTATCGGAAGGATCTCAGGTTTGGTATTAGAAGCATTGAGATATCACATCTCATGCTATCAGAAGGGTCTCAGGATTGGAATGGGAAGGAGTTGGATATCACATCTCATGCTAAAGGGAGGGACTCAGGTTTGGAAGGGGAAGGATTTGGATATCACATCTCATGTTATCGGAAGGATCTCACGTTTGGTATTAGAAGTATTGAGATATCATATCTCATGCTATAGGAAGGGTCTCAGGATTGGAATGGGAAAGAGTTGGATATCACATCTCATGCTATAGGGAGTGTCTCAGGATTGGAATGGGAAGGACTTAGATATCACATATCATGCTATAGGGAGGGTCTCAGTTTTGATATTAGAAGCATTGAGATATCACATCTCATGCTATCGGAAGTGTCTCAGGATTGGAATGGGAAGGAGCTGGATATCACATCTCATGCTAAAGGAAGGGTCTCAGGTTTGGAACGGGAAGGATTTGGATATCACATCTCATGTTATAGGAAGGGTCTCAGGTTTGGTATAAGCATTGAGATATCACATCTCTGCTATCGGAAGTGTCTCAGGATTGGAATGGGAAGGAGTTGGATATCGCATCTCATGTTATAGGACGGGTCTCAGGTTTGTTATTAGAATCATTGAGATATCATATTGCATGCTGTAGGAAGGGTCTAAGGATTGGAATGGGAAGGACTTGGATATCACATCTCATGCTATAGGTAGGCTCTCAGGTTTGGAAAGGGAAGGAGTTGGATATCACATTTAATGTTAGAGGAAGGATCTCAGGTTTGGTATTAGAGCCATTGGATATCACATCTCATGCTATAGGAATGGTCTCAGGATTGGAATGGGAAGGAGTTGGATATCACATCTCATGCTATAGGAAGGGTTTTAGGTTTGGTATAAGCATTGAGATATCACATCTCATGCTATAGGAAGGGTCTCAGGATTGGAATGGGAAGGATCTGTATATGACATCTCATGCCATAGGAAGGGTCTCAGGTTTGGTATAAGCATTGAGATATCACATCTCTGCTTTCGGAAGCGTCTCAGGATTGTAATGGGAAGGAGTTGGATATCCCATCTCATGTTATAGGAAGAGTCTCAGGTTTGGTATTAGAAGCATTGAGGTATCACATCTCATGCTATAGGGAGGGTCTCAGGTTTGGTATTAGAAGCATTGAGATATCACATCTCATGCTATAGGAAGGGTCTCAGGATTGGAATGTGAAGGATTTGGATATCACATCTCATGCTAAAGGAAGGGTCTCAGGTTTGGTAGAAGCATTGAGATATCACGTCTCTGCTATCGGAAGGGTCTCAGGATTGGATTGGGAAGGAGTTGGATATCCCTTCTCATGCTATAGGAAGGGTCTCAGGATTTGAATGGCAAGGAGTTGGATATCACATCTCATGCCATAGGAAGGGTCTCAGGTTTGGTATAAGCATTGAGATATGACATCTCTGCTATCGGAAGGGTCTCAGGATTGGATTGGGAAGGAGTTGGCTATCCCTTCTCATGCTATAGGAAGTGTCTCAGGTTGGAATGGGAAGGAGTTGGATATCACATCTCATGTTATAGGAAGGGTCTCAGGATTGGAATGGGAAGGATTTGGATATCACATCTCTTGCTATAGGAATTGTCTCAGGATTGGAATGGGTAGGAGTTGGATATTACGTTCTTGCTATAGGAAGGGTCTCATGTTTGGAATGGGAAGGAGTTGGATATCACATATGCTATAGTTAGTGTCTCAGGTTTGGAACGGGAAGGAGTTGGATATCACATCTCATGTTATAGGAAGGGTCTCAGGTTTGGTATAAGCATTGAGATATCACATCTCTGCTATCGGAAGAGGCTCAGGATTGGAATGGGAAGGAGTTCGATATCCCATCTCATGTTATAGGACGGGTCTCAGGTTTGTTATTAGAATCATTGAGATATCATATTGCATGCTGTAGGAAGGGTCTAAGGGTTGGAATGGGAAAGACTTGGATATCACATCTCATGCTATAGATAGGCTCTTAGGTTTGGAAAGGGAAGGAGTTGGATATCACATTTCATGTTAGAGGAAGGATCTCAGGTTTGGTATTAGAAGCATTGAGATATCACATCTCATGCTATAGGAAGGGTCTCAGGTTTGGTATAAGCATTGAGATATGACATCTCTGCTATCGGAAGGGTCTCAGGATTGGATTGGGAAGGAGTTGGCTATCCCTTCTCATGCTATAGGAAGTGTCTCAGGTTGGAATGGGAAGGAGTTGGATATCACATCTCATGTTATAGGAAGGGTCTCAGGATTGGAATGGGAAGGATTTGGATATCACATCTCTTGCTATAGGAATTGTCTCAGGATTGGAATGGGTAGGAGTTGGATATTACGTTCTTGCTATAGGAAGGGTCTCATGTTTGGAATGGGAAGGAGTTGGATATCACATATGCTATAGTTAGTGTCTCAGGTTTGGAACGGGAAGGAGTTGGATATCACATCTCATGTTATAGGAAGGGTCTCAGGTTTGGTATAAGCATTGAGATATCACATCTCTGCTATCGGAAGAGGCTCAGGATTGGAATGGGAAGGAGTTCGATATCCCATCTCATGTTATAGGACGGGTCTCAGGTTTGTTATTAGAATCATTGAGATATCATATTGCATGCTGTAGGAAGGGTCTAAGGGTTGGAATGGGAAAGACTTGGATATCACATCTCATGCTATAGATAGGCTCTTAGGTTTGGAAAGGGAAGGAGTTGGATATCACATTTCATGTTAGAGGAAGGATCTCAGGTTTGGTATTAGAAGCATTGAGATATCACATCTCATGCTATAGGAAGGGTCTCAGGTTTGGTATAAGCATTGAGATATGACATCTCTGCTATCGGAAGGGTCTCAGGATTGGATTGGGAAGGAGTTGGCTATCCCTTCTCATGCTATAGGAAGTGTCTCAGGTTGGAATGGGAAGGAGTTGGATATCACATCTCATGTTATAGGAAGGGTCTCAGGATTGGAATGGGAAGGATTTGGATATCACATCTCTTGCTATAGGAATTGTCTCAGGATTGGAATGGGTAGGAGTTGGATATTACGTTCTTGCTATAGGAAGGGTCTCATGTTTGGAATGGGAAGGAGTTGGATATCACATATGCTATAGTTAGTGTCTCAGGTTTGGAACGGGAAGGAGTTGGATATCACATCTCATGTTATAGGAAGGGTCTCAGGTTTGGTATAAGCATTGAGATATCACATCTCTGCTATCGGAAGAGGCTCAGGATTGGAATGGGAAGGAGTTCGATATCCCATCTCATGTTATAGGACGGGTCTCAGGTTTGTTATTAGAATCATTGAGATATCATATTGCATGCTGTAGGAAGGGTCTAAGGGTTGGAATGGGAAAGACTTGGATATCACATCTCATGCTATAGATAGGCTCTTAGGTTTGGAAAGGGAAGGAGTTGGATATCACATTTCATGTTAGAGGAAGGATCTCAGGTTTGGTATTAGAAGCATTGAGATATCACATCTCATGCTATAGGAAGGGTCTCAGGATTGGAATGGGAAGTAGTTGGATATCACATCTCATGCTATAGGAAGGGTCTCAGGTTTGGTATAAGCATTGAGATATCACATCTCATGCTATAGGACGGGTCTCAGGATTGGAATGGAAGGAGTTGGATATCACATCTCATGTTATAGGAAGGATCTCAGGTTTGGTATTAGAAGCATTGAGACATCACATCTCATGCTATAGGAAGGGTCTCAGGGTTGGAATGGGAAGGAGTTGGATATCACATCTCATCCAATAGGAAGGGTCTCAGGTTTGGAATGGGAAGGAATTGGATATCACATCTCATGTTATAGGAAGGATCTCAGGTTTGGTATTAGAAGCATTGAGATATCACATCTCATGCTATAGGAAGGGTCTCAGGATTGGAATGTGAAGGATTTGGATATCACATCTCATGCTAAAGGAAGGGTCTCAGGTTTGGTAGAAGCATTGAGATATCACGTCTCTGCTATCGGAAGGGTCTCAGGATTGGATTGGGAAGGAGTTGGATATCCCTTCTCATGCTATAGGAAGGGTCTCAGGATTTGAATGGCAAGGAGTTGGATATCACATCTCATGCCATAGGAAGGGTCTCAGGTTTGGTATAAGCATTGAGATATCACATCTCTGCTATCGGAAGGGTCTCAGGATTGGATTGGGAAGGAGTTGGATATCCCTTCTCATGCTATAGGAAGTGTCTCAGGTTGGAATGGGAAGGAGTTGGATATCACATCTCATGTTATAGGAAGGGTCTCAGGATTGGAATGGGAAGGATTCGGATATCACATCTCTTGCTATAGGAAGGGTCTCAGGATTGGAATGGGTAGGAGTTGGATATTACGTTCTTGCTATAGGAAGGGTCTCATGTTTGGAATGGGAAGGAGTTGGATATCACATATGCTATAGTTAGTGTCTCAGGTTTGGAACGGGAAGGAGTTGGATATCACATCTCATACTATAGGAAGGGTCTCAGATTTGGTATAAGCATTGAGATATCACATCTCATGCTAAAGGAAGGGTCTCAGGTTTGGAAGGGGAAGGATTTGGAAATCACATCTCATGTTATAGGAAGGGTCTCAGGTTTGGTATTAGAAGCATTGAGATATCACATCTCATGCTATAGGACGGGTCTCAGGATTGGAATGGGGAGGACTTGGATGTCACATCTCATGCTATAGGGAGGGTCTCAAGTTTGATATTAGAAGCATTGAGATAACAAATCTCATGATATCGGAAGGGTCTCAGGATTGGAATGGGAAGGAGTTGGATATCATATCTCATGATAATGGAAGGGTCTAAGGTTTGGAAGGGGAAAGATTTGGATATCACATCTCATGTTATAGGACGGGTCTCAGGTTTGGTATTAGAAGCATTGAGATATCAAGTATCATGGCATAGGTAGGGTCTCAGAATTGGAATGGGAAGGAGTTGGATATCACATCTCAAGCTATAGGAAGAGTCTCAGGATTGGAATGGGAATGAGTTTGATATCACATCTCATGCCATAGTATGGGTCTCAGGTTTGGTAGAAGCATTGGGATATCACATCACATGCTATTGGAAGGGTATCAGTATTGGATTTGGAAGGAGTTGAATATCCCATCTCATGCTATAGTATGGGTCTCAGGTTTGGTAGAAGCATTGGGACATCACATCTCATGCTATTGGAAGGGTATCAGTATTGGATTTGGAAGGAGTTGGATATCCCATCTCATGCTATAGGAAGGGTCTCAGATTTGGTATAAGCATTGAGATATCACATCTCATGCTATAGGAAGGGTCTCAGGATTGGATTGGGAAGGAGTTGTATATGACATCTCAGGCCATAGGAAGGGTCTCAGGATTGGTATAAGCATTGAGATATCACATCTCTGCTATCGGAAGGGTCTCAGGATTGGAATGGGAAGGAGTTGGATATCCCATCTCATGTTATAGGAAGAGTCTCAGGTTTGGTATTAGAAGCATTGAGATATCACATCTCATGCTATAGGAAGGGTCTCAGGATTGGAATGGGGAGGACTTGGATGTCACATCTCATGCTATAGGGAGGGTCTCAAGTTTGATATTAGAAGCATTGAGATAACAAATCTCATGATATCGGAAGGGTCTCAGGATTGGAATGGGAAGGAGTTGGATATCACATCTCATGATAAAGGAAGGGTCTAAGGTTTGGAAGGGGAAAGATTTGGATATCACATCTCATGTTATAGGACGGGTCTCAGGTTTGGTATTAGAAGCATTGAGATATCACATCTCATGATATCGGAAGGGTCTCAGGATTGGAATGGGAAGGAGTTGGATATCATATCTCATGATAATGGAAGGGTTTAAGGTTTGGAAGGGGAAACATTTGGATATCACATCTCATGTTATAGGACGGGTCTCAGGTTTGGTATTAGAAGCATTGAGATATCAAGTCTCATGGCATAGGTAGGGTCTCAGAATTGGAATGGGAAGGAGTTGGATATCACATCTCAAGCTATAGGAAGAGTCTCAGGATTGGAATGGGAATGAGTTTGATATCACATCTCATGCCATAGTATGGGTCTCAGGTTTGGTAGAAGCATTGGGATATCACATCACATGCTATTGGAAGGGTATCAGTATTGGATTTGGAAGGAGTTGAATATCCCATCTCAAGCTATAGTATGGGTCTCAGGTTTGGTAGAAGCATTGGGATATCACATCTCATGCTATTGGAAGGGTATCAGTATTGGATTTGGAAGGAGTTGGATATCCCATCTCATGCTATAGGAAGGGTCTCACATTTGGTATAAGAATTGAGATATCACATCTCATGCTATAGGAAGGGTCTCAGGATTGGATTGGGAAGGAGTTGTATATGACATCGCAGGCCATAGGAAGGGTCTCAGGATTGGTATAAGCATTGAGATATCACATCTCTGCTATCGGAAGGGTCTCAGGATTGGAATGGGAAGGAGTTGGATATCCCATCTCATGTTATAGGAAGAGTCTCAGGTTTGGTATTAGAAGCATTGAGATATCACATCTCATGCTATAGGAAGGGTCTCAGGATTGGAATGGGGAGGACTTGGATGTCACATCTCATGCTATAGGGAGGGTCTCAAGTTTGATATTAGAAGCATTGAGATAACAAATCTCATGATATCGGAAGGGTCTCAGGATTGGAATGGGAAGGAGTTGGATATCACATCTCATGATAAAGGAAGGGTCTAAGGTTTGGAAGGGGAAAGATTTGGATATCACATCTCATGTTATAGGACGGGTCTCAGGTTTGGTATTAGAAGCATTGAGATATCAAGTCTCATGGCATAGGAAGGGTCTCAGAATTGGAATGGGAAGGAGTTGGATATCACATCTCAAGCTATAGGAAGAGTCTCAGGATTGGAATGGGAAGGAGTTTGATATCACATCTCATGCCATAGTATGGGTCTCAGGTTTGGTAGAAGCATTGGGATATCACATCTCATGCTATTGGAAGGGTATCAGTATTGGATTTGGAAGGAGTTGGATATCCCATCTCATGCTATAGGAAGGGTCTCAGGTTGGAATGGGAAGGAGTTGGATATCACATTTCATGTTATAGGAAGGGTCTCAGGATTGGAATGGGAAGGACTTGGATATCATATCTCATGCTATAGGAAGGCTCTCAGGTTTGGAAGGGGAAGGAGTTGGATATCACATCTCATGTTATAGGAAGGATCTCAGGTTTGGTATAAGCATTGAGATAGCACATCTCATGCTATAGGAAGGGTTTCAGGATTGGAATGGGAAGGAGTTGGATATCACATTTCATGTTAGAGGAAGGATCTCAGGTTTGGTATTAGAGGCCTTGAGATATCACATCTCATGCTATAGGAAGGGTCTCAGGATTGGAATGGGAAGGAGTTGGATATCACATCTCATGTTATAGGAAGGATCTCAGGTTTGGTATTAGAAGCATTGAGATATCCCTTCTCATGCTATAGGAAGGGTCTCAGGATTGGAATGTGAAGGATTTGGATATCACATCTCATGCTAAAGGAAGGGTCTCAGGTTTGGTAGAAGCATTGAGATATCACGTCTCTGCTATCGGAAGGGTCTCAGGATTGGATTGGGAAGGAGTTGGATATCCCTTCTCATGCTATAGGAAGGGTCTCAGGTTTGGTATAAGCATTGAGATATCACATCTCTGCTATCGGAAGGGTCTCAGGATTGGATTGGGAAGGAGTTGGATATCCCTTCTCATGCTATAGGAAGTGTCTCAGGTTGGAATGGGAAGGAGTTGGATATCACATCTCATGTTATAGGAAGGGTCTCAGGATTGGAATGGAAAGGATTTGGATATCACATCTCTTGCTATAGGAAGGGTCTCAGGATTGGAATGGGTAGGAGTTGGATATTACTTTCTTGCTATAGGAAGGGTCTCATGTTTGGAATGGGAAGGAGTTGGATATCACATATGCTATAGTTAGTGTCTCAGGTTTGGAACGGGAAGGAGTTGGATATCACATCTCATGTTATAGGAAGGGTCTCAGGTTTGGTATAAGCATTGAGATATCACATCTCTGCTATCGGAAGTGGCTCAGGATTGGAATGGGAAGGATTTGGATATCCCATCTCATGTTATAGGACGAGTCTCGGGTTTGGTATTAGAATCATTGAGATATCACATCGCATGCTGTAGGAAGGGTCTAAGGATTGGAATGGGATGGACTTGGATATCACATCTCATGCTATAGGTAGGCTCTCAGGTTTGGTATAAGCATTGAGATATCACATCTCATGCTATAGGAAGGGTCTCAGGATTGGAATGTGAAGGAATTGGATATCACATCTCATGCTATAGGAAGGGTCTCAGATTTGGTATAGGCATTGAGATATCACATCTCATGCTATAGGAAGGGTCACAGGATTGGAATGGGAAGGAGTTGTATATGACATCCCAGGCCATATGAAGGGTCTCAGGTTTGGTATAAGCATTGAGATATCACATCTCTGCTATCGGAAGGGTCTCAGGATTGGAATGGGAAGGAGTTGGATATCCCATCTCATGTTATAGGAAGGGTCTCAGGTTTGGTATTAGAAGCATAGAGATATCACATCTCATGCTATAGGAAGGGTCTCAGGATTGGAATGGGAAGAACTTGGATGTCACATCTCATGCTATAGGGAGGGTCTCAAGTTTGATATTAGAAGCATTGAGATAGCAAATCTCATGATATCGGAACGGTCTCAGGATTGGAATGGGAAGGAGTTGGATATCACATCTCATGATAAAGGAAGGGTCTGAGGTTTGGAAGGGGAAGGATTTGGATATCACATCTCATGTTATAGGACGGGTCTCAGGTTTGGTATTAGAAGCATTGAGATATCAAGTCTCATGGTATAAGAAGGGTCTCAGAATTGGAATGGGAAGGAGTTGGATATCACACCTCAAGCTATAGGAAGGGCCTCAGGATTGGAATGGGAAGGAGTTTGATATCACATCTCATGCCATAGTATGGGTCTCAGGTTTGGTAGAAGCATTGGGATATCACATCTCATGCTATCGGAAGGGTATCATTATTGGATTTGGAAGGAGTTGGATATCCCATCTCATGCTATAGGAAGGGTCTCAGGTTGGAATGGGAAGGAGTTGGATATCACATTTCATGTTATAGAAAGGGTCTCAGGATTGGAATGGGAAGGACTTGGATATCATATCTCATGCTATAGGAAGGCTCTCAGGTTTGGAAGGGGAAGGAGTTGGATATCACATTTCATGTTAGAGGAAGGATCTCAGGTTTGGTATTAGAGGCCTTGAGATATCACATCTCATGCTATAGGAAGGGTCTCTGGATTGGAATGGGAAGGAGTTGGATATCACATCTCAAGCTATAGGAAGGGTCTCAGGTTTGGTATAAGCATTGAGATATCACATCTCATGCTATAGGAAGGGTCTCAGGATTGGAATGGGAAGGAGTTGGATATCACATCTCATATTATAGGAAATATCTCAGGTTTGGTATTAGAAGCATTGAGACATCACATCTCATGTTATAGGAAGGGTCTCAGGATTGGAATGGGAAGAAGTTGGATATCACATCTCATGCTATAGGAAGGGTCTCAGGTTTGGTATATGCATTGAGATATCACATCTCATGCTATAGGAAGGGTCTCAGGATTGGAATGGGAAGGAGTTGTATATGACATCTCATGCCATAGGAAGGGTCTCAGGTTTGGTATAAGCATTGAGATATCACATCACATGCTATAGAAAGGGTCTCAGGATTGGAATGGGAAGGAGTTGGATATCACATATCATGCTATAGGGAGGGTCTCAGTTTTGATATTAGAAGCATTGAGATATCACATCTCATGCTATCGGAAGTGTCTCAGGATTGGAATGGGAAGGAGCTGGATATCACATCTCATGCTAAAGGAAGGGTCTCAGGTTTGGAACGGGAAGGATTTGGATATCACATCTCATGTTATAGGAAGGGTCTCAGGTTTGGTATAAGCATTGAGATATCACATCTCTGCTATCGGAAGTGTCTCAGGATTGGAATGGGAAGGAGTTGGATATCGCATCTCATGTTATAGGACGGGTCTCAGGTTTGTTATTAGAATCATTGAGATATCATATTGCATGCTGTAGGAAGGGTCTAAGGATTGGAATGGGAAGGACTTGGATATCACATCTCATGCTATAGGTAGGCTCTCAGGTTTGGAAAGGGAAGGAGTTGGATATCACATTTAATGTTAGAGGAAGGATCTCAGGTTTGGTATTAGAGCCATTGGATATCACATCTCATGCTATAGGAATGGTCTCAGGATTGGAATGGGAAGGAGTTGGATATCACATCTCATGCTATAGGAAGGGTTTTAGGTTTGGTATAAGCATTGAGATATCACATCTCATGCTATAGGAAGGGTCTCAGGATTGGAATGGGAAGGATCTGTATATGACATCTCATGCCATAGGAAGGGTCTCAGGTTTGGTATAAGCATTGAGATATCACATCTCTGCTTTCGGAAGCGTCTCAGGATTGTAATGGGAAGGAGTTGGATATCCCATCTCATGTTATAGGAAGAGTCTCAGGTTTGGTATTAGAAGCATTGAGGTATCACATCTCATGCTATAGGGAGGGTCTCAGGTTTGGTATTAGAAGCATTGAGATATCACATCTCATGCTATAGGAAGGGTCTCAGGATTGGAATGTGAAGGATTTGGATATCACATCTCATGCTAAAGGAAGGGTCTCAGGTTTGGTAGAAGCATTGAGATATCACGTCTCTGCTATCGGAAGGGTCTCAGGATTGGATTGGGAAGGAGTTGGATATCCCTTCTCATGCTATAGGAAGGGTCTCAGGATTTGAATGGCAAGGAGTTGGATATCACATCTCATGCCATAGGAAGGGTCTCAGGTTTGGTATAAGCATTGAGATATGACATCTCTGCTATCGGAAGGGTCTCAGGATTGGATTGGGAAGGAGTTGGCTATCCCTTCTCATGCTATAGGAAGTGTCTCAGGTTGGAATGGGAAGGAGTTGGATATCACATCTCATGTTATAGGAAGGGTCTCAGGATTGGAATGGGAAGGATTTGGATATCACATCTCTTGCTATAGGAATTGTCTCAGGATTGGAATGGGTAGGAGTTGGATATTACGTTCTTGCTATAGGAAGGGTCTCATGTTTGGAATGGGAAGGAGTTGGATATCACATATGCTATAGTTAGTGTCTCAGGTTTGGAACGGGAAGGAGTTGGATATCACATCTCATGTTATAGGAAGGGTCTCAGGTTTGGTATAAGCATTGAGATATCACATCTCTGCTATCGGAAGAGGCTCAGGATTGGAATGGGAAGGAGTTCGATATCCCATCTCATGTTATAGGACGGGTCTCAGGTTTGTTATTAGAATCATTGAGATATCATATTGCATGCTGTAGGAAGGGTCTAAGGGTTGGAATGGGAAAGACTTGGATATCACATCTCATGCTATAGATAGGCTCTTAGGTTTGGAAAGGGAAGGAGTTGGATATCACATTTCATGTTAGAGGAAGGATCTCAGGTTTGGTATTAGAAGCATTGAGATATCACATCTCATGCTATAGGAAGGGTCTCAGGTTTGGTATAAGCATTGAGATATGACATCTCTGCTATCGGAAGGGTCTCAGGATTGGATTGGGAAGGAGTTGGCTATCCCTTCTCATGCTATAGGAAGTGTCTCAGGTTGGAATGGGAAGGAGTTGGATATCACATCTCATGTTATAGGAAGGGTCTCAGGATTGGAATGGGAAGGATTTGGATATCACATCTCTTGCTATAGGAATTGTCTCAGGATTGGAATGGGTAGGAGTTGGATATTACGTTCTTGCTATAGGAAGGGTCTCATGTTTGGAATGGGAAGGAGTTGGATATCACATATGCTATAGTTAGTGTCTCAGGTTTGGAACGGGAAGGAGTTGGATATCACATCTCATGTTATAGGAAGGGTCTCAGGTTTGGTATAAGCATTGAGATATCACATCTCTGCTATCGGAAGAGGCTCAGGATTGGAATGGGAAGGAGTTCGATATCCCATCTCATGTTATAGGACGGGTCTCAGGTTTGTTATTAGAATCATTGAGATATCATATTGCATGCTGTAGGAAGGGTCTAAGGGTTGGAATGGGAAAGACTTGGATATCACATCTCATGCTATAGATAGGCTCTTAGGTTTGGAAAGGGAAGGAGTTGGATATCACATTTCATGTTAGAGGAAGGATCTCAGGTTTGGTATTAGAAGCATTGAGATATCACATCTCATGCTATAGGAAGGGTCTCAGGTTTGGTATAAGCATTGAGATATGACATCTCTGCTATCGGAAGGGTCTCAGGATTGGATTGGGAAGGAGTTGGCTATCCCTTCTCATGCTATAGGAAGTGTCTCAGGTTGGAATGGGAAGGAGTTGGATATCACATCTCATGTTATAGGAAGGGTCTCAGGATTGGAATGGGAAGGATTTGGATATCACATCTCTTGCTATAGGAATTGTCTCAGGATTGGAATGGGTAGGAGTTGGATATTACGTTCTTGCTATAGGAAGGGTCTCATGTTTGGAATGGGAAGGAGTTGGATATCACATATGCTATAGTTAGTGTCTCAGGTTTGGAACGGGAAGGAGTTGGATATCACATCTCATGTTATAGGAAGGGTCTCAGGTTTGGTATAAGCATTGAGATATCACATCTCTGCTATCGGAAGAGGCTCAGGATTGGAATGGGAAGGAGTTCGATATCCCATCTCATGTTATAGGACGGGTCTCAGGTTTGTTATTAGAATCATTGAGATATCATATTGCATGCTGTAGGAAGGGTCTAAGGGTTGGAATGGGAAAGACTTGGATATCACATCTCATGCTATAGATAGGCTCTTAGGTTTGGAAAGGGAAGGAGTTGGATATCACATTTCATGTTAGAGGAAGGATCTCAGGTTTGGTATTAGAAGCATTGAGATATCACATCTCATGCTATAGGAAGGGTCTCAGGATTGGAATGGGAAGTAGTTGGATATCACATCTCATGCTATAGGAAGGGTCTCAGGTTTGGTATAAGCATTGAGATATCACATCTCATGCTATAGGACGGGTCTCAGGATTGGAATGGAAGGAGTTGGATATCACATCTCATGTTATAGGAAGGATCTCAGGTTTGGTATTAGAAGCATTGAGACATCACATCTCATGCTATAGGAAGGGTCTCAGGGTTGGAATGGGAAGGAGTTGGATATCACATCTCATCCAATAGGAAGGGTCTCAGGTTTGGAATGGGAAGGAATTGGATATCACATCTCATGTTATAGGAAGGATCTCAGGTTTGGTATTAGAAGCATTGAGATATCACATCTCATGCTATAGGAAGGGTCTCAGGATTGGAATGTGAAGGATTTGGATATCACATCTCATGCTAAAGGAAGGGTCTCAGGTTTGGTAGAAGCATTGAGATATCACGTCTCTGCTATCGGAAGGGTCTCAGGATTGGATTGGGAAGGAGTTGGATATCCCTTCTCATGCTATAGGAAGGGTCTCAGGATTTGAATGGCAAGGAGTTGGATATCACATCTCATGCCATAGGAAGGGTCTCAGGTTTGGTATAAGCATTGAGATATCACATCTCTGCTATCGGAAGGGTCTCAGGATTGGATTGGGAAGGAGTTGGATATCCCTTCTCATGCTATAGGAAGTGTCTCAGGTTGGAATGGGAAGGAGTTGGATATCACATCTCATGTTATAGGAAGGGTCTCAGGATTGGAATGGGAAGGATTCGGATATCACATCTCTTGCTATAGGAAGGGTCTCAGGATTGGAATGGGTAGGAGTTGGATATTACGTTCTTGCTATAGGAAGGGTCTCATGTTTGGAATGGGAAGGAGTTGGATATCACATATGCTATAGTTAGTGTCTCAGGTTTGGAACGGGAAGGAGTTGGATATCACATCTCATACTATAGGAAGGGTCTCAGATTTGGTATAAGCATTGAGATATCACATCTCATGCTAAAGGAAGGGTCTCAGGTTTGGAAGGGGAAGGATTTGGAAATCACATCTCATGTTATAGGAAGGGTCTCAGGTTTGGTATTAGAAGCATTGAGATATCACATCTCATGCTATAGGACGGGTCTCAGGATTGGAATGGGGAGGACTTGGATGTCACATCTCATGCTATAGGGAGGGTCTCAAGTTTGATATTAGAAGCATTGAGATAACAAATCTCATGATATCGGAAGGGTCTCAGGACTGGAATGGGAAGGAGTTGGATATCATATCTCATGATAATGGAAGGGTCTAAGGTTTGGAAGGGGAAAGATTTGGATATCACATCTCATGTTATAGGACGGGTCTCAGGTTTGGTATTAGAAGCATTGAGATATCAAGTATCATGGCATAGGTAGGGTCTCAGAATTGGAATGGGAAGGAGTTGGATATCACATCTCAAGCTATAGGAAGAGTCTCAGGATTGGAATGGGAATGAGTTTGATATCACATCTCATGCCATAGTATGGGTCTCAGGTTTGGTAGAAGCATTGGGATATCACATCACATGCTATTGGAAGGGTATCAGTATTGGATTTGGAAGGAGTTGAATATCCCATCTCATGCTATAGTATGGGTCTCAGGTTTGGTAGAAGCATTGGGACATCACATCTCATGCTATTGGAAGGGTATCAGTATTGGATTTGGAAGGAGTTGGATATCCCATCTCATGCTATAGGAAGGGTCTCAGATTTGGTATAAGCATTGAGATATCACATCTCATGCTATAGGAAGGGTCTCAGGATTGGATTGGGAAGGAGTTGTATATGACATCTCAGGCCATAGGAAGGGTCTCAGGATTGGTATAAGCATTGAGATATCACATCTCTGCTATCGGAAGGGTCTCAGGATTGGAATGGGAAGGAGTTGGATATCCCATCTCATGTTATAGGAAGAGTCTCAGGTTTGGTATTAGAAGCATTGAGATATCACATCTCATGCTATAGGAAGGGTCTCAGGATTTTAATGGGGAGGACTTGGATGTCACATCTCATGCTATAGGGAGGGTCTCAAGTTTGATATTAGAAGCATTGAGATAACAAATCTCATGATATCGGAAGGGTCTCAGGATTGGAATGGGAAGGAGTTGGATATCACATCTCATGATAAAGGAAGGGTCTAAGGTTTGGAAGGGGAAAGATTTGGATATCACATCTCATGTTATAGGACGGGTCTCAGGTTTGGTATTAGAAGCATTGAGATATCACATCTCATGATATCGGAAGGGTCTCAGGATTGGAATGGGAAGGAGTTGGATATCATATCTCATGATAATGGAAGGGTTTAAGGTTTGGAAGGGGAAACATTTGGATATCACATCTCATGTTATAGGACGGGTCTCAGGTTTGGTATTAGAAGCATTGAGATATCAAGTCTCATGGCATAGGTAGGGTCTCAGAATTGGAATGGGAAGGAGTTGGATATCACATCTCAAGCTATAGGAAGAGTCTCAGGATTGGAATGGGAATGAGTTTGATATCACATCTCATGCCATAGTATGGGTCTCAGGTTTGGTAGAAGCATTGGGATATCACATCACATGCTATTGGAAGGGTATCAGTATTGGATTTGGAAGGAGTTGAATATCCCATCTCAAGCTATAGTATGGGTCTCAGGTTTGGTAGAAGCATTGGGATATCACATCTCATGCTATTGGAAGGGTATCAGTATTGGATTTGGAAGGAGTTGGATATCCCATCTCATGCTATAGGAAGGGTCTCACATTTGGTATAAGAATTGAGATATCACATCTCATGCTATAGGAAGGGTCTCAGGATTGGATTGGGAAGGAGTTGTATATGACATCGCAGGCCATAGGAAGGGTCTCAGGATTGGTATAAGCATTGAGATATCACATCTCTGCTATCGGAAGGGTCTCAGGATTGGAATGGGAAGGAGTTGGATATCCCATCTCATGTTATAGGAAGAGTCTCAGGTTTGGTATTAGAAGCATTGAGATATCACATCTCATGCTATAGGAAGGGTCTCAGGATTGGAATGGGGAGGACTTGGATGTCACATCTCATGCTATAGGGAGGGTCTCAAGTTTGATATTAGAAGCATTGAGATAACAAATCTCATGATATCGGAAGGGTCTCAGGATTGGAATGGGAAGGAGTTGGATATCACATCTCATGATAAAGGAAGGGTCTAAGGTTTGGAAGGGGAAAGATTTGGATATCACATCTCATGTTATAGGACGGGTCTCAGGTTTGGTATTAGAAGCATTGAGATATCAAGTCTCATGGCATAGGAAGGGTCTCAGAATTGGAATGGGAAGGAGTTGGATATCACATCTCAAGCTATAGGAAGAGTCTCAGGATTGGAATGGGAAGGAGTTTGATATCACATCTCATGCCATAGTATGGGTCTCAGGTTTGGTAGAAGCATTGGGATATCACATCTCATGCTATTGGAAGGGTATCAGTATTGGATTTGGAAGGAGTTGGATATCCCATCTCATGCTATAGGAAGGGTCTCAGGTTGGAATGGGAAGGAGTTGGATATCACATTTCATGTTATAGGAAGGGTCTCAGGATTGGAATGGGAAGGACTTGGATATCATATCTCATGCTATAGGAAGGCTCTCAAGTTTGGAAGGGGAAGGAGTTGGATATCACATCTCAAGCTTTAGGAAGGGTCTCAGGTTTGGTATAAGCATTGAGATAGCACATCTCATGCTATAGGAAGGGTTTCAGGATTGGAATGGGAAGGAGTTGGATATCACATTTCATGTTAGAGGAAGGATCTCAGGTTTGGTATTAGAGGCCTTGAGATATCACATCTCATGCTATAGGAAGGGTCTCAGGATTGGAATGGGAAGGAGTTGGATATCACATCTCATGTTATAGGAAGGATCTCAGGTTTGGTATTAGAAGCATTGAGATATCCCTTCTCATGCTATAGGAAGGGTCTCAGGATTGGAATGTGAAGGATTTGGATATCACATCTCATGCTAAAGGAAGGGTCTCAGGTTTGGTAGAAGCATTGAGATATCACGTCTCTGCTATCGGAAGGGTCTCAGGATTGGATTGGGAAGGAGTTGGATATCCCTTCTCATGCTATAGGAAGGGTCTCAGGTTTGGTATAAGCATTGAGATATCACATCTCTGCTATCGGAAGGGTCTCAGGATTGGATTGGGAAGGAGTTGGATATCCCTTCTCATGCTATAGGAAGTGTCTCAGGTTGGAATGGGAAGGAGTTGGATATCACATCTCATGTTATAGGAAGGGTCTCAGGATTGGAATGGAAAGGATTTGGATATCACATCTCTTGCTATAGGAAGGGTCTCAGGATTGGAATGGGTAGGAGTTGGATATTACTTTCTTGCTATAGGAAGGGTCTCATGTTTGGAATGGGAAGGAGTTGGATATCACATATGCTATAGTTAGTGTCTCAGGTTTGGAACGGGAAGGAGTTGGATATCACATCTCATGTTATAGGAAGGGTCTCAGGTTTGGTATAAGCATTGAGATATCACATCTCTGCTATCGGAAGTGGCTCAGGATTGGAATGGGAAGGATTTGGATATCCCATCTCATGTTATAGGACGAGTCTCTGGTTTGGTATTAGAATCATTGAGATATCACATCGCATGCTGTAGGAAGGGTCTAAGGATTGGAATGGGATGGACTTGGATATCACATCTCATGCTATAGGTAGGCTCTCAGGTTTGGTATAAGCATTGAGATATCACATCTCATGCTATAGGAAGGGTCTCAGGATTGGAATGTGAAGGAATTGGATATCACATCTCATGCTATAGGAAGGGTCTCAGATTTGGTATAGGCATTGAGATATCACATCTCATGCTATAGGAAGGGTCACAGGATTGGAATGGGAAGGAGTTGTATATGACATCCCAGGCCATATGAAGGGTCTCAGGTTTGGTATAAGCATTGAGATATCACATCTCTGCTATCGGAAGGGTCTCAGGATTGGAATGGGAAGGAGTTGGATATCCCATCTCATGTTATAGGAAGGGTCTCAGGTTTGGTATTAGAAGCATAGAGATATCACATCTCATGCTATAGGAAGGGTCTCAGGATTGGAATGGGAAGAACTTGGATGTCACATCTCATGCTATAGGGAGGGTCTCAAGTTTGATATTAGAAGCATTGAGATAGCAAATCTCATGATATCGGAACGGTCTCAGGATTGGAATGGGAAGGAGTTGGATATCACATCTCATGATAAAGGAAGGGTCTGAGGTTTGGAAGGGGAAGGATTTGGATATCACATCTCATGTTATAGGACGGGTCTCAGGTTTGGTATTAGAAGCATTGAGATATCAAGTCTCATGGTATAAGAAGGGTCTCAGAATTGGAATGGGAAGGAGTTGGATATCACACCTCAAGCTATAGGAAGGGCCTCAGGATTGGAATGGGAAGGAGTTTGATATCACATCTCATGCCATAGTATGGGTCTCAGGTTTGGTAGAAGCATTGGGATATCACATCTCATGCTATCGGAAGGGTATCATTATTGGATTTGGAAGGAGTTGGATATCCCATCTCATGCTATAGGAAGGGTCTCAGGTTGGAATGGGAAGGAGTTGGATATCACATTTCATGTTATAGAAAGGGTCTCAGGATTGGAATGGGAAGGACTTGGATATCATATCTCATGCTATAGGAAGGCTCTCAGGTTTGGAAGGGGAAGGAGTTGGATATCACATTTCATGTTAGAGGAAGGATCTCAGGTTTGGTATTAGAGGCCTTGAGATATCACATCTCATGCTATAGGAAGGGTCTCTGGATTGGAATGGGAAGGAGTTGGATATCACATCTCAAGCTATAGGAAGGGTCTCAGGTTTGGTATAAGCATTGAGATATCACATCTCATGCTATAGGAAGGGTCTCAGGATTGGAATGGGAAGGAGTTGGATATCACATCTCATATTATAGGAAATATCTCAGGTTTGGTATTAGAAGCATTGAGACATCACATCTCATGTTATAGGAAGGGTCTCAGGATTGGAATGGGAAGAAGTTGGATATCACATCTCATGCTATAGGAAGGGTCTCAGGTTTGGTATATGCATTGAGATATCACATCTCATGCTATAGGAAGGGTCTCAGGATTGGAATGGGAAGGAGTTGTATATGACATCTCATGCCATAGGAAGGGTCTCAGGTTTGGTATAAGCATTGAGATATCACATCACATGCTATAGAAAGGGTCTCAGGATTGGAATGGGAAGGACTTGGATATCACATCTCATGCTATAGGCAGGGTCTCAGGTTTGGAAAGGGAAGGAGATGGATATCACATTTCATGTTAGAGATAGGAT
Organism: Ambystoma mexicanum; assembly: GCF_040938575.1. Classification (NCBI taxonomy): domain Eukaryota; kingdom Metazoa; phylum Chordata; class Amphibia; order Caudata; family Ambystomatidae; genus Ambystoma; species Ambystoma mexicanum. Next base: position 2,560,397 of record NW_027182510.1, on the reverse strand, counting down.
CTCAGGTTTGGTATTAGAGGCATTGAGATATCACATCTCATGCTATCAGAAGGGTCTCAGGATTGGAATGGGAAGGAGTTGTATATCACATCTCATGCTAAAGGGAGGGTCTCAGGTTTGGAAGGGGAAGGATTTGGAAATCACATCTCATGTTATAGGAAGGGTCTCAGGTTTGGTATTAGAAGCATTGAGATATCACATCTCATGCTATAGGAAGGGTCTCAGGATTGGAATGGGGAGGACTTGGATGTCACATCTCATGCTATAGGGAGGGTCTCAAGTTTGATATTAGAAGCATTGAGATAACAAATCTCATGATATCGGAAGGGTCTCAGGATTGGAATGGGAAGGAGTTGGATATCATATCTCATGATAATGGAAGGGTCTAAGGTTTGGAAGGGGAAAGATTTGGATATCACATCTCATGTTATAGGACGGGTCTCAGGTTTGGTATTAGAAGCATTGAGATATCAAGTCTCATGGCATAGGTAGGGTCTCAGAATTGGAATGGGAAGGAGTTGGATATCACATCTCAAGCTATAGGAAGAGTCTCAGGATTGGAATGGGAATGAGTTTGATATCACATCTCATGCCATAGTATGGGTCTCAGGTTTGGTAGAAGCATTGGGATATCACATCACATGCTATTGGAAGGGTATCAGTATTGGATTTGGAAGGAGTTGAATATCCCATCTCATGCTATAGGAAGGGTCTCAGGATTGGTATAAGCATTGAGATATCACATCTCTGCTATCGGAAGGGTCTCAGGATTGGAATGGGAAGGAGTTGGATATCCCATCTCATGTTATAGGAAGAGTCTCAGGTTTGGTATTAGAAGCATTGAGATATCACATCTCATGCTATAGGAAGGGTCTCAGGATTGGAATGGGGAGGACTTGGATGTCACATCTCATGCTATAGGGAGGGTCTCAAGTTTGATATTAGAAGCATTGAGATAACAAATCTCATGATATCGGAAGGGTCTCAGGATTGTAATGGGAAGGAGTTGGATATCACATCTCATGATAAAGGAAGGGTCTAAGGTTTGGAAGGGGAAAGATTTGGATATCACATCTCATGTTATAGGACGGGTCTCAGGTTTGGTATTAGAAGCATTGAGATATCAAGTCTCATGGCATAGGAAGGGTCTCAGAATTGGAATGGGAAGGAGTTGGATATCACATCTCAAGCTATAGGAAGAGTCTCAGGATTGGAATGGGAAGGAGTTGGATATCACATCTCATGCCATAGTATGGGTCTCAGGTTTGGTAGAAGCATTGGGATATCACATCTCATGCTATTGGAAGGGTATCAGTATTGGATTTGGAAGGAGTTGGATATCCCATCTCATGCTATAGGAAGGGTCTCAGGTTGGAATGGGAAGGAGTTGGATATCACATTTCATGTTATAGGAAGGGTCTCAGGATTGGAATGGGAAGGACTTGGATATCACATCTCATGCCATAGTATGGGTCTCAGGTTTGGTAGAAGCATTGGGATATCACATCTCATGCTATTGGAAGGGTATCAGTATTGGATTTGGAAGGAGTTGGATATCCCATCTCATGCTATAGGAAGGGTCTCAGGTTGGAATGGGAAGGAGTTGGATATCACATTTCATGTTATAGGAAGGGTCTCAGGATTGGAATGGGAAGGACTTGGATATCATATCTCATGCTATAGGAAGGCTCTCAGGTTTGGAAGGGGAAGGAGTTGGATATCACATCTCAAGCTTTAGGAAGGGTCTCAGGTTTGGTATAAGCATTGAAATAGCACATCTCATGCTATAGGAAGGGTTTCAGGATTGGAATGGGAAGGAGTTGGATATCACATTTCATGTTAGAGGAAGGATCTCAGGTTTGGTATTAGAGGCCTTGAGATATCACATCTCATGCTATAGGAAGGGTCTCAGGATTGGAATGGGAAGGAGTTGGATATCACATCTCAAGCTTTAGGAAGGGTCTCAGGTTTGGTATAAGCATTGAGATAGCACATCTCATGCTATAGGAAGGGTTTCAGGATTGGAATGGGAAGGAGTTGGATATCACATCTCATGTTATAGGAAAGATCTCCGGTTTGGTATTAGAAGCATTGAGACATCACATCTCATGTTATAGGAAGGGTCTCAGGATTGGAATGGGAAGAAGTTGGATATCACATCTCATGCTATAGGAAGGGTCTCAGGTTTGGAAGGGGAAGGAGTTGGATATCCAATCTCATGTTATAGGACTGGTCTCAGGTTTGGTATTAGAAGCATTGAGATATCACATTGCATGCTGTAGGAAGGTTCTCAGGTTTGGTATTAGAAGCATTGAGACATCACATCTCATGCTATAGGAAGGGTCTCAGGATTGGAATGGGAAGGAGTTGGATATCACATCTCATGTTATAGGAAGGATCTCAGGTTTGGTATTAGAAGCATTGAGACATCACATCTCATGCTATAGGAAGGGTCTCAGGATTGGAATGGGAAGGAGTTGGATATCACATCTCATGCTATAGGAAGGGTCTCAGATTTGGTATAAGCATTGAGATATCACATCTCATGCTATAGGAAGGGTCTCAGGATTGGATTGGGAAGGAGTTGTATATGACATCTCAGGCCATAGGAAGGGTCTCAGGATTGGTATAAGCATTGAGATATCACATCTCTGCTATCGGAAGGGTCTCAGGATTGGAATGGGAAGGAGTTGGATATCCCATCTCATGTTATAGGAAGGGTCTCAGGTTTGGTATTAGAAGCATTGAGATATCACATCTCATGCTATAGGAAGGGTCTCAGGATTGGAATGGGGGGACTTGGATGTCACATCTCATGCTATAGGGAGTTTCTCAAGTTTGATATTAGAAGCATTGAGATAACAAATCTCATGATATCGGAAGGGTCTCAGGATTGGAATGGGAAGGAGTTGGATATCACATCTCATGATAAAGGAAGGGTCTAAGGTTTGGAAGGGGAAAGATTTGGATATCACATCTCATGTTATAGGACGGGTCTCAGGTTTGGTATTAGAAGCATTGAGATATCAAGTCTCATGGCATAGGAAGGGTCTCAGAATTGGAATGGGAAGGAGTTGGATATCACATCTCAAGCTATAGGAAGAGTCTCAAGATTGGAATGGGTAGGAGTTTGATATCACATCTCATGCCATAGTATGGTTCTCAGGTTTGGTAGAAGCATTGGGATATCACATCTCATGCTATTGGAAGGGTATCAGTATTGGATTTGGAAGGAGTTGGATATCCCATCTCATGCTATAGGAAGGGTCTCAGGTTGGAATGGGAAGGAGTTGGATATCACATTTCATGTTATAGGAAGGGTCTCAGGATTGGAATGGGAAGGACTTGGATATCATATCTCATGATATAGGAAGGCTCTCAGGTTTGGAAGGGGAAGGAGTTGGATATCACATTTCATGTTAGAGGAAGGATCTCAGGTTTGGTATTAGAGGCCTTGAGATATCACATATCATGCTATAGGAATGGTCTCAGGATTGGAATGGGAAGGAGTTGGATATCACATCTCAAGCTTTAGGAAGGGTCTCAGGTTTGGTATAAGCATTGAGATAGCACATCTCATGCTATAGGAAGGGTCTCAGGATTGGAATGGGACGGAGTTGGATATTACATCTCATGTTATACGAAAGATCTCAGGTTTGGTATTAGAAGCATTGAGACATCACATCTCATGTTATAGGAACGGTCTCAGGATTGGAATGGGAAGAAGTTGGATATCACATCTCATGCTATAGGAAGGGTCTCAGGTTTGGAAGGGGAAGGAGTTGGATATCCAATCTCATGTTATAGGACTGGTCTCAGGTTTGGTATTGGAAGCATTGAGATATCACATCGCATGCTGTAGGAAGGTTCTCAGGTTTGGTATTAGAAGCATTGAGACATCACATCTCATGCTATAGGAAGGGTCTCAGGATTGGAATGGGAAGGAGTTGGATATCACATCTCATGTTATAGGAAAGGTCTCAGGTTGGAATGGGAAGGAGTTGGATATCACATTTCATGTTATAGGAAGGGTCTCAGGATTGGAATGGGAAGGACTTGGATATCATATCTCATGATATAGGAAGGCTCTCAGGTTTGGAAGGGGAAGGAGTTGGATATCACATTTCATGTTAGAGGAAGGATCTCAGGTTTGGTATTAGAGGCCTTGAGATATCACATATCATGCTATAGGAAGGGTCTCAGGATTGGAATGGGAAGGAGTTGGATATCACATCTCAAGCTTTAGGAAGGGTCTCAGGTTTGGTATAAGCATTGAGATATCACATCTCATTCTATAGGAAGGGTCTCAGGATTGGAATGGGAAGGAGTTGGATATCACATCTCATATTATAGGAAATATCTCAGGTTTGGTATTAGAAGCATTGAGACATCACATCTCATGTTATAGGAAGGGTCTCAGGATTGGAATGGGAAGAAGTTGGATATCACATCTCATGCTATAGGAAGGGTCTCAGGTTTGGTATATGCATTGAGATATCACATCTCATGCTATAGGAAGGGTCTCAGGATTGGAATGGGAAGGAGTTGTATATGACATCTCATGCCATAGGAAGGGTCTCAGGTTTGGTATAAGCATTGAGATATCACATCACATGCTATAGAAAGGGTCTCAGGATTGGAATGGGAAGGACTTGGATATCACATCTCATGCTATAGGCAGGATCTCAGGTTTGGAAAGGGAAGGAGATGGATATCACATTTCATGTTAGAGATAGGATCTCAGGTTTGGTATTAGAGGCATTGAGATATCACATCTCATGCTATCAGAAGGGTCTCAGGATTGGAATGGGAAGGAGTTGTATATCACATCTAATGCTAAAGGGAGGGTCTCAGGTTTGGAAGGGGGAGGATTTGGAAATCACATCTCATGTTATAGGAAGGGTCTCAGGTTTGGTATTAGAAGCATTGAGATATCACATCTCATGCTATAGGAAGGGTCTCAGGATTGGAATGGGGAGGACTTGGATGTCACATCTCATGCTATAGGGAGGGTCTCAAGTTTGATATTAGAAGCATTGAGATAACAAATCTCATGATATCGGAAGGGTCTCAGGATTGGAATGGGAAGGAGTTGGATATCATATCTCATGATAATGGAAGGGTCTAAGGTTTGGAAGGGGAAAGATTTGGATATAACATCTCATGTTATAGGACGGGTCTCAGGTTTGGTATGGGAAGGACTTGGATATCACATCTCATGCTATAGGCAGGATCTCAGGTTTGGAAAGGGAAGGAGATGGATATCACATTTCATGTTAGAGATAGGATCTCAGGTTTGGTATTAGAGGCATTGAGATATCACATCTCATGCTATCAGAAGGGTCTCAGGATTGGAATGGGAAGGAGTTGTATATCACATCTAATGCTAAAGGGAGGGTCTCAGGTTTGGAAGGGGGAGGATTTGGAAATCACATCTCATGTTATAGGAAGGGTCTCAGGTTTGGTATTAGAAGCATTGAGATATCACATCTCATGCTATAGGAAGGGTCTCAGGATTGGAATGGGGAGGACTTGGATGTCACATCTCATGCTATAGGGAGGGTCTCAAGTTTGATATTAGAAGCATTGAGATAACAAATCTCATGATATCGGAAGGGTCTCAGAATTGGAATGGCAAGGAGTTGGATATCACATCTCAAGCTATAGGAAGAGTCTCAGGATTGGAATGGGAATGAGTTTGATATCACATCTCATGCCATAGTATGGGTCTCAGGTTTGGTAGAAGCATTGGGATATCACATCACATGCTATTGGAAGGGTATCAGTATTGGATTTGGAAGGAGTTGAATATCCCATCTCATGCTATAGTATGGGTCTCAGGTTTGGTAGAAGCATTGGGATATCACATCTCATGCTATTGGAAGGGTATCAGTATTGGATTTGGAAGGAGTTGGATATCCCATCTCATGCTATAGGAAGGGTCTCAGATTTGGTATAAGCATTGAGATATCACATCTCATGCTATAGGAAGGGTCTCAGGATTGGATTGGGAAGGAGTTGTATATGACATCTCAGGCCATAGGAAGGGTCTCAGGATTGGTATAAGCATTGAGATATCACATCTCTGCTATCGGAAGGGTCTCAGGATTGGAATGGGAAGGAGTTGGATATCCCATCTCATGTTATAGGAAGAGTCTCAGGTTTGGTATTAGAAGCATTGAGATATCACATCTCATGCTATAGGAAGGGTCTCAGGATTGGAATGGGGAGGACTTGGATGTCACATCTCATGCTATAGGGAGGGTCTCAAGTTTGATATTAGAAGCATTGAGATAACAAATCTCATGATATCGGAAGGGTCTCAGAATTGGAATGGCAAGGAGTTGGATATCACATCTCAAGCTATAGGAAGAGTCTCAGGATTGGAATGGGAATGAGTTTGATATCACATCTCATGCCATAGTATGGGTCTCAGGTTTGGTAGAAGCATTGGGATATCACATCACATGCTATTGGAAGGGTATCAGTATTGGATTTGGAAGGAGTTGAATATCCCATCTCATGCTATAGTATGGGTCTCAGGTTTGGTAGAAGCATTGGGATATCACATCTCATGCTATTGGAAGGGTATCAGTATTGGATTTGGAAGGAGTTGGATATCCCATCTCATGCTATAGGAAGGGTCTCAGATTTGGTATAAGCATTGAGATATCACATCTCATGCTATAGGAAGGGTCTCAGGATTGGATTGGGAAGGAGTTGTATATGACATCTCAGGCCATAGGAAGGGTCTCAGGATTGGTATAAGCATTGAGATATCACATCTCTGCTATCGGAAGGGTCTCAGGATTGGAATGGGAAGGAGTTGGATATCCCATCTCATGTTATAGGAAGAGTCTCAGGTTTGGTATTAGAAGCATTGAGATATCACATCTCATGCTATAGGAAGGGTCTCAGGATTGGAATGGGGAGGACTTGGATGTCACATCTCATGCTATAGGGAGGGTCTCAAGTTTGATATTAGAAGCATTGAGATAACAAATCTCATGATATCGGAAGGGTCTCAGGATTGGAATGGGAAGGAGTTGGATATCACATCTCATGATAAAGGAAGGGTCTAAGGTTTGGAAGGGGAAAGATTTGGATATCACATCTCATGTTATAGGACGGGTCTCAGGTTTGGTATTAGAAGCATTGAGATATCAAGTCTCATGGCATAGGAAGGGTCTCAGAATTGGAATGGGAAGGAGTTGGATATCACATCTCAAGCTATAGGAAGAGTCTCAGGATTGGAATGGGAAGGAGTTTGATATCACATCTCATGCCATAGTATGGGTCTCAGGTTTGGTAGAAGCATTGGGATATCACATCTCATGCTATTGGAAGGGTATCAGTATTGGATTTGGAAGGAGTTGGATATCCCATCTCATGCTATAGGAAGGGTCTCAGGATTGGAATGGGAAGGACTTGGATATCATATCTCATGCTATAGGAAGGCTCTCAGGTTTGGAAGGGGAAGGAGTTGGATATCACATCTCAAGCTTTAGGAAGGGTCTCAGGTTTGGTATAAGCATTGAGATAGCACATCTCATGCTATAGGAAGGGTTTCAGGATTGGAATGGGAAGGAGTTGGATATCACATTTCATGTTAGAGGAAGGATCTCAGGTTTGGTATTAGAGGCCTTGAGATATCACATCTCATGCTATAGGAAGGGTCTCAGGATTGGAATGGGAAGGAGTTGGATATCACATCTCAAGCTTTAGGAAGGGTCTCAGGTTTGGTATAAGCATTGAGATAGCACATCTCATGCTATAGGAAGGGTTTCAGGATTGGAATGGGAAGGAGTTGGATATCACATCTCATGTTATAGGAAAGATCTCCGGTTTGGTATTAGAAGCATTGAGACATCACATCTCATGTTATAGGAAGGGTCTCAGGATTGGAATGGGAAGAAGTTGGATATCACATCTCATGCTATAGGAAGGGTCTCAGGTTTGGAAGGGGAAGGAGTTGGATATCCAATCTCATGTTATAGGACTGGTCTCAGGTTTGGTATTAGAAGCATTGAGATATCACATTGCATGCTGTAGGAAGGTTCTCAGGTTTGGTATTAGAAGCATTGAGACATCACATCTCATGCTATAGGAAGGGTCTCAGGATTGGAATGGGAAGGAGTTGGATATCACATCTCATGTTATAGGAAGGATCTCAGGTTTGGTATTAGAAGCATTGAGACATCACATCTCATGCTATAGGAAGGGTCTCAGGATTGGAATGGGAAGGAGTTGGATATCACATCTCATGCTATAGGAAGGGTCTCAGATTTGGTATAAGCATTGAGATATCACATCTCATGCTATAGGAAGGGTCTCAGGATTGGATTGGGAAGGAGTTGTATATGACATCTCAGGCCATAGGAAGGGTCTCAGGATTGGTATAAGCATTGAGATATCACATCTCTGCTATCGGAAGGGTCTCAGGATTGGAATGGGAAGGAGTTGGATATCCAATCTCATGTTATAGGAAGGGTCTCAGGTTTGGTATTAGAAGCATTGAGATATCACATCTCATGCTATAGGAAGGGTCTCAGGATTGGAATGGGGAGGACTTGGATGTCACATCTCATGCTATAGGGAGTTTCTCAAGTTTGATATTAGAAGCATTGAGATAACAAATCTCATGATATCGGAAGGGTCTCAGGATTGGAATGGGAAGGAGTTGGATATCACATCTCATGATAAAGGAAGGGTCTAAGGTTTGGAAGGGAAAAGATTTGGATATCACATCTCATGTTATAGGACGGGTCTCAGGTTTGGTATTAGAAGCATTGAGATATCAGGTCTCATGGCATAGGAAGGGTCTCAGAATTGGAATGGGAAGGAGTTGGATATCACATCTCAAGCTATAGGAAGAGTCTCAAGATTGGAATGGGAAGGAGTTTGATATCACATCTCATGCCATAGTATGGGTCTCAGGTTTGGTAGAAGCATTGGGATATCACATCTCATGCTATTGGAAGGGTATCAGTATTGGATTTGGAAGGAGTTGGATATCCCATCTCATGCTATAGGAAGGGTCTCAGGTTGGAATGGGAAGGAGTTGGATATCACATTTCATGTTATAGGAAGGGTCTCAGGATTGGAATGGGAAGGACTTGGATATCATATCTCATGATATAGGAAGGCTCTCAGGTTTGGAAGGGGAAGGAGTTGGATATCACATTTCATGTTAGAGGAAGGATCTCAGGTTTGGTATTAGAGGCCTTGAGATATCACATATCATGCTATAGGAAGGGTCTCAGGATTGGAATGGGAAGGAGTTGGATATCACATCTCAAGCTTTAGGAAGGGTCTCAGGTTTGGTATAAGCATTGAGATAGCACATCCCATGTGTTGTGAAGCTTTTGTTGCAAGTGTGTTTTGTAAGGGGGAAGATGTGTTGTGATGTGCTTGGTTAGTCTGATGTGATTTGTCATGTGATTTATGATGTCACCAGAGTGCCTGTGGAATGTTGATGAATGCTGAGTGGGAGAATGCTGTGATGAGAGTTCCATGTTGTGTCAGTTGAGCCCTCCCTCCCTGGGTGATGGGTGCCGGTGTCTTTCTCTCTGTGTCTCTGTCTTAAGTCTTAATCCTGTAACTGTAACTGGATCATAAGAACTGAAGTAAACTTATATATTAACCTAAAGCTGCCTGGACTGAGCTTTATAACAATGGCGACGAGGATTTCCTTAAAATTCAAGAACCCATAGGCAAAGGAAGCTGATGGAACCAAGGAAACTAAAGAAGAAGCTGAGGATTGAAGTGGCCTGCTGAGGGGGGTGCAGGAAGAAACAGGAAATAGAAGCATAGACGACACCGCCCCCAAATAACCAAGTAAGCAAACCCATCACCCAGGGCAGGACAAGGGAGGGGGTCCAAGGCCCACAGCAGAAAGCCCCTTTGGTCTGAGATCCAGATAGCAACCCTTAAGCGTATGGGAGTGCTGGGTCCGGGGGTTTTAAGTGTTAAAATTGACCTTAAAAGTGGAAGAGAGGCTCCCTAATTGTATGAATTCCCATGAATGGGAAGTGTCCCATCGGCTACATGAAAGAGGAGCATCCCTGTGTGATATTATGGGGCTGAAAGACTTTTTCTAGAAAGCTAATTAGAAATTAAAGCAAGAAGGGAAGACAATTTAAAAAGGGAAAGCCTCCTTTAGAAAGAGAGAGGTCGAGAAGTACACAAGTCTGATGTATAACCTGGCACTTAAGTATGAAGAATGGTGAAAGGCACTGCGAACCTGTACACTACTGCACTGTGAAGTGGCCGTTGGTCAGAGCAGGAGTTCTTCTGCGCTCCGTGTCATTTTAGACACTGATGACGTCAGTTTTGTAGCAGAGGGATCCGGTGAAGAAATCGAACGCTTTGGTTTGTCTTACCCGTAAAAAAAAAAAAAAAAAAAGAAAATTGTGTGTACGCTAATTGCAAATCTATGGTGTTGATAATTGCTAAAAGAAAAGATATAAATTGAGGATGTGCAAATGTCATGTATATCCATGTACTTGGAAAGTATGGAAGTGAAGGCATATAAAAAAAAAAAAAAAAGAGAGAAAGACACCGGCACCCATCACCCAGGGAGGGAGGGCTCAACTGACACAACATGGAACTCTCATCACAGCATTCTCCCACTCAGCATTCATCAACATTCCACAGGCACTCTGGTGACATCATAAATCACATGACAAATCACATCAGACTAACCAAGCACATCACAACACATCTTCCCCCTTACAAAACACTGTTATAAAGCTCAGTCCAGGCAGCTTTAGGTTAATATATAAGTTTACTTCAGTTCTTATGATCCAGTTACAGTTACAGGATTAAGACTTAAGACAGAGACACAGAGAGAAAGACACCGGCACCCATCACCCAGGGAGGGAGGGCTCAACTGACACAACATGGAACTCTCATCACAGCATTCTCCCACTCAGCATTCATCAACATTCCACAGGCACTCTGGTGACATCATAAATCACATGACAAATCACATCAGACTAACCAAGCACATCACAACACATCTTCCCCCTTACAAAACACACTTGCAACAAAAGCTTCACAACACATCTCCCTCCTATCAGACATTTTCACAAAAACAACGCACATCTCATCCAACTCGCGAGCAATGGAGGTTTCAACTTGAAAAACCCACAACTATGCAATTTCAGAACTCCGCCTATCATTCTTAAACACCATCAATAAAAGCACTAATCACCTCCCATCCACCCCTGCCACGAGCAGAGTCTAGTCTCCCACACTAGACACAAACCAGCCCAGATCCAAGGCTATACCTAACCCACAATACCATTATCCATCACAAAATAACTTTGGTCCTCCTGCTCGCCCCCGCCACAAGCGAGCCTTCAGGCTGCCACCCTGAAGAACCTACTTGCCACCCCGACGCAATACTAGTCATCAGGATGACAACGAAATCACCATAGACAGATAAGAGGTTCAGTAAAATTCTACAGCTCACTAACACACAACCAGCAACAGGCATGTCTCAGAAATACACAGCATATACATATATATATATATAGGCGGACCAAGCCAATCAAGCAAACCTGACCATACCATGGTGTAAAGCTCCTCAAACAGCTTGGAGATGCTGGCCAGTCAACTCCAAGACCATCTCAAAAACATATGGTTCACTCTAACACTCTTCTCAATGGCAGTACAATCCAGTCCCATAATCAACCCTGACCAGAAAAAAATGGCCAGGATCACACACACGCACAAATATAAACAATTCACCCAGAGATTCTTCACCTCGAACAGCATCTTCAACCTTATATAGATTTACTAGAGGGCGTCCCCTACCAGCAACTCTCTTCACCTGTCTTCTGCTTACTGTCCTTTAAGATAAGAATCATCTCTTCAAAGAGTGCACTACTTCCAAACAAAATATTAGACTAGACTACTTCACCTTTGTGCAACTCTCACTAACCACCATTTTAAAATTCCTGACGAGGCGCTACCCTCAGGATTCCTCTTATTTCACAACTACAACTTACCGAGGCGCTACCTCACTTTAGTCACATCACCAAAAGCAATCTCATGACTTAAACAGGGCTAACTAAAACACTGACGGGGTGCACTTCTAAATGGCGCTACCACTTAACCAAACTCCTTAAACAGTGAAACTTCCTACTGTATATACCAAACGGAGGCGCTACCTCCCTAGTATCTAAAACTTCTAGTAAAAATTGAATGTTGCACCCACTCATTCTTTCATACATCCATACGCATTATAGATATTATGCTAGTGACATGCCTTCACTTCCATACCTCAAGCGCACGGATATACATTACAATTTTTACATCATCATTTACATTTTCTTTTTAAACTCCAACATTTTATACCTAGCATATGCAATTTTCCTTCACTTCTAGATTTGACTGTCACGTATGCCTAAAAGTCCATGTTGTTGTGTAACAACTTACTCCTGAAAATCCTCAAAACGTTAAATAGGTCAATTCACATTTGCTTCACCTCACATCAACATATTGCATTGCATTCTGCTATGCACAATTTAACTAATCAGAAGTCCACATTCCTGCAAATCCTTGAAATGTGTTAGGTCCCTAACATATTTGCTAATTTACTCCACTCACCCCGAAATGAACTCTACATCTAACTTCTGACTCATCACGCATATTCATCACATTCCCCATATGCATACCGGATGAATACACATAACTGACTGTGCATATTTCCTAAAATGCATTTGTCACTTCACTTCAAACTTCATGCACACTCTGCACTCCGACTAACATTCACTTCCCCATTAGTTCATTTCACTACAAGAGTTTGTAATTTGGCATAGGCTTAAATTCACTTTACAATTAGTCTCAGCACCTTCATTACTAATGCAGCATAAACCATGAATGTTTTGCAAAAATAATATGTTAAAAACAACATTGCAGAGATGCTTCATTAACATCACAACCCTGTGCTCTGTAAGTCAATGTGCCTTCTGCCCTCAGGCACTGTCAAAATCAAGCACCCACTATAATTTACTTCACCAGCAAATAAAAATGGAACTGCGCTCCTTAAACAAACTCCATCCGTTCCTGAAATGCTGGGCGTGAACTTCATTTTAAAGAGAGTACCAATTGTTCACAGATGCCGTAATGGATGCCCCAGCTAAATAATAAAGAGAATCTCAACACCTCGTATTCTCGCGCTCTTCAAACTGTCCACATTACCTTGCAATGATGCGGGCTGTAACCTACACATGACTGCAATGTTTCTTTTTTTTTTCATATTTCCAGTGCTGCCTCGCACACAGCACGGCTGCTGTACCTTTAATCAGGCTGCTCTCTGTTCTTCTGGCAATAACATTCCATTTCCATGAAACCCGATCACTCGGCAAGTAAATGCAGAAGTATATCTCCATGCCCTGCTGTTCAAAACGAATACCTTTTCTTTCCGGGTACGTCATCACGCTTACCCACGTTTCCAAGGCCTTTCCTTTGATGCGGCCTCCTTTTGAAACACAAAACTCCGGAGCTTTGAACACGAAGGAAAAACAGATGGCGCAGGCATTTTCCGTGTGTTCCAGCCAACGAATGGGAAGGAGTTGGATATCACATCTCAAGCTTTAGGAAGGGTCTCAGGTTTGGTATAAGCATTGAGATAGCACATCCCATGCTATAGGAAGGGTCTCAGGATTGGAATGGGAAGGAGTTGGATATTACATCTCATGTTATAGGAAAGATCTCAGGTTTGGTATTAGAAGCATTGAGACATCACATCTCATGTTATAGGAACGGTCTCAGGATTGGAATGGGAAGAAGTTGGATATCACATCTCATGCTATAGGAAGGGTCTCAGGTTTGGAAGGGGAAGGAGTTGGATATCCAATGTCATGTTATAGGACTGGTCTCAGGTTTGGTATTGGAAGCATTGAGATATCACATCGCATGCTGTAGGAAGGTTCTCAGGTTTGGTATTAGAAGCATTGAGACATCACATCTCATGCTATAGGAAGGGTCTCAGGATTGGAATGGGAAGGAGTTGGATATCACATCTCATGTTATAGGAAGGATCTCAGGTTTGGTATTAGAAGCATTGAGACATCACATCTCATGTTATAGGAAGGGTCTCAGGATTGGAATGGGAAGGAGTTGGATATCACATCTCATGCTATAGGAAGGGTCTCAGATTTGGTATAAGCATTGAGATATCACATCTCATGTTATAGGAAGGGTCTCAGGATTGGAATGGGAAGGACTTGGATATCATATCTCATGATATAGGAAGGCTCTCAGGTTTGGAAGGGGAAGGAGTTGGATATCACATTTCATGTTAGAGGAAGGATCTCAGGTTTGGTATTAGAGGCCTTGAGATATCACATATCATGCTATAGGAAGGGTCTCAGGATTGGAATGGGAAGGAGTTGGATATCACATCTCAAGCTTTAGGAAGGGTCTCAGGTTTGGTATAAGCATTGAGATATCACATCTCATGCTATAGGAAGGGTCTCAGGATTGGAATGGGAAGGAGTTGGATATCACATCTCATATTATAGGAAATATCTCAGGTTTGGTATTAGAAGCATTGAGACATCACATCTCATGTTATAGGAAGGGTCTCAGGATTGGAATGGGAAGAAGTTGGATATCACATCTCATGCTATAGGAAGGGTCTCAGGTTTGGTATATGCATTGAGATATCACATCTCATGCTATAGGAAGGGTCTCAGGATTGGAATGGGAAGGAGTTGTATATGACATCTCATGCCATAGGAAGGGTCTCAGGTTTGGTATAAGCATTGAGATATCACATCACATGCTATAGAAAGGGTCTCAGGATTGGAATGGGAAGGACTTGGATATCACATCTCATGCTATAGGCAGGGTCTCAGGTTTGGAATGGGAAGGAGATGGATATCACATTTCATGTTAGAGATAGGATCTCAGGTTTGGTATTAGAGGCATTGAGATATCACATCTCATGCTATCAGAAGGGTATCAGGATTGGAATGGGAAGGAGTTGTATATCACATCTAATGCTAAAGGGAGGGTCTCAGGTTTGGAAGGGGAAGGATTTGGAAATCACATCTCATGTTATAGGAAGGGTCTCAGGTTTGGTATTAGAAGCATTGAGATATCACATCTCATGCTATAGGAAGGGTCTCAGGATTGGAATGGGGAGGACTTGGATGTCACATCTCATGCTATAGTGAGGGTCTCAAGTTTGATATTAGAAGCATTGAGATAACAAATCTCATGATATCGGAAGGGTCTCAGGATTGGAATGGGAAGGAGTTGGATATCATATCTCATGATAATGGAAGGGTCTAAGGTTTGGAAGGGGAAAGATTTGGATATCACATCTCATGTTATAGGACGGGTCTCAGGTTTGGTATTAGAAGCATTGAGATATCAAGTCTCATGGCATAGGTAGGGTCTCAGAATTGGAATGGCAAGGAGTTGGATATCACATCTCAAGCTATAGGAAGAGTCTCAAGATTGGAATGGGAAGGAGTTTGATATCACATCTCATGCCATAGTATGGGTCTCAGGTTTGGTAGAAGCATTGGGATATCACATCTCATGCTATTGGAAGGGTATCAGTATTGGATTTGGAAGGAGTTGGATATCCCATCTCATGCTATAGGAAGGGTCTCAGGTTGGAATGGGAAGGAGTTGGATATCACATTTCATGTTATAGGAAGGGTCTCAGGATTGGAATGGGAAGGACTTGGATATCATATCTCATGATATAGGAAGGCTCTCAGGTTTGGAAGGGGAAGGAGTTGGATATCACATTTCATGTTAGAGGAAGGATCTCAGGTTTGGTATTAGAGGCCTTGAGATATCACATATCATGCTATAGGAAGGGTCTCAGGATTGGAATGGGAAGGAGTTGGATATCACATCTCAAGCTTTAGGAAGGGTCTCAGGTTTGGTATAAGCATTGAGATAGCACATCTCATGCTATAGGAAGGGTCTCAGGATTGGAATGGGAAGGAGTTGGATATTACATCTCATGTTATAGGAAAGATCTCAGGTTTGGTATTAGAAGCATTGAGACATCACATCTCATGTTATAGGAACGGTCTCAGGATTGGAATGGGAAGAAGTTGGATATCACATCTCATGCTATAGGAAGGGTCTCAGGTTTGGAAGGGGAAGGAGTTGGATATCCAATCTCACGTTATAGGACTGGTCTCAGGTTTGGTATTGGAAGCATTGAGATATCACATCGCATGCTGTAGGAAGGTTCTCAGGTTTGGTATTAGAAGCATTGAGACATCACATCTCATGCTATAGGAAGGGTCTCAGGATTGGAATGGGAAAGAGTTGGATATCACATCTCATGCTATAGGAAGGGTCTCAGGATTGGATTGGGAAGGAGTTGTATATGACATCTCAGGCCATAGGAAGGGTCTCAGGATTGGTATAAGCATTGAGATATCACATCTCTGCTATCGGAAGGGTCTCAGGATTGGAATGGGAAGGAGTTGGATATCCCATCTCATGATAAAGGAAGGGTCTAAGGTTTGGAAGGGGAAAGATTTGGATATCACATCTCATGTTATAGGACGGGTCTCAATTTTGATATTAGAAGCATTGAGATAACAAATCTCATGATATCGGAAGGGTCTCAGGATTGGAATGGGAAGGAGTTGGATATCACATCTCATGATAAAGGAAGGGTCTAAGGTTTGGAAGGGGAAAGATTTGGATATCACATCTCATGTTATAGGACGGGTCTCAGGTTTGGTATTAGAAGCATTGAGATATCAAGTCTCATGGTGTAGGAAGGGTCTCAGAATTGGAATGGGAAGGATTTCGGATATCACATCTCAAGCTATAGGAAGAGACTCAGGATTGGAATGGGAAGGAGTTTGATATCACATCTCATGCCATAGTATGGTTCTCAGGTTTGGTAGAAGCATTGGGATATCACATCTCATGCTATTGGAAGGGTATCAGTATTGGATTTGGAAGGAGTTGGATATCCCATCTCATGCTATAGGAAGGGTCTCAGGTTGGAATGGGAAGGAGTTGGATATCACATTTGATGTTATAGGAAGGGTCTCAGGATTGGAATGGGAAGGAGTTGGATATCACATCTCAAGCTTTAGGAAGGGTCTCAGGTTTGGTATAAGCATTGAGATAGCACATCTCATGCTATAGGAAGGGTCTCAGGATTGGAATGGGAAGGAGTTGGAAATCACATCTCATGTTATAGGAAAGATCTCAGGTTTGGTATTAGAAGCATTGAGACATCACATCTCATGTTATAGGAAGGGTCTCAGGATTGGAATGGGAAGAAGTTGGATATCACATCTCATGCTATAGGAAGGGTCTCAGGTTTGGAAGGGGAAGGAGTTGGATATCCAATCTCATGTTATAGGACTGGTCTCAGGTTTGGTATTAGAAGCATTGAGATATCACATCGCATGCTGTAGGAAGGTTCTCAGGTTTGGAATGGGGAGGAATTGGATATCACATCTCATGTCATAGGAAGGATCTCAGTTTTGGGATTAGAAGCATTGAGATATCATATCTCATGCTATAGGAATGGTCTCAGGATTGGAATGGGAAGGAGTTGGATATTACATTCTTGCTATAGGAAGGGTCTCATGTTTGGAATGGGAAGGAGTTGGATATCACATATGCTATAGGAAGGGTCTCAGGTTTGAAACGGGAAGGAGTTGGATATCACATCTCATGTTATAGGAAGGGTCTCAGGTTTGTTATAAGCATTGAGATATCACATCTCTGCTATCGGAAGTGTCTCAGGATTGGAATGGGAAGGTGTTGGATATCCCATCTCATGTTATAGGACGGGTCTCAGGTTTGTTATTAGAATCATTGAGATATCACATTGCATGCTGTAGGAAGGGTCTAAGGATTGGAATGGGAAGGACTTGGATATCACATCTCATGCTATAGGTAGGCTCTCAGGTTTGGAAAGGGAAGGAGTTCGATATCACATTTCATGTTAGAGGAAGGATCTCAGGTTTGGTATTAGAGGCATTGAGATATCACATATCATGCTATAGGAAGGGTCTCAGGATTGGAATGGGAAGGAGTTGGATATCACATCTCAAGCTTTAGGAAGGGTCTCAGGTTTGGTATAAGCATTGCGATAGCACATCTCATGCTATAGGAAGGGTCTCAGGATTGGAATGGGAAGGAGTTGGATATTACATCTCATGTTATAGGAAAGATCTCAGGTTTGGTATTAGAAGCATTGAGACATCACATCTCATGTTATAGGAAGGGTCTCAGGATTGGAATGGGAAGAAGTTGGATATCACATCTCATGCTATAGGAAGGGTCTCAGGTTTGGAAGGGGAAGGAGTTGGATATCCAATCTCATGTTATAGGACTGGTCTCAGGTTTGGTATTAGAAGCATTGAGATATCACATTGCATGCTGTAGGAAGGTTCTCAGGTTTGGTATTAGAAGCATTGAGACATCACATCTCATGCTATAGGAAGGGTCTCAGGATTGGAATGGGAAGGAGTTGGATATCACATCTCATGTTATAGGAAGGATCTCAGGTTTGGTATTAGAAGCATTGAGACATCACATCTCATGCTATAGGAAGGGTCTCACGATTGGAATTTGAAGGAGTTGGATATCACATCTCATGCTATAGGAAGGGTCTCAGATTTGGTATAAGCATTGAGATATCACATCTCATGATATAGGAAGGGTCTCAGGATTGGATTGGGAAGGAGTTGTATATGACATCTCAGGCCATAGGAAGGGTCTCAGGATTGGTATAAGCATTGAGATATCACATCTCTGCTATCGGAAGGGTCTCAGGATTGGAATGGGAAGGAGTTGGATATCCCATCTCATGATAAAGGAAGGGTCTAAGGTTTGGAAGGGGAAAGATTTGGATATCACATCTCATGTTATAGGACGGGTCTCAATTTTGATATTAGAAGCATTGAGATAACAAATCTCATGATATCGGAAGGGTCTCAGGATTGGAATGGGAAGGAGTTGGATATCACATCTCATGATAAAGGAAGGGTCTAAGGTTTGGAAGGGGAAATATTTGGATATCACATCTCATGTTATAGGACGGGTCTCAGGTTTGGTATTAGAAGCATTGAGATATCAAGTCTCATGGTATAGGAAGGGTCTCAGAATTGGAATGGGAAGGATTTGGATATCACATCTCAAGCTATAGGAAGAGTCTCAGGATTGGAATGGGAAGGAGTTTGATATCACATCTCATGCCATAGTATGGTTCTCAGGTTTGGTAGAAGCATTGGGATATCACATCTCATGCTATTGGAAGGGTATCAGTATTGGATTTGGAAGGAGTTTGATATCCCATCTCATGCTAAAGGAAGGGTCTCAGGTTTGGTAGAAGCATTGAGATATCACGTCTCTGCTATCGGTAGGGTCTCAGGATGGATTGGATTGGGAAGGAGTTGGATATCCCTTCTCATGCTATAGGAAGGGTCTCAGGTTTGGTATAAGCATTGAGATATCACATCTCTGCTATCGGAAGGGTCTCAGGATTGGATTGGGAAGGAGTTGGATATCCCTTCTCATGCTATAGGAAGTGTCTCAGGTTGGAATGGGAAGGAGTTGGATATCACATCTCATGTTATAGGAAGGGTCTCAGGATTGGAATGGGAAGGATTTGGATATCACATCTCTTGCTATAGGAAGGGTCTCAGGATTGGAATGGGTAGGAGTTGGATATTACTTTCTTGCTATAAGAAGGGTCTCATGTTTGGAATGGGAAGGAGTTGGATATCACATATGCTATAGTTAGTGTCTCAGGTTTGGAATGGGAAGGAGTTGGATATCACATCTCATGTTATAGGAAGGGTCTCAGATTTGGTATGAGCATTGAGATATCACATCTCTGCTATCGGAAGTGGCTTAGGATTGGAATGGGAAGGAGTTGTATATGACATCCCAGGCCATAGGAAGGGTCTCAGGTTTGGTATAAGCATTGAGATATCACATCTCTGCTATCGGAAGGGTCTCAGGATTGGAATGGGAAGGAGTTGGATATCCCATCTCATGTTATAGGAAGGGTCTCAGGTTTGGTATTAGAAGCATAGAGATATCACATCTCATGCTATAGGAAGGGTCTCAGGATTGGAATGGGAAGGACTTGGATGTCACATCTCATGCTATAGGGAGGGTCTCAAGTTTGATATTAAAAGCATTGAGATAACAAATCTCATGATATCGGAAGGGTCTCAGGATTGGAATGAGAAGGAGTTGGATATCACACCTCAAGCTATAGGACGGGTCTCAGGTTTGGTATTAGAAGCATTGAGATATCAAGTCTCATGGTATAAGAAGGGTCTCAGAATTGGAATGGGAAGGAGTTGGATATCACACCTCAAGCTATAGGAAGGGCCTCAGGATTGGAATGGGAAGGAGTTTGATATCACATCTCATGCCATAGTATGGGTCTCAGGTTTGGTAGAAGCATTGGGATATCACATCTCATGTTATCGGAAGGGTATCAGTATTGGATTTGGAAGGAGTTGGATATCCCATCTCATGCTATAGGAAGGGTCTCAGGTTGCAATGGGAAGGAGTTGGATATCACATTTCATGTTATAGAAAGGGTCTCAGGATTGGAATGGGAAGGACTTGGATATCATATCTCATGCTAAAGGAAGGGTCTGAGGTTTGGAAGGGGAAGGATTTGGATATCACATCTCATGTTATAGGACGGGTCTCAGGTTTGGTATTAGAAGCATTGAGATATCAAGTCTCATGGTATAAGAAGGGTCTCAGAATTGGAATGGGAAGGAGTTGGATATCACACCTCAAGCTATAGGAAGGGCCTCAGGATTGGAATGGGAAGGAGTTTGATATCACATCTCATGCCATAGTATGGGTCTCAGGTTTGGTAGAAGCATTGGGATATCACATCTCATGCTATCGGAAGGGTATCAGTATTGGATTTGGAAGGAGTTGGATATCCCATCTCATGCTATAGGAAGGGTCTCAGGTTGCAATGGGAAGGAGTTGGATATCACATTTCATGTTATAGAAAGGGTCTCAGGATTGGAATGGGAAGGACTTGGATATCATATCTCATGCTATAGGAAAGCTCTCAGGTTTGGAAGGGGAAGGAGTTGGATATCACATTTCATGTTAGAGGAAGGATCTCAGGTTTGGTATTAGAGGCCTTGAGATATCACATCTCATGCTATAGGAAGGGTCTCTGGATTGGAATGGGAAGGAGTTGGATATCACATCTCAAGCTATAGGAAGGGTCTCAGGTTTGGTATAAGCATTGAGATATCACATCTCATGCTATAGGAAGGGTCTCAGGATTGGAATGGGAAGGAGTTGGATATCACATCTCATATTATAGGAAATATCTCAGGTTTGGTATTAGAAGCATTGAGACATCACATCTCATGTTATAGGAAGGGTCTCAGGATTGGAATGGGAAGAAGTTGGATATCACATCTCATGCTATAGGAAGGGTCTCAGGGTTGGTATATGCATTGAGATATCACATCTCATGCTATAGGAAGGGTCTCAGGATTGGAATGGGAAGGAGTTGTATATGACATCTCATGCCATAGGAAGGGTCTCAGGTTTGGTATAAGCATTGAGATATCACATCACATGCTATAGAAAGGGTCTCAGGATTGGAATGGGAAGGACTTGGATATCACATCTCATGCTATAGGCAGGGTCTCAGGTTTGGAAAGGGAAGGAGATGGATATCACATTTCATGTTAGAGATAAGATCTCAGGTTTGGTATTAGAGGCATTGAGATATCACATCTCATGCTATCAGAAGGGTCTCAGGATTGGAATGTGAAGGAGTTGTATATCACATCTCATGCTAAAGGGAGGGTCTCAGGTTTGGAAGGGGAAGGATTTGGAAATCACATCTCATGTTATAGGAAGGGTCTCAGGTTTGGTATTAGAAGCATTGAGATATCACATCTCATGCTATAGGAAGGGTCTCAGGATTGGAATGGGAAGGAGTTGGATATCACATCTCATATTATAGGAAATATCTCAGGTTTGGTATTTCATTAAGACATCACATCTCATGTTATAGGAAGGGTCTCAGGATTGGAATGGGAAGAAGTTGGATATCACATCTCATGCTATAGGAAGGGTCTCAGGGTTGGTATATGCATTGAGATATCACATCTCATGCTATAGGAAGGGTCTCAGGATTGGAATGGGAAGGAGTTTGATATCACATCTCATGCCATAGTATGGGTCTCAGGTTTGGTAGAAGCATTGGGATATCACATCTCATGTTATCGGAAGGGTATCAGTATTGGATTTGGAAGGAGTTGGATATCCCATCTCATGCTATAGGAAGGGTCTCAGGTTGCAATGGGAAGGAGTTGGATATCACATTTCATGTTATAGAAAGGGTCTCAGGATTGGAATGGGAAGGACTTGGATATCATATCTCATGCTAAAGGAAGGGTCTCAGGATTGGAATGGGAAGGAGTTGGATATCACATCTCATATTATAGGAAATATCTCAGGTTTGGTATTGCATTAAGACATCACATCTCATGTTATAGGAAGGGTCTCAGGATTGGAATGGGAAGAAGTTGGATATCACATCTCATGCTATAGGAAGGGTCTCAGGGTTGGTATATGCATTGAGATATCACATCTCATGCTATAGGAAGGGTCTCAGGATTGGAATGGGAAGGAGTTGTATATGACATCTCATGCCATAGGAAGGGTCTCAGGTTTGGTATAAGCATTGAGATATCACATCACATGCTATAGAAAGGGTCTCAGGATTGGAATGGGAAGGACTTGGATATCACATCTCATGCTATAGGCAGGGTCTCAGGTTTGGAAAGGGAAGGAGATGGATATCACATTTCATGTTAGAGATAAGATCTCAGGTTTGGTATTAGAGGCATTGAGATATCACATCTCATGCTATCAGAAGGGTCTCAGGATTGGAATGGGAAGGAGTTGGATATCACATCTCATGATAATGGAAGGGTCTAAGGTTTGGAAGGGGAAAGATTTGGATATCACATCTCATGTTATAGGACGGGTCTCAGGTTTGGTATTAGAAGCATTGAGATATCAAGTCTCATGGCATAGGTAGGGTCTCAGAATTGGAATTGGAAGGAGTTGGATATCACATCTCAAGCTATAGGAAGAATCTCAGGATTGGAATGGGAATGAGTTTGATATCACATCTCATGCATTAGTATGGGTCTCAGGTTTGGTAGAAGCATTGGGATATCACATCACATGCTATTGGAAGGGTATCAGTATTGGATTTGGAAGGAGTTGAATATCCCATCTCATGCTATAGTATGGGTCTCAGGTTTGGTAGAAGCATTGGGATATCACATCTCATGCTATTGGAAGGGTATCAGTATTGGATTTGGAAGGAGTTGGATATCCCATCTCATGCTATAGGAAGGGTCTCAGATTTGGTATAAGCATTGAGATATCACATCTCATGCTATAGGAAGGGTCTCAGGATTGGATTGGGAAGGAGTTGTATATGACATCTCAGGCCATAGGAAGGGTCTCAGGATTGGTATAAGCATTGAGATATCACATCTCTGCTATCGGAAGGGTCTCAGGATTGGAATGGGAAGGAGTTGGATATCCCATCTCATGTTATAGGAAGAGTCTCAGGTTTGGTATTAGAAGCATTGAGATATCACATCTCATGCTATAGGAAGGGTCTCAGGATTGGAATGGGGAGGACTTGGATGTCACATCTCATGCTATAGGGAGGGTCTCAAGTTTGATATTAGAAGCATTGAGATAACAAATCTCATGATATCGGAAGGGTCTCAGGATTGGAATGGGAAGGAGTTGGATATCACATCTCATGATAAAGGAAGGGTCTAAGGTTTGGAAGGGGAAAGATTTGGATATCACATCTCATGTTATAGGACGGGTCTCAGGTTTGGTATTAGAAGCATTGAGATATCAAGTCTCATGGTGTAGGAAGGGTCTCAGAATTGGAATGGGAAGGATTTCGGATATCACATCTCAAGCTATAGGAAGAGTCTCAGGATTGGAATGGGAAGGAGTTTGATATCACATCTCATGCCATAGTATGGGTCTCAGGTTTGGTAGAAGCATTGGGATATCACATCTCATGCTATTGGAAGGGTATCAGTATTGGATTTGGAAGGAGTTGGATATCCCATCTCATGCTATAGGAAGGGTCTCAGGTTAGAATGGGAAGGAGTTGGATATCACATTTCATGTTATAGGAAGGGTCTCAGGATTGGAATGGGAAGGACTTGGATATCATATCTCATGCTATAGGAAGGCTCTCAGGTTTGGAAGGGGAAGGAGTTGGATATCACATTTCATGTTAGAGGAAGGATCTCAGGTTTGGTATTAGAGGCCTTGAGATATCACATCTCATGCTATAGGAAGGGTCTCAGGATTGGAATGGGAAGGAGTTGGATATCACATCTCAAGCTTTAGGAAGGGTCTCATGTTTGGTATAAGCATTGAGATAGCACATCTCATGCTATAGGAAGGGTTTCAGGATTGGAATGGGAAGGAGTTGGATATCACATCTCATGTTATAGGAAGGGTCTCAGGTTTGTTATAAGCATTGAGATATCACATCTCTGCTATCGGAAGTGTCTCAGGATTGGAATGGGAAGGTGTTGGATATCCCATCTCATGTTATAGGACGGGTCTCAGGTTTGTTATTAGAATCATTGAGATATCATATTGCATGCTGTAGGAAGGGTCTAAGGATTGGAATGGGAAGGACTTGGATATCACATCTCATGCTATAGGTAGGCTCTCAGCTTTGGAAAGGGAAGGAGTTCGATACCACATTTCATGTTAGAGGAAGGATCTCAGGTTTGGTATTAGAGGCATTGAGATATCACATATCATGCTATAGGAAGGGTCTCAGGATTGGAATGGGAAGGAGTTGGATATCACATCTCAAGCTTTAGGAAGGGTCTCAGGTTTGGTATAAGCATTGCGATAGCACATCTCATGCTATAGGAAGGGTCTCAGGATTGGAATGGGAAGGAGTTGGATATTACATCTCATGTTATAGGAAAGATCTCAGGTTTGGTATTAGAAGCATTGAGACATCACATCTCATGTTATAGGAAGGGTCTCAGGATTGGAATGGGAAGAAGATGGATATCACATCTCATGCTATAGGAAGGGTCTCAGGTTTGGAAGGGGAAGGAGTTGGATATCCAATCTCATGTTATAGGACTGGTCTCAGGTTTGGTATTAGAAGCATTGAGATATCACATCGCATGCTGTAGGAAGGTTCTCAGGTTTGGTATTAGAAGCATTGAGACATCACATCTCATGCTATAGGAAGGGTCTCAGGATTGGAATGGGAAGGAGTTGGATATCACATCTCATGTTATAGGAAGGATCTCAGGTTTGGTATTAGAAGCATTGAGACATCACAACTCATGCTATAGGAAGGGTCTCAGGATTGGAATTTGAAGGAGTTGGATATCACATCTCATGCTATAGGAAGGGTCTCAGATTTGGTATAAGCATTGAGATATCACATCTCATGATATAGGAAGGGTCTCAGGATTGGATTGGGAAGGAGTTGTATATGACATCTCAGGCCATAGGAAGGGTCTCAGGATTGGTATAAGCATTGAGATATCACATTTCTGCTATCGGAAGGGTCTCAGGATTGGAATGGGAAGGAGTTGGATATCCCATCTCATGATAAAGGAAGGGTCTAAGGTTTGGAAGGGGAAAGATTTGGATATCACATCTCATGTTATAGGACGGGTCTCAATTTTGATATTAGAAGCATTGAGATAACAAATCTCATGATATCGGAAGGGTCTCAGGATTGGAATGGGAAGGAGTTGGATATCACATCTCATGATAAAGGAAGGGTCTAAGGTTTGGAAGGGGAAAGATTTGGATATCACATCTCATGTTATAGGACGGGTCTCAGGTTTGGTATTAGAAGCATTGAGATATCAAGTCTCATGGTATAGGAAGGGTCTCAGAATTGGAATGGGAAGGATTTGGATATCACATCTCATGCTATAGGAAGAGTCTCAGGATTGGAATGGGAAGGAGTTTGATATCACATCTCATGCCATAGTATGGTTCTCAGGTTTGGTAGAAGCATTGGGATATCACATCTCATGCTATTGGAAGGGTATCAGTATTGGATTTGGAAGGAGTTTGATATCCCATCTCATGCTAAAGGAAGGGTCTCAGGTTTGGTAGAAGCATTGAGATATCACGTCTCTGCTATCGGAAGGGTCTCAGGATGGATTGGATTGGGAAGGAGTTGGATATCCCTTCTCATGCTATAGGAAGGGTCTCAGGTTTGGTAAGAGCATTGAGATATCACATCTCTGCTATCGGAAGGGTCTCAGGATTGGATTGGGAAGGAGTTGGATATCCCTTCTCATGCTATACGAAGTGTCTCAGGTTGGAATGGGAAGGAGTTGGATATCACATCTCATGTTATAGGAAGGGTCTCAGGATTGGAATGGGAAGGATTTGGATATCACATCTCTTGCTATAGGAAGGGTCTCAGGATTGGAATGGGTAGGAGTTGGATATTACTTTCTTGCTATAGGAAGGGTCTCATGTTTGGAATGGGAAGGAGTTGGATATCACATATGCTATAGTTAGTGTCTCAGGTTTGGAACGGGAAGGAGTTGGATATCACATCTCATGTTATAGGAAGGGTCTCAGATTTGGTATAAGCATTGAGATATCACATCTCTGCTATCGGAAGTGGATTAGGATTGGAATGGGAAGGAGTTGGATATCCCATCTCATGTTATAGGACGAGTCTCTGGTTTGGTATTAGAATCATTGAGATATCACATTGCATGCTGTAGGAAGGGTCTAAGGATTGGAATGGGATGGACTTGGATATCACATCTCATGCTATAGGTAGGCTCTCAGGTTTGGTATAAGCATTGAGATATCACATCTCATGCTATAGGAAGGGTCTCAGGATTGGAATGGGAAGGAATTGGATATCACATCTCATGCTATAGGAAGGGTCTCAGATTTGGTATAGGCATTGAGATATCACATCTCATGCTATAGGAAGGGTCTCAGGATTGGAATGGGAAGGAGTTGTATATGACATCCCAGGCCATATGAAGGGTCTCAGGTTTGGTATAAGCATTGAGATATCACATCTCTGCTATCGGAAGGGTCTCAGGATTGGAATGGGAAGGAGTTGGATATCCCATCTCATGTTATAGGAAGGGTCTCAGGTTTGGTATTAGAAGCATAGAGATATCACATCTCATGCTATAGGAAGGGTCTCAGGATTGGAATGGGAAGGACTTGGATGTCACATCTCATGCTATAGGGAGGGTCTCAAGTTTGATATTAAAAGCATTGAGATAACAAATCTCATGATATCGGAAGGGTCTCAGGATTGGAATGGGAAGGAGTTGGATATCACATCTCATGATAAAGGAAGGGTCTGAGGTTTGGAAGGGGAAGGATTTGGATATCACATCTCATGTTATAGGATGGGTCTCAGGTTTGGTATTAGAAGCATTGAGATATCAAGTCTCATGGTATAAGAAGGGTCTCAGAATTGGAATGGGAAGGAGTTGGATATCACACCTCAAGCTATAGGAAGGGCCTCAGGATTGGAATGGGAAGGAGTTTGATATCACATCTCATGCCATAGTATGGGTCTCAGGTTTGGTAGAAGCATTGGGATATCACATCTCATGCTATCGGAAGGGTATCAGTATTGGATTTGGAAGGAGTTGGATATCCCATCTCATGCTATAGGAAGGGTCTCAGGTTGCAATGGGAAGGAGTTGGATATCACATTTCATGTTATAGAAAGGGTCTCAGGATTGGAATGGGAAGGAGTTGGATATCACATCTCATATTATAGGAAATATCTCAGATTTGGTATTAGAAGCATTGAGACATCACATCTCATGTTATAGGAAGGGTCTCAGGATTGGAATGGGAAGAAGTTGGATATCACATCTCATGCTATAGGAAGGGTCTCAGGGTTGGTATATGCATTGAGATATCACATCTCATGCTATAGGAAGGGTCTCAGGATTGGAATGGGAAGGAGTTGTATATGACATCTCATGCCATAGGAAGGGTCTCAGGTTTGGTATAAGCATTGAGATATCACATCACATGCTATAGAAAGGGTCTCAGGATTGGAATGGGAAGGACTTGGATATCACATCTCATGCTATAGGCAGGGTCTCAGGTTTGGAAAGGGAAGGAGATGGATATCACATTTCATGTTAGAGATAAGATCTCAGGTTTGGTATTAGAGGCATTGAGATATCACATCTCATGCTATAGGAAGGGTTTCAGGATTGGAATGGGAAGGAGTTGGATATCACATCTCATGTTATAGGAAGGGTCTCAGGTTTGTTATAAGCATTGAGATATCACATCTCTGCTATCGGAAGTGTCTCAGGATTGGAATGGGAAGGTGTTGGATATCCCATCTCATGTTATAGGACGGGTCTCAGGTTTGTTATTAGAATCATTGAGATATCATATTGCATGCTGTAGGAAGGGTCTAAGGATTGGAATGGGAAGGACTTGGATATCACATCTCATGCTATAGGTAGGCTCTCAGCTTTGGAAAGGGAAGGAGTTCGATACCACATTTCATGTTAGAGGAAGGATCTCAGGTTTGGTATTAGAGGCATTGAGATATCACATATCATGCTATAGGAAGGGTCTCAGGATTGGAATGGGAAGGAGTTGGATATCACATCTCAAGCTTTAGGAAGGGTCTCAGGTTTGGTATAAGCATTGCGATAGCACATCTCATGCTATAGGAAGGGTCTCAGGATTGGAATGGGAAGGAGTTGGATATTACATCTCATGTTATAGGAAAGATCTCAGGTTTGGTATTAGAAGCATTGAGACATCACATCTCATGTTATAGGAAGGGTCTCAGGATTGGAATGGGAAGAAGATGGATATCACATCTCATGCTATAGGAAGGGTCTCAGGTTTGGAAGGGGAAGGAGTTGGATATCCAATCTCATGTTATAGGACTGGTCTCAGGTTTGGTATTAGAAGCATTGAGATATCACATCGCATGCTGTAGGAAGGTTCTCAGGTTTGGTATTAGAAGCATTGAGACATCACATCTCATGCTATAGGAAGGGTCTCAGGATTGGAATGGGAAGGAGTTGGATATCACATCTCATGTTATAGGAAGGATCTCAGGTTTGGTATTAGAAGCATTGAGACATCACAACTCATGCTATAGGAAGGGTCTCAGGATTGGAATTTGAAGGAGTTGGATATCACATCTCATGCTATAGGAAGGGTCTCAGATTTGGTATAAGCATTGAGATATCACATCTCATGATATAGGAAGGGTCTCAGGATTGGATTGGGAAGGAGTTGTATATGACATCTCAGGCCATAGGAAGGGTCTCAGGATTGGTATAAGCATTGAGATATCACATTTCTGCTATCGGAAGGGTCTCAGGATTGGAATGGGAAGGAGTTGGATATCCCATCTCATGATAAAGGAAGGGTCTAAGGTTTGGAAGGGGAAAGATTTGGATATCACATCTCATGTTATAGGACGGGTCTCAATTTTGATATTAGAAGCATTGAGATAACAAATCTCATGATATCGGAAGGGTCTCAGGATTGGAATGGGAAGGAGTTGGATATCACATCTCATGATAAAGGAAGGGTCTAAGGTTTGGAAGGGGAAAGATTTGGATATCACATCTCATGTTATAGGACGGGTCTCAGGTTTGGTATTAGAAGCATTGAGATATCAAGTCTCATGGTATAGGAAGGGTCTCAGAATTGGAATGGGAAGGATTTGGATATCACATCTCAAGCTATAGGAAGAGTCTCAGGATTGGAATGGGAAGGAGTTTGATATCACATCTCATGCCATAGTATGGTTCTCAGGTTTGGTAGAAGCATTGGGATATCACATCTCATGCTATTGGAAGGGTATCAGTATTGGATTTGGAAGGAGTTTGATATCCCATCTCATGCTAAAGGAAGGGTCTCAGGTTTGGTAGAAGCATTGAGATATCACGTCTCTGCTATCGGAAGGGTCTCAGGATGGATTGGATTGGGAAGGAGTTGGATATCCCTTCTCATGCTATAGGAAGGGTCTCAGGTTTGGTATAAGCATTGAGATATCACATCTCTGCTATCGGAAGGGTCTCAGGATTGGATTGGGAAGGAGTTGGATATCCCTTCTCATGCTATACGAAGTGTCTCAGGTTGGAATGGGAAGGAGTTGGATATCACATCTCATGTTATAGGAAGGGTCTCAGGATTGGAATGGGAAGGATTTGGATATCACATCTCTTGCTATAGGAAGGGTCTCAGGATTGGAATGGGTAGGAGTTGGATATTACTTTCTTGCTATAGGAAGGGTCTCATGTTTGGAATGGGAAGGAGTTGGATATCACATATGCTATAGTTAGTGTCTCAGGTTTGGAACGGGAAGGAGTTGGATATCACATCTCATGTTATAGGAAGGGTCTCAGATTTGGTATAAGCATTGAGATATCACATCTCTGCTATCGGAAGTGGATTAGGATTGGAATGGGAAGGAGTTGGATATCCCATCTCATGTTATAGGACGAGTCTCTGGTTTGGTATTAGAATCATTGAGATATCACATCGCATGCTGTAGGAAGGGTCTAAGGATTGGAATGGGATGGACTTGGATATCACATCTCATGCTATAGGTAGGCTCTCAGGTTTGGTATAAGCATTGAGATATCACATCTCATGCTATAGGAAGGGTCTCAGGATTGGAATGGGAAGGAATTGGATATCACATCTCATGCTATAGGAAGGGTCTCAGATTTGGTATAGGCATTGAGATATCACATCTCATGCTATAGGAAGGGTCTCAGGATTGGAATGGGAAGGAGTTGTATATGACATCCCAGGCCATAGGAAGGGTCTCAGGTTTGGTATAAGCATTGAGATATCACATCTCTGCTATCGGAAGGGTCTCAGGATTGGAATGGGAAGGAGTTGGATATCCCATCTCATGTTATAGGAAGGGTCTCAGGTTTGGTATTAGAAGCATAGAGATATCACATCTCATGCTATAGGAAGGGTCTCTGGATTGGAATGGGAAGGACTTGGATGTCACATCTCATGCTATAGGGAGGGTCTCAAGTTTGATATTAAAAGCATTGAGATAACAAATCTCATGATATCGGAAGGGTCTCAGGATTGGAATGGGAAGGAGTTGGATATCACATCTCATGATAAAGGAAGGGTCTGAGGTTTGGAAGGGGAAGGATTTGGATATCACATCTCATGTTATAGGACGGGTCTCAGGTTTGGTATTAGAAGCATTGAGATATCAAGTCTCATGGTATAAGAAGGGTCTCAGAATTGGAATGGGAAGGAGTTGGATATCACACCTCAAGCTATAGGAAGGGCCTCAGGATTGGAATGGGAAGGAGTTTGATATCACATCTCATGCCATAGTATGGGTCTCAGGTTTGGTAGAAGCATTGGGATATCACATCTCATGCTATCGGAAGGGTATCAGTATTGGATTTGGAAGGAGTTGGATATCCCATCTCATGCTATAGGAAGGGTCTCAGGTTGCAATGGGAAGGAGTTGGATATCACATTTCATGTTATAGAAAGGGTCTCAGGATTGGAATGGGAAGGACTTGGATATCATATCTCATGCTATAGGAAAGCTCTCAGGTTTGGAAGGGGAAGGAGTTGGATATCACATTTCATGTTAGAGGAAGGATCTCAGGTTTGGTATTAGAGGCCTTGAGATATCACATCTCATGCTATAGGAAGGGTCTCTGGATTGGAATGGGAAGGAGTTGGATATCACATCTCAAGCTATAGGAAGGGTCTCAGGTTTGGTATAAGCATTGAGATATCACATCTCATGCTATAGGAAGGGTCTCAGGATTGGAATGGGAAGGAGTTGGATATCACATCTCATATTATAGGAAATATCTCAGATTTGGTATTAGAAGCATTGAGACATCACATCTCATGTTATAGGAAGGGTCTCAGGATTGGAATGGGAAGAAGTTGGATATCACATCTCATGCTATAGGAAGGGTCTCAGGGTTGGTATATGCATTGAGATATCACATCTCATGCTATAGGAAGGGTCTCAGGATTGGAATGGGAAGGAGTTGTATATGACATCTCATGCCATAGGAAGGGTCTCAGGTTTGGTATAAGCATTGAGATATCACATCACATGCTATAGAAAGGGTCTCAGGATTGGAATGGGAAGGACTTGGATATCACATCTCATGCTATAGGCAGGGTCTCAGGTTTGGAAAGGGAAGGAGATTGATATCACATTTCATGTTAGAGATAAGATCTCAGGTTTGGTATTAGAGGCATTGAGATATCACATCTCATGCTATCAGAAGGGTCTCAGGATTGGAATGTGAAGGAGTTGTATATCACATCTCATGCTAAAGGGAGGGTCTCAGGTTTGGAAGGGGAAGGATTTGGAAATCACATCTCATGTTATAGGAAGGGTCTCAGGTTTGGTATTAGAAGCATTGAGATATCACATCTCATGCTATAGGAAGGGTCTCAGGATTGGAATGGGAAGGAGTTGGATATCACATCTCATATTATAGGAAATATCTCAGGTTTGGTATTGCATTGAGACATCACATCTCATGTTATAGGAAGGGTCTCAGGATTGGAATGGGAAGAAGTTGGATATCACATCTCATGCTATAGGAAGGGTCTCAGGGTTGGTATATGCATTGAGATATCACATCTCATGCTATAGGAAGGGTCTCAGGATTGGAATGGGAAGGAGTTGTATATGACATCTCATGCCATAGGAAGGGTCTCAGGTTTGGTATAAGCATTGAGATATCACATCACATGCTATAGAAAGGGTCTCAGGATTGGAATGGGAAGGACTTGGATATCACATCTCATGCTATAGGCAGGGTCTCAGGTTTGGAAAGGGAAGGAGATGGATATCACATTTCATGTTAGAGATAAGATCTCAGGTTTGGTATTAGAGGCATTGAGATATCACATCTCATGCTATCAGAAGGGTCTCAGGATTGGAATGGGAAGGAGTTGGATATCACATCTCATGATAATGGAAGGGTCTAAGGTTTGGAAGGGGAAAGATTTGGATATCACATCTCATGTTATAGGACGGGTCTCAGGTTTGGTATTAGAAGCATTGAGATATCAAGTCTCATGGCATAGGTAGGGTCTCAGAATTGGAATTGGAAGGAGTTGGATATCACATCTCAAGCTATAGGAAGAATCTCAGGATTGGAATGGGAATGAGTTTGATATCACATCTCATGCCATAGTATGGGTCTCAGGTTTGGTAGAAGCATTGGGATATCACATCACATGCTATTGGAAGGGTATCAGTATTGGATTTGGAAGGAGTTGAATATCCCATCTCATGCTATAGTATGGGTCTCAGGTTTGGTAGAAGCATTGGGATATCACATCTCATGCTATTGAAAGGGTATCAGTATTGGATTTGGAAGGAGTTGGATATCCCATCTCATGCTATAGGAAGGGTCTCAGATTTGGTATAAGCATTGGGATATCACATCTCATGCTATAGGAAGGGTCTCAGGATTGGATTGGGAAGGAGTTGTATATGACATCTCAGGCCATAGGAAGGGTCTCAGGATTGGTATAAGCATTGAGATATCACATCTCTGCTATCGGAAGGGTCTCAGGATTGGAATGGGAAGGAGTTGGATATCCCATCTCATGTTATAGGAAGAGTCTCAGGTTTGGTATTAGAAGCATTGAGATATCACATCTCATGCTATAGAAAGGGTCTCAGGATTGGAATGGGAAGGACTTGGATATCACATCTCATGCTATAGGCAGGGTCTCAGGTTTGGAAAGGGAAGGAGATGGATATCACATTTCATGTTAGAGATAAGATCTCAGGTTTGGTATTAGAGGCATTGAGATATCACATCTCTGCTATCGGAAGGGTCTCAGGATTGGAATGGGGAGGACTTGGATATCACATCTCAAGCTATAGGAAGAGTCTCCGGATTGGAATGGGAAGGAGTTTGATATCACATCTCATGCCATAGTATGGGTCTCAGGTTTGGTAGAAGCATTGGGATATCACATCTCATGCTATCGGAAGGGTATCAGTATTGGATTTGGAAGGAGTTGGATATCCCATCTCATGCTATAGGAAGGGTCTCAGGTTGGAATGGGAAGGAGTTGGATATCACATTTCATGTTATAGAAAGGGTCTCAGGATTGGAATGGGAAGGACTTGGATATCATATCTCATGCTAAAGGAAGGGTCTGAGGTTTGGAAGGGGAAGGATTTGGATATCACATCTCATGTTATAGGACGGGTCTCAGGTTTGGTATTAGAAGCATTGAGATATCAAGTCTCATGGTATAAGAAGGGTCTCAGAATTGGAATGGGAAGGAGTTGGATATCACACCTCAAGCTATAGGAAGGGCCTCAGGATTGGAATGGGAAGGAGTTTGATATCACATCTCATGCCATAGTATGGGTCTCAGGTTTGGTAGAAGCATTGGGATATCACATCTCATGCTATCGGAAGGGTATCAGTATTGGATTTGGAAGGAGTTGGATATCCCATCTCATGCTATAGGAAGGGTCTCAGGTTGCAATGGGAAGGAGTTGGATATCACATTTCATGTTATAGAAAGGGTCTCAGGATTGGAATGGGAAGGACTTGGATATCATATCTCATGCTATAGGAAAGCTCTCAGGTTTGGAAGGGGAAGGAGTTGGATATCACATTTCATGTTAGAGGAAGGATCTCAGGTTTGGTATTAGAGGCCTTGAGATATCACATCTCATGCTATAGGAAGGGTCTCTGGATTGGAATGGGAAGGAGTTGGATATCACATCTCAAGCTATAGGAAGGGTCTCAGGTTTGGTATAAGCATTGAGATATCACATCTCATGCTATAGGAAGGGTCTCAGGATTGGAATGGGAAGGAGTTGGATATCACATCTCATATTATAGGAAATATCTCAGGTTTGGTATTAGAAGCATTGAGACATCACATCTCATGTTATAGGAAGGGTCTCAGGATTGGAATGGGAAGAAGTTGGATATCACATCTCATGCTATAGGAAGGGTCTCAGGGTTGGTATATGCATTGAGATATCACATCTCATGCTATAGGAAGGGTCTCAGGATTGGAATGGGAAGGAGTTGTATATGACATCTCATGCCATAGGAAGGGTCTCAGGTTTGGTATAAGCATTGAGATATCACATCACATGCTATAGAAAGGGTCTCAGGATTGGAATGGGAAGGACTTGGATATCACATCTCATGCTATAGGCAGGGTCTCAGGTTTGGAAAGGGAAGGAGATGGATATCACTTTTCATGTTAGAGATAAGATCTCAGGTTTGGTATTAGAGGCATTGAGATATCACATCTCATGCTATCAGAAGGGTCTCAGGATTGGAATGTGAAGGAGTTGTATATCACATCTCATGCTAAAGGGAGGGTCTCAGGTTTGGAAGGGGAAGGATTTGGAAATCACATCTCATGTTATAGGAAGGGTCTCAGGTTTGGTATTAGAAGCATTGAGATATCATATCTCATGCTATTTGAAGGGTCTCAGGATTGGAATGGGAAGGAGTTGGATATCACATCTCATATTATAGGAAATATCTCAGGTTTGGTATTTCATTAAGACATCACATCTCATGTTATAGGAAGGGTCTCAGGATTGGAATGGGAAGAAGTTGGATATCACATCTCATGCTATAGGAAGGGTCTCAGGGTTGGTATATGCATTGAGATATCACATCTCATGCTATAGGAAGGGTCTCAGGATTGGAATGGGAAGGAGTTTGATATCACATCTCATGCCATAGTATGGGTCTCAGGTTTGGTAGAAGCATTGGGATATCACATCTCATGTTATCGGAAGGGTATCAGTATTGGATTTGGAAGGAGTTGGATATCCCATCTCATGCTATAGGAAGGGTCTCAGGTTGCAATGGGAAGGAGTTGGATATCACATTTCATGTTATAGAAAGGGTCTCAGGATTGGAATGGGAAGGACTTGGATATCATATCTCATGCTAAAGGAAGGGTCTCAGGATTGGAATGGGAAGGAGTTGGATATCACATCTCATATTATAGGAAATATCTCAGGTTTGGTATTGCATTAAGACATCACAT
Source organism: Ambystoma mexicanum (assembly GCF_040938575.1). Taxonomy (NCBI): domain Eukaryota; kingdom Metazoa; phylum Chordata; class Amphibia; order Caudata; family Ambystomatidae; genus Ambystoma; species Ambystoma mexicanum. The sequence goes on along the minus strand of NW_027182510.1, from coordinate 2,524,262 downwards.
CTCATGTTATAGGAAGGGTCTCAGGATTGGAATGGGAAGAAGTTGGATATCACATCTCATGCTATAGGAAGGGTCTCAGGGTTGGTATATGCATTGAGATATCACATCTCATGCTATAGGAAGGGTCTCAGGATTGGAATGGGAAGGAGTTGTATATGACATCTCATGCCATAGGAAGGGTCTCAGGTTTGGTATAAGCATTGAGATATCACATCACATGCTATAGAAAGGGTCTCAGGATTGGAATGGGAAGGACTTGGATATCACATCTCATGCTATAGGCAGGGTCTCAGGTTTGGAAAGGGAAGGAGATGGATATCACATTTCATGTTAGAGATAAGATCTCAGGTTTGGTATTAGAGGCATTGAGATATCACATCTCATGCTATCAGAAGGGTCTCAGGATTGGAATGGGAAGGAGTTGGATATCACATCTCATGATAATGGAAGGGTCTAAGGTTTGGAAGGGGAAAGATTTGGATATCACATCTCATGTTATAGGACGGGTCTCAGGTTTGGTATTAGAAGCATTGAGATATCAAGTCTCATGGCATAGGTAGGGTCTCAGAATTGGAATTGGAAGGAGTTGGATATCACATCTCAAGCTATAGGAAGAATCTCAGGATTGGAATGGGAATGAGTTTGATATCACATCTCATGCATTAGTATGGGTCTCAGGTTTGGTAGAAGCATTGGGATATCACATCACATGCTATTGGAAGGGTATCAGTATTGGATTTGGAAGGAGTTGAATATCCCATCTCATGCTATAGTATGGGTCTCAGGTTTGGTAGAAGCATTGGGATATCACATCTCATGCTATTGGAAGGGTATCAGTATTGGATTTGGAAGGAGTTGGATATCCCATCTCATGCTATAGGAAGGGTCTCAGATTTGGTATAAGCATTGAGATATCACATCTCATGCTATAGGAAGGGTCTCAGGATTGGATTGGGAAGGAGTTGTATATGACATCTCAGGCCATAGGAAGGGTCTCAGGATTGGTATAAGCATTGAGATATCACATCTCTGCTATCGGAAGGGTCTCAGGATTGGAATGGGAAGGAGTTGGATATCCCATCTCATGTTATAGGAAGAGTCTCAGGTTTGGTATTAGAAGCATTGAGATATCACATCTCATGCTATAGGAAGGGTCTCAGGATTGGAATGGGGAGGACTTGGATGTCACATCTCATGCTATAGGGAGGGTCTCAAGTTTGATATTAGAAGCATTGAGATAACAAATCTCATGATATCGGAAGGGTCTCAGGATTGGAATGGGAAGGAGTTGGATATCACATCTCATGATAAAGGAAGGGTCTAAGGTTTGGAAGGGGAAAGATTTGGATATCACATCTCATGTTATAGGACGGGTCTCAGGTTTGGTATTAGAAGCATTGAGATATCAAGTCTCATGGTATAGGAAGGGTCTCAGAATTGGAATGGGAAGGATTTCGGATATCACATCTCAAGCTATAGGAAGAGTCTCAGGATTGGAATGGGAAGGAGTTTGATATCACATCTCATGCCATAGTATGGTTCTCAGGTTTGGTAGAAGCATTGGGATATCACATCTCATGCTATTGGAAGGGTATCAGTATTGGATTTGGAAGGAGTTGGATATCCCATCTCATGCTATAGGAAGGGTCTCAGGTTGGAATGGGAAGGAGTTGGATATCACATTTCATGTTATAGGAAGGGTCTCAGGATTGGAATGGGAAAGAGTTGGATATCACATCTCAAGCTTTAGGAAGGGTCTCAGGTTTGGTATAAGCATTGAGATAGCACATCTCATGCTATAGGAAGGGTCTCAGGATTGGAATGGGAAGGAGTTGGATATCCCATCTCATGTTATAGGAAGGGTCTCAGGTTTGGTATTAGAAGCATAGAGATATCACATCTCATGCTATAGGAAGGGTCTCAGGATTGGAATGGGAAGGACTTGGATGTCACATCTCATGCTATAGGGAGGGTCTCAAGTTTGATATTAAAAGCATTGAGATAACAAATCTCATGATATCGGAAGGGTCTCAGGATTGGAATGGGAAGGAGTTGGATATCACATCTCATGATAAAGGAAGGGTCTGAGGTTTGGAAGGGGAAGGATTTGGATATCACATCTCATGTTATAGGACGGGTCTCAGGTTTGGTATTAGAAGCATTGAGATATCAAGTCTCATGGTATAAGAAGGGTCTCAGAATTGGAATGGGAAGGAGTTGGATATCACACCTCAAGCTATAGGAAGGGCCTCAGGATTGGAATGGGAAGGAGTTTGATATCACATCTCATGCCATAGTATGGGTCTCAGGTTTGGTAGAAGCATTGGGATATCACATCTCATGCTATCGGAAGGGTATCAGTATTGGATTTGGAAGGAGTTGGATATCCCATCTCATGCTATAGGAAGGGTCTCAGGTTGCAATGGGAAGGAGTTGGATATCACATTTCATGTTATAGAAAGGGTCTCAGGATTGGAATGGGAAGGACTTGGATATCATATCTCATGCTATAGGAAAGCTCTCAGGTTTGGAAGGGGAAGGAGTTGGATATCACATTTCATGTTAGAGGAAGGATCTCAGGTTTGGTATTAGAGGCCTTGAGATATCACATCTCATGCTATAGGAAGGGTCTCTGGATTGGAATGGGAAGGAGTTGGATATCACATCTCAAGCTATAGGAAGGGTCTCAGGTTTGGTATAAGCATTGAGATATCACATCTCATGCTATAGGAAGGGTCTCAGGATTGGAATGGGAAGGAGTTGGATATCACATCTCATATTATAGGAAATATCTCAGATTTGGTATTAGAAGCATTGAGACATCACATCTCATGTTATAGGAAGGGTCTCAGGATTGGAATGGGAAGAAGTTGGATATCACATCTCATGCTATAGGAAGGGTCTCAGGGTTGGTATATGCATTGAGATATCACATCTCATGCTATAGGAAGGGTCTCAGGATTGGAATGGGAAGGAGTTGTATATGACATCTCATGCCATAGGAAGGGTCTCAGGTTTGGTATAAGCATTGAGATATCACATCACATGCTATAGAAAGGGTCTCAGGATTGGAATGGGAAGGACTTGGATATCACATCTCATGCTATAGGCAGGGTCTCAGGTTTGGAAAGGGAAGGAGATGGATATCACATTTCATGTTAGAGATAAGATCTCAGGTTTGGTATTAGAGGCATTGAGATATCACATCTCATGCTATCAGAAGGGTCTCAGGATTGGAATGTGAAGGAGTTGTATATCACATCTCATGCTAAAGGGAGGGTCTCAGGTTTGGAAGGGGAAGGATTTGGAAATCACATCTCATGTTATAGGAAGGGTCTCAGGTTTGGTATTAGAAGCATTGAGATATCACATCTCATGCTATAGGAAGGGTCTCAGGATTGGAATGGGAAGGAGTTGGATATCACATCTCATGATAATGGAAGGGTCTAAGGTTTGGAAGGGGAAAGATTTGGATATCACATCTCATGTTATAGGACGGGTCTCAGGTTTGGTATTAGAAGCATTGAGATATCAAGTCTCATGGCATAGGTAGGGTCTCAGAATTGGAATTGGAAGGAGTTGGATATCACATCTCAAGCTATAGGAAGAATCTCAGGATTGGAATGGGAATGAGTTTGATATCACATCTCATGCCATAGTATGGGTCTCAGGTTTGGTAGAAGCATTGGGATATCACATCACATGCTATTGGAAGGGTATCAGTATTGGATTTGGAAGGAGTTGAATATCCCATCTCATGCTATAGTATGGGTCTCAGGTTTGGTAGAAGCATTGGGATATCACATCTCATGCTATTGAAAGGGTATCAGTATTGGATTTGGAAGGAGTTGGATATCCCATCTCATGCTATAGGAAGGGTCTCAGATTTGGTATAAGCATTGGGATATCACATCTCATGCTATAGGAAGGGTCTCAGGATTGGATTGGGAAGGAGTTGTATATGACATCTCAGGCCATAGGAAGGGTCTCAGGATTGGTATAAGCATTGAGATATCACATCTCTGCTATCGGAAGGGTCTCAGGATTGGAATGGGAAGGAGTTGGATATCCCATCTCATGTTATAGGAAGAGTCTCAGGTTTGGTATTAGAAGCATTGAGATATCACATCTCATGCTATAGAAAGGGTCTCAGGATTGGAATGGGAAGGACTTGGATATCACATCTCATGCTATAGGCAGGGTCTCAGGTTTGGAAAGGGAAGGAGATGGATATCACATTTCATGTTAGAGATAAGATCTCAGGTTTGGTATTAGAGGCATTGAGATATCACATCTCTGCTATCGGAAGGGTCTCAGGATTGGAATGGGGAGGACTTGGATATCACATCTCAAGCTATAGGAAGAGTCTCCGGATTGGAATGGGAAGGAGTTTGATATCACATCTCATGCCATAGTATGGGTCTCAGGTTTGGTAGAAGCATTGGGATATCACATCTCATGCTATTGGAAGGGTATCAGTATTGGATTTGGAAGGAGTTGGATATCCCATCTCATGCTATAGGAAGGGTCTCAGGTTGGAATGGGAAGGAGTTGGATATCACATTTCATGTTATAGGAAGGGTCTCAGGATTGGAATGGGAAGGACTTGGATATCATATCTCATGCTATAGGAAGGCTCTCAGGTTTGGAAGGGGAAGGAGTTGGATATCACATTTCACGTTAGAGAAAGGATCTCAGGTTTGGTATTAGAGGCCTTGAGATATCACATCTCATGCTATAGGAAGGGTCTCAGGATTGGAATGGGAAGGAGTTTGATATCACATCTCAAGCTTTAGGTAGGGTCTCAGGTTTGGAAGGGGAAGGAGTTGGATATCCAATCTCATGTTATAGGACTGGTCTCATGTTTGGTATAAGCATTGAGATAGCACATCTCATGCTATAGGAAGGGTTTCAGGATTGGAATGGGAAGGAGTTGGATATCACATCTCATGTTATAGGAAAGATCTCCGGTTTGGTATTAGAAGCATTGAGACATCACATCTCATGTTATAGGAAGGGTCTCAGGATTGGAATGGGAAGAAGTTGGATATCACATCTCATGCTATAGGAAGGGTCTCAGGTTTGGAAGGGGAAGGAGTTGGATATCCAATCTCATGTTATAGGACTGGTCTCAGGTTTGGTATTAGAAGCATTGAGATATCACATTGCATGCTGTAGGAAGGTTCTCAGGATTGGAATGGGAAGGAGTTGGATATCACATCTCATATTATAGGAAATATCTCAGGTTTGGTATTAGAAGCATTGAGACATCACATCTCATGTTATAGGAAGGGTCTCAGGATTGGAATGGGAAGAAGTTGGATATCACATCTCATGCTATAGGAAGGGTCTCAGGGTTGGTATATGCATTGAGATATCACATCTCATGCTATAGGAAGGGTCTCAGGATTGGGATGGGAAGGAGTTGTATATGACATCTCATGCCATAGGAAGGGTCTCAGGTTTGGTATAAGCATTGAGATATCACATCACATGCTATAGAAAGGGTCTCAGGATTGGAATGGGAAGGACTTAGATATCACATCTCATGCTATAGGCAGGGTCTCAGGTTTGGAAAGGGAAGGAGATGGATATCACATTTCATGTTAGAGATAAGATCTCAGGTTTGGTATTAGAGGCATTGAGATATCACATCTCATGCTATCAGAAGGGTCTCAGGATTGGAATGTGAAGGAGTTGTATATCACATCTCATGCTAAAGGGAGGGTCTCAGGTTTGGAAGGGGAAGGATTTGGAAATCACATCTCATGTTATAGGAAGGGTCTCAGGTTTGGTATTAGAAGCATTGAGATATCACATCTCATGCTATAGGAAGGGTCTCAGGATTGGAATGGGAAGGAGTTGGATATCACATCTCATATTATAGGAAATATCTCAGGTTTGGTATTGCATTGAGACATCACATCTCATGTTATAGGAAGGGTCTCAGGATTGGAATGGGAAGAAGTTGGATATCACATCTCATGCTATAGGAAGGGTCTCAGGGTTGGTATATGCATTGAGATATCACATCTCATGCTATAGGAAGGGTCTCAGGATTGGAATGGGAAGGAGTTGTATATGACATCTCATGCCATAGGAAGGGTCTCAGATTTGGTATAAGCATTGAGATATCACATCACATGCTATAGAAAGGGTCTCAGGATTGGAATGGGAAGGACTTGGATATCACATCTCATGCTATAGGCAGGGTCTCAGGTTTGGAAAGGGAAGGAGATGGATATCACATTTCATGTTAGAGATAAGATCTCAGGTTTGGTATTAGAGGCATTGAGATATCACATCTCATGCTATCAGAAGGGTCTCAGGATTGGAATGGGAAGGAGTTGGATATCACATCTCATGATAATGGAAGGGTCTAAGGTTTGGAAGGGGAAAGATTTGGATATCACATCTCATGTTATAGGACGGGTCTCAGGTTTGGTATTAGAAGCATTGAGATATCAAGTCTCATGGCATAGGTAGGGTCTCAGAATTGGAATTGGAAGGAGTTGGATATCACATCTCAAGCTATAGGAAGAATCTCAGGATTGGAATGGGAATGAGTTTGATATCACATCTCATGCCATAGTATGGGTCTCAGGTTTGGTAGAAGCATTGGGATATCACATCACATGCTATTGGAAGGGTATCAGTATTGGATTTGGAAGGAGTTGAATATCCTCTCAGGTTTGGTAGAAGCATTGGGATATCACATCTCATGCTATTGGAAGGGTATCAGTATTGGATTTGGAAGGAGTTGGATATCCCATCTCATGCTATAGGAAGTCTCTCAGATTTGGTATAAGCATTGGGATATCACATCTCATGCTATAGGAAGGGTCTCAGGATTGGATTGGGAAGGAGTTGTATATGACATCTCAGGCCATAGGAAGGGTCTCAGGATTGGTATAAGCATTGAGATATCACATCTCTGCTATCGGAAGGGTCTCAGGATTGGAATGGGAAGGAGTTGGATATCCCATCTCATGTTATAGGAAGAGTCTCAGGTTTGGTATTAGAAGCATTGAGATATCACATCTCATGCTATAGGAAGGGTCTCAGGATTGGAATGGGGAGGAGTTGGATATCACATCTCATGATAAAGGAAGGGTCTAAGGTTTGGAAGGGGAAAGATTTGGATATCACATCTCAAGTTATAGGACGGGTCTCAGGTTTGGTATTAGAAGCAATGAGATATCAAGTCTCATGGCATAGGAAGGGTCTCAGAATTGGAATGGGAAGGAGTTGGATATCACATCTCAAGCTATAGGAAGAGTCTCAGGATTGGAATGGGAAGGAGTTTGATATCACATCTCATGCCATAGTATGGGTCTCAGGTTTGGTAGAAGCATTGGGATATCACATCTCATGCTATTGGAAGGGTATCAGTATTGGATTTGGAAGGAGTTGGATATCCCATCTCATGCTATAGGAAGGGTCTCAGGTTAGAATGGGAAGGAGTTGGATATCACATTTCATGTTATAGGAAGGGTCTCAGGATTGGAATGGGAAGGACTTGGATATCATATCTCATGCTATAGGAAGGCTCTCAGGTTTGGAAGGGGAAGGAGTTGGATATCACATTTCATGTTAGAGGAAGGATCTCAGGTTTGGTATTAGAGGCCTTGAGATATCACATCTCATGCTATAGGAAGGGTCTCAGGATTGGAATGGGAAGGAGTTGGATATCACATCTCAAGCTTTAGGAAGGGTCTCATGTTTGGTATAAGCATTGAGATAGCACATCTCATGCTATAGGAAGGGTTTCAGGATTGGAATGGGAAGGAGTTGGATATCACATCTCATGTTATAGGAAAGATCTCCGGTTTGGTATTAGAAGCATTGAGACATCACATCTCATGTTATAGGAAGGGTCTCAGGATTGGAATGGGAAGAAGTTGGATATCACATCTCATGCTATAGGAAGGGTCTCAGGTTTGGAAGGGGAAGGAGTTGGATATCCAATCTCATGTTATAGGACTGGTCTCAGGTTTGGTATTAGAAGCATTGAGATATCACATTGCATGCTGTAGGAAGGTTCTCAGGTTTGGTATTAGAAGCATTGAGACATCACATCTCATGCTATAGGAAGGGTCTCAGGATTGGAATGGGAAGGAGTTGGATATCACATCTCATGTCATAGGAAGGATCTCAGGTTTGGTATTAGAAGCATTGAGACATCACATCTCATGCTATAGGAAGGGTCTCAGGATTGGAATGGGAAGGAGTTGGATATCACATCTCATGCTATAGGAAGGGTCTCAGATTTGGTATAAGCATTGAGATATCACATCTCATGCTATAGGAAGGGTCTCAGGATTGGATTGGGAAGGAGTTGTATATGACATCTCAGGCCATAGGAAGGGTCTCAGGATTGGTATAAGCATTGAGATATCACATCTCTGCTATCGGAAGGGTCTCAGGATTGGAATGGGAAGGAGTTGGATATCCCATCTCATGTTATAGGAAGGGTCTCAGGTTTGGTATTAGAAGCATTGAGATATCACATCTCATGCTATAGGAAGGGTCTCAGGATTGGAATGGGGAGGACTTGGATGTCACATCTCATGCTATAGGGAGGGTCTCAAGTTTGATATTAGAAGCATTGAGATAACAAATCTCATGATATCGGAAGGGTCTCACGATTGGAATGGGAAGGAGTTGGATATCACATCTCATGATAAAGGAAGGGTCTAAGGTTTGGAAGGGGATAGATTTGGATATCACATCTCATGTTATAGGACGGGTCTCAGGTTTGGTATTAGAAGCATTGAGATATCAAGTCTCATGGCATAGGAACGGTCTCAGAATTGGAATGGGAAGGAGTTGGATATCACATCTCAAGCTATAGGAAGAGTCTCAAGATTGGAATGGGAAGGAGTTTGATATCACATCTCATGCCATAGTATGGGTCTCAGGTTTGGTAGAAGCATTGGGATATCACATCTCATGCTATTGGAAGGGTATCAGTATTGGATTTGGAAGGAGTTGGATATCCCATCTCATGCTATAGGAAGGGTCTCAGGTTGGAATGGGAAGGAGTTGGATATCACATTTCATGTTATAGGAAGGGTCTCAGGATTGGAATGGGAAGGACTTGGATATCATATCTCATGCTATAGGAAGGCTCTCAGGTTTGGAAGGGGAAGGAGTTGGATATCACATTTCATGTTAGAGGAAGGATCTCAGGTTTGGTATTAGAGGCCTTGAGATATCACATATCATGCTATAGGAAGGGTCTCAGGATTGGAATGGGAAGGAGTTGGATATCACATCTCAAGCTTTAGGAAGGGTCTCAGGTTTGGTATAAGCATTGAGATAGCACATCTCATGCTATAGGAAGGGTCTCAGGATTGGAATGGGAAGGAGTTGGATATTACATCTCATGTTATAGGAAGGTTCTCAGGTTTGGTATTAGAAGCATTGAGACATCACATCTCATGTTATAGGAACGGTCTCAGGATTGGAATGGGAAGAAGTTGGATATCACATCTCATGCTATAGGAAGGGTCTCAGGTTTGGAAGGGGAAGGAGTTGGATATCCAATCTCATGTTATAGGACTGGTCTCAGGTTTGGTATTAGAAGCATTGAGATATCACATCGCATGCTGTAGGAAGGTTCTCAGGTTTGGTATTAGAAGCATTGAGACATCACATCTCATGCTATAGGATGGGTCTCAGGATTGGAATGGGAAGGAGTTGGATATCACATCTCATGTTATAGGAAGGATCTCAGGTTTGGTATTAGAAGCATTGAGACATCACATCTCATGCTATAGGAAGGGTCTCAGGATTGGAATGGGAAGGAGTTGGATATCACATCTCATGCTATAGGAAGGGTCTCAGATTTGGTATAAGCATTGAGATATCACATCTCATGCTATAGGAAGGGTCTCAGGATTGGATTGGGAAGGAGTTGTATATGACATCTCAGGCCATAGGAAGGTTCTCAGGATTGGTATAAGCATTGAGATATCACATCTCTGCTATCGGAAGGGTCTCAGGATTGGAATGGGAAGGAGTTGGATATCCCATCTCATGATAAAGGAAGGGTCTAAGGTTTGGAAGGGGAAAGGTTTGGATATCACATCTCATGTTATAGGACGGGTCTCAATTTTGATATTAGAAGCATTGAGATAACAAATCTCATGATATCGGAAGGGTCTCAGGATTGGAATGGGAAGGAGTTGGATATCACATCTCATGATAAAGGAAGGGTCTAAGGTTTGGAAGGGGAAAGATTTGGATATCACATCTCATGTTATAGGACGGGTCTCAGGTTTGGTATTAGAAGCATTGAGATATCAAGTCTCATGGTATAGGAAGGGTCTCAGAATTGGAATGGGAAGGATTTTGATATTAGAAGCATTGAGATAACAAATCTCATGATATCGGAAGGGTCTCAGGATTGGAATGGGAAGGAGTTGGATATCACATCTCATGATAAAGGAAGGGTCTAAGGTTTGGAAGGGGAAAGATTTGGATATCACATCTCATGTTATAGGACGGGTCTCAGGTTTGGTATTAGAAGCATTGAGATATCAAGTCTCATGGTATAGGAAGGGTCTCAGAATTGGAATGGGAAGGATTTCGGATATCACATCTCAAGCTATAGGAAGAGTCTCAGGATTGGAATGGGAAGGAGTTTGATATCACATCTCATGCCATAGTATGGTTCTCAGGTTTGGTAGAAGCATTGGGATATCACATCTCATGCTATTGGAAGGGTATCAGTATTGGATTTGGAAGGAGTTGGATATCCCATCTCATGCTATAGGAAGGGTCTCAGGTTGGAATGGGAAGGAGTTGGATATCACATTTCATGTTATAGGAAGGGTCTCAGGATTGGAATGGGAAAGAGTTGGATATCACATCTCAAGCTTTAGGAAGGGTCTCAGGTTTGGTATAAGCATTGAGATAGCACATCTCATGCTATAGGAAGGGTCTCAGGATTGGAATGGGAAGGAGTTGGATATCACATCTCATGTTATAGGAAAGATCTCAGGTGTGGTATTAGAAGCATTGAGACATCACATCTCATGTTATAGGAAGGGTCTCAGGATTGGAATGGGAAGAAGTTGGATATCACATCTCATGCTATAGGAAGGGTCTCAGGTTTGGAAGGGGAAGGAGTTGGATATCCAATCTCATGTTATAGGACTGGTCTCAGGTTTGGTATTAGAAGCATTGAGATATTACATCGCATGCTGTAGGAAGGTTCTCAGGTTTGGAATGGGGAGGAATTGGATATCACATCTCATGTCATAGGAAGGATCTCAGTTTTGGCATTAGAAGCATTGAGATATCACATCTCATGCTATAGGAATGGTCTCAGGATTGGAATGGGAAGGAGTTGGATATTACATTCTTGCTATAGGAAGGGTCTCATGTTTGGAATGGGAAGGAGTTGGATATCACATATGCTATAGGAAGGGTCTCAGGTTTGAAAAGGGAAGGAGTTGGATATCACATCTCATGTTATAGGAAGGGTCTCAGGTTTGTTATAAGCATTGAGATATCACATCTCTGCTATCGGAAGTGTCTCAGGATTGGAATGGGAAGGTGTTGGATATCCCATCTCATGTTATAGGACGAGTCTCAGGTTTGTTATTAGAATCATTGAGATATCATATTGCATGCTGTAGGAAGGGTCTAAGGATTGGAATGGGAAGGACTTGGATATCACATCTCATGCTATAGGTAGGCTCTCAGGTTTGGAAAGGGAAGGAGTTCGATATCACATTTCATGTTAGAGGAAGGATCTCAGGTTTGGTATTAGAGGCATTGAGATATCACATATCATGCTATAGGAAGGGTCTCAGGATTGGAATGGGAAGGAGTTGGATATCACATCTCAAGCTTTAGGAAGGGTCTCAGGTTTGGTATAAGCATTGCGATAGCACATCTCATGCTATAGGAAGGGTCTCAGGATTGGAATGGGAAGGAGTTGGATATTACATCTCATGTTATAGGAAAGATCTCAGGTTTGGTATTAGAAGCATTGAGACATCACATCTCATGTTATAGGAAGGGTCTCAGGATTGGAATGGGAAGAAGTTGGATATCACATCTCATGCTATAGGAAGGGTCTCAGGTTTGGAAGGGGAAGGAGTTGGATATCCAATCTCATGTTATAGGACTGGTCTCAGGTTTGGTATTAGAAGCATTGAGATATCACATCGCATGCTGTAGGAAGGTTCTCAGGTTTGGTATTAGAAGCATTGAGATATCACATCTCATGCTATCAGAAGTATCTCAGGTTTGGTGTTAGAGGCATTGAGATATCACATCTCATGCTATCATAAGGGTCTCAGGATTGGAATGGGAAGGAGTTGGATATCACATCTCATGTTATAGGAAGGATCTCAGGTTTGGTATTAGAAGCATTGAGACATCACATCTCATGCTATAGGAAGGGGCTCAGGATTGGAATTTGAAGGAGTTGGATATCACATCTCATGCTATAGGAAGGGTCTCAGATTTGGTATAAGCATTGAGATATCACATCTCATGATATAGGAAGGGTCTCAGGATTGGATTGGGAAGGAGTTGTATATGACATCTCAGGCCATAGGAAGGGTCTCAGGATTGGTATAAGCATTGAGATATCACATCTCTGCTATCGGAAGGGTCTCAGGATTGGAATGGGAAGGAGTTGGATATCCCATCTCATGATAAAGGAAGGGTCTAAGGTTTGGAAGGGGAAAGATTTGGATATCACATCTCATGTTATAGGACGGGTCTCAATTTTGATATTAGAAGCATTGAGATAACAAATCTCATGATATCGGAAGGGTCTCAGGATTGGAATGGGAAGGAGTTGGATATCACATCTCATGATAAAGGAAGGGTCTAAGGTTTGGAAGGGGAAATATTTGGATATCACATCCCATGTTATAGGACGGGTCTCAGGTTTGGTATTAGAAGCATTGAGATATCAAGTCTCATGGTATAGGAAGGGTCTCAGAATTGGAATGGGAAGGATTTGGATATCACATCTCAAGCTATAGGAAGAGTCTCAGGATTGGAATGGGAAGGAGTTTGATATCACATCTCATGCCATAGTATGGTTCTCAGGTTTGGTAGAAGCATTGGGATATCACATCTCATGCTATTGGAAGGGTATCAGTATTGGATTTGGAAGGAGTTGGATATCCCATCTCATGCTATAGGAAGGGTCTCAGGTTGGAATGGGAAGGAGTTGGATATCACATTTCATGTTATAGGAAGGGTCTCAGGATTGGAATGGGAAGGAGTTGGATATCACATCTCAAGCTTTAGGAAGGGTCTCAGGTTTGGTATAAGCATTGAGATAGCACATCTCATGCTATAGGAAGGGTCTCAGGATTGGAATGGGAAGGAGTTGGATATCACATCTCATGTTATAGGAAAGATCTCAGGTTTGGTATTAGAAGCATGAGACATCACATCTCATGTTATAGGAAGGGTCTCAGGATTGGAATGGGAAGAAGTTGGATATCACATCTCATGCTATAGGAAGGGTCTCAGGTTTGGAAGGGGAAGGAGTTGGATATCCAATCTCATGTTATAGGACTGGTCTCAGGTTTGGTATTAGAAGCATTGAGATATCACATCGCATGCTGTAGGAAGGTTCTCAGGTTTGGAATGGGGAGGAATTGGATATCACATCTCATGTCATAGGAAGGATCTCAGGTTTGGTATTACAAGCATTGAGATATCACATCTCATGCTATAGGAATGGTCTCAGGATTGGAATTGGAAGGAGTTGGATATTACATTCTTGCTATAGGAAGGGTCTCATGTTTGGAATGGGAAGGAGTTGGATATCACATATGCTATAGGAAGGGTCTCAGGTTTGGTATTAGAAGCATTGAGACATCACATCTCATGTTATAGGAAGGGTCTCAGGATTGGAATGGGAAGAAGTTGGATATCACATCTCATGCTATAGGAAGGGTCTCAGGTTTGGAAGGGGAAGGAGTTGGATATCCAATCTCATGTTATAGGACTGGTCTCAGGTTTGGTATTAGAAGCATTGAGATATCACATCTCATGCTAAAGGAAGGGTCTCAGGTTTGGAACGGGAAGGAGTTGGATATCACATCTCATGTTATAGGAAGGGTCTCAGGTTTGGTATAAGCATTGAGATATCACATCTCTGCTATCGGAAGTGTCTCAAGATTGGAATGGGAAGGACTTGGATATCACATCTCATGCTATAGATAGGCTCTCAGGTTTGGAAAGGGAAGGAGTTGGATATCACATTTCATGTTAGAGGAAGGATCTCAGGTTTGGTATTAGAGGCATTGAGATATCACATCTCAGGCTATAGGAAGGGTCTCAGGATTGGAATGGGAAGGAGTTGGATATCACATCTCATGCTATAGGCAGGGTCTCAGGATTGGAATGGGAAGGAGTTGGATATCACATCTCATGCTATAGGAAGGGTCTCAGGTTTGGTATAAGCATTGAGATATCACATCTCGTGCTATAGGAAGGGTCTCAGGATTGGAATGGGAAGGAGTTGTATATGACATCTCATGCTATAGACAGGGTCTCAGGTTTGGAAAGGGAAGGAGATGGATATCACATTTCATGTTAGAGGTAGGATCTCAGGTTTGGTATTAGAGGCATTGAGATATCACATCTCATGCTATCAGAAGGGTCTCAGGATTGGAATGGGAAGGAGTTGGATATCACATCTCATGCTAAAGGGAGGGTCTCAGGTTTGGAACGGGGAAGGATTTGGAAATCACATCTCATGTTATAGGAAGGATCTCAGGTTTGGTATTAGAAGCATTGAGACATCACATCTCATGCTATAGGAAGGGTCTCAGGATTGGAATGGGAAGGAGTTGGATATCACATCTCATGCTATAGGAAGGGTCTCAGATTTGGTATAAGCATTGAGATATCACATCTCATGCTATAGGAAGGGTCTCAGGATTGGAATGGGAAGCAGTTGGATATCACATCTCAGGCCATAGGAAGGGTCTCAGGTTTGGTATAAGCATTGAGATATCACATCTCTGCTATCGGAAGGGTCTCAGGATTGGAATGGGAAGGAGTTGGATATCCCATCTCATGTTATAGGAAGAGTCTCAGGTTTGGTATTAGAAGCATTGAGATATCCCATCTCATGCTATAGGAAGGGTCTCAGGTTGGAATGGGAAGGAGTTGGATATCACATTTCATGGTATAGGAAGGGTCTCAGGATTGGAATTGGAAGGACTTGGCTATCATATCTCATGCTATAGGAAGGCTCTCAGGTTTGGAAGGGGAAGGAGTTGGATATCACATTTCATGTTAGAGGAACGATCTCAGGTTTGGTATTAGAGGCCTTGAGATATCACATCTCATGCTATAGGAAGGGTCTCAGGATTGGAATGGGAAGGAGTTGTATATGACATCTCAGGCCTTAGGAAGGGTCTCAGGTTTGGTATAAGCATTGATATATCACATCTCATGCTATAGGAAGGGTCTCAGGATTGGAATGGGAAGGAGTTGGATATCACATCTCATGTTATAGGAAAGATCTCAGGTTTGGTATTAGAAGCATTGAGACATCACATATCATGTTATAGGAAGGGTCTCAGGATTGGAATGGGAAGAAGTTGGATATCACATCTCATGCTATAGGAAGGGTCTCAGATTTGGTATAAGCATTGAGATATCACATCTCATGCTATAGGAAGGGTCTCAGGATTGGTATGGGAAGCAGTTGGATATCACATCTCAGGCCATAGGAAGGGTCTCAGGTTTGGTATAAGCATTGAGATATCACATCTCTGCTATCGGAAGGGTCTCAGGATTGGAATGGGAAGGAGTTGGATATCCCATCTCATGTTATAGGAAGAGTCTCAGGTTTGGTATTAGAAGCATTGAGATATCCCATCTCATGCTATAGGTAGGGTCTCAGGTTGGAATGGGAAGGAGTTGGATATCACATTTCATGTTATAGGAAGGGTCTCAGGATTGGAATTGGAAGGACTTGGCTATCATATCTCATGCTATAGGAAGGCTCTCAGGTTTGGAAGGGGAAGGAGTTGGATATCACATTTCATGTTAGAGGAACGATCTCAGGTTTGGTATTAGAGGCCTTGAGATATCACATCTCATGCTATAGGAAGGGTCTCAGGATTGGAATGGGAAGGAGTTGGATATCACATCTCAAGCTATAGGAACGGTCTCAGGGTTGGTATAAGCATTGTGATATCACATCTCATGCTATAGGAAGGGTCTCAGGATTGGAATGGGAAGGAGTTGGATATCACATCTCATGCTATAGGAAAGATCTCAGGTTTGGTATTAGAAGCATTGAGACATCACATCTCATGTTATAGGAAGGGTCTCAGGATTGGAATGGGAAGAAGTTGGATATCACATCTCATGCTATAGGAAGGGTCTCAGGTTTGGTATAAGCATTGAGATATCACATCTCATGCTATAGGAAGGGTCTCAGGATTGGAATGGGAAGGAGTTGTATATGACATCTCATGCCATAGGAAGGGTCTCAGGTTTGGTATAAACATTGAGATATCACATCACATGCTATAGGAAGGGTCTCAGGATTGTAATGGGAAGGACTTGGATATCACATCTCATGCTATAAGCAGGGTCTCAAGTTTGGAAAGGGAAGGAGATGGATATCACATTTCATGTTAGAGGTAGGATCTCAGGTTTGGTATTAGAGGCACTGAAATATCACATCTCATGCTATCAGAAGGGTCTCAGGATTGGAATGGGAAGGAGTTGGATATCACATCTCATGCTAAAGGGAGGGTCTCAGGTTTGGAAGGGGAAGGATTTGGAAATCACATCTCATGTTATAGGAAGGATCTCAGGTTTGGTATTAGAAGCATTGAGATATCACATCTCATGCTATCGGAAGTATCTCAGGTTTGGTATTAGAGGCATTGAGATATCACATCTCATGCTATCATAAGGGTCTCAGGATTGGAATGGGAAGGAGTTGGATATCACATCTCATGTTATAGGAAGGATCTCAGGTTTGGTATTAGAAGCATTGAGACATCGCATCTCATGCTATAGGAAGGGTCTCAGGATTGGAATGGGAAGGAGTTGGATATCACATCTCATGCTATAGGAAGGGTCTCAGATTTGGTATAAGCATTGGGATATCACATCTCATGCTATAGGAACGGTCTCAGGATTGGAATGGGAAGGAGTTGTATATGACATCTCAGGCCATAGGAAGGGTCTCAGGTTTGGTATAAGCATTGAGATATCACATCTCTACTATCGGAAGGGTCTCAGGATTGGAATGGGAAGGAGTTGGATATCCCATCTCATGTTATAGGAAGGGTCTCAGGTTTGGTATTAGAAGCATTGAGACATCACATCTCATGTTATAGGAAGGGTCTCAGGATTGGAATGGGAAGAAGTTGGATATCACATCTCATGCTATAGGAAGGGTCTCAGGTTTGGTATAAGCATTGAGATATCACATCTCATGCTATAGGAAGGGTCTCAGGATTGGAATGGGAAGGAGTTGTATATGACATCTCATGCCATAGGAAGGGTCTCAGGTTTGGTATAAGCATTGAGATATCACATCACATGCTATAGGAAGGGTCTCAGGATTGGAATGGGAAGGACTTTTGATATCACATCTCATGCTATAGGCAGGGTCTCAGGTTTGGAAAGGGAAGGAGATGGATATCACATTTCATGTTAGAGGTAGGATCTCAGGTTTGGTATTAGAGGCATTGAAATATCACATCTCATGCTATCAGAAGGGTCTCAGGATTGGAATGGGAAGGAGTTGGATATCACATCTCATGCTAAAGGGAGGGTCTCAGGTTTGGAAGTGGAAGGATTTGGAAATCACATCTGATGTTATAGGAAGGATCTCAGGTTTGGTACTAGAAGCATTGAGATATCACATCTCATGCTATCAGAAGTATCTCAGGTTTGGTATTAGAGGCATTGAGATATCACATCTCATGCTATCATAAGGGTCTCAGGATTGGAATGGGAAGGGGTTGGATATCACATCTCATGTTATCGGAAGGATCTCAGGTTTGGTATTAGAAGCATTGAGACATCACATCTCATGCTATAGGAAGGGTCTCAGGATTGGAATGGGAAGGAGTTGGATATCACATCTCATGCTATAGGAAGGGTCTCGGATTTGGTATAAGCATTGAGATATCACATCTCATGCTATAGGAAGGGTCTCAGGATTGGAATGGGAAGGAGTTGTATATGACAAATCAGGCCATAGGAAGGGTCTCAGGTTTGGTATAAGCATTGAGATATCACATCTCTGCTATCGGAAGGGTCTCAGGATTGGAATGGGAAGGAGTTGGATATCCCATCTCATGTTATAGGAAGGGTCTCAGGTTTGGTATTAGAAGCATTGAGATATCACATCTCATGCTATAGGAAGAGTCTCAGGATTGGAATGGGGAGGACTTGGATGTCACATCTCATGCTATAGGGAGGGTATCAAGTTCGATATTAGAAGTATTGAGATAACAAATCTCATGATATCGGAAGGGTCTCAGGATTGGAATGGGAAGGAATTGGATATCACATCTCATGATAAAGGAAGGGTCTAAGGTTTGGAAGGGGAAGGATTTGGATATCACATCTCATGTTATAGGACGGGTCTCAGGTTTTGTATTAGAAGCATTGAGATATCAAGTCTCATGGTATAGGAAGGGTCTCAGAATTGGAATGGGAAGGATTTTGATATTAGAAGCATTGAGATAACAAATCTCATGATATCGGAAGGGTCTCAGGATTGGAATGGGAAGGAGTTGGATATCACATCTCATGATAAAGGAAGGGTCTAAGGTTTGGAAGGGGAAAGATTTGGATATCACATCTCATGTTATAGGACGGGTCTCAGGTTTGGTATTAGAAGCATTGAGATATCAAGTCTCATGGTATAGGAAGGGTCTCAGAATTGGAATGGGAAGGATTTCGGATATCACATCTCAAGCTATAGGAAGAGTCTCAGGATTGGAATGGGAAGGAGTTTGATATCACATCTCATGCCATAGTATGGTTCTCAGGTTTGGTAGAAGCATTGGGATATCACATCTCATGCTATTGGAAGGGTATCAGTATTGGATTTGGAAGGAGTTGGATATCCCATCTCATGCTATAGGAAGGGTCTCAGGTTGGAATGGGAAGGAGTTGGATATCACATTTCATGTTATAGGAAGGGTCTCAGGATTGGAATGGGAAAGAGTTGGATATCACATCTCAAGCTTTAGGAAGGGTCTCAGGTTTGGTATAAGCATTGAGATAGCACATCTCATGCTATAGGAAGGGTCTCAGGATTGGAATGGGAAGGAGTTGGATATCATATCTCATGTTATAGGAAAGATCTCAGGTGTGGTATTAGAAGCATTGAGACATCACATCTCATGTTATAGGAAGGGTCTCAGGATTGGAATGGGAAGAAGTTGGATATCACATCTCATGCTATAGGAAGGGTCTCAGGTTTGGAAGGGGAAGGAGTTGGATATCCAATCTCATGTTATAGGACTGGTCTCAGGTTTGGTATTAGAAGCATTGAGATATCACATCGCATGCTGTAGGAAGGTTCTCAGGTTTGGAATGGGGAGGAATTGGATATCACATCTCATGTCATAGGAAGGATCTCAGTTTTGGCATTAGAAGCATTGAGATATCACATCTCATGCTATAGGAATGGTCTCAGGATTGGAATGGGAAGAAGTTGGATATTACATTCTTGCTATAGGAAGGGTCTCATGTTTGGAATGGGAAGGAGTTGGATATCACATATGCTATAGGAAGGGTCTCAGGTTTGAAAAGGGAAGGAGTTGGATATCACATCTCATGTTATAGGAAGGGTCTCAGGTTTGTTATAAGCATTGAGATATCACATCTCTGCTATCGGAAGTGTCTCAGGATTGGAATGGGAAGGTGTTGGATATCCCATCTCATGTTATAGGACGAGTCTCAGGTTTGTTATTAGAATCATTGAGATATCATATTGCATGCTGTAGGAAGGGTCTAAGGATTGGAATGGGAAGGACTTGGATATCACATCTCATGCTATAGGTAGGCTCTCAGGTTTGGAAAGGGAAGGAGTTCGATATCACATTTCATGTTAGAGGAAGGATCTCAGGTTTGGTATTAGAGGCATTGAGATATCACATATCATGCTATAGGAAGGGTCTCAGGATTGGAATGGGAAGGAGTTGGATATCACATCTCAAGCTTTAGGAAGGGTCTCAGGTTTGGTATAAGCATTGCGATAGCACATCTCATGCTATAGGAAGGGTCTCAGGATTGGAATGGGAAGGAGTTGGATATTACATCTCATGTTATAGGAAAGATCTCAGGTTTGGTATTAGAAGCATTGAGACATCACATCTCATGTTATAGGAAGGGTCTCAGGATTGGAATGGGAAGAAGTTGGATATCACATCTCATGCTATAGGAAGGGTCTCAGGTTTGGAAGGGGAAGGAGTTGGATATCCAATCTCATGTTATAGGACTGGTCTCAGGTTTGGTATTAGAAGCATTGAGATATCACATCGCATGCTGTAGGAAGGTTCTCAGGTTTGGTATTAGAAGCATTGAGACATCACATCTCATGCTATAGGAAGGGTCTCAGGATTGGAATGGGAAGGAGTTGGATATCACATCTCATGTTATAGGAAGGATCTCAGGTTTGGTATTAGAAGCATTGAGACATCACATCTCATGCTATAGGAAGGGGCTCAGGATTGGAATTTGAAGGAGTTGGATATCACATCTCATGCTATAGGAAGGGTCTCAGATTTGGTATAAGCATTGAGATATCACATCTCATGATATAGGAAGGGTCTCAGGATTGGATTGGGAAGGAGTTGTATATGACATCTCAGGCCATAGGAAGGGTCTCAGGATTGGTATAAGCATTGAGATATCACATCTCTGCTATCGGAAGGGTCTCAGGATTGGAATGGGAAGGAGTTGGATATCCCATCTCATGATAAAGGAAGGGTCTAAGGTTTGGAAGGGGAAAGATTTGGATATCACATCTCATGTTATAGGACGGGTCTCAATTTTGATATTAGAAGCATTGAGATAACAAATCTCATGATATCGGAAGGGTCTCAGGATTGGAATGGGAAGGAGTTGGATATCACATCTCATGATAAAGGAAGGGTCTAAGGTTTGGAAGGGGAAAGATTTGGATATCACATCCCATGTTATAGGACGGGTCTCAGGTTTGGTATTAGAAGCATTGAGATATCAAGTCTCATGGTATAGGAAGGGTCTCAGAATTGGAATGGGAAGGATTTGGATATCACATCTCAAGCTATAGGAAGAGTCTCAGGATTGGAATGGGAAGGAGTTTGATATCACATCTCATGCCATAGTATGGTTCTCAGGTTTGGTAGAAGCATTGGGATATCACATCTCATGCTATTGGAAGGGTATCAGTATTGGATTTGGAAGGAGTTGGATATCCCATCTCATGCTATAGGAAGGGTCTCAGGTTGGAATGGGAAGGAGTTGGATATCACATTTCATGTTATAGGAAGGGTCTCAGGATTGGAATGGGAAGGAGTTGGATATCACATCTCAAGCTTTAGGAAGGGTCTCAGGTTTGGTATAAGCATTGAGATAGCACATCTCATGCTATAGGAAGGGTCTCAGGATTGGAATGGGAAGGAGTTGGATATCACATCTCATGTTATAGGAAAGATCTCAGGTTTGGTATTAGAAGCATGAGACATCACATCTCATGTTATAGGAAGGGTCTCAGGATTGGAATGGGAAGAAGTTGGATATCACATCTCATGCTATAGGAAGGGTCTCAGGTTTGGAAGGGGAAGGAGTTGGATATCCAATCTCATGTTATAGGACTGGTCTCAGGTTTGGTATTAGAAGCATTGAGATATCACATCGCATGCTGTAGGAAGGTTCTCAGGTTTGGAATGGGGAGGAATTGGATATCACATCTCATGTCATAGGAAGGATCTCAGGTTTGGTATTACAAGCATTGAGATATCACATCTCATGCTATAGGAATGGTCTCAGGATTGGAATTGGAAGGAGTTGGATATTACATTCTTGCTATAGGAAGGGTCTCATGTTTGGAATGGGAAGGAGTTGGATATCACATATGCTATAGGAAGGGTCTCAGGTTTGAAACGGGAAGGAGTTGGATATCACATCTCATGTTATAGGAAGGGTCTCAGGTTTGGTATTAGAAGCATTGAGACATCACATCTCATGTTATAGGAAGGGTCTCAGGATTGGAATGGGAAGTAGTTGGATATCACATCTCATGCTATACGAAGGGTCTCAGGTTTGGAAGGGGAAGGAGTTGGATATCCAATCTCATGTTATAGGACTGGTCTCAGGTTTGGTATTAGAAGCATTGAGATATCACATCTCATGCTAAAGGAAGGGTCTCAGGTTTGGAACGGGAAGGAGTTGGATATCACATCTCATGTTATAGGAAGGGTCTCAGGTTTGGTATAAGCATTGAGATATCACATCTCTGCTATCGGAAGTGTCTCAAGATTGGAATGGGAAGGACTTGGATATCACATCTCATGCTATAGATAGGCTCTCAGGTTTGGAAAGGGAAGGAGTTGGATATCACATTTCATGTTAGAGGAAGGATCTCAGGTTTGGTATTAGAGGCATTGAGATATCACATCTCAGGCTATAGGAAGGGTCTCAGGATTGGAATGGGAAGGAGTTGGATATCACATCTCATGCTATAGGCAGGGTCTCAGGATTGGAATGGGAAGGAGTTGGATATCACATCTCATGCTATAGGAAGGGTCTCAGGTTTGGTATAAGCATTGAGATATCACATTTCGTGCTATAGGAAGGGTCTCAGGATTGGAATGGGAAGGAGTTGTATATGACATCTCATGCTATAGACAGGGTCTCAGGTTTGGAAAGGGAAGGAGATGAATATCACATTTCATGTTAGAGGTAGGATCTCAGGTTTGGTATTAGAGGCATTGAGATATCACATCTCATGCTATCAGAAGGGTCTCAGGATTGGAATGGGAAGGAGTTGGATATCACATCTCATGCTAAAGGGAGGGTCTCAGGTTTGGAAGGGGAAGGATTTGGAAATCACATCTCATGTTATAGGAAGGATCTCAGGTTTGGTATTAGAAGCATTGAGACATCACATCTCATGCTATAGGAAGGGTCTCAGGATTGGAATGGGAAGGAGTTGGATATCACATCTCATGCTATAGGAAGGGTCTCAGATTTGGTATAAGCATTGAGATATCACATCTCATGCTATAGGAAGGGTCTCAGGATTGGAATGGGAAGCAGTTGGATATCACATCTCAGGCCATAGGAAGGGTCTCAGGTTTGGTATAAGCATTGAGATATCACATCTCTGCTATCGGAAGGGTCTCAGGATTGGAATGGGAAGGAGTTGGATATCCCATCTCATGTTATAGGAAGAGTCTCAGGTTTGGTATTAGAAGCATTGAGATATCCCATCTCATGCTATAGGAAGGGTCTCAGGTTGGAATGGGAAGGAGTTGGATATCACATTTCATGGTATAGGAAGGGTCTCAGGATTGGAATTGGAAGGACTTGGCTATCATATCTCATGCTATAGGAAGGCTCTCAGGTTTGGAAGGGGAAGGAGTTGGATATCACATTTCATGTTAGAGGAACGATCTCAGGTTTGGTATTAGAGGCCTTGAGATATCACATCTCATGCTATAGGAAGGGTCTCAGGATTGGAATGGGAAGGAGTTGTATATGACATCTCAGGCCTTAGGAAGGGTCTCAGGTTTGGTATAAGCATTGATATATCACATCTCATGCTATAGGAAGGGTCTCAGGATTGGAATGGGAAGGAGTTGGATATCACATCTCATGTTATAGGAAAGATCTCAGGTTTGGTATTAGAAGCATTGAGACATCACATATCATGTTATAGGAAGGGTCTCAGGATTGGAATGGGAAGAAGTTGGATATCACATCTCATGCTATAGGAAGGGTCTCAGATTTGGTATAAGCATTGAGATATCACATCTCATGCTATAGGAAGGGTCTCAGGATTGGTATGGGAAGCAGTTGGATATCACATCTCAGGCCATAGGAAGGGTCTCAGGTTTGGTATAAGCATTGAGATATCACATCTCTGCTATCGGAAGGGTCTCAGGATTGGAATGGGAAGGAGTTGGATATCCCATCTCATGTTATAGGAAGAGTCTCAGGTTTGGTATTAGAAGCATTGAGATATCCCATCTCATGCTATAGGTAGGGTCTCAGGTTGGAATGGGAAGGAGTTGGATATCACATTTCATGTTATAGGAAGGGTCTCAGGATTGGAATTGGAAGGACTTGGCTATCATATCTCATGCTATAGGAAGGCTCTCAGGTTTGGAAGGGGAAGGAGTTGGATATCACATTTCATGTTAGAGGAACGATCTCAGGTTTGGTATTAGAGGCCTTGAGATATCACATCTCATGCTATAGGAAGGGTCTCAGGATTGGAATGGGAAGGAGTTGGATATCACATCTCAAGCTATAGGAACGGTCTCAGGGTTGGTATAAGCATTGTGATATCACATCTCATGCTATAGGAAGGGTCTCAGGATTGGAATGGGAAGGAGTTGGATATCACATCTCATGCTATAGGAAAGATCTCAGGTTTGGTATTAGAAGCATTGAGACATCACATCTCATGTTATAGGAAGGGTCTCAGGATTGGAATGGGAAGAAGTTGGATATCACATCTCATGCTATAGGAAGGGTCTCAGGTTTGGTATAAGCATTGAGATATCACATCTCATGCTATAGGAAGGGTCTCAGGATTGGAATGGGAAGGAGTTGTATATGACATCTCATGCCATAGGAAGGGTCTCAGGTTTGGTATAAGCATTGAGATATCAAATCACATGCTATAGGAAGGGTCTCAGGATTGTAATGGGAAGGACTTGGATATCACATCTCATGCTATAAGCAGGGTCTCAGGTTTGGAAAGGGAAGGAGATGGATATCACATTTCATGTTAGAGGTAGGATCTCAGGTTTGGTATTAGAGGCACTGAAATATCACATCTCATGCTATCAGAAGGGTCTCAGGATTGGAATGGGAAGGAGTTGGATATCACATCTCATGCTAAAGGGAGGGTCTCAGGTTTGGAAGGGGAAGGATTTGGAAATCACATCTCATGTTATAGGAAGGATCTCAGGTTTGGTATTAGAAGCATTGAGATATCACATCTCATGCTATCGGAAGTATCTCAGGTTTGGTATTAGAGGCATTGAGATATCACATCTCATGCTATCATAAGGGTCTCAGGATTGGAATGGGAAGGAGTTGGATATCACATCTCATGTTATAGGAAGGATCTCAGGTTTGGTATTAGAAGCATTGAGACATTGCATCTCATGCTATAGGAAGGGTCTCAGGATTGGAATGGGAAGGAGTTGGATATCACATCTCATGCTATAGGAAGGGTCTCAGATTTGGTATAAGCATTGAGATATCACATCTCATGCTATAGGAACGGTCTCAGGATTGGAATGGGAAGGAGTTGTATATGACATCTCAGGCCATAGGAAGGGTCTCAGGTTTGGTATAAGCATTGAGATATCACATCTCTACTATCGGAAGGGTCTCAGGATTGGAATGGGAAGGAGTTGGATATCCCATCTCATGTTATAGGAAGGGTCTCAGGTTTGGTATTAGAAGCATTGAGACATCACATCTCATGTTATAGGAAGGGTCTCAGGATTGGAATGGGAAGAAGTTGGATATCACATCTCATGCTATTGGAAGGGTCTCAGGTTTGGTATAAGCATTGAGATATCACATCTCATGCTATAGGAAGGGTCTCAGGATTGGAATGGGAAGGAGTTGTATATGACATCTCATGCCATAGGAAGGGTCTCAGGTTTGGTATAAGCATTGAGATATCACATCACATGCTATAGGAAGGGTCTCAGGATTGGAATGGGAAGGACTTTTGATATCACATCTCATGCTATAGGCAGGGTCTCAGGTTTGGAAAGGGAAGGAGATGGATATCACATTTCATGTTAGAGGTAGGATCTCAGGTTTGGTATTAGAGGCATTGAAATATCACATCTCATGCTATCAGAAGGGTCTCAGGATTGGAATGGGAAGGAGTTGGATATCACATCTCATGCTAAAGGGAGGGTCTCAGGTTTGGAAGTGGAAGGATTTGGAAATCACATCTGATGTTATAGGAAGGATCTCAGGTTTGGTACTAGAAGCATTGAGATATCACATCTCATGCTATCAGAAGTATCTCAGGTTTGGTATTAGAGGCATTGAGATATCACATCTCATGCTATCATAAGGGTCTCAGGATTGGAATGGGAAGGGGTTGGATATCACATCTCATGTTATCGGAAGGATCTCAGGTTTGGTATTAGAAGCATTGAGACATCACATCTCATGCTATAGGAAGGGTCTCAGGATTGGAATGGGAAGGAGTTGGATATCACATCTCATGCTATAGGAAGGGTCTCGGATTTGGTATAAGCATTGAGATATCACATCTCATGCTATAGGAAGGGTCTCAGGATTGGAATGGGAAGGAGTTGTATATGACAAATCAGGCCATAGGAAGGGTCTCAGGTTTGGTATAAGCATTGAGATATCACATCTCTGCTATCGGAAGGGTCTCAGGATTGGAAT
This sequence comes from Ambystoma mexicanum, assembly GCF_040938575.1. Lineage (NCBI taxonomy): Eukaryota > Metazoa > Chordata > Amphibia > Caudata > Ambystomatidae > Ambystoma > Ambystoma mexicanum. The sequence continues at coordinate 2,497,616 of NW_027182510.1, read as the reverse complement.
GGGAAGGAGTTGGATATCCCATCTCATGTTATAGGAAGGGTCTCAGGTTTGGTATTAGAAGCATTGAGATATCACATCTCATGCTATAGGAAGAGTCTCAGGATTGGAATGGGGAGGACTTGGATGTCACATCTCATGCTATAGGGAGGGTCTCAAGTTCGATATTAGAAGTATTGAGATAACAAATCTCATGATATCGGAAGGGTCTCAGGATTGGAATGGGAAGGAATTGGATATCACATCTCATGATAAAGGAAGGGTCTAAGGTTTGGAAGGGGAAGGATTTGGATATCACATCTCATGTTATAGGACGGGTCTCAGGTTTTGTATTAGAAGCATTGAGATTTCAAGTCTCATGGTATAGGAAGGGTCTCAGAATTGGAATGGGAAGGAGTTGGATATCACATCTCAAGCTATAGGTAGGGTCTCAGGATTGGAATGGGAAGGGGTTTGATATCACATCTCATGCCATAGTATGGGTCTCAGGTTTGGTAGAAGCATTGGGAAATCACATCTCATGCTATCGGAAGGGTATCAGTATTGGATTTGGAAGGAGTTGGATATCCCATCTCATGCTATAGTAAGGGTCTCAGGTTGGAATGGGAAGGAGTTGGATATCACATTTCATGTTATAGGAAGGATCTCAGGTTTGGTATTAGAAGCATTGAGACATTGCATCTCATGCTATAGGAAGGGTCTCAGGATTGGAATGGGAAGGAGTTGGATATCACATCTCATGCTATAGGAAGGGTCTCAGATTTGGTATAAGCATTGAGATATCACATCTCATGCTATAGGAACGGTCTCAGGATTGGAATGGGAAGGAGTTGTATATGACATCTCAGGCCATAGGAAGGGTCTCAGGTTTGGTATAAGCATTGAGATATCACATCTCTACTATCGGAAGGGTCTCAGGATTGGAATGGGAAGGAGTTGGATATCCCATCTCATGTTATAGGAAGGGTCTCAGGTTTGGTATTAGAAGCATTGAGACATCACATCTCATGTTATAGGAAGGGTCTCAGGATTGGAATGGGAAGAAGTTGGATATCACATCTCATGCTATTGGAAGGGTCTCAGGTTTGGTATAAGCATTGAGATATCACATCTCATGCTATAGGAAGGGTCTCAGGATTGGAATGGGAAGGAGTTGTATATGACATCTCATGCCATAGGAAGGGTCTCAGGTTTGGTATAAGCATTGAGATATCACATCACATGCTATAGGAAGGGTCTCAGGATTGGAATGGGAAGGACTTTTGATATCACATCTCATGCTATAGGCAGGGTCTCAGGTTTGGAAAGGGAAGGAGATGGATATCACATTTCATGTTAGAGGTAGGATCTCAGGTTTGGTATTAGAGGCATTGAAATATCACATCTCATGCTATCAGAAGGGTCTCAGGATTGGAATGGGAAGGAGTTGGATATCACATCTCATGCTAAAGGGAGGGTCTCAGGTTTGGAAGTGGAAGGATTTGGAAATCACATCTGATGTTATAGGAAGGATCTCAGGTTTGGTACTAGAAGCATTGAGATATCACATCTCATGCTATCAGAAGTATCTCAGGTTTGGTATTAGAGGCATTGAGATATCACATCTCATGCTATCATAAGGGTCTCAGGATTGGAATGGGAAGGGGTTGGATATCACATCTCATGTTATCGGAAGGATCTCAGGTTTGGTATTAGAAGCATTGAGACATCACATCTCATGCTATAGGAAGGGTCTCAGGATTGGAATGGGAAGGAGTTGGATATCACATCTCATGCTATAGGAAGGGTCTCGGATTTGGTATAAGCATTGAGATATCACATCTCATGCTATAGGAAGGGTCTCAGGATTGGAATGGGAAGGAGTTGTATATGACAAATCAGGCCATAGGAAGGGTCTCAGGTTTGGTATAAGCATTGAGATATCACATCTCTGCTATCGGAAGGGTCTCAGGATTGGAATGGGAAGGAGTTGGATATCCCATCTCATGTTATAGGAAGGGTCTCAGGTTTGGTATTAGAAGCATTGAGATATCACATCTCATGCTATAGGAAGAGTCTCAGGATTGGAATGGGGAGGACTTGGATGTCACATCTCATGCTATAGGGAGGGTCTCAAGTTCGATATTAGAAGTATTGAGATAACAAATCTCATGATATCGGAAGGGTCTCAGGATTGGAATGGGAAGGAATTGGATATCACATCTCATGATAAAGGAAGGGTCTAAGGTTTGGAAGGGGAAGGATTTGGATATCACATCTCATGTTATAGGACGGGTCTCAGGTTTTGTATTAGAAGCATTGAGATTTCAAGTCTCATGGTATAGGAAGGGTCTCAGAATTGGAATGGGAAGGAGTTGGATATCACATCTCAAGCTATAGGTAGGGTCTCAGGATTGGAATGGGAAGGGGTTTGATATCACATCTCATGCCATAGTATGGGTCTCAGGTTTGGTAGAAGCATTGGGAAATCACATCTCATGCTATCGGAAGGGTATCAGTATTGGATTTGGAAGGAGTTGGATATCCCATCTCATGCTATAGTAAGGGTCTCAGGTTGGAATGGGAAGGAGTTGGATATCACATTTCATGTTATAGGAAGGGTCTCAGGATTGGATGGGAAGGACTTGGATATCATATCTCATGCTATAGGAAGGCTCTCAGGTTTGGAAGGGGAAGGAGTTGGATATCACATTTCATGTTAGAGGAAGGATCTCAGGTTTGGTATTAGAGGCCTTGAGATATCACATCTCATGCTATAGGAAGGGTCTCAGGATTGGAATGGGAAGGAGTTGGATATCACATCTCAAGCTATAGGAAGGGTCTCAAGTTTGGTATACGCATTGAGATATCACATCTCATGCTATAGGAAGGGTCTCAGGATTGGAATGGGAAGGAGTTGGATATTACATCTCATGTTATAGGAAAGATCTCAGGTTTGGTATTAGAAGCATTGAGACATCACATCTCATGTTATAGGAAGGGTCTCAGGTTTGTTATAAGCATTGAGATATCACATCTCTGCTATCGGAAGTGTCTCAGGATTGGAATGGGAAGGTGTTGGATATCCCATCTCATGTTATAGGACGAGTCTCAGGTTTGTTATTAGAATCATTGAGATATCATATTGCATGCTGTAGGAAGGGTCTAAGGATTGGAATGGGAAGGACTTGGATATCACATCTCATGCTATAGGTAGGCTCTCAGGTTTGGAAAGGGAAGGAGTTCGATATCACATTTCATGTTAGAGGAAGGATCTCAGGTTTGGTATTAGAGGCATTGAGATATCACATATCATGCTATAGGAAGGGTCTCAGGATTGGAATGGGAAGGAGTTGGATATCACATCTCAAGCTTTAGGAAGTGTCTCAGGTTTGGTATAAGCATTGCGATAGCACATCTCATGCTATAGGAAGGGTCTCAGGATTGGAATGGGAAGGAGTTGGATATTACATCTCATGTTATAGGAAAGATCTCAGGTTTGGTATTAGAAGCATTGAGACATCATATCTCATGTTATAGGAAGGGTCTCAGGATTGGAATGGGAAGAAGTTGGATATCACATCTCATGCTATAGGAAGGGTCTCAGGTTTGGAAGGGGAAGGAGTTGGATATCCAATCTCATGTTATAGGACTGGTCTCAGGTTTGGTATTAGAAGCATTGAGATATCACATCGCATGCTGTAGGAAGGTTCTCAGGTTTGGTATTAGAAGCATTGAGACATCACATCTCATGCTATAGGAAGGGTCTCAGGATTGGAATGGGAAGGAGTTGGATATCACATCTCATGTTATAGGAAGGATCTCAGGATTGGATTGGGAAGGAGTTGTATATCACATCTCATGTTATAGGAAGGGTCTCAGGATTGGATTGGGAAGGAGTTGTATATGACATCTCAGGCCATAGGAAGGGTCTCAGGATTGGTATAAGCATTGAGATATCACATCTCTGCTATCGGAAGGGTCTCAGGATTGGAATGGAAAGGAGTTGGATATCCCATCTCATGATAAAGGAAGGGTCTAAGGTTTGGAAGGGGAAAGATTTGGATATCACATCTCATGTTATAGGACGGGTCTCAATTTTGATATTAGAAGCATTGAGATAACAAATCTCATGATATCGGAAGGGTCTCAGGATTGGAATGGGAAGGAGTTGGATATCACATCTCATGATAAAGGAAGGGTCTAAGGTTTGGAAGGGGAAAGATTTGGATATCACATCTCATGTTATAGGACGGGTCTCAGGTTTGGTATTAGAAGCATTGAGATATCAAGTCTCATGGTATAGGAAGGGTCTCAGAATTGGAATGGGAAGGATTTGGATATCACATCTCAAGCTATAGGAAGAGTCTCAGGATTGGAATGGGAAGGAGTTTGATATCACATCTCATGCCATAGTATGGTTCTCAGGTTTGGTAGAAGCATTGGGATATCACATCTCATGCTATTGGAAGGGTATCAGTATTGGATTTGGAAGGAGTTGGATATCCCATCTCATGCTATAGGAAGGGTCTCAGGTTGGAATGGGAAGGAGTTGGATATCACATTTCATGTTATAGGAAGGGTCTCAGGATTGGAATGGGAAGGAGTTGGATATCACATCTCAAGCTTTAGGAAGGGTCTCAGGTTTGGTATAAGCATTGAGATAGCACATCTCATGCTATAGGAAGGGTCTCAGGATTGGAATGGGAAGGAGTTGGATATCACATCTCATGTTATAGGAAAGATCTCAGGTTTGGTATTAGAAGCATTGAGACATCACATCTCATGTTATAGGAAGGGTCTCAGGATTGGAATGGGAAGAAGTTGTATATGACATCTCATGCTATAGACAGGGTCTCAGGTTTGGAAAGGGAAGGAGATGGATATCACATTTCATGTTAGAGGTAGGATCTCAGGTTTGGTATTAGAGGCATTGAGATATCACATCTCATGCTATCAGAAGGGTCTCAGGATTGGAATGGGAAGGAGTTGGATATCACATCTCATGCTAAAGGGAGGGTCTCAGGTTTGGAAGGGGAAGGATTTGGAAATCACATCTCATGTTATAGGAAGGATCTCAGGTTTGGTATTAGAAGCATTGAGACATCACATCTCATGCTATAGGAAGGGTCTCAGGATTGGAATGGGAAGGAGTTGGATATCACATCTCATGCTATAGGAAGGGTCTCAGATTTGGTATAAGCATTGAGATATCACATCTCATGCTATAGGAAGGGTCTCAGGATTGGAATGGGAAGCAGTTGGATATCACATCTCAGGCCATAGGAAGGGTCTCAGGTTTGGTATAAGCATTGAGATATCACATCTCTGCTATCGGAAGGGTCTCAGGATTGGAATGGGAAGGAGTTGGATATCCCATCTCATGTTATAGGAAGAGTCTCAGGTTTGGTATTAGAAGCATTGAGATATCCCATCTCATGCTATAGGAAGGGTCTCAGGTTGGAATGGGAAGGAGTTGGATATCACATTTCATGTTATAGGAAGGGTCTCAGGATTGGAATTGGAAGGACTTGGCTATCATATCTCATGCTATAGGAAGGCTCTCAGGTTTGGAAGGGGAAGGAGTTGGATATCACATTTCATGTTAGAGGAACGATCTCAGGTTTGGTATTAGAGGCCTTGAGATATCACATCTCATGCTATAGGAAGGGTCTCAGGATTGGAATGGGAAGGAGTTGTATATGACATCTCAGGCCTTAGGAAGGGTCTCAGGTTTGGTATAAGCATTGAGATATCACATCTCATGCTATAGGAAGGGTCTCAGGATTGGAATGGGAAGGAGTTGGATATCACATCTCATGTTATAGGAAAGATCTCAGGTTTGGTATTAGAAGCATTGAGACATCACATCTCATGTTATAGGAAGGGTCTCAGGATTGGAATGGGAAGAAGTTGGATATCACATCTCATGCTATAGGAAGGGTCTCAGATTTGGTATAAGCATTGAGATATCACATCTCATGCTATAGGAAGGGTCTCAGGATTGGAATGGGAAGCAGTTGGATATCACATCTCAGGCCATAGGAAGGGTCTCAGGTTTGGTATAAGCATTGAGATATCACATCTCTGCTATCGGAAGGGTCTCAGGATTGGAATGGGAAGGAGTTGGATATCCCATCTCATGTTATAGGAAGAGTCTCAGGTTTGGTATTAGAAGCATTGAGATATCCCATCTCATGCTATAGGAAGGGTCTCAGGTTGGAATGGGAAGGAGTTGGATATCACATTTCATGTTATAGGAAGGGTCTCAGGATTGGAATTGGAAGGACTTGGCTATCATATCTCATGCTATAGGAAGGCTCTCAGGTTTGGAAGGGGAAGGAGTTGGATATCACATTTCATGTTAGAGGAACGATCTCAGGTTTGGTATTAGAGGCCTTGAGATATCACATCTCATGCTATAGGAAGGGTCTCAGGATTGGAATGGGAAGGAGTTGGATATCACATCTCAAGCTATAGGAACGGTCTCAGGTTTGGTATAAGCATTGTGATATCACATCTCATGCTATAGGAAGGGTCTCAGGATTGGAATGGGAAGGAGTTGGATATCACATCTCATGTTATAGGAAAGATCTCAGGTTTGGTATTAGAAGCATTGAGACATCACATCTCATGTTATAGGAAGGGTCTCAGGATTGGAATGGGAAGAAGTTGGATATCACAACTCATGCTATAGGAAGGGTCTCAGGTTTGGTATAAGCATTGAGATATCACATCTCATGCTATAGGAAGGGTCTCAGGATTGGAATGGGAGGGAGTTGTATATGACATCTCATGCCATAGGAAGGGTCTCAGGTTTGGTATAAGCATTGAGATATCACATCACATGCTATAGGAAGGGTCTCAGGATTGTAATGGGAAGGACTTGGATATCACATCTCATGCTGTAAGCAGGGTCTCAGGTTTGGAAAGGGAAGGAGATGGATATCACATTTCATGTTAGAGGTAGGATCTCAGGTTTGGTATTAGAGGCACTGAAATATCACATCTCATGCTATCAGAAGGGTCTCAGGATTGGAATGGGAAGGAGTTGGATATCACATCTCATGCTAAAGGGAGGGTCTCAGGTTTGGTATAAGCATTGCGATAGCACATCTCATGCTATAGGAAGGGTCTCAGGATTGGAATGGGAAGAAGTTGGATATCACATCTCATGCTATAGGAAGGGTCTCAGGTTTGGAAGGGGAAGGAGTTGGATATCCAATCTCATGTTATAGGACTGGTCTCAGGTTTGGTATTAGAAGCATTGAGATATCACATCGCATGCTGTAGGAAGGTTCTCAGGTTTGGTATTAGAAGCATTGAGACATCACATCTCATGCTATAGGAAGGGTCTCAGGATTGGAATGGGAAGGAGTTGGATATCACATCTCATGTTATAGGAAGGATCTCAGGTTTGGTATTAGAAGCATTGAGACATCACATCTCATGCTATAGGAAGGGTCTCAGGATTGGAATTTGAAGGAGTTGGATATCACATCTCATGCTATAGGAAGGGTCTCAGATTTGGTATAAGCATTGAGATATCACATCTCATGATATAGGAAGGGTCTCAGGATTGGATTGGGAAGGAGTTGTATATGACATCTCAGGCCATAGGAAGGGTCTCAGGATTGGTATAAGCATTGAGATATCACATCTCTGCTATCGGAAGGGTCTCAGGATTGGAATGGAAAGGAGTTGGATATCCCATCTCATGATAAAGGAAGGGTCTAAGGTTTGGAAGGGGAAAGATTTGGATATCACATCTCATGTTATAGGACGGGTCTCAATTTTGATATTAGAAGCATTGAGATAACAAATCTCATGATATCGGAAGGGTCTCAGGATTGGAATGGGAAGGAGTTGGATATCACATCTCATGATAAAGGAAGGGTCTAAGGTTTGGAAGGGGAAAGATTTGGATATCACATCTCATGTTATAGGACGGGTCTCAGGTTTGGTATTAGAAGCATTGAGATATCAAGTCTCATGGTATAGGAAGGGTCTCAGAATTGGAATGGGAAGGATTTGGATATCACATCTCAAGCTATAGGAAGAGTCTCAGGATTGGAATGGGAAGGAGTTTGATATCACATCTCATGCCATAGTATGGTTCTCAGGTTTGGTAGAAGCATTGGGATATCACATCTCATGCTATTGGAAGGGTATCAGTATTGGATTTGGAAGGAGTTGGATATCCCATCTCATGCTATAGGAAGGGTCTCAGGTTGGAATGGGAAGGAGTTGGATATCACATTTCATGTTATAGGAAGGGTTTCAGGATTGGAATGGGAAGGAGTTGGATATCACATCTCAAGCTTTAGGAAGGGTCTCAGGTTTGGTATAAGCATTGAGATAGCACATCTCATGCTATAGGAAGGGTCTCAGGATTGGAATGGGAAGGAGTTGGATATTACATCTCATGTTATAGGAAAGATCTCAGGTTTGGTATTAGAAGCATTGAGACATCACATCTCATGTTATAGGAAGGGTCTCAGGATTGGAATGGGAAGAAGTTGGATATCACATCTCATGCTATAGGAAGGGTCTCAGGTTTGGAAGGGGAAGGAGTTGGATATCCAATCTCATGTTATAGGACTGGTCTCAGGTTTGGTATTAGAAGCATTGAGATATCACATCGCATGCTGTAGGAAGGTTCTCAGGTTTGGTATTAGAAGCATTGAGACATCACATCTCATGCTATAGGAAGGGTCTCAGGATTGGAATGGGAAGGAGTTGGATATCACATCTCATGTTATAGGAAGGATCTCAGGTTTGGTATTAGAAGCATTGAGACATCACATCTCATGCTATAGGAAGGGTCTCAGGATTGGAATTTGAAGGAGTTGGATATCACATCTCATGCTATAGGAAGGGTCTCAGATTTGGTATAAGCATTGAGATATCACATCTCATGATATAGGAAGGGTCTCAGGATTGGATTGGGAAGGAGTTGTATATGACATCTCAGGCCATAGGAAGGGTCTCAGGATTGGTATAAGCATTGAGATATCACATCTCTGCTATCGGAAGGGTCTCAGGATTGGAATGGAAAGGAGTTGGATATCCCATCTCATGATAAAGGAAGGGTCTAAGGTTTGAAAGGGGAAAGATTTGGATATCACATCTCATGTTATAGGACGGGTCTCAATTTTGATATTAGAAGCATTGAGATAACAAATCTCATGATATCGGAAGGGTCTCAGGATTGGAATGGGAAGGAGTTGGATATCACATCTCATGATAAAGGAAGGGTCTAAGGTTTGGAAGGGGAAAGATTTGGATATCACATCTCATGTTATATAACGGGTCTCAGGTTTGGTATTAGAAGCATTGAGATATCAAGTCTCATGGTATAGGAAGGGTCTCAGAATTGGAATGGGAAGGATTTGGATATCACATCTCAAGCTATAGGAAGAGTCTCAGGATTGGAATGGGAAGGAGTTTGATATCACATCTCATGCCATAGTATGGTTCTCAGGTTTGGTAGAAGCATTGGGATATCACATCTCATGCTATTGGAAGGGTATCAGTATTGGATTTGGAAGGAGTTGGATATCCCATCTCATGCTATAGGAAGGGTCTCAGGTTGGAATGGGAAGGAGTTGGATATCACATTTCATGTTATAGGAAGGGTCTCAGGATTGGAATGGGAAGGAGTTGGATATCACATCTCAAGCTTTAGGAAGGGTCTCAGGTTTGGTATAAGCATTGAGATAGCACATCTCATGCTATAGGAAGGGTCTCAGGATTGGAATGGGAAGGAGTTGGATATCACATCTCATGTTATAGGAAAGATCTCAGGTTTGGTATTAGAAGCATTGAGACATCACATCTCATGTTATAGGAAGGGTCTCAGGATTGGAATGGGAAGAAGTTGGATATCACATCTCATGCTATAGGAAGGGTCTCAGGTTTGGAAGGGGAAGGAGTTGGATATCCAATCTCATGTTATAGGACTGGTCTCAGGTTTGGTATTAGAAGCATTGAGATATCACATCGCATGCTGTAGGAAGGTTCTCAGGTTTGGAATGGGGAGGAATTGGATATCACATCTCATGTCATAGGAAGGATCTCAGGTTTGGTATTACAAGCATTGAGATATCACATCTCATGCTATAGGAATGGTCTCAGGATTGGAATTAGAAGGAGTTGGATATTACATTCTTGCTATAGGAAGGGTCTCATGTTTGGAATGGGAAGGAGTTGGATATCACATATGCTATAGGAAGGGTCTCAGGTTTGAAACGGGAAGGAGTTGGATATCACATCTCATGTTATAGGAAGGGTCTCAGGTTTGGTATTAGAAGCATTGAGACATCACATCTCATGTTATAGGAAGGGTCTCAGGATTGGAATGGGAAGAAGTTGGATATCACATCTCATGCTATAGGAAGGGTCTCAGGTTTGGAAGGGGAAGGAGTTGGATATCCAATCTCATGTTATAGGACTGGTCTCAGGTTTGGTATTAGAAGCATTGAGATATCACATCTCATGCTAAAGGAAGGGTCTCAGGTTTGGAACGGGAAGGAGTTGGATATCACATCTCATGTTATAGGAAGGGTCTCAGGTTTGGTATAAGCATTGAGATATCACATCTCTGCTATCGGAAGTGTCTCAAGATTGGAATGGGAAGGACTTGGATATCACATCTCATGCTATAGATAGGCTCTCAGGTTTGGAAAGGGAAGGAGTTGGATATCACATTTCATGTTAGAGGAAGGATCTCAGGTTTGGTATTAGAGGCATTGAGATATCACATCTCAGGCTATAGGAAGGGTCTCAGGATTGGAATGGGAAGGAGTTGGATATCACATCTCATGCTATAGGCAGGGTCTCAGGATTGGAATGGGAAGGAGTTGGATATCACATCTCATGCTATAGGAAGGGTCTCAGGTTTGGTATAAGCATTGAGATATCACATCTCGTGCTATAGGAAGGGTCTCAGGATTGGAATGGGAAGGAGTTGTATATGACATCTCATGCTATAGACAGGGTCTCAGGTTTGGAAAGGGAAGGAGATGGATATCACATTTCATGTTAGAGGTAGGATCTCAGGTTTGGTATTAGAGGCATTGAGATATCACATCTCATGCTATCAGAAGGGTCTCAGGATTGGAATGGGAAGGAGTTGGATATCACATCTCATGCTAAAGGGAGGGTCTCAGGTTTGGAAGGGGAAGGATTTGGAAATCACATCTCATGTTATAGGAAGGATCTCAGGTTTGGTATTAGAAGCATTGAGACATCACATCTCATGCTATAGCAATGGTCTCAGGATTGGAATGGGAAGGAGTTGGATATCACATCTCATGCTATAGGAAGGGTCTCAGATTTGGTATAAGCATTGAGATATCACATCTCATGCTATAGGAAGGGTCTCAGGATTGGAATGGGAAGCAGTTGGATATCACATCTCAGGCCATAGGAAGGGTCTCAGGTTTGGTATAAGCATTGAGATATCACATCTCTGCTATCGGAAGGGTCTCAGGATTGGAATGGGAAGGAGTTGGATATCCCATCTCATGTTATAGGAAGAGTCTCAGGTTTGGTATTAGAAGCATTGAGATATCCAATCTCATGCTATAGGAAGGGTCTCAGGTTGGAATGGGAAGGAGTTGGATATCACATTTCATGTTATAGGAAGGGTCTCAGGATTGGAATTGGAAGGACTTGGCTATCATATCTCATGCTATAGGAAGGCTCTCAGGTTTGGAAGGGGAAGGAGTTGGATATCACATTTCATGTTAGAGGAACGATCTCAGGTTTGGTATTAGAGGCCTTGAGATATCACATCTCATGCTATAGGAAGGGTCTCAGGATTGGAATGGGAAGGAGTTGTATATGACATCTCAAGCGTTAGGAAGGGTCTCAGGTTTGGTATAAGCATTGAGATATCACATCTCATGCTATAGGAAGGGTCTCAGGATTGGAATGGGAAGGAGTTGGATATCACATCTCATGTTATAGGAAAGATCTCAGGTTTGGTATTAGAAGCATTGAGACATCACATCTCATGTTATAGGAAGGGTCTCAGGATTGGAATGGGAAGAAGTTGGATATCACATCTCATGCTATAGGAAGGGTCTCAGGTTTGGTATAAGCATTGAGATATCACATCTCATGCTATAGGAAGGGTCTCAGGATTGGAATGGGAAGGAGTTGTATATGACATCTCATGCCATAGGAAGGGTCTCAGGTTTGGTATAAGCATTGAGATATCACATCACATGCTATAGGAAGGGTCTCAGGATTGTAATGGGAAGGACTTGGATATCACATCTCATGCTGTAAGCAGGGTCTCAGGTTTGGAAAGGGAAGGAGATGGATATCACATTTCATGTTAGAGGTAGGATCTCAGGTTTGGTATTAGAGGCACTGAAATATCACATCTCATGCTATCAGAAGGGTCTCAGGATTGGAATGGGAAGGAGTTGGATATCACATCTCATGCTAAAGGGAGGGTCTCAGGTTTGGAAGGGGAAGGATTTGGAAATCACATCTCATGTTATAGGAAGGATCTCAGGTTTGGTATTAGAAGCATTGAGATATCACATCTCATGCTATCGGAAGTATCTCAGGTTTGGTATTAGAGGCATTGAGATATCACATCTCATGCTATCATAAGGGTCTCAGGATTGGAATGGGAAGGAGTTGGATATCACATCTCATGTTATAGGAAGGATCTCAGGTTTGGTATTAGAAGCATTGAGACATCGCATCTCATGCTATAGGAAGGGTCTCAGGATTGGAATGGGAAGGAGTTGGATATCACATCTCATGCTATAGGAAGGGTCTCAGATTTGGTATAAGCATTGAGATATCACATCTCATGCTATAGGAACGGTCTCAGGATTGGAATGGGAAGGAGTTGTATATGACATCTCAGGCCATAGGAAGGGTCTCAGGTTTGGTATAAGCATTGAGATATCACATCTCTACTATCGGAAGGGTCTCAGGATTGGAATGGGAAGGAGTTGGATATCCCATCTCATGTTATAGGAAGGGTCTCAGGTTTGGTATTAGAAGCATTGAGACATCACATCTCATGTTATAGGAAGGGTCTCAGGATTGGAATGGGAAGAAGTTGGATATCACATCTCATGCTATAGGAAGGGTCTCAGGTTTGGTATAAGCATTGAGATATCACATCTCATGCTATAGGAAGGGTCTCAGGATTGGAATGGGAAGGAGTTGTATATGACATCTCATGCCATAGGAAGGGTCTCAGGTTTGGTATAAGCATTGAGATATCACATCACATGCTATAGGAAGGGTCTCAGGATTGGAATGGGAAGGACTTTTGATATCACATCTCATGCTATAGGCAGGGTCTCATGTTTGGAAAGGGAAGGAGATGGATATCACATTTCATGTTAGAGGTAGGATCTCAGGTTTGGTATTAGAGGCATTGAAATATCACATCTCATGCTATCAGAAGGGTCTCAGGATTGGAATGGGAAGGAGTTGGATATCACATCTCATGCTAAAGGGAGGGTCTCAGGTTTGGAAGTGGAAGGATTTGGAAATCACATCTCATGTTATAGGAAGGATCTCAGGTTTGGTACTAGAAGCATTGAGATATCACATCTCATGCTATCAGAAGTATCTCAGGTTTGGTATTAGAGTCATTGAGATATCACATCTCATGCTATCATAAGGGTCTCAGGATTGGAATGGGAAGGGGTTGGATATCACATCTCATGTTATAGGAAGGATCTCAGGTTTGGTATTAGAAGCATTGAGACATCACATCTCATGATATAGGAAGGGTCTCAGGATTGGATTGGGAAGGAGTTGTATATGACATCTCAGGCCATAGGAAGGGTCTCAGGATTGGTATAAGCATTGAGATATCACATCTCTGCTATCGGAAGGGTCTCAGGATTGGAATGGAAAGGAGTTGGATATCCCATCTCATGATAAAGGAAGGGTCTAAGGTTTGGAAGGGGAAAGATTTGGATATCACATCTCATGTTATAGGACGGGTCTCAATTTTGATATTAGAAGCATTGAGATAACAAATCTCATGATATCGGAAGGGTCTCAGGATTGGAATGGGAAGGAGTTGGATATCACATCTCATGATAAAGGAAGGGTCTAAGGTTTGGAAGGGGAAAGATTTGGATATCACATCTCATGTTATAGGACGGGTCTCAGGTTTGGTATTAGAAGCATTGAGATATCAAGTCTCATGGTATAGGAAGGGTCTCAGAATTGGAATGGGAAGGATTTGGATATCACATCTCAAGCTATAGGAAGAGTCTCAGGATTGGAATGGGAAGGAGTTTGATATCACATCTCATGCCATAGTATGGTTCTCAGGTTTGGTAGAAGCATTGGGATATCACATCTCATGCTATTGGAAGGGTATCAGTATTGGATTTGGAAGGAGTTGGATATCCCATCTCATGCTATAGGAAGGGTCTCAGGTTGGAATGGGAAGGAGTTGGATATCACATTTCATGTTATAGGAAGGGTTTCAGGATTGGAATGGGAAGGAGTTGGATATCACATCTCAAGCTTTAGGAAGGGTCTCAGGTTTGGTATAAGCATTGAGATAGCACATCTCATGCTATAGGAAGGGTCTCAGGATTGGAATGGGAAGGAGTTGGATATTACATCTCATGTTATAGGAAAGATCTCAGGTTTGGTATTAGAAGCATTGAGACATCACATCTCATGTTATAGGAAGGGTCTCAGGATTGGAATGGGAAGAAGTTGGATATCACATCTCATGCTATAGGAAGGGTCTCAGGTTTGGAAGGGGAAGGAGTTGGATATCCAATCTCATGTTATAGGACTGGTCTCAGGTTTGGTATTAGAAGCATTGAGATATCACATCGCATGCTGTAGGAAGGTTCTCAGGTTTGGTATTAGAAGCATTGAGACATCACATCTCATGCTATAGGAAGGGTCTCAGGATTGGAATGGGAAGGAGTTGGATATCACATCTCATGTTATAGGAAGGATCTCAGGTTTGGTATTAGAAGCATTGAGACATCACATCTCATGCTATAGGAAGGGTCTCAGGATTGGAATTTGAAGGAGTTGGATATCACATCTCATGCTATAGGAAGGGTCTCAGATTTGGTATAAGCATTGAGATATCACATCTCATGATATAGGAAGGGTCTCAGGATTGGATTGGGAAGGAGTTGTATATGACATCTCAGGCCATAGGAAGGGTCTCAGGATTGGTATAAGCATTGAGATATCACATCTCTGCTATCGGAAGGGTCTCAGGATTGGAATGGAAAGGAGTTGGATATCCCATCTCATGATAAAGGAAGGGTCTAAGGTTTGAAAGGGGAAAGATTTGGATATCACATCTCATGTTATAGGACGGGTCTCAATTTTGATATTAGAAGCATTGAGATAACAAATCTCATGATATCGGAAGGGTCTCAGGATTGGAATGGGAAGGAGTTGGATATCACATCTCATGATAAAGGAAGGGTCTAAGGTTTGGAAGGGGAAAGATTTGGATATCACATCTCATGTTATAGGACGGGTCTCAGGTTTGGTATTAGAAGCATTGAGATATCAAGTCTCATGGTATAGGAAGGGTCTCAGAATTGGAATGGGAAGGATTTGGATATCACATCTCAAGCTATAGGAAGAGTCTCAGGATTGGAATGGGAAGGAGTTTGATATCACATCTCATGCCATAGTATGGTTCTCAGGTTTGGTAGAAGCATTGGGATATCACATCTCATGCTATTGGAAGGGTATCAGTATTGGATTTGGAAGGAGTTGGATATCCCATCTCATGCTATAGGAAGGGTCTCAGGTTGGAATGGGAAGGAGTTGGATATCACATTTCATGTTATAGGAAGGGTCTCAGGATTGGAATGGGAAGGAGTTGGATATCACATCTCAAGCTTTAGGAAGGGTCTCAGGTTTGGTATAAGCATTGAGATAGCACACCTCATGCTATAGGAAGGGTCTCAGGATTGGAATGGGAAGGAGTTGGATATCACATCTCATGTTATAGGAAAGATCTCAGGTTTGGTATTAGAAGCATTGAGACATCACATCTCATGTTATAGGAAGGGTCTCAGGATTGGAATGGGAAGAAGTTGGATATCACATCTCATGCTATAGGAAGGGTCTCAGGTTTGGAAGGGGAAGGAGTTGGATATCCAATCTCATGTTATAGGACTGGTCTCAGGTTTGGTATTAGAAGCATTGAGATATCACATCGCATGCTGTAGGAAGGTTCTCAGGTTTGGAATGGGGAGGAATTGGATATCACATCTCATGTCATAGGAAGGATCTCAGGTTTGGTATTACAAGCATTGAGATATCACATCTCATGCTATAGGAATGGTCTCAGGATTGGAATTAGAAGGAGTTGGATATTACATTCTTGCTATAGGAAGGGTCTCATGTTTGGAATGGGAAGGAGTTGGATATCACATATGCTATAGGAAGGGTCTCAGGTTTGAAACGGGAAGGAGTTGGATATCACATCTCATGTTATAGGAAGGGTCTCAGGTTTGGTATTAGAAGCATTGAGACATCACATCTCATGTTATAGGAAGGGTCTCAGGATTGGAATGGGAAGAAGTTGGATATCACATCTCATGCTATAGGAAGGGTCTCAGGTTTGGAAGGGGAAGGAGTTGGATATCCAATCTCATGTTATAGGACTGGTCTCAGGTTTGGTATTAGAAGCATTGAGATATCACATCTCATGCTAAAGGAAGGGTCTCAGGTTTGGAACGGGAAGGAGTTGGATATCACATCTCATGTTATAGGAAGGGTCTCAGGTTTGGTATAAGCATTGAGATATCACATCTCTGCTATCGGAAGTGTCTCAAGATTGGAATGGGAAGGACTTGGATATCACATCTCATGCTATAGATAGGCTCTCAGGTTTGGAAAGGGAAGGAGTTGGATATCACATTTCATGTTAGAGGAAGGATCTCAGGTTTGGTATTAGAGGCATTGAGATATCACATCTCAGGCTATAGGAAGGGTCTCAGGATTGGAATGGGAAGGAGTTGGATATCACATCTCATGCTATAGGCAGGGTCTCAGGATTGGAATGGGAAGGAGTTGGATATCACATCTCATGCTATAGGAAGGGTCTCAGGTTTGGTATAAGCATTGAGATATCACATCTCGTGCTATAGGAAGGGTCTCAGGATTGGAATGGGAAGGAGTTGTATATGACATCTCATGCTATAGACAGGGTCTCAGGTTTGGAAAGGGAAGGAGATGGATATCACATTTCATGTTAGAGGTAGGATCTCAGGTTTGGTATTAGAGGCATTGAGATATCACATCTCATGCTATCAGAAGGGTCTCAGTATTGGAATGGGAAGGAGTTGGATATCACATCTCATGCTAAAGGGAGGGTCTCAGGTTTGGAAGGGGAAGGATTTGGAAATCACATCTCATGTTATAGGAAGGATCTCAGGTTTGGTATTAGA
This sequence comes from Ambystoma mexicanum, assembly GCF_040938575.1. Classification (NCBI taxonomy): domain Eukaryota; kingdom Metazoa; phylum Chordata; class Amphibia; order Caudata; family Ambystomatidae; genus Ambystoma; species Ambystoma mexicanum. Next base: position 2,480,196 of record NW_027182510.1, on the reverse strand, counting down.
AGCATTGAGACATCACATCTCATGCTATAGCAATGGTCTCAGGATTGGAATGGGAAGGAGTTGGATATCACATCTCATGCTATAGGAAGGGTCTCAGATTTGGTATAAGCATTGAGATATCACATCTCATGCTATAGGAAGGGTCTCAGGATTGGAATGGGAAGCAGTTGGATATCACATCTCAGGCCATAGGAAGGGTCTCAGGTTTGGTATAAGCATTTAGATATCACATCTCTGCTATCGGAAGGGTCTCAGGATTGGAATGGGAAGGAGTTGGATATCCCATCTCATGTTATAGGAAGAGTCTCAGGTTTGGTATTAGAAGCATTGAGATATCCAATCTCATGCTATAGGAAGGGTCTCAGGTTGGAATGGGAAGGAGTTGGATATCACATTTCATGTTATAGGAAGGGTCTCAGGATTGGAATTGGAAGGACTTGGCTATCATATCTCATGCTATAGGAAGGCTCTCAGGTTTGGAAGGGGAAGGAGTTGGATATCACATTTCATGTTAGAGGAACGATCTCAGGTTTGGTATTAGAGGCCTTGAGATATCACATCTCATGCTATAGGAAGGGTCTCAGGATTGGAATGGGAAGGAGTTGTATATGACATCTCAAGCCTTAGGAAGGGTCTCAGGTTTGGTATAAGCATTGAGATATCACATCTCATGCTATAGGAAGGGTCTCAGGATTGGAATGGGAAGGAGTTGGATATCACATCTCATGTTATAGGAAAGATCTCAGGTTTGGTATTAGAAGCATTGAGACATCACATCTCATGTTATAGGAAGGGTCTCAGGATTGGAATGGGAAGAAGTTGGATATCACATCTCATGCTATAGGAAGGGTCTCAGGTTTGGTATAAGCATTGAGATATCACATCTCATGCTATAGGAAGGGTCTCAGGATTGGAATGGGAAGGAGTTGTATATGACATCTCATGCCATAGGAAGGGTCTCAGGTTTGGTATAAGCATTGAGATATCACATCACATGCTATAGGAAGGGTCTCAGGATTGTAATGGGAAGGACTTGGATATCACATCTCATGCTGTAAGCAGGGTCTCAGGTTTGGAAAGGGAAGGAGATGGATATCACATTTCATGTTAGAGGTAGGATCTCAGGTTTGGTATTAGAGGCACTGAAATATCACATCTCATGCTATCAGAAGGGTCTCAGGATTGGAATGGGAAGGAGTTGGATATCACATCTCATGCTAAAGGGAGGGTCTCAGGTTTGGAAGGGGAAGGATTTGGAAATCACATCTCATGTTATAGGAAGGATCTCAGGTTTGGTATTAGAAGCATTGAGATATCACATCTCATGCTATCGGAAGTATCTCAGGTTTGGTATTAGAGGCATTGAGATATCACATCTCATGCTATCATAAGGGTCTCAGGATTGGAATGGGAAGGAGTTGGATATCACATCTCATGTTATAGGAAGGATCTCAGGTTTGGTATTAGAAGCATTGAGACATCGCATCTCATGCTATAGGAAGGGTCTCAGGATTGGAATGGGAAGGAGTTGGATATCACATCTCATGCTATAGGAAGGGTCTCAGATTTGGTATAAGCATTGAGATATCACATCTCATGCTATAGGAACGGTCTCAGGATTGGAATGGGAAGGAGTTGTATATGACATCTCAGGCCATAGGAAGGGTCTCAGGTTTGGTATAAGCATTGAGATATCACATCTCTACTATCGGAAGGGTCTCAGGATTGGAATGGGAAGGAGTTGGATATCCCATCTCATGTTATAGGAAGGGTCTCAGGTTTGGTATTAGAAGCATTGAGACATCACATCTCATGTTATAGGAAGGGTCTCAGGATTGGAATGGGAAGAAGTTGGATATCACATCTCATGCTATAGGAAGGGTCTCAGGTTTGGTATAAGCATTGAGATATCACATCTCATGCTATAGGAAGGGTCTCAGGATTGGAATGGGAAGGAGTTGTATATGACATCTCATGCCATAGGAAGGGTCTCAGGTTTGGTATAAGCATTGAGATATCACATCACATGCTATAGGAAGGGTCTCAGGATTGGAATGGGAAGGACTTTTGATATCACATCTCATGCTATAGGCAGGGTCTCATGTTTGGAAAGGGAAGGAGATGGATATCACATTTCATGTTAGAGGTAGGATCTCAGGTTTGGTATTAGAGGCATTGAAATATCACATCTCATGCTATCAGAAGGGTCTCAGGATTGGAATGGGAAGGAGTTGGATATCACATCTCATGCTAAAGGGAGGGTCTCAGGTTTGGAAGTGGAAGGATTTGGAAATCACATCTCATGTTATAGGAAGGATCTCAGGTTTGGTACTAGAAGCATTGAGATATCACATCTCATGCTATCAGAAGTATCTCAGGTTTGGTATTAGAGTCATTGAGATATCACATCTCATGCTATCATAAGGGTCTCAGGATTGGAATGGGAAGGGGTTGGATATCACATCTCATGTTATAGGAAGGATCTCAGGTTTGGTATTAGAAGCATTGAGACATCACATCTCATGCTATAGGAAGGGTCTCAGGATTGGAATGGGAAGGAGTTGGATATCACATCTCATGCTATAGGAAGGGTCTCGGATTTGGTATAAGCATTGAGATATCACATCTCATGCTATAGGAAGGGTCTCAGGATTGGAATGGGAAGGAGTTGTATATGACAAATCAGGCCATAGGAAGGGTCTCAGGTTTGGTATAAGCATTGAGATATCACATCTCTGCTATCGGAAGGGTCTCTAAGGATTGGAATGGGAAGGAGTTGGATATCCCATCTCATGTTATAGGAAGGGTCTCAGGTTTGGTATTAGAAGCATTGAGATATCACATCTCATGCTATAGGAAGAGTCTCAGGATTGGAATGGGGAGGACTTGGATGTCACATCTCATGCTATAGGGAGGGTCTCAAGTTTGATATTAGAAGTATTGAGATAACAAATCTCATGATATCGGAAGGGTGTCAGGATTGGAATGGGAAGGAATTGGATATCACATCTCATGATAAAGGAAGGGTCTAAGGTTTGGAAGGGGAAGGATTTGGATATCACATCTCATGTTGTAGGACGGGTCTCAGGTTTTGTATTAGAAGCATTGAGATATCAAGTTTCATGGTATAGGAAGGGTCTCAGAATTGGAATGGGAAGGAGTTGGATATCACATCTCAAGCTATAGGTAGGGTCTCAGGATTGGAATGGGAAGGAGTTTGATATCACATCTCATGCCATAGTATGGGTCTCAGGTTTGGTAGAAGCATTGGGATATCACATCTCATGCTATCGGAAGGGTATCAGCATTGGATTTGGAAGGAGTTGGATATCCCATCTCATGCTATACTAAGGGTCTCAGGTTGGAATGGGAAGGAGTTGGATATCACATTTCATGTTATAGGAAGGGTCTCAGGATTGGATGGGAAGGACTTGGATATCATATCTCATGCTATAGGAAGGCTCTCAGGTTTGGAAGGGGAAGGAGTTGGATATCACATTTCATGTTAGAGGAAGGATCTCAGGTTTGGTATTAGAGGCCTTGAGATATCACATCTCATGCTATAGGAAGGGTCTCAGGATTGGAATGGGAAGGAGTTGGATATCACATCTCACGCTATAGGAAGGGTCTCAGGTTTGGTATAAGCATTGAGATATCACATCTCATGCTATAGGAAGGGTCTCAGGATTGGAATGGGAAGGAGTTGGATATCACATCTCATGTTATAGGAAAGATCTCAGGTTTGGTATTAGAAGCATTGAGACATCGCATCTCATGTTATAGGAAGGGTCTCAGGAATGGAATGGGAAGAAGTTGGATATCACATCTCATGCTATAGGAAGGGTCTCAGGTTTGGAAGGGGAAGGAGTTGGATATCCAATCTCATGTTATAGGACTGGTCTCGGGTTTGGTATTAGAAGCATTGAGATATCACATCGCATGCTGTAGGAAGGTTCTCAGGTTTGGAATGGGGAGGAATTGGATATCACATCTCATGTCATAGGAAGGATCTCAGGTTTGGTATTAGAAGCATTGAGATATCACATCTCATGCTATAGGAATGGTCTCAGGATTGGAATGGGAAGGAGTTGGATATTACATTCTTGCTATAGGAAGGGTCTCATGTTTGGAATGGGAAGGAGTTGGATATCACATATGCTATAGTAAGGGTCTCAGGTTGGGACCAGGAAGGAGTTGGATATCACATCTCATGTTATAGGAAGGGTCTCAGGTTTGGTATAAGCATTGAGATATCACATCTCTGCTATCGGAAGTGTCTCAGGATTGGAATGGGAAGGAGTTTGATATCCCATCTCATGTTATAGGATGGGTCTCAGGTTTGTTATTAGAATCATTGAGATATCCTATTGCATGCTGTAGGAAGGGTCTAAGGATTGGAATGGGAAGGACTTGGATATCACATCTCATGCTATAGGTAGGCTCTCATGTTTGGAAAGGGAAGGAGTTGGATATCACATTTCATGTTAGAGGAAGGATCTCAGGTTTGGTATTAGAGGCATTGAGATATCACATCTCATGCTATAGGAAGGGTCTCAGGATTGGAATGGGAAGGAGTTGGATATCACATCTCATGCTATAGGAAGGGTCTCAGGTTTGGTATAAACATCGAGATATCACATCTCATGCTATTGGAAGGGTCCCGGGATTGGAATGGGAAGGAGTTGGATATCACATCTCATGTTATAGGAAGGATCTCAGGTTTGGTATTAGAAGCATTGAGACATCACATCTCATGCTATAGGAAGTGTCTCAGGATTGGAATGGGAAGGACTTGGGTATCACATCTCATGCTATAGGGAGGGTCTCAAGTTTGATATTAGAAGCATTGAGATATCACATCTCATGCTATAGGAAGGGTCTCAGGATTGGAATGGGAAGGAGTTGGATATCACATCTCAAGCTTTAGGAAGGGTCTCAGGTTTGGTATAAGCATTGAGATAGCACATCTCATGCTATAGGAAGGGTCTCAGGATTGGAATGGGAAGGAGTTGGATATTACATCTCATGTTATAGGAAAGATCTCAGGTTTGGTATTAGAAGCATTGAGACATCACATCTCATGTTATAGGAAGGGTCTCAGGATTGGAATGGGAAGAAGTTGGATATCACATCTCATGCTATAGGAAGGGTCTCAGGTTTGGAAGGGGAATGAGTTGGATATCCAATCTCATGTTATAGGACTGGTCTCAGGTTTGGTATTAGAAGCATTGAGATATCACATCGCATGCTGTAGGAAGGTTCTCAGGTTTGGTATTAGAAGCATTGAGACATCACATCTCGTGCTATAGGAAGGGTCTCAGGATTGGAATGGGAAGGAGTTGGATATCACATCTCATGTTATAGGAAGGATCTCAGGTTTGGTATTAGAAGCATTGAGACATCACATCTCATGCTATAGGAAGGGTCTCAGGATTGGAATGGGAAGGAGTTGGATATCACATCTCATGCTATAGGAAGGGTCTCAGATTTGGTATAAGCATTGAGATATCACATCTCATGCTATAGGAAGGGTCTCAGGATTGGATTGGGAAGGAGTTGTATATGACATCTCAGGCCATAGGAAGGGTCTCAGGATTGGTATAAGCATTGAGATATCACATCTCTGCTATCGGAAGGGTCTCAGGATTGGAATGGGAAGGAGTTGGATATCCCATCTCATGATAAAGGAAGGGTCTAAGGTTTGGAAGGGGAAAGATTTGGATATCACATCTCATGTTATAGGCGGGTCTCAATTTTGATATAAGAAGCATTGAGATAACAAATCTCATGATATCGGAAGGGTCTCAGGATCGGAATGGGAAGGAGTTGGATATCACATCTCATGATAAAGGAAGGGTCTAAGGTTTGGAAGGGGAAAGATTTGGATATCATATCTCATGTTATAGGACGGGTCTCAGGTTTGGTATTAGAAGCATTGAGATATCAAGTCTCATCGTATAGGAAGGGTCTCAGAATTGGAATGGGAAGGATTTCGGATATCACATCTCAAGCTATAGGAAGAGTCTCAGGATTGGAATGGGAAGGAGTTTGATATCACATCTCATGCCATAGTATGGTTCTCAGGTTTGGTAGAAGCATTGGGATATCACATCTCATGCTATTGGAAGGGTATCAGTATTGGATTTGGAAGGAGTTGGATATCCCATCTCATGCTATAGGAAGGGTCTCAGGTTGGAATGGGAAGGAGTTGGATATCACATTTCATGTTATAGGAAGGGTCTCAGGATTGGAATGGGAAGGAGTTGGATATCACATCTCAAGCTTTAGGAAGGGTCTCAGGTTTGGTATAAGCATTGAGATAGCACATCTCATGCTATAGGAAGGGTCTCAGGATTGGAATGGGAAGGAGTTGGATATCACATCTCATGTTATAGGAAAGATCTCAGGTTTGGTATTAGAAGCATTGAGACATCACATCTCATGTTATAGGAAGGGTCTCAGGATTGGAATGGGAAGAAGTTGGATATCACATCTCATGCTATAGGAAGGGTCTCAGGTTTGGAAGGGGAAGGAGTTGGATATCCAATCTCATGTTATAGGACTGGTCTCAGGTTTGGTATTAGAAGCATTGAGATATCACATCGCATGCTGTAGGAAGGTTCTCAGGTTTGGAATGGGGAGGAATTGGATATCACATCTCATGTCATAGGAAGGATCTCAGGTTTGGTATTAGAAGCATTGAGATATCACATCTCATGCTATAGGAATGGTCTCAGGATTGGAATGGGAAGGAGTTGGATATTACATTCTTGCTATAGGAAGGGTCTCATGTTTGGAATGGGAAGGAGTTGGATATCACATATGCTATAGGAAGGGTCTCAGGTTTGAAACGGGAAGGAGTTGGATATCACATCTCATGTTATAGGAAGGGTCTCAGGTTTGAAACGGGAAGGAGTTGGATATCACATCTCATGTTATAGGACGGGTCTCAGGTTTGGTAGAAGAAGCATTGAGATATCACATCGCATGCTGTAGGAAGGTTCTCAGGTTTGGTATTAGAAGCATTGAGACATCACATCTCATGCTATAGGAAGGGTCTCAGGATTGGAATGGGAAGGAGTTGGATATCACATCTCATGTTATAGGAAGGATCTCAGGTTTGGTATTAGAAGCATTGAGACATCACATCTCATGCTATAGGAAGGGCCTCAGGATTGGAATGGGAAGGAGTTGGATACCACATCTCATGCTATAGGAAGGGTCTCAGATTTGGTATATGCATCGAGATATCACATCTCATGCTATAGGAAGGGTCTCGGGATTGGAATGGGAAGGAGTTGGATATCACATCTCATGCCATAGGAAGGGTCTTAGGTTTGGTATTAGAAGCATTGAGATATCACATCGCATGCTGTAGGAAGGGTGTCAGGGTTGGAATGGGAAGGAGTTGGATATCACATCTCATGTTATAGGAAGGATCTCAGGTTTGGTATTAGAAGCATTGAGACATCACATCTCATGCTATAGGAAGGGTCTCAGGATTGGAATGGGAAGGAGTTGGATATCACATCTCATGCTATAGGAAGGGTCTCAGGTTTGGTATAAGCATTGAGATATCACATCTCATGCTATAGGAAGTGTCTCAGGATTGGAATGGGAAGGACTTGGGTGTCACATCTCATGCTATAAGGAGGGTCTCAAGTTTGATATTAGAAGCATTGAGATATCACATCTCATGCTATAGCAAGGGTCTCAGGATTGGAATGGGAAGGAGTTGGATATCACATCTCAAGCTTTAGGAAGGGTCTCAGGTTTGGTATAAGCATTGAGATAGCACATCTCATGCTATAGGAAGGGTCTCAGGATTGGAATGGGAAGGAGTTGGATAGTACATCTCATGTTATAGGAAAGATCTCAGGTTTGGTATTAGAAGCATTGAGACATCACATCTCATGTTATAGGAAGGGTCTCAGGATTGGAATGGGAAGAAGTTGGATATCACATCTCATGCTATAGGAAGGGTCTCAGGTTTGGAAGGGGAAGGAGTTGGATATCCAATCTCATGTTATAGGACTGGTCTCAGGTTTGGTATTAGAAGCATTGAGATATCACATCGCATGCTGTAGGAAGGTTCTCAGGTTTGGTATTAGAAGCATTTAGACATCACATCTCATGCTATAGGAAGGGTCTCAGGATTGGAATGGGAAGGAGTTGGATATCACATCTCATGTTATAGGAAGGATCTCAGGTTTGGTATTAGAAGCATTGAGATATCACATCTCATGCTATAGGAATGGTCTCAGGATTGGAATGGGAAGGAGTTGGATATTACATTCTTGCTATAGGAAGGGTCTCATGTTTGGAATGGGAAGGAGTTGGATATCACATATGCTATAGTAAGGGTCTCAGGTTTGGACCGGGAAGGAGTTGGATATCACATCTCATGTTATAGGAAGGGTCTCAGGTTTGGTATAAGCATTGAGATATCACATCTCTGCTATCAGAAGTGTCTCAGGATTGGAATGGGAAGGAGTTGGATATCCCATCTCATGTTATAGGATGGGTCTCAGGTTTGTTATTAGAATCATTGAGATATCATATTGCATGCTGTTGGAAGGGTCTAAGGATTGGAATGGGAAGGACTTGGATATCACATCTCACTATAGGTAGGCTCTCATGTTTGGAAAGGGAAGGATTGGATATCACATTTCATGTTAGAGGAAGGATCTCAGGTTTGGTATTAGAGGCCTTGAGATATCACATCTCATGCTATAGGAAGGGTCTCAGGATTGGAATGGGAAGGAGTTGGATATCACATCTCAAGCTATAGGAAGGGTCTCAGGTTTGGTATAAGCATTGAGATATCACATCTCATGCTATAGGAAGGGTCTCAGGATTGGAATGGGAAGGAGTTGGATATCACATCTCATGTTATAGGAAAGATCTCAGGTTTGGTATTAGAAGCATTGAGACATCGCATCTCATGTTATAGGAAGGGTCTCAGGAATGGAATGGGAAGAAGTTGGATATCACATCTCATGCTATAGGAAGGGTCTCAGGTTTGGAAGGGGAAGGAGTTGGATATCCAATCTCATGTTATAGGACTGGTCTCGGGTTTGGTATTAGAAGCATTGAGATATCACATCGCATGCTGTAGGAAGGTTCTCAGGTTTGGAATGGGGAGGAATTGGATATCACATCTCATGTCATAGGAAGGATCTCAGGTTTGGTATTAGAAGCATTGAGATATCACATCTCATGCTATAGGAATGGTCTCAGGATTGGAATGGGAAGGAGTTGGATATTACATTCTTGCTATAGGAAGGGTCTCATGTTTGGAATGGGAAGGAGTTGGAAATCACATATGCTATAGTAAGGGTCTCAGGTTGGGACCAGGAAGGAGTTGGATATCACATCTCATGTTATATGAAGGGTCTCAGGTTTGGTATAAGTATTGAGATATCACATCTCTGCTATCGGAAGTGTCTCAGGATTGGAATGGGAAGGAGTTTGATATCCCATCTCATGTTATAGGATGGGTCTCAGGTTTGTTATTAGAATCATTGAGATATCATATTGCATGCTGTAGGAAGGGTCTAAGTATTGGAATGGGAAGGACTTGGATATCACATCTCATGCTATAGGTAGGCTCTCATGTTTGGAAAGGGAAGGAGTTGGATATCACATTTCATGTTAGAGGAAGGATCTCAGGTTTGGTATTAGAGGCATTGAGATATCACATCTCATGCTATAGGAAGGGTCTCAGGATTGGAATGGGAAGGAGTTGGATATCACATCTCATGCTATAGGAAGGGTCTCAGGTTTGGTATAAACATCGAGATATCACATCTCATGCTATAGGAAGGGTCCCGGGATTGGAATGGGAAGGAGTTGGATATCACATCTCATGTTATAGGAAGGATCTCAGGTTTGGTATTAGAAGCATTGAGACATCACATCTCATGCTATAGGAAGTGTCTCAGGATTGGAATGGGAAGGACTTGGGTATCACATCTCAAGCTTTAGGAAGGGTCTCAGTTTTGGTATAAGCATTGAGATAGCACATCTCATGCTATAGGAAGGGTCTCCGGATTGGAATGGGAAGGAGTTGGATATTACATCTCATGTTATAGGAAGGGTCTCAGGTTTGGTATTAGAAGCATTGAGATATCACATCGCATGCTGTAGGAAGGTTCTCAGGTTTGGTATTAGAAGCATTGAGACATCACATCTCATGCTATAGGAAGGGTCTCAGGATTGGAATGGGAAGGAGTTGGATATCACATCTCATGTTATAGGAAGGATCTCAGGTTTGGTATTAGAAGCATTGAGACATCACATCTCATGCTATAGGAAGGGTCTCAGGATTGGAATGGGAAGGAGTTGGATATCACATCTCATGCTATAGGAAGGGTCTCAGATTTGGTATAAGCATTGAGATATCACATCTCATGCTATAGGAAGGGTCTCAGGATTGGATTGGGAAGGAGTTGTATATGACATCTCAGGCCATAGGAAGGGTCTCAGGATTGGTATAAGTTTGAGATATCACATCTCTGCTATCGGAAGGGTCTCAGGATTGGAATGGGAAGGAGTTGGATATCCCATCTCATGATAAAGGAAGGGTCTAAGGTTTGGAAGGGGAAAGATTTGGATATCACATCTCATGTTATAGGCGGGTCTCAATTTTGATATAAGAAGCATTGAGATAACAAATCTCATGATATCGGAAGGGTCTCAGGATCGGAATGGGAAGGAGTTGGATATCACATCTCATGATAAAGGAAGGGTCTAAGGTTTGGAAGGGGAAAGATTTGGATATCACATCTCATGTTATAGGACTGGTCTCAGGTTTGGTATTAGAAGCATTGAGATATCAAGTCTCATCGTATAGGAAGGGTCTCAGAATTGGAATGGGAAGGATTTCGGATATCACATCTCAAGCTATAGGAAGAGTCTCAGGATTGGAATGGGAAGGAGTTTGATATCACATCTCATGCCATAGTATGGTTGTCAGGTTTGGTAGAAGCATTGGGATATCACATCTCATGCTATTGGAAGGGTATCAGTATTGGATTTGGAAGGAGTTGGATATCCCATCTCATGCTATAGGAAGGGTCTCAGGTTGGAATGGGAAGGAGTTGGATATCACATTTCATGTTATAGGAAGGGTCTCAGGATTGGAATGGGAAGGAGTTGGATATCACATCTCAAGCTTTAGGAAGGGTCTCAGGTTTGGTATAAGTATTGAGATAGCACATCTCATGCTATAGGAAGGGTCTCAGGATTGGAATGGGAAGGAGTCGGATATCACATCTCATGTTATAGGAAGGGTCTCAGGTTTGGAAGGGGAAGGAGTTGGATATCCAATCTCATGTTATAGGACTGGTCTCAGGTTTGGTATTAGAAGCATTGAGATATCACATCGCATGCTGTAGGAAGGTTCTCAGGTTTGGAAGGCGGAGGAATTGGATATCACATCTCATGTCATAGGAAGGATCTCAGGTTTGGTATTAGAAGCATTGAGATATCACATCTCAGGCTATAGGAATGGTCTCAGGATTGGAATGGGAAGGAGTTGGATATTACATTCTTGCTATAGGAAGGGTCTCATGTTTGGAATGGGAAGGAGTTGGATATCACATATGCTATAGGAAGGGTCTCAGGTTTGAAACGGGAAGGAGTTGGATATCACATCTCATGTTATAGGAAGGGTCTCAGGTTTGAAACGGGAAGGAGTTGGATATCACATCTCATGTTATAGGACGGGTCTCAGGTTTGGTATTAGAAGCATTGAGATATCACATCGCATGCTGTAGGAAGGTTCTCAGGTTTGGTATTAGAAGCATTGAGACATCACATCTCATGTTATAGGAAGGGTCTCAGGATTGGAATGGGAAGAAGTTGGATATCACATCTCATGCTATAGGAAGGGTCTCAGGTTTGGAAGGGGAAGGAGTTGGATATCCAATCTCATGTTATAGGACTGGTCTCAGGTTTGGTATTAGAAGCATTGAGATATCACATTCCATGCTGTAGGAAGGTTCTCAGGTTTGGTATTAGAAGCATTGAGACATCACATCTCATGCTATAGGAAGGGTCTCAGGATTGGAATGGGAAGGAGTTGGATATCACATCTCATGTTATAGGAAGGATCTCAGGTTTGGTATTAGAAGCATTGAGACATCACATCTCATGCTATAGGAAGGGTCTCAGGATTGGAATGGGAAGGAGTTGGATATCACATCTCATGCTATAGGAAGGGTCTCAGATTTGGTATAAGCATTGAGATATCACATCTCATGCTATAGGAAGGGTCTCAGGATTGGATTGGGAAGGAGTTGTATATGACATCTCAGGCCATAGGAAGGGTCTCAGGATTGGTATAAGCATTGAGATATCACATCTCTGCTATCGGAAGGGTCTCAGGATTGGAATGGGAAGGAGTTGGATATCCCATCTCATGATAAAGGAAGGGTCTAAGGTTTGGAAGGGGAAAGATTTGGATATCACATCTCATGTTATAGGCGGGTCTCAATTTTGATATAAGAAGCATTGAGATAACAAATCTCATGATATCGGAAGGGTCTCAGGATCGGAATGGGAAGGAGTTGGATATCACATCTCATGATAAAGGAAGGGTCTAAGGTTTGGAAGGGGAAAGATTTGGATATCACATCTCATGTTATAGGACGGGTCTCAGGTTTGGTATTAGAAGCATTGAGATATCAAGTCTCATCGTATAGGAAGGGTCTCAGAATTGGAATGGGAAGGATTTCGGATATCACATCTCAAGCTATAGGAAGAGTCTCAGGATTGGAATGGGAAGGAGTTTGATATCACATCTCATGCCATAGTATGGTTCTCAGGTTTGGTAGAAGCATTGGGATATCACATCTCATGCTATTGGAAGGGTATCAGTATTGGATTTGGAAGGAGTTGGATATCCCATCTCATGCTATAGGAAGGGTCTCAGGTTGGAATGGGAAGGAGTTGGATATCACATTTCATGTTATAGGAAGGGTCTCAGGATTGGAATGGGAAGGAGTTGGATATCACATCTCAAGCTTTAGGAAGGGTCTCAGGTTTGGTATAAGCATTGAGATAGCACATCTCATGCTATAGGAAGGGTCTCAGATTTGGTATATGCATCGAGATATCACATCTCATGCTATAGGAAGGGTCTCGGGATTGGAATGGGAAGGAGTTGGATATCACATCTCATGCCATAGGAAGGGTCTTAGGTTTGGTATAAGCATTGAGATATCACATCTCTGCTATTGGAAGGGTCTCAGGATTGGAATGGGAAGGAGTTGGATATCACATCTCATGTTATAGGAAGGATCTCAGGTTTGGTATTAGAAGCATTGAGACATCACATCTCATGCTATAGGAAGGGTCTCAGGATTGGAATGGGAAGGAGTTGGATATCACATCTCATGCTATAGGAAGGGTCTCAGGTTTGGTATAAGCATTGAGATATCACATCTCATGCTATAGGAAGTGTCTCAGGATTGGAATGGGAAGGACTTGGGTGTCACATCTCATGCTATAGGGAGGGTCTCAAGTTTGATATTAGAAGCATTGAGATATCACATCTCATGCTATAGGAAGGGTCTCAGGATTGGAATGGGAAGGAGTTGGATATCACATCTCAAGCTTTAGGAAGGGTCTCAGGTTTGGTATAAGCATTGAGATAGCACATCTCATGCTATAGGAAGGGTCTCAGGATTGGAATGGGAAGGAGTTGGATATTACATCTCATGTTATAGGAAAGATCTCAGGTTTGGTATTAGAAGCATTGAGACATCACATCTCATGTTATAGGAAGGGTCTCAGGATTGGAATGGGAAGAAGTTGGATATCACATCTCATGCTATAGGGAGGGTCTCAGGTTTGGAAGGGGAAGGAGTTGGATATCCAATCTCATGTTATAGGACTGGTCTCAGGTTTGGTATTAGAAGCATTGAGATATCACATCGCATGCTGTAGGAAGGTTCTCAGGTTTGGTATTAGAAGCATTGAGACATCACATCTCATGCTATAGGAAGGGTCTCAGGATTGGAATGGGAAGGAGTTGGATATCACATCTCATGTTATAGGAAGGATCTCAGGTTTGGTATTAGAAGCATTGAGATATCACATCTCATGCTATAGGAATGGTCTCAGGATTGGAATGGGAAGGAGTTGGATATTACATTCTTGCTATAGGAAGGGTCTCATGTTTGGAATGGGAAGGAGTTGGATATCACATATGCTATAGTAAGGGTCTCAGGTTTGGACCGGGAAGGAGTTGGATATCACATCTCATGTTATAGGAAGGGTCTCAGGTTTGGTATAAGCATTGAGATATCACATCTCTGCTATCAGAAGTGTCTCAGGATTGGAATGGGAAGGAGTTGGATATCCCATCTCATGTTATAGGATGGGTCTCAGGTTTGTTATTAGAATCATTGAGATATCATATTGCATGCTGTAGGAAGGGTCTAAGGATTGGAATGGGAAGGACTTGGATATCACATCTCACTATAGGTAGGCTCTCATGTTTGGAAAGGGAAGGAGTTGGATATCACATTTCATGTTAGAGGAAGGATCTCAGGTTTGGTATTAGAGGCCTTGAGATATCACATCTCATGCTATAGGAAGGGTCTCAGGATTGGAATGGGAAGGAGTTGGATATCACATCTCAAGCTATAGGAAGGGTCTCAGGTTTGGTATAAGCATTGAGATATCACATCTCATGCTATAGGAAGGGTCTCAGGATTGGAATGGGAAGGAGTTGGATATCACATCTCATGTTATAGGAAAGATCTCAGGTTTGGTATTAGAAGCATTGAGACATCGCATCTCATGTTATAGGAAGGGTCTCAGGAATGGAATGGGAAGAAGTTGGATATCACATCTCATGCTATAGGAAGGGTCTCAGGTTTGGAAGGGGAAGGAGTTGGATATCCAATCTCATGTTATAGGACTGGTCTCGGGTTTGGTATTAGAAGCATTGAGATATCACATCGCATGCTGTAGGAAGGTTCTCAGGTTTGGAATGGGGAGGAATTGGATATCACATCTCATGTCATAGGAAGGATCTCAGGTTTGGTATTAGAAGCATTGAGATATCACATCTCATGCTATAGGAATGGTCTCAGGATTGGAATGGGAAGGAGTTGGATATTACATTCTTGCTATAGGAAGGGTCTCATGTTTGGAATGGGAAGGAGTTGGAAATCACATATGCTATAGTAAGGGTCTCAGGTTGGGACCAGGAAGGAGTTGGATATCACATCTCATGTTATAGGAAGGGTCTCAGGTTTGGTATAAGCATTGAGATATCACATCTCTGCTATCGGAAGTGTCTCAGGATTGGAATGGGAAGGAGTTTGATATCCCATCTCATGTTATAGGATGGGTCTCAGGTTTGTTATTAGAATCATTGAGATATCATATTGCATGCTGTAGGAAGGGTCTAAGGATTGGAATGGGAAGGACTTGGATATCACATCTCATGCTATAGGTAGGCTCTCATGTTTGGAAAGGGAAGGAGTTGGATATCACATTTCATGTTAGAGGAAGGATCTCAGGTTTGGTATTAGAGGCATTGAGATATCACATCTCATGCTATAGGAAGGGTCTCAGGATTGGAATGGGAAGGAGTTGGATATCACATCTCATGCTATAGGAAGGGTCTCAGGTTTGGTATAAACATCGAGATATCACATCTCATGCTATAGGAAGGTTCCCGGGATTGGAATGGGAAGGAGTTGGATATCACATCTCATGTTATAGGAAGGATCTCAGGTTTGGTATTAGAAGCATTGAGACATCACATCTCATGCTATAGGAAGTGTCTCAGGATTGGAATGGGAAGGACTTGGGTATCACATCTCATGCTATAGGGAGGGTCTCAAGTTTGATATTAGAAGCATTGAGATATCACATCTCATGCTATAGGAAGGGTCTCAGGATTGGAATGGGAAGGAGTTGGATATCACATCTCAAGCTTTAGGAAGGGTCTCAGTTTTGGTATAAGCATTGAGATAGCACATCTCATGCTATAGGAAGGGTCTCGGGATTGGAATGGGAAGGAGTTGGATATTACATCTCATGTTATAGGAAAGATCTCAGGTTTGGTATTAGAAGCATTGAGACATCACATCTCATGTTATAGGAAGGGTCTCAGGATTGGAATGGGAAGAAGTTGGATATCACATCTCATGCTATAGGAAGGGTCTCAGGTTTGGAAGGGGAAGGAGTTGGATATCCAATCTCATGTTATAGGACTGGTCTCAGGTTTGGTATTAGAAGCATTGAGATATCACATCGCATGCTGTAGGAAGGTTCTCAGGTTTGGTATTAGAAGCATTGAGACATCACATCTCATGCTATAGGAAGGGTCTCAGGATTGGAATGGGAAGGAGTTGGATATCACATCTCATGTTATAGGAAGGATCTCAGGTTTGGTATTAGAAGCATTGAGACATCACATCTCATGCTATAGGAAGGGTCTCAGGATTGGAATGGGAAGGAGTTGGATATCACATCTCATGCTATAGGAAGGGTTTCAGATTTGGTATAAGCATTGAGATATCACATCTCATGCTATAGGAAGGGTCTCAGGATTGGATTGGGAAGGAGTTGTATATGACATCTCAGGCCATAGGAAGGGTCTCAGGATTGGTATAAGCATTGAGATATCACATCTCTGCTATCGGAAGGGTCTCAGGATTGGAATGGGAAGGAGTTGGATATCCCATCTCATGATAAAGGAAGGGTCTAAGGTTTGGAAGGGGAAAGATTTGGATATCACATCTCATGTTATAGGCGGGTCTCAATTTTGATATAAGAAGCATTGAGATAACAAATCTCATGATATCGGAAGGGTCTCAGGATCGGAATGGGAAGGAGTTGGATATCACATCTCATGATAAAGGAAGGGTCTAAGGTTTGGAAGGGGAAAGATTTGGATATCACATCTCATGTTATAGGACAGGTCTCAGGTTTGGTATTAGAAGCATTGAGATATCAAGTCTCATCGTATAGGAAGGGTCTCAGAATTGGAATGGGAAGGATTTCGGATATCACATCTCAAGCTATAGGAAGAATCTCAAATTGGAATGGGAAGGAGTTTGATATCACATCTCATGCCATAGTATGGTTGTCAGGTTTGGTAGAAGCATTGGGATATCACATCTCATGCTATTGGAAGGGTATCAGTATTGGATTTGGAAGGAGTTGGATATCCCATCTCATGCTATAGGAAGGGTCTCAGGTTGGAATGGGAAGGAGTTGGATATCACATTTCATGTTATAGGAAGGGTCTCAGGATTGGAATGGGAAGGAGTTGGATATCACATCTCAAGCTTTAGGAAGGGTCTCAGGTTTGGTATAAGCATTGAGATAGCACATCTCATGCTATAGGAAGGGTCTCAGGATTGGAATGGGAAGGAGTCGGATATCACATCTCATGTTATAGGAAAGATCTCAGGTTTGGTATTAGAAGCATTGAGACATCACATCTCATGTTATAGGAAGGGTCTCAGGATTGGAATGGGAAGAAGTTGGATATCACATCTCATGCTATAGGAAGGGTCTCAGGTTTGGAAGGGGAAGGAGTTGGATATCCAATCTCATGTTATAGGACTGGTCTCAGGTTTGGTATTAGAAGCATTGAGATATCACATCGCATGCTGTAGGAAGGTTCTCAGGTTTGGAATGGGGAGGAATTGGATATCACATCTCATGTCATAGGAAGGATCTCAGGTTTGGTATTAGAAGCATTGAGATATCACATCTCATGCTATAGGAATGGTCTCAGGATTGGAATGGGAAGGAGTTGGATATTACATTCTTGCTATAGGAAGGGTCTCATGTTTGGAATGGGAAGGAGTTGGATATCACATATGCTATAGGAAGGGTCTCAGGTTTGAAACGGGAAGGAGTTGGATATCACATCTCATGTTATAGGAAGGGTCTCAGGTTTGAAACGGGAAGGAGTTGGATATCACATCTCATGTTATAGGACGGGTCTCAGGTTTGGTATTAGAAGCATTGAGATATCACATCGCATGCTGTAGGAAGGTTCTCAGGTTTGGTATTAGAAGCATTGAGACATCACATCTCATGTTATAGGAAGGGTCTCAGGATTGGAATGGGAAGAAGTTGGATATCACATCTCATGCTATAGGAAGGGTCTCAGGTTTGGAAGGGGAAGGAGTTGGATATCCAATCTCATGTTATAGGACTGGTCTCAGGTTTGGTATTAGAAGCATTGAGATATCACATTCCATGCTGTAGGAAGGTTCTCAGGTTTGGTATTGGAAGCATTGAGACATCACATCTCATGCTATAGGAAGGGTCTCAGGATTGGAAAGGGAAGGAGTTGGATATCACATCTCATGCTATAGGAAGGGTCTCAGATTTGGTATAAGCATTGAGATATCACATCTCATGCTATAGGAAGGGTCTCAGGATTGGATTGGGAAGGAGTTGTATATGACATCTCAGGCCATAGGAAGGGTCTCAGGATTGGTATAAGCATTGAGATATCACATCTCTGCTATCGGAAGGGTCTCAGGATTGGAATGGGAAGGAGTTGGATATCCCATCTCATGATAAAGGAAGGGTCTAAGGTTTGGAAGGGGAAAGATTTGGATATCACATCTCATGTTATAGGCGGGTCTCAATTTTGATATAAGAAGCATTGAGATAACAAATCTCATGATATCGGAAGGGTCTCAGGATCGGAATGGGAAGGAGTTGGATATCACATCTCATGATAAAGGAAGGGTCTAAGGTTTGGAAGGGGAAAGATTTGGATATCACATCTCATGTTATAGGACGGGTCTCAGGTTTGGTATTAGAAGCATTGAGATATCAAGTCTCATCGTATAGGAAGGGTCTCAGAATTGGAATGGGAAGGATTTCGGATATCACATCTCAAGCTATAGGAAGAGTCTCAGGATTGGAATGGGAAGGAGTTTGATATCACATCTCATGCCATAGTATGGTTCTCAGGTTTGGTAGAAGCATTGGGATATCACATCTCATGCTATTGGAAGGGTATCAGTATTGGATTTGGAAGGAGTTGGATATCCCATCTCATGCTATAGGAAGGGTCTCAGGTTGGAATGGGAAGGAGTTGGATATCACATTTCATGTTATAGGAAGGGTCTCAGGATTGGAATGGGAAGGAGTTGGATATCACATCTCAAGCTTTAGGAAGGGTCTCAGGTTTGGTATAAGCATTGAGATAGCACATCTCATGCTATAGGAAGGGTCTCAGGATTGGAATGGGAAGGAGTCGGATATCACATCTCATGTTATAGGAAAGATCTCAGGTTTGGTATTAGAAGCATTGAGACATCACATCTCATGTTATAGGAAGGGTCTCAGGATTGGAATGGGAAGAAGTTGGATATCACATCTCATGCTATAGGAAGGGTCTCAGGTTTGGAAGGGGAAGGAGTTGGATATCCAATCTCATGTTATAGGACTGGCAGGTTTGGTATTAGAAGCATTGAGATATCACATCGCATGCTGTAGGAAGGTTCTCAGGTTTGGAATGGGGAGGAATTGGATATCACATCTCATGTCATAGGAAGGATCTCAGGTTTGGTATTAGAAGCATTGAGATATCACATCTCATGCTATAGGAATGGTCTCAGGATTGGAATGGGAAGGAGTTGGATATTACATTCTTGCTATAGGAAGGGTCTCATGTTTGGAATGGGAAGGAGTTGGATATCACATATGCTATAGGAAGGGTCTCAGGTTTGAAACGGGAAGGAGTTGGATATCACATCTCATGTTATAGGAAGGGTCTCAGGTTTGAAACGGGAAGGAGTTGGATATCACATCTCATGTTATAGGACGGGTCTCAGGTTTGGTATTAGAAGCATTGAGATATCACATCGCATGCTGTAGGAAGGTTCTCAGGTTTGGTATTAGAAGCATTGAGACATCACATCTCATGCTATAGGAAGGGTCTCAGGATTGGAATGGGAAGGAGTTGGATATCACATCTCATGTTATAGGAAGGATCTCAGGTTTGGTATTAGAAGCATTGAGACATCACATCTCATGCTATAGGAAGGGCCTCAGGATTGGAATGGGAAGGAGTTGGATATCACATCTCATGCTATAGGAAGGGTCTCAGATTTGGTATATGCATCGAGATATCACATCTCATGCTATAGGAAGGGTCTCGGGATTGGAATGGGAAGGAGTTGGAGATCACATCTCATGCCATAGGAAGGGTCTTAGGTTTGGTATAAGCATTGAGATATCACATCTCTGCTATTGGAAGGGTCTCAGGATTGGAATGGGAAGGAGTTGGATATCACATCTCATGTTATAGGAAGGATCTCAGGTTTGGTATTAGAAGCATTGAGACATCACATCTCATGCTATAGGAAGGGTCTCAGGATTGGAATGGGAAGGAGTTGGATATCACATCTCATGCTATAGGAAGGGTCTCAGGTTTGGTATAAGCATTGAGATATCACATCTCATGCTATAGGAAGTGTCTCAGGATTGGAATGGGAAGGACTTGGGTGTCACATCTCATGCTATAGGGAGGGTCTCAAGTTTGATATTAGAAGCATTGAGATATCACATCTCATGCTATAGGAAGGGTCTCAGGATTGGAATGGGAAGGAGTTGGATATCACATCTCAAGCTTTAGGAAGGGTCTCAGGTTTGGTATAAGCATTGAGATAGCACATCTCATGCTATAGGAAGGGTCTCAGGATTGGAATGGGAAGGAGTTGGATATCACATCTCATGTTATAGGAAGGATCTCAGGTTTGGTATTAGAAGCATTGAGATATCACATCTCATGCTATAGGAATGGTCTCAGGATTGGAATGGGAAGGAGTTGGATATTACATTCTTGCTATAGGAAGGGTCTCATGTTTGGAATGGGAAGGAGTTGGATATCACATATGCTATAGTAAGGGTCTCAGGTTTGGACCGGGAAGGAGTTGGATATCACATCTCATGTTATAGGAAGGGTCTCAGGTTTGGTATAAGCATTGAGATATCACATCTCTGCTATCGGAAGTGTCTCAGGATTGGAATGGGAAGGAGTTGGATATCCCATCTCATGTTATAGGATGGGTCTCAGGTTTGTTATTAGAATCATTGAGATATCATATTGCATGCTGTAGGAAGGGTCTAAGGATTGGAATGGGAAGGACTTGGATATCACATCTCATGCTATAGGTAGGCTCTCATGTTTGGAAAGGGAAGGAGTTGGATATCACATTTCATGTTAGAGGAAGGATCTCAGGTTTGGTATTAGAGGCATTGAGATATCACATCTCATGCTATAGGAAGGGTCTCAGGATTGGAAAGGGAAGGAGTTGGATATCACATCTCAAGCTTTAGGAAGGGTCTCAGGTTTGGTATAAGCATTGAGATAGCACATCTCATGCTATAGGAAGGGTCTCAGGATTGGAATGGGAAGGAGTTGGATATCACATCTCATGTTATAGGAAAGATCTCAGGTTTGGTATTAGAAGCATTGAGACATCACATCTCATGTTATAGGAAGGGTCTCAGGATTAGAATGGGAAGAAGTTGGATATCACATCTCATGCTATAGGAAGGGTCTCAGGTTTGGAAGGGGAAGGAGTTGGATATCCAATCTCATGTTATAGGACTGGTCTCAGGTTTGGTATTAGAAGCATTGAGATATCACATCGCATGCTGTAGGAAGGTTCTCAGGTTTGGAATGGGGAGGAATTGGATATCACATCTCATGTCATAGGAAGGATCTCAGGTTTGGTATTAGAAGCATTGAGATATCACATCTCATGCTATAGGAATGGTCTCAGGATTGGAATGGGAAGGAGTTGGATATTACATTCTTGCTATAAGAAGGGTCTCATGTTTAGAATGGGAAGGAGTTGGATATCACATATGCTATAGGAAGGGTCTCAGGTTTGAAACGGGAAGGAGTTGGATATCACATCTCATGTTATAGGAAGGGTCTCAGGTTTGAAACGGGAAGGAGTTGGATATCACATCTCATGTTATAGGACGGGTCTCAGGTTTGGTATTAGAAGCATTGAGATATCACATCGCATGCTGTAGGAAGGTTCTCAGGTTTGGTATTAGAAGCAGTGAGACATCACATCTCATGCTATAGGAAGGGTCTCAGGATTGGAATGGGAAGGAGTTGGATATCACATCTCATGTTATAGGAAGGATCTCAGGTTTGGTATTAGAAGCATTGAGACATCACATCTCATGCTATAGGAAGGGCCTCAGGATTGGAATGGGAAGGAGTTGGATATCACATCTCGTGCTATAGGAAGGGTCTCAGGTTTGGAAGGGGAAGGAGTTGGATATCCAATCTCATGTTATAGGACTGGTCTCAGGTTTGGTATTAGAAGCATTGAGATATCACATCTCATGCTATAGGAAGGGTCTCAGGATTGGAATGGGAAGGAGTTGGATATCACATCTCATGTTATAGGAAGGATCTCAGGTTTGGTATTAGAGGCATTGAGATATCACATCTCATGCTATAGGAAGGGTCTCAGGATTGGAATGGGAAGGAGTTGGATATCACATCTCAAGCTTTAGGAAGGGTCTCAGGTTTGGTATAAGCATTGAGATAGCACATCTCATGCTATAGGAAGGGTCTCAGGATTGGAATGGGAAGGAGTTGGATATCACATCTCATGTTATAGGAAAGATCTCAGGTTTGGTATTAGAAGCATTGAGACATCACATCTCATGTTATAGGAAGGGTCTCAGGATTGGAATGGGAAGAAGTTGGATATCACATCTCCTGCTATAGGAAGGGTCTCAGGTTTGGAAGGGGAAGGAGTTGGATATCCAATCTCATGTTATAGGACTGGTCTCAGGTTTGGTATTAGAAGCATTGAGATATCACATCGCATGCTTTAGGAAGGTTCTCAGGTTTGGAATGGGGAGGAATTGGATATCACATCTCATGTCATAGGAAGGATCTCAGGTTTGGTATTAGAAGTATTGAGATATCACATCTCATGCTATAGGAATGGTCTCAGGATTGGAATGGGAAGGAGTTGGATATTACATTCTTGCTATAGGAAGGGTCTCATGTTTAGAATGGGAAGGAGTTGGATATCACATATGCTATAGGAAGGGTCTCAGGTTTGAAACGGGAAGGAGTTGGATATCACATCTCATGTTATAGGAAGGGTCTCAGGTTTGAAACGGGAAGGAGTTGGATATCACATCTCATGTTATAGGACGGGTCTCAGGTTTGGTATTAGAAGCATTGAGATATCACATCGCATGCTGTAGGAAGGTTCTCAGGTTTGGTATTAGAAGCATTGAGACATCACATCTCATGCTATAGGAAGGGTCTCAGGATTGGAATGGGAAGGAGTTGGATATCACATCTCATGTTATAGGAAGGATCTCAGGTTTGGTATTAGAAGCATTGAGACATCACATCTCATGCTATAGGAAGGGCCTCAGGATTGGAATGGGAAGGAGTTGGATATCACATCTCATGCTATAGGAAGGGTCTCAGATTTGGTATAAGCATCGAGATATCACATCTCATGCTATAGGAAGGGTCTCGGGATTGGAATGGGAAGGAGTTGGATATCACATCTCATGCCATAGGAAGGGTCTTAGGTTTGGTATAAGCATTGAGATATCACATCTCTGCTATTGGAAGGGTCTCAGGATTGGAATGGGAAGGAGTTGGATATCACATCTCATGTTATAGGAAGGATCTCAGGTTTGGTATTAGAAGCATTGAGACATCACATCTCATGCTATAGGAAGGGTCTCAGGATTGGAATGGGAAGGAGTTGGATATCACATCTCATGCTATAGGAAGGGTCTCAGGTTTGGTATAAGCATTGAGATATCACATCTCATGCTATAGGAAGTGTCTCAGGATTGGAATGGGAAGGACTTGGGTGTCACATCTCATGCTATAGGGAGGGTCTCAAGTTTGATATTAGAAGCATTGAGATATCACATCTCATGCTATAGGAAGGGTCTCAGGATTGGAATGGGAAGGAGTTGGATATCACATCTCAAGCTTTAGGAAGGGTCTCAGGTTTGGTATAAGCATTGAGATAGCACATCTCATGCTATAGGAAGGGTCTCAGGATTGGAATGGGAAGGAGTTGGATATTACATCTCATGTTATAGGAAAGATCTCAGGTTTGGTATTAGAAGCATTGAGACATCACATCTCATGTTATAGGAAGGGTCTCAGGATTGGAATGGGAAGAAGTTGGATATCACATCTCATGCTATAGGAAGGGTCTCAGGTTTGGAAGGGGAAGGAGTTGGATATCCAATCTCATGTTATAGGACTGGTCTCAGGTTTGGTATTAGAAGCATTGAGATATCACATCGCATGCTGTAGGAAGGTTCTCAGGTTTGGTATTAGAAGCATTGAGACATCACATCTCATGCTATAGGAAGGGTCTCAGGATTGGAATGGGAAGGAGTTGGATATCACATCTCATGTTATAGGAAGGATCTCAGGTTTGGTATTAGAAGCATTGAGATATCACATCTCATGCTATAGGAATGGTCTCAGGATTGGAATGGGAAGGAGTTGGATATTACATTCTTGCTATAGGAAGGGTCTCATGTTTGGAATGGGAAGGAGTTGGATATCACATATGCTATAGTAAGGGTCTCAGGTTTGGACCGGGAAGGAGTTGGATATCACATCTCATGTTATAGGAAGGGTCTCAGGTTTGGTATAAGCATTGAGATATCACATCTCTGCTATCGGAAGTGTATCAGGATTGGAATGGGAAGGAGTTGGATATCCCATCTCATGTTATAGGATGGGTCTCAGGTTTGTTATTAGAATCATTGAGATATCATATTGCATGCTGTAGGAAGGGTCTAAGGATTGGAATGGGAAGGACTTGGATATCACATCTCATGCTATAGGTAGGCTCTCATGTTTGGAAAGGGAAGGAGTTGGATATCACATTTCATGTTAGAGGAAGGATCTCAGGTTTGGTATTAGAGGCATTGAGATATCACATCTCATGCTATAGGAAGGGTCTCAGGATTGGAATGGGAAGGAGTTGGATATCACATCTCATGCTATAGGAAGGGTCTCAGGTTTGGTATAAACATCGAGATATCACATCTCATGCTATAGGAAGTGTCCCGGGATTGGAATGGGAAGGAGTTGGATATCACATCTCATGTTATAGGAAGGATCTCAGGTTTGGTATTAGAAGCATTGAGACATCACATCTCATGCTATAGGAAGTGTCTCAGGATTGGAATGGGAAGGACTTGGGTATCACATCTCATGCTATAGGGAGGGTCTCAAGTTTGATATTAGAAGCATTGAGATATCACATCTCATGCTATAGGAAGGGTCTCAGGATTGGAATGGGAAGGAGTTGGATATCACATCTCAAGCTTTAGGAAGGGTCTCAGGTTTGGTATAAGCATTGAGATAGCACATCTCATGCTATAGGAAGGGTCTCAGGATTGGAATGGGAAGGAGTTGGATATTACATCTCATGTTATAGGAAAGATCTCAGGTTTGGTATTAGAAGCATTGAGACATCACATCTCATGTTATAGGAAGGGTCTCAGGATTGGAATGGGAAGAAGTTGGATATCACATCTCATGCTATAGGAAGGGTCTCAGGTTTGAAACGGGAAGGAGTTGGATATCACATCTCATGTTATAGGACGGGTCTCAGGTTTGTTATTAGAATCATTGAGATATCATATTGCATGCTGTAGGAAGGGTCTAAGGATTGGAATGGGAAGGACTTGGATATCACATCTCATGCTATAGGTAGGCTCTCAGGTTTGGAAAGGGAAGGAGTTCGATATCACATTTCATGTTAGAGGAAGGATCTCAGGTTTGGTATTAGAGGCATTGAGATATCACATATCATGCTATAGGAAGGGTCTCAGGATTGGAATGGGAAGGAGTTGGATATCACATCTCAAGCTTTAGGAAGGGTCTCAGGTTTGGTATAAGCATTGAGATAGCACATCTCATGCTATAGGAAGGGTCTCAGGATTGGAATGGGATGGAGTTGGATATTACATCTCATGTTATAGGAAAGATCTCAGGTTTGGTATTAGAAGCATTGAGACATCACATCTCATGTTATAGGAAGGGTCTCAGGATTGGAATGGGAAGAAGTTGGATATCACATCTCATGCTATAGGAAGGGTCTCAGGTTTGGAAGGGGAAGGAGTTGGATATCCAATCTCATGTTATAGGACTGGTCTCAGGTTTGGTATTAGAAGCATTGAGATATCACATCGAATGCTGTAGGAAGGTTCTCAGGTTTGGTATTAGAAGCATTGAGACATCACATCTCATGCTATAGGAAGGGTCTCAGGATTGGAATGGGAAGGAGTTGGATATCACATCTCATGTTATAGGAAGGATCTCAGGTTTGGTATTAGAAGCATTGAGACATCACATCTCATGCTATAGGAAGGGCCTCAGGATTGGAATGGGAAGGAGTTGGATATCACATCTCATGCTATAGGAAGGGTCTCAGATTTGGTATAAGCATCGAGATATCACATCTCATGCTATAGGAAGGGTCTCGGGATTGGAATGGGAAGGAGTTGGATATCACATCTCATGCCATAGGAAGGGTCTTAGGTTTGGTATAAGCATTGAGATATCACATCTCTGCTATTGGAAGGGTCTCAGGATTGGAATGGGAAGGAGTTGGATATCCCATCTCATGTTATAGGAAGAGTCTCAGGTTTGGTATTAGAAGCATTGAGATATCACATCTCATGCTATAGGAAGTGTCTCAGGATTGGAATGGGAAGGACTTGGGTATCACATCTCATGCTATAGGGAGGGTCTCAAGTTTGATATTAGAAGCATTGAGATATCACATCTCATGCTATAGGAAGGGTCTCAGGATTGGAATATGAAGGAGTTGGATATCCCATCTCATTCTATAGGAAGGGTCTCAGGTTTGGTATAAGCAGTGAGATATCACATCTCATGCTATAGGAAGTGTCTCAGGATTGGAATGGGAAGGAGTTGGATATCACATCTCATGTTATAGGAAGGATCTCAGGTTTGGTATAAGCATTGAGATATCACATCTCTGCTATCGGAAGGGTCTCAGGATTGGAATGGGAAGGAGTTGGATATTCCCATCTCATGTTATAGGAAGGGTCTCAGGTTTGGTATTAGAAGCATTGAGATATCCCATCTCATGATATAGGAAGGGTCTCAGGATTGGAATGGGAAGGACTTGGATATCATATCTCATGCTATAGGAAGGCTCTCAGGTTTGGAAGGGGAAGGAGTTGGATATCACATTTCATATTAGAGGAAGGATCTCAGGTTTGGTATTAGAGGCCTTGAGATATCACATCTCATGCTATAGGAAGGGTCTCAGGATTGGAATGGGAAGGAGTTGGATATCACATCTCAAGCTATAGGAACGGTCTCAGGTTTTGTATAAGCATTGTGATATCACATCTCATACTATAGGAAGGGTCTCAGGATTGGAATGGGAAGGAGTTGGATATCACATCTCATGTTATAGGAAAGATCTCAGGTTTGGTATTAGAAGCATTGAGACATCACATCTCATGTTATAGGAAGGGTCTCAGGATTGGAATGGGAAGAAGTTGGATATCACATCTCATGCTATAGGAAGGGTCTCAGGTTTGGTATAAGCATTGAGATATCACATCTCATGCTATAGGAAGGGTCTCAGGATTGGAATGGGAAGCAGTTGTATATGACATCTCATGCCATAGGAAGGGTCTCAGGTTTGGTATAAGCATTGAGATATCACATCACATGCTATAGGAAGGGTCTCAGGATTGGAATGGGAAGGACTTGGATATCACATCTCATGCTAAAGGCAGGGTCTCAGGTTTGGAAAGGGAAGGAGATGGATATCACATTTCATGTTAGAGGTAGGATCTCAGGTTTGGAATTAGAGGCATTGAGATATCACATCTCATGCTATCAGAAGGGTCTCAGGATTGGAATGGGAAGGAGTTGGATATCACATCTCATGCTAAAGGGAGGGTCTCAGGTTTGGAAGCGGGAGGATTTGGAAATCACATCTCATGTTATAGGAAGGATCTCAGGTTTGGTATTCGAAGCATTGAGATATCACATCTCATGCTATCGGAAGTATCTCAGGTTTGGTATTAGAGGCATTGAGATATCACATCTCATGCTATCATAAGGGTCTCAGGATTGGAATGGGAAGGAGTTGGATATCACATCTCATGTTATAGGAAGGATCTCAGGTTTGGTATTAGAAGCATTGAGACATCACATCTCATGCTATAGGAAGGGTCTCAGGATTGGAATGGGAAGGAGTTGGATATCACATCTCATGCTATAGGAAGGGTCTCAGATTTGGTATAAGCATTGAGATATCACATCTCATGCTATAGGAAGGGTCTCAGGATTGGAATGGGAAGGAGTTGTATATGACATCTCAGGCCATAGGAAGGTTCTCAGGTTTGGTATAAGCATTGAGATATCACATCTCTGCTATCGGAAGGGTCTCAGGATTGGAATGGGAATGAGTTGGATATCCCATCTCATGTTATAGGAAGAGTCTCAGGTTTGTTATTAGAAGCATTGAGATATCCCATCTCATGCTATAGGAAGGGTCTCAGGTTGGAATGGGAAGGAGTTGGATATCACATTTCATGTTATAGGAAGGGTCTCAGGATTGGAATTGGAAGGACTTGGCTATCATATCTCATGCTATAGGAAGGCTCTCAGGTTTGGAAGGGGAAGGAGTTGGATATCACATTTCATGTTAGAGGAACGATCTCAGGTTTGGTATTAGAGGCCTTGAGATATCACATCTCATGCTATAGGAAGGGTCTCAGGATTGGAATGGGAAGGAGTTGGATATCACATCTCAAGCTATAGGAACGGTCTCAGGTTTGGTATAAGCATTGTGATATCACATCTCATGCTATAGGAAGGGTCTCAGGATTGGAATGGGAAGGAGTTGGATATCACATCTCATGTTATAGGAAAGATCTCAGGTTTGGTATTAGAAGCATTGCGACATCACATCTCATGTTATAGGAAGGGTCTCAGGATTGGAATGGGAAGAAGTTGGATATCACATCTCATGCTATAGGAAGGGTCTCAGGTTTGGTATAAGCATTGAGATATCACATCTCATGCTATAGGAAGGGTCTCAGGTTTGGAATGGGAAGGAGTTGTATATGACATCTCATGCCATAGGAAGGGTCTCAGGTTTGGTATAAGCATTGAGATATCACATCACATGCTATAGGAAGGGTCTCAGGATTGGAATGGAAAGGACATGGATATCACATCTCATGCTATAGGCAGGGTCTCAGGTTTGGAAAGGGAAGGAGATGGATATCACATTTCATGTTAGAGGTAAGATCTCAGGTTTGGTATTTGAGGCATTGAAATATCACATCTCATGCTATCAGAAGGGTCTCAGGATTGGAATGGGAAGGAGTTGGATATCACATATCATGCTAAAGGGAGGGTCTCAGGTTTGGAAGGGGAAGGATTTGGAAATCACATCTCATGTTATAGGAAGGATCTCAGGTTTGGTATTAGAAGCATTGAGATATCACATCTCATGCTATCGGAAGTATCTCAGGTTTGGTATTAGAGGCATTGAGATATCACATCTCATGCTATCATAAGGGTCTCAGGATTGGAATGGGAAGGAGTTGGATATCACATCTCATGTTATAGGAAGGCTCTCAGGTTTGGAAGGGGAAGGAGTTGGATATCACATTTCATGTTAGAGGAACGATCTCAGGTTTGGTATTAGAGGCCTTGCGATATCACATCTCATGCTATAGGAAGGGTCTCAGGATTGGAATGGGAAGGAGTTGGATATCACATCTCAAGCTATAGGAACGGTCTCAGGTTTGGTATAAGCATTGTGATATCACATCTCATGCTATAGGAAGGGTCTCAGGATTGGAATGGGAAGGAGTTGGATATCACATCTCATGTTATAGGAAAGATCTCAGGTTTGGTATTAGAAGCATTGCGACATCACATCTCATGTTATAGGAAGGGTCTCAGGATTGGAATGGGAAGAAGTTGGATATCACATCTCATGCTATAGGAAGGGTCTCAGGTTTGGTATAAGCATTGAGATATCACATCTCATGCTATAGGAAGGGTCTCAGGATTGGAATGGGAAGGAGTTGTATATGACATCTCATGCCATAGGAAGGGTCTCAGGTTTGGTATAAGAATTGAGATATCACATCACATGCTATAGGAAGGGTCTCAGGATTGGAATGGAAAGGACTTGGATATCACATCTCATGCTATAGGCAGGGTCTCAGGTTTGAAAAGGGAAGGAGATGGATATCACATTTCATTTTAGAGGTAGGATCTCAGGTTTGGTATTAGAGGCATTGAAATATCACATCTCATGCTATCAGATGGGTCTCAGGACTGGAATGGGAAGGAGTTTGATATCACATCTCATGCTAAAGGGAGGGTCTCAGGTTTGGAAGGGGAAGGATTTGGAAATCACATCTCATGTTATAGGAAGGATCTCAGGTTTGGTATTAGAAGCATTGAGATATCACATCTCATGCTATCGGAAGTATCTCAGGTTTGGTATTAGAGGCATTGAGATATCACATCTCATGCTATCATAAGGGTCTCAGGATTGGAATGGGAAGGAGTTGGATATCACATCTCATGTTATAGGAAGGATCTCAGGTTTGGTATTAGAAGCATTGAGACATCACATCTCATGCTATAGGAAGGGTGTCAGGATTGGAATGGGAAGGAGTTGGATATCACATCTCATGCTATAGGAAGGGTCTCAGATTTGGTATAAGCATCGAGATATCACATCTCATGCTATAGGAAGGGTCTCGGGATTGGAATGGGAAGGAGTTGGATATCACATCTCATGTTATAGGAAGGATCTCAGGTTTGGTATAAGCATTGAGATATCACATCTCTGCTATCGGAAGGGTCTCAGGATTGGAATGGGAAGGAGTTGGATATTCCCATCTCATGTTATAGGAAGGGTCTCAGGTTTGGTATTAGAAGCATTGAGATATCCCATCTCATGATATAGGAAGGGTCTCAGGATTGGAATGGGAAGGACTTGGATATCATATCTCATGCTATAGGAAGGCTCTCAGGTTTGGAAGGGGAAGGAGTTGGATATCACATTTCATATTAGAGGAAGGATCTCAGGTTTGGTATTAGAGGCCTTGAGATATCACATCTCATGCTATAGGAAGGGTCTCAGGATTGGAATGGGAAGGAGTTGGATATCACATCTCAAGCTATAGGAACGGTCTCAGGTTTTGTATAAGCATTGTGATATCACATCTCATACTATAGGAAGGGTCTCAGGATTGGAATGGGAAGGAGTTGGATATCACATCTCATGTTATAGGAAAGATCTCAGGTTTGGTATTAGAAGCATTGAGACATCACATCTCATGTTATAGGAAGGGTCTCAGGATTGGAATGGGAAGAAGTTGGATATCACATCTCATGCTATAGGAAGGGTCTCAGGTTTGGTATAAGCATTGAGATATCACATCTCATGCTATATGAAGGGTCTCAGGATTGGAATGGGAAGGAGTTGTATATGACATCTCATGCCATAGGAAGGGTCTCAGGTTTGGTATAAGCATTGAGATATCACATCACATGCTATAGGAAGGGTCTCAGGATTGGAATGGGAAGGACTTGGATATCACATCTCATGCTAAAGGCAGGGTCTCAGGTTTGGAAAGGGAAGGAGATGGATATCACATTTCATGTTAGAGGTAGGATCTCAGGTTTGGAATTAGAGGCATTGAGATATCACATATCATGCTATCAGAAGGGTCTCAGGATTGGAATGGGAAGGAGTTGGATATCACATCTCATGCTAAAGGGAGGGTCTCAGGTTTGGAAGCGGGAGGATTTGGAAATCACATCTCATGTTATAGGAAGGATCTCAGGTTTGGTATTCGAAGCATTGAGATATCACATCTCATGCTATCGGAAGTATCTCAGGTTTGGTATTAGAGGCATTGAGATATCACATCTCATGCTATCATAAGGGTCTCAGGATTGGAATGGGAAGGAGTTGGATATCACATCTCATGTTATAGGAAGGATCTCAGGTTTGGTATTAGAAGCATTGAGACATCACATCTCATGCTATAGGAAGGGTCTCAGGATTGGAATGGGAAGGAGTTGGATATCACATCTCATGCTATAGGAAGGGTCTCAGATTTGGTATAAGCATTGAGATATCACATCTCATGCTATAGGAAGGGTCTCAGGATTGGAATGGGAAGGAGTTGTATATGACATCTCAGGCCATAGGAAGGGTCTCAGGTTTGGTATAAGCATTGAGATATCACATCTCTGCTATCGGAAGGGTCTCAGGATTGGAATGGGAATGAGTTGGATATCCCATCTCATGTTATAGGAAGAGTCTCAGGTTTGTTATTAGAAGCATTGAGATATCCCATCTCATGCTATAGGAAGGGTCTCAGGTTGGAATGGGAAGGAGTTGGATATCACATTTCATGTTATAGGAAGGGTCTCAGGATTGGAATTGGAAGGACTTGGCTATCATATCTCATGCTATAGGAAGGCTCTCAGGTTTGGAAGGGGAAGGAGTTGGATATCACATTTCATGTTAGAGGAACGATCTCAGGTTTGGTATTAGAGGCCTTGAGATATCACATCTCATGCTATAGGAAGGGTCTCAGGATTGGAATGGGAAGGAGTTGGATATCACATCTCAAGCTATAGGAAAGATCTCAGGTTTGGTATTAGAAGCATTGCGACATCACATCTCATGTTATAGGAAGGGTCTCAGGATTGGAATGGGAAGAAGTTGGATATCACATCTCATGCTATAGGAAGGGTCTCAGGTTTGGTATAAGCATTGAGATATCACATCTCATGCTATAGGAAGGGTCTCAGGTTTGGAATGGGAAGGAGTTGTATATGACATCTCATGCCATAGGAAGGGTCTCAGGTTTGGCATAAGCATTGAGATATCACATCACATGCTATAGGAAGGGTCTCAGGATTGGAATGGAAAGGACTTGGATATCACATCTCATGCTATAGGCAGGGTCTCAGGTTTGGAAAGAGAAGGAGATGGATATCACATTTCATGTTAGAGGTAGGATCTCAGGTTTGGTATTTGAGGCATTGAAATATCACATCTCATGCTATCAGAAGGGTCTCAGGATTGGAATGGGAAGGAGTTGGATATCACATCTCATGCTAAAGGGAGGGTCTCAGGTTTGGAAGGGGAAGGATTTGGAAATCACATCTCATGTTATAGGAAGGATCTCAGGTTTGGTATTAGAAGCATTGAGATATCACATCTTATGCTATCGGAAGTATCTCAGGTTTGGTATTAGAGGCATTGAGATATCACATCTCATGCTATCATAAGGGTCTCAGGATTGGAATGGGAAGGAGTTGGATATCACATCTCATGTTATAGGAAGGCTCTCAGGTTTGGAAGGGGAAGGAGTTGGATATCACATTTCATGTTAGAGGAACAATCTCAGGTTTGGTATTAGAGGCCTTGCGATATCACATCTCATGCTATAGGAAGGGTCTCAGGATTGGAATGGGAAGGAGTTGGATATCACATCTCAAGCTATAGGAACGGTCTCAGGTTTGGTATAAGCATTGTGATATCACATCTCATGCTATAGGAAGGGTCTCAGGATTGGAATGGGAAGGAGTTGGATATCACATCTCATGTTATAGGAAAGATCTCAGGTTTGGTATTAGAAGCATTGCGACATCACATCTCATGTTATAGGAAGGGTCTCAGGATTGGAATGGGAAGAAGTTGGATATCACATCTCATGCTATAGGAAGGGTCTCAGGTTTGGTATAAGCATTGAGATATCACATCTCATGCTATAGGAAGGGTCTCAGGATTGGAATGGGAAGGAGATGTATATGACATCTCATGCCATAGGAAGGGTCTCAGGTTTGGTATAAGAATTGAGATATCACATCACATGCTATAGGAAGGGTCTCAGGATTGGAATGGAAAGGACTTGGATATCACATCTCATGCTATAGGCAGGGTCTCAGGTTTGAAAAGGGAAGGAGATGGATATCACATTTCATTTTAGAGGTAGGATCTCAGGTTTGGTATTAGAGGCATTGAAATATCACATCTCATGCTATCAGATGGGTCTCAGGACTGGAATGGGAAGGAGTTTGATATCACATCTCATGCTAAAGGGAGGGTCTCAGGTTTGGAAGGGGAAGGATTTGGAAATCACATCTCATGTTATAGGAAGGATCTCAGGTTTGGTATTAGAAGCATTGAGATATCACATCTCATGCTATCGGAAGTATCTCAGGTTTGGTATTAGAGGCATTGAGATATCACATCTCATGCTATCATAAGGGTCTCAGGATTGGAATGGGAAGGAGTTGGATATCACATCTCATGTTATAGGAAGGATCTCAGGTTTGGTATTAGAAGCATTGAGACATCACATCTCATGCTATAGGAAGGGTGTCAGGATTGGAATGGGAAGGAGTTGGATATCACATCTCATGCTATAGGAAGGGTCTCAGATTTGGTATAAGCATTGAGATATCACATCTCATGCTATAGGAAGGGTCTCAGGATTGGAATGGGAAGGACTTGGGTATCACATCTCATGCTATAGGGAGGGTCTCAAGTTTGATATTAGAAGCATTGAGATATCACATCTCATGCTATAGGAAGGGTCTCAGGATTGGAATGGGAAGGAGTTGGATATCACATCTCAAGCTTTAGGAAGGGTCTCAGGTTTGGTATAAGCATTGAGATAGCACATCTCATGCTATAGGAAGGGTCTCAGGATTGGAATGGGAAGGAGTTGGATATTACATCTCATGTTATAGGAAAGATCTCAGGTTTGGTATTAGAAGCATTGAGACATCACATCTCATGTTATAGGAAGGGTCTCAGGATTGGAATGGGAAGAAGTTGGATATCACATCTCATGCTATAGGAAGGGTCTCAGGTTTGAAACGGGAAGGAGTTGGATATCACATCTCATGTTATAGGACGGGTCTCAGGTTGGTTATTAGAATCATTGAGATATCATATTGCATGCTGTAGGAAGGGTCTAAGGATTGGAATGGGAAGGACTTGGATATCACATCTCATGCTATAGGTAGGCTCTCAGGTTTGGAAAGGGAAGGAGTTCGATATCACATTTCATGTTAGAGGAAGGATCTCAGGTTTGGTATTAGAGGCATTGAGATATCACATATCATGCTATAGGAAGGGTCTCAGGATTGGAATGGGAAGGAGTTGGATATCACATCTCAAGCTTTAGGAAGGGTCTCAGGTTTGGTATAAGCATTGAGATAGCACATCTCATGCTATAGGAAGGGTCTCAGGATTGGAATGGGATGGAGTTGGATATTACATCTCATGTTATAGGAAAGATCTCAGGTTTGGTATTAGAAGCATTGAGACATCACATCTCATGTTATAGGAAGGGTCTCAGGATTGGAATGGGAAGAAGTTGGATATCACATCTCATGCTATAGGAAGGGTCTCAGGTTTGGAAGGGGAAGGAGTTGGATATCCAATCTCATGTTATAGGACTGGTCTCAGGTTTGGTATTAGAAGCATTGAGATATCACATCGCATGCTGTAGGAAGGTTCTCAGGTTTGGTATTAGAAGCATTGAGACATCACATCTCATGCTATAGGAAGGGTCTCAGGATTGGAATGGGAAGGAGTTGGATATCACATCTCATGTTATAGGAAGGATCTCAGGTTTGGTATTAGAAGCATTGAGACATCACATCTCATGCTATAGGAAGGGCCTCAGGATTGGAATGGGAAGGAGTTGGATATCACATCTCATGCTATAGGAAGGGTCTCAGATTTGGTATAAGCATCGAGATATCACATCTCATGCTATAGGAAGGGTCTCGGGATTGGAATGGGAAGGAGTTGGATATCACATCTCATGCCATAGGAAGGGTCTTAGGTTTGGTATAAGCATTGAGATATCACATCTCTGCTATTGGAAGGGTCTCAGGATTGGAATGGGAAGGAGTTGGATATCCCATCTCATGTTATAGGAAGAGTCTCAGGTTTGGTATTAGAAGCATTGAGATATCACATCTCATGCTATAGGAAGTGTCTCAGGATTGGAATGGGAAGGACTTGGGTATCACATCTCATGCTATAGGGAGGGTCTCAAGTTTGATATTAGAAGCATTGAGATATCACATCTCATGCTATAAGAAGGGTTTCAGGATTGGAATGGGAAGGAGTTGGATATCACATCTCATTCTATAGGAAGGGTCTCAGGTTTGGTATAAGCAGTGAGATATCACATCTCATGCTATAGGAAGTGTCTCAGTATTGGAATGGGAAGGAGTTGGATATCACATCTCATGTTATAGGAAGGATCTCAGGTTTGGTATAAGCATTGAGATATCACATCTCTGCTATCGGAAGGGTCTCAGGATTGGAATGGGAAGGAGTTGGATATTCCCATCTCATGTTATAGGAAGGGTCTCAGGTTTGGTATTAGAAGCATTGAGATATCCCATCTCATGATATAGGAAGGGTCTCAGGATTGGAATGGGAAGGACTTGGATATCATATCTCATGCTATAGGAAGGCTCTCAGGTTTGGAAGGGGAAGGAGTTGGATATCACATTTCATATTAGAGGAAGGATCTCAGGTTTGGTATTAGAGGCCTTGAGATATCACATCTCATGCTATAGGAAGGGTCTCAGGATTGGAATGGGAAGGAGTTGGATATCACATCTCAAGCTATAGGAACGGTCTCAGGTTTTGTATAAGCATTGTGATATCACATCTCATACTATAGGAAGGGTCTCAGGATTGGAATGGGAAGGAGTTGGATATCACATCTCATGTTATAGGAAAGATCTCAGGTTTGGTATTAGAAGCATTGAGACATCACATCTCATGTTATAGGAAGGGTCTCAGGATTGGAATGGCAAGAAGTTGGATATCACATCTCATGCTATAGGAAGGGTCTCAGGTTTGGTATAAGCATTGAGATATCACATCTCATGCTATAGGAAGGGTCTCAGGATTGGAATGGGAAGGAGTTGTATATGACATCTCATGCCATAGGAAGGGTCTCAGGTTTGGTATAAGCATTGAGATATCACATCACATGCTATAGGAAGGGTCTCAGGATTGGAATGGGAAGGACTTGGATATCACATCTCATGCTAAAGGCAGGGTCTCGGGTTTGGAAAGGGAAGGAGATGGATATCACATTTCATGTTAGAGGTAGGATCTCAGGTTTGGAATTAGAGGCATTGAGATATCACATCTCATGCTATCAGAAGGGTCTCAGGATTGGAATGGGAAGGAGTTGGATATCACATCTCATGCTAAAGGGAGGGTCTCAGGTTTGGAAGCGGGAGGATTTGGAAATCACATCTCATGTTATAGGAAGGATCTCAGGTTTGGTATTCGAAGCATTGAGATATCACATCTCATGCTATCGGAAGTATCTCAGGTTTGGTATTAGAGGCATTGAGATATCACATCTCATGCTATCATAAGGGTCTCAGGATTGGAATGGGAAGGAGTTGGATATCACATCTCATGTTATAGGAAGGATCTCAGGTTTGGTATTAGAAGCATTGAGACATCACATCTCATGCTATAGGAAGGGTCTCAGGATTGGAATGGGAAGGAGTTGGATATCACATCTCATGCTATAGGAAGGGTCTCAGATTTGGTATAAGCATTGAGATATCACATCTCATGCTATAGGAAGGGTCTCAGGATTGGAATGGGAAGGAGTTGTATATGACATCTCAGGCCATAGGAAGGGTCTCAGGTTTGGTATAAGCATTGAGATATCACATCTCTGCTATTGGAAGGGTCTCAGGATTGGAATGGGAATGAGTTGGATATCCCATCTCATGTTATAGGAAGAGTCTCAGGTTTGTTATTAGAAGCATTGAGATATCCCATCTCATGCTATAGGAAGGGTCTCAGGTTGGAATGGGAAGGAGTTGGATATCACATTTCATGTTATAGGAAGGGTCTCAGGATTGGAATTGGAAGGACTTGGCTATCATATCTCATGCTATAGGAAGGCTCTCAGGTTTGGAAGGGGAAGGAGTTGGATATCACATTTCATGTTAGAGGAACGATCTCAGGTTTGGTATTAGAGGCCTTGAGATATCACATCTCATGCTATAGGAAGGGTCTCAGGATTGGAATGGGAAGGAGTTGGATATCACATCTCAAGCTATAGGAACGGTCTCAGGTTTGGTATAAGCATTGTGATATCACATCTCATGCTATAGGAAGGGTCTCAGGATTGGAATGGGAAGGAGTTGGATATCACATCTCATGTTATAGGAAAGATCTCAGGTTTGGTATTAGAAGCATTGCGACATCACATCTCATGTTATAGGAAGGGTCTCAGGATTGGAATGGGAAGAAGTTGGATATCACATCTCATGCTATAGGAAGGGTCTCAGGTTTGGTATAAGCATTGAGATATCACATCTCATGCTATAGGAAGGGTCTCAGGTTTGGAATGGGAAGGAGTTGTATATGACATCTCATGCCATAGGAAGGGTCTCAGGTTTGGTATAAGCATTGAGATATCACATCACATGCTATAGGAAGGGTCTCAGGATTGGAATGGAAAGGACTTGGATATCACATCTCATGCTATAGGCAGGGTCTCAGGTTTGGAAAGGGAAGGAGATGGATATCACATTTCATGTTAGAGGTAGGATCTCAGGTTTGGTATTTGAGGCATTGAAATATCACATCTCATGCTATCAGAAGGGTCTCAGGATTGGAATGGGAAGGAGTTGGATATCACATCTCATGCTAAAGGGAGGGTCTCAGGTTTGGAAGGGGAAGGATTTGGAAATCACATCTCATGTTATAGGAAGGATCTCAGGTTTGGTATTAGAAGCATTGAGATATCACATCTCATGCTATCGGAAGTATCTCAGGTTTGGTATTAGAGGCATTGAGATATCACATCTCATGCTATCATAAGGGTCTCAGGATTGGAATGGGAAGGAGTTGGATATCACATCTCATGTTATAGGAAGGCTCTCAGGTTTGGAAGGGGAAGGAGTTGGATATCACATTTCATGTTAGAGGAACGATCTCAGGTTTGGTATTAGAGGCCTTGCGATATCACATCTCATGCTATAGGAAGGGTCTCAGGATTGGAATGGGAAGGAGTTGGATATCACATCTCAAGCTATAGGAACGGTCTCAGGTTTGGTATAAGCATTGTGATATCACATCTCATGCTATAGGAAGGGTCTCAGGATTGGAATGGGAAGGAGTTGGATATCACATCTCATGTTATAGGAAAGATCTCAGGTTTGGTATTAGAAGCATTGCGACATCACATCTCATGTTATAGGAAGGGTCTCAGGATTGGAATGGGAAGAAGTTGGATATCACATCTCATGCTATAGGAAGGGTCTAAGGTTTGGTATAAGCATTGAGATATCACATCTCATGCTATAGGAAGGGTCTCAGGATTGGAATGGGAAGGAGTTGTATATGACATCTCATGCCATAGGAAGGGTCTCAGGTTTGGTATAAGAATTGAGATATCACATCACATGCTATAGGAAGGGTCTCAGGATTGGAATGGAAAGGACTTGGATATCACATCTCATGCTATAGGCAGGGTCTCAGGTTTGAAAAGGGAAGGAGATGGATATCACATTTCATGTTAGAGGTAGGATCTCAGGTTTGGTATTAGAGGCATTGAAATATCACATCTCATGCTATCAGATGGGTCTCAGGACTGGAATGGGAAGGAGTTTGATATCACATCTCATGCTAAAGGGAGGGTCTCAGGTTTGGAAGGGGAAGGATTTGGAAATCACATCTCATGTTATAGGAAGGATCTCAGGTTTGGTATTAGAAGCATTGAGATATCACATCTCATGCTATCGGAAGTATCTCAGGTTTGGTATTAGAGGCATTGAGATATCACATCTCATGCTATCATAAGGGTCTCAGGATTGGAATGGGAAGGAGTTGGATATCACATCTCATGTTATAGGAAGGATCTCAGGTTTGGTATTAGAAGCATTGAGACATCACATCTCATGCTATAGGAAGGGTCTCAGTTTTGGAATGGGAAGGAGTTGGATATCACATCTCATGCTATAGGAAGGGTCTCAGATTTGGTATAAGCATTGAGATATCACATCTCAAGCTATAGGAAGGGTCTCAGGATTGGAATGGGAAGGAGCTGTATATGACATCTCAGGCCATAGGAAGGGTCTCAGGCTTGGTAAAAGCATTGAGATATCACATCTCTGCTATCGGAAGGGTCTCAGGATTGGAATGGGAAGGAGTTGGATATCCCATCTCATGTTATAGGAAGGGTCTCAGGTTTGGTATTAGAAGCATTGAGACATCACATCTCATGTTATAGGAAGGGTCTCAGGATTGGAATGGGAAGGAGTTGGATATCACATCTCATGCTATAGGAAGGGTCTCAGGTTTGGTATTAGAAGCATTGAGACATCACATCTCATGTTATAGGAAGGGTCTCAGGATTGGAATGGGAAGGAGTTGTATATGACATCTCATGCCATAGGAAGGGTCTCAGGTTTGGTATAAGCATTGAGATATCACATCACATGCTATAGGAAGGGTCTCAGGATTGGAATGGGAAGGAGTTGTATATCACATCTCATGCTATAGGCAGGGTCTCAGGTTTGGAAAGGGAAGGAGATGGATATCACATTTCATGTTAGAGGTAGGATCTCAGGTTTGGTATTAGAGGCATTGAAATATCACATCTCATGCTATCAGAAGGGTCTCAGGATTGGAATGGGAAGGAGTTGGATATCACATCTCATGCTAAAGGGAGGGTCTCAGGTTTGGAAGTGGAAGGATTTGGAAATCACATCTCATGTTATAGGAAGGATCTCAGGTTTGGTATTAGAAGCATTGAGATATCACATCTCATGCTATCAGAAGTATCTCAGGTTTGGTATTAGAGGCATTGAGATATCACATCTCATGCTATCATAAGGGTCTCAGGATTGGAATGGGAAGAAGTTGGATATCACATCTCATGTTATAGGAAGGGTCTCAGATTTGGTATAAGCATTGAGATATCACATCTAATGCTATAGGAAGGGTCTCAGGATTGGAATGGGAAGGAGTTGCATATGACATCTCAGGCCATAGGAAGGGTCTCAGGTTTGGTATAAGCATTGAGATATCACATCTCTGCTATCGGAAGGGTCTCAGGATTGGAATGGGAAGGAGTTGGATATCCCAAATCATGTTATAGGAAGGGTCTCAGGTTTGGTATTAGAAGCATTGAGATATCACATCTCATGCTATAGGAAGGGTCTCAGGATTGGAATGGGGAGGACTTGGATGTCACATCTCATGTTATAGGAAGGCTCTCAGGTTTGGAAGGGGAAGGAGTTGGATATCACATTTCATGTTAGAGGAACGATCTCAGGTTTGGTATTAGAGGCCTTGAGATATCACATCTCATGCTATAGGAAGGGTCTCAGGATTGGAATGGGAGTTGGATATCACATCTCATGCTATAGGAAGGGTCTCAGGTTTGGTATAAGCATTGAGATATCACATCTCATGCTATAGGAAGGGTCTCAGGATTGGAATGGGAAGGAGTTGTATATGACATCTCATGCCATAGGAAGGGTCTCAGGTTTGGTATAAGCATTGAGATATCACATCACATGCTATAGGCAGGGTCTCAGGTTTGGAAAGGGAAGGAGATGGATATCACATTTCATGTTAGAGGTAGGATCTCAGGTTTGGTATTAGAGGCATTGAAATATCACATCTCATGCTATCAGATGGGTCTCAGGATTGGAATGGGAAGGAGTTGGATATCACATCTCATGCTAAAGGGAGGGTCTCAGGTTTGGAAGGGGAAGGATTTGGAAATCACATCTCATGTTATAGGAAGGATCTCAGGTTTGGTATTAGAAGCATTGAGATATCACATCTCATGCTATCGGAAGTATCTCAGGTTTGGTATTAGAGGAATTGAGATATCACATCTCATGCTATCATAAGGGTCTCAGGATTGGAATGGGAAGGAGTTGGATATCACATCTCATGTTATAGGAAGGATCTCAGGTTTGGTATTAGAAGCATTGAGACATCACATCTCATGCTATAGGAAGGGTCTCAGGTTTGGTATTAGAAGCATTGAGACATCACATCTCATGCTATAGGAAGGGTCTCAGGATTGGAATGGGAAGGAGTTGGATATCACATCTCATGCTATAGGAAGGGTCTCAGATTTGGTATAAGCATTGAGATATCACATCTCATGCTATAGGAAGGGTCTCAGGATTGGAATGGGAAGGAGTTGTATATGACATCTCAGGCCATAGGAAGGGTCTCAGGCTTGGTAAAAGCATTGAGATATCACATCTCTGCTATCGGAAGGGTCTCAGGATTGGAATGGGAAGGAGTTGGATATCCCATCTCATGTTATAGGAAGGGTCTCA
The DNA here is from genome assembly GCF_040938575.1 of Ambystoma mexicanum. Taxonomy (NCBI): domain Eukaryota; kingdom Metazoa; phylum Chordata; class Amphibia; order Caudata; family Ambystomatidae; genus Ambystoma; species Ambystoma mexicanum. Next base: position 2,437,721 of record NW_027182510.1, on the reverse strand, counting down.
GGTTTGGTATTAGAAGCATTGAGACATCACATCTCATGTTATAGGAAGGGTCTCAGGATTGGAATGGGAAGAAGTTGGATATCACATCTCATGCTATAGGAAGGGTCTCAGGTTTGGTATAAGCATTGAGATATCACATCTCATGCTATAGGAAGGGTCTCAGGATTGGAATGGGAAGGAGTTGTATATGACATCTCATGCCATAGGAAGGGTCTCAGGTTTGGTATAAGCATTGAGATATCACATCACATGCTATAGGAAGGGTCTCAGGATTGGAATGGGAAGGACTTGGATATCACATCTCATGCTATAGGCAGGGTCTCAGGTTTGGAAAGGGAAGGAGATGGATATCACATTTCATGTTAGAGGTAGGATCTCAGGTTTGGTATTAGAGGCATTGAAATATCACATCTCATGCTATCAGAAGGGTCTCAGGATTGGAATGGGAAGGAGTTGGATATCACATCTCATGCTAAAGGGAGGGTCTCAGGTTTGGAAGTGGAAGGATTTGGAAATCACATCTCATGTTATAGGAAGGATCTCAGGTTTGGTATTAGAAGCATTGAGATATCACATCTCATGCTATCAGAAGTATCTCAGGTTTGGTATTAGAGGCATTGAGATATGACATCTCATGCTATCATAAGGGTCTCAGGATTGGAATGGGAAGAAGTTGGATATCACATCTCATGTTATAGGAAGGATCTCAGGTTTGGTATTAGAAGAATTGAGACATCACATCTCATGCTATAGGAAGGGTCTCAGGATTGGAATGGGAAGAAGTTGGATATCACATCTCATGCTATAGGAAGGGTCTCAGATTTGGTATAAGCATTGAGATATCACATCTAATGCTATAGGAAGGGTCTCAGGATTGGAATGGGAAGGAGTTGCATATGACATCTCAGGCCATAGGAAGGGTCTCAGGTTTGGTATAAGCATTGAGATATCACATCTCTGCTATCGGAAGGGTCTCAGGATTGGAATGGGAAGGAGTTGGATATCCCAAATCATGTTATAGGAAGGGTCTCAGGTTTGGTATTAGAAGCATTGAGATATCACATCTCATGCTATAGGAAGGGTCTCAGGATTGGAATGGGGAGGACATGGATGTCACATCTCATGTTATAGGAAGGCTCTCAGGTTTGGAAGGGGAAGGAGTTGGATATCACATTTCATGTTAGAGGAACGATCTCAGGTTTGGTATTAGAGGCCTTGAGATATCACATCTCATGCTATAGGAAGGGTCTCAGGATTGGAATGGGAAGGAGTTGGATATCACATCTCATGCTATAGGAAGGGTCTCAGGTTTGGTATAAGCATTGAGATATCACATCTCATGCTATAGGAAGGGTCTCAGGATTGGAATGGGAAGGAGTTGTATATGACATCTCATGCCATAGGAAGGGTCTCAGGTTTGGTATAAGCATTGAGATATCACATCACATGCTATAGGCAGGGTCTCAGGTTTGGAAAGGGAAGGAGATGGATATCACATTTCATGTTAGAGGTAGGATCTCAGGTTTGGTATTAGAGGCATTGAAATATCACATCTCATGCTATCAGATGGGTCTCAGGTTTGGAATGGGAAGGAGTTGGATATCACATCTCATGCTAAAGGGAGGGTCTCAGGTTTGGAAGGGGAAGGATTTGGAAATCACATCTCATGTTATAGGAAGGATCTCAGGTTTGGTATTAGAAGCATTGAGATATCACATCTCATGCTATCGGAAGTATCTCAGGTTTGGTATTAGAGGCATTGAGATATCACATCTCATGCTATCATAAGGGTCTCAGGATTGGAATGGGAAGGAGTTGGATATCACATCTCATGTTATAGGAAGGATCTCGGGTTTGGTATTAGAAGCATTGAGACATCACATCTCATGCTATAGGAAGGGTCTCAGGATTGGAATGGGAAGGAGTTGGATATCACATCTCATGCTATAGGAAGGGTCTCAGATTTGGTATAAGCATTGAGATATCACATCACATGCTATAGGAAGGGTCTCAGGATTGGAATGGGAAGGACTTGGATATCACATTTCATGCTATAGGCAGGGTCTCAGGTTTGGAAAGGGAAGGAGATGGATATCACATTTCATGTTAGAGGTAGGATCTCAGGTTTGGTATTAGAGGCATTGAAATATCACATCTCATGCTATCAGAAGGGTCTCAGGATTGGAATGGGAAGGAGTTGGATATCACATCTCATGCTAAAGGGAGGGTCTCAGGTTTGATATTAGAAGCATTGAGATATCACATCTCATGCTATAGGAAGGGTCTCAGGATTGGAATGGGAAGGAGTTGGATATCACATCTCAAGCTTTAGGAAGGGTCTCAGGTTTGGTATAAGCATTGAGATAGCACATTCCATGCTATAGGAAGGGTCTCAGGATTGGAATGGGAAGGAGTTGGATATTACATCTCATGTTATAGGAAAGATCTCAGGTTTGGTATTAGAAGCATTGAGACATCACATCTCATGTTATAGGAAGGGTCTCAGGATTGGAATGGGAAGAAGTTGGATATCACATCTCATGCTATAGGAAGGGTCTCAGGTTTGAAACGGGAAGGAGTTGGATATCACATCTCATGTTATAGGACGGGTCTCAGGTTTGTTATTAGAATCATTGAGATATCATATTGCATGCTGTAGGAAGGGTCTAAGGATTGGAATGGGAAGGACTTGGATATCACATCTCATGCTATAGGTAGGCTCTCAGGTTTGGAAAGGGAAGGAGTTCGATATCACATTTCATGTTAGAGGAAGGATCTCAGGTTTGATATTAGAGGCATTGAGATATCACATATCATGCTATAGGAAGGGTCTCAGGATTGGAATGGGAAGGAGTTGGATATCACATCTCAAGCTTTAGGAAGGGTCTCAGGTTTGGTATAAGCATTGAGATAGCACATCTCATGCTATAGGAAGGGTCTCAGGATTGGAATGGGAAGGAGTTGGATATTACATCTCATGTTATAGGAAAGATCTCAGGTTTGGTATTAGAAGCATTGAGACATCACATCTCATGTCATAGGAAGGGTCTCAGGATTGGAATGGGAAGAAGTTGGATATCACATCTCATGCTATAGGAAGGGTCTCAGGTTTGGAAGGGGAAGGAGTTGGATATCCAATCTCATGTTATAGGACTGGTCTCAGGTTTGGTATTAGAAGCATTGAGATATCACATCGCATGCTGTAGGAAGGTTCTCAGGTTTGGTATTAGAAGCATTGAGACATCACATCTCATGCTATAGGAAGGGTCTCAGGATTGGAATGGGAAGGAGTTGGATATCACATCTCATGTTATAGGAAGGATCTCAGGTTTGGTATTAGAAGCATTGAGACATTACATCTCATGCTATAGGAAGGGCCTCAGGATTGGAATGGGAAGGAGTTGGATATCACATCTCATGTTATACGAAAGATCTCAGGTTTGGTATTAGAAGCATTGCGACATCACATCTCATGTTATAGGAAGGGTCTCAGGATTGGAATGGGAAGAAGTTGGATATCACATCTCATGCTATAGGAAGGGTCTAAGGTTTGGTATAAGCATTGAGATATCACATCTCATGCTATAGGAAGGGTCTCAGGATTGGAATGGGAAGGAGTTGTATATGACATCTCATGCCATAGGAAGGGTCTCAGGTTTGGTATAAGAATTGAGATATCACATCACATGCTATAGGAAGGGTCTCAGGATTGGAATGGAAAGGACTTGGATATCACATCTCATGCTATAGGCAGGGTCTCAGGTTTGAAAAGGGAAGGAGATGGATATCACATTTCATGTTAGAGGTAGGATCTCAGGTTTGGTATTAGAGGCATTGAAATATCACATCTCATGCTATCAGATGGGTCTCAGGACTGGAATGGGAAGGAGTTTGATATCACATCTCATGCTAAAGGGAGGGTCTCAGGTTTGGAAGGGGAAGGATTTGGAAATCACATCTCATGTTATAGGAAGTATCTCAGGTTTGGTATTAGAGGCATTGAATTATCACATCTCATGCTATCATAAGGGTCTCAGGATTGGAATGGGAAGGAGTTGGATATCACATCTCATGTTATAGGAAGGATCTCAGGTTTGGTATTAGAAGCATTGAGACATCACATCTCATGCTATAGGAAGGGTCTCAGGATTGGAATGGGAAGGAGTTGGATATCACATCTCATGCTATAGGAAGGGTCTCAGATTTGGTATAAGCATTGAGATATCACATCTCATGCTATAGGAAGGGTCTCAGGATTGGAATGGGAAGGAGTTGTATATGACATCTCAGGCCATAGGAAGGGTCTCAGGCTTGGTAAAAGCATTGAGATATCACATCTCTGCTATCGGAAGGGTCTCAGGATTGGAATGGGAAGGAGTTGGATATCCCATCTCATGTTATAGGAAGGGTCTCAGGTTTGGTATTAGAAGCATTGAGACATCACATCTCATGTTATAGGAAGGGTCTCAGGATTGGAATGGGAAGAAGTTGGATATCACATCTCATGCTATAGGAAGGGTCTCAGGTTTGGTATAAGCATTGAGATATCACATCTCATGCTATAGGAAGGGTCTCAGGATTGGAATGGGAAGGAGTTGTATATGACATCTCATGCCATAGGAAGGGTCTCAGGTTTGGTATAAGCATTGAGATATCACATCACATGCTATAGGAAGGGTCTCAGGATTGGAATGGGAAGGACTTGGATATCACATCTCATGCTATAGGCAGGGTCTCAGGTTTGGAAAGGGAAGGAGATGGATATCACATTTCATGTTAGAGGTAGGATCTCAGGTTTGGTATTAGAGGCATTTAAATATCACATCTCATGCTATCAGAAGGGTCTCAGGATTGGAATGGGAAGGAGTTGGATATCACATCTCATGCTAAAGGGATGGTCTCAGGTTTGGAAGTGGAAGGATTTGGAAATCACATCTCATGTTATAGGAAGGATCTCAGGTTTGGTATTAGAAGCATTGAGATATCACATCTCATGCTATCAGAAGTATCTCAGGTTTGGTATTAGAGGCATTGAGATATCACATCTCATGCTATCATAAGGGTCTCAGGATTGGAATGGGAAGAAGTTGGATATCACATCTCATGTTATAGGAAGGATCTCAGGTTTGGTATTAGAAGAATTGAGACATCACATCTCATGCTATAGGAAGGGTCTCAGGATTGGAATGGGAAGAAGTTGGATATCACATCTCATGCTATAGGAAGGGTCTCAGATTTGGTATAAGCATTGAGATATCACATCTAATGCTATAGGAAGGGTCTCAGGATTGGAATGGGAAGGAGTTGCATATGACATCTCAGGCCATAGGAAGGGTCTCAGGTTTGGTATAAGCATTGAGATATCACATCTCTGCTATCGGAAGGGTCTCAGGATTGGAATGGGAAGGAGTTGGATATCCCAAATCATGTTATAGGAAGGGTCTCAGGTTTGGTATTAGAAGCATTGAGATATCACATCTCATGCTATAGGAAGGGTCTCAGGATTGGAATGGGGAGGACTTGGATGTCACATCTCATGTTATAGGAAGGCTCTCAGGTTTGGAAGGGGAAGGAGTTGGATATCACATTTCATGTTAGAGGAACGATCTCAGGTTTGGTATTAGAGGCCTTGAGATATCACATCTCATGCTATAGGAAGGGTCTCAGGATTGGAATGGGAAGGAGTTGGATATCACATCTCATGCTATAGGAAGGGTCTCAGGTTTGGTATAAGCATTGAGATATCACATCTCATGCTATAGGAAGGGTCTCAGGATTGGAATGGGAAGGAGTTGTATATGACATCTCATGCCATAGGAAGGGTCTCAGGTTTGGTATAAGCATTGAGATATCACATCACATGCTATAGGAAGGGTCTCAGGATTGGAATGGAAAGGACTTGGATATCACATCTCATGCTATAGGCAGGGTCTCAGGTTTGGAAAGGGAAGGAGATGGATATCACATTTCATGTTAGAGGTAGGATCTCAGGTTTGATATTAGAGGCATTGAAATATCACATCTCATGCTATCAGATGGGTCTCAGGATTGGAATGGGAAGGAGTTGGATATCACATCTCATGCTAAATTGAGGGTCTCAGGTTTGGAAGGGGAAGGATTTGGAAATCACATCTCATGTTATAGGAAGGATCTCAGGTTTGGTATTAGAAGCATTGAGATATCACATCTCATGCTATCGGAAGTATCTCAGGTTTGGTATTAGAGGCATTGAGATATCACATCTCATGCTATCATAAGGGTCTCAGGATTGGAATGGGAAGGAGTTGGATATCACATCTCATGTTATAGGAAGGATCTCAGGTTTGGTATTAGAAGCATTGAGACATCACATCTCATGCTATAGGAAGGGTCTCAGGATTGGAATGGGAAGGAGTTGGATATCACATCTCAAGCTTTAGGAAGGGTCTCAGGTTTGGTATAAGCATTGAGATAGCACATCTCATGCTATAGGAAGGGTCTCAGGATTGGAATGGGAAGGAGTTGGGTATCACATCTCATGTTAAAGGAAAGATCTCAGGTTTGGTATTAGAAGCATTGAGACATCACATCTCATGTTATAGGAAGGGTCTCAGGATTGGAATGGGAAGAAGTTGGATATCACATCTCATGCTATAGGAAGGGTCTCAGGTTTGGAAGGGGAAGGAGTTGGATATCCAATCTCATGTTATAGGACTGGTCTCAGGTTTGGTATTAGAAGCATTGAGATATCACATTGCATGCTGTAGGAAGGTTCTCAGGTTTGGAATGGGGAGGAATTGGATATCACATCTCATGTCATAGGAAGGATCTCAGGTTTGGTATTAGAAGCATTGAGATATCACATCTCATGCTATAGGAATGGTCTCAGGATTGGAATGGGAAGGAGTTGGATATTACATTCTTGCTATAGGAAGGGTCTCATGTTTGGAATGGGAAGGAGTTGGATATCACATATGCTATAGTAAGGGTCTCAGGTTTGGACCGGGAAGGAGTTGGATATCGCATCTCATGTTATAGGAAGGGTCTCAGGTTTGGTATAAGCATTGAGATATCACATCTCTGCTATCGGAAGTGTCTCAGGATTGGAATGGGAAGGAGTTGGATATCCCATCTCATGTTATAGGATGGGTCTCAGGTTTGTTATTAGAATCATTGAGATATCATATTGCATGCTGTAGGAAGGGTCTAAGGATTGGAATGGGAAGGACTTGGATATCACATCTCATGCTATAGGTAGGCTTTCATGTTTGGAAAGGGAAGGAGATGGATATCACATTTCATGTTAGAGGAAGGATCTCAGGTTTGGTATTAGAGGCATTGAGATATCACATCTCATGCTATAGGAAGGGTCTCAGGATTGGAATGGGAAGGAGTTGGATATCACATCTCATGCTATAGGAAGGGTCTCAGGTTTGGTATAAACATCGAGATATCACATCTCATGCTATAGGAAGGGTCCCGGGATTGGAATGGGAAGGAGTTGGATATCACATCTCATGTTATAGGAAGGATCTCAGGTTTGGTATTAGAAGCATTGAGACATCACATCTCATGCTATAGGAAGTGTCTCAGGATTGGAATGGGAAGGACTTGGGTATCACATCTCATGCTATAGGGAGGGTCTCAAGTTTGATATTAGAAGCATTGAGATATCACATCTCATGCTATAGGAAGGGTCTCAGGATTGGAATGGGAAGGAGTTGGATATCACATCTCAAGCTTTAGGAAGGGTCTCAGGTTTGGTATAAGCATTGAGATAGCACATCTCATGCTATAGGAAGGGTCTCAGGATTGGAATGGGAAGGAGTTGGATATTACATCTCATGTTATAGGAAAGATCTCAGGTTTGGTATTAGAAGCATTGAGACATCACATCTCATGTTATAGGAAGGGTCTCAGGATTGGAATGGGAAGAAGTTGGATATCACATCTCATGCTATAGGAAGGGTCTCAGGTTTGAAACGGGAAGGAGTTGGATATCACATCTCATGTTATAGGACGGGTCTCAGGTTTGTTATTAGAATCATTGAGATATCATATTGCATGCTGTAGGAAGGGTCTAAGGATTGGAATGGGAAGGACTTGGATATCACATCTCATGCTATAGGTAGGCTCTCAGGTTTGGAAAGGGAAGGAGTTCGATATCACATTTCATGTTAGAGGAAGGATCTCAGGTTTGATATTAGAGGCATTGAGATATCACATATCATGCTATAGGAAGGGTCTCAGGATTGGAATGGGAAGGAGTTGGATATCACATCTCAAGCTTTAGGAAGGGTCTCAGGTTTGGTATAAGCATTGAGATAGCACATCTCATGCTATAGGAAGGGTCTCAGGATTGGAATGGGAAGGAGTTGGATATTACATCTCATGTTATAGGAAAGATCTCAGGTTTGGTATTAGAAGCATTGAGACATCACATCTCATGTTATAGGAAGGGTCTCAGGATTGGAATGGGAAGAAGTTGGATATCACATCTCATGCTATAGGAAGGGTCTCAGGTTTGGAAGGGGAAGGAGTTGGATATCCAATCTCATGTTATAGGACTGGTCTCAGGTTTGGTATTAGAAGCATTGAGATATCACATCGCATGCTGTAGGAAGGTTCTCAGGTTTGGTATTAGAAGCATTGAGACATCACATCTCATGCTATAGGAAGGGTCTCAGGATTGGAATGGGAAGGAGTTGGATATCACATCTCATGTTATAGGAAGGATCTCAGGTTTGGTATTAGAAGCATTGAGACATTACATCTCATGCTATAGGAAGGGCCTCAGGATTGGAATGGGAAGGAGTTGGATATCACATCTCATGCTATAGGAAGGGTCTCAGATTTGGTATAAGCATCGAGATATCACATCTCATGCTATAGGAAGGGTCTCGGGATTGGAATGGGAAGGAGTTGGATATCACATCTCATGCCATAGGAAGGGTCTTAGGTTTGGTATAAGCATTGAGATATCACATCTCTGCTATTGGAAGGGTCTCAGGATTGGAATGGGAAGGAGTTGGATATCCTATCTCATGTTATAGGAAGAGTCTCAGGTTTGGTATTAGAAGCATTGAGATATCACATCTCATGCTATAGGAAGTGTCTCAGGATTGGAATGGGAAGGACTTGGGTATCACATCTCATGCTATAGGGAGGGTCTCAAGTTTGATATTAGAAGCATTGAGATATCACATCTCATGCTATAGGAAGGGTCTCAGGATTGGAATGGGAAGGAGTTGGATATCACATCTCATTCTAGAGGAAGGGTCTCAGGTTTGGTATAAGCAGTGAGATATCACATCTCATGCTATAGGAAGTGTCTCAGGATTGGAATGGGAAGGAGTTGGATATCACATCTCATGTTATAGGAAGGATCTCAGGTTTGGTATAAGCATTGAGATATCACGTCTCTGCTATCGGAAGGGTCTCAGGATTGGAATGGGAAGGAGTTGGATATTCCCATCTCATGTTATAGGAAGGGTCTCAGGTTTGGTATTAGAAGCATTGAGATATCCCATCTCATGATATAGGAAGGGTCTCAGGATTGGAATGGGAAGGACTTGGATATCATATCTCATGCTATAGGAAGGCTCTCAGGTTTGGAAGGGGAAGGAGTTGAATATCACATTTCATGTTAGAGGAAGGATCTCAGGTTTGGTATTAGAGGCATTGAGATATCACATCTCATGCTATCAGAAGGGTCTCAGGATTGGAATGGGAAGGAGTTGGATATCACATCTCATGCTAAAGGGAGGGTCTCAGGTTTGGAAGCGGGAGGATTTGGGAATCACATCTCATGCTATAGGAAGGGTCTCAGATTTGGTATAAGCATCGAGATATCACATCTCATGCTATAGGAAGGGTCTCGGGATTGGAATGGGAAGGAGTTGGATATCACATCTCATGCCATAGGAAGGGTCTTAGGTTTGGTATAAGCATTGAGATATCACATCTCTGCTATTGGAAGTGTCTCAGGATTGGAATGGGAAGGAGTTGGATATCACATCTCAAGCTATAGGAACGGTCTCAGGTTTGGTATAAGCATTGTGATATCACATCTCATGCTATAGGAAGGGTCTCAGGATTGGAATGGGGAGGAGTTGGATATCACATCTCATGCTATAGGAAGGGTCTCAGGTTTGGTATAAGCATTGAGATATCACATCTCATGCTATAGGAAGGGTCTCAGGTTTGGAATGGGAAGGAGTTGTATATGACATCTCATGCCATAGGAAGGGTCTCAGGTTTGGTATAAGCATTGAGATATCACATCACATGCTATAGGAAGGGTCTCAGGATTGGAATGGAAAGGACTTGGATATCACATCTCATGCTATAGGCAGGGTCTCAGGTTTGGAAAGGGAAGGAGATGGATATCACATTTCATGTTAGAGGTAGGATCTCAGGTTTGGAATTAGAGGCATTGAGATATCACATCTCATGCTATCAGAAGGGTCTCAGGATTGGAATGGGAAGGAGTTGGATATCACATCTCATGCTAAAGGGAGGGTCTCAGGTTTGGAAGCGGGAGGATTTGGGAATCACATCTCATGTTATAGGAAGGATCTCAGGTTTGGTATTAGAAGCATTGAGATATCACATCTCATGCTATCGGAAGTATCTCAGGTTTGGTATTAGAGGCATTGAGATATCACATCTCATGCTATCATAAGGGTCTCAGGATTGGAATGGGAAGGAGTTGGATATCACATCTCATGTTATAGGAAGGATCTCAGGTTTGGTATTAGAAGCATTGAGACATCACATCTCATGCTATAGGAAGGGTCTCAGGATTGGAATGGGAAGGAGTTGGATATCACATCTCATGCTATAGGAAGGGTCTCAGATTTGGTATAAGCATTGAGATATCACATCTCATGCTATAGGAAGGGTCTCAGGATTGGAATGGGAAGGAGTTGGATATCAAATCTCATGTTATAGGAAGAGTCTCAGGTTTGTTATTAGAAGCATTGAGATATCCCATCTCATGCTATAGGAAGGGTCTCAGGTTGGAATGGGAAGGAGTTGGATATCACATTTCATGTTATAGGAAGGGTCTCAGGATTGGAATTGGAAGGACTTGGCTATCATATCTCATGCTATAGGAAGGCTCTCAGGTTTGGAAGGGGAAGGAGTTGGATATCACATTTCATGTTAGAGGAACAATCTCAGGTTTGGTATTAGAGGCCTTGAGATATCACATCTCATGCTATAGGAAGGGTCTCAGGATTGGAATGGGAAGGAGTTGGATATCACATCTCAAGCTATAGGAACGGTCCCAGGTTTGGTATAAGCATTGTGATATCACATCTCATGCTATAGGAAGGGTCTCAGGATTGGAATGGGAAGGAGTTGGATATCACATCTCATGTTATAGGAAAGATCTCAGGTTTGGTATTAGAAGCATTGCGACATCACATCTCATGTTATAGGAAGGGTCTCAGGATTGGAATGGGAAGAAGTTGGATATCACATCTCATGCTATAGGAAGGGTCTCAGGTTTGGTATAAGCATTGAGATATCACATCTCATGCTATAGGAAGGGTCTCAGGTTTGGAATGGGAAGGAGTTGTATATGACATCTCATGCCATAGGAAGGGTCTCAGGTTTGGTATAAGCATTGAGATATCACATCACATGCTATAGGAAGGGTCTCAGGATTGGAATGGAAAGGACTTGGATATCACATCTCATGCTATAGGCAGGGTCTCAGGTTTGGAAAGGGAAGGAGATGGATATCACATTTCGTGTTAGAGGTAGGATCTCAGGTTTGGTATTTGAGGCATTGAAATATCACATCTCATGCTATCAGAAGGGTCTCAGGATTGGAATGGGAAGGAGTTGGATATCACATCTCATGCTAAAGGTAGGGTCTCAGGTTTGGAAGGGGAAGGATTTGGAAATCACATCTCATGTTATAGGAAGGATCTCAGGTTTGGTATTAGAAGCATGGAGATATCACATCTCATGCTATCGGAAGTATCTCAGGTTCGGTATTAGAGGCATTGAGATATCACATCTCATGCTATCATAAGGGTCTCAGGATTGGAATGGGAAGGAGTTGGATATCACCTCTCATGTTATAGGAAGGATCTCAGGTTTGGTATTAGAAGCATTGAGACATCACATCTCATGCTATAGGAAGGGTCTACGGATTGGAATGGGAAGGAGTTGGATATCACATCTCATGCTATAGGAAGGGTCTCAGATTTGGTATAAGCATTGAGATATCACATCTCATGCTATAGGAAGGGTCTCAGGATTGGAATGGGAAGGAGTTGTATATGACATCTCAGGCCATAGGAAGGGTCTCAGGTTTGGTAAAAGCATTGAGATATCACATCTCTGCTATCGGAAGGGTCTCAGGATTGGAATGGGAAGGAGTTGGATATCCCATCTCATGTTATAGGAAGGGTCTCAGGTTTGGTATTAGAAGCATTGAGACATCACATCTCATGTTATAGGAAGGGTCTCAGGATTGGAATGGGAAGGACTTGGATATCACATCTCATGCTATAGGCAGGGTCTCAGGTTTGGAAAGGGAAGGAGATGGATATCACATTTCATGTTAGAGGTAGGATCTCAGGTTTGGTATTAGAGGCATTGAAATATCACATCTCATGCTATCAGAAGGGTCTCAGGATTGGAATGGGAAGGAGTTGGATATCACATCTCATGCTAAAGGGAGGGTCTCAGGTTTGGAAGGGGAAGGATTTGGAAATCACATCTCATGTTATAGGAAGGATCTCAGGTTTGGTATTAGAAGCATTGAGATATCACATCTCATGCTATCGGAAGTATCTCAGGTTTGGTATTAGAGGCATTGAGATATCACATCTCATGCTATCATAAGGGTCTCAGGATTGGAATGGGAAGGAGTTGGATATCACATCTCATGTTATAGGAACGATCTCAGGTTTGGTATTAGAGGCCTTGAGATATCACATCTCATGCTATAGGAAGTGTCTCAGGATTGGAATGGGAAGGAGTTGGATATCACATCTCAAGCTATAGGAACGGTCTCAGGTTTGGTATAAGCATTGTGATATCACATCTCATGCTATAGGAAGGGTCTCAGGATTGGAATGGGGAGGAGTTGGATATCACATCTCATGCTATAGGAAGGGTCTCAGGTTTGGTATAAGCATTGAGATATCACATCTCATGCTATAGGAAGGGTCTCAGGTTTGGAATGGGAAGGAGTTGTATATGACATCTCATGCCATAGGAAGGGTCTCAGGTTTGGTATAAGCATTGAGATATCACATCACATGCTATAGGAAGGGTCTCAGGATTGGAATGGAAAGGACTTGGATATCACATCTCATGCTATAGGCAGGGTCTCAGGTTTGGAAAGGGAAGGAGATGGATATCACATTTCATGTTAGAGGTAGGATCTCAGGTTTGGAATTAGAGGCATTGAGATATCACATCTCATGCTATCAGAAGGGTCTCAGGATTGGAATGGGAAGGAGTTGGATATCACATCTCATGCTAAAGGGAGGGTCTCAGGTTTGGAAGCGGGAGGATTTGGGAATCACATCTCATGTTATAGGAAGGATCTCAGGTTTGGTATTAGAAGCATTGAGATATCACATCTCATGCTATCGGAAGTATCTCAGGTTTGGTATTAGAGGCATTGAGATATCACATCTCATGCTATCATAAGGGTCTCAGGATTGGAATGGGAAGGAGTTGGATATCACATCTCATGTTATAGGAAGGATCTCAGGTTTGGTATTAGAAGCATTGAGACATCACATCTCATGCTATAGGAAGGGTCTCAGGATTGGAATGGGAAGGAGTTGGATATCACATCTCATGCTATAGGAAGGGTCTCAGATTTGGTATAAGCATTGAGATATCACATCTCATGCTATAGGAAGGGTCTCAGGATTGGAATGGGAAGGAGTTGGATATCAAATCTCATGTTATAGGAAGAGTCTCAGGTTTGTTATTAGAAGCATTGAGATATCCCATCTCATGCTATAGGAAGGGTCTCAGGTTGGAATGGGAAGGAGTTGGATATCACATTTCATGTTATAGGAAGGGTCTCAGGATTGGAATTGGAAGGACTTGGCTATCATATCTCATGCTATAGGAAGGCTCTCAGGTTTGGAAGGGGAAGGAGTTGGATATCACATTTCATGTTAGAGGAACAATCTCAGGTTTGGTATTAGAGGCCTTGAGATATCACATCTCATGCTATAGGAAGGGTCTCAGGATTGGAATGGGAAGGAGTTGGATATCACATCTCAAGCTATAGGAACGGTCCCAGGTTTGGTATAAGCATTGTGATATCACATCTCATGCTATAGGAAGGGTCTCAGGATTGGAATGGGAAGGAGTTGGATATCACATCTCATGTTATAGGAAAGATCTCAGGTTTGGTATTAGAAGCATTGCGACATCACATCTCATGTTATAGGAAGGGTCTCAGGATTGGAATGGGAAGAAGTTGGATATCACATCTCATGCTATAGGAAGGGTCTCAGGTTTGGTATAAGCATTGAGATATCACATCTCATGCTATAGGAAGGGTCTCAGGTTTGGAATGGGAAGGAGTTGTATATGACATCTCATGCCATAGGAAGGGTCTCAGGTTTGGTATAAGCATTGAGATATCACATCACATGCTATAGGAAGGGTCTCAGGATTGGAATGGAAAGGACTTGGATATCACATCTCATGCTATAGGCAGGGTCTCAGGTTTGGAAAGGGAAGGAGATGGATATCACATTTCATGTTAGAGGTAGGATCTCAGGTTTGGTATTTGAGGCATTGAAATATCACATCTCATGCTATCAGAAGGGTCTCAGGATTGGAATGGGAAGGAGTTGGATATCACATCTCATGCTAAAGGTAGGGTCTCAGGTTTGGAAGGGGAAGGATTTGGAAATCACATCTCATGTTATAGGAAGGATCTCAGGTTTGGTATTAGAAGCATGGAGATATCACATCTCATGCTATCGGAAGTATCTCAGGTTTGGTATTAGAGGCATTGAGATATCACATCTCATGCTATCATAAGGGTCTCAGGATTGGAATGGGAAGGAGTTGGATATCACCTCTCATGTTATAGGAAGGATCTCAGGTTTGGTATTAGAAGCATTGAGACATCACATCTCATGCTATAGGAAGGGTCTACGGATTGGAATGGGAAGGAGTTGGATATCACATCTCATGCTATAGGAAGGGTCTCAGATTTGGTATAAGCATTGAGATATCACATCTCATGCTATAGGAAGGGTCTCAGGATTGGAATGGGAAGGAGTTGTATATGACATCTCAGGCCATAGGAAGGGTCTCAGGTTTGGTAAAAGCATTGAGATATCACATCTCTGCTATCGGAAGGGTCTCAGGATTGGAATGGGAAGGAGTTGGATATCCCATCTCATGTTATAGGAAGGGTCTCAGGTTTGGTATTAGAAGCATTGAGACATCACATCTCATGTTATAGGAAGGGTCTCAGGATTGGAATGGGAAGAAGTTGGATATCACATCTCATGCTATAGGAAGGGTCTCAGGTTTGGTATAAGCATTGAGATATCACATCTCATGCTATAGGAAGGGTCTCAGGATTGGAATGGGAAGGAGTTGTATATGACATCTCATGCCATAGGAAGGGTCTCAGGTTTGGTATAAGCATTGAGATATCACATCACATGCTATAGGAAGGGTCTCAGGATTGGAATGGGAAGGACTTGGATATCACATCTCATGCTACAGGCAGGGTCTCAGGTTTGGAAAGGGAAGGAGATGGATATCACATTTCATGTTAGAGGTAGGATCTCAGGTTTGGTATTAGAGGCATTGAAATATCACATCTCATGCTATCAGAAGGGTCTCAGGATTGGAATGGGAAGGAGTTGGATATCACATCTCATGCTAAAGGGAGGGTCTCAGGTTTGGAAGTGGAAGGATTTGGAAATCACATCTCATGTTATAGGAAGGATCTCAGGTTTGGTATTAGAAGCATTGAGATATCACATCTCATGCTATCAGAAGTATCTCAGGTTTGGTATTAGAGGCATTGAGATATCACATCTCATGCTATCATAAGGGTCTCAGGATTGGAATGGGAAGGAGTTGGATATCACATCTCATGTTATAGGAAGGATCGCAGGTTTGGTATTAGAAGAATTGAGACATCACATCTCATGCTATAGGAAGGGTCTCAGGATTGGAATGGGAAGAAGTTGGATATCACATCTCATGCTATAGGAAGGGTCTCAGATTTGGTATAAGCATTGAGATATCACATCTAATGCTATAGGAAGGGTCTCAGGATTGGAATGGGAAGGAGTTGCATATGACATCTCAGGCCATAGGAAGGGTCTCAGGTTTGGTATAAGCATTGAGATATCACATCTCTGCTATCGGAAGGGTCTCAGGATTGGAATGGGAAGGAGTTGGATATCCCAAATCATGTTATAGGAAGGGTCTCAGGTTTGGTATTAGAAGCATTGAGATATCACATCTCATGCTATAGGAAGGGTCTCAGGATTGGAATGGGGAGGACTTGGATGTCACATCTCATGTTCTAGGAAGGCTCTCAGGTTTGGAAGGGGAAGGAGTTGGATATCACATTTCATGTTAGAGGAACGATCTCAGGTTTGGTATTAGAGGCCTTGAGATATCACATCTCATGCTATAGGAAGGGTCTCAGGATTGGAATGGGAAGGAGTTGGATATCACATCTCATGCTATAGGAAGGGTCTCAGGTTTGGTATAAGCATTGAGATATCACATCTCATGCTATAGGAAGGGTCTCAGGATTGGAATGGGAAGGAGTTGTATATGACATCGCATGCCATAGGAAGGGTCTCAGGTTTGGTATAAGCATTGAGATATCACATCACATGCTATAGGAAGGGTCTCAGGATTGGAATGGAAAGGACTTGGATATCACATCTCATGCTATAGGCAGGGTCTCAGGTTTGGAAAGGGAAGGAGATGGATATCACATTTCATGTTAGAGGTAGGATCTCAGGTTTGGTATTAGAGGCATTGAAATATCACATCTCATGCTATCAGATGGGTCTCAGGATTGGAATGGGAAGGAGTTGGATATCACATCTCATGCTAAAGGGAGGGTCTCAGGTTTGGAAGGGGAAGGATTTGGAAATCACATCTCATGTTATAGGAAGGATCTCAGGTTTGGTATTAGAAGCATTGAGATATCACATCTCATGCTATCGGAAGTATCTCAGGTTTGGTATTAGAGGCATTGAGATATCACATCTCATGCTATCATAAGGGTCTCAGGATTGGAATGGGAAGGAGTTGGATATCACATCTCATGTTATAGGAAGGATCTCAGGTTTGGTATTAGAAGCATTGAGACATCACATCTCATGCTATAGGAAGGGTCTCAGGATTGGAATGGGAAGGAGTTGGATATCACATCTCATGCTATAGGAAGGGTCTCAGATTTGGTATAAGCATTGAGATATCACATCACATGCTATAGGAAGGGTCTCAGGATTGGAATGGGAAGGACTTGGATATCACATTTCATGCTATAGGCAGGGTCTCAGGTTTGGAAAGGGAAGGAGATGGATATCACATTTCATGTTAGAGGTAGGATCTCAGGTTTGGTATTAGAGGCATTGAAATATCACATCTCATGCTATCAGAAGGGTCTCAGGATTGGAAAGGGAAGGAGTTGGATATCACATCTCATGCTAAAGGGAGGGTCTCAGGTTTGGAAGTGGAAGGATTTGGAAATCACACCTCATGTTATAGGAAGGATCTCAGGTTTGGTATTAGAAGCATTGAGATATCACATCTCATGCTATCAGAAGTATCTCAGGTTTGGAATTAGAGGCATTGAGATATCACATCTCATGCTATCATAAGGGTCTCAGGATTGGAATGGGAAGGAGTTGGATATCACATCTCATGTTATAGGAAGGATCTCAGGTTTGGTATTAGAAGAATTGAGACATCACATCTCATGCTATAGGAAGGGTCTCAGGATTGGAATGGGAAGAAGTTGGATATCACATCTCATGCTATAGGAAGGGTCTCAGATTTGGTATAAGCATTGAGATATCACATCTAATGCTATAGGAAGGGTCTCAGGATTGGAATGGGAAGGAGTTGCATATGACATCTCAGGCCATAGGAAGGGTCTCAGGTTTGGTATAAGCATTGAGATATCACATCTCTGCTATCGGAAGGGTCTCAGGATTGGAATGGGAAGGAGTTGGATATCCCAAATCATGTTATAGGAAGGGTCTCAGGTTTGGTATTAGAAGCATTGAGATATCACATCTCATGCTATAGGAAGGGTCTCAGGATTGGAATGCGGAGGACTTGGATGTCACATCTCATGTTATAGGGAGGGTCTCAAGTTTGATATTAGAAGCATTGAGATAACAAATCTCATGATATCGGAAGGGTCTCAGGATTGGAATGGGAAGGAATTGGATATCACATCTCATGATAAAGGAAGGGTCTAAGGTTTGGAAGGGGAAGGATTTGGATATCACATCTCATGTTATAGGACGGGTCTCAGGTTTGGTATTAGAAGCATTGAGATATCAAGTCTCATGGTATAGGAAGGGTCTCAGAATTGGAATGGGAAGGAGTTGGATATCACATCTCAAGCTATAGGTAGGGTCTCAGGATTGGAATGGGAAGAAGTTTGATATCACATCTCATGCATAGTATGGGTCTCAGGTTTGGTAGAAGCATTGGGATATCACATCTCATGCTATCGGAAGGGTATCAGTATTGGATTTGAAAGGAGTTGGATATCCCATCTCATGCTATAGGAAGGGTCTCAGGTTGGAATGGGAAGGAATTGGATATCACATTTCATGTTATAGGAAGGCTCTCAGGTTTGGAAGGGGAAGGAGTTGGATATCACATTTCATGTCAGAGGAAGGATCTCAGGTTTGGTATTAGAGGCCTTGAGATATCACATCTCATGCTATAGGAAGGGTCTCAGGATTGGAATGGGAAAGAGTTGGATATCACATCTCAAGCTATAGGAAGGGTCTCAGGTTTGGTATAAGCATTGAGATATCACATCTCATGCTATATGAAGTGTCTCAGGATTGGAATGTGAAGGAGTTGGATATCACATCTCATGTTATAGGAAAGATCTCAGGTTTGGTATTAGAAGCATTGAGACATCACATCTCATGTTATAGGAAGGGTCTCAGGATTGGAATGGGAAGAAGGTGGATATCACATCTCATGCTATAGGAAGAGTCTCAGGTCTGGAAGGGGAAGGAGTTGGATATCCAATCTCATGTTATAGGACTGGTCTCGGGTTTGGTATTAGAAGCATTGAGATATCACATCGCATGCTGTGGGAAGGTTCTCAGGTTTGGAATGGGGAGGAATTGGATATCACATCTCATGTTCATAGGAAGGATCTCAGGTTTGGTATTAGAGGCATTGAGATATCACATCTCATGCTATAGGAATGGTCTCAGGATTGGAATGGGAAGGAGTTGGATATTACACTCTTGCTATAGGAAGGGTCTCATGTTTGGAATGGGAAGGAGTTGGATATCACATATGCTATAGGAAGGGTCTCAGGTTTGGACCGGGAAGGAGTTGGATATCACATCTCATGTTATAGGAAGGGTCTCAGGTTTGGTATAAGCATTGAGATATCACATCTCTGCTATCGGAAGTGTCTCAGGATTGGAATGGGAAGGAGTTGGATATCCCATCTCATGTTATAGGACGGGTCTCAGGTTTGTTATTAGAATCATTGAGATATCATATTGCATGCTGTAGGAAGGGTCTAAGGATTGGAATGGGAAGGACTTGGATATCACATATCATGCTATAGGTAGGCTCTCAGGATTGGAAAGGGAAGGAGTTGGATATCACATTTCACGTTAGAGGAAGGATCTCAGGTTTGGTATTAGAGGCATTGAGATATCACATCTCATGCTATAGGAAGAGTCTCAGGATTGGAATGGGAAGGAGTTGGATATCACATCTCATGCTATAGGAAGGGTCTCAGGTTTGGTATAAGCATTGAGATATCACATCTCATGCTATCGGAAGGGTCTCGGGATTGGAATGGGAAGGAGATGGATATCACATTTCATGTTAGAGGTAGGATCTCAGGTTTGGAATTAGAGGCATTGAGATATCACATCTCATGCTATCAGAAGGGTTTCAGGATTGGAATGGGAAGGAGTTGGATATCACATCTCATGCTAAAGGGAGGGTCTCAGGTTTGGAAGCGGGAGGATTTGGAAATCACATCTCATGTTATAGGAAGGATCTCAGGTTTGGTATTAGAAGCATTGAGATATCACATCTCATGCTATCATAAGGGTCTCAGGATTGGAATGGGAAGGAGTTGGATATCACATCTCATGTTATAGGAAGGATCTCAGGTTTGGTATTAGAAGCATTGAGACATCACATCTCATGCTATAGGAAGGGTCTCAGGTTGGAATGGGAAGGAGTTGGATATCACATTTCATGTTATAGGAAGGGTCTCAGGATTGGAATTGGAAGGACTTGGTTATCATATCTCATGCTATAGGAAGGCTCTCAGGTTTGGAAGGGGAAGGAGTTGGATATCACATTTCATGTTAGAGGAACGATCTCAGGTTTGGTATTAGAGGCCTTGAGATATCACATCTCATGCTATAGGAAGGGTCTCAGGATTGGAATGGGAAGGAGTTGGATATCACATCTCAAGCTATAGGAACGGTCTCAGGTTTGGTATAAGCATTGTGATATCGCATCTCATGCTATAGGAAGGGTCTCAGGATTGGAATGGGAAGGAGTTGGATATCACATCTCATGCTATAGTAAGGGTCTCAGGTTTGGTATAAGCATTGAGATATCACATCTCATGCTATAGGAAGGGTCTCAGGTTTGGAATGGGAAGGAGTTGTATATGACATCTCATGCCATAGGAAGGGTCTCAGGTTTGGTATAAGCATTGAGATATCACATCACATGCTATAGGAAGGGTCTCAGGATTGGAATGGAAAGGACTTGGATATCACATCTCATGCTATAGGCAGGGTCTCAGGTTTGGAAAGGGAAGGAGATGGATATCACATTTCATGTTAGAGGTAGGATCTCAGGTTTGGTATTAGAGGCATTGAAATATCACATCTCATGCTATCAGAAGGGTCTCAGGATTGGAATGGGAAGGAGTTGGATATCACATCTCATGCTAAAGGGAGGGTCTCAGGTTTGGAAGGGGAAGGATTTGGAAATCACATCTCATGTTATAGGAAGGATCTCAGGTTTGGTATTAGAAGCATTGAGATATCACATCTCATGCTATCGGAAGTATCTCAGGTTTGGTATTAGAGGCATTGAGATATCACATCTCATGCTATCATAAGGGTCTCAGGATTGGAATGGGAAGGAGTTGGATATCACATCTCATGTTATAGGAAGGCTCTCAGGTTTGGAAGGGGAAGGAGTTGGATATCACATTTCATGTTAGAGGAACGATCTCAGGTTTGGTATTAGAGGCCTTGAGATATCACATCTCATGCTATAGGAAGGGTCTCAGGATTGGAATGGGAAGGAGTTGGATATCACATCTCAAGCTATAGGAACGGTCTCAGGTTTGCTATAAGCATTGTGATATCACATCTCATGCTATAGGAAGGGTCTCAGGATTGGAATGGGAAGGAGTTGGATATCACATCTCATGTTATAGGAAAGATCTCAGGTTTGGTATTAGAAGCATTGCGACATCACATCTCATGTTATAGGAAGGGTCTCAGGATTGGAATGGGAAGAAGTTGGATATCACATCTCATGCTATAGGAAGGGTCTCAGGTTTGGTATAAGCATTGAGATATCATATCTCATGCTATAGGAAGGGTCTCAGGATTGGAATGGGAAGGAGTTGTATATGACATCTCATGCCATAAGAAGGGTCTCAGGTTTGGTATAAGAATTGAGATATCACATCACATGCTATAGGAAGGGTCTCAGGATTGGAATGGAAAGGACTTGGATATCACATCTCATGCTATAGGCAGGGTCTCAGGTTTGGAAAGGGAAGGAGATGGATATCACAATTCATGTTAGAGGTAGGATCTCAGGTTTGGTATTAGAGGCATTGAAATATCACATCTCATGCTATCAGATGGGTCTCAGGATTGGAATGGGAAGGAGTTTGATATCACATCTCATGCTAAAGGGAGGGTCTCAGGTTTGGAAGGGGAAGGATTTGGAAATCACATCTCATGTTATAGGAAGGATCTCAGGTTTGGTATTAGAAGCATTGAGATATCACATCTCATGCTATCGGAAGTATCTCAGGTTTGGTATTAGAGGCATTGAGATATCACATCTCATGCTATCATAAGGGTCTCAGGATTGGAATGGGAAGGAGTTGGATATCACATCTCATGTTATAGGAAGGATCTCAGGTTTGGTATTAGAAGAATAGAGACATCACATCTCATGCTATAGGAAGGGTCTCAGGATTGGAATGGGAAGAAGTTGGATATCACATCTCATCCTATAGGAAGGGTCTCAGATTTGGTATAAGCATTGAGATATCACATCTAATGCTATAGGAAGGGTCTCAGGATTGGAATGGGAAGGAGTTGCATATGACATCTCAGGCCATAGGAAGGGTCTCAGGTTTGGTATAAGCATTGAGATATCACATCTCTGCTATCGGAAGGGTCTCAGGATTGGAATGGGAAGGAGTTGGATATCCCAAATCATGTTATAGGAAGGGTCTCAGGTTTGGTATTAGAAGCATTGAGATATCACATCTCATGCTATAGGAATGGTCTCAGGATTGGAACGGGGAGGACTTGGATGTCACATCTCATGTTATAGGGAGGGTCTCAAGTTTGATATTAGAAGCATTGAGATAACAAATCTCATGATATCGGAAGGGTCTCAGGATTGGAATGGGAAGGAATTGGATATCACATCTCATGATAAAGGAAGGGTCTAAGGTTTGGAAGGGGAAGGATTTGGATATCACATCTCATGTTATAGGACGGGTCTCAGGTTTGGTATTAGAAGCATTGAGATATCAAGTCTCATGGTATAGGAAGGGTCTCAGAATTGGAATGGGAAGGAGTTGGATATCACATCTCAAGCTATAGGTAGGGTCTCAGGATTGGAATGGGAAGAAGTTTGATATCACATCTCATGCCATAGTATGGGTCTCAGGTTTGGTAGAAGCATTGGGATATCACATCTCATGCTATCGGAAGGGTATCAGTATTGGATTTGGAAGGAGTTGGATATCCCATCTCATGCTATAGGAAGGGTCTCAGGTTGGAATGGGAAGGAATTGGATATCACATTTCATGTTATAGGAAGGCTCTCAGGTTTGGAAGGGGAAGGAGTTGGATATCACATTTCATGTCAGAGGAAGGATCTCAGGTTTGGTATTAGAGGCCTTGAGATATCACATCTCATGCTATAGGAAGGGTCTCAGGATTGGAATGGGAAAGAGTTGGATATCACATCTCAAGCTATAGGAAGGGTCTCAGGTTTGGTATAAGCATTGAGATATCACATCTCATGCTATAGGAAGGGTCTCAGGATTGGAATGTGAAGGAGTTGGATATCACATCTCATGTTATAGGAAAGATCTCAGGTTTGGTATTAGAAGCATTGAGACATCACATCTCATGTTATAGGAAGGGTCTCAGGATTGGAATGGGAAGAAGGTGGATATCACATCTCATGCTATAGGAAGAGTCTCAGGTTTGGAAGGGGAAGGAGTTGGATATCCAATCTCATGTTATAGGACTGGTCTCGGGTTTGGTATTAGAAGCATTGAGATATCACATCGCATGCTGTAGGAAGGTTCTCAGGTTTGGAATGGGGAGGAATTGGATATCACATCTCATGTTCATAGGAAGGATCTCAGGTTTGGTATTAGAAGCATTGAGATATCACATCTCATGCTATAGGAATGGTCTCAGGATTGGAATGGGAAGGAGTTGGATATTACACTCTTGCTATAGGAAGGGTCTCATGTTTGGAATGGGAAGGAGTTGGATATCACATATGCTATAGGAAGGGTCTCAGGTTTGGACCGGGAAGGAGTTGGATATCACATCTCATGTTATAGGAAGGGTCTCAGGTTTGGTATAAGCATTGAGATATCACATCTCTGCTATCGGAAGTGTCTCAGGATTGGAATGGGAAGGAGTTGGATATCCCATCTCATGTTATAGGACGGGTCTCAGGTTTGTTATTAGAATTATTGAGATATCATATTGCATGCTGTAGGAAGGGTCTAAGGATTGGAATGGGAAGGACTTGGATATCACATCTCATGCTATAGGTAGGCTCTTAGGTTTGGAAAGGGAAGGAGTTGGATATCACATTTCACGTTAGAGGAAGGATCTCAGGTTTGGTATTAGAGGCATTGAGATATCACATCTCATGCTATAGGAAGAGTCTCAGGATTGGAATGGGAAGGAGTTGGATATCACATCTCATGCTATAGGAAGGGTCTCAGGTTTGGTATAAGCATTGAGATATCACATCTCATGCTATAGGAAGGGTCTCGGGATTGGAATGGGAAGGAGATGGATATCACATTTCATGTTAGAGGTAGGATCTCAGGTTTGGAATTAGAGGCATTGAGATATCACATCTCATGCTATCAGAAGGGTTTCAGGATTGGAATGGGAAGGAGTTGGATATCACATCTCATGCTAAAGGGAGGGTCTCAGGTTTGGAAGCGGGAGGATTTGGAAATCACATCTCATGTTATAGGAAGGATCTCAGGTTTGGTATTAGAAGCATTGAGATATCACATCTCATGCTATCGGAAGTATCTCAGGTTTGGTATTAGAGGCATTGAGATATCACATCTCATGCTATCATAAGGGTCTCAGGATTGGAATGGGAAGGAGTTGGATATCACATCTCATGTTATAGGAAGGATCTCAGGTTTGGTATTAGAAGCATTGAGACATCACATCTCATGCTATAGGAAGGGTCTCAGGATTGGAATGGGAAGGAGTTGGATATCACATCTCATGCTATAGGAAGGGTCTCAGATTTGGTATAAGCATTGAGATATCACATGTCATGCTATAGGAAGGGTCTCAGGATTGGAATGGGAAGGAGTTGTCTATGACATCTCAGGCCATAGGAAGGGTCTCAGGTTTGGTATAAGCATTGAGATATCACATCTCTGCTATCGGAAGGGTCTCAGGATTGGAATGGGAATGAGTTGGATATCCCATCTCATGTTATAGGAAGAGTCTCAGGTTTGGTATTAGAAGCATTGAGATATCCCATCTCATGCTATAGGAAGGGTCTCAGGTTGGAATGGGAAGGAGTTGGATATCACATTTCATGTTATAAGAAGGGTCTCAGGATTGGAATTGGAAGGACTTGGCTATCATATCTCATGCTATAGGAAGGCTCTCAGGTTTGGAAGGGGAAGGAGTTGGATATCACATTTCATGTTAGAGGAACGATCTCAGGTTTGGTATTAGAGGCCTTGAGATATCACATCTCATGCTATAGGAAGGGTCTCAGGATTGGAATGGGAAGGAGTTGGATATCACATCTCAAGCTATAGGAACGGTCTCAGGTTTGGTATAAGCATTGTGATATCACATCTCATGCTATAGGAAGGGTCTCAGGATTGGAATGGGAAGGAGTTGGATATCACATCTCATGCTATAGGAAGGGTCTCAGGTTTGGAATGGGAAGGAGTTGTATATGACATCTCATGCCATAGGAAGGGTCTCAGGTTTGGTATAAGCATTGAGATATCACATCTCATGCTATAGGAAGGGTCTCAGGTTTGGTATAAGCATTGAGATATCACATCTCATGCTATAGGACGGGTCTCAGGTTTGGTATTAGAAGCATTGAGATATCAAGTCTCATGGTATAAGAAGGGTCTCAGAATTGGAATGGGAAGGAGTTGGATATCACACCTCAAGCTATAGGAAGGGTCTCAGGATTGGAATGGGAAGGAGTTTGATATCACATCTCATGCCATAGTATGGGTCTCAGGTTTGGTAGAAGCATTGGGATATCACATCTCATGCTATCGGAAGGGTATCAGTATTGGATTTGGAAGAAGTTGGATATCCCATCTCATGCTATAGGAAGGGTCTCAGGTTGGAATGGGAAGGAGTTGGATATCACATTTCATGTTATAGGAAGGGTCTCAGGATTGGAATGGGAAGGACTTGGATATCATATCTCATGCTATAGGACGGGTCTCAGGTTTGTTATTAGAATCATTGAGATATCATATTGCATGCTGTAGGAAGGGTCTAAGGATTGGAATGGGAAGACTTGGATATCACATCTCATGCTATAGATAGGCTCTTAGGTTTGGAAAGGAAGGAGTTGGATATCACATTTCATGTTAGAGGAAGGATCTCAGGTTTGGTATTAGAAGCATTGAGATATCACATCTCATGCTATAGGAAGGGTCTCAGGATTGGAATGGGAAGTAGTTGGATATCACATCTCATGCTATAGGAAGGGTCTCAGGTTTGGTATAAGCATTGAGATATCACATCTCATGCTATAGGACGGGTCTCAGGATTGGAATGGAAGGAGTTGGATATCACATCTCATGTTATAGGAAGGATCTCAGGTTTGGTATTAGAAGCATTGAGACATCACATCTCATGCTATAGGAAGGGTCTCAGGGTTGGAATGGGAAGGAGTTGGATATCACATCTCATCCAATAGGAAGGGTCTCAGGTTTGGAATGGGAAGGAATTGGATATCACATCTCATGTTATAGGAAGGATCTCAGGTTTGGTATTAGAAGCATTGAGATATCACATCTCATGCTATAGGAAGGGTCTCAGGATTGGAATGTGAAGGATTTGGATATCACATCTCATGCTAAAGGAAGGGTCTCAGGTTTGGTAGAAGCATTGAGATATCACGTCTCTGCTATCGGAAGGGTCTCAGGATTGGATTGGGAAGGAGTTGGATATCCCTTCTCATGCTATAGGAAGGGTCTCAGGATTTGAATGGGAAGGAGTTGGATATCACATCTCATGTTATAGGAAGGGTCTCAGGATTGGAATGGGAAGGATTTGGATATCACATCTCTTCCTATAGGAAGGGTCTCAGGATTGGTATTAGAAGCATTGAGATATCACATCTCATGCTATAGGAAGGGTCTCAGGATTGGAATGGGGAGGACTTGGATGCCACATCTCATGTTATAGGAAGGCTCTCAGGTTTGGAAGGGGAAGGAGTTGGATATCACATTTCATGTTAGAGGAACGATCTCAGGTTTGGTATTAGAGGCCTTGAGATATCACATCTCATGCTATAGGAAGGGTCTCAGGATTAGAATGGGAAGGAGTTGGATATCATATCTCAAGCTATAGGAACGGTCTCAGGTTTGGTATAAGCATTGTGATATCACATCTCATGCTATAGGTAGGCTCTCAGGTTTGGAAAGGGAAGGAGTTGGATATCACATTTCACGTTAGAGGAAGGATCTCAGGTTTGGTATTAGAGGCATTGAGATATCACATCTCATGCTATAGGAAGGGTCTCAGGTTTGGTATAAGCATTGAGATATCACATCTCATGCTATAGGAAGGGTCTCAGGTTTGGAATGGGAAGGAGTTGTATAAGACATCTCATGCCATAGGAAGGGTCTCAGGTTTGGTATAAGCATTGCGATATCACATCACATGCTATAGGAAGGGTCTCAGGATTGGAATGGAAAGGACTTGGATATCACATCTCATGCTATAGGCAGGGTCTCAGGTTTGGAAAGGGAAGGAGATGGATATCACATTTCATGTTAGAGGTAGGATCTCAGGTTTGGTATTAGAGGCATTGAAATATCACATCTCATGCTATCAGAAGGGTCTCAGGATTGGAATGGGAAGGAGTTGGATATCACATCTCATGCTAAAGGGAGGGTCTCAGGTTTGGAAGGGGAAGGATTTGGAAATCACATCTCATGTTATAGGAAGGATCTCAGGTTTGGTATTAGAAGCATTGAGATATCACATCTCATGCTATCGGAAGTATCTCAGGTTTGGTATTAGAGGCATTGAGATATCACATCTCATGCTATCATAAGGGTCTCAGGATTGGAATGGGAAGGAGTTGGATATCATATCTCATGTTATAGGAAGGCTCTCAGGTTTGGAAGGGGAAGGAGTTGGATATCACATTTCATGTTAGAGGAACGATCTCAGGTTTGGTATTAGAGGCCTTGAGATATCAAATCTCATGCTATAGGAAGGGTCTCAGGATTGGAATGGGAAGGAGTTGGATATCACATCTCAAGCTATAGGAACGGTCTCAGGTTTGGTATAAGCATTGTGATATCACATCTCATGCTATAGGAAGGGTCTCAGGATTGGAATGGGAAGGAGTTGGATATCACATCTCATGTTATAGGAAAGATCTCAGGTTTGGTATTAGAAGCATTGCGACATCACATCTCATGTTATAGGAAGGGTCTCAGGATTGGAATGGGAAGAAGTTGGATATCACATCTCATGCTATAGGAAGGGTCTCAGGTTTGGTATAAGCATTGAGATATCACATCTCATGCTATAGGAAGGGTCTCAGGATTGGAATGGGAAGGAGTTGTATATGACATCTCATGCCATAGGAAGGGTCTCAGGTTTGGTATAAGAATTGAGATATCACATCACATGCTATAGGAACGGTCTCAGGTTTGGTATAAGCATTGTGATATCACATCTCATGCTATAGGAAGGGTCTCAGGATTGGAATGGGAAGGAGTTGGATATCACATCTCATGTTATAGGAAAGATCTCAGGTTTGGAATGGAAAGGACTTGGATATCACATCTCATGCTATAGGCAGGGTCTCAGGTTTGGAAAGGGAAGGAGATGGATATCACATTTCATGTTGGAGGTAGGATCTCAGGTTTGGTATTAGAGGCATTGAAATATCACATCTCATGCTATCAGATGGGTCTCAGGATTGGAATGGGAAGGAGTTTGATATCACATCTCATGCTAAAGGGAGGGTCTCAGGTTTGGAAGGGGAAGGATTTGGAAATCACATCTCATGTTATAGGAAGGATCTCAGGTTTGGTATTAGAAGCATTGAGATATCACATCTCATGCTATCGGAAGTATCTCAGGTTTGGTATTAGAGGCATTGAGATATCACATCTCATGCTATCATAAGGGTCTCAGGATTGGAATGGGAAGGAGTTGGATATCACATCTCATGTTATAGGAAGGATCTCAGGTTTGGTATTAGAAGCATTGAGACATCACATCTCATGCTATAGGAAGGGTGTCAGGATTGGAATGGGAAGGAGTTGGATATCACATCTCATGCTATAGGAAGGGTCTCAGATTTGGTATAAGCATTGAGATATCACATCTCATGCTATAGGAAGGGTCTCAGGATTGGAATGGGAAGGAGTTGTATATGACATCTCAGGCCATAGGAAGGGTCTCAGGTTTGGTAAAAGCATTGAGATATCACATCTCTGCTATCGGAAGGGTCTCAGGATTGGAATGGGAAGGAGTTGGATATCCCATCTCATGTTATAGGAAGGGTCTCAGGTTTGGTATTAGAAGCATTGAGACATCACATCTCATGTTATAGGAAGGGTCTCAGGATTGGAATGGGAAGAAGTTGGACATCACATCTCATGCTATAGGAAGGGTCTCAGGTTTGGTATAAGCATTGAGATATCACATCTCATGCTATAGGAAGGGTCTCAGGATTGGAATGGGAAGGAGTTGTATATGACATCTCATGCCATAGGAAGGGTCTCAGGTTTGGTATAAGCATTGAGATATCACATCACATGCTATAGGAAGGGTCTCAGGATTGGAATGGGAAGGACTTGGATATCACATCTCATGCTATAGGCAGGGTCTCAGGTTTGGAAAGGGAAGGAGATGGATATCACATTTCATGTTAGAGGTAGGATCTCAGGTTTGGTATTGGAGGCATTGAAATATCACATCTCATGCTATCAGAAGGGTCTCAGGATTGGAATGGGAAGGAGTTGGATATCACATCTCATGCTAAAGGGAGGGTCTCAGGTTTGGAAGTGGAAGGATTTGGAAATCACATCTCATGTTATAGGAAGGATCTCAGGTTTGGTATTAGAAGCATTGAGATATCACATCTCATGCTATCAGAAGTATCTCAGGTTTGGTATTAGAGGCATTGAGATATCACATCTCATGCTATCATAAGGGTCTCAGGATTGGAATGGGAAGGAGTTGGATATCACATCTCATGTTATAGGAAGGATCTCAGGTTTGGTATTAGAAGAATTGAGACATCACATCTCATGCTATAGGAAGGGTCTCAGGATTGGAATGGGAAGAAGTTGGATATCACATCTCATGCTATAGGAAGGGTCTCAGATTTGGTATAAGCATTGAGATATCACATCTAATGCTATAGGAAGGGTCTCAGGATTGGAATGGGAAGGAGTTGCATATGACATCTCAGGCCATATGAAGGGTCTCAGGTTTGGTATAAGCATTGAGATATCACATCTCTGCTATCGGAAGGGTCTCAGGATTGGAATGGGAAGGAGTTGGATATCCCAAATCATGTTATAGGAAGGGTCTCAGGTTTGGCATTAGAAGCATTGAGATATCACATCTCATGCTATAGGAAGGGTCTCAGGATTGGAATGGGGAGGACTTGGATGCCACATCTCATGTTATAGGAAGGCTCTCAGGTTTGGAAGGGGAAGGAGTTGGATATCACATTTCATGTTAGAGGAACGATCTCAGGTTTGGTATTAGAGGCCTTCAGATATCACATCTCATGCTATAGGAAGGGTCTCAGGATTGGAATGGGAAGGAGTTGGATATCACATCTCAAGCTATAGGAACGGTCTCAGGTTTGGTATAAGCATTGTGATATCACATCTCATGCTATAGGTAGGCTCTCAGGTTTGGAAAGGGAAGGAGTTGGATATCACATTTCACGTTAGAGGAAGGATCTCAGGTTTGGTATTAGAGGCATTGAGATATCACATCTCATGCTATAGGAAGAGTCTCAGGATTGGAATGGGAAGGAGTTGGATATCACATCTCATGCTATAGGAAGGGTCTCAGGTTTGGTATAAGCATTGAGATATCACATCTCATGCTATAGGAAGGGTCTCGGGATTGGAATGGGAAGGAGATGGATATCACATTTCATGTTAGAGGTAGGATCTCAGGTTTGGAATTAGAGGCATTGAGATATCACATCTCATGCTATCAGAAGGGTTTCAGGATTGGAATGGGAAGGAGTTGGATATCACATCTCATGCTAAAGGGAGGGTCTCAGGTTTGGAAGCGGGAGGATTTGGAAATCACATCTCATGTTATAGGAAGGATCTCAGGTTTGGTATTAGAAGCATTGAGATATCACATCTCATGCTATCGGAAGTATCTCAGGTTTGGTATTAGAGGCATTGAGATATCACATCTCATGCTATCATAAGGGTCTCAGGATTGGAATGGGAAGGAGTTGGATATCACATCTCATGTTATAGGAAGGATATCAGGTTTGGTATTAGAAGCATTGAGACATCACATCTCATGCTATAGGAAGGGTCTCAGGATTGGAATGGGAAGGAGTTGGATATCACATCTCATGCTATAGGAAGGGTCTCAGATTTGGTATAAGCATTGAGATATCACATCTCATGCTATAGGAAGGGTCTCAGGATTGGAATGGGAAGGAGTTGTATATCACATCTCGGGCCATAGAAAGGGACTCAGGTTTGGTATAAGCATTGAGATATCACATCTCTGCTATCGGAAGGGTCTCAGGATTGGAATGGGAATGAGTTGGATATCCCATCTCATGTTATAGGAAGAGTCTCAGGTTTGGTATTAGAAGCATTGAGATATCCCATCTCATGCTATAGGAAGGGTCTCAGGTTGGAATGGGAAGGAGTTGGATATCACATTTCATGTTATAGGAAGGGTCTCAGGATTGGAATTGGAAGGACTTGGCTATCATATCTCATGCTATAGGAAGGCTCTCAGGTTTGGAAGGGGAAGGAGTTGGATATCACATTTCATGTTAGAGGAACGATCTCAGGTTTGGTATTAGAGGCCTTGAGATATCACATCTCATGCTATAGGAAGGGTCTCAGGATTGGAATGGGAAGGAGTTGGATATCACATCTCAAGCTATAGGAACGGTCTCAGGTTTGGTATAAGCATTGTGATATCACATCTCATGCTATAGGAAGGGTCTCAGGATTGGAATGGGGAGGAGTTGGATATCACATCTCATGCTATAGGAAGGGTCTCAGGTTTGGTATAAGCATTGAGATATCACATCTCATGCTATAGGAAGGGTCTCAGGTTTGGAATGGGAAGGAGTTGTATATGACATCTCATGCCATAGGAAGGGTCTCCGGTTTGGTATAAGCATTGAGATATCACATCACATGCTATAGGAAGGGTCTCAGGATTGGAATGGAAAGGACTTGGATATCACATCTCATGCTATAGGCAGGGTCTCAGGTTTGGAAAGGGAAGGAGATGGATATCACATTTCATGTTAGAGGTAGGATCTCAGGTTTGGTATTAGAGGCATTGAAATATCACATCTCATGCTATCAGAAGGGTCTCAGGATTGGAATGGGAAGGAGTTGGATATCACATCTCATGCTAAAGGGAGGGTCTCAGGTTTGGAAGGGGAAGGATTTGGTAATCACATTCCATGTTATAGGAAGGATCTCAGGTTTGGTATTAGAAGCATTGAGATATCACATCTCATGCTATCGGAAGTCTCAGGTTTGGTATTAGAGGCATTGAGATATCACATCTCATGCTATCATAAGGGTCTCAGGATTGGAATGGGAAGGAGTTGGATATCACATCTCATGTTATAGGAAGGCTCTCAGGTTTGGAAGGGGAAGGAGTTGGATATCACATTTCATGTTAGAGGAACGATCTCAGGTTTGGTATTAGAGGCCTTGAGATATCACATCTCATGCAATAGGAAGGGTCTCAGGATTGGAATGGGAAGGAGTTGGATATCACATCTCAAGCTATAGGAACGGTCTCAGGTTTGGTATAAGCATTGTGATATCACATCTCATGCTATAGGAAGGGTCTCAGGATTGGAATGGGAAGGAGTTGGATATCACATCTCATGTTATAGGAAAGATCTCAGGTTTGGTATTAGAAGCATTGCGACATCACATCTCATGTTATAGGAAGGGTCTCAGGATTGGAATGGGAAGAAGTTGGATATCACATCTCATGCTATAGGAAGGGTCTCAGGTTTGGTATAAGCATTGAGATATCACATCTCATGCTATAGGAAGGGTCTCAGGATTGGAATGGGAAGGAGTTGTATATGACATCTCATGCCATAGGAAGGGTCTCAGGTTTGGTATAAGAATTGAGATATCACATCACATGCTATAGGAAGGGTCTCAGGATTGGAATGGAAAGGACTTGGATATCACATCTCATGCTATAGGCAGGGTCTCAGGTTTGGAAAGGGAAGGAGATGGATATCACATTTCATGTTAGAGGTAGGATCTCAGGTTTGGTATTAGAGGCATTGAAATATCACATCTCATGCTATCAGATGGGTCTCAGGCTTGGAATGGGAAGGAGTTTGATATCACATCTCATGCTAAAGGGAGGGTCTCAGGTTTGGAAGGGGAAGGATTTGGAAATCACATCTCATGTTATAGGAAGGATCTCAGGTTTGGTATTAGAAGCATTGAGATATCACATCTCATGCTATCGGAAGTATCTCAGGTTTGGTATTAGAGGCATTGAGATATCACATCTCATGCTATCATAAGGGTCTCATGATTGGAATGGGAAGGAGTTGGATATCACATCTCATGTTATAGGAAGGATCTCAGGTTTGGTATTAGAAGCATTGAGACATCACATCTCATGCTATAGGAAGGGTGTCAGGATTGGAATGGGAAGGAGTTGCATATCACATCTCATGCTATAGGAAGGGTCTCAGATTTGGTATAAGCATTGAGATATCACATCTCATGCTATAGGAAGGGTCTCAGGATTGGAATGGGAAGGAGTTGTATATGACATCTCAGGCCATAGGAAGGGTCTCAGGTTTGGTAAAAGCATTGAGATATCACATCTCTGCTATCGGAAGGGTCTCAGGATTGGAATGGGAAGGAGTTGGATATCCCATCTCATGTTATAGGAAGGGTCTCAGGTTTGGTATTAGAAGCATTGAGACATCACATCTCATGTTATAGGAAGGGTCTCAGGATTGGAATGGGAAGAAGTTGGACATCACATCTCATGCTATAGGAAGGGTCTCAGGTTTGGTATAAGCATTGAGATATCACATCTCATGCTATAGGAAGGGTCTCAGGATTGGAATGGGAAGGAGTTGTATATGACATCTCATGCCATAGGAAGGGTCTCAGGTTTGGTATAAGCATTGAGATATCACATCACATGCTATAGGAAGGGTCTCAGGATTGGAATGGGAAGGACTTGGATATCACATCTCATGCTATAGGCAGGGTCTCAGGTTTGGAAAGGGAAGGAGATGGATATCACATTTCATGTTAGAGGTAGGATCTCAGGTTTGGTATTAGAGGCATTGAAATATCACATCTCATGCTATCAGAAGGGTCTCAGGATTGGAATGGGAAGGAGTTGGATATCACATCTCATGCTAAAGGGAGGGTCTCAGGTTTGGAAGTGGAAGGATTTGGAAATCACATCTCATGTTATAGGAAGGATCTCAGGTTTGGTATTAGAAGCATTGAGATATCACATCTCATGCTATCAGAAGTATCTCAGGTTTGGTATTAGAGGCATTGAGATATCACATCTCATGCTATCATAAGGGTCTCAGGATTGGAATGGGAAGGAGTTGGATATCACATCTCATGTTATAGGAAGGATCTCAGGTTTGGTATTAGAAGAATTGAGACATCACATCTCATGCTATAGGAAGGGTCTCAGGATTGGAATGGGAAGAAGTTGGATATCACATCTCATGCTATAGGAAGGGTCTCAGATTTGGTATAAGCATTGAGATATCACATCTAATGCTATAGGAAGGGTCTCAGGATTGGAATGGGAAGGAGTTGCATATGACATCTCAGGCCATAGGAAGGGTCTCAGGTTTGGTATAAGCATTGAGATATCACATCTCTGCTATCGGAAGGGTCTCAGGATTGGAATGGGAAGGAGTTGGATATCCCAAATCATGTTATAGGAAGGGTCTCAGGTTTGGTATTAGAAGCATTGAGATATCACATCTCATGCTATAGGAAGAGTCTCAGGATTGGAATGGGGAGGACTTGGATGCCACATCTCATGTTATAGGAAGGCTCTCAGGTTTGGAAGGGGAAGGAGTTGGATATCACATTTCATGTTAGAGGAACGATCTCAGGTTTGGTATTAGAGGCCTTGAGATTTCACATCTCATGCTATAGGAAGGGTCTCAGGATTGGAATGGGAAGGAGTTGGATATCACATCTCAAGCTATAGGAACGGTCTCAGGTTTGGTATAAGCATTGTGATATCACATCTCATGCTATAGGTAGGCTCTCAGGTTTGGAAAGGGAAGGAGTTGGATATCACATTTCACGTTAGAGGAAGGATCTCAGGTTTGGTATTAGAGGCATTGAGATATCACATCTCATGCTATAGGAAGAGTCTCAGGATTGGAATGGGAAGGAGTTGGATATCACATCTCATGCTATAGGAAGGGTCTCAGGTTTGGTATAAGCATTGAGATATCACATCTCATGCTATAGGAAGGCTCTCGGGATTGGAATGGGAAGGAGATGGATATCACATTTCATGTTAGAGGTAGGATCTCAGGTTTGGAATTAGAGGCATTGAGATATCACATCTCATGCTATCAGAAGGGTTTCAGGATTGGAATGGGAAGGAGTTGGATATCACATCTCATGCTAAAGGGAGGGTCTCAGGTTTGGAAGCGGGAGGATTTGGAAATCACATCTCATGTTATAGGAAGGATCTCAGGTTTGGTATTAGAAGCATTGAGATATCACATCTCATGCTATCGGAAGTATCTCAGGTTTGGTATTAGAGGCATTGAGATATCACATCTCATGCTATCATAAGGGTCTCAGGATTGGAATGGGAAGGAGTTGGATATCACATCTCATGTTATAGGAAGGATATCAGGTTTGGTATTAGAAGCATTGAGACATCACATCTCATGCTATAGGAAGGGTCTCAGGATTGGAATGGGAAGGAGTTGGATATCACATCTCATGCTATAGGAAGGGTCTCAGATTTGGTATAAGCATTGAGATATCACATCTCATGCTATAGGAAGGGTCTCAGGATTGGAATGGGAAGGAGTTGTATATGACATCTCAGGCCATAGGAAGGGTCTCAGGTTTGGTATAAGCATTGAGATATCACATCTCTGCTATCGGAAGGGTCTCAGGATTGGAATGGGAATGAGTTGGATATCCCATCTCATGTTATAGGAAGAGTCTCAGGTTTGGTATTAGAAGCATTGAGATATCCCATCTCATGCTATAGGAAGGGTCTCAGGTTGGAATGGGAAGGAGTTGGATATCACATTTCATGTTATAGGAAGGGTCTCAGGATTGGAATTGGAAGGACTTGGCTATCATATCTCATGCTATAGGAAGGCTCTCAGGTTTGGAAGGGGAAGGAGTTGGATATCACATTTCATGTTAGAGGAACGATCTCAGGTTTGGTATTAGAGGCCTTGAGATATCACATCTCATGCTATAGGAAGGGTCTCAGGATTGGAATGGGAAGGAGTTGGATATCACATCTCAAGCTATAGGAACGGTCTCAGGTTTGGTATAAGCATTGTGATATCACATCTCATGCTATAGGAAGGGTCTCAGGATTGGAATGGGAAGGAGTTGGATATCACATCTCATGTTATAGGAAAGATCTCAGGTTTGGTATTAGAAGCATTGCGACATCACATCTCATGTTATAGGAAGGGTCTCAGGATTGGAATGGGAAGAAGTTGGATATCACATCTCATGCTATAGGAAGGGTCTCAGGTTTGGTATAAGCATTGAGATATCACATCTCATGCTATAGGAAGGGTCTCAGGTTTGGAATGGGAAGGAGTTGTATATGACATCTCATGCCATAGGAAGGGTCTCAGGTTTGGTATAAGCATTGAGATATCACATCACATGCTATAGGAAGGGTCTCAGGATTGGAATGGAAAGGACATGGATATCACATCTCATGCTATAGGCAGGGTCTCAGGTTTGGAAAGGGAAGGAGATGGATATCACATTTCATGTTAGAGGTAAGATCTCAGGTTTGGTATTTGAGGCATTGAAATATCACATCTCATGCTATCAGAAGGGTCTCAGGATTGGAATGGGAAGGAGTTGGATATCACATCTCATGCTAAAGGGAGGGTCTCAGGTTTGGAAGGGGAAGGATTTGGAAATCACATCTCATGTTATAGGAAGGATCTCAGGTTTGGTATTAGAAGCATTGAGATATCACATCTCATGCTATCGGAAGTATCTCAGGTTTGGTATTAGAGGCATTGAGATATCACATCTCATGCTATCATAAGGGTCTCAGGATTGGAATGGGAAGGAGTTGGATATCACATCTCATGTTATAGGAAGGCTCTCAGGTTTGGAAGGGGAAGGAGTTGGATATCACATTTCATGTTAGAGGAACGATCTCAGGTTTGGTATTAGAGGCCTTGCGATATCACATCTCATGCTATAGGAAGGGTCTCAGGATTGGAATGGGAAGGAGTTGGATATCACATCTCAAGCTATAGGAACGGTCTCAGGTTTGGTATAAGCATTGTGATATCACATCTCATGCTATAGGAAGGGTCTCAGGATTGGAATGGGAAGGAGTTGGATATCACATCTCATGTTATAGGAAAGATCTCAGGTTTGGTATTAGAAGCATTGCGACATCACATCTCATGTTATAGGAAGGGTCTCAGGATTGGAATGGGAAGAAGTTGGATATCACATCTCATGCTATAGGAAGGGTCTCAGGTTTGGTATAAGCATTGAGATATCACATCTCATGCTATAGGAAGGGTCTCAGGATTGGAATGGGAAGGAGTTGTATATGACATCTCATGCCATAGGAAGGGTCTCAGGTTTGGTATAAGAATTGAGATATCACATCACATGCTATAGGAAGGGTCTCAGGATTGGAATGGAAAGGACTTGGATATCACATCTCATGCTATAGGCAGGGTCTCAGGTTTGAAAAGGGAAGGAGATGGATATCACATTTCATTTTAGAGGTAGGATCTCAGGTTTGGTATTAGAGGCATTGAAATATCACATCTCATGCTATCAGATGGGTCTCAGGACTGGAATGGGAAGGAGTTTGATATCACATCTCATGCTAAAGGGAGGGTCTCAGGTTTGGAAGGGGAAGGATTTGGAAATCACATCTCATGTTATAGGAAGGATCTCAGGTTTGGTATTAGAAGCATTGAGATATCACATCTCATGCTATCGGAAGTATCTCAGGTTTGGTATTAGAGGCATTGAGATATCACATCTCATGCTATCATAAGGGTCTCAGGATTGGAATGGGAAGGAGTTGGATATCACATCTCATGTTATAGGAAGGATCTCAGGTTTGGTATTAGAAGCATTGAGACATCACATCTCATGCTATAGGAAGGGTCTCAGGATTGGAATGGGAAGGAGTTGGATATCACATCTCATGCTATAGGAAGGGTCTCAGATTTGGTATAAGCATTGAGATATCACATCTCATGCTATAGGAAGGGTCTCAGGATTGGAATGGGAAGGACTTGGGTATCACATCTCATGCTATAGGGAGGGTCTCAAGTTTGATATTAGAAGCATTGAGATATCCCATCTCATGCTATAGGAAGGGTCTCAGGATTGGAATGGGAAGGAGTTGGATATCACATCTCAAGCTTTAGGAAGGGTCTCAGGTTTGGTATAAGCATTGAGATAGCACATCTCATGCTATAGGAAGGGTCTCAGGATTGGAATGGGAAGGAGTTGGATATTACATCTCATGTTATAGGAAAGATCTCAGGTTTGGTATTAGAAGCATTGAGACATCACATCTCATGTTATAGGAAGGGTCTCAGGATTGGAATGGGAAGAAGTTGGATATCACATCTCATGCTATAGGAAGGGTCTCAGGTTTGAAACGGGAAGGAGTTGGATATCACATCTCATGTTATAGGACGGGTCTCAGGTTTGTTATTAGAATCATTGAGATATCATATTGCATGCTGTAGGAAGGGTCTAAGGATTGGAATGGGAAGGACTTGGATATCACATCTCATGCTATAGGTAGGCTCTCAGGTTTGGAAAGGGAAGGAGTTCGATATCACATTTCATGTTAGAGGAAGGATCTCAGGTTTGGTATTAGAGGCATTGAGATATCACATATCATGCTATAGGAAGGGTCTCAGGATTGGAATGGGAAGGAGTTGGATATCACATCTCAAGCTTTAGGAAGGGTCTCAGGTTTGGTATAAGCATTGAGATAGCACATCTCATGCTATAGGAAGGGTCTCAGGATTGGAATGGGATGGAGTTGGATATTACATCTCATGTTATAGGAAAGATCTCAGGTTTGGTATTAGAAGCATTGAGACATCACATCTCATGTTATAGGAATGGTCTCAGGATTGGAATGGGAAGAAGTTGGATATCACATCTCATGCTATAGGAAGGGTCTCAGGTTTGGAAGGGGAAGGAGTTGGATATCCAATCTCATGTTATAGGACTGGTCTCAGGTTTGGTATTAGAAGCATTGAGATATCACATCGCATGCTGTAGGAAGGTTCTCAGGTTTGGTATTAGAAGCATTGAGACATCACATCTCATGCTATAGGAAGGGTCTCAGGATTGGAATGGGAAGGAGTTGGATATCACATCTCATGTTATAGGAAGGATCTCAGGTTTGGTATTAGAAGCATTGAGACATCACATCTCATGCTATAGGAAGGGCCTCAGGATTGGAATGGGAAGGAGTTGGATATCACATCTCATGCTATAGGAAGGGTCTCAGATTTGGTATAAGCATCGAGATATCACATCTCATGCTATAGGAAGGGTCTCGGGATTGGAATGGGAAGGAGTTGGATATCACATCTCATGCCATAGGAAGGGTCTTAGGTTTGGTATAAGCATTGAGATATCACATCTCTGCTATTGGAAGGGTCTCAGGATTGGAATGGGAAGGAGTTGGATATCCCATCTCATGTTATAGGAAGAGTCTCAGGTTTGGTATTAGAAGCATTGAGATATCACATCTCATGCTATAGGAAGTGTCTCAGGATTGGAATGGGAAGGACTTGGGTATCACATCTCATGCTATAGGGAGGGTCTCAAGTTTGATATTAGAAGCATTGAGATATCACATCTCATGCTATAGGAAGGGTTTCAGGATTGGAATGGGAAGGAGTTGGATATTACATCTCATTCTATAGGAAGGGTCTCAGGTTTGGTATAAGCAGTGAGATATCACATCTCATGCTATAGGAAGTGTCTCAGGATTGGAATGGGAAGGAGTTGGATATCACATCTCATGTTATAGGAAGGATCTCAGGTTTGGTATAAGCATTGAGATATCACATCTCTGCTATCGGAAGGGTCTCAGGATTGGAATGGGAAGGAGTTGGATATTCCCATCTCATGTTATAGGAAGGGTCTCAGGTTTGGTATTAGAAGCATTGAGATATCCCATCTCATGATATAGGAAGGGTCTCAGGATTGGAATGGGAAGGACTTGGATATCATATCTCATGCTATAGGAAGGCTCTCAGGTTTGGAAGGGGAAGGAGTTGGATATCACATTTCATATTAGAGGAAGGATCTCAGGTTTGGTATTAGAGGCCTTGAGATATCACATCTCATGCTATAGGAAGGGTCTCAGGATTGGAATGGGAAGGAGTTGGATATCACATCTCAAGCTATAGGAACGGTCTCAGGTTTTGTATAAGCATTGTGATATCACATCTCATACTATAGGAAGGGTCTCAGGATTGGAATGGGAAGGAGTTGGATATCACATCTCATGTTATAGGAAAGATCTC
Organism: Ambystoma mexicanum; assembly: GCF_040938575.1. Lineage (NCBI taxonomy): Eukaryota > Metazoa > Chordata > Amphibia > Caudata > Ambystomatidae > Ambystoma > Ambystoma mexicanum. The sequence continues at coordinate 2,396,738 of NW_027182510.1, read as the reverse complement.
AGGTTTGGTATTAGAAGCATTGAGACATCACATCTCATGTTATAGGAAGGGTCTCAGGATTGGAATGGGAAGAAGTTGGATATCACATCTCATGCTATAGGAAGGGTCTCAGGTTTGGTATAAGCATTGAGATATCACATCTCATGCTATATGAAGGGTCTCAGGATTGGAATGGGAAGGAGTTGTATATGACATCTCATGCCATAGGAAGGGTCTCAGGTTTGGTATAAGCATTGAGATATCACATCACATGCTATAGGAAGGGTCTCAGGATTGGAATGGGAAGGACTTGGATATCACATCTCATGCTAAAGGCAGGGTCTCAGGTTTGGAAAGGGAAGGAGATGGATATCACATTTCATGTTAGAGGTAGGATCTCAGGTTTGGAATTAGAGGCATTGAGATATCACATATCATGCTATCAGAAGGGTCTCAGGATTGGAATGGGAAGGAGTTGGATATCACATCTCATGCTAAAGGGAGGGTCTCAGGTTTGGAAGCGGGAGGATTTGGAAATCACATCTCATGTTATAGGAAGGATCTCAGGTTTGGTATTCGAAGCATTGAGATATCACATCTCATGCTATCGGAAGTATCTCAGGTTTGGTATTAGAGGCATTGAGATATCACATCTCATGCTATCATAAGGGTCTCAGGATTGGAATGGGAAGGAGTTGGATATCACATCTCATGTTATAGGAAGGATCTCAGGTTTGGTATTAGAAGCATTGAGACATCACATCTCATGCTATAGGAAGGGTCTCAGGATTGGAATGGGAAGGAGTTGGATATCACATCTCATGCTATAGGAAGGGTCTCAGATTTGGTATAAGCATTGAGATATCACATCTCATGCTATAGGAAGGGTCTCAGGATTGGAATGGGAAGGAGTTGTATATGACATCTCAGGCCATAGGAAGGGTCTCAGGTTTGGTATAAGCATTGAGATATCACATCTCTGCTATCGGAAGGGTCTCAGGATTGGAATGGGAATGAGTTGGATATCCCATCTCATGTTATAGGAAGAGTCTCAGGTTTGTTATTAGAAGCATTGAGATATCCCATCTCATGCTATAGGAAGGGTCTCAGGTTGGAATGGGAAGGAGTTGGATATCACATTTCATGTTATAGGAAGGGTCTCAGGATTGGAATTGGAAGGACTTGGCTATCATATCTCATGCTATAGGAAGGCTCTCAGGTTTGGAAGGGGAAGGAGTTGGATATCACATTTCATGTTAGAGGAACGATCTCAGGTTTGGTATTAGAGGCCTTGAGATATCACATCTCATGCTATAGGAAGGGTCTCAGGATTGGAATGGGAAGGAGTTGGATATCACATCTCAAGCTATAGGAAAGATCTCAGGTTTGGTATTAGAAGCATTGCGACATCACATCTCATGTTATAGGAAGGGTCTCAGGATTGGAATGGGAAGAAGTTGGATATCACATCTCATGCTATAGGAAGGGTCTCAGGTTTGGTATAAGCATTGAGATATCACATCTCATGCTATAGGAAGGGTCTCAGGTTTGGAATGGGAAGGAGTTGTATATGACATCTCATGCCATAGGAAGGGTCTCAGGTTTGGTATAAGCATTGAGATATCACATCACATGCTATAGGAAGGGTCTCAGGATTGGAATGGAAAGGACTTGGATATCACATCTCATGCTATAGGCAGGGTCTCAGGTTTGGAAAGGGAAGGAGATGGATATCACATTTCATGTTAGAGGTAGGATCTCAGGTTTGGTATTTGAGGCATTGAAATATCACATCTCATGCTATCAGAAGGGTCTCAGGATTGGAATGGGAAGGAGTTGGATATCACATCTCATGCTAAAGGGAGGGTCTCAGGTTTGGAAGGGGAAGGATTTGGAAATCACATCTCATGTTATAGGAAGGATCTCAGGTTTGGTATTAGAAGCATTGAGATATCACATCTTATGCTATCGGAAGTATCTCAGGTTTGGTATTAGAGGCATTGAGATATCACATCTCATGCTATCATAAGGGTCTCAGGATTGGAATGGGAAGGAGTTGGATATCACATCTCATGTTATAGGAAGGCTCTCAGGTTTGGAAGGGGAAGGAGTTGGATATCACATTTCATGTTAGAGGAACAATCTCAGGTTTGGTATTAGAGGCCTTGCGATATCACATCTCATGCTATAGGAAGGGTCTCAGGATTGGAATGGGAAGGAGTTGGATATCACATCTCAAGCTATAGGAACGGTCTCAGGTTTGGTATAAGCATTGTGATATCACATCTCATGCTATAGGAAGGGTCTCAGGATTGGAATGGGAAGGAGTTGGATATCACATCTCATGTTATAGGAAAGATCTCAGGTTTGGTATTAGAAGCATTGCGACATCACATCTCATGTTATAGGAAGGGTCTCAGGATTGGAATGGGAAGAAGTTGGATATCACATCTCATGCTATAGGAAGGGTCTCAGGTTTGGTATAAGCATTGAGATATCACATCTCATGCTATAGGAAGGGTCTCAGGATTGGAATGGGAAGGAGATGTATATGACATCTCATGCCATAGGAAGGGTCTCAGGTTTGGTATAAGAATTGAGATATCACATCACATGCTATAGGAAGGGTCTCAGGATTGGAATGGAAAGGACTTGGATATCACATCTCATGCTATAGGCAGGGTCTCAGGTTTGAAAAGGGAAGGAGATGGATATCACATTTCATTTTAGAGGTAGGATCTCAGGTTTGGTATTAGAGGCATTGAAATATCACATCTCATGCTATCAGATGGGTCTCAGGACTGGAATGGGAAGGAGTTTGATATCACATCTCATGCTAAAGGGAGGGTCTCAGGTTTGGAAGGGGAAGGATTTGGAAATCACATCTCATGTTATAGGAAGGATCTCAGGTTTGGTATTAGAAGCATTGAGATATCACATCTCATGCTATCGGAAGTATCTCAGGTTTGGTATTAGAGGCATTGAGATATCACATCTCATGCTATCATAAGGGTCTCAGGATTGGAATGGGAAGGAGTTGGATATCACATCTCATGCTATAGGAAGGGTCTCAGATTTGGTATAAGCATTGAGATATCACATCTCATGCTATAGGAAGGGTCTCAGGATTGGAATGGGAAGGACTTGGGTATCACATCTCATGCTATAGGGAGGGTCTCAAGTTTGATATTAGAAGCATTGAGATATCACATCTCATGCTATAGGAAGGGTCTCAGGATTGGAATGGGAAGGAGTTGGATATCACATCTCAAGCTTTAGGAAGGGTCTCAGGTTTGGTATAAGCATTGAGATAGCACATCTCATGCTATAGGAAGGGTCTCAGGATTGGAATGGGAAGGAGTTGGATATTACATCTCATGTTATAGGAAAGATCTCAGGTTTGGTATTAGAAGCATTGAGACATCACATCTCATGTTATAGGAAGGGTCTCAGGATTGGAATGGGAAGAAGTTGGATATCACATCTCATGCTATAGGAAGGGTCTCAGGTTTGAAACGGGAAGGAGTTGGATATCACATCTCATGTTATAGGACGGGTCTCAGGTTGGTTATTAGAATCATTGAGATATCATATTGCATGCTGTAGGAAGGGTCTAAGGATTGGAATGGGAAGGACTTGGATATCACATCTCATGCTATAGGTAGGCTCTCAGGTTTGGAAAGGGAAGGAGTTCGATATCACATTTCATGTTAGAGGAAGGATCTCAGGTTTGGTATTAGAGGCATTGAGATATCACATATCATGCTATAGGAAGGGTCTCAGGATTGGAATGGGAAGGAGTTGGATATCACATCTCAAGCTTTAGGAAGGGTCTCAGGTTTGGTATAAGCATTGAGATAGCACATCTCATGCTATAGGAAGGGTCTCAGGATTGGAATGGGATGGAGTTGGATATTACATCTCATGTTATAGGAAAGATCTCAGGTTTGGTATTAGAAGCATTGAGACATCACATCTCATGTTATAGGAAGGGTCTCAGGATTGGAATGGGAAGAAGTTGGATATCACATCTCATGCTATAGGAAGGGTCTCAGGTTTGGAAGGGGAAGGAGTTGGATATCCAATCTCATGTTATAGGACTGGTCTCAGGTTTGGTATTAGAAGCATTGAGATATCACATCGCATGCTGTAGGAAGGTTCTCAGGTTTGGTATTAGAAGCATTGAGACATCACATCTCATGCTATAGGAAGGGTCTCAGGATTGGAATGGGAAGGAGTTGGATATCACATCTCATGTTATAGGAAGGATCTCAGGTTTGGTATTAGAAGCATTGAGACATCACATCTCATGCTATAGGAAGGGCCTCAGGATTGGAATGGGAAGGAGTTGGATATCACATCTCATGCTATAGGAAGGGTCTCAGATTTGGTATAAGCATCGAGATATCACATCTCATGCTATAGGAAGGGTCTCGGGATTGGAATGGGAAGGAGTTGGATATCACATCTCATGCCATAGGAAGGGTCTTAGGTTTGGTATAAGCATTGAGATATCACATCTCTGCTATTGGAAGGGTCTCAGGATTGGAATGGGAAGGAGTTGGATATCCCATCTCATGTTATAGGAAGAGTCTCAGGTTTGGTATTAGAAGCATTGAGATATCACATCTCATGCTATAGGAAGTGTCTCAGGATTGGAATGGGAAGGACTTGGGTATCACATCTCATGCTATAGGGAGGGTCTCAAGTTTGATATTAGAAGCATTGAGATATCACATCTCATGCTATAAGAAGGGTTTCAGGATTGGAATGGGAAGGAGTTGGATATCACATCTCATTCTATAGGAAGGGTCTCAGGTTTGGTATAAGCAGTGAGATATCACATCTCATGCTATAGGAAGTGTCTCAGTATTGGAATGGGAAGGAGTTGGATATCACATCTCATGTTATAGGAAGGATCTCAGGTTTGGTATAAGCATTGAGATATCACATCTCTGCTATCGGAAGGGTCTCAGGATTGGAATGGGAAGGAGTTGGATATTCCCATCTCATGTTATAGGAAGGGTCTCAGGTTTGGTATTAGAAGCATTGAGATATCCCATCTCATGATATAGGAAGGGTCTCAGGATTGGAATGGGAAGGACTTGGATATCATATCTCATGCTATAGGAAGGCTCTCAGGTTTGGAAGGGGAAGGAGTTGGATATCACATTTCATATTAGAGGAAGGATCTCAGGTTTGGTATTAGAGGCCTTGAGATATCACATCTCATGCTATAGGAAGGGTCTCAGGATTGGAATGGGAAGGAGTTGGATATCACATCTCAAGCTATAGGAACGGTCTCAGGTTTTGTATAAGCATTGTGATATCACATCTCATACTATAGGAAGGGTCTCAGGATTGGAATGGGAAGGAGTTGGATATCACATCTCATGTTATAGGAAAGATCTCAGGTTTGGTATTAGAAGCATTGAGACATCACATCTCATGTTATAGGAAGGGTCTCAGGATTGGAATGGCAAGAAGTTGGATATCACATCTCATGCTATAGGAAGGGTCTCAGGTTTGGTATAAGCATTGAGATATCACATCTCATGCTATAGGAAGGGTCTCAGGATTGGAATGGGAAGGAGTTGTATATGACATCTCATGCCATAGGAAGGGTCTCAGGTTTGGTATAAGCATTGAGATATCACATCACATGCTATAGGAAGGGTCTCAGGATTGGAATGGGAAGGACTTGGATATCACATCTCATGCTAAAGGCAGGGTCTCGGGTTTGGAAAGGGAAGGAGATGGATATCACATTTCATGTTAGAGGTAGGATCTCAGGTTTGGAATTAGAGGCATTGAGATATCACATCTCATGCTATCAGAAGGGTCTCAGGATTGGAATGGGAAGGAGTTGGATATCACATCTCATGCTAAAGGGAGGGTCTCAGGTTTGGAAGCGGGAGGATTTGGAAATCACATCTCATGTTATAGGAAGGATCTCAGGTTTGGTATTCGAAGCATTGAGATATCACATCTCATGCTATCGGAAGTATCTCAGGTTTGGTATTAGAGGCATTGAGATATCACATCTCATGCTATCATAAGGGTCTCAGGATTGGAATGGGAAGGAGTTGGATATCACATCTCATGTTATAGGAAGGATCTCAGGTTTGGTATTAGAAGCATTGAGACATCACATCTCATGCTATAGGAAGGGTCTCAGGATTGGAATGGGAAGGAGTTGGATATCACATCTCATGCTATAGGAAGGGTCTCAGATTTGGTATAAGCATTGAGATATCACATCTCATGCTATAGGAAGGGTCTCAGGATTGGAATGGGAAGGAGTTGTATATGACATCTCAGGCCATAGGAAGGGTCTCAGGTTTGGTATAAGCATTGAGATATCACATCTCTGCTATTGGAAGGGTCTCAGGATTGGAATGGGAATGAGTTGGATATCCCATCTCATGTTATAGGAAGAGTCTCAGGTTTGTTATTAGAAGCATTGAGATATCCCATCTCATGCTATAGGAAGGGTCTCAGGTTGGAATGGGAAGGAGTTGGATATCACATTTCATGTTATAGGAAGGGTCTCAGGATTGGAATTGGAAGGACTTGGCTATCATATCTCATGCTATAGGAAGGCTCTCAGGTTTGGAAGGGGAAGGAGTTGGATATCTCATTTCATGTTAGAGGAACGATCTCAGGTTTGGTATTAGAGGCCTTGAGATATCACATCTCATGCTATAGGAAGGGTGTCAGGATTGGAATGGGAAGGAGTTGGATATCACATCTCAAGCTATAGGAACGGTCTCAGGTTTGGTATAAGCATTGTGATATCACATCTCATGCTATAGGAAGGGTCTCAGGATTGGAATGGGAAGGAGTTGGATATCACATCTCATGTTATAGGAAAGATCTCAGGTTTGGTATTAGAAGCATTGCGACATCACATCTCATGTTATAGGAAGGGTCTCAGGATTGGAATGGGAAGAAGTTGGATATCACATCTCATGCTATAGGAAGGGTCTCAGGTTTGGTATAAGCATTGAGATATCACATCTCATGCTATAGGAAGGGTCTCAGGTTTGGAATGGGAAGGAGTTGTATATGACATCTCATGCCATAGGAAGGGTCTCAGGTTTGGTATAAGCATTGAGATATCACATCACATGCTATAGGAAGGGTCTCAGGATTGGAATGGAAAGGACTTGGATATCACATCTCATGCTATAGGCAGGGTCTCAGGTTTGGAAAGGGAAGGAGATGGATATCACATTTCATGTTAGAGGTAGGATCTCAGGTTTGGTATTTGAGGCATTGAAATATCACATCTCATGCTATCAGAAGGGTCTCAGGATTGGAATGGGAAGGAGTTGGATATCACATCTCATGCTAAAGGGAGGGTCTCAGGTTTGGAAGGGGAAGGATTTGGAAATCACATCTCATGTTATAGGAAGGATCTCAGGTTTGGTATAAGCATTGTGATATCACATCTCATGCTATAGGAAGGGTCTCAGGATTGGAATGGGAAGGAGTTGGATATCACATCTCATGTTATAGGAAAGATCTCAGGTTTGGTATTAGAAGCATTGCGACATCACATCTCATGTTATAGGAAGGGTCTCAGGATTGGAATGGGAAGAAGTTGGATATCACATCTCATGCTATAGGAAGGGTCTAAGGTTTGGTATAAGCATTGAGATATCACATCTCATGCTATAGGAAGGGTCTCAGGATTGGAATGGGAAGGAGTTGTATATGACATCTCATGCCATAGGAAGGGTCTCAGGTTTGGTATAAGAATTGAGATATCACATCACATGCTATAGGAAGGGTCTCAGGATTGGAATGGAAAGGACTTGGATATCACATCTCATGCTATAGGCAGGGTCTCAGGTTTGAAAAGGGAAGGAGATGGATATCACATTTCATGTTAGAGGTAGGATCTCAGGTTTGGTATTAGAGGCATTGAAATATCACATCTCATGCTATCAGATGGGTCTCAGGACTGGAATGGGAAGGAGTTTGATAACACATCTCATGCTAAAGGGAGGGTCTCAGGTTTGGAAGGGGAAGGATTTGGAAATCACATCTCATGTTATAGGAAGGATCTCAGGTTTGGTATTAGAAGCATTGAGATATCACATCTCATGCTATCGGAAGTATCTCAGGTTTGGTATTAGAGGCATTGAGATATCACATCTCATGCTATCATAAGGGTCTCAGGATTGGAATGGGAAGGAGTTGGATATCACATCTCATGTTATAGGAAGGATCTCAGGTTTGGTATTAGAAGCATTGAGACATCACATCTCATGCTATAGGAAGGGTCTCAGTTTTGGAATGGGAAGGAGTTGGATATCACATCTCATGCTATAGGAAGGGTCTCAGATTTGGTATAAGCATTGAGATATCACATCTCAAGCTATAGGAAGGGTCTCAGGATTGGAATGGGAAGGAGTTGTATATGACATCTCAGGCCATAGGAAGGGTCTCAGGCTTGGTAAAAGCATTGAGATATCACATCTCTGCTATCGGAAGGGTCTCAGGATTGGAATGGGAAGGAGTTGGATATCCCATCTCATGTTATAGGAAGGGTCTCAGGTTTGGTATTAGAAGCATTGAGACATCACATCTCATGTTATAGGAAGGGTCTCAGGATTGGAATGGGAAGGAGTTGGATATCACATCTCATGCTATAGGAAGGGTCTCAGGTTTGGTATTAGAAGCATTGAGATATCACATCACATGCTATAGGAAGGGTCTCAGGATTGGAATGGGAAGGAGTTGGATATCACATCTCATGCTAAAGGGAGGGTCTCAGGTTTGGAAGCGGGAGGATTTGGAAATCACATCTCATGTTATAGGAAGGATCTCAGGTTTGGTATTCGAAGCATTGAGATATCACATCTCATGCTATCGGAAGTATCTCAGGTTTGGTATTAGAGGCATTGAGATATCACATCTCATGCTATCATAAGGGTCTCAGGATTGGAATGGGAAGGAGTTGGATATCACATCTCATGTTATAGGAAGGATCTCAGGTTTGGTATTAGAAGCATTGAGACATCACATCTCATGCTATAGGAAGGGTCTCAGGATTGGAATGGGAAGGAGTTGGATATCACATCTCATGCTATAGGAAGGGTCTCAGATTTGGTATAAGCATTGAGATATCACATCTCATGCTATAGGAAGGGTCTCAGGATTGGAATGGGAAGGAGTTGTATATGACATCTCAGGCCATAGGAAGGGTCTCAGGTTTGGTATAAGCATTGAGATATCACATCTCTGCTATTGGAAGGGTCTCAGGATTGGAATGGGAATGAGTTGGATATCCCATCTCATGTTATAGGAAGAGTCTCAGGTTTGTTATTAGAAGCATTGAGATATCCCATCTCATGCTATAGGAAGGGTCTCAGGTTGGAATGGGAAGGAGTTGGATATCACATTTCATGTTATAGGAAGGGTCTCAGGATTGGAATTGGAAGGACTTGGCTATCATATCTCATGCTATAGGAAGGCTCTCAGGTTTGGAAGGGGAAGGAGTTGGATATCACATTTCATGTTAGAGGAACGATCTCAGGTTTGGTATTAGAGGCCTTGAGATATCACATCTCATGCTATAGGAAGGGTGTCAGGATTGGAATGGGAAGGAGTTGGATATCACATCTCAAGCTATAGGAACGGTCTCAGGTTTGGTATAAGCATTGTGATATCACATCTCATGCTATAGGAAGGGTCTCAGGATTGGAATGGGAAGGAGTTGGATATCACATCTCATGTTATAGGAAAGATCTCAGGTTTGGTATTAGAAGCATTGCGACATCACATCTCATGTTATAGGAAGGGTCTCAGGATTGGAATGGGAAGAAGTTGGATATCACATCTCATGCTATAGGAAGGGTCTCAGGTTTGGTATAAGCATTGAGATATCACATCTCATGCTATAGGAAGGGTCTCAGGTTTGGAATGGGAAGGAGTTGTATATGACATCTCATGCCATAGGAAGGGTCTCAGGTTTGGTATAAGCATTGAGATATCACATCACATGCTATAGGAAGGGTCTCAGGATTGGAATGGAAAGGACTTGGATATCACATCTCATGCTATAGGCAGGGTCTCAGGTTTGGAAAGGGAAGGAGATGGATATCACATTTCATGTTAGAGGTAGGATCTCAGGTTTGGTATTTGAGGCATTGAAATATCACATCTCATGCTATCAGAAGGGTCTCAGGATTGGAATGGGAAGGAGTTGGATATCACATCTCATGCTAAAGGGAGGGTCTCAGGTTTGGAAGGGGAAGGATTTGGAAATCACATCTCATGTTATAGGAAGGATCTCAGGTTTGGTATAAGCATTGTGATATCACATCTCATGCTATAGGAAGGGTCTCAGGATTGGAATGGGAAGGAGTTGGATATCACATCTCATGTTATAGGAAAGATCTCAGGTTTGGTATTAGAAGCATTGCGACATCACATCTCATGTTATAGGAAGGGTCTCAGGATTGGAATGGGAAGAAGTTGGATATCACATCTCATGCTATAGGAAGGGTCTAAGGTTTGGTATAAGCATTGAGATATCACATCTCATGCTATAGGAAGGGTCTCAGGATTGGAATGGGAAGGAGTTGTATATGACATCTCATGCCATAGGAAGGGTCTCAGGTTTGGTATAAGAATTGAGATATCACATCACATGCTATAGGAAGGGTCTCAGGATTGGAATGGAAAGGACTTGGATATCACATCTCATGCTATAGGCAGGGTCTCAGGTTTGAAAAGGGAAGGAGATGGATATCACATTTCATGTTAGAGGTAGGATCTCAGGTTTGGTATTAGAGGCATTGAAATATCACATCTCATGCTATCAGATGGGTCTCAGGACTGGAATGGGAAGGAGTTTGATAACACATCTCATGCTAAAGGGAGGGTCTCAGGTTTGGAAGGGGAAGGATTTGGAAATCACATCTCATGTTATAGGAAGGATCTCAGGTTTGGTATTAGAAGCATTGAGATATCACATCTCATGCTATCGGAAGTATCTCAGGTTTGGTATTAGAGGCATTGAGATATCACATCTCATGCTATCATAAGGGTCTCAGGATTGGAATGGGAAGGAGTTGGATATCACATCTCATGTTATAGGAAGGATCTCAGGTTTGGTATTAGAAGCATTGAGACATCACATCTCATGCTATAGGAAGGGTCTCAGTTTTGGAATGGGAAGGAGTTGGATATCACATCTCATGCTATAGGAAGGGTCTCAGATTTGGTATAAGCATTGAGATATCACATCTCAAGCTATAGGAAGGGTCTCAGGATTGGAATGGGAAGGAGTTGTATATGACATCTCAGGCCATAGGAAGGGTCTCAGGCTTGGTAAAAGCATTGAGATATCACATCTCTGCTATCGGAAGGGTCTCAGGATTGGAATGGGAAGGAGTTGGATATCCCATCTCATGTTATAGGAAGGGTCTCAGGTTTGGTATTAGAAGCATTGAGACATCACATCTCATGTTATAGGAAGGGTCTCAGGATTGGAATGGGAAGGAGTTGGATATCACATCTCATGCTATAGGAAGGGTCTCAGGTTTGGTATTAGAAGCATTGAGATATCACATCACATGCTATAGGAAGGGTCTCAGGATTGGAATGGGAAGGAGTTGTATATCACATCTCATGCTATAGGCAGGGTCTCAGGTTTGGAAAGGGAAGGAGATGGATATCACATTTCATGTTAGAGGTAGGATCTCAGGTTTGGTATTAGAGGCATTGAAATATCACATCTCATGCTATCAGAAGGGTCTCAGGATTGGAATGGGAAGGAGTTGGATATCACATCTCATGCTAAAGGGAGGGTCTCAGGTTTGGAAGTGGAAGGATTTGGAAATCACATCTCATGTTATAGGAAGGATCTCAGGTTTGGTATTAGAAGCATTGAGATATCACATCTCATGCTATCAGAAGTATCTCAGGTTTGGTATTAGAGGCATTGAGATATCACATCTCATGCTATCATAAGGGTCTCAGGATTGGAATGGGAAGAAGTTGGATATCACATCTCATGTTATAGGAAGGGTCTCAGATTTGGTATAAGCATTGAGATATCACATCTAATGCTATAGGAAGGGTCTCAGGATTGGAATGGGAAGGAGTTGCATATGACATCTCAGGCCATAGGAAGGGTCTCAGGTTTGGTATAAGCATTGAGATATCACATCTCTGCTATCGGAAGGGTCTCAGGATTGGAATGGGAAGGAGTTGGATATCCCAAATCATGTTATAGGAAGGGTCTCAGGTTTGGTATTAGAAGCATTGAGATATCACATCTCATGCTATAGGAAGGGTCTCAGGATTGGAATGGGGAGGACTTGGATGTCACATCTCATGTTATAGGAAGGCTCTCAGGTTTGGAAGGGGAAGGAGTTGGATATCACATTTCATGTTAGAGGAACGATCTCAGGTTTGGTATTAGAGGCCTTGAGATATCACATCTCATGCTATAGGAAGGGTCTCAGGATTGGAATGGGAGTTGGATATCACATCTCATGCTATAGGAAGGGTCTCAGGTTTGGTATAAGAATTGAGATATCACATCTCATGCTATAGGAAGGGTCTCAGGATTGGAATGGGAAGGAGTTGTATATGACATCTCATGCCATAGGAAGGGTCTCAGGTTTGGTATAAGCATTGAGATATCACATCACATGCTATAGGCAGGGTCTCAGGTTTGGAAAGGGAAGGAGATGGATATCACATTTCATGTTAGAGGTAGGATCTCAGGTTTGGTATTAGAGGCATTGAAATATCACATCTCATGCTATCAGATGGGTCTCAGGATTGGAATGGGAAGGAGTTGGATATCACATCTCATGCTAAAGGGAGGGTCTCAGGTTTGGAAGGGGAAGGATTTGGAAATCACATCTCATGTTATAGGAAGGATCTCAGGTTTGGTATTAGAAGCATTGAGATATCACATCTCATGCTATCGGAAGTATCTCAGGTTTGGTATTAGAGGAATTGAGATATCACATCTCATGCTATCATAAGGGTCTCAGGATTGGAATGGGAAGGAGTTGGATATCACATCTCATGTTATAGGAAGGATCTCAGGTTTGGTATTAGAAGCATTGAGACATCACATCTCATGCTATAGGAAGGGTCTCAGGTTTGGTATTAGAAGCATTGAGACATCACATCTCATGCTATAGGAAGGGTCTCAGGATTGGAATGGGAAGGAGTTGGATATCACATCTCATGCTATAGGAAGGGTCTCAGATTTGGTATAAGCATTGAGATATCACATCTCATGCTATAGGAAGGGTCTCAGGATTGGAATGGGAAGGAGTTGTATATGACATCTCAGGCCATAGGAAGGGTCTCAGGCTTGGTAAAAGCATTGAGATATCACATCTCTGCTATCGGAAGGGTCTCAGGATTGGAATGGGAAGGAGTTGGATATCCCATCTCATGTTATAGGAAGGGTCTCAGGTTTGGTATTAGAAGCATTGAGACATCACATCTCATGTTATAGGAAGGGTCTCAGGATTGGAATGGGAAGAAGTTGGATATCACATCTCATGCTATAGGAAGGGTCTCAGGTTTGGTATAAGCATTGAGATATCACATCTCATGCTATAGGAAGGGTCTCAGGATTGGAATGGGAAGGAGTTGTATATGACATCTCATGCCATAGGAAGGGTCTCAGGTTTGGTATAAGCATTGAGATATCACATCACATGCTATAGGAAGGGTCTCAGGATTGGAATGGGAAGGACTTGGATATCACATCTCATGCTATAGGCAGGGTCTCAGGTTTGGAAAGGGAAGGAGATGGATATCACATTTCATGTTAGAGGTAGGATCTCAGGTTTGGTATTAGAGGCATTGAAATATCACATCTCATGCTATCAGAAGGGTCTCAGGATTGGAATGGGAAGGAGTTGGATATCACATCTCATGCTAAAGGGAGGGTCTCAGGTTTGGAAGTGGAAGGATTTGGAAATCACATCTCATGTTATAGGAAGGATCTCAGGTTTGGTATTAGAAGCATTGAGATATCACATCTCATGCTATCAGAAGTATCTCAGGTTTGGTATTAGAGGCATTGAGATATGACATCTCATGCTATCATAAGGGTCTCAGGATTGGAATGGGAAGAAGTTGGATATCACATCTCATGTTATAGGAAGGATCTCAGGTTTGGTATTAGAAGAATTGAGACATCACATCTCATGCTATAGGAAGGGTCTCAGGATTGGAATGGGAAGAAGTTGGATATCACATCTCATGCTATAGGAAGGGTCTCAGATTTGGTATAAGCATTGAGATATCACATCTAATGCTATAGGAAGGGTCTCAGGATTGGAATGGGAAGGAGTTGCATATGACATCTCAGGCCATAGGAAGGGTCTCAGGTTTGGTATAAGCATTGAGATATCACATCTCTGCTATCGGAAGGGTCTCAGGATTGGAATGGGAAGGAGTTGGATATCCCAAATCATGTTAGAGGTAGGATCTCAGGTTTGGTATTAGAGGCATTGAAATATCACATCTCATGCTATCAGAAGGGTCTCAGGATTGGAATGGGAAGGAGTTGGATATCACATCTCATGCTAAAGGGAGGGTCTCAGGTTTGGAAGTGGAAGGAGTTGGATATCACATTTCATGTTAGAGGAACGATCTCAGGTTTGGTATTAGAGGCCTTGAGATATCACATCTCATGCTATAGGAAGGGTCTCAGGATTGGAATGGGAAGGAGTTGGATATCACATCTCATGCTATAGGAAGGGTCTCAGGTTTGGTATAAGCATTGATATATCACATCTCATGCTATAGGAAGGGTCTCAGGATTGGAATGGGAAGGAGTTGTATATGACATCTCATGCCATAGGAAGGGTCTCAGGTTTGGTATAAGCATTGAGATATCACATCACATGCTATAGGCAGGGTCTCAGGTTTGGAAAGGGAAGGAGATGGATATCACATTTCATGTTAGAGGTAGGATCTCAGGTTTGGTATTAGAGGCATTGAAATATCACATCTCATGCTATCAGATGGGTCTCAGGTTTGGAATGGGAAGGAGTTGGATATCACATCTCATGCTAAAGGGAGGGTCTCAGGTTTGGAAGGGGAAGGATTTGGAAATCACATCTCATGTTATAGGAAGGATCTCAGGTTTGGTATTAGAAGCATTGAGATATCACATCTCATGCTATCGGAAGTATCTCAGGTTTGGTATTAGAGGCATTGAGATATCACATCTCATGCTATCATAAGGGTCTCAGGATTGGAATGGGAAGGAGTTGGATATCACATCTCATGTTATAGGAAGGATCTCGGGTTTGGTATTAGAAGCATTGAGACATCACATCTCATGCTATAGGAAGGGTCTCAGGATTGGAATGGGAAGGAGTTGGATATCACATCTCATGCTATAGGAAGGGTCTCAGATTTGGTATAAGCATTGAGATATCACATCACATGCTATAGGAAGGGTCTCAGGATTGGAATGGGAAGGACTTGGATATCACATTTCATGCTATAGGCAGGGTCTCAGGTTTGGAAAGGGAAGGAGATGGATATCACATTTCATGTTAGAGGTAGGATCTCAGGTTTGGTATTAGAGGCATTGAAATATCACATCTCATGCTATCAGAAGGGTCTCAGGATTGGAATGGGAAGGAGTTGGATATCACATCTCATGCTAAAGGGAGGGTCTCAGGTTTGGAAGTGGAAGGATTTGGAAATCACATCTCATGTTATAGGAAGGATCTCAGGTTTGGTATTAGAAGCATTGAGATATCACATCTCATGCTATCAGAAGTATCTCAGGTTTGGTATTAGAGGCATTGAGATATCACATATCATGCTATCATAAGGGTCTCAGGATTGGAATGGGAAGGAGTTGGATATCACTTCTCATGTTATAGGAAGGATCTCAGGTTTGGTATTAGAAGAATTGAGACATCACATCTCATGCTATAGGAAGGGTCTCAGGATTGGAATGGGAAGAAGTTGGATATCACATCTCATGCTATAGGAAGGGTCTCAGATTTGGTATAAGCATTGAGATATCACATCTAATGCTATAGGAAGGGTCTCAGGATTGGAATGGGAAGGAGTTGCATATGACATCTCAGGCCATAGGAAGGGTCTCAGGTTTGGTATAAGCATTGAGATATCACATCTCTGCTATCGGAAGGGTCTCAGGATTGGAATGGGAAGGAGTTGGATATCCCAAATCATGTTATAGGAAGGGTCTCAGGTTTGGTATTAGAAGCATTGAGATATCACATCTCATGCTATAGGAAGGGTCTCAGGATTGGAATGGGGAGGACTTGGATGTCACATCTCATGTTATAGGAAGGCTCTCAGGTTTGGAAGGGGAAGGAGTTGGATATCACATTTCATGTTAGAGGAACGATCTCAGGTTTGGTATTAGAGGCCTTGAGATATCACATCTCATGCTATAGGAAGGGTCTCAGGATTGGAATGGGAAGGAGTTGGATATCACATCTCATGCTATAGGAAGGGTCTCAGGTTTGGTATAAGCATTGAGATATCACATCTCATGCTATAGGAAGGGTCTCAGGATTGGAATGGGAAGGAGTTGTATATGACATCTCATGCCATAGGAAGGGTCTCAGGTTTGGTATAAGCATTGAGATATCACATCACATGCTATAGGAAGGGTCTCAGGATTGGAATGGAAAGGACTTGGATATCACATCTCATGCTATAGGCAGGGTCTCAGGTTTGGAAAGGGAAGGAGATGGATATCACATTTCATGTTAGAGGTAGGATCTCAGGTTTGGTATTAGAGGCATTGAAATATCACATCTCATGCTATCAGATGGGTCTCAGGATTGGAATGGGAAGGAGTTGGATATCACATCTCATGCTAAAGGGAGGGTCTCAGGTTTGGAAGGGGAAGGATTTGGAAATCACATCTCATGTTATAGGAAGGATCTCAGGTTTGGTATTAGAAGCATTGAGATATCACATCTCATGCTATCGGAAGTATCTCAGGTTTGGTATTAGAGGCATTGAGATATCACATCTCATGCTATCATAAGGGTCTCAGGATTGGAATGGGAAGGAGTTGGATATCACATCTCATGTTATAGGAAGGATCTCAGGTTTGGTATTAGAAGCATTGAGACATCACATCTCATGCTATAGGAAGGGTCTCAGGATTGGAATGGGAAGGAGTTGGATATCACATCTCAAGCTTTAGGAAGGGTCTCAGGTTTGGTATAAGCATTGAGATAGCACATCTCATGCTATAGGAAGGGTCTCAGGATTGGAATGGGAAGGAGTTGGATATCACATCTCATGTTATAGGAAAGATCTCAGGTTTGGTATTAGAAGCATTGAGACATCACATCTCATGTTATAGGAAGGGTCTCAGGATTGGAATGGGAAGAAGTTGGATATCACATCTCATGCTATAGGAAGGGTCTCAGGTTTGGAAGGGGAAGGAGTTGGATATCCAATCTCATGTTATAGGACTGGTCTCAGGTTTGGTATTAGAAGCATTGAGATATCACATCGCATGCTGTAGGAAGGTTCTCAGGTTTGGAATGGGGAGGAATTGGATATCACATCTCATGTCATAGGAAGGATCTCAGGTTTGGTATTAGAAGCATTGAGATATCACATCTCATGCTATAGGAATGGTCTCAGGATTGGAATGGGAAGGAGTTGGATATTACATTCTTGCTATAGGAAGGGTCTCATGTTTGGAATGGGAAGGAGTTGGATATCACATATGCTATAGTAAGGGTCTCAGGTTTGGACCGGGAAGGAGTTGGATATCGCATCTCATGTTATAGGAAGGGTCTCAGGTTTGGTATAAGCATTGAGATATCACATCTCTGCTATCGGAAGTGTCTCAGGATTGGAATGGGAAGGAGTTGGATATCCCATCTCATGTTATAGGATGGGTCTCAGGTTTGTTATTAGAATCATTGAGATATCATATTGCATGCTGTAGGAAGGGTCTAAGGATTGGAATGGGAAGGACTTGGATATCACATCTCATGCTATAGGTAGGCTCTCATGTTTGGAAAGGGAAGGAGATGGATATCACATTTCATGTTAGAGGAAGGATCTCAGGTTTGGTATTAGAGGCATTGAGATATCACATCTCATGCTATAGGAAGGGTCTCAGGATTGGAATGGGAAGGAGTTGGATATCACATCTCATGCTATAGGAAGGGTCTCAGGTTTGGTATAAACATCGAGATATCACATCTCATGCTATAGGAAGGGTCCCGGGATTGGAATGGGAAGGAGTTGGATATCACATCTCATGTTATAGGAAGGATCTCAGGTTTGGTATTAGAAGCATTGAGACATCACATCTCATGCTATAGGAAGTGTCTCAGGATTGGAATGGGAAGGACTTGGGTATCACATCTCATGCTATAGGGAGGGTCTCAAGTTTGATATTAGAAGCATTGAGATATCACATCTCATGCTATAGGAAGGGTCTCAGGATTGGAATGGGAAGGAGTTGGATATCACATCTCAAGCTTTAGGAAGGGTCTCAGGTTTGGTATAAGCATTGAGATAGCACATTCCATGCTATAGGAAGGGTCTCAGGATTGGAATGGGAAGGAGTTGGATATTACATCTCATGTTATAGGAAAGATCTCAGGTTTGGTATTAGAAGCATTGAGACATCACATCTCATGTTATAGGAAGGGTCTCAGGATTGGAATGGGAAGAAGTTGGATATCACATCTCATGCTATAGGAAGGGTCTCAGGTTTGAAACGGGAAGGAGTTGGATATCACATCTCATGTTATAGGACGGGTCTCAGGTTTGTTATTAGAATCATTGAGATATCATATTGCATGCTGTAGGAAGGGTCTAAGGATTGGAATGGGAAGGACTTGGATATCACATCTCATGCTATAGGTAGGCTCTCAGGTTTGGAAAGGGAAGGAGTTCGATATCACATTTCATGTTAGAGGAAGGATCTCAGGTTTGATATTAGAGGCATTGAGATATCACATATCATGCTATAGGAAGGGTCTCAGGATTGGAATGGGAAGGAGTTGGATATCACATCTCAAGCTTTAGGAAGGGTCTCAGGTTTGGTATAAGCATTGAGATAGCACATCTCATGCTATAGGAAGGGTCTCAGGATTGGAATGGGAAGGAGTTGGATATTACATCTCATGTTATAGGAAAGATCTCAGGTTTGGTATTAGAAGCATTGAGACATCACATCTCATGTCATAGGAAGGGTCTCAGGATTGGAATGGGAAGAAGTTGGATATCACATCTCATGCTATAGGAAGGGTCTCAGGTTTGGAAGGGGAAGGAGTTGGATATCCAATCTCATGTTATAGGACTGGTCTCAGGTTTGGTATTAGAAGCATTGAGATATCACATCGCATGCTGTAGGAAGGTTCTCAGGTTTGGTATTAGAAGCATTGAGACATCACATCTCATGCTATAGGAAGGGTCTCAGGATTGGAATGGGAAGGAGTTGGATATCACATCTCATGTTATAGGAAGGATCTCAGGTTTGGTATTAGAAGCATTGAGACATTACATCTCATGCTATAGGAAGGGCCTCAGGATTGGAATGGGAAGGAGTTGGATATCACATCTCATGTTATAGGAAAGATCTCAGGTTTGGTATTAGAAGCATTGCGACATCACATCTCATGTTATAGGAAGGGTCTCAGGATTGGAATGGGAAGAAGTTGGATATCACATCTCATGCTATAGGAAGGGTCTAAGGTTTGGTATAAGCATTGAGATATCACATCTCATGCTATAGGAAGGGTCTCAGGATTGGAATGGGAAGGAGTTGTATATGACATCTCATGCCATAGGAAGGGTCTCAGGTTTGGTATAAGAATTGAGATATCACATCACATGCTATAGGAAGGGTCTCAGGATTGGAATGGAAAGGACTTGGATATCACATCTCATGCTATAGGCAGGGTCTCAGGTTTGAAAAGGGAAGGAGATGGATATCACATTTCATGTTAGAGGTAGGATCTCAGGTTTGGTATTAGAGGCATTGAAATATCACATCTCATGCTATCAGATGGGTCTCAGGACTGGAATGGGAAGGAGTTTGATATCACATCTCATGCTAAAGGGAGGGTCTCAGGTTTGGAAGGGGAAGGATTTGGAAATCACATCTCATGTTATAGGAAGGATCTCAGGTTTGGTATTAGAAGCATTGAGATATCACATCTCATGCTATCGGAAGTATCTCAGGTTTGGTATTAGAGGCATTGAATTATCACATCTCATGCTATCATAAGGGTCTCAGGATTGGAATGGGAAGGAGTTGGATATCACATCTCATGTTATAGGAAGGATCTCAGGTTTGGTATTAGAAGCATTGAGACATCACATCTCATGCTATAGGAAGGGTCTCAGGATTGAAATGGGAAGGAGTTGGATATCACATCTCATGCTATAGGAAGGGTCTCAGATTTGGTATAAGCATTGAGATATCACATCTCATGCTATAGGAAGGGTCTCAGGATTGGAATGGGAAGGAGTTGTATATGACATCTCAGGCCATAGGAAGGGTCTCAGGCTTGGTAAAAGCATTGAGATATCACATCTCTGCTATCGGAAGGGTCTCAGGATTGGAATGGGAAGGAGTTGGATATCCCATCTCATGTTATAGGAAGGGTCTCAGGTTTGGTATTAGAAGCATTGAGACATCACATCTCATGTTATAGGAAGGGTCTCAGGATTGGAATGGGAAGAAGTTGGATATCACATCTCATGCTATAGGAAGGGTCTCAGGTTTGGTATAAGCATTGAGATATCACATCTCATGCTATAGGAAGGGTCTCAGGATTGGAATGGGAAGGAGTTGTATATGACATCTCATGCCATAGGAAGGGTCTCAGGTTTGGTATAAGCATTGAGATATCACATCACATGCTATAGGAAGGGTCTCAGGATTGGAATGGGAAGGACTTGGATATCACATCTCATGCTATAGGCAGGGTCTCAGGTTTGGAAAGGGAAGGAGATGGATATCACATTTCATGTTAGAGGTAGGATCTCAGGTTTGGTATTAGAGGCATTTAAATATCACATCTCATGCTATCAGAAGGGTCTCAGGATTGGAATGGGAAGGAGTTGGATATCACATCTCATGCTAAAGGGATGGTCTCAGGTTTGGAAGTGGAAGGATTTGGAAATCACATCTCATGTTATAGGAAGGATCTCAGGTTTGGTATTAGAAGCATTGAGATATCACATCTCATGCTATCAGAAGTATCTCAGGTTTGGTATTAGAGGCATTGAGATATCACATCTCATGCTATCATAAGGGTCTCAGGATTGGAATGGGAAGAAGTTGGATATCACATCTCATGTTATAGGAAGGATCTCAGGTTTGGTATTAGAAGAATTGAGACATCACATCTCATGCTATAGGAAGGGTCTCAGGATTGGAATGGGAAGAAGTTGGATATCACATCTCATCCTATAGGAAGGGTCTCAGATTTGGTATAAGCATTGAGATATCACATCTAATGCTATAGGAAGGGTCTCAGGATTGGAATGGGAAGGAGTTGCATATGACATCTCAGGCCATAGGAAGGGTCTCAGGTTTGGTATAAGCATTGAGATATCACATCTCTGCTATCGGAAGGGTCTCAGGATTGGAATGGGAAGGAGTTGGATATCCCAAATCATGTTATAGGAAGGGTCTCAGGTTTGGTATTAGAAGCATTGAGATATCACATCTCATGCTATAGGAAGGGTCTCAGGATTGGAATGGGGAGGACTTGGATGTCACATCTCATGTTATAGGAAGGCTCTCAGGTTTGGAAGGGGAAGGAGTTGGATATCACATTTCATGTTAGAGGAACGATCTCAGGTTTGGTATTAGAGGCCTTGAGATATCACATCTCATGCTATAGGAAGGGTCTCAGGATTGGAATGGGAAGGAGTTGGATATCACATCTCATGCTATAGGAAGGGTCTCAGGTTTGGTATAAGCATTGAGATATCACATCTCATGCTATAGGAAGGGTCTCAGGATTGGAATGGGAAGGAGTTGTATATGACATCTCATGCCATAGGAAGGGTCTCAGGTTTGGTATAAGCATTGAGATATCACATCACATGCTATAGGAAGGGTCTCAGGATTGGAATGGAAAGGACTTGGATATCACATCTCATGCTATAGGCAGGGTCTCAGGTTTGGAAAGGGAAGGAGATGGATATCACATTTCATGTTAGAGGTAGGATCTCAGGTTTGATATTAGAGGCATTGAAATATCACATCTCATGCTATCAGATGGGTCTCAGGATTGGAATGGGAAGGAGTTGGATATCACATCTCATGCTAAATTGAGGGTCTCAGGTTTGGAAGGGGAAGGATTTGGAAATCACATCTCATGTTATAGGAAGGATCTCAGGTTTGGTATTAGAAGCATTGAGATATCACATCTCATGCTATCGGAAGTATCTCAGGTTTGGTATTAGAGGCATTGAGATATCACATCTCATGCTATCATAAGGGTCTCAGGATTGGAATGGGAAGGAGTTGGATATCACATCTCATGTTATAGGAAGGATCTCAGGTTTGGTATTAGAAGCATTGAGACATCACATCTCATGCTATAGGAAGGGTCTCAGGATTGGAATGGGAAGGAGTTGGATATCACATCTCAAGCTTTAGGAAGGGTCTCAGGTTTGGTATAAGCATTGAGATAGCACATCTCATGCTATAGGAAGGGTCTCAGGATTGGAATAGGAAGGAGTTGGATATCACATCTCATGTTAAAGGAAAGATCTCAGGTTTGGTATTAGAAGCATTGAGACATCACATCTCATGTTATAGGAAGGGTCTCAGGATTGGAATGGGAAGAAGTTGGATATCACATCTCATGCTATAGGAAGGGTCTCAGGTTTGGAAGGGGAAGGAGTTGGATATCCAATCTCATGTTATAGGACTGGTCTCAGGTTTGGTATTAGAAGCATTGAGATATCACATTGCATGCTGTAGGAAGGTTCTCAGGTTTGGAATGGGGAGGAATTGGATATCACATCTCATGTCATAGGAAGGATCTCAGGTTTGGTATTAGAAGCATTGAGATATCACATCTCATGCTATAGG
Organism: Ambystoma mexicanum; assembly: GCF_040938575.1. Lineage (NCBI taxonomy): Eukaryota > Metazoa > Chordata > Amphibia > Caudata > Ambystomatidae > Ambystoma > Ambystoma mexicanum. The sequence continues at coordinate 2,373,667 of NW_027182510.1, read as the reverse complement.
AATGGTCTCAGGATTGGAATGGGAAGGAGTTGGATATTACATTCTTGCTATAGGAAGGGTCTCATGTTTGGAATGGGAAGGAGTTGGATATCACATATGCTATAGTAAGGGTCTCAGGTTTGGACCGGGAAGGAGTTGGATATCGCATCTCATGTTATAGGAAGGGTCTCAGGTTTGGTATAAGCATTGAGATATCACATCTCTGCTATCGGAAGTGTCTCAGGATTGGAATGGGAAGGAGTTGGATATCCCATCTCATGTTATAGGATGGGTCTCAGGTTTGTTATTAGAATCATTGAGATATCATATTGCATGCTGTAGGAAGGGTCTAAGGATTGGAATGGGAAGGACTTGGATATCACATCTCATGCTATAGGTAGGCTTTCATGTTTGGAAAGGGAAGGAGATGGATATCACATTTCATGTTAGAGGAAGGATCTCAGGTTTGGTATTAGAGGCATTGAGATATCACATCTCATGCTATAGGAAGGGTCTCAGGATTGGAATGGGAAGGAGTTGGATATCACATCTCATGCTATAGGAAGGGTCTCAGGTTTGGTATAAACATCGAGATATCACATCTCATGCTATAGGAAGGGTCCCGGGATTGGAATGGGAAGGAGTTGGATATCACATCTCATGTTATAGGAAGGATCTCAGGTTTGGTATTAGAAGCATTGAGACATCACATCTCATGCTATAGGAAGTGTCTCAGGATTGGAATGGGAAGGACTTGGGTATCACATCTCATGCTATAGGGAGGGTCTCAAGTTTGATATTAGAAGCATTGAGATATCACATCTCATGCTATAGGAAGGGTCTCAGGATTGGAATGGGAAGGAGTTGGATATCACATCTCAAGCTTTAGGAAGGGTCTCAGGTTTGGTATAAGCATTGAGATAGCACATCTCATGCTATAGGAAGGGTCTCAGGATTGGAATGGGAAGGAGTTGGATATTACATCTCATGTTATAGGAAAGATCTCAGGTTTGGTATTAGAAGCATTGAGACATCACATCTCATGTTATAGGAATGGTCTCAGGATTGGAATGGGAAGAAGTTGGATATCACATCTCATGCTATAGGAAGGGTCTCAGGTTTGAAACGGGAAGGAGTTGGATATCACATCTCATGTTATAGGACGGGTCTCAGGTTTGTTATTAGAATCATTGAGATATCATATTGCATGCTGTAGGAAGGGTCTAAGGATTGGAATGGGAAGGACTTGGATATCACATCTCATGCTATAGGTAGGCTCTCAGGTTTGGAAAGGGAAGGAGTTCGATATCACATTTCATGTTAGAGGAAGGATCTCAGGTTTGATATTAGAGGCATTGAGATATCACATATCATGCTATAGGAAGGGTCTCAGGATTGGAATGGGAAGGAGTTGGATATCACATCTCAAGCTTTAGGAAGGGTCTCAGGTTTGGTATAAGCATTGAGATAGCACATCTCATGCTATAGGAAGGGTCTCAGGATTGGAATGGGAAGGAGTTGGATATTACATCTCATGTTATAGGAAAGATCTCAGGTTTGGTATTAGAAGCATTGAGACATCACATCTCATGTTATAGGAAGGGTCTCAGGATTGGAATGGGAAGAAGTTGGATATCACATCTCATGCTATAGGAAGGGTCTCAGGTTTGGAAGGGGAAGGAGTTGGATATCCAATCTCATGTTATAGGACTGGTCTCAGGTTTGGTATTAGAAGCATTGAGATATCACATTGCATGCTGTAGGAAGGTTCTCAGGTTTGGTATTAGAAGCATTGAGACATCACATCTCATGCTATAGGAAGGGTCTCAGGATTGGAATGGGAAGGAGTTGGATATCACATCTCATGTTATAGGAAGGATCTCAGGTTTGGTATTAGAAGCATTGAGACATTACATCTCATGCTATAGGAAGGGCCTCAGGATTGGAATGGGAAGGAGTTGGATATCACATCTCATGCTATAGGAAGGGTCTCAGATTTGGTATAAGCATCGAGATATCACATCTCATGCTATAGGAAGGGTCTCGGGATTGGAATGGGAAGGAGTTGGATATCACATCTCATGCCATAGGAAGGGTCTTAGGTTTGGTATAAGCATTGAGATATCACATCTCTGCTATTGGAAGGGTCTCAGGATTGGAATGGGAAGGAGTTGGATATCCTATCTCATGTTATAGGAAGAGTCTCAGGTTTGGTATTAGAAGCATTGAGATATCACATCTCATGCTATAGGAAGTGTCTCAGGATTGGAATGGGAAGGACTTGGGTATCACATCTCATGCTATAGGGAGGGTCTCAAGTTTGATATTAGAAGCATTGAGATATCACATCTCATGCTATAGGAAGGGTCTCAGGATTGGAATGGGAAGGAGTTGGATATCACATCTCATTCTAGAGGAAGGGTCTCAGGTTTGGTATAAGCAGTGAGATATCACATCTCATGCTATAGGAAGTGTCTCAGGATTGGAATGGGAAGGAGTTGGATATCACATCTCATGTTATAGGAAGGATCTCAGGTTTGGTATAAGCATTGAGATATCACGTCTCTGCTATCGGAAGGGTCTCAGGATTGGAATGGGAAGGAGTTGGATATTCCCATCTCATGTTATAGGAAGGGTCTCAGGTTTGGTATTAGAAGCATTGAGATATCCCATCTCATGATATAGGAAGGGTCTCAGGATTGGAATGGGAAGGACTTGGATATCATATCTCATGCTATAGGAAGGCTCTCAGGTTTGGAAGGGGAAGGAGTTGAATATCACATTTCATGTTAGAGGAAGGATCTCAGGTTTGGTATTAGAGGCATTGAGATATCACATCTCATGCTATCAGAAGGGTCTCAGGATTGGAATGGGAAGGAGTTGGATATCACATCTCATGCTAAAGGGAGGGTCTCAGGTTTGGAAGCGGGAGGATTTGGGAATCACATCTCATGCTATAGGAAGGGTCTCAGATTTGGTATAAGCATCGAGATATCACATCTCATGCTATAGGAAGGGTCTCGGGATTGGAATGGGAAGGAGTTGGATATCACATCTCATGCCATAGGAAGGGTCTTAGGTTTGGTATAAGCATTGAGATATCACATCTCTGCTATTGGAAGTGTCTCAGGATTGGAATGGGAAGGAGTTGGATATCACATCTCAAGCTATAGGAACGGTCTCAGGTTTGGTATAAGCATTGTGATATCACATCTCATGCTATAGGAAGGGTCTCAGGATTGGAATGGGGAGGAGTTGGATATCACATCTCATGCTATAGGAAGGGTCTCAGGTTTGGTATAAGCATTGAGATATCACATCTCATGCTATAGGAAGGGTCTCAGGTTTGGAATGGGAAGGAGTTGTATATGACATCTCATGCCATAGGAAGGGTCTCAGGTTTGGTATAAGCATTGAGATATCACATCACATGCTATAGGAAGGGTCTCAGGATTGGAATGGAAAGGACTTGGATATCACATCTCATGCTATAGGCAGGGTCTCAGGTTTGGAAAGGGAAGGAGATGGATATCACATTTCATGTTAGAGGTAGGATCTCAGGTTTGGAATTAGAGGCATTGAGATATCACATCTCATGCTATCAGAAGGGTCTCAGGATTGGAATGGGAAGGAGTTGGATATCACATCTCATGCTAAAGGGAGGGTCTCAGGTTTGGAAGCGGGAGGATTTGGGAATCACATCTCATGTTATAGGAAGGATCTCAGGTTTGGTATTAGAAGCATTGAGATATCACATCTCATGCTATCGGAAGTATCTCAGGTTTGGTATTAGAGGCATTGAGATATCACATCTCATGCTATCATAAGGGTCTCAGGATTGGAATGGGAAGGAGTTGGATATCACATCTCATGTTATAGGAAGGATCTCAGGTTTGGTATTAGAAGCATTGAGACATCACATCTCATGCTATAGGAAGGGTCTCAGGATTGGAATGGGAAGGAGTTGGATATCACATCTCATGCTATAGGAAGGGTCTCAGATTTGGTATAAGCATTGAGATATCACATCTCATGCTATAGGAAGGGTCTCAGGATTGGAATGGGAAGGAGTTGGATATCAAATCTCATGTTATAGGAAGAGTCTCAGGTTTGTTATTAGAAGCATTGAGATATCCCATCTCATGCTATAGGAAGGGTCTCAGGTTGGAATGGGAAGGAGTTGGATATCACATTTCATGTTATAGGAAGGGTCTCAGGATTGGAATTGGAAGGACTTGGCTATCATATCTCATGCTATAGGAAGGCTCTCAGGTTTGGAAGGGGAAGGAGTTGGATATCACATTTCATGTTAGAGGAACAATCTCAGGTTTGGTATTAGAGGCCTTGAGATATCACATCTCATGCTATAGGAAGGGTCTCAGGATTGGAATGGGAAGGAGTTGGATATCACATCTCAAGCTATAGGAACGGTCCCAGGTTTGGTATAAGCATTGTGATATCACATCTCATGCTATAGGAAGGGTCTCAGGATTGGAATGGGAAGGAGTTGGATATCACATCTCATGTTATAGGAAAGATCTCAGGTTTGGTATTAGAAGCATTGCGACATCACATCTCATGTTATAGGAAGGGTCTCAGGATTGGAATGGGAAGAAGTTGGATATCACATCTCATGCTATAGGAAGGGTCTCAGGTTTGGTATAAGCATTGAGATATCACATCTCATGCTATAGGAAGGGTCTCAGGTTTGGAATGGGAAGGAGTTGTATATGACATCTCATGCCATAGGAAGGGTCTCAGGTTTGGTATAAGCATTGAGATATCACATCACATGCTATAGGAAGGGTCTCAGGATTGGAATGGAAAGGACTTGGATATCACATCTCATGCTATAGGCAGGGTCTCAGGTTTGGAAAGGGAAGGAGATGGATATCACATTTCGTGTTAGAGGTAGGATCTCAGGTTTGGTATTTGAGGCATTGAAATATCACATCTCATGCTATCAGAAGGGTCTCAGGATTGGAATGGGAAGGAGTTGGATATCACATCTCATGCTAAAGGTAGGGTCTCAGGTTTGGAAGGGGAAGGATTTGGAAATCACATCTCATGTTATAGGAAGGATCTCAGGTTTGGTATTAGAAGCATGGAGATATCACATCTCATGCTATCGGAAGTATCTCAGGTTTGGTATTAGAGGCATTGAGATATCACATCTCATGCTATCATAAGGGTCTCAGGATTGGAATGGGAAGGAGTTGGATATCACCTCTCATGTTATAGGAAGGATCTCAGGTTTGGTATTAGAAGCATTGAGACATCACATCTCATGCTATAGGAAGGGTCTACGGATTGGAATGGGAAGGAGTTGGATATCACATCTCATGCTATAGGAAGGGTCTCAGATTTGGTATAAGCATTGAGATATCACATATCATGCTATAGGAAGGGTCTCAGGATTGGAATGGGAAGGAGTTGTATATGACATCTCAGGCCATAGGAAGGGTCTCAGGTTTGGTAAAAGCATTGAGATATCACATCTCTGCTATCGGAAGGGTCTCAGGATTGGAATGGGAAGGAGTTGGATATCCCATCTCATGTTATAGGAAGGGTCTCAGGTTTGGTATTAGAAGCATTGAGACATCACATCTCATGTTATAGGAAGGGTCTCAGGATTGGAATGGGAAGGACTTGGATATCACATCTCATGCTATAGGCAGGGTCTCAGGTTTGGAAAGGGAAGGAGATGGATATCACATTTCATGTTAGAGGTAGGATCTCAGGTTTGGTATTAGAGGCATTGAAATATCACATCTCATGCTATCAGAAGGGTCTCAGGATTGGAATGGGAAGGAGTTGGATATCACATCTCATGCTAAAGGGAGGGTCTCAGGTTTGGAAGGGGAAGGATTTGGAAATCACATCTCATGTTATAGGAAGGATCTCAGGTTTGGTATTAGAAGCATTGAGATATCACATCTCATGCTATCGGAAGTATCTCAGGTTTGGTATTAGAGGCATTGAGATATCACATCTCATGCTATCATAAGGGTCTCAGGATTGGAATGGGAAGGAGTTGGATATCACATCTCATGTTATAGGAACGATCTCAGGTTTGGTATTAGAGGCCTTGAGATATCACATCTCATGCTATAGGAAGTGTCTCAGGATTGGAATGGGAAGGAGTTGGATATCACATCTCAAGCTATAGGAACGGTCTCAGGTTTGGTATAAGCATTGTGATATCACATCTCATGCTATAGGAAGGGTCTCAGGATTGGAATGGGGAGGAGTTGGATATCACATCTCATGCTATAGGAAGGGTCTCAGGTTTGGTATAAGCATTGAGATATCACATCTCATGCTATAGGAAGGGTCTCAGGTTTGGAATGGGAAGGAGTTGTATATGACATCTCATGCCATAGGAAGGGTCTCAGGTTTGGTATAAGCATTGAGATATCACATCACATGCTATAGGAAGGGTCTCAGGATTGGAATGGAAAGGACTTGGATATCACATCTCATGCTATAGGCAGGGTCTCAGGTTTGGAAAGGGAAGGAGATGGATATCACATTTCATGTTAGAGGTAGGATCTCAGGTTTGGAATTAGAGGCATTGAGATATCACATCTCATGCTATCAGAAGGGTCTCAGGATTGGAATGGGAAGGAGTTGGATATCACATCTCATGCTAAAGGGAGGGTCTCAGGTTTGGAAGCGGGAGGATTTGGGAATCACATCTCATGTTATAGGAAGGATCTCAGGTTTGGTATTAGAAGCATTGAGATATCACATCTCATGCTATCGGAAGTATCTCAGGTTTGGTATTAGAGGCATTGAGATATCACATCTCATGCTATCATAAGGGTCTCAGGATTGGAATGGGAAGGAGTTGGATATCACATCTCATGTTATAGGAAGGATCTCAGGTTTGGTATTAGAAGCATTGAGACATCACATCTCATGCTATAGGAAGGGTCTCAGGATTGGAATGGGAAGGAGTTGGATATCACATCTCATGCTATAGGAAGGGTCTCAGATTTGGTATAAGCATTGAGATATCACATCTCATGCTATAGGAAGGGTCTCAGGATTGGAATGGGAAGGAGTTGGATATCAAATCTCATGTTATAGGAAGAGTCTCAGGTTTGTTATTAGAAGCATTGAGATATCCCATCTCATGCTATAGGAAGGGTCTCAGGTTGGAATGGGAAGGAGTTGGATATCACATTTCATGTTATAGGAAGGGTCTCAGGATTGGAATTGGAAGGACTTGGCTATCATATCTCATGCTATAGGAAGGCTCTCAGGTTTGGAAGGGGAAGGAGTTGGATATCACATTTCATGTTAGAGGAACAATCTCAGGTTTGGTATTAGAGGCCTTGAGATATCACATCTCATGCTATAGGAAGGGTCTCAGGATTGGAATGGGAAGGAGTTGGATATCACATCTCAAGCTATAGGAACGGTCCCAGGTTTGGTATAAGCATTGTGATATCACATCTCATGCTATAGGAAGGGTCTCAGGATTGGAATGGGAAGGAGTTGGATATCACATCTCATGTTATAGGAAAGATCTCAGGTTTGGTATTAGAAGCATTGCGACATCACATCTCATGTTATAGGAAGGGTCTCAGGATTGGAATGGGAAGAAGTTGGATATCACATCTCATGCTATAGGAAGGGTCTCAGGTTTGGTATAAGCATTGAGATATCACATCTCATGCTATAGGAAGGGTCTCAGGTTTGGAATGGGAAGGAGTTGTATATGACATCTCATGCCATAGGAAGGGTCTCAGGTTTGGTATAAGCATTGAGATATCACATCACATGCTATAGGAAGGGTCTCAGGATTGGAATGGAAAGGACTTGGATATCACATCTCATGCTATAGGCAGGGTCTCAGGTTTGGAAAGGGAAGGAGATGGATATCACATTTCATGTTAGAGGTAGGATCTCAGGTTTGGTATTTGAGGCATTGAAATATCACATCTCATGCTATCAGAAGGGTCTCAGGATTGGAATGGGAAGGAGTTGGATATCACATCTCATGCTAAAGGTAGGGTCTCAGGTTTGGAAGGGGAAGGATTTGGAAATCACATCTCATGTTATAGGAAGGATCTCAGGTTTGGTATTAGAAGCATGGAGATATCACATCTCATGCTATCGGAAGTATCTCAGGTTTGGTATTAGAGGCATTGAGATATCACATCTCATGCTATCATAAGGGTCTCAGGATTGGAATGGGAAGGAGTTGGATATCACCTCTCATGTTATAGGAAGGATCTCAGGTTTGGTATTAGAAGCATTGAGACATCACATCTCATGCTATAGGAAGGGTCTACGGATTGGAATGGGAAGGAGTTGGATATCACATCTCATGCTATAGGAAGGGTCTCAGATTTGGTATAAGCATTGAGATATCACATCTCATGCTATAGGAAGGGTCTCAGGATTGGAATGGGAAGGAGTTGTATATGACATCTCAGGCCATAGGAAGGGTCTCAGGTTTGGTAAAAGCATTGAGATATCACATCTCTGCTATCGGAAGGGTCTCAGGATTGGAATGGGAAGGAGTTGGATATCCCATCTCATGTTATAGGAAGGGTCTCAGGTTTGGTATTAGAAGCATTGAGACATCACATCTCATGTTATAGGAAGGGTCTCAGGATTGGAATGGGAAGAAGTTGGATATCACATCTCATGCTATAGGAAGGGTCTCAGGTTTGGTATAAGCATTGAGATATCACATCTCATGCTATAGGAAGGGTCTCAGGATTGGAATGGGAAGGAGTTGTATATGACATCTCATGCCATAGGAAGGGTCTCAGGTTTGGTATAAGCATTGAGATATCACATCACATGCTATAGGAAGGGTCTCAGGATTGGAATGGGAAGGACTTGGATATCACATCTCATGCTACAGGCAGGGTCTCAGGTTTGGAAAGGGAAGGAGATGGATATCACATTTCATGTTAGAGGTAGGATCTCAGGTTTGGTATTAGAGGCATTGAAATATCACATCTCATGCTATCAGAAGGGTCTCAGGATTGGAATGGGAAGGAGTTGGATATCACATATCATGCTAAAGGGAGGGTCTCAGGTTTGGAAGTGGAAGGATTTGGAAATCACATCTCATGTTATAGGAAGGATCTCAGGTTTGGTATTAGAAGCATTGAGATATCACATCTCATGCTATCAGAAGTATCTCAGGTTTGGTATTAGAGGCATTGAGATATCACATCTCATGCTATCATAAGGGTCTCAGGATTGGAATGGGAAGGAGTTGGATATCACATCTCATGTTATAGGAAGGATCGCAGGTTTGGTATTAGAAGAATTGAGACATCACATCTCATGCTATAGGAAGGGTCTCAGGATTGGAATGGGAAGAAGTTGGATATCACATCTCATGCTATAGGAAGGGTCTCAGATTTGGTATAAGCATTGAGATATCACATCTAATGCTATAGGAAGGGTCTCAGGATTGGAATGGGAAGGAGTTGCATATGACATCTCAGGCCATAGGAAGGGTCTCAGGTTTGGTATAAGCATTGAGATATCACATCTCTGCTATCGGAAGGGTCTCAGGATTGGAATGGGAAGGAGTTGGATATCCCAAATCATGTTATAGGAAGGGTCTCAGGTTTGGTATTAGAAGCATTGAGATATCACATCTCATGCTATAGGAAGGGTCTCAGGATTGGAATGGGGAGGACTTGGATGTCACATCTCATGTTCTAGGAAGGCTCTCAGGTTTGGAAGGGGAAGGAGTTGGATATCACATTTCATGTTAGAGGAACGATCTCAGGTTTGGTATTAGAGGCCTTGAGATATCACATCTCATGCTATAGGAAGGGTCTCAGGATTGGAATGGGAAGGAGTTGGATATCACATCTCATGCTATAGGAAGGGTCTCAGGTTTGGTATAAGCATTGAGATATCACATCTCATGCTATAGGAAGGGTCTCAGGATTGGAATGGGAAGGAGTTGTATATGACATCGCATGCCATAGGAAGGGTCTCAGGTTTGGTATAAGCATTGAGATATCACATCACATGCTATAGGAAGGGTCTCAGGATTGGAATGGAAAGGACTTGGATATCACATCTCATGCTATAGGCAGGGTCTCAGGTTTGGAAAGGGAAGGAGATGGATATCACATTTCATGTTAGAGGTAGGATCTCAGGTTTGGTATTAGAGGCATTGAAATATCACATCTCATGCTATCAGATGGGTCTCAGGATTGGAATGGGAAGGAGTTGGATATCACATCTCATGCTAAAGGGAGGGTCTCAGGTTTGGAAGGGGAAGGATTTGGAAATCACATCTCATGTTATAGGAAGGATCTCAGGTTTGGTATTAGAAGCATTGAGATATCACATCTCATGCTATCGGAAGTATCTCAGGTTTGGTATTAGAGGCATTGAGATATCACATCTCATGCTATCATAAGGGTCTCAGGATTGGAATGGGAAGGAGTTGGATATCACATCTCATGTTATAGGAAGGATCTCAGGTTTGGTATTAGAAGCATTGAGACATCACATCTCATGCTATAGGAAGGGTCTCAGGATTGGAATGGGAAGGAGTTGGATATCACATCTCATGCTATAGGAAGGGTCTCAGATTTGGTATAAGCATTGAGATATCACATCACATGCTATAGGAAGGGTCTCAGGATTGGAATGGGAAGGACTTGGATATCACATTTCATGCTATAGGCAGGGTCTCAGGTTTGGAAAGGGAAGGAGATGGATATCACATTTCATGTTAGAGGTAGGATCTCAGGTTTGGTATTAGAGGCATTGAAATATCACATCTCATGCTATCAGAAGGGTCTCAGGATTGGAAAGGGAAGGAGTTGGATATCACATCTCATGCTAAAGGGAGGGTCTCAGGTTTGGAAGTGGAAGGATTTGGAAATCACACCTCATGTTATAGGAAGGATCTCAGGTTTGGTATTAGAAGCATTGAGATATCACATCTCATGCTATCAGAAGTATCTCAGGTTTGGAATTAGAGGCATTGAGATATCACATCTCATGCTATCATAAGGGTCTCAGGATTGGAATGGGAAGGAGTTGGATATCACATCTCATGTTATAGGAAGGATCTCAGGTTTGGTATTAGAAGAATTGAGACATCACATCTCATGCTATAGGAAGGGTCTCAGGATTGGAATGGGAAGAAGTTGGATATCACATCTCATGCTATAGGAAGGGTCTCAGATTTGGTATAAGCATTGAGATATCACATCTAATGCTATAGGAAGGGTCTCAGGATTGGAATGGGAAGGAGTTGCATATGACATCTCAGGCCATAGGAAGGGTCTCAGGTTTGGTATAAGCATTGAGATATCACATCTCTGCTATCGGAAGGGTCTCAGGATTGGAATGGGAAGGAGTTGGATATCCCAAATCATGTTATAGGAAGGGTCTCAGGTTTGGTATTAGAAGCATTGAGATATCACATCTCATGCTATAGGAAGGGTCTCAGGATTGGAATGCGGAGGACTTGGATGTCACATCTCATGTTATAGGGAGGGTCTCAAGTTTGATATTAGAAGCATTGAGATAACAAATCTCATGATATCGGAAGGGTCTCAGGATTGGAATGGGAAGGAATTGGATATCACATCTCATGATAAAGGAAGGGTCTAAGGTTTGGAAGGGGAAGGATTTGGATATCACATCTCATGTTATAGGACGGGTCTCAGGTTTGGTATTAGAAGCATTGAGATATCAAGTCTCATGGTATAGGAAGGGTCTCAGAATTGGAATGGGAAGGAGTTGGATATCACATCTCAAGCTATAGGTAGGGTCTCAGGATTGGAATGGGAAGAAGTTTGATATCACATCTCATGCATAGTATGGGTCTCAGGTTTGGTAGAAGCATTGGGATATCACATCTCATGCTATCGGAAGGGTATCAGTATTGGATTTGAAAGGAGTTGGATATCCCATCTCATGCTATAGGAAGGGTCTCAGGTTGGAATGGGAAGGAATTGGATATCACATTTCATGTTATAGGAAGGCTCTCAGGTTTGGAAGGGGAAGGAGTTGGATATCACATTTCATGTCAGAGGAAGGATCTCAGGTTTGGTATTAGAGGCCTTGAGATATCACATCTCATGCTATAGGAAGGGTCTCAGGATTGGAATGGGAAAGAGTTGGATATCACATCTCAAGCTATAGGAAGGGTCTCAGGTTTGGTATAAGCATTGAGATATCACATCTCATGCTATATGAAGTGTCTCAGGATTGGAATGTGAAGGAGTTGGATATCACATCTCATGTTATAGGAAAGATCTCAGGTTTGGTATTAGAAGCATTGAGACATCACATCTCATGTTATAGGAAGGGTCTCAGGATTGGAATGGGAAGAAGGTGGATATCACATCTCATGCTATAGGAAGAGTCTCAGGTCTGGAAGGGGAAGGAGTTGGATATCCAATCTCATGTTATAGGACTGGTCTCGGGTTTGGTATTAGAAGCATTGAGATATCACATCGCATGCTGTGGGAAGGTTCTCAGGTTTGGAATGGGGAGGAATTGGATATCACATCTCATGTTCATAGGAAGGATCTCAGGTTTGGTATTAGAGGCATTGAGATATCACATCTCATGCTATAGGAATGGTCTCAGGATTGGAATGGGAAGGAGTTGGATATTACACTCTTGCTATAGGAAGGGTCTCATGTTTGGAATGGGAAGGAGTTGGATATCACATATGCTATAGGAAGGGTCTCAGGTTTGGACCGGGAAGGAGTTGGATATCACATCTCATGTTATAGGAAGGGTCTCAGGTTTGGTATAAGCATTGAGATATCACATCTCTGCTATCGGAAGTGTCTCAGGATTGGAATGGGAAGGAGTTGGATATCCCATCTCATGTTATAGGACGGGTCTCAGGTTTGTTATTAGAATCATTGAGATATCATATTGCATGCTGTAGGAAGGGTCTAAGGATTGGAATGGGAAGGACTTGGATATCACATATCATGCTATAGGTAGGCTCTCAGGATTGGAAAGGGAAGGAGTTGGATATCACATTTCACGTTAGAGGAAGGATCTCAGGTTTGGTATTAGAGGCATTGAGATATCACATCTCATGCTATAGGAAGAGTCTCAGGATTGGAATGGGAAGGAGTTGGATATCACATCTCATGCTATAGGAAGGGTCTCAGGTTTGGTATAAGCATTGAGATATCACATCTCATGCTATCGGAAGGGTCTCGGGATTGGAATGGGAAGGAGATGGATATCACATTTCATGTTAGAGGTAGGATCTCAGGTTTGGAATTAGAGGCATTGAGATATCACATCTCATGCTATCAGAAGGGTTTCAGGATTGGAATGGGAAGGAGTTGGATATCACATCTCATGCTAAAGGGAGGGTCTCAGGTTTGGAAGCGGGAGGATTTGGAAATCACATCTCATGTTATAGGAAGGATCTCAGGTTTGGTATTAGAAGCATTGAGATATCACATCTCATGCTATCATAAGGGTCTCAGGATTGGAATGGGAAGGAGTTGGATATCACATCTCATGTTATAGGAAGGATCTCAGGTTTGGTATTAGAAGCATTGAGACATCACATCTCATGCTATAGGAAGGGTCTCAGGTTGGAATGGGAAGGAGTTGGATATCACATTTCATGTTATAGGAAGGGTCTCAGGATTGGAATTGGAAGGACTTGGCTATCATATCTCATGCTATAGGAAGGCTCTCAGGTTTGGAAGGGGAAGGAGTTGGATATCACATTTCATGTTAGAGGAACGATCTCAGGTTTGGTATTAGAGGCCTTGAGATATCACATCTCATGCTATAGGAAGGGTCTCAGGATTGGAATGGGAAGGAGTTGGATATCACATCTCAAGCTATAGGAACGGTCTCAGGTTTGGTATAAGCATTGTGATATCGCATCTCATGCTATAGGAAGGGTCTCAGGATTGGAATGGGAAGGAGTTGGATATCACATCTCATGCTATAGTAAGGGTCTCAGGTTTGGTATAAGCATTGAGATATCACATCTCATGCTATAGGAAGGGTCTCAGGTTTGGAATGGGAAGGAGTTGTATATGACATCTCATGCCATAGGAAGGGTCTCAGGTTTGGTATAAGCATTGAGATATCACATCACATGCTATAGGAAGGGTCTCAGGATTGGAATGGAAAGGACTTGGATATCACATCTCATGCTATAGGCAGGGTCTCAGGTTTGGAAAGGGAAGGAGATGGATATCACATTTCATGTTAGAGGTAGGATCTCAGGTTTGGTATTAGAGGCATTGAAATATCACATCTCATGCTATCAGAAGGGTCTCAGGATTGGAATGGGAAGGAGTTGGATATCACATCTCATGCTAAAGGGAGGGTCTCAGGTTTGGAAGGGGAAGGATTTGGAAATCACATCTCATGTTATAGGAAGGATCTCAGGTTTGGTATTAGAAGCATTGAGATATCACATCTCATGCTATCGGAAGTATCTCAGGTTTGGTATTAGAGGCATTGAGATATCACATCTCATGCTATCATAAGGGTCTCAGGATTGGAATGGGAAGGAGTTGGATATCACATCTCATGTTATAGGAAGGCTCTCAGGTTTGGAAGGGGAAGGAGTTGGATATCACATTTCATGTTAGAGGAACGATCTCAGGTTTGGTATTAGAGGCCTTGAGATATCACATCTCATGCTATAGGAAGGGTCTCAGGATTGGAATGGGAAGGAGTTGGATATCACATCTCAAGCTATAGGAACGGTCTCAGGTTTGCTATAAGCATTGTGATATCACATCTCATGCTATAGGAAGGGTCTCAGGATTGGAATGGGAAGGAGTTGGATATCACATCTCATGTTATAGGAAAGATCTCAGGTTTGGTATTAGAAGCATTGCGACATCACATCTCATGTTATAGGAAGGGTCTCAGGATTGGAATGGGAAGAAGTTGGATATCACATCTCATGCTATAGGAAGGGTCTCAGGTTTGGTATAAGCATTGAGATATCATATCTCATGCTATAGGAAGGGTCTCAGGATTGGAATGGGAAGGAGTTGTATATGACATCTCATGCCATAAGAAGGGTCTCAGGTTTGGTATAAGAATTGAGATATCACATCACATGCTATAGGAAGGGTCTCAGGATTGGAATGGAAAGGACTTGGATATCACATCTCATGCTATAGGCAGGGTCTCAGGTTTGGAAAGGGAAGGAGATGGATATCACAATTCATGTTAGAGGTAGGATCTCAGGTTTGGTATTAGAGGCATTGAAATATCACATCTCATGCTATCAGATGGGTCTCAGGATTGGAATGGGAAGGAGTTTGATATCACATCTCATGCTAAAGGGAGGGTCTCAGGTTTGGAAGGGGAAGGATTTGGAAATCACATCTCATGTTATAGGAAGGATCTCAGGTTTGGTATTAGAAGCATTGAGATATCACATCTCATGCTATCGGAAGTATCTCAGGTTTGGTATTAGAGGCATTGAGATATCACATCTCATGCTATCATAAGGGTCTCAGGATTGGAATGGGAAGGAGTTGGATATCACATCTCATGTTATAGGAAGGATCTCAGGTTTGGTATTAGAAGAATAGAGACATCACATCTCATGCTATAGGAAGGGTCTCAGGATTGGAATGGGAAGAAGTTGGATATCACATCTCATCCTATAGGAAGGGTCTCAGATTTGGTATAAGCATTGAGATATCACATCTAATGCTATAGGAAGGGTCTCAGGATTGGAATGGGAAGGAGTTGCATATGACATCTCAGGCCATAGGAAGGGTCTCAGGTTTGGTATAAGCATTGAGATATCACATCTCTGCTATCGGAAGGGTCTCAGGATTGGAATGGGAAGGAGTTGGATATCCCAAATCATGTTATAGGAAGGGTCTCAGGTTTGGTATTAGAAGCATTGAGATATCACATCTCATGCTATAGGAATGGTCTCAGGATTGGAACGGGGAGGACTTGGATGTCACATCTCATGTTATAGGGAGGGTCTCAAGTTTGATATTAGAAGCATTGAGATAACAAATCTCATGATATCGGAAGGGTCTCAGGATTGGAATGGGAAGGAATTGGATATCACATCTCATGATAAAGGAAGGGTCTAAGGTTTGGAAGGGGAAGGATTTGGATATCACATCTCATGTTATAGGACGGGTCTCAGGTTTGGTATTAGAAGCATTGAGATATCAAGTCTCATGGTATAGGAAGGGTCTCAGAATTGGAATGGGAAGGAGTTGGATATCACATCTCAAGCTATAGGTAGGGTCTCAGGATTGGAATGGGAAGAAGTTTGATATCACATCTCATGCCATAGTATGGGTCTCAGGTTTGGTAGAAGCATTGGGATATCACATCTCATGCTATCGGAAGGGTATCAGTATTGGATTTGGAAGGAGTTGGATATCCCATCTCATGCTATAGGAAGGGTCTCAGGTTGGAATGGGAAGGAATTGGATATCACATTTCATGTTATAGGAAGGCTCTCAGGTTTGGAAGGGGAAGGAGTTGGATATCACATTTCATGTCAGAGGAAGGATCTCAGGTTTGGTATTAGAGGCCTTGAGATATCACATCTCATGCTATAGGAAGGGTCTCAGGATTGGAATGGGAAAGAGTTGGATATCACATCTCAAGCTATAGGAAGGGTCTCAGGTTTGGTATAAGCATTGAGATATCACATCTCATGCTATAGGAAGGGTCTCAGGATTGGAATGTGAAGGAGTTGGATATCACATCTCATGTTATAGGAAAGATCTCAGGTTTGGTATTAGAAGCATTGAGACATCACATCTCATGTTATAGGAAGGGTCTCAGGATTGGAATGGGAAGAAGGTGGATATCACATCTCATGCTATAGGAAGAGTCTCAGGTTTGGAAGGGGAAGGAGTTGGATATCCAATCTCATGTTATAGGACTGGTCTCGGGTTTGGTATTAGAAGCATTGAGATATCACATCGCATGCTGTAGGAAGGTTCTCAGGTTTGGAATGGGGAGGAATTGGATATCACATCTCATGTTCATAGGAAGGATCTCAGGTTTGGTATTAGAAGCATTGAGATATCACATCTCATGCTATAGGAATGGTCTCAGGATTGGAATGGGAAGGAGTTGGATATTACACTCTTGCTATAGGAAGGGTCTCATGTTTGGAATGGGAAGGAGTTGGATATCACATATGCTATAGGAAGGGTCTCAGGTTTGGACCGGGAAGGAGTTGGATATCACATCTCATGTTATAGGAAGGGTCTCAGGTTTGGTATAAGCATTGAGATATCACATCTCTGCTATCGGAAGTGTCTCAGGATTGGAATGGGAAGGAGTTGGATATCCCATCTCATGTTATAGGACGGGTCTCAGGTTTGTTATTAGAATTATTGAGATATCATATTGCATGCTGTAGGAAGGGTCTAAGGATTGGAATGGGAAGGACTTGGATATCACATCTCATGCTATAGGTAGGCTCTTAGGTTTGGAAAGGGAAGGAGTTGGATATCACATTTCACGTTAGAGGAAGGATCTCAGGTTTGGTATTAGAGGCATTGAGATATCACATCTCATGCTATAGGAAGAGTCTCAGGATTGGAATGGGAAGGAGTTGGATATCACATCTCATGCTATAGGAAGGGTCTCAGGTTTGGTATAAGCATTGAGATATCACATCTCATGCTATAGGAAGGGTCTCGGGATTGGAATGGGAAGGAGATGGATATCACATTTCATGTTAGAGGTAGGATCTCAGGTTTGGAATTAGAGGCATTGAGATATCACATCTCATGCTATCAGAAGGGTTTCAGGATTGGAATGGGAAGGAGTTGGATATCACATCTCATGCTAAAGGGAGGGTCTCAGGTTTGGAAGCGGGAGGATTTGGAAATCACATCTCATGTTATAGGAAGGATCTCAGGTTTGGTATTAGAAGCATTGAGATATCACATCTCATGCTATCGGAAGTATCTCAGGTTTGGTATTAGAGGCATTGAGATATCACATCTCATGCTATCATAAGGGTCTCAGGATTGGAATGGGAAGGAGTTGGATATCACATCTCATGTTATAGGAAGGATCTCAGGTTTGGTATTAGAAGCATTGAGACATCACATCTCATGCTATAGGAAGGGTCTCAGGATTGGAATGGGAAGGAGTTGGATATCACATCTCATGCTATAGGAAGGGTCTCAGATTTGGTATAAGCATTGAGATATCACATGTCATGCTATAGGAAGGGTCTCAGGATTGGAATGGGAAGGAGTTGTCTATGACATCTCAGGCCATAGGAAGGGTCTCAGGTTTGGTATAAGCATTGAGATATCACATCTCTGCTATCGGAAGGGTCTCAGGATTGGAATGGGAATGAGTTGGATATCCCATCTCATGTTATAGGAAGAGTCTCAGGTTTGGTATTAGAAGCATTGAGATATCCCATCTCATGCTATAGGAAGGGTCTCAGGTTGGAATGGGAAGGAGTTGGATATCACATTTCATGTTATAAGAAGGGTCTCAGGATTGGAATTGGAAGGACTTGGCTATCATATCTCATGCTATAGGAAGGCTCTCAGGTTTGGAAGGGGAAGGAGTTGGATATCACATTTCATGTTAGAGGAACGATCTCAGGTTTGGTATTAGAGGCCTTGAGATATCACATCTCATGCTATAGGAAGGGTCTCAGGATTGGAATGGGAAGGAGTTGGATATCACATCTCAAGCTATAGGAACGGTCTCAGGTTTGGTATAAGCATTGTGATATCACATCTCATGCTATAGGAAGGGTCTCAGGATTGGAATGGGAAGGAGTTGGATATCACATCTCATGCTATAGGAAGGGTCTCAGGTTTGGAATGGGAAGGAGTTGTATATGACATCTCATGCCATAGGAAGGGTCTCAGGTTTGGTATAAGCATTGAGATATCACATCTCATGCTATAGGAAGGGTCTCAGGTTTGGTATAAGCATTGAGATATCACATCTCATGCTATAGGACGGGTCTCAGGTTTGGTATTAGAAGCATTGAGATATCAAGTCTCATGGTATAAGAAGGGTCTCAGAATTGGAATGGGAAGGAGTTGGATATCACACCTCAAGCTATAGGAAGGGTCTCAGGATTGGAATGGGAAGGAGTTTGATATCACATCTCATGCCATAGTATGGGTCTCAGGTTTGGTAGAAGCATTGGGATATCACATCTCATGCTATCGGAAGGGTATCAGTATTGGATTTGGAAGAAGTTGGATATCCCATCTCATGCTATAGGAAGGGTCTCAGGTTGGAATGGGAAGGAGTTGGATATCACATTTCATGTTATAGGAAGGGTCTCAGGATTGGAATGGGAAGGACTTGGATATCATATCTCATGCTATAGGACGGGTCTCAGGTTTGTTATTAGAATCATTGAGATATCATATTGCATGCTGTAGGAAGGGTCTAAGGATTGGAATGGGAAGGACTTGGATATCACATCTCATGCTATAGATAGGCTCTTAGGTTTGGAAAGGAAGGAGTTGGATATCACATTTCATGTTAGAGGAAGGATCTCAGGTTTGGTATTAGAAGCATTGAGATATCACATCTCATGCTATAGGAAGGGTCTCAGGATTGGAATGGGAAGTAGTTGGATATCACATCTCATGCTATAGGAAGGGTCTCAGGTTTGGTATAAGCATTGAGATATCACATCTCATGCTATAGGACGGGTCTCAGGATTGGAATGGAAGGAGTTGGATATCACATCTCATGTTATAGGAAGGATCTCAGGTTTGGTATTAGAAGCATTGAGACATCACATCTCATGCTATAGGAAGGGTCTCAGGGTTGGAATGGGAAGGAGTTGGATATCACATCTCATCCAATAGGAAGGGTCTCAGGTTTGGAATGGGAAGGAATTGGATATCACATCTCATGTTATAGGAAGGATCTCAGGTTTGGTATTAGAAGCATTGAGATATCACATCTCATGCTATAGGAAGGGTCTCAGGATTGGAATGTGAAGGATTTGGATATCACATCTCATGCTAAAGGAAGGGTCTCAGGTTTGGTAGAAGCATTGAGATATCACGTCTCTGCTATCGGAAGGGTCTCAGGATTGGATTGGGAAGGAGTTGGATATCCCTTCTCATGCTATAGGAAGGGTCTCAGGATTTGAATGGGAAGGAGTTGGATATCACATCTCATGTTATAGGAAGGGTCTCAGGATTGGAATGGGAAGGATTTGGATATCACATCTCTTCCTATAGGAAGGGTCTCAGGATTGGTATTAGAAGCATTGAGATATCACATCTCATGCTATAGGAAGGGTCTCAGGATTGGAATGGGGAGGACTTGGATGCCACATCTCATGTTATAGGAAGGCTCTCAGGTTTGGAAGGGGAAGGAGTTGGATATCACATTTCATGTTAGAGGAACGATCTCAGGTTTGGTATTAGAGGCCTTGAGATATCACATCTCATGCTATAGGAAGGGTCTCAGGATTAGAATGGGAAGGAGTTGGATATCATATCTCAAGCTATAGGAACGGTCTCAGGTTTGGTATAAGCATTGTGATATCACATCTCATGCTATAGGTAGGCTCTCAGGTTTGGAAAGGGAAGGAGTTGGATATCACATTTCACGTTAGAGGAAGGATCTCAGGTTTGGTATTAGAGGCATTGAGATATCACATCTCATGCTATAGGAAGGGTCTCAGGTTTGGTATAAGCATTGAGATATCACATCTCATGCTATAGGAAGGGTCTCAGGTTTGGAATGGGAAGGAGTTGTATAAGACATCTCATGCCATAGGAAGGGTCTCAGGTTTGGTATAAGCATTGCGATATCACATCACATGCTATAGGAAGGGTCTCAGGATTGGAATGGAAAGGACTTGGATATCACATCTCATGCTATAGGCAGGGTCTCAGGTTTGGAAAGGGAAGGAGATGGATATCACATTTCATGTTAGAGGTAGGATCTCAGGTTTGGTATTAGAGGCATTGAAATATCACATCTCATGCTATCAGAAGGGTCTCAGGATTGGAATGGGAAGGAGTTGGATATCACATCTCATGCTAAAGGGAGGGTCTCAGGTTTGGAAGGGGAAGGATTTGGAAATCACATCTCATGTTATACGAAGGATCTCAGGTTTGGTATTAGAAGCATTGAGATATCACATCTC
This sequence comes from Ambystoma mexicanum, assembly GCF_040938575.1. Taxonomy (NCBI): domain Eukaryota; kingdom Metazoa; phylum Chordata; class Amphibia; order Caudata; family Ambystomatidae; genus Ambystoma; species Ambystoma mexicanum. The sequence continues at coordinate 2,352,561 of NW_027182510.1, read as the reverse complement.
ATGCTATCGGAAGTATCTCAGGTTTGGTATTAGAGGCATTGAGATATCACATCTCATGCTATCATAAGGGTCTCAGGATTGGAATGGGAAGGAGTTGGATATCATATCTCATGTTATAGGAAGGCTCTCAGGTTTGGAAGGGGAAGGAGTTGGATATCACATTTCATGTTAGAGGAACGATCTCAGGTTTGGTATTAGAGGCCTTGAGATATCACATCTCATGCTATAGGAAGGGTCTCAGGATTGGAATGGGAAGGAGTTGGATATCACATCTCAAGCTATAGGAACGGTCTCAGGTTTGGTATAAGCATTGTGATATCACATCTCATGCTATAGGAAGGGTCTCAGGATTGGAATGGGAAGGAGTTGGATATCACATCTCATGTTATAGGAAAGATCTCAGGTTTGGTATTAGAAGCATTGCGACATCACATCTCATGTTATAGGAAGGGTCTCAGGATTGGAATGGGAAGAAGTTGGATATCACATCTCATGCTATAGGAAGGGTCTCAGGTTTGGTATAAGCATTGAGATATCACATCTCATGCTATAGGAAGGGTCTCAGGATTGGAATGGGAAGGAGTTGTATATGACATCTCATGCCATAGGAAGGGTCTCAGGTTTGGTATAAGAATTGAGATATCACATCACATGCTATAGGAACGGTCTCAGGTTTGGTATAAGCATTGTGATATCACATCTCATGCTATAGGAAGGGTCTCAGGATTGGAATGGGAAGGAGTTGGATATCACATCTCATGTTATAGGAAAGATCTCAGGTTTGGAATGGAAAGGACTTGGATATCACATCTCATGCTATAGGCAGGGTCTCAGGTTTGGAAAGGGAAGGAGATGGATATCACATTTCATGTTGGAGGTAGGATCTCAGGTTTGGTATTAGAGGCATTGAAATATCACATCTCATGCTATCAGATGGGTCTCAGGATTGGAATGGGAAGGAGTTTGATATCACATCTCATGCTAAAGGGAGGGTCTCAGGTTTGGAAGGGGAAGGATTTGGAAATCACATCTCATGTTATAGGAAGGATCTCAGGTTTGGTATTAGAAGCATTGAGATATCACATCTCATGCTATCGGAAGTATCTCAGGTTTGGTATTAGAGGCATTGAGATATCACATCTCATGCTATCATAAGGGTCTCAGGATTGGAATGGGAAGGAGTTGGATATCACATCTCATGTTATAGGAAGGATCTCAGGTTTGGTATTAGAAGCATTGAGACATCACATCTCATGCTATAGGAAGGGTGTCAGGATTGGAATGGGAAGGAGTTGGATATCACATCTCATGCTATAGGAAGGGTCTCAGATTTGGTATAAGCATTGAGATATCACATCTCATGCTATAGGAAGGGTCTCAGGATTGGAATGGGAAGGAGTTGTATATGACATCTCAGGCCATAGGAAGGGTCTCAGGTTTGGTAAAAGCATTGAGATATCACATCTCTGCTATCGGAAGGGTCTCAGGATTGGAATGGGAAGGAGTTGGATATCCCATCTCATGTTATAGGAAGGGTCTCAGGTTTGGTATTAGAAGCATTGAGACATCACATCTCATGTTATAGGAAGGGTCTCAGGATTGGAATGGGAAGAAGTTGGACATCACATCTCATGCTATAGGAAGGGTCTCAGGTTTGGTATAAGCATTGAGATATCACATCTCATGCTATAGGAAGGGTCTCAGGATTGGAATGGGAAGGAGTTGTATATGACATCTCATGCCATAGGAAGGGTCTCAGGTTTGGTATAAGCATTGAGATATCACATCACATGCTATAGGAAGGGTCTCAGGATTGGAATGGGAAGGACTTGGATATCACATCTCATGCTATAGGCAGGGTCTCAGGTTTGGAAAGGGAAGGAGATGGATATCACATTTCATGTTAGAGGTAGGATCTCAGGTTTGGTATTGGAGGCATTGAAATATCACATCTCATGCTATCAGAAGGGTCTCAGGATTGGAATGGGAAGGAGTTGGATATCACATCTCATGCTAAAGGGAGGGTCTCAGGTTTGGAAGTGGAAGGATTTGGAAATCACATCTCATGTTATAGGAAGGATCTCAGGTTTGGTATTAGAAGCATTGAGATATCACATCTCATGCTATCAGAAGTATCTCAGGTTTGGTATTAGAGGCATTGAGATATCACATCTCATGCTATCATAAGGGTCTCAGGATTGGAATGGGAAGGAGTTGGATATCACATCTCATGTTATAGGAAGGATCTCAGGTTTGGTATTAGAAGAATTGAGACATCACATCTCATGCTATAGGAAGGGTCTCAGGATTGGAATGGGAAGAAGTTGGATATCACATCTCATGCTATAGGAAGGGTCTCAGATTTGGTATAAGCATTGAGATATCACATCTAATGCTATAGGAAGGGTCTCAGGATTGGAATGGGAAGGAGTTGCATATGACATCTCAGGCCATATGAAGGGTCTCAGGTTTGGTATAAGCATTGAGATATCACATCTCTGCTATCGGAAGGGTCTCAGGATTGGAATGGGAAGGAGTTGGATATCCCAAATCATGTTATAGGAAGGGTCTCAGGTTTGGCATTAGAAGCATTGAGATATCACATCTCATGCTATAGGAAGGGTCTCAGGATTGGAATGGGGAGGACTTGGATGCCACATCTCATGTTATAGGAAGGCTCTCAGGTTTGGAAGGGGAAGGAGTTGGATATCACATTTCATGTTAGAGGAACGATCTCAGGTTTGGTATTAGAGGCCTTCAGATATCACATCTCATGCTATAGGAAGGGTCTCAGGATTGGAATGGGAAGGAGTTGGATATCACATCTCAAGCTATAGGAACGGTCTCAGGTTTGGTATAAGCATTGTGATATCACATCTCATGCTATAGGTAGGCTCTCAGGTTTGGAAAGGGAAGGAGTTGGATATCACATTTCACGTTAGAGGAAGGATCTCAGGTTTGGTATTAGAGGCATTGAGATATCACATCTCATGCTATAGGAAGAGTCTCAGGATTGGAATGGGAAGGAGTTGGATATCACATCTCATGCTATAGGAAGGGTCTCAGGTTTGGTATAAGCATTGAGATATCACATCTCATGCTATAGGAAGGGTCTCGGGATTGGAATGGGAAGGAGATGGATATCACATTTCATGTTAGAGGTAGGATCTCAGGTTTGGAATTAGAGGCATTGAGATATCACATCTCATGCTATCAGAAGGGTTTCAGGATTGGAATGGGAAGGAGTTGGATATCACATCTCATGCTAAAGGGAGGGTCTCAGGTTTGGAAGCGGGAGGATTTGGAAATCACATCTCATGTTATAGGAAGGATCTCAGGTTTGGTATTAGAAGCATTGAGATATCACATCTCATGCTATCGGAAGTATCTCAGGTTTGGTATTAGAGGCATTGAGATATCACATCTCATGCTATCATAAGGGTCTCAGGATTGGAATGGGAAGGAGTTGGATATCACATCTCATGTTATAGGAAGGATATCAGGTTTGGTATTAGAAGCATTGAGACATCACATCTCATGCTATAGGAAGGGTCTCAGGATTGGAATGGGAAGGAGTTGGATATCACATCTCATGCTATAGGAAGGGTCTCAGATTTGGTATAAGCATTGAGATATCACATCTCATGCTATAGGAAGGGTCTCAGGATTGGAATGGGAAGGAGTTGTATATCACATCTCGGGCCATAGAAAGGGACTCAGGTTTGGTATAAGCATTGAGATATCACATCTCTGCTATCGGAAGGGTCTCAGGATTGGAATGGGAATGAGTTGGATATCCCATCTCATGTTATAGGAAGAGTCTCAGGTTTGGTATTAGAAGCATTGAGATATCCCATCTCATGCTATAGGAAGGGTCTCAGGTTGGAATGGGAAGGAGTTGGATATCACATTTCATGTTATAGGAAGGGTCTCAGGATTGGAATTGGAAGGACTTGGCTATCATATCTCATGCTATAGGAAGGCTCTCAGGTTTGGAAGGGGAAGGAGTTGGATATCACATTTCATGTTAGAGGAACGATCTCAGGTTTGGTATTAGAGGCCTTGAGATATCACATCTCATGCTATAGGAAGGGTCTCAGGATTGGAATGGGAAGGAGTTGGATATCACATCTCAAGCTATAGGAACGGTCTCAGGTTTGGTATAAGCATTGTGATATCACATCTCATGCTATAGGAAGGGTCTCAGGATTGGAATGGGGAGGAGTTGGATATCACATCTCATGCTATAGGAAGTGTCTCAGGTTTGGTATAAGCATTGAGATATCACATCTCATGCTATAGGAAGGGTCTCAGGTTTGGAATAGGAAGGAGTTGTATATGACATCTCATGCCATAGGAAGGGTCTCCGGTTTGGTATAAGCATTGAGATATCACATCACATGCTATAGGAAGGGTCTCAGGATTGGAATGGAAAGGACTTGGATATCACATCTCATGCTATAGGCAGGGTCTCAGGTTTGGAAAGGGAAGGAGATGGATATCACATTTCATGTTAGAGGTAGGATCTCAGGTTTGGTATTAGAGGCATTGAAATATCACATCTCATGCTATCAGAAGGGTCTCAGGATTGGAATGGGAAGGAGTTGGATATCACATCTCATGCTAAAGGGAGGGTCTCAGGTTTGGAAGGGGAAGGATTTGGTAATCACATTCCATGTTATAGGAAGGATCTCAGGTTTGGTATTAGAAGCATTGAGATATCACATCTCATGCTATCGGAAGTATCTCAGGTTTGGTATTAGAGGCATTGAGATATCACATCTCATGCTATCATAAGGGTCTCAGGATTGGAATGGGAAGGAGTTGGATATCACATCTCATGTTATAGGAAGGCTCTCAGGTTTGGAAGGGGAAGGAGTTGGATATCACATTTCATGTTAGAGGAACGATCTCAGGTTTGGTATTAGAGGCCTTGAGATATCACATCTCATGCAATAGGAAGGGTCTCAGGATTGGAATGGGAAGGAGTTGGATATCACATCTCAAGCTATAGGAACGGTCTCAGGTTTGGTATAAGCATTGTGATATCACATCTCATGCTATAGGAAGGGTCTCAGGATTGGAATGGGAAGGAGTTGGATATCACATCTCATGTTATAGGAAAGATCTCAGGTTTGGTATTAGAAGCATTGCGACATCACATCTCATGTTATAGGAAGGGTCTCAGGATTGGAATGGGAAGAAGTTGGATATCACATCTCATGCTATAGGAAGGGTCTCAGGTTTGGTATAAGCATTGAGATATCACATCTCATGCTATAGGAAGGGTCTCAGGATTGGAATGGGAAGGAGTTGTATATGACATCTCATGCCATAGGAAGGGTCTCAGGTTTGGTATAAGAATTGAGATATCACATCACATGCTATAGGAAGGGTCTCAGGATTGGAATGGAAAGGACTTGGATATCACATCTCATGCTATAGGCAGGGTCTCAGGTTTGGAAAGGGAAGGAGATGGATATCACATTTCATGTTAGAGGTAGGATCTCAGGTTTGGTATTAGAGGCATTGAAATATCACATCTCATGCTATCAGATGGGTCTCAGGCTTGGAATGGGAAGGAGTTTGATATCACATCTCATGCTAAAGGGAGGGTCTCAGGTTTGGAAGGGGAAGGATTTGGAAATCACATCTCATGTTATAGGAAGGATCTCAGGTTTGGTATTAGAAGCATTGAGATATCACATCTCATGCTATCGGAAGTATCTCAGGTTTGGTATTAGAGGCATTGAGATATCACATCTCATGCTATCATAAGGGTCTCATGATTGGAATGGGAAGGAGTTGGATATCACATCTCATGTTATAGGAAGGATCTCAGGTTTGGTATTAGAAGCATTGAGACATCACATCTCATGCTATAGGAAGGGTGTCAGGATTGGAATGGGAAGGAGTTGCATATCACATCTCATGCTATAGGAAGGGTCTCAGATTTGGTATAAGCATTGAGATATCACATCTCATGCTATAGGAAGGGTCTCAGGATTGGAATGGGAAGGAGTTGTATATGACATCTCAGGCCATAGGAAGGGTCTCAGGTTTGGTAAAAGCATTGAGATATCACATCTCTGCTATCGGAAGGGTCTCAGGATTGGAATGGGAAGGAGTTGGATATCCCATCTCATGTTATAGGAAGGGTCTCAGGTTTGGTATTAGAAGCATTGAGACATCACATCTCATGTTATAGGAAGGGTCTCAGGATTGGAATGGGAAGAAGTTGGACATCACATCTCATGCTATAGGAAGGGTCTCAGGTTTGGTATAAGCATTGAGATATCACATCTCATGCTATAGGAAGGGTCTCAGGATTGGAATGGGAAGGAGTTGTATATGACATCTCATGCCATAGGAAGGGTCTCAGGTTTGGTATAAGCATTGAGATATCACATCACATGCTATAGGAAGGGTCTCAGGATTGGAATGGGAAGGACTTGGATATCACATCTCATGCTATAGGCAGGGTCTCAGGTTTGGAAAGGGAAGGAGATGGATATCACATTTCATGTTAGAGGTAGGATCTCAGGTTTGGTATTAGAGGCATTGAAATATCACATCTCATGCTATCAGAAGGGTCTCAGGATTGGAATGGGAAGGAGTTGGATATCACATCTCATGCTAAAGGGAGGGTCTCAGGTTTGGAAGTGGAAGGATTTGGAAATCACATCTCATGTTATAGGAAGGATCTCAGGTTTGGTATTAGAAGCATTGAGATATCACATCTCATGCTATCAGAAGTATCTCAGGTTTGGTATTAGAGGCATTGAGATATCACATCTCATGCTATCATAAGGGTCTCAGGATTGGAATGGGAAGGAGTTGGATATCACATCTCATGTTATAGGAAGGATCTCAGGTTTGGTATTAGAAGAATTGAGACATCACATCTCATGCTATAGGAAGGGTCTCAGGATTGGAATGGGAAGAAGTTGGATATCACATCTCATGCTATAGGAAGGGTCTCAGATTTGGTATAAGCATTGAGATATCACATCTAATGCTATAGGAAGGGTCTCAGGATTGGAATGGGAAGGAGTTGCATATGACATCTCAGGCCATAGGAAGGGTCTCAGGTTTGGTATAAGCATTGAGATATCACATCTCTGCTATCGGAAGGGTCTCAGGATTGGAATGGGAAGGAGTTGGATATCCCAAATCATGTTATAGGAAGGGTCTCAGGTTTGGTATTAGAAGCATTGAGATATCACATCTCATGCTATAGGAAGAGTCTCAGGATTGGAATGGGGAGGACTTGGATGCCACATCTCATGTTATAGGAAGGCTCTCAGGTTTGGAAGGGGAAGGAGTTGGATATCACATTTCATGTTAGAGGAACGATCTCAGGTTTGGTATTAGAGGCCTTGAGATTTCACATCTCATGCTATAGGAAGGGTCTCAGGATTGGAATGGGAAGGAGTTGGATATCACATCTCAAGCTATAGGAACGGTCTCAGGTTTGGTATAAGCATTGTGATATCACATCTCATGCTATAGGTAGGCTCTCAGGTTTGGAAAGGGAAGGAGTTGGATATCACATTTCACGTTAGAGGAAGGATCTCAGGTTTGGTATTAGAGGCATTGAGATATCACATCTCATGCTATAGGAAGAGTCTCAGGATTGGAATGGGAAGGAGTTGGATATCACATCTCATGCTATAGGAAGGGTCTCAGGTTTGGTATAAGCATTGAGATATCACATCTCATGCTATAGGAAGGCTCTCGGGATTGGAATGGGAAGGAGATGGATATCACATTTCATGTTAGAGGTAGGATCTCAGGTTTGGAATTAGAGGCATTGAGATATCACATCTCATGCTATCAGAAGGGTTTCAGGATTGGAATGGGAAGGAGTTGGATATCACATCTCATGCTAAAGGGAGGGTCTCAGGTTTGGAAGCGGGAGGATTTGGAAATCACATCTCATGTTATAGGAAGGATCTCAGGTTTGGTATTAGAAGCATTGAGATATCACATCTCATGCTATCGGAAGTATCTCAGGTTTGGTATTAGAGGCATTGAGATATCACATCTCATGCTATCATAAGGGTCTCAGGATTGGAATGGGAAGGAGTTGGATATCACATCTCATGTTATAGGAAGGATATCAGGTTTGGTATTAGAAGCATTGAGACATCACATCTCATGCTATAGGAAGGGTCTCAGGATTGGAATGGGAAGGAGTTGGATATCACATCTCATGCTATAGGAAGGGTCTCAGATTTGGTATAAGCATTGAGATATCACATCTCATGCTATAGGAAGGGTCTCAGGATTGGAATGGGAAGGAGTTGTATATGACATCTCAGGCCATAGGAAGGGTCTCAGGTTTGGTATAAGCATTGAGATATCACATCTCTGCTATCGGAAGGGTCTCAGGATTGGAATGGGAATGAGTTGGATATCCCATCTCATGTTATAGGAAGAGTCTCAGGTTTGGTATTAGAAGCATTGAGATATCCCATCTCATGCTATAGGAAGGGTCTCAGGTTGGAATGGGAAGGAGTTGGATATCACATTTCATGTTATAGGAAGGGTCTCAGGATTGGAATTGGAAGGACTTGGCTATCATATCTCATGCTATAGGAAGGCTCTCAGGTTTGGAAGGGGAAGGAGTTGGATATCACATTTCATGTTAGAGGAACGATCTCAGGTTTGGTATTAGAGGCCTTGAGATATCACATCTCATGCTATAGGAAGGGTCTCAGGATTGGAATGGGAAGGAGTTGGATATCACATCTCAAGCTATAGGAACGGTCTCAGGTTTGGTATAAGCATTGTGATATCACATCTCATGCTATAGGAAGGGTCTCAGGATTGGAATGGGGAGGAGTTGGATATCACATCTCATGCTATAGGAAGGGTCTCAGGTTTGGTATAAGCATTGAGATATCACATCTCATGCTATAGGAAGGGTCTCAGGTTTGGAATGGGAAGGAGTTGTATATGACATCTCATGCCATAGGAAGGGTCTCAGGTTTGGTATAAGCATTGAGATATCACATCACATGCTATAGGAAGGGTCTCAGGATTGGAATGGAAAGGACTTGGATATCACATCTCATGCTATAGGCAGGGTCTCAGGTTTGGAAAGGGAAGGAGATGGATATCACATTTCATGTTAGAGGTAGGATCTCAGGTTTGGTATTAGAGGCATTGAAATATCACATCTCATGCTATCAGAAGGGTCTCAGGATTGGAATGGGAAGGAGTTGTATATCACATCTCATGCTAAAGGGAGGGTCTCAGGTTTGGAAGGGGAAGGATTTGGAAATCACATCTCATGTTATAGGAAGGATCTCAGGTTTGGTATTAGAAGCATTGAGATATCACATCTCATGCTATCGGAAGTATCTCAGGTTTGGTATTAGAGGCATTGAGATATCACATCTCATGCTATCATAAGGGTCTCAGGATTGGAATGGGAAGGAGTTGGATATCACATCTCATGTTATAGGAAGGCTCTCAGGTTTGGAAGGGGAAGGAGTTGGATATCACATTTCATGTTAGAGGAACGATCTCAGGTTTGGTATTAGAGGCCTTGAGATATCACATCTCATGCAATAGGAAGGGTCTCAGGATTGGAATGGGAAGGAGTTGGATATCACATCTCAAGCTATAGGAACGGTCTCAGGTTTGGTATAAGCATTGTGATATCACATCTCATGCTATAGGAAGGGTCACAGGATTGGAATGGGAAGGAGTTGGATATCACATCTCATGTTATAGGAAAGATCTCAGGTTTGGTATTAGAAGCATTGCGACATCACATCTCATGTTATAGGAAGGGTCTCAGGATTGGAATGGGAAGAAGTTGGATATCACATCTCATGCTATAGGAAGGGTCTCAGGTTTGGTATAAGCATTGAGATATCACATCTCATGCTATAGGAAGGGTCTCAGGATTGGAATGGGAAGGAGTTGTATATGACATCTCATGCCATAGGAAGGGTCTCAGGTTTGGTATAAGAATTGAGATATCACATCACATGCTATAGGAAGGGTCTCAGGATTGGAATGGAAAGGACTTGGATATCACATCTCATGCTATAGGCAGGGTCTCAGGTTTGGAAAGGGAAGGAGATGGATATCACATTTCATGTTAGAGGTAGGATCTCAGGTTTGGTATTAGAGGCATTGAAATATCACATCTCATGCTATCAGATGGGTCTCAGGATTGGAATGGGAAGGAGTTTGATATCACATCTCATGCTAAAGGGAGGGTCTCAGGTTTCGAAGGGGAAGGATTTGGAAATCACATCTCATGTTATAGGAAGGATCTCAGGTTTGGTATTAGAAGCATTGAGATATCACATCTCATGCTATCGGAAGTATCTCAGGTTTGGTATTAGAGGCATTGAGATATCACATCTCATGCTATCATAAGGGTCTCAGGATTGGAATGGGAAGGAGTTGGATATCACATCTCATGTTATAGGAAGGATCTCAGGTTTGGTATTAGAAGCATTGAGACATCACATCTCATGCTATAGGAAGGGTGTCAGGATTGGAATGGGAAGGAGTTGGATATCACATCTCATGCTATAGGAAGGGTCTCAGATTTGGTATAAGCATTGAGATATCACATCTCATGCTATAGGAAGGGTCTCAGGATTGGAATGGGAAGGAGTTGTATATGACATCTCAGGCCATAGGAAGGGTCTCAGGTTTGGTAAAAGCATTGAGATATCACATCTCTGCTATCGGAAGGGTCTCAGGATTGGAATGGGAAGGAGTTGGATATCCCATCTCATGTTATAGGAAGGGTCTCAGGTTTGGTATTAGAAGCATTGAGACATCACATCTCATGCTATAGGAAGGGTCTCAGGATTGGAATGGGAAGAAGTTGGATATCACATCTCATGCTATAGGAAGGGTCTCAGGTTTGGTATAAGCATTGAGATATCACATCTCATGCTATAGGAAGGGCCTCAGGATTGGAATGGGAAGGAGTTGTATATGACATCTCATGCCATAGGAAGGGTCTCAGGTTTGGTATAAGCATTGAGATATCACATCACATGCTATAGGAAGGGTCTCAGGATTGGAATGGGAAGGACTTGGATATCACATCTCATGCTATAGGCAGGGTCTCAGGTTTGGAAAGGGAAGGAGATGGATATCACATTTCATGTTAGAGGTAGGATCTCAGGTTTGGTATTAGAAGCATTGAGATATCACATCTCATGCTATCAGAAGTATCTCAGGTTTGGTATTAGAGGCATTGAGATATCACATCTCATGCTATCATAAGGGTCTCAGGATTGGAATGGGAAGGAGTTGGATATCACATCTCATGTTATAGGAAGGATCTCAGGTTTGGTATTAGAAGAATTGAGACATCACATCTCATGCTATAGGAAGGGTCTCAGGATTGGAATGGGAAGAAGTTGGATATCACATCTCATGCTATAGGAAGGGTCTCAGATTTGGTATAAGCATTGAGATATCACATCTAATGCTATAGGAAGGGTCTCAGGATTGGAATGGGAAGGAGTTGCATATCACATCTCAGGCCATAGGAAGGGTCTCAGGTTTGGTATAAGCATTGAGATATCACATCTCTGCTATCGGAAGGGTCTCAGGATTGGAATGGGAAGGAGTTGGATATCCCAAATCATGTTATAGGAAGGGTCTCAGGTTTGGTATTAGAAGCATTGAGATATCACATCTCATGCTATAGGAAGGGTCTCAGGATTGGAATGGGGAGGACTTGGCTGTCACATCTCATGTTATAGGAAGGCTCTCAGGTTTGGAAGGGGAAGGAGTTGGATATCACATTTCATGTTAGAGGAACGATCTCAGGTTTGGTATTAGAGGCCTTGAGATATCACATCTCATGCTATAGGAAGGGTCTCAGGATTGGAATGGGAAGGAGTTGGATATCACATCTCAAGCTATAGGAACGGTCTCAGGTTTGGTATAAGCATTGTGATATCACATCTCATGCTATAGGAAGGGTCTCAGGATTGGAATGGGAAGGAATTGGATATCACATCTCATGTTATAGGAAAGATCTCAGGTTTGGTATTAGAAGCATTGCGACATCACATCTCATGTTATAGGAAGGGTCTCAGGATTGGAATGGGAAGAAGTTGGATATCACATCTCATGCTATAGGAAGGGTCTCAGGTTTGGTATAAGCATTGAGATATCACATCTCATGCTATAGGAAGGGTCTCAGGATTGGAATGGGAAGGAGTTGTATATGACATCTCATGCCATAGGAAGGGTCTCAGGTTTGGTATAAGCATTGAGATATCACATCACATGCTATAGGAAGGGTCTCAGGATTGGAATGGGAAGGACTTGGATATCACATCTCATGCTATAGGCAGGGTCTCAGGTTTGGAAAGGGAAGGAGATGGATATCACATTTCATGTTAGAGGTAGGATCTCAGGTTTGGTATTAGAGGCATTGAAATATCACATCTCATGCTATCAGAAGGGTCTCAGGATTGGAAGTGGAAGGATTTGGAAATCACATCTCATGTTATAGGAGGGATCTCAGGTTTGGTATTAGAAGCATTGAGATATCACATCTCATGCTATCAGAAGTATCTCAGGTTTGGTATTAGAGGCATTGAGATATCACATCTCATGCTATCATAAGGGTCTCAGGATTGGAATGGGAAGGAGTTGGATATCACATCTCATGTTATAGGAAGGATCTCAGGTTTGGTATTAGAAGAATTGAGACATCACATCTCATGCTATAGGAAGGGTCTCAGGATTGGAATGGGAAGAAGTTGGATATCACATCTCATGCTATAGGAAGGGTCTCAGATTTGGTATAAGCATTGAGATATCACATCTAATGCTATAGGAAGGGTCTCAGGATTGGAATGGGAAGGAGTTGCATATGACATCTCAGGCCATAGGAAGGGTCTCAGGTTTGGTATAAGCATTGAGATATCACATCTCTGCTATCAGAAGGGTCTCAGGATTGGAATGGGAAGGAGTTGGATATCCCAAATCATGTTATAGGAAGGGTCTCAGGTTTGGTATTAGAAGCATTGAGATATCACATCTCATGCTATAGGAAGAGTCTCAGGATTGGAATGGGGAGGACTTGGATGCCACATCTCATGTTATAGGAAGGCTCTCAGGTTTGGAAGGGGAAGGAGTTGGATATCACATTTCATGTTAGAGGAACGATCTCAGGTTTGGTATTAGAGGCCTTGAGATATCACATCTCATGCTATAGGAAGGGTCTCAGGATTGGAATGGGAAGGAGTTGGATATCACATCTCAAGCTATAGGAACGGTCTCAGGTTTGGTATAAGCATTGTGATATCACATCTCATGCTATAGGTAGGCTCTCAGGTTTGGAAAGGGAAGGAGTTGGATATCACATTTCACGTTAGAGGAAGGATCTCAGGTTTGGTATTAGAGGCATTGAGATATCACATCTCATGCTATAGGAAGAGTCTCAGGATTGGAATGGGAAGGAGTTGGATATCACATCTCATGCTATAGGAAGGGTCTCAGGTTTGGTATAAGCATTGAGACATCACATCTCATGCTATAGGAAGGGTCTCGGGATTGGAATGGGAAGGAGATGGATATCACATTTCATGTTAGAGGTAGGATCTCAGGTTTGGAATTAGAGGCATTGAGATATCACATCTCATGCTATCAGAAGGGTTTCAGGATTGGAATGGGAAGGAGTTGGATATCACATCTCATGCTAAAGGGAGGGTCTCAGGTTTGGAAGCGGGAGGATTTGGAAATCACATCTCATGTTATAGGAAGGATGTCAGGTTTGGTATTAGAAGCATTGAGATATCACATCTCATGCTATCGGAAGTATCTCAGGTTTGGTATTAGAGGCATTGAGATATCACATCTCATGCTATCATAAGGGTCTCAGGATTGGAATGGGAAGGAGTTGGATATCACATCTCATGTTATAGGAAGGATATCAGGTTTGGTATTAGAAGCATTGAGACATCACATCTCATGCTATAGGAAGGGTCTCAGGATTGGAATGGGAAGGAGTTGGATATCACATCTCATGCTATAGGAAGGGTCTCAGATTTGGTATAAGCATTGAGATATCACATCTCATGCTATAGGAAGGGTCTCAGGATTGGAATGGGAAGGAGTTGTACATGACATCTCAGGCCATAGGAAGGGTCTCAGGTTTGGTATAAGCATTGAGATATCACATCTCTGCTATCGGAAGGGTCTCAGGATTGGAATGGGAATGAGTTGGATATCCCATCTCATGTTATAGGAAGAGTCTCAGGTTTGGTATTAGAAGCATTGAGATATCCCATCTCATGCTATAGGAAGGGTCTCAGGTTGGAATGGGAAGGAGTTGGATATCACATTTCATGTTATAGGAAGGGTCTCAGGATTGGAATTGGAAGGACTTGGCTATCATATCTCATGCTATAGGAAGGCTCTCAGGTTTGGAAGGGGAAGGAGTTGGATATCACATTTCATGTTAGAGGAACGATCTCAGGTTTGGTATTAGAGGCCTTGAGATATCACATCTCATGCTATAGGAAGGGTCTCAGGATTGGAATGGGAAGGAGTTGGATATCACATCTCAAGCTATAGGAACGGTCTCAGGTTTGGTATAAGCATTGTGATATCACATCTCATGCTATAGGAAGGGTCTCAGGATTGGAATGGGGAGGAGTTGGATATCACATCTCATGCTATAGGAAGGGTCTCAGGTTTGGTATAAGCATTGAGATATCACATCTCATGCTATAGGAAGGGTCTCAGGTTTGGAATGGGAAGGAGTTGTATATGACATCTCATGCCATAGGAAGGGTCTCAGGTTTGGTATAAGCATTGAGATATCACATCACATGCTATAGGAAGGGTCTCAGGATTGGAATGGAAAGGACTTGGATATCACATCTCATGCTATAGGCAGGGTCTCAGGTTTGGAAAGGGAAGGAGATGGATATCACATTTCATGTTAGAGGTAGGATCTCAGGTTTGGTATTAGAGGCATTGAAATATCACATCTCATGCTATCAGAAGGGTCTCAGGATTGGAATGGGAAGGAGTTGGATATCACATCTCATGCTAAAGGGAGGGTCTCAGGTTTGGAAGGGGAAGGATTTGGAAATCACGTCTCATGTTATAGGAAGGATCTCAGGTTTGGTATTAGAAGCATTGAGATATCACATCTCATGCTATCGGAAGTATCTCAGGTTTGGTATTAGAGGCATTGAGATATCACATCTCATGCTATCATAAGGGTCTCAGGATTGGAATGGGAAGGAGTTGGATATCACATCTCATGTTATAGGAAGGCTCTCAGGTTTGGAAGGGGAAGGAGTTGGATATCACATTTCATGTTAGAGGAACGATCTCAGGTTTGGTATTAGAGGCCTTGAGATATCACATCTCATGCAATAGGAAGGGTCTCAGGATTGGAATGGGAAGGAGTTGGATATCACATCTCAAGCTATAGGAACGGTCTCAGGTTTGGTATAAGCATTGTGATATCACATCTCATGCTATAGGAAGGGTCTCAGGATTGGAATGGGAAGGAGTTGGATATCACATCTCATGTTATAGGAAAGATCTCAGGTTTGGTATTAGAAGCATTGCGACATCACATCTCATGTTATAGGAAGGGTCTCAGGATTGGAATGGGAAGAAGTTGGATATCACATCTCATGCTATAGGAAGGGTCTCAGGTTTGGTATAAGCATTGAGATATCACATCTCATGCTATAGGAAGGGTCTCAGGATTGGAATGGGAAGGAGTTGTATATGACATCTCATGCCATAGGAAGGGTCTCAGGTTTGGTATAAGAATTGAGATATCACATCACATGCTATAGGAAGGGTCTCAGGATTGGAATGGAAAGGACTTGGATATCACATCTCATGCTATAGGCAGGGTCTCAGGTTTGGAAAGGGAAGGAGTTTGATATCACATCTCATGCTAAAGGGAGGGTCTCAGGTTTGGTATTAGAGGCATTGAAATATCACATCTCATGCTATCAGATGGGTCTCAGGCTTGGAATGGGAAGGAGTTTGATATCACATCTCATGCTAAAGGGAGGGTCTCAGGTTTGGAAGGGGAAGGATTTGGAAATCACATCTCATGTTATAGGAAGGATCTCAGGTTTGGTATTAGAAGCATTGAGATATCACATCTCATGCTATCGGAAGTATCTCAGGTTTGGTATTAGAGGCATTGAGATATCACATCTCATGCTATCATAAGGGTTTCATGATTGGAATGGGAAGGAGTTGGATATCACATCTCATGTTATAGGAAGGATCTCAGGTTTGGTATTATAAGCATTGAGACATCACATCTCATGCTATAGGAAGGGTGTCAGGATTGGAATGGGAAGGAGTTGGATATCACATCTCATGCTATAGGAAGGGTCTCAGATTTGGTATAAGCATTGAGATATCACATCTCATGCTATAGGAAGGGTCTCAGGATTGGAATGGGAAGGAGTTGTATATGACATCTCAGGCCATAGGAAGGGTCTCAGGTTTGGTAAAAGCATTGAGATATCACATCTCTGCTATCGGAAGGGTCTCAGGATTGGAATGGGAAGGAGTTGGATATCCCATCTCATGTTATAGGAAGGGTCTCAGGTTTGGTATTAGAAGCATTGAGACATCACATCTCATGTTATAGGAAGGGTCTCAGGATTGGAATGGGAAGAAGTTGGACATCACATCTCATGCTATAGGAAGGGTCTCAGGTTTGGTATAAGCATTGAGATATCACATCTCATGCTATAGGAAGGGTCTCAGGATTGGAATGGGAAGGAGTTGTATATGACATCTCATGCCATAGGAAGGGTCTCAGGTTTGGTATAAGCATTGAGATATCACATCACATGCTATAGGAAGGGTCTCAGGATTGGAATGGGAAGGACTTGGATATCACATCTCATGCTATAGGCAGGGTCTCAGGTTTGGAAAGGGAAGGAGATGGATATCACATTTCATGTTAGAGGTAGGATCTCAGGTTTGGTATTAGAGGCATTGAAATATCACATCTCATGCTATCAGAAGGGTCTCAGGATTGGAATGGGAAGGAGTTGGATATCACATCTCATGCTAAAGGGAGGGTCTCAGGTTTGGAAGTGGAAGGATTTGGAAATCACATCTCATGTTATAGGAAGGATCTCAGGTTTGGTATTAGAAGCATTGAGATATCACATCTCATGCTATCAGAAGTATCTCAGGTTTGGTATTAGAGGCATTGAGATATCACATCTCATGCTATCATAAGGGTCTCAGGATTGGAATGGGAAGGAGTTGGATATCACATCTCATGTTATAGGAAGGATCTCAGGTTTGGTATTAGAAGAATTGAGACATCACATCTCATGCTATAGGAAGGGTCTCAGGATTGGAATGGGAAGAAGTTGGATATCACATCTCATGCTATAGGAAGGGTCTCAGATTTGGTATAAGCATTGAGATATCACATCTAATGCTATAGGAAGGGTCTCAGGATTGGAATGGGAAGGAGTTGCATATGACATCTCAGGCCATAGGAAGGGTCTCAGGTTTGGTATAAGCATTGAGATATCACATCTCTGCTATCGGAAGGGTCTCAGGATTGGAATGGGAAGGAGTTGGATATCCCAAATCATGTTATAGGAAGGGTCTCAGGTTTGGTATTAGAAGCATTGAGATATCACATCTCATGCTATAGGAAGAGTCTCAGGATTGGAATGGGGAGGACTTGGATGCCACATCCCATGTTATAGGAAGGCTCTCAGGTTTGGAAGGGGAAGGAGTTGGATATCACATTTCATGTTAGAGGAACGATCTCAGGTTTGGTATTAGAGGCCTTGAGATATCACATCTCATGCTATAGGAAGGGTCTCAGGATTGGAATGGGAAGGAGTTGGATATCACATCTCAAGCTATAGGAACGGTCTCAGTTTGGTATAAGCATTGTGATATCACATCTCATGCTATAGGTAGGCTCTCAGGTTTGGAAAGGGAAGGAGTTGGATATCACATTTCACGTTAGAGGAAGGATCTCAGGTTTGGTATTAGAGGCATTGAGATATCACATCTCATGCTATAGGAAGAGTCTCAGGATTGGAATGGGAAGGAGTTGGATATCACATCTCATGCTATAGGAAGGGTCTCAGGTTTGGTATAAGCATTGAGATATCACATCTCATGCTATAGGAAGGGTCTCGGGATTGGAATGGGAAGGAGATGGATATCACATTTCATGTTAGAGGTAGGATCTCAGGTTTGGAATTAGAGGCATTGAGATATCACATCTCATGCTATCAGAAGGGTTTCAGGATTGGAATGGGAAGGAGTTGGATATCACATCTCATGCTAAAGGGAGGGTCTCAGGTTTGGAAGCGGGAGGATTTGGAAATCACATCTCATGTTATAGGAAGGATCTCAGGTTTGGTATTAGAAGCATTGAGATATCACATCTCATGCTATCCGAAGTATCTCAGGTTTGGTATTAGAGGCATTGAGATATCACATCTCATGCTATCATAAGGGTCTCAGGATTGGAATGGGAAGGAGTTGGATATCACATCTCATGTTATAGGAAGGATATCAGGTTTGGTATTAGAAGCATTGAGACATCACATCTCATGCTATAGGAAGGGTCTCAGGATTGGAATGGGAAGGAGTTGGATATCACATCTCATGCTATAGGAAGGGTCTCAGATTTGGTATAAGCATTGAGATATCACATCTCATGCTATAGGAAGGGTCTCAGGATTGGAATGGGAAGGAGTTGTATATGACATCTCAGGCCATAGGAAGGGTCTCAGGTTTGGTATAAGCATTGAGATATCACATCTCTGCTATCGGAAGGGTCTCAGGATTGGAATGGGAATGAGTTGGATATCCCATCTCATGTTATAGGAAGAGTCTCAGGTTTGGTATTAGAAGCATTGAGATATCCCATCTCATGCTATAGGAAGGGTCTCAGGTTGGAATGGGAAGGAGTTGGATATCACATTTCATGTTATAGGAAGGGTCTCAGGATTGGAATTGGAAGGACTTGGCTATCATATCTCATGCTATAGGAAGGCTCTCAGGTTTGGAAGGGGAAGGAGTTGGATATCACATTTCATGTTAGAGGAACGATCTCAGGTTTGGTATTAGAGGCCTTGAGATATCACATCTCATGCTATAGGAAGGGTCTCAGGATTGGAATCGGAAGGAGTTGGATATCACATCTCAAGCTATAGGAACGGTCTCAGGTTTGGTATAAGCATTGTGATATCACATCTCATGCTATAGGAAGGGTCTCAGGATTGGAATGGGGAGGAGTTGGATATCACATCTCATGCTATAGGAAGGGTCTCAGGTTTGGTATACGCATTGAGATATCACATCTCATGCTATAGGAAGGGTCTCAGGTTTGGAATGGGAAGGAGTTGTATATGACATCTCATGCCATAGGAAGGGTCTCAGGTTTGGTATAAGCATTGAGATATCACATCACATGCTATAGGAAGGGTCTCAGGATTGGAATGGAAAGGACTTGGATATCACATCTCATGCTATAGGCAGGGTCTCAGGTTTGGAAAGGGAAGGAGATGGATATCACATTTCATGTTAGAGTTAGGATCTCAGGTTTGGTATTAGAGGCATTGAAATATCACATCTCATGCTATCAGAAGGGTCTCAGGATTGGAATGGGAAGGAGTTGTATATCACATCTCATGCTAAAGGGAGGGTCTCAGGTTTGGAAGGGGAAGGATTTGGAAATCACATCTCATGTTATAGGAAGGATCTCAGGTTTGGTATTAGAAGCATTGAGATATCACATCTCATGCTATCGGAAGTATCTCAGGTTTGGTATTAGAGGCATTGAGATATCACATCTCATGCTATCATAAGGGTCTCAGGATTGGAATGGGAAGGAGTTGGATATCACATCTCATGTTATAGGAAGGCTCTCAGGTTTGGAAGGGGAAGGAGTTGGATATCACATTTCATGTTAGAGGAACGATCTCAGGTTTGGTATTAGAGGCCTTGAGATATCACATCTCATGCAATAGGAAGGGTCTCAGGATTGGAATGGGAAGGAGTTGGATATCACATCTCAAGCTATAGGAACGGTCTCAGGTTTGGTATAAGCATTGTAATATCACATCTCATGCTATAGGAAGGGTCACAGGATTGGAATGGGAAGGAGTTGGATATCACATCTCATGTTATAGGAAAGATCTCAGGTTTGGTATTAGAAGCATTGCGACATCACATCTCATGTTATAGGAAGGGTCTCAGGATTGGAATGGGAAGAAGTTGGATATCACATCTCATGCTATAGGAAGGGTCTCAGGTTTGGTATAAGCATTGAGATATCACATCTCATGCTATAGGAAGGGTCTCAGGATTGGAATGGGAAGGAGTTGTATATGACATCTCATGCCATAGGAAGGGTCTCAGGTTTGGTATAAGAATTGAGATATCACATCACATGCTATAGGAAGGGTCTCAGGATTGGAATGGAAAGGACTTGGATATCACATCTCATGCTATAGGCAGGGTCTCAGGTTTGGAAAGGGAAGGAGATGGATATCACATTTCATGTTAGAGGTAGGATCTCAGGTTTGGTATTAGAGGCATTGAAATATCACATCTCATGCTATCAGATGGGTCTCAGGATTGGAATGGGAAGGAGTTTGATATCACATCTCATGCTAAAGGGAGGGTCTCAGGTTTCGAAGGGGAAGGATTTGGAAATCACATCTCATGTTATAGGAAGGATCTCAGGTTTGGTATTAGAAGCATTGAGATATCACATCTCATGCTATCGGAAGTATCTCAGGTTTGGTATTAGAGGCATTGAGATATCACATCTCATGCTATCATAAGGGTCTCAGGATTGGAATGGGAAGGAGTTGGATATCACATCTCATGTTATAGGAAGGATCTCAGGTTTGGTATTAGAAGCATTGAGACATCACATCTCATGCTATAGGAAGGGTGTCAGGATTGGAATGGGAAGGAGTTGGATATCACATCTCATGCTATAGGAAGGGTCTCAGATTTGGTATAAGCATTGAGATATCACATCTCATGCTATAGGAAGGGTCTCAGGATTGGAATGGGAAGGAGTTGTATATGACATCTCAGGCCATAGGAAGGGTCTCAGGTTTGGTAAAAGCATTGAGATATCACATCTCTGCTATCGGAAGGGTCTCAGGATTGGAATGGGAAGGAGTTGGATATCCCATCTCATGTTATAGGAAGGGTCTCAGGTTTGGTATTAGAAGCATTGAGACATCACATCTCATGCTATAGGAAGGGTCTCAGGATTGGAATGGGAAGAAGTTGGATATCACATCTCATGCTATAGGAAGGGTCTCAGGTTTGGTATAAGCATTGAGATATCACATCTCATGCTATAGGAAGGGTCTCAGGATTGGAATGGGAAGGAGTTGTATATGACATCTCATGCCATAGGAAGGGACTCGGGTTTGGTATAAGCATTGAGATATCACATCACATGCTATAGAAAGGGTCTCAGGATTGGAATGGGAAGGACTTGGATATCACATCTCATGCTATAGGCAGGGTCTCAGGTTTGGAAAGGGAAGGAGATGGATATCACATTTCATGTTAGAGGTAGGATCTCAGGTTTGGTATTAGAGGCATTGAAATATCACATCTCATGCTATCAGAAGGATCTCAGGATTGGAATGGGAAGGAGTTGGATATCACATCTCATGCTAAAGGGAGGGTCTCAGGTTTGGAAGTGGAAGGATTTGGAAATCACATCTCATGTTATAGGAAGGATCTCAGGTTTGGTATTAGAAGCATTGAGATATCACATCTCATGCTATCAGAAGTATCTCAGGTTTGGTATTAGAGGCATTGAGATATCACATCTCATGCTATCATAAGGGTCTCAGGATTGGAATGGGAAGGAGTTGGATATCACATCTCATGTTATAGGAAGGATCTCAGGTTTGGTATTAGAAGAATTGAGACATCACATCTCATGCTATAGGAAGGGTCTCAGGATTGGAATGGGAAGAAGTTGGATATCACATCTCATGCTATAGGAAGGGTCTCAGATTTGGTATAAGCATTGAGATATCACATCTAATGCTATAGGAAGGGTCTCAGGATTGGAATGGGAAGGAGTTGCATATCACATCTCAGGCCATAGGAAGGGTCTCAGGTTTGGTATAAGCATTGAGATATCACATCTCTGCTATCGGAAGGGTCTCAGGATTGGAATGGGAAGGAGTTGGATATCCCAAATCATGTTATAGGAAGGGTCTCAGGTTTGGTATTAGAAGCATTGAGATATCACATCTCATGCTATAGGAAGGGTCTCAGGATTGGAATGGGGAGGACTTGGCTGTCACATCTCATGTTATAGGAAGGCTCTCAGGTTTGGAAGGGGAAGGAGTTGGATATCACATTTCATGTTAGAGGAACGATCTCAGGTTTGGTATTAGAGGCCTTGAGATATCACATCTCATGCTATAGGAAGGGTCTCAGGATTGGAATGGGAAGGAGTTGGATATCACATCTCAAGCTATAGGAACGGTCTCAGGTTTGGTATAAGCATTGTGATATCACATCTCATGCTATAGGAAGGGTCTCAGGATTGGAATGGGAAGGAATTGGATATCACATCTCATGTTATAGGAAAGATCTCAGGTTTGGTATTAGAAGCATTGCGACATCACATCTCATGTTATAGGAAGGGTCTCAGGATTGGAATGGGAAGAAGTTGGATATCACATCTCATGCTATAGGAAGGGTCTCAGGTTTGGTATAAGCATTGAGATATCACATCTCATGCTATAGGAAGGGTCTCAGGATTGGAATGGGAAGGAGTTGTATATGACATCTCAGGCCATAGGAAGGGTCTCAGGTTTGGTAAAAGCATTGAGATATCACATCTCTGCTATCGGAAGGGTCTCAGGATAGGAATGGGGAGGACTTAGAATTCACATCTCATACTATAGGGAGGGTCTCAGTTTTGATATTAGAAGCATTGAGCTATCACATCTCATGCTATCGGAAGGGTCTCAGGATTGGAATCGGATGGAGTTGGATATCACATCTCAAGCTATCTCAGGATTGGAATGGGAAGGAGTTTGATATTTCATCTCAAGCTATAGGAAGGGTCTCAGGTTTGGAAAGGGAAGGATTTGGATTTCACATCTCATGTTATAGGATGGTTCTCATGTTTGGTTTTAGAAGCATTGAGATATCACATCTCATGCTATCGGAAGGGTCTCAGGTTTGGAATGGGAAGGAGTTGGATATCACATCTCTGCTATCTGAAGGGTCTCAGGATTGGAATGGGAAGGAGTTGGATGTCCCCATCTCGTAATAGGAAGGGTCTCAGGTTTGGTATTAGAAGCAATGAGATATCACATCTCATGCTATAGGAAGGGTCTAAGGTTTGGAAGGGGACGGATTTGGGTATCACATCTCATGTTATAGGACCGGTCTCAGGTTTGGTATTTGAAGCATTGAGATATCAAGTCTCATGGTATAGGACGGGTCTCAGAATTGGAATGAGAAGGAGTTGGATATCACATCTCAAGCTATAGGAAGGGTCTCATGATTGGAATGGGAAGGAGTTGGATATCACATCTCATGTTATAGGAAGGGTCTCAGGATTGGAATGGGAAGGACTTGGATATCACATCTCATTCTATACGAAGGCTCTCATGGTTGGAAGGGGAAGGAGTTGGATATCACATTTCATGTTAGAGGTAGGATCTCAGGTTTGGTTTTAGAGGCATTGAGATATCACATCTCATGCCATCAGAAGGGTCTCAGGATTGGAATGGGAAGGAGTTGGATATCAAATCTCATGCTAAAGGGATGGTCTAAGGTTTGGAAGGGGAGGGATTTGGACATCATATCTCATGTTATTGGAAGGATCTCAGGTTTGGTATTAGAAGCATTGAGATATCACATCTCATGCTATCGGAAGGGTCTTAGGTTTGGTATAAGCATTGAGATATCACATCTCTGCTATCGGAAGGGTCTCAGGATTGGAATGGGAAGGATTTGGACATCACAATTCATGTTATAGGAAGGGTCTCAGGTTTGGTATTAGAAGCATTGAGATATCACATCTCATGCTATAGGAAGGGTCTCAGGATTGGAATGGGAATGACTTGGATATCACATCTCATGTTATAGGAAGGGTCTCAGGTTTGGTATTAGAAGCATTGAGATATCACATCTCATGCTATAGGAAGGGTCTCAGGATTGGAATGGGAAGGACTTGGATATCACATCTCATGCTATAGGAAGGGTCTCAGGAATGGAATGGAAAGGACTTGGATATCACATGTCATGATAAAGGAAGGGTCTAAGGTTTGGAAGGGGAAGGATTTGGATATAACATCTCATGTTATTGGACCGGTCTCAGGTTTGGTATTAGAAGCATTGAGATATCAAGTCTCATGGTATAGGACGGGAGTTTGATATCACATCTCATGCCATGGTATGGGTGTCAGGTTTTATAGAAGCATTGGGATATCACATCTCATGCTATCGGAAGGGTATCAGGATTGGATTTGGAAGGAGTTGGATATCCCATCTCATGCTATAGGAAGGGTCTCAGGTTGGAATAGAAGGAGTTGGATATCACATCTCATGTTATAGGAAGGGTCTCAGGATTGGAATGCGAAGGACTTGGATATCACATCTTGTTAGGAAAGATTTCGTAATTGTAGGGAATTTTCCTTCCATGTGGCAACCCCTAAACTTTTTGCTATTGTTTTTAACCTTGTTCTTGACTTTGCCAGAGAAGTACAGCCTTCTGCCGCACTTCTCTGGGCTTTCGCTCCTTTTCTTACGGGGAAACTGACATGCCCTTAAGACAGTCAGTACCGGGGAACGCTGTTTCCCGTAGTTTCGTTTATCATGTTGCGGCTTTAGTGCAACATGACACAAGAGGGCACTGTAAGCTAAGTTACAGCTCTCTTGGGTCTCTAGCCTTCTACGGGCCCTAGATACTCTTTTAGGATGGTATTTGATCGGTGCAAGTCATTCAGGGACTGGAATGGTGGCAGCGATCGTTTTGTTTATTTTGAGCTCCTTTTTGCGTTCTGAGCACGTTTTTCGCACTGAACCCAAAATGGTGGCCTGGCTCCCAAAATGGCCAGTCCACGAGGCTCCTTTGTCCTGTCCACTGACCGTCTTGCTTCCTTCACCTTCCCCAGGTCGGGCGACCCGGGGCCTTCCTTATTTGGGCATGTACTTTCCCGCGAAACGTGGTTGCTTTCGCGGGCTTCTACATGTCGTTTGTGTGCCTCCAGGGTGTGGGCTGGGATGTCTGGTCCCAATACACATCCTGGGTGCCAGAGAGTCTGGGGTGGTGTGAATGCCTGGGACCACCGTGGTCCGTGATTGGTCCACGTATGGTATGTGTGTTGATGTGCGGATCTCCCATTGGCTCCCCTCCGTTTTGGCGCGAAGGGAACCGTGGATAAGAGGGAGCTGGAAACACCACTACCATGTCGATCTCCTGAGTTCTCACGAACGAAGGAATACAGGAGCCAAGTATCCTGCAACCAAGAGGCTGGACCGAGGAATCGCTGGTGACCCGCTGAAGGAATCCTCCTTTGCACTGCTGTCGTCCTGTGAAACCCTTTCCTCCTTGGATCGAACCAGAAGGCCTGTACTGGTGCTTCGACCTTTGGAATAGCAGGAACAGCTATTCCCGGCGACTTCATCATCTCCTGCCAAGTAAGCCTTCGGAAGTGTCTCTGGGCCATCCAGTTGACTGACCAGCTTACAAGGGAGTCCTGCTCTGTAACTGCCGCCAGGTTGTGTTGTATTTCGAGTCCTTGTCACTCTCCCACGCTTCGTACACTTGGCGTTCCCAAGTCTGAAGGGAGGAGCGTACATTTGGCTTGAATACACACGGCCGCTCCGTTGTCCTGCTGCGGCAACAAACTGTGCTGGTTTCGTCGATTGGGACGTCTTTTTGCTCTACACGACTTCGAGGCATTCCCTGCTCTTCTGAACCTGCCAGCTGCTGAAACTAACGTGGAGAAGCCTGGGTCTGCTTGCTTCGGGGACCGGTGAGTAGTTTAGCTAGGATCTGGTCGCCCTCCTGCAGTATCCCATTGCTTTCCCTGCTGTGTAAAAACAGCACCCTTTTGGCCGTACTCGCGCTCTGCTTCTGCCCGCTGTGGAGGCTGCGCTTGAGTTGCGGAACCTGTTCTCCTTCTGCTGTGCACTAACCCGAACTGCCTGACTTCCTCCGAAGAGCTTCCCCTTTTGCCCGTTGGCACCGGCGTGGCAGGTACTTTGAGCACAAGGCTCCACTCTTCGCAGGGCTCGGACTTCCATCTAGTTAGGTGCCTCTGAAGGCGAACTGAGTCTAAAGCGTTATCGCACTGCCTGTTTTCCTTTCCTTTCAGGTGGACTACATATTTCGTGCTTTAAACGCTTGCGACTGTGTATTTGTATATATATTGTGTTGATATGGTATGTGTTGGTTTAATATTGTGATATTGTGATTTTCTCGCTACGGTCATTATTTTAAAGGCCTTAAAATAAATGTGTATCTATTTTTGATATAACAACTGTTTGGAGTAGTTTGTAAGCGCTCTTGCTTGTGTGCTCATTGCGGGCTTTCAGTCACCCTCACCCCTCTTGAGACCTAGTCTTGACCGCCGCGATCGCTACCTTGATTGGTCTGGCTCGTCCAGAGGTTACCCTGTTCCAAGTAATTAGGTTGGCCTTCTGAACTTCTGCGCCACCAGGACAGAGTTCAGAAATCCGTCTTAACACATCTCATGCTGTAGGAAGGGTTTCAGGTTTGGAAAAGGAAGGAGTTGGATATCACATTTCATGTTAGAGGTAGGATCTCAGGTTTGGTATTAGAGGCATTGAGATATCACATCTCATGCTATCAGAAGGGTATCAGGATTGGAATGGGAAGGAGTTGGATATCACATCTCATGCTAAAGGGAGGGTCTCAGGTTTGGAATGGGAAGGATTTGGATATCACATCTCATGTTATAGGAAGGACCTTAGGTTTGGTATTAGAAGCATTGAGATATCACATCTCATGCTATAGGAAGGGTCTCGGGATTGGAATGGGAAGGAGTTGGATATCACATCTCATGTTATAGGAAGGATCTCAGGTTTGGTATTAGAAACATTGAGATATAACATCTCATGCTATAGGAAGGGTCTCAGGATTGGAATGGGAAGGAGTTGGATATCACATCTCATGCTATGGGAAGGGTCTCAGGTTTGGTATTAGAAGCATTGTGATATCACATCTCATGCTATAGGAAGGGTTTCAGGTTTGGTAGAAGCATTGAGATATCACATCTCATGCTATAGGAAGAGTCTCAGGTTTGGGAAGGGAAGGATTTGGATTTCACATCTCATGTTATAGGATGGTTCTCATGTTTGGTTTTTGAAGCATTGAGATATCACATCTCATGCTATCGGAAGGGTCTCAGGTTTGGAATGGGAAGGAGTTGGATATCACATCTCATGTTATAGGAAGGGTCTCAGGTTTGGAATGGGAAGGAGTTGGATATGACATCTCTTGTTATAGGGAGGGTCTCAGGATTTGAATGGTAAGGAGTTGGATATCACATCTCATGCTATAGGAAGGGTCTCAGGCTGGAATGGGAAGGAGTTGGATATCACATCTAATGTTATATACAGGAAGGGTCTCAGGATTGGAATGGGAAGGATTTGGATATCACATCTCTTGCTATAGGAAGGGTCTCAGGTTTTTTATTAGAAACATTGAGATATCACATCTCATGCTATAGGAAGGGTTTTAGGATTGGAATGGGAAGTATTTGGATATCACATCTCATGCTAAAGGAAGGGTCTCAGGTCTGGAATGGGAAGGAATTGGATATCACATCTCATGTTATAGGAAGGGTCTCAGGTTTTTTATTAGAAACATTGAGATATCACATCTCATGTTATAGGACGGTTCCCAGGTTTGGTATTAGAAGCATTGAGATATCACATCTCATGGTATAGGAAGGGTCTCAGGGTTGGAATGGGAAGGAGTTGGATATCACATCTCATCCAATAGGAAGGGTCTCAGGTTTGGAATGGGAAGGAATTGGATATCACATCTCATGTTATAGGAAGGATCTCAGGTTTGGTATTAGAAGCATTGAGATATCACATCTCATGCTATAGGAAGGGTCTCAGGATTGGAATGTGAAGGATTTGGATATCACATCTCATGCTAAAGGAAGGGTCTCAGGTTTGGTAGAAGCATTGAGATATCACATCTCATGCTATAGGAAGGGTCTCAGGATTTGAATGGCAAGGAGTTGGATATCACATCTCATGCCATAGGAAGGGTCTCAGGTTTGGTATAAGCATTGAGATATCACATCTCTGCTATCGGAAGGTTCTCAGGATTGGATTGGGAAGGAGTTGGATATCCCTTCTCATGCTATAGGAAGTGTCTCAGGTTGGAATGGGAAGGAGTTGAATATCACATCTCATGTTATAGGAAGGGTCTCAGGATTGGAATGGGAAGGATTTGGATATCACATCTCTTGCTATAGGAAGGGTCTCAGGATTGGAATGGGAAGGATTTGGATATTTCCCATTCCAATCCTGAGACCCTTCCTATAACATGAGATGTGATATCCAACTCCTTCCCATTCCAACCTGAGACACTTCCTATAGCATGAGAAGGGATATCCAACTCCTTCCCAATCCAATCCTGAGACCCTTCCGATAGCAGAGATGTGATATCTCAATGCTTATACCAAACCTGAGACCCTTCCTATGGCATGAGATGTGATATCCAACTCCTTGCCATTCAAATCCTGAGACCCTTCCTATAGCATGAAAAGGGATATCCAACTCCTTCCCAATCCAATCCTGAGACCCTTCCGATAGCAGAGACGTGAAATCTCAATGCTTCTACCAAACCTGAGACCCTTCCTTTAGCATGAGATGTGATATCCAAATCCTTCACATTCCAATCCTGAGACCCTTCCTATAGCATGAGATTTGATATCTCAATGCTTCTAATACCAAACGTGAGATCCTTCCTATAACATGAGATGTGATATCCAAATCCTCCCCTTCCAAACCTGAGACCCTCCCTTTAGCATGAAATGTGATATCCAACTCCTTCCTATTCCAATCCTGAGACTCTTCTGATAGCATGAGATGTGATATCTCATTGCTTCTAATACCAAACCTGAGATCCTTCCGATAGCATGAGATGTGATATCTCAATGCTTCTAATACCAAACCTGAGATCCTTCCTATAACATGAGATGTGATATCCAAATCCTTCCCCTTCCAAACCTGAGACCCTCCCTTTAGCATGAGATGTGATATCTAACTCCTTCCCATTCCATTCCTGAGACCCTTCTGATAGCATGAGATGTGATATCTCAATGCCTCTAATACCAAACCTGAGATCCTACCTCTAACATGAAATGAGATATCCAACTCTTTCCCCTTCCAAACCTGAGAGCCTTCCTATGGCATGAGATGTGATATCCAAGTCCTTCCCATTTCAATACTGAGACCCTTCCTATAGCTTGAGATGTGATAACCAACTCCTTCCCATTCCAATTCTGAGACCCTTCCTATAGCATGAGATGTGATATCTCAATGCTTATACCAAACCTGAGAGCCTACCTATAACATGAGATGTGATATCCAAGTCCATCCCATTCCAATCCTTAGACCCTTCCTACAGCATGCAATGTGATATCTCAATGATTTTAATACCAAACCAGAGACTCTTCCTATAACATGAGATGGGATATCCAACTCCTTCCCATTCCAATTCTGAGACCCTTCCTATACTATGAGACTTGATATCTCAATGCTTCTAATACCAAACCTGAGACCCGTAATATAACATGAGATGTGATATCCAAATCCTTCCCCTTCCAAACCTTAGACCCTTCCTTTATCATGAGATGTGATATCCAACTCATTCCCATTCCAATCCTGAGACCCTTCCGATATCATGAGATGTGATATCTCAAAGCTTCTAATATCAAACTTGAGACCCTCCCTATAGCATGAGATGTGATATCCAAGTCCTTCCCATTCCAATCCTGAGACCCTTCCTATAGCATGAGATGTGATATCTCGATGCTTCTAATACCAAACCTGAGACCCTTCCTATAACATGAGATGGGAATATCCAACTCCTTCCCATTCCAATCTTGAGACCCTTCCGATAGCAGAGATGTGATATCTCAATGCTTATACCAAACCTGAGATCCTTCCTATAACATGAGATGTGATATCCAACTCCTTCCCATTCCAATCCTGAGACACTTCCTATAGCATGAGATGTGATATCTCACTGCTTATACCAAACCTGAGACCCTTCCCATAGCAGGAGATGTGATATCCAACTCATTCCCATTCCAATCCTCAGACCCTTCCTATAGCATGAGATGTGATATCTCAATGCTTCTAATGTCAAACTTGAGACCCTACCTATAGCATGAGATGTGATATCCAAGTCCTTCCCATTCCAATCCTGAGACACTTCCTATAGCATGAGATGTGATATCTCAATGCTTCTAATACCAAACCTGAGACTCTTCCTATAACATGAGATGGGATATCCAACTCCTTCCCATTCCAATCCTGAGACCCTTTTGATACCAGAGATGTGATATCTCAATGTTTATACCAAACCTGAGACCCTTCCTACGGCATGAGATGTCATATTCAACTCCTTCCCATTCCAATCCTGAGACCCTTCCTATAGCATGAGATTTGATATCCAACTCCTTCCCATTCCAATCCTGAGACCCTTCCTATAGCATGAGATGTGATGTCTCAATGCTTCTAATACCAAACCTGAGATCCTTCCTATAACATGAGATGTGATATCCAACTCCTTCCATTCCAATCCTGAGACCCTTCCTATAGCATGAGATGTGATATCTCAATGCTTATACCAAACCTGAGACCCTTCCTATAGCATGAGATGTGATATCCAACTCCTTCCCATTCCAATCATGAGACCCTTCCTATAGCATGAGATGTGATATCTCAATGCTTCTAATACCAAACCTGAGATCCTTCCTCTAACATGAAATGTGAGATCCAACTCCTTCCCTTTCCAAACCTAAGAGCCTATCTATAGCATGAGATGTGATATCCAAGTCCTTCACATTCCAACCCTTAGACCCTTCCTACAGCATGCAATATGATATCTCAATGATTCTAATAACAAACCTGAGACCCGTCCTATAACATGAGATGGGATATCCAACTCCTTCCCATTCCAATCCTGAGACACTTCCGATAGCAGAGATGTGATATCTCAATGTTTATACCAAACCTGAGACCCTTCCTATAACATGAGATGTGATATCCAACTCCTTACCGTTCCAAACCTGAGACCCTTCCTTTAGCATGAGATGTGATATCCAGCTCCTTCCCATTCCAATCCTGAGACACTTCCGATAGCATGAGATGTGATATCTCAATGCTTCTAATATCAAAACTGAGACCCTCCCTATAGCATGATATGTGATATCTAAGTCCTTCCCATTCCAATCCTGAGACCCTTCCTATAGCATGAGATGTGATATCTCAATGCTTCTACCAAACCTGAGACCCTTCCTTTAGCATGAGATGTAATATCCAACTCCTTCCCATTCCAATCCTGAGACCCTTCCTATAGCATGAGATGTGATATCTCAATACTTCTAATACCAAACCTGAGATCCATCCTATAACATGAGATGTGATATCCAACTCCTTCCCTTTCCAAACCTGAGAGCCGTTCTATAGCATGAGATGTGATATCCAGGTCCTTCCCATTCCAATCCTTAGACCCTTCCTACAGCATGCAATATGATATCTCAATGATTCTAATAACAAACCTGAGACCCGTCCTATAGCATGAGATATGATATCCAAGTCCTTCCCATTCCAATCCTGAGACCCTTCCTATAACATGAAATGTGATATCCAACTCCTTCCCATTCCAACCTGAGACCCTTCCTATAGCATGAGATGGGATATCCAACTTCTTCCAAATCCAATACTGATACCCTTACGATAGCATGAGATGTGATATCCCAATGCTTCTACCAAACCTGAGACCCATACTATGGCATGAGATGTGATATCAAACTCCTTCCCATTCCAATCCTGAGACCCTTCCTATAGCTTGAGGTGTGATATCCAACTCCTTCCCATTCCAATTCTGAGACCCTTCTTATACCATGAGACTTGATATCTCAATGCTTCTAATATTAAACCTGAGACCCGTCCTATAACATGAGATGTGATATCCAAATCCTTCCCCTTCCAAACCTTAGACCCTTCCTTTATCATGAGATGTGATATCCAACTCCTTCCCATTCCAATCCTGAGACCCTTCCGATATCATGAGATTTGTTATCTCAATGCTTCTAATATCAAACTTGAGACCCTCCCTATAGTATGAGATGTGACATCCAAGTCCTTCCCATTCCAATCCTGAGACCCTTCCTATAGCATGAGATGTGATATTTCTATGCTTCTAATACCAAACATGAGACCCTTCCTATAACATGAGATGGGATATCCAACTCCTTCCCATTCCAATCCTGAGACCTTTCCGATAGCAGAGATGTGATATCTCAATGCTTATACCAAACCTGAGAACCTTCCTATGGCCTGAGATGTCATATACAACTCCTTCCCATTCCAATCCTGAGACCCTTCCTTTAGCATGAGATGTGATATCTCAATGCTTATACCAAATCTGAGACCCTTCCTATAGCATGAGATGTGATATCCAATTCCTTCCCATTCCAATCCTGAGACCCTTCCTATAGCATGAGATGTGATATCTCAATGCTTATACCAAACCTGAGAGCCTACCTATAACATGAGATGTGATATCCAAGTCTATCCCATTCCAATCCTTAGACCCTTCCTACAGCATGCGATGTGATATCTCAATAATTCTAATACCAAACCAGAGACTCTTCCTATAACATGAGATGGGATATCCAACTCCTTCCCATTCCAATCCTGAGCCGCTTCCGATAGCAGAGATGTGATATCTCAATGCTTATACCAAACCTGAGACCCTTCCTATAACATGAGATGTGATATCCAACTCCTTCCCGTTCCAAACCTGAGACACTAACTATAGCATATGTGATATCCAACTCCTTCCCATTCCAAACATGAGACCCTTCCTATAGCAAGAAAGTAATATCCAACTCCTACCCATTCCAATCCTGAGACCCTTCCTATAGCAAGAGATGTGATATCCAAATCCTTCCCATTCCAATCCTGAGACCCTTCCTATAACATGAGATGTGATATCCAACTCCTTCCCATTCCAACCTGAGACACTTCCTATAGCATGAGAAGGGATATCCAACTCCTTCCCAATCCAATCCTGAGACCCTTCCGATAGCAGAGATGTGATATCTCAATGCTTATACCAAACCTGAGACCCTTCCTATGGCATGAGATGTGATATCCAACTCCTTGCCATTCAAATCCTGAGACCCTTCCTATAGCATGAGAAGGGATATCCAACTCCTTCCCAATCCAATCCTGAGACCCTTCCGATAGCAGAGACGTGATATCTCAGTGCTTCTACCAAACCTGAGACCCTTCCTTTAGCATGAGATGTGATATCCAAATCCTTCACATTCCAATCCTGAGACCCTTCCTATAGCATGAGATGTGATATCTCAATGCTTCTAATACCAAACCTGAGATCCTTCCTATAACATGAGATGTGATATCCAATTCCTTCCCATTCCAAACCTGAGACCCTTCCTATTGGATGAGATGTGATATCCAACTCCTTCCCATTCCAACCTTGAGACCTTTCCTATAGCATGAGATGTGATGTCTCAATGCTTCTAATACCAAACCTGAGATCCTTCCTATAGCATGAGATGTGATATCCAATTCCTTCCCATTCCAATCCTGAGACCCTTCCTATAGCATGAGATGTGATATCTCAATGCTTATACCAAACCTGATAGCCTACCTATAACATGAGATGTGATATCCAAGTCCATCCCATTCCAATCCTTAGACCCTTCCTACAGCATGCGATGTGATATCTCAATGATTCTAATACCAAACCAGAGACTCTTCCTATAACATGAGATGGGATATCCAACTCCTTCCCATTCCAATCCTGAGCCGCTTCCGATAGCAGAGATGTGATATCTCAATGCTTATACCAAACCTGAGACCCTTCCTATAACATGAGATGTGATATCCAACTCCTTCCCGTTCCAAACCTGAGACACTAACTATAGCATATGTGATATCCAACTCCTTCCCATTCCAAACATGAGACCCTTCCTATAGCAAGAAAGTAATATCCAACTCCTACCCATTCCAATCCTGAGACCCTTCCTATAGCAAGAGATGTGATATCCAAATCCTTCCCATTCCAATCCTGAGACCCTTCCTATAACTTGAGATGTGATATCCAACTCCTTCCCATTCCAATCCTGAGACACTTCCTATAGCATGAGATGTGATATCTCAATGCTTCTAATACCAAACCTGAGACTCTTCCTATAACATGAGATGGGATATCCAACTCCTTCCCATTCCAATCCTGAGACCCTTTTGATAGCAGAGATGTGATATCTCAATGTTTATACCAAACCTGAGACCCTTCCTACGGCATGAGATGTCATATTCAACTCCTTCCCATTCCAATCCTGAGACGCTTCCTATAGCATGAGATTTGATATCCAACTCCTTCCCATTCCAATCCTGAGACCCTTCCTATAGCATGAGATGTGATATCTCAATGCTTATACCAAACCTGAGACCCTTCCTATAGCATGAGATGTGATATCCAACTCCTTCCCATTCCAATCCTGAGACCCTTCCTATAGCATGAGATGTGATATCTCAATGCTTCTAATACCAAACCTGAGATCCTTCCTCTAACATGAAATGTGAGATCCAACTCCTTCCCTTTCCAAACCTAAGAGCCTATCTATAGCATGAGATGTGATATCCAAGTCCTTCACATTCCAACCCTTAGACCCTTCCTACAGCATGCAATATGATATCTCAATGATTCTAATAACAAACCTGAGACCCGTCCTATAACATGAGATGGGATATCCAACTCCTTCCCATTCCAATCCTGAGACACTTCCGATAGCAGAGATGTGATATCTCAATGTTTATACCAAACCTGAGACCCTTCCTATAACATGAGATGTGATATCCAACTCCTTCCCGTTCCAAACCTGACACCCTTCCTTTAGCATGAGATGTGATATCCAGCTCCTTCCCATTCCAATCCTGAGACACTTCCGATAGCATGAGATGTGATATCTCAATGCTTCTAATATCAAAACTGAGACCCTCCCTATAGCATGATATGTGATATCTAAGTCCTTCCCATTCCAATCCTGAGACCCTTCCTATAGCATGAGATGTGATATCTCAATGCTTCTACCAAACCTGAGACCCTTCCTTTAGCATGAGATGTGATATCCAACTCCTTCCCATTCCAATCCTGAAACCCTTCCTATAGCATGAGTTGTGATATCTCAATACTTCTAATACCAAACCTGAGATCCTTCCGATAACATGAGATGTGATATCTCAATACTTCTAATACCAAACCTGAGATCCATCCTATAACATGAGATGTGATATCCAACTCCTTCCCTTTCCAAACCTGAGAGCCGTTCTATAGCATGATATGTGATATCCAGGTCCTTCCCATTCCAATCCTTAACCCTTCCTACAGCATGCAATATGATATCTCAATGATTCTAATAACAAACCTGAGACCCGTCCTATAGCATGAGATATGATATCCAAGTCCTTCCCATTCCAATCCTGAGACCCTTCCTATAACATGAAATGTGATATCCAACTCCTTCCCATTCCAACCTGAGACCCTTCCTATAGCATGAGATGGGATATCCAACTTCTTCCAAATCCAATACTGATACCCTTCCGATAGCATGAGATGTGATATCCCAATGCTTCTACCAAACCTGAGACCCATACTATGGCATGAGATGTGATATCAAACTCCTTCCCATTCCAATCCTGAGACCCTTGCTATAGCTTGAGGTGTGATATCCAACTCCTTCCCATTCCAATTCTGAGACCCTTCTTATACCATGAGACTTGATATCTCAATGCTTCTAATATTAAACCTGAGACCCGTCCTATAACATGAGATGTGATATCCAAATCCTTCCCCTTCCAAACCTTAGACCCTTCCTTTATCATGAGATGTGATATCCAACTCCTTCCCATTCCAATCCTGAGACCCTTCCGATATCATGAGATTTGTTATCTCAATGCTTCTAATATCAAACTTGAGACCCTCCCTATAGCATGAGATGTGACATCCAAGTCCTTCCCATTCCAATCCTGAGACCCTTCCTATAGCATGAGATGTGATATCTCTATGCTTCTAATACCAAACCTGAGACCCTTCCTATAACATGAGATGGGATATCCAACTCCTTCCCATTCCAATCCTGAGACCTTTCCGATAGCAGAGATGTGATATCTCAATGCTTATACCAAACCTGAGAACCTTCCTATGGCCTGAGATGTCATATACAACTCCTTCCCATTCCAATCCTGAGACCCTTCCTTTAGCATGAGATGTGATATCTCAATGCTTATACCAAATCTGAGACCCTTCCTATAGCATGAGATGTGATATCCAATTCCTTCCCATTCCAATCCTGAGACCCTTCCTATAGCATGAGATGTGATATCTCAATGCTTATACCAAACCTGAGAGCCTACCTATAACATGAGATGTGATATCCAAGTCTATCCCATTCCAATCCTTAGACCCTTCCTACAGCATGCGATGTGATATCTCAATAATTCTAATACCAAACCAGAGACTCTTCCTATAACATGAGATGGGATATCCAACTCCTTCCCATTCCAATCCTGAGCCGCTTCCGATAGCAGAGATGTGATATCTCAATGCTTATACCAAACCTGAGACCCTTCCTATAACATGAGATGTGATATCCAACTCCTTCCCGTTCCAAACCTGAGACACTAACTATAGCATATGTGATATCCAACTCCTTCCCATTCCAAACATGAGACCCTTCCTATAGCAAGAAAGTAATATCCAACTCCTACCCATTCCAATCCTGAGACCCTTCCTATAGCAAGAGATGTGATATCCAAATCCTTCCCATTCCAATCCTGAGACCCTTCCTATAACATGAGATGTGATATCCAACTCCTTCCCATTCCAACCTGAGACACTTCCTATAGCATGAGAAGGGATATCCAACTCCTTCCCAATCCAATCCTGAGACCCTTCCGATAGCAGAGATGTGATATCTCAATGCTTATACCAAACCTGAGACCCTTCCTATGGCATGAGATGTGATATCCAACTCCTTGCCATTCAAATCCTGAGACCCTTCCTATAGCATGAGAAGGGATATCCAACTCCTTCCCAATCCAATCCTGAGACCCTTCCGATAGCAGCGACGTGATATCTCAGTGCTTCTACCAAACCTGAGACCCTTCCTTTAGCATGAGATGTGATATCCAAATCCTTCACATTCCAATCCTGAGACCCTTCCTATAGCATGAGATGTGATATCTCAATGCTTCTAATACCAAACCTGAGATCCTTCCTATAACATGAGATGTGATATCCAATTCCTTCCCATTCCAAACCTGAGACCCTTCCTATTGGATGAGATGTGATATCCAACTCCTTCCCATTCCAACCTTGAGACCTTTCCTATAGCATGAGATGTGATGTCTCAATGCTTCTAATACCAAACCTGAGATCCTTCCTATAACATGAGATGTGATATCCAACTCCTTCTATTCCAATCCTGAGACCCGTCCTATAGCATGAGATGTGATATCTCAAGGCTTATACCAAACCTGAGACCCTTCCTATAGCATGAGATGTGATATCCAACTGCTTCCCATTCCAATCCTGAGACCCTTCCTATAGCATGCAATATGATATCTCAATGATTCTAATAACAAACCTGAGACCCGTCCTATAGCATGAGATATGATATCCAAGTCCTTCGCATTCCAATCCTGAGACCCTTCCTATAACATGAAATGTGATATCCAACTCCTTCCCATTCCAACCTGAGACCATTCCTATAGCATGAGATGGGATATCCAACTTCTTCCAAATCCAATACTGATACCCTTCCGATAGCATGAGATGTGATATCCCAATGCTTCTACCAAACCTGAGACCCATACTATGGCATGAGATGTGATATCAAACTCCTTCCCATTCCAATCCTGAGACCCTTCCTATAGCTTGAGGTGTGATATCCAACTCCTTCCCATTCCAATTCTGAGACCCTTCTTATACCATGAGACTTGATATCTCAATACTTCTAATATTAAACCTGAGACCCGTCCTATAACATGAGATGTGATATCCAAATCCTTCCCCTTCCAAACCTTAGACCCTTCCTTTATCATGAGATGTGATATCCAACTCCTTCCCATTCCAATCCTGAGACCCTTCCGATATCATGAGATTTGTTATCTCAATGCTTCTAATATCAAACTTGAGACCCTCCCTATAGCATGAGATGTGACATCCAAGTCCTTCCCATTCCAATCCTGAGACCCTTCCTATAGCATGAGATGTGATATCTCTATGCTTCTAATACCAAACCTGAGACCCTTCCTATAACATGAGATGGGATATCCAACTCCTTCCCATTCCAATCCTGAGACCTTTCCGATAGCAGAGATGTGATATCTCAATGCTTATACCAAACCTGAGAACCTTCCTATGGCCTGAGATGTCATATACAACTCCTTCCCATTCCAATCCTGAGACCCTTCCTTTAGCATGAGATGTGATATCTCAATGCTTATACCAAATCTGAGACCCTTCCTATAGCATGAGATGTGATATCCAATTCCTTCCCATTCCAATCCTGAGACCCTTCCTATAGCATGAGATGTGATATCTCAATGCTTATACCAAACCTGAGAGCCTACCTATAACATGAGATGTGATATCCAAGTCTATCCCATTCCAATCCTTAGACCCTTCCTACAGCATGCGATGTGATATCTCAATAATTCTAATACCAAACCAGAGACTCTTCCTATAACATGAGATGGGATATCCAACTCCTTCCCATTCCAATCCTGAGCCGCTTCCGATAGCAGAGATGTGATATCTCAATGCTTATACCAAACCTGAGACCCTTCCTATAACATGAGATGTGATATCCAACTCCTTCCCGTTCCAAACCTGAGACACTAACTATAGCATATGTGATATCCAACTCCTTCCCATTCCAAACATGAGACCCTTCCTATAGCAAGAAAGTAATATCCAACTCCTACCCATTCCAATCCTGAGACCCTTCCTATAGCAAGAGATGTGATATCCAAATCCTTCCCATTCCAATCCTGAGACCCTTCCTATAACATGAGATGTGATATCCAACTCCTTCCCATTCCAACCTGAGACACTTCCTATAGCATGAGAAGGGATATCCAACTCCTTCCCAATCCAATCCTGAGACCCTTCCGATAGCAGAGATGTGATATCTCAATGCTTATACCAAACCTGAGTCCCTTCCTATGGCATGAGATGTGATATCCAACTCCTTGCCATTCAAATCCTGAGACCCTTCCTATAGCATGAGAAGGGATATCCAACTCCTTCCCAATCCAATCCTGAGACCCTTCCGATAGCAGCAACGTGATATCTCAATGCTTCTACCAAACCTGAGACCCTTCCTTTAGCATGAGATGTGATATCCAAATCCTTCACATTCCAATCCTGAGACCCTTCCTATAGCATGAGATGTGATATCTCAATGCTTCTAATACCAAACCTGAGATCCTTCCTATAACATGAGATGTGATATCCAATTCCTTCCCATTCCAAACCTGAGACCCTTCCTATTGGATGAGATGTGATATTCAACTCCTTCCCATTCCAACCTTGAGACCCTTCCTATAGCATGAGATGTGATGTCTCAATGCTTCTAATACCAAACCTGAGATCCTTCCTATAACATGAGATGTGATATCCAACTCCTTCCATTCCAATCCTGAGACCCGTCCTATAGCATGAGATGTGATATCTCAAGGCTTATACCAAACCTGAGACCCTTCCTATAGCATGAGATGTGATATCCAACTGCTTCCCATTCCAATCCTGAAACCCTTCCTATAGCATGAGATGTGATATCTCAATGCTTCTAATACCAAACCTGAGATCCTTCCTCTAACATGAAATGTGATATCCAACTCCTTCCCTTTCCAAACCTAAGAGCCTATCTATAGCATGAGATGTGATATCCAAGTCCTTCACATTCCAACCCTTAGACCCTTCCTACAGCATGCAATATGATATCTCAATGATTCTAATAACAAACCTGAGACCCGTCCTATAACATGAGATGGGATATCCAACTCCTTCCCATTCCAATCCTGAGACACTTCCGATAGCAGAGATGTGATATCTCAATGCTTATACCAAACCTGAGACCCTTCCTATAACATGAGATGTGATATCCAAATCCTTCCCGTTCCAAACCTGAGACCCTTCCTTTAGCATGAGATGTGATATCCAGCTCCTTCCCATTCCAATCCTGAGACACTTCCGATAGCATGAGATGTGATATCTCAATGCTTCTAATATCAAAACTGAGACCCTCCCTATAGCATGATATGTGATATCTAAGTCCTTCCCATTCCAATCCTGAGACCCTCCCTATAGCATGAGATGTGATATCCAACTCCTTCCCATTCCAATCCTGAGACCCTTCCTATAGCATGAGATATGATACCTCAATACTTCTAATACCAAACGTGAGATCCTTCCGATAACATGAGATGTGATATCCAAATCCTTCCCCTTCCAAACCTGAGACCCTCCCTTTAGCATGAAATGTGATATCCAACTCCTTCCTATTCCAATCCTGAGACTCTTCTGATAGCATGAGATGTGATATCTCAATGCTTCTAATACCAAACCTGAGATCCTTCCGATAGCATGAGATGTGATATCTCAATGCTTCTAATACCAAACCTGAGATCCTTCCTATAACATGAGATGTGATATCCAAATCCTTCCCCTTCCAAACCTGAGACCTTCCCTTTAGCATGAGATGTGATATCTAACTCCTTCCCATTCCATTCCTGAGACCCTTCTGATAGCATGAGATGTGATATCTCAATGCCTCTAATACCAAACCGGAGATCCTACCTCTAACATGAAATGAGATATCCAACTCTTTCCCCTTCCAAACCTGAGAGCCTTCCTATAGCATGAGATGTGATATCCAAGTCCTTCCCATTCCAATACTGAGACCCTTCCTATAGCTTGAGATGTGATATCCAACTCCTTCCCATTCCAATTCTGAGACCCTTCCTATAGCATGAGATGTGATATCTCAATGCTTATACCAAACCTGAGAGCCTACCTATAACATGAGATGTGATATCCAAGTCCATCCCATTCCAATCCTTAGACCCTTCCTATTGGATGAGATGTGATATCCAACTCCTTCCCATTCCAACCTTGAGACCCTTCCTATAGCATGAGATGTGATGTCTCAATGCTTCTAATACCAAACCTGAGATCCTTCCTATAACATGAGAGGTGATATCCAACTCCTTCCATTCCAATCCTGAGACCCGTCCTATAGCATGAGATGTGATATCTCAAGGCTTATACCAAACCTGAGACCCTTCCTATAGCATGAGATGTGATATCCAACTGCTTCCCATTCCAATCCTGAGACCCTTCCTATAGCATGAGATGTGATATCTCAATGCTTCTAATACCAAACCTGAGATCCTTCCTCTAACATGAAATGTGATATCCAACTCCTTCCCTTTCCAAACCTAAGAGCCTATCTATAGCATGAGATGTGAAATCCAAGTCCTTCACATTCCAACCCTTAGACCCTTCCAACAGCATGCAATATGATATCTCAATGATTCTAATACCAAACCTGAGACCCGTCCTATAACATGAGATGGGATATCCAACTCCTTCCCATTCCAATCCTGAGACACTTCCGATAGCAGAGATGTGATATCTCAATGCTTATACCAAACCTGAGACCCTTCCTATAACATGAGATGTGATATCCAAATCCTTCCCGTTCCAAACCTGAGACCCTTCCTTTAGCATGAGATGTGATATCCAGCTCCTTCCCATTCCAATCCTGAGACACTTCCGATTGCATGAGATGTGATATCTCAATGCTTCTAATATCAAAACTGAGACCCTCCCTATATCATGATATGTGATATCTAAGTCCTTCCCATTCCAATCCTGAGACCCTCCCTATAGCATGAGATGTGATATCCAACTCCTTCCCATTCCAATCCTGAGACCCTTCCTATAGCATGAGATATGATATCTCAATACTTCTAATACCAAACGTGAGATCCTTCCGATAACATGAGATGTGATATCCAAATCCTTCCCCTTCCAAACCTGAGACCCTCCCTTTAGCATGAAATGTGATATCCAACTCCTTCCTATTCCAATCCTGAGACTCTTCTGATAGCATGAGATGTGATATCTCAATGCTTCTAATACCAAACCTGAGATCCTTCCGACAGCATGAGATGTGATATCTCAATGCTTCTAATACCAAACCTGAGATCCTTCCTATAACATGAGATGTGATATCCAAATCCTTCCCCTTCCAAACCTGAGACCCTCCCTTTAGCATGAGATGTGATATCTAACTCCTTCCCATTCCATTCCTGAGACCCTTCTGATAGCATGAGATGTGATATCTCAATGCCTCTAATACCAAACCTGAGATCCTACCTCTAACATGAAATGAGATATCCAACTCTTTCCCCTTCCAAACCTGAGAGCCTTCCTATAGCATGAGATGTGATATCCAAGTCCTTCCCATTCCAATACTGAGACCCTTCCTATAGCTTGAGATGTGATATCCAACTCCTTCCCATTCCAATTCTGAGACCCTTCCTATAGCATGAGATGTGATATCTCAATGCTTATACCAAACCTGAGAGCCTACCTATAACATGAGATGTGATATCCAAGTCCATCCCATTCCAATCCTTAGACCCTTCCTACAGCATGCGATGTGATATCTCAATGATTCTAATACCAAACCAGAGACTCTTCCTATAACATGAGATGGGATATCCAACTCCTTCCCATTCCAATTCTGAGACCCTTCCTATACTATGAGACTTGATATCTCAATGCTTCTAATACCAAACCTGAGACCCGTAATATAACATGAGATGTGATATCCAAATCCTTCCCCTTCCAAACCTTAGACCCTTCCTTTATCATGAGATGTGATATCCAACTCCTTCCCATTCCAATCCTGAGACCCTTCCGATATCATGAGATGTGATATCTCAAAGCTTCTAATATCAAACTTGAGACCCTCCCTATAGCATGAGATGTGATATCCAAGTCCTTCCCATTCCAATCCTGAGACCCTTCCTATAGCATGAGATGTGATATCTCAATGCTTCTAATACCAAACCTGAGACCCTTCCTATAACATGAGATGGGAATATCCAACTCCTTCCCATTCCAATCTTGAGACCCTTCCGATAGCAGAGATGTGATATCTCAATGCTTATACCAAACCTGAGATCCTTCCTATAACATGAGATGTGATATCCAACTCCTTCCCATTCCAATCCTGAGACACTTCTTATAGCATGAGATGTGATATCTCACTGCTTATACCAAACTTGAGACCCTTCCCATAGCAGGAGATGTGATATCCAACTCCTTCCCATTCCAATCCTCAGACCCTTCCTATAGCATGAGATGTGATATCTCACTGCTTATACCAAACTTGAGACCCTTCCCATAGCAGGAGATGTGATATCCAACTCCTTCCCATTCCAATCCTCAGACCCTTCCTATAGCATGAGATGTGATATCTCAATGCTTCTAATGTCAAACTTGAGACCCTACCTATAGCATGAGATGTGATATCCAAGTCCTTCCCATTCCAATCCTGAGACACTTCCTATAGCATGAGATGTGATATCTCAATGCTTCTAATACCAAACTTGAGACTCTTCCTATAACATGAGATGGGATATCCAACTCCTTCCCATTCCAATCCTGAGACCCTTTTGATAGCAGAGATGTGATATCTCAATGTTTATACCAAACCTGAGACCCTTCCTACGGCATGAGATGTCATATTCAACTCCTTCCCATTCCAATCCTGAGACCCTTCCTATAGCATGAGATTTGATATCCAACTCCTTCCCATTCCAATCCTGAGACCCTTCCTATAGCATGAGATGTGATGTCTCAATGCTTCTAATACCAAACCTGAGATCCTTCCTATAACATGAGATCTGATATCCAAC
The DNA here is from genome assembly GCF_040938575.1 of Ambystoma mexicanum. NCBI lineage: Eukaryota > Metazoa > Chordata > Amphibia > Caudata > Ambystomatidae > Ambystoma > Ambystoma mexicanum. The sequence goes on along the minus strand of NW_027182510.1, from coordinate 2,308,248 downwards.
TCCTTCCATTCCAATCCTGAGACCCTTCCTATAGCATGAGATGTGATATCTCAATGCTTATACCAAACCTGAGACCCTTCCTATAGCATGAGATGTGATATCCAACTCCTTCCCATTCTAATCCTGAGACCCTTCCTATAGCATGAGATGTGATATCTCAATGCTTCTAATACCAAACCTGAGATCCTTCCTCTAACATGAAATGTGAGATCCAACTCCTTCCCTTTCCAAACCTAAGAGCCTATCTATAGCATGAGATGTGATATCCAAGTCCTTCACATTCCAACCCTTAGACCCTTCCTACAGCATGCAATATGATATCTCAATGATTCCAATAACAAACCTGAGACCCATCCTATAACATGAGATGGGATATCCAACTCCTTCCCATTCCAATCCTGAGACACTTCCGATAGCAGAGATGTGATATCTCAATGTTTATACCAAACCTGAGACCCTTCCTATAACATGAGATGTGATATCCAACTCCTTCCCGTTCCAAACCTGAGACCCTTCCTTTAGCATGAGATGTGATATCCAGCTCCTTCCCATTCCAATCCTGAGACACTTCTGATAGCATGAGATGTGATATCTCAATGCTTCTAATATCAAAACTGAGACCCTCCCTATAGCATGATATGTGATATCTAAGTCCTTCCCATTCCAATCCTGAGACCCTTCCTATAGCATGAGATGTGATATCTCAATGCTTCTACCAAACCTGAGACCCTTCCTTTAGCATGAGATGTGATATCCAACTCCTTCCCATTCCAATCCTGAGACCCTTCCTATAGCATGAGATTTGATATCCAACTCCTTCCCATTCCAATCCTGAGACCCTTCCTATAGCATGAGATGTGATGTCTCAATGCTTCTAATACCAAACCTGAGATCCTTCCTATAACATGAGATGTGATATCCAACTCCTTCCATTCCAATCCTGAGACCCTTCCTATAGCATGAGATGTGATATATCAATGCTTATACCAAACCTGAGACCCTTCCTATAGCATGAGATGTGATATCCAACTCCTTCCCATTCCAATCCTGAGACCCTTCCTATAGCCTGAGATGTGATATCCAATTCCTTCCCATTCCAATCCTGAGACCCTTCCTATAGCATGAGATGTGATATCTCAATGCTTATACCAAACCTGAGAGCCTACCTATAACATGAGATGTGATATCCAAGTCCATCCCATTCCAATCCTTAGACCCTTCCTACAGCATGCGATGTGATATCTCAATGATTCTAATACCAAACCAGAGACTCTTCCTATAACATGAGATGGGATATCCAACTCCTTCCCATTCCAATCCTGAGCCGCTTCCGATAGCAGAGATGTGATATCTCAATGCTTATACCAAACCTGAGACCCTTCCTATAACATGAGATGTGATATCCAACTCCTTCCCGTTCCAAACCTGAGACACTAACTATAGCATATGTGATATCCAACTCCTTCCCATTCCAAACATGAGACCCTTCCTATAGCAAGAAAGTAATATCCAACTCCTACCCATTCCAATCCTGAGACCCTTCCTATAACATGAGATGGGAATATCCAACTCCTTCCCATTCCAATCTTGAGACCCTTCCGATAGCAGAGATGTGATATCTCAATGCTTATACCAAACCTGAGATCCTTCCTATAACATGAGATGTGATATCCAACTCCTTCCCATTCCAATCCTGAGACACTTCCGATATCATGAGATTTGTTATCTCAATGCTTCTAATATCAAACTTGAGACCCTCCCTACAGTATGAGATGTGACATCCAAGTCCTTCCCATTCCAATCCTGAGACCCTTCCTATAGCATGAGATGTGATATTTCTATGCTTCTAATACCAAACATGAGACCCTTCCTATAACATGAGATGGGATATCCAACTCCTTCCCATTCCAATCCTGAGACCTTTCCGATAGCAGAGATGTGATATCTCAATGCTTATACCAAACCTGAGAACCTTCCTATGGCCTGAGATGTCATATACAACTCCTTCCCATTCCAATCCTGAGACCCTTCCTTTAGCATGAGATGTGATATCTCAATGCTTATACCAAATCTGAGACCCTTCCTATAGCATGAGATGTGATATCCAATTCCTTCCCATTCCAATCCTGAGACCCTTCCTATAGCATGAGATGTGATATCTCAATGCTTATACCAAACCTGATAGCCTACCTATAACATGAGATGTGATATCCAAGTCCATCCCATTCCAATCCTTAGACCCTTCCTACAGCATGCGATGTGATATCTCAATGATTCTAATACCAAACCAGAGACTCTTCCTATAACATGAGATGGGATATCCAACTCCTTCCCATTCCAATCCTGAGCCGCTTCCGATAGCAGAGATGTGATATCTCAATGCTTATACCAAACCTGAGACCCTTCCTATAACATGAGATGTGATATCCAACTCCTTCCCGTTCCAAACCTGAGACACTAACTATAGCATATGTGATATCCAACTCCTTCCCATTCCAAACATGAGACCCTTCCTATAGCAAGAAAGTAATATCCAACTCCTACCCATTCCAATCCTGAGACCCTTCCTATAGCAAGAGATGTGATATCCAAATCCTTCCCATTCCAATCCTGAGACCCTTCCTATAACATGAGATGTGATATCCAACTCCTTCCCATTCCAATCCTGAGACACTTCCTATAGCATGAGATGTGATATCTCAATGCTTCTAATACCAAACCTGAGACTCTTCCTATAACATGAGATGGGATATCCAACTCCTTCCCATTCCAATCCTGAGACCCTTTTGATAGCAGAGATGTGATATCTCAATGTTTATACCAAACCTGAGACCCTTCCTACGGCATGAGATGTCATATTCAACTCCTTCCCATTCCAATCCTGAGACGCTTCCTATAGCATGAGATTTGATATCCAACTCCTTCCCATTCCAATCCTGAGACCCTTCCTATAGCATGAGATGTGATATCTCAATGCTTATACCAAACCTGAGACCCTTCCTATAGCATGAGATGTGATATCCAACTCCTTCCCATTCCAATCCTGAGACCCTTCCTATAGCATGAGATGTGATATCTCAATGCTTCTAATACCAAACCTGAGATTCTTCCTCTAACATGAAATGTGAGATCCAACTCCTTCCCTTTCCAAACCTAAGAGCCTATCTATAGCATGAGATGTGATATCCAAGTCCTTCACATTCCAACCCTTAGACCCTTCCTACAGCATGCAATATGATATCTCAATGATTCTAATAACAAACCTGAGACCCGTCCTATAACATGAGATGGGATATCCAACTCCTTCCCATTCCAATCCTGAGACACTTCCGATAGCAGAGATGTGATATCTCAATGTTTATACCAAACCTGAGACCCTTCCTATAACATGAGATGTGATATCCAACTCCTTCCCGTTCCAAACCTGACACCCTTCCTTTAGCATGAGATGTGATATCCAGCTCCTTCCCATTCCAATCCTGAGACACTTCCGATAGCATGAGATGTGATATCTCAATGCTTCTAATATCAAAACTGAGACCCTCCCTATAGCATGATATGTGATATCTAAGTCCTTCCCATTCCAATCCTGAGACCCTTCCTATAGCATGAGATGTGATATCTCAATGCTTCTACCAAACCTGAGACCCTTCCTTTAGCATGAGATGTGATATCCAACTCCTTCCCATTCCAATCCTGAAACCCTTCCTATAGCATGAGTTGTGATATCTCAATACTTCTAATACCAAACCTGAGATCCTTCCGATAACATGAGATGTGATATCTCAATACTTCTAATACCAAACCTGAGATCCATCCTATAACATGAGATGTGATATCCAACTCCTTCCCTTTCCAAACCTGAGAGCCGTTCTATAGCATGATATGTGATATCCAGGTCCTTCCCATTCCAATCCTTAACCCTTCCTACAGCATGCAATATGATATCTCAATGATTCTAATAACAAACCTGAGACCCGTCCTATAGCATGAGATATGATATCCAAGTCCTTCCCATTCCAATCCTGAGACCCTTCCTATAACATGAAATGTGATATCCAACTCCTTCCCATTCCAACCTGAGACCCTTCCTATAGCATGAGATGGGATATCCAACTTCTTCCAAATCCAATACTGATACCCTTCCGATAGCATGAGATGTGATATCCCAATGCTTCTACCAAACCTGAGACCCATACTATGGCATGAGATGTGATATCAAACTCCTTCCCATTCCAATCCTGAGACCCTTGCTATAGCTTGAGGTGTGATATCCAACTCCTTCCCATTCCAATTCTGAGACCCTTCTTATACCATGAGACTTGATATCTCAATGCTTCTAATATTAAACCTGAGACCCGTCCTATAACATGAGATGTGATATCCAAATCCTTCCCCTTCCAAACCTTAGACCCTTCCTTTATCATGAGATGTGATATCCAACTCCTTCCCATTCCAATCCTGAGACCCTTCCGATATCATGAGATTTGTTATCTCAATGCTTCTAATATCAAACTTGAGACCCTCCCTATAGCATGAGATGTGACATCCAAGTCCTTCCCATTCCAATCCTGAGACCTTTCCGATAGCAGAGATGTGATATCTCAATGCTTATACCAAACCTGAGAACCTTCCTATGGCCTGAGATGTCATATACAACTCCTTCCCATTCCAATCCTGAGACCCTTCCTTTAGCATGAGATGTGATATCTCAATGCTTATACCAAATCTGAGACCCTTCCTATAGCATGAGATGTGATATCCAATTCCTTCCCATTCCAATCCTGAGACCCTTCCTATAGCATGAGATGTGATATCTCAATGCTTATACCAAACCTGAGAGCCTACCTATAACATGAGATGTGATATCCAAGTCTATCCCATTCCAATCCTTAGACCCTTCCTACAGCATGCGATGTGATATCTCAATAATTCTAATACCAAACCAGAGACTCTTCCTATAACATGAGATGGGATATCCAACTCCTTCCCATTCCAATCCTGAGCCGCTTCCGATAGCAGAGATGTGATATCTCAATGCTTATACCAAACCTGAGACCCTTCCTATAACATGAGATGTGATATCCAACTCCTTCCCGTTCCAAACCTGAGACACTAACTATAGCATATGTGATATCCAACTCCTTCCCATTCCAAACATGAGACCCTTCCTATAGCAAGAAAGTAATATCCAACTCCTACCCATTCCAATCCTGAGACCCTTCCTATAGCAAGAGATGTGATATCCAAATCCTTCCCATTCCAATCCTGAGACCCTTCCTATAACATGAGATGTGATATCCAACTCCTTCCCATTCCAACCTGAGACACTTCCTATAGCATGAGAAGGGATATCCAACTCCTTCCCAATCCAATCCTGAGACCCTTCCGATAGCAGAGATGTGATATCTCAATGCTTATACCAAACCTGAGACCCTTCCTATGGCATGAGATGTGATATCCAACTCCTTGCCATTCAAATCCTGAGACCCTTCCTATAGCATGAGAAGGGATATCCAACTCCTTCCCAATCCAATCCTGAGACCCTTCCGATAGCAGCGACGTGATATCTCAGTGCTTCTACCAAACCTGAGACCCTTCCTTTAGCATGAGATGTGATATCCAAATCCTTCACATTCCAATCCTGAGACCCTTCCTATAGCATGAGATGTGATATCTCAATGCTTCTAATACCAAACCTGAGATCCTTCCTATAACATGAGATGTGATATCCAATTCCTTCCCATTCCAAACCTGAGACCCTTCCTATTGGATGAGATGTGATATCCAACTCCTTCCCATTCCAACCTTGAGACCCTTCCTATAGCATGAGATGTGATGTCTCAATGCTTCTAATACCAAACCTGAGATCCTTCCTATAACATGAGATGTGATATCCAACTCCTTCTATTCCAATCCTGAGACCCGTCCTATAGCATGAGATGTGATATCTCAAGGCTTATACCAAACCTGAGACCCTTCCTATAGCATGAGATGTGATATCCAACTGCTTCCCATTCCAATCCTGAGACCCTTCCTATAGCATGCAATATGATATCTCAATGATTCTAATAACAAACCTGAGACCCGTCCTATAGCATGAGATATGATATCCAAGTCCTTCGCATTCCAATCCTGAGACCCTTCCTATAACATGAAATGTGATATCCAACTCCTTCCCATTCCAACCTGAGACCATTCCTATAGCATGATATGGGATATCCAACTTCTTCCAAATCCAATACTGATACCCTTCCGATAGCATGAGATGTGATATCCCAATGCTTCTACCAAACCTGAGACCCATACTATGGCATGAGATGTGATATCAAACTCCTTCCCATTCCAATCCTGAGACCCTTCCTATAGCTTGAGGTGTGATATCCAACTCCTTCCCATTCCAATTCTGAGACCCTTCTTATACCATGAGACTTGATATCTCAATACTTCTAATATTAAACCTGAGACCCGTCCTATAACATGAGATGTGATATCCAAATCCTTCCCCTTCCAAACCTTAGACCCTTCCTTTATCATGAGATGTGATATCCAACTCCTTCCCATTCCAATCCTGAGACCCTTCCGATATCATGAGATTTGTTATCTCAATGCTTCTTATATCAAACTTGAGACCCTCCCTATAGCATGAGATGTGACATCCAAGTCCTTCCCATTCCAATCCTGAGACCCTTCCTATAGCATGAGATGTGATATCTCTATGCTTCTAATACCAAACCTGAGACCCTTCCTATAACATGAGATGGGATATCCAACTCCTTCCCATTCCAATCCTGAGACCTTTCAGATAGCAGAGATGTGATATCTCAATGCTTATACCAAACCTGAGAACCTTCCTATGGCCTGAGATGTCATATACAACTCCTTCCCATTCCAATCCTGAGACCCTTCCTTTAGCATGAGATGTGATATCTCAATGCTTATACCAAATCTGAGACCCTTCCTATAGCATGAGATGTGATATCCAATTCCTTCCCATTCCAATCCTGAGACCCTTCCTATAGCATGAGATGTGATATCTCAATGCTTATACCAAACCTGAGAGCCTACCTATAACATGAGATGTGATATCCAAGTCTATCCCATTCCAATCCTTAGACCCTTCCTACAGCATGCGATGTGATATCTCAATAATTCTAATACCAAACCAGAGACTCTTCCTATAACATGAGATGGGATATCCAACTCCTTCCCATTCCAATCCTGAGCCGCTTCCGATAGCAGAGATGTGATATCTCAATGCTTATACCAAACCTGAGACCCTTCCTATAACATGAGATGTGATATCCAACTCCTTCCCGTTCCAAACCTGAGACACTAACTATAGCATATGTGATATCCAACTCCTTCCCATTCCAAACATGAGACCCTTCCTATAGCAAGAAAGTAATATCCAACTCCTACCCATTCCAATCCTGAGACCCTTCCTATAGCAAGAGATGTGATATCCAAATCCTTCCCATTCCAATCCTGAGACCCTTCCTATAACATGAGATGTGATATCCAACTCCTTCCCATTCCAACCTGAGACACTTCCTATAGCATGAGAAGGGATATCCAACTCCTTCCCAATCCAATCCTGAGACCCTTCCGATAGCAGAGATGTGATATCTCAATGCTTATACCAAACCTGAGTCCCTTCCTATGGCATGAGATGTGATATCCAACTCCTTGCCATTCAAATCCTGAGACCCTTCCTATAGCATGAGAAGGGATATCCAACTCCTTCCCAATCCAATCCTGAGACCCTTCCGATAGCAGCAACGTGATATCTCAATGCTTCTACCAAACCTGAGACCCTTCCTTTAGCATGAGATGTGATATCCAAATCCTTCACATTCCAATCCTGAGACCCTTCCTATAGCATGAGATGTGATATCTCAATGCTTCTAATACCAAACCTGAGATCCTTCCTATAACATGAGATGTGATATCCAATTCCTTCCCATTCCAAACCTGAGACCCTTCCTATTGGATGAGATGTGATATTCAACTCCTTCCCATTCCAACCTTGAGACCCTTCCTATAGCATGAGATGTGATGTCTCAATGCTTCTAATACCAAACCTGAGATCCTTCCTATAACATGAGATGTGATATCCAACTCCTTCCATTCCAATCCTGAGACCCGTCCTATAGCATGAGATGTGATATCTCAAGGCTTATACCAAACCTGAGACCCTTCCTATAGCATGAGATGTGATATCCAACTGCTTCCCATTCCAATCCTGAAACCCTTCCTATAGCATGAGATGTGATATCTCAATGCTTCTAATACCAAACCTGAGATCCTTCCTCTAACATGAAATGTGATATCCAACTCCTTCCCTTTCCAAACCTAAGAGCCTATCTATAGCATGAGATGTGATATCCAAGTCCTTCACATTCCAACCCTTAGACCCTTCCTACAGCATGCAATATGATATCTCAATGATTCTAATAACAAACCTGAGACCCGTCCTATAACATGAGATGGGATATCCAACTCCTTCCCATTCCAATCCTGAGACACTTCCGATAGCAGAGATGTGATATCTCAATGCTTATACCAAACCTGAGACCCTTCCTATAACATGAGATGTGATATCCAAATCCTTCCCGTTCCAAACCTGAGACCCTTCCTTTAGCATGAGATGTGATATCCAGCTCCTTCCCATTCCAATCCTGAGACACTTCCGATAGCATGAGATGTGATATCTCAATGCTTCTAATATCAAAACTGAGACCCTCCCTATAGCATGATATGTGATATCTAAGTCCTTCCCATTCCAATCCTGAGACCCTCCCTATAGCATGAGATGTGATATCCAACTCCTTCCCATTCCAATCCTGAGACCCTTCCTATAGCATGAGATATGATACCTCAATACTTCTAATACCAAACGTGAGATCCTTCCGATAACAAGAGATGTGATATCCAAATCCTTCCCCTTCCAAACCTGAGACCCTCCCTTTAGCATGAAATGTGATATCCAACTCCTTCCTATTCCAATCCTGAGACTCTTCTGATAGCATGAGATGTGATATCTCAATGCTTCTAATACCAAACCTGAGATCCTTCCGATAGCATGAGATGTGATATCTCAATGCTTCTAATACCAAACCTGAGATCCTTCCTATAACATGAGATGTGATATCCAAATCCTTCCCCTTCCAAACCTGAGACCTTCCCTTTAGCATGAGATGTGATATCTAACTCCTTCCCATTCCATTCCTGAGACCCTTCTGATAGCATGAGATGTGATATCTCAATGCCTCTAATACCAAACCGGAGATCCTACCTCTAACATGAAATGAGATATCCAACTCTTTCCCCTTCCAAACCTGAGAGCCTTCCTATAGCATGAGATGTGATATCCAAGTCCTTCCCATTCCAATACTGAGACCCTTCCTATAGCTTGAGATGTGATATCCAACTCCTTCCCATTCCAATTCTGAGACCCTTCCTATAGCATGAGATGTGATATCTCAATGCTTATACCAAACCTGAGAGCCTACCTATAACATGAGATGTGATATCCAAGTCCATCCCATTCCAATCCTTAGACCCTTCCTATTGGATGAGATGTGATATCCAACTCCTTCCCATTCCAACCTTGAGACCCTTCCTATAGCATGAGATGTGATGTCTCAATGCTTCTAATACCAAACCTGAGATCCTTCCTATAACATGAGAGGTGATATCCAACTCCTTCCATTCCAATCCTGAGACCCGTCCTATAGCATGAGATGTGATATCTCAAGGCTTATACCAAACCTGAGACCCTTCCTATAGCATGAGATGTGATATCCAACTGCTTCCCATTCCAATCCTGAGACCCTTCCTATAGCATGAGATGTGATATCTCAATGCTTCTAATACCAAACCTGAGATCCTTCCTCTAACATGAAATGTGATATCCAACTCCTTCCCTTTCCAAACCTAAGAGCCTATCTATAGCATGAGATGTGATATCCAAGTCCTTCACATTCCAACCCTTAGACCCTTCCAACAGCATGCAATATGATATCTCAATGATTCTAATACCAAACCTGAGACCCGTCCTATAACATGAGATGGGATATCCAACTCCTTCCCATTCCAATCCTGAGACACTTCCGATAGCAGAGATGTGATATCTCAATGCTTATACCAAACCTGAGACCCTTCCTATAACATGAGATGTGATATCCAAATCCTTCCCGTTCCAAACCTGAGACCCTTCCTTTAGCATGAGATGTGATATCCAGCTCCTTCCCATTCCAATCCTGAGACACTTCCGATTGCATGAGATGTGATATCTCAATGCTTCTAATATCAAAACTGAGACCCTCCCTATAGCATGATATGTGATATCTAAGTCCTTCCCATTCCAATCCTGAGACCCTCCCTATAGCATGAGATGTGATATCCAACTCCTTCCCATTCCAATCCTGAGACCCTTCCTATAGCATGAGATATGATATCTCAATACTTCTAATACCAAACGTGAGATCCTTCCGATAACATGAGATGTGATATCCAAATCCTTCCCCTTCCAAACCTGAGACCCTCCCTTTAGCATGAAATGTGATATCCAACTCCTTCCTATTCCAATCCTGAGACTCTTCTGATAGCATGAGATGTGATATCTCAATGCTTCTAATACCAAACCTGAGATCCTTCCGACAGCATGAGATGTGATATCTCAATGCTTCTAATACCAAACCTGAGATCCTTCCTATAACATGAGATGTGATATCCAAATCCTTCCCCTTCCAAACCTGAGACCCTCCCTTTAGCATGAGATGTGATATCTAACTCCTTCCCATTCCATTCCTGAGACCCTTCTGATAGCATGAGATGTGATATCTCAATGCCTCTAATACCAAACCTGAGATCCTACCTCTAACATGAAATGAGATATCCAACTCTTTCCCCTTCCAAACCTGAGAGCCTTCCTATAGCATGAGATGTGATATCCAAGTCCTTCCCATTCCAATACTGAGACCCTTCCTATAGCTTGAGATGTGATATCCAACTCCTTCCCATTCCAATTCTGAGACCCTTCCTATAGCATGAGATGTGATATCTCAATGCTTATACCAAACCTGAGAGCCTACCTATAACATGAGATGTGATATCCAAGTCCATCCCATTCCAATCCTTAGACCCTTCCTACAGCATGCGATGTGATATCTCAATGATTCTAATACCAAACCAGAGACTCTTCCTATAACATGAGATGGGATATCCAACTCCTTCCCATTCCAATTCTGAGACCCTTCCTATACTATGAGACTTGATATCTCAATGCTTCTAATACCAAACCTGAGACCCGTAATATAACATGAGATGTGATATCCAAATCCTTCCCCTTCCAAACCTTAGACCCTTCCTTTATCATGAGATGTGATATCCAACTCCTTCCCATTCCAATCCTGAGACCCTTCCGATATCATGAGATGTGATATCTCAAAGCTTCTAATATCAAACTTGAGACCCTCCCTATAGCATGAGATGTGATATCCAAGTCCTTCCCATTCCAATCCTGAGACCCTTCCTATAGCATGAGATGTGATATCTCAATGCTTCTAATACCAAACCTGAGACCCTTCCTATAACATGAGATGGGAATATCCAACTCCTTCCCATTCCAATCTTGAGACCCTTCCGATAGCAGAGATGTGATATCTCAATGCTTATACCAAACCTGAGATCCTTCCTATAACATGAGATGTGATATCCAACTCCTTCCCATTCCAATCCTGAGACACTTCTTATAGCATGAGATGTGATATCTCACTGCTTATACCAAACTTGAGACCCTTCCCATAGCAGGAGATGTGATATCCAACTCCTTCCCATTCCAATCCTCAGACCCTTCCTATAGCATGAGATGTGATATCTCACTGCTTATACCAAACTTGAGACCCTTCCCATAGCAGGAGATGTGATATCCAAGTCCTTCCCATTCCAATCCTGAGACACTTCCTATAGCATGAGATGTGATATCTCAATGCTTCTAATACCAAACTTGAGACTCTTCCTATAACATGAGATGGGATATCCAACTCCTTCCCATTCCAATCCTGAGACCCTTTTGATAGCAGAGATGTGATATCTCAATGTTTATACCAAACCTGAGACCCTTCCTACGGCATGAGATGTCATATTCAACTCCTTCCCATTCCAATCCTGAGACCCTTCCTATAGCATGAGATTTGATATCCAACTCCTTCCCATTCCAATCCTGAGACCCTTCCTATAGCATGAGATGTGATGTCTCAATGCTTCTAATACCAAACCTGAGATCCTTCCTATAACATGAGATCTGATATCCAACTCCTTCCATTCCAATCCTGAGACCCTTCCTATAGCATGAGATGTGATATCTCAATGCTTATACCAAACCTGAGACCCTTCCTATAGCATGAGATGTGATATCCAACTCCTTCCCATTCTAATCCTGAGACCCTTCCTATAGCATGAGATGTGATATCTCAATGCTTCTAATACCAAACCTGAGATCCTTCCTCTAACATGAAATGTGAGATCCAACTCCTTCCCTTTCCAAACCTAAGAGCCTATCTATAGCATGAGATGTGATATCCAAGTCCTTCACATTCCAACCCTTAGACCCTTCCTACAGCATGCAATATGATATCTCAATGATTCCAATAACAAACCTGAGACCCATCCTATAACATGAGATGGGATATCCAACTCCTTCCCATTCCAATCCTGAGACACTTCCGATAGCAGAGATGTGATATCTCAATGTTTATACCAAACCTGAGACCCTTCCTATAACATGAGATGTGATATCCAACTCCTTCCCGTTCCAAACCTGAGACCCTTCCTTTAGCATGAGATGTGATATCCAGCTCCTTCCCATTCCAATCCTGAGACACTTCTGATAGCATGAGATGTGATATCTCAATGCTTCTAATATCAAAACTGAGACCCTCCCTATAGCATGATATGTGATATCTAAGTCCTTCCCATTCCAATCCTGAGACCCTTCCTATAGCATGAGATGTGATATCTCAATGCTTCTACCAAACCTGAGACCCTTCCTTTAGCATGAGATGTGATATCCAACTCCTTCCCATTCCAATCCTGAGACCCTTCCTATAACATGAGATCTGATATCCAACTCCTTGCCATTCAAATCCTGAGACCCTTCCTATAGCATGAGAAGGGATATCCAACTCCTTCCCAATCCAATCCTGAGACCCTTCCGATAGCAGCGACGTGATATCTCAGTGCTTCTACCAAACCTGAGACCCTTCCTTTAGCATGAGATGTGATATCCAAATCCTTCACATTCCAATCCTGAGACCCTTCCTATAGCATGAGATGTGATATCTCAATGCTTCTAATACCAAACCTGAGATCCTTCCTATAACATGAGATGTGATATCCAATTCCTTCCCATTCCAAACCTGAGACCCTTCCTATTGGATGAGATGTGATATCCAACTCCTTCCCATTCCAACCTTGAGACCCTTCCTATAGCATGAGATGTGATGTCTCAATGCTTCTAATACCAAACCTGAGATCCTTCCTATAACATGAGATGTGATATCCAACTCCTTCTATTCCAATCCTGAGACCCGTCCTATAGCATGAGATGTGATATCTCAAGGCTTATACCAAACCTGAGACCCTTCCTATAGCATGAGATGTGATATCCAACTGCTTCCCATTCCAATCCTGAGACCCTTCCTATAGCATGCAATATGATATCTCAATGATTCTAATAACAAACCTGAGACCCGTCCTATAGCATGAGATATGATATCCAAGTCCTTCGCATTCCAATCCTGAGACCCTTCCTATAACATGAAATGTGATATCCAACTCCTTCCCATTCCAACCTGAGACCATTCCTATAGCATGAGATGGGATATCCAACTTCTTCCAAATCCAATACTGATACCCTTCCGATAGCATGAGATGTGATATCCCAATGCTTCTACCAAACCTGAGACCCATACTATGGCATGAGATGTGATATCAAACTCCTTCCCATTCCAATCCTGAGACCCTTCCTATAGCTTGAGGTGTGATATCCAACTCCTTCCCATTCCAATTCTGAGACCCTTCTTATACCATGAGACTTGATATCTCAATACTTCTAATATTAAACCTGAGACCCGTCCTATAACATGAGATGTGATATCCAAATCCTTCCCCTTCCAAACCTTAGACCCTTCCTTTATCATGAGATGTGATATCCAACTCCTTCCCATTCCAATCCTGAGACCCTTCCGATATCATGAGATTTGTTATCTCAATGCTTCTAATATCAAACTTGAGACCCTCCCTATAGCATGAGATGTGACATCCAAGTCCTTCCCATTCCAATCCTGAGACCCTTCCTATAGCATGAGATGTGATATCTCTATGCTTCTAATACCAAACCTGAGACCCTTCCTATAACATGAGATGGGATATCCAACTCCTTCCCATTCCAATCCTGAGACCTTTCAGATAGCAGAGATGTGATATCTCAATGCTTATACCAAACCTGAGAACCTTCCTATGGCCTGAGATGTCATATACAACTCCTTCCCATTCCAATCCTGAGACCCTTCCTTTAGCATGAGATGTGATATCTCAATGCTTATACCAAATCTGAGACCCTTCCTATAGCATGAGATGTGATATCCAATTCCTTCCCATTCCAATCCTGAGACCCTTCCTATAGCATGAGATGTGATATCTCAATGCTTATACCAAACCTGAGAGCCTACCTATAACATGAGATGTGATATCCAAGTCTATCCCATTCCAATCCTTAGACCCTTCCTACAGCATGCGATGTGATATCTCAATAATTCTAATACCAAACCAGAGACTCTTCCTATAACATGAGATGGGATATCCAACTCCTTCCCATTCCAATCCTGAGCCGCTTCCGATAGCAGAGATGTGATATCTCAATGCTTATACCAAACCTGAGACCCTTCCTATAACATGAGATGTGATATCCAACTCCTTCCCGTTCCAAACCTGAGACACTAACTATAGCATATGTGATATCCAACTCCTTCCCATTCCAAACATGAGACCCTTCCTATAGCAAGAAAGTAATATCCAACTCCTACCCATTCCAATCCTGAGACCCTTCCTATAGCAAGAGATGTGATATCCAAATCCTTCCCATTCCAATCCTGAGACCCTTCCTATAACATGAGATGTGATATCCAACTCCTTCCCATTCCAACCTGAGACACTTCCTATAGCATGAGAAGGGATATCCAACTCCTTCCCAATCCAATCCTGAGACCCTTCCGATAGCAGAGATGTGATATCTCAATGCTTATACCAAACCTGAGTCCCTTCCTATGGCATGAGATGTGATATCCAACTCCTTGCCATTCAAATCCTGAGACCCTTCCTATAGCATGAGAAGGGATATCCAACTCCTTCCCAATCCAATCCTGAGACCCTTCCGATAGCAGCAACGTGATATCTCAATGCTTCTACCAAACCTGAGACCCTTCCTTTAGCATGAGATGTGATATCCAAATCCTTCACATTCCAATCCTGAGACCCTTCCTATAGCATGAGATGTGATATCTCAATGCTTCTAATACCAAACCTGAGATCCTTCCTATAACATGAGATGTGATATCCAATTCCTTCCCATTCCAAACCTGAGACCCTTCCTATTGGATGAGATGTGATATTCAACTCCTTCCCATTCCAACCTTGAGACCCTTCCTATAGCATGAGATGTGATGTCTCAATGCTTCTAATACCAAACCTGAGATCCTTCCTATAACATGAGATGTGATATCCAACTCCTTCCATTCCAATCCTGAGACCCGTCCTATAGCATGAGATGTGATATCTCAAGGCTTATACCAAACCTGAGACCCTTCCTATAGCATGAGATGTGATATCCAACTGCTTCCCATTCCAATCCTGAAACCCTTCCTATAGCATGAGATGTGATATCTCAATGCTTCTAATACCAAACCTGAGATCCTTCCTCTAACATGAAATGTGATATCCAACTCCTTCCCTTTCCAAACCTAAGAGCCTATCTATAGCATGAGATGTGATATCCAAGTCCTTCACATTCCAACCCTTAGACCCTTCCTACAGCATGCAATATGATATCTCAATGATTCTAATAACAAACCTGAGACCCGTCCTATAACATGAGATGGGATATCCAACTCCTTCCCATTCCAATCCTGAGACACTTCCGATAGCAGAGATGTGATATCTCAATGCTTATACCAAACCTGAGACCCTTCCTATAACATGAGATGTGATATCCAAATCCTTCCCGTTCCAAACCTGAGACCCTTCCTTTAGCATGAGATGTGATATCCAGCTCCTTCCCATTCCAATCCTGAGACACTTCCGATAGCATGAGATGTGATATCTCAATGCTTCTAATATCAAAACTGAGACCCTCCCTATAGCATGATATGTGATATCTAAGTCCTTCCCATTCCAATCCTGAGACCCTCCCTATAGCATGAGATGTGATATCCAACTCCTTCCCATTCCAATCCTGAGACCCTTCCTATAGCATGAGATATGATACCTCAATACTTCTAATACCAAACGTGAGATCCTTCCGATAACAAGAGATGTGATATCCAAATCCTTCCCCTTCCAAACCTGAGACCCTCCCTTTAGCATGAAATGTGATATCCAACTCCTTCCTATTCCAATCCTGAGACTCTTCTGATAGCATGAGATGTGATATCTCAATGCTTCTAATACCAAACCTGAGATCCTTCCGATAGCATGAGATGTGATATCTCAATGCTTCTAATACCAAACCTGAGATCCTTCCTATAACATGAGATGTGATATCCAAATCCTTCCCCTTCCAAACCTGAGACCTTCCCTTTAGCATGAGATGTGATATCTAACTCCTTCCCATTCCATTCCTGAGACCCTTCTGATAGCATGAGATGTGATATCTCAATGCCTCTAATACCAAACCGGAGATCCTACCTCTAACATGAAATGAGATATCCAACTCTTTCCCCTTCCAAACCTGAGAGCCTTCCTATAGCATGAGATGTGATATCCAAGTCCTTCCCATTCCAATACTGAGACCCTTCCTATAGCTTGAGATGTGATATCCAACTCCTTCCCATTCCAATTCTGAGACCCTTCCTATAGCATGAGATGTGATATCTCAATGCTTATACCAAACCTGAGAGCCTACCTATAACATGAGATGTGATATCCAAGTCCATCCCATTCCAATCCTTAGACCCTTCCTATTGGATGAGATGTGATATCCAACTCCTTCCCATTCCAACCTTGAGACCCTTCCTATAGCATGAGATGTGATGTCTCAATGCTTCTAATACCAAACCTGAGATCCTTCCTATAACATGAGAGGTGATATCCAACTCCTTCCATTCCAATCCTGAGACCCGTCCTATAGCATGAGATGTGATATCTCAAGGCTTATACCAAACCTGAGACCCTTCCTATAGCATGAGATGTGATATCCAACTGCTTCCCATTCCAATCCTGAGACCCTTCCTATAGCATGAGATGTGATATCTCAATGCTTCTAATACCAAACCTGAGATCCTTCCTCTAACATGAAATGTGATATCCAACTCCTTCCCTTTCCAAACCTAAGAGCCTATCTATAGCATGAGATGTGATATCCAAGTCCTTCACATTCCAACCCTTAGACCCTTCCAACAGCATGCAATATGATATCTCAATGATTCTAATACCAAACCTGAGACCCGTCCTATAACATGAGATGGGATATCCAACTCCTTCCCATTCCAATCCTGAGACACTTCCGATAGCAGAGATGTGATATCTCAATGCTTATACCAAACCTGAGACCCTTCCTATAACATGAGATGTGATATCCAAATCCTTCCCGTTCCAAACCTGAGACCCTTCCTTTAGCATGAGATGTGATATCCAGCTCCTTCCCATTCCAATCCTGAGACACTTCCGATTGCATGAGATGTGATATCTCAATGCTTCTAATATCAAAACTGAGACCCTCCCTATAGCATGATATGTGATATCTAAGTCCTTCCCATTCCAATCCTGAGACCCTCCCTATAGCATGAGATGTGATATCCAACTCCTTCCCATTCCAATCCTGAGACCCTTCCTATAGCATGAGATATGATATCTCAATACTTCTAATACCAAACGTGAGATCCTTCCGATAACATGAGATGTGATATCCAAATCCTTCCCCTTCCAAACCTGAGACCCTCCCTTTAGCATGAAATGTGATATCCAACTCCTTCCTATTCCAATCCTGAGACTCTTCTGATAGCATGAGATGTGATATCTCAATGCTTCTAATACCAAACCTGAGATCCTTCCGACAGCATGAGATGTGATATCTCAATGCTTCTAATACCAAACCTGAGATCCTTCCTATAACATGAGATGTGATATCCAAATCCTTCCCCTTCCAAACCTGAGACCCTCCCTTTAGCATGAGATGTGATATCTAACTCCTTCCCATTCCATTCCTGAGACCCTTCTGATAGCATGAGATGTGATATCTCAATGCCTCTAATACCAAACCTGAGATCCTACCTCTAACATGAAATGAGATATCCAACTCTTTCCCCTTCCAAACCTGAGAGCCTTCCTATAGCATGAGATGTGATATCCAAGTCCTTCCCATTCCAATACTGAGACCCTTCCTATAGCTTGAGATGTGATATCCAACTCCTTCCCATTCCAATTCTGAGACCCTTCCTATAGCATGAGATGTGATATCTCAATGCTTATACCAAACCTGAGAGCCTACCTATAACATGAGATGTGATATCCAAGTCCATCCCATTCCAATCCTTAGACCCTTCCTACAGCATGCGATGTGATATCTCAATGATTCTAATACCAAACCAGAGACTCTTCCTATAACATGAGATGGGATATCCAACTCCTTCCCATTCCAATTCTGAGACCCTTCCTATACTATGAGACTTGATATCTCAATGCTTCTAATACCAAACCTGAGACCCGTAATATAACATGAGATGTGATATCCAAATCCTTCCCCTTCCAAACCTTAGACCCTTCCTTTATCATGAGATGTGATATCCAACTCCTTCCCATTCCAATCCTGAGACCCTTCCGATATCATGAGATGTGATATCTCAAAGCTTCTAATATCAAACTTGAGACCCTCCCTATAGCATGAGATGTGATATCCAAGTCCTTCCCATTCCAATCCTGAGACCCTTCCTATAGCATGAGATGTGATATCTCAATGCTTCTAATACCAAACCTGAGACCCTTCCTATAACATGAGATGGGAATATCCAACTCCTTCCCATTCCAATCTTGAGACCCTTCCGATAGCAGAGATGTGATATCTCAATGCTTATACCAAACCTGAGATCCTTCCTATAACATGAGATGTGATATCCAACTCCTTCCCATTCCAATCCTGAGACACTTCTTATAGCATGAGATGTGATATCTCACTGCTTATACCAAACTTGAGACCCTTCCCATAGCAGGAGATGTGATATCCAACTCCTTCCCATTCCAATCCTCAGACCCTTCCTATAGCATGAGATGTGATATCTCACTGCTTATACCAAACTTGAGACCCTTCCCATAGCAGGAGATGTGATATCCAACTCCTTCCCATTCCAATCCTCAGACCCTTCCTATAGCATGAGATGTGATATCTCAATGCTTCTAATGTCAAACTTGAGACCCTACCTATAGCATGAGATGTGATATCCAAGTCCTTCCCATTCCAATCCTGAGACACTTCCTATAGCATGAGATGTGATATCTCAATGCTTCTAATACCAAACTTGAGACTCTTCCTATAACATGAGATGGGATATCCAACTCCTTCCCATTCCAATCCTGAGACCCTTTTGATAGCAGAGATGTGATATCTCAATGTTTATACCAAACCTGAGACCCTTCCTACGGCATGAGATGTCATATTCAACTCCTTCCCATTCCAATCCTGAGACCCTTCCTATAGCATGAGATTTGATATCCAACTCCTTCCCATTCCAATCCTGAGACCCTTCCTATAGCATGAGATGTGATGTCTCAATGCTTCTAATACCAAACCTGAGATCCTTCCTATAACATGAGATCTGATATCCAACTCCTTCCATTCCAATCCTGAGACCCTTCCTATAGCATGAGATGTGATATCTCAATGCTTATACCAAACCTGAGACCCTTCCTATAGCATGAGATGTGATATCCAACTCCTTCCCATTCTAATCCTGAGACCCTTCCTATAGCATGAGATGTGATATCTCAATGCTTCTAATACCAAACCTGAGATCCTTCCTCTAACATGAAATGTGAGATCCAACTCCTTCCCTTTCCAAACCTAAGAGCCTATCTATAGCATGAGATGTGATATCCAAGTCCTTCACATTCCAACCCTTAGACCCTTCCTACAGCATGCAATATGATATCTCAATGATTCCAATAACAAACCTGAGACCCATCCTATAACATGAGATGGGATATCCAACTCCTTCCCATTCCAATCCTGAGACACTTCCGATAGCAGAGATGTGATATCTCAATGTTTATACCAAACCTGAGACCCTTCCTATAACATGAGATGTGATATCCAACTCCTTCCCGTTCCAAACCTGAGACCCTTCCTTTAGCATGAGATGTGATATCCAGCTCCTTCCCATTCCAATCCTGAGACACTTCTGATAGCATGAGATGTGATATCTCAATGCTTCTAATATCAAAACTGAGACCCTCCCTATAGCATGATATGTGATATCTAAGTCCTTCCCATTCCAATCCTGAGACCCTTCCTATAGCATGAGATGTGATATCTCAATGCTTCTACCAAACCTGAGACCCTTCCTTTAGCATGAGATGTGATATCCAACTCCTTCCCATTCCAATCCTGAGACCCTTCCTATAGCATGAGATTTGATATCCAACTCCTTCCCATTCCAATCCTGAGACCCTTCCTATAGCATGAGATGTGATGTCTCAATGCTTCTAATACCAAACCTGAGATCCTTCCTATAACATGAGATGTGATATCCAACTCCTTCCATTCCAATCCTGAGACCCTTCCTATAGCATGAGATGTGATATATCAATGCTTATACCAAACCTGAGACCCTTCCTATAGCATGAGATGTGATATCCAACTCCTTCCCATTCCAATCCTGAGACCCTTCCTATAGCCTGAGATGTGATATCCAATTCCTTCCCATTCCAATCCTGAGACCCTTCCTATAGCATGAGATGTGATATCTCAATGCTTATACCAAACCTGAGAGCCTACCTATAACATGAGATGTGATATCCAAGTCCATCCCATTCCAATCCTTAGACCCTTCCTACAGCATGCGATGTGATATCTCAATGATTCTAATACCAAACCAGAGACTCTTCCTATAACATGAGATGGGATATCCAACTCCTTCCCATTCCAATCCTGAGCCGCTTCCGATAGCAGAGATGTGATATCTCAATGCTTATACCAAACCTGAGACCCTTCCTATAACATGAGATGTGATATCCAACTCCTTCCCGTTCCAAACCTGAGACACTAACTATAGCATATGTGATATCCAACTCCTTCCCATTCCAAACATGAGACCCTTCCTATAGCAAGAAAGTAATATCCAACTCCTACCCATTCCAATCCTGAGACCCTTCCTATAACATGAGATGGGAATATCCAACTCCTTCCCATTCCAATCTTGAGACCCTTCCGATAGCAGAGATGTGATATCTCAATGCTTATACCAAACCTGAGATCCTTCCTATAACATGAGATGTGATATCCAACTCCTTCCCATTCCAATCCTGAGACACTTCTTATAGCATGAGATGTGATATCTCACTGCTTATACCAAACTTGAGACCCTTCCCATAGCAGGAGATGTGATATCCAACTCCTTCCCATTCCAATCCTGAGACACTTCTTATAGCATGAGATGTGATATCTCAATGCTTCTAATGTCAAACTTGAGACCCTACCTATAGCATGAGATGTGATATCCAAGTCCTTCCCATTCCAATCCTGAGACACTTCCTATAGCATGAGATGTGATATCTCAATGCTTCTAATACCAAACTTGAGACTCTTCCTATAACATGAGATGGGATATCCAACTCCTTCCCATTCCAATCCTGAGACCCTTTTGATAGCAGAGATGTGATATCTCAATGTTTATACCAAACCTGAGACCCTTCCTACGGCATGAGATGTCATATTCAACTCCTTCCCATTCCAATCCTGAGACCCTTCCTATAGCATGAGATTTGATATCCAACTCCTTCCCATTCCAATCCTGAGACCCTTCCTATAGCATGAGATGTGATGTCTCAATGCTTCTAATACCAAACCTGAGATCCTTCCTATAACATGAGATCTGATATCCAACTCCTTCCATTCCAATCCTGAGACCCTTCCTATAGCATGAGATGTGATATCTCAGTGCTTATCCCAAACCTGAGACCCTTCCTATAGCATGAGATGTGATATCCAACTCCTTCCCATTCTAATCCTGAGACCCTTCCTATAGCATGAGATGTGATATCTCAATGCTTCTAATACCAAACCTGAGATCCTTCCTCTAACATGAAATGTGAGATCCAACTCCTTCCCTTTCCAAACCTAAGAGCCTATCTATAGCATGAGATGTGATATCCAAGTCCTTCACATTCCAACCCTTAGACCCTTCCTACAGCATGCAATATGATATCTCAATGATTCCAATAACAAACCTGAGACCCATCCTATAACATGAGATGGGATATCCAACTCCTTCCCATTCCAATCCTGAGACACTTCCGATAGCAGAGATGTGATATCTCAATGTTTATACCAAACCTGAGACCCTTCCTATAACATGAGATGTGATATCCAACTCCTTCCCGTTCCAAACCTGAGACCCTTCCTTTAGCATGAGATGTGATATCCAGCTCCTTCCCATTCCAATCCTGAGACACTTCTGATAGCATGAGATGTGATATCTCAATGCTTCTAATATCAAAACTGAGACCCTCCCTATAGCATGATATGTGATATCTAAGTCCTTCCCATTCCAATCCTGAGACCCTTCCTATAGCATGAGATGTGATATCTCAATGCTTCTACCAAACCTGAGACCCTTCCTTTAGCATGAGATGTGATATCCAACTCCTTCCCATTCCAATCCTGAGACCCTTCCTATAGCATGAGATGTGATATCTCAATACTTCTAATACCAAACCTGAGATCCTTCCGATAACATGAGATGTGATATCTCAATACTTCTAATACCAAACCTGAGATCCATCCTA
Source organism: Ambystoma mexicanum (assembly GCF_040938575.1). NCBI lineage: Eukaryota > Metazoa > Chordata > Amphibia > Caudata > Ambystomatidae > Ambystoma > Ambystoma mexicanum. The sequence continues at coordinate 2,284,971 of NW_027182510.1, read as the reverse complement.
TAACATGAGATGTGATATCCAACTCCTTCCCTTTCCAAACCTGAGAGCCGTTCTATAGCATGAGATGTGATAACCAGGTCCTTCCCATTCCAATCCTTAGACCCTTCCTACAGCATGCAATATGATATCTCAATGATTCTAATAACAAACCTGAGACCCGTCCTATAGCATGAGATATGATATCCAAGTCCTTCCCATTCCAATCCTGAGACCCTTCCTATAACACGAAATGTGATATCCAACTCCTTCCCATTCCAACCTGAGACCCTTCCTATAGCATGAGATGGGATATCCAACTTCTTCCAAATCCAATACTGATACCCTTCCGATAGCATGAGATGTGATATCCCAATGCTTCTACCAAACCTGAGACCCATACTATGGCATGAGATGTGATATCAAACTCCTTCCCATTCCAATCCTGAGACCCTTCCTATAGCTTGAGGTGTGATATCCAACTCCTTCCCATTCCAATTCTGAGACCCTTCTTATACCATGAGACTTGATATCTCAATGCTTCTAATATTAAACCTGAGACCCGTCCTATAACATGAGATGTGATATCCAAATCCTTCCCCTTCCAAACCTTAGACCCTTCCTTTATCATGAGATGTGATATCCAACTCCTTCCCATTCCAATCCTGAGACCCTTCCGATATCATGAGATTTGTTATCTCAATGCTTCTAATATCAAACTTGAGACCCTACCTATAGCATGAGATGTGACATCCAAGTCCTTCCCATTCCAATCCTGAGACCCTTCCTATAGTATGAGATGTGATATCTCTATGCTTCTAATACCAAACCTGAGACCCTTCCTATAACATGAGATGGGATATCCAACTCCTTCCCATTCCAATCCTGAGACCTTTCCGATAGCAGAGATGTGATATCTCAATGCTTATACCAAACCTGAGAACCTTCCTATGGCCTGAGATGTCATATACAACTCCTTCCCATTCCAATCCTGAGACCCTTCCTTTAGCATGAGATGTGATATCTCAATGCTTATACCAAATCTGAGACCCTTCCTATAGCATGAGATGTGATATCCAATTCCTTCCCATTCCAATCCTGTGACCCTTCCTATAGCATGAGATGTGATATCTCAATGCTTATAGCAAACCTGAGAGCCTACCTATAACATGAGATGTGATATCCAAGTCCATCCCATTCCAATCCTTAGACCCTTCCTACAGCATGCTATGTGATATCTCAATGATTCTAATACCAAACCAGAGACTCTTCCTATAACATGAGATGGGATATCCAACTCCTTCCCATTCCAATCCTGAGCCGCTTCCGATAGCAGAGATGTGATATCTCAATGCTTATACCAAACCTGAGACCCTTCCTATAACATGAGATGTGATATCCAACTCCTTCCCGTACCAAACCTGAGACACTAACTATAGCATATGTGATATCCAACTCCTTCCCATTCCAAACATGAGACCCTTCCTATAGCAAGAAAGTTATATCCAACTCCTACCCATTCCAATCCTGAGACCCTTCCTATAGCAAGAGATGTGATATCCAAATCCTTTCCATTCCAATCCTGAGACCCTTCCTATAACATGAGATGTGATATCCAACTCCTTCCCATTCCAACCTGAGACACTTCCTATAGCATGAGAAGGGATATCCAACTTCTTCCCAATCCAATCCTGAGACCCTTCCGATAGCAGAGATGTGATATCTCAATGCTTATACCAAACCTGAGACCCTTCCTATGGCATGAGATGTGATATCCAACTCCTTGCCATTCAAATCCTGAGACCCTTCCTATAGCATGAGAAGGGATATCCAACTCCTTCCCAATCCAATCCTGAGACCCTTCCGATAGCAGCGACGTGATATCTCAATGCTTCTACCAAACCTGAGACCCTTCCTTTAGCATGAGATGTGATATCCAAATCCTTCACATTCCAATCCTGAGACCCTTCCTATAGCATGAGATGTGATATCTCAATGCTTCTAATACCAAACCTGAGATCCTTCCTATAACATGAGATGTGATATCCAATTCCTTCCCATTCCAAACCTGAGACCCTTCCTATTGGATGAGATGTGATATCCAACTCCTTCCCATTCCAACCCTGAGACCCTTCCTATAGCATGAGATGTGATGTCTCAATGCTTCTAATACCAAACCTGAGATCCTTCCTATAACATGAGATGTGATATCCAACTCCTTCCATTCAAATCCTGAGACCCGTCCTATAGCATGAGATGTGATATCTCAATGCTTATACCAAACCTGAGACCCTTCCTATAGCATGAGATGTGATATCCAACTGCTTCCCATTCCAATCCTGAGACCCTTCCTATAGCATGAGATGTGATATCTCAATGCTTCTAATACCAAACCTGAGATCCTTCCTCTAACATGAAATGTGATATCCAACTCCTTCCCTTTCCAAACCTAAGAGCCTATCTATAGCATGAGATGTGATATCCAAGTCCTTCACATTCCAACCCTTAGACCCTTCCTACAGCATGCAATATGATATCTCAATGATTCTAATAACAAACCTGAGACCCGTCCTATAACATGAGATGGGATATCCAACTCCTTCCCATTCCAATCCTGAGACACTTCCGATAGCAGAGATGTGATATCTCAATGCTTATACCAAACCTGAGACCCTTCCTATAGCATGATATGTGATATCTAAGTCCTTCCCATTCCAATCCTGAGACCCTCCCTATAGCATGAGATGTGATATCCAACTCCTTCCCATTCCAATCCTGAGACCCTTCCTATAGCATGAGATATGATATCTCAATACTTCTAATACCAAACGTGAGATCCTTCCGATAACATGAGATGTGATATCCAAATCCTTCCCGTTCCAAACCTGAGACCCTTCCTTTAGCATGAGATGTGATATCCAGCTCCTTCCCATTCCAATCCTGAGACACTTCCGATAGCATGAGATGTGATATCTCAATGCTTCTAATATCAAAACTGAGACCCTTCCTATAGCATGATATGTGATATCTAAGTCCTTCCCATTCCAATCCTGAGACCCTCCCTATAGCATGAGATGTGATATCCAACTCCTTCCCATTCCAATCCTGAGACCCTTCCTATAGCATGAGATATGATATCTCAATACTTCTAATACCAAACGTGAGATCCTTCCGATAACATGAGATGTGATATCCAAATCCTTCCCCTTCCAAACCTGAGACCCTCCCTTTAGCATGAAATGTGATATCCAACTCCTTCCTATTCCAATCCTGAGACTCTTCTGATAGCATGAGATGTGATATCTCAATGCTTCTAATACCAAACCTGAGATCCTTCCGATAGCATGAGATGTGATATCTCAATGCTTCTAATACCAAACCTGAGATCCTTCCTATAACATGAGATGTGATATCCAAATCCTTCCCCTTCCAAACCTGAGACCCTCCCTTTAGCATGAGATGTGATATCTAACTCCTTCCCATTCCATTCCTGAGACCCTTCTGATAGCATGAGATGTGATATCTCAATGCCTCTAATACCAAACCTGAGATCCTACCTCTAACATGAAATGAGATATCCAACTCTTTCCCCTTCCAAACCTGAGAGCCTTCCTATAACATGAGATGGGATATCCAACTCCTTCCCAATCCAAGTCTGAGACCCTTCCGATAGCAGAGATGTGATATCTCAATGCTTATACCAAACCTGAGAACCTTCCTATGGCCTGAGATGTCATATACAACTCCTTCCCATTCCAATCCTGCGACCCTTCCTTTAGCATGAGATGTGATATCTCAATGCTTATACCAAATCTGAGACCCTTCCTATAGCATGAGATGTGATATCCAATTCCTTCCCATTCCAATCCTGAGACCCTTCCTATAGCATGAGATGTGATATCTCAATGCTTATACCAAACCTGAGAGCCTACCTATAGCATGAGATTTGATATCCAAGTCCATCCCATTCCAATCCTTAGACCCTTCCTACAGCATGCGATGTGATATCTCAATGATTCTAATACCAAACCAGAGACTCTTCCTATAACATGAGATGGGATATCCAACTCCTTCCCATTCCAATCCTGAGCCGCTTCTGATAGCAGAGATGTGATATCTCAATGCTTATACCAAACCTGAGACCCTTCCTATAACATGAGATGTGATATCCAACTCCTTCCCGTTCCAAACCTGAGACACTAACTATAGCATATGTGATATCCAACTCCTTCCCATTCCAAACATGAGACCCTTCCTATAGCAAGAAAGTAATATCCAACTCCTACCCATTCCAATCCTGAGACCCTTCCTATAGCAAGAGATGTGATATCCAACTCCTTCCCATTCCAATCCTGAGACCCTTCCTATAGCATGAGATGTGATATCTCAATGCTTCTAATACCAAACCTGAGATCCTTCCTCTAACATGAAATGTGATATCCAACTCCTTCCCTTTCCAAACCTAAGAGCCTATCTATAGCATGTGATGTGATATCCAAGTCCTTCCCATTCCAACCCTTAGACCCTTCCTACAGCATGCAATATGATATCTCAATGATTCTAATAACAAACCTGAGACCCGTCCTATAACATGAGATGGGATATCCAACTCCTTCCCATTCCAATCCTGAGACACTTCCGATAGCAGAGATGTGATATCTCAATGCTTATACCAAACCTGAGACCCTTCCTATAACATGAGATGTGATATCCAAATCCTTCCCGTTCCAAACCTGAGACCCTTCCTTTAGCATGAGATGTGATATCCAGCTCCTTCCCATTCCAATCCTGAGACACTTCCGACAGCATGAGATGTGATATCTCAATGCTTCTAATATCAAAACTGAGACCCTCCCTATAGCATGATATGTGATATCTAAGTCCTTCCCATTCCAATCCTGAGACCCTTCCTATAGCATGAGATATGATATCTCAATACTTCTAATACCAAACGTGAGATCCTTCCGATAACATGAGATGTGATATCCAAATCCTTCCCCTTCCAAACCTGAGACCCTCCCTTTAGCATGAGATGTGATATCCAGCTCCTTCCCATTCCAATCCTGAGACCCTTCTGATAGCATGAGATGTGATATCTCAATGCTTCTAATACCAAACCTGAGATCCTTCCGATAGCATGAGATGTGATATCTCAATGGTTCTAATACCAAACCTGAGATCCTTCCTATAACATGAGATGTGATATCCAAATCCTTCCCCTTCCAAACCTGAGACCCTCCCTTTAGCATGAGATGTGATATCCAACTCCTTCCCATTCCATTCCTGAGACCCTTCTGATAGCATGAGATGTGATATCTCAATGCTTCTAATACCAAACCTGAGATCCTTCCGATAGCATGAGATGTGATATCTCAATGCCTCTAATACCAAACCTGAGATCCTACCTCTAACATGAAATGTGATATCCAACTCTTTCCCCTTCCAAACCTGAGAGCCTTCCTATAGCATGAGATGTGATATCCAAGTCCTTCCCATTCCAATCCTGAGACCCTTCCTATAGCTTGAGATGTGATATCCAACTCCTTCCCATTCCAATTCTGAGACCCTTCCTATACTCTGAGACTTGATATCTCAATGCTTCTAATACCAAACCTGAGACCCGTAATATAACATGAGATGTGATATCCAAATCCTTCCCCTTCCAAACCTTAGACCCTTCCTTTATCATGAGATGTGATATCCAACTCCTTCCCATTCCAATCCTGAGACCCTTCCGATATCATGAGATGTGATATCTCAAAGCTTCTAATATCAAACTTGAGACCCTCCATATAGCATGAGATGTGATATCCAAGTCCTTCCCATTCCAATCCTGAGACCCTTCCTATAGCATGAGATGTGATATCTCAATGCTTCTAATACCAAACCTGAGACCCTTCCTATGACATGTGATGGGAATATCCAACTCCTTCCCATTCCAATCCTGAGACCCTTCCGATAGCAGAGATGTGATATCTCAATGCTTATACCAAACCTGAGACCCTTCCTATGGCATGAGATGTGATATCCAACTCCTTGCCATTCAAATCCTGAGACCCTTCCTATAGCATGAGAAGGGATATCCAACTCCTTCCCAATCCAATCCTGTGACCCGTCCTATAGCATGAGCTGTGATATCTCAATGCTTATACCAAACCTGAGACACTTCCTATAGCATGAGATGTGATATCCAACTACTTCCCATTCCAATCCTGAGACCCTTCCTATAGCATGAGATGTGATATCTCAATGCTTCTAATACCAAACCTGAGATCCTTCCTCTAACATGAAATGTGATATCCAACTCCTTCCCTTTCCAAACCTAAGAGCCTATCTATAGCATGAGATGTGATATCCAAGTCCTTCCCATTCCAACCCTTAGACCCTTCCTACAGCATGCAATATGATATCTCAATGATTCTAATAACAAACCTGAGACCCGTCATATAACATGAGATGGGATATCCAACTCCTTCCCATTCCAATCCTGAGACACTTCCGATAGCAGAGATGTGATATCTCAATGCTTATACCAAACCTGAGACCCTTCCTATAACATGAGATGTGATATCCAAATCCTTCCCGTTCCAAACCTGAGACCCTTCCTTTAGCATGAGATGTGATATCCAGCTCCTTCCCATTCCAATCCTGAGACACTTCCGATAGCATGAGATGTGATATCTCAATGCTTCTAATATCAAAACTGAGACCCTCCCTATAGCATGATATGTGATATCTAAGTCCTTCCCATTCCAATCCTGAGACCCTTCCTATAGCATGAGATATGATATCTCAATATTTCTAATACCAAACGTGAGATCCTTCCGATAACATGAGATGTGATATCCAAATCCTTCCCCTTCCAAACCTGAGACCCTCCCTTTAGCATGAGATGTGATATCCAACTCCTTCCCATTCCAATCCTGAGACCCTTCTGATAGCATGAGATGTGATATCTCAATGCTTCTAATACCAAACCTGAGATCCTTCCGATAGCATGAGATGTGATATCTCAATGGCTCTAATACCAAACCTGAGATCCTTCCTATAACATGAGATGTGATATCCAAATCCTTCCCCTTCCAAACCTGAGACCCTCCCTTTAGCATGAGATGTGATATCCAACTCCTTCCCATTCCAATCCTGAGACCCTTCCTATAGCATGAGATGTGATATCTCAATGCTTCTAATACCAAACCTGAGATCCTTCCTCTAACATGAAATGTGATATCCAACTCCTTCCCTTTCCAAACCTAAGAGCCTATCTATAGCATGAGATGTGATATCCAAGTCCTTCCCATTCCAACCCTTAGACCCTTCCTACAGCATGCAATATGATATCTCAATGATTCTAATAACAAACCTGAGACCCGTCCTATAACATGAGATGGGATATCCAACTCCTTCCCATTCCAATCCTGAGACACTTCCGATAGCAGAGATGTGATATCTCAATGCTTATACCAAACCTGAGACCCTTCCTATAACATGAGATGTGATATCCAAATCCTTCCCGTTCCAAACCTGAGACCCTTCCTTTAGCATGAGATGTGATATCCAGCTCCTTCCCATTCCAATCCTGAGACACTTCCGATAGCATGAGATGTGATATCTCAATGCTTCTAATATCAAAACTGAGACCCTCCCTATAGCATGATATGTGATATCTAAGTCCTTCCCATTCCAATCCTGAGACCCTTCCTATAGCATGAGATATGATATCTCAATACTTCTAATACCAAACGTGAGATCCTTCCGATAACATGAGATGTGATATCCAAATCCTTCCCCTTCCAAACCTGAGACCCTCCCTTTAGCATGAGATGTGATATCCAACTCCTTCCCATTCCAATCCTGAGACCCTTCTGATAGCATGAGATGTGATATCTCAATGCTTCTAATACCAAACCTGAGATCCTTCCGATAGCATGAGATGTGATATCTCAATGGTTCTAATACCAAACCTGAGATCCTTCCTATAACATGAGATGTGATATCCAAATCCTTCCCCTTCCAAACCTGAGACCCTCCCTTTAGCATGAGATGTGATATCCAACTCCTTCCCATTCCATTCCTGAGACCCTTCTGATAGCATGAGATGTGATATCTCAATGCCTCTAATACCAAACCTGAGATCCTACCTCTAACATGAAATGTGATATCCAACTCTTTCCCCTTCCAAACCTGAGAGCCTTCCTATAGCATGAGATGTGATATCCAAGTCCTTCCCATTCCAATCCTGAGACCCTTCCTATAGCTTGAGATGTGATATCCAACTCCTTCCCATTCCAATTCTGAGACCCTTCCTATACTCTGAGACTTGATATCTCAATGCTTCTAATACCAAACCTGAGACCCGTAATATAACATGAGATGTGATATCCAAATCCTTCCCCTTCCAAACCTTAGACCCTTCCTTTATCATGAGATGTGATATCCAACTCCTTCCCATTCCAATCCTGAGACCCTTCCGATATCATGAGATGTGATATCTCAAAGCTTCTAATATCAAACTTGAGACCCTCCCTATAGCATGAGATGTGATATCCAAATCCTTCCCATTCCAATCCTGAGACCCTTCCTATAGCATGAGAAGGGATATCCAACTCCTTCCCAATCCAATCCTGAGACCCCTCCGATAGCAGAGATGTGATATCTCAATGCTTCTAATACCAAACCTGAGACCCTTCCTATAACATGAGATGGGAATATCCAACTCCTTCCCATTCCAATCCTGAGACCCTTCCGATAGCAGAGATATGATATCTCAATGCTTATACCAAACCTGAGACCCTTCCTATGGCATGAGATGTGATATCCAACTCCTTGCCATTCAAATCCTGAGACCCTTCCTATAGCATGAGAAGGGATATCCAACTCCTTCCCAATCCAATCCTGAGACCCCTCCGATAGCAGAGACGTGATATCTCAATGCTTCTACCAATCCTGAGACCCTTCCTTTAGCATGAGATGTGATATCCAAGTCCTTCCCATTCCAATACTGAGACCCTTCCTATAGCTTGAGATGTGATATCCAACTCCTTCCCATTCCAATTCTGAGACCCTTCCTATAGCATGAGATGTGATATCTCAATGCTTATACCAAACCTGAGAGCCTACCTATAGCATGAGATGTGATATCCAAGTCCATCCCATTCCAATCCTTAGACCCTTCCTACAGCATGCGATATGATATCTCAATGATTCTAATACCAAACCAGAGACTCTTCCTATAACATGAGATGGGATATCCAACTCCTTCCCATTCCAATTCTGAGACCCTTCCTATACTATGAGACTTGATATCTCAATGCTTCTAATACCAAACCTGAGACCCGTAATATAACATGAGATGTGATATCCAAATCCTTCCCCTTCCAAACCTTAGACCCTTCCTTTATCATGAGATGTGATATCCAACTCCTTCCCATTCCAATCCTGAGACCCTTCCGATATCATGAGATGTGATATCTCAAAGCTTCTAATATCAAACTTGAGACCCTCCCTATAGCATGAGATGTGATATCCAAGTCCTTCCCATTCCAATCCTGAGACCCTTCCTATAGCATGAGATGTGATATCTCAATGCTTCTAATACCAAACCTGAGACCCTTCCTATAACATGAGATGGGAATATCCAACTCCTTCCCATTCCAATCTTCAGACCCTTCCGATAGCAGAGATGTGATATCTCAATGCTTATACCACACCTGAGATCCTTCCTATAACATGAGATGTGATATCCAACTCCTTCCCATTCCAATCCTGAGACACTTCCTATAGCATGAGATGTGATATCTCACTGCTTATACCAAACCTGAGACCCTTCCCATAGCAGATGTGATATCCAACTCCTTCCCATTCCAATCCTCAGACCCTTCCTATAGCATGAGATGTGATATCTCAATGCTTCTAATGTCAAACTTGAGACCCTACCTATAGCATGAGATGTGATATCCAAGTCCTTCCCATTCCAATCCTGAGACACTTCCTATAGCATGAGATGTGATATCTCAATGCTTCTAATACCAAACCTGAGACTCTTCCTATAACATGAGATGGGATATCCAACTCCTTCCAATTCCAATCCTGAGACCCTTTTGATAGCAGAGATGTGATATCTCAATGTTTATACCAAACCTGAGACCCTTCCTACGGCATGAGATGTCATATTCAACTCCTTCCCATTCCAATCCTGAGACCCTTCCTATAGCATGAGATTTGATATCCAACTCCTTCCCATTCCAATCCTGAGACCCTTCCTATAGCATGAGATGTGATGTCTCAATGCTTCTAATACCAAACCTGAGATCCTTCCTATAACATGAGATGTGATATCCAACTCCTTCCATTCCAATCCTGAGACCCTTCCTATAGCATGAGATGTGATATATCAATGCTTATACCAAACCTGAGACCCTTCCTATAGCATGAGATGTGATATCCAACTCCTTCCCATTCCAATCCTGAGACCCTTCCTATAGCCTGAGATGTGATATCCAATTCCTTCCCATTCCAATCCTGAGACCCTTCCTATAGCATGAGATGTGATATCTCAATGCTTATACCAAACCTGAGAGCCTACCTATAACATGAGATGTGATATCCAAGTCCATCCCATTCCAATCCTTAGACCCTTCCTACAGCATGCGATGTGATATCTCAATGATTCTAATACCAAACCAGAGACTCTTCCTATAACATGAGATGGGATATCCAACTCCTTCCCATTCCAATCCTGAGCCGCTTCCGATAGCAGAGATGTGATATCTCAATGCTTATACCAAACCTGAGACCCTTCCTATAACATGAGATGTGATATCCAACTCCTTCCCGTTCCAAACCTGAGACACTAACTATAGCATATGTGATATCCAACTCCTTCCCATTCCAAACATGAGACCCTTCCTATAGCAAGAAAGTAATATCCAACTCCTACCCATTCCAATCCTGAGACCCTTCCTATAGCAAGAGATGTGATATCCAAATCCTTCCCATTCCAATCCTGAGACCCTTCCTATAACATGAGATGTGATATCCAACTCCTTCCCATTCCAACCTGAGACACTTCCGATAGCAGAGATGTGATATCTCAATGCTTATACCAAACCTGAGACCCTTCCTATGGCATGAGATGTGATATCCAACTCCTTGCCATTCAAATCCTGAGACCCTTCCTATAGCATGAGAAGGGATATCCAACTCCTTCCCAATCCAATCCTGAGACCCTTCCGATAGCAGCGACGTGATATCTCAATGCTTCTACCAAACCTGAGACCCTTCCTTTAGCATGAGATGTGATATCCAAATCCTTCACATTCCAATCCTGAGACCCTTCCTATAGCATGAGATGTGATATCTCAATGCTTCTAATACCAAACCTGAGATCCTTCCTATAACATGAGATGTGATATCCAATTCCTTCCCATTCCAAACCTGAGACCCTTCCTATTGGATGAGATGTGATATCCAACTCCTTCCCATTCCAACCCTGAGACCCTTCCTATAGCATGAGATGTGATGTCTCAATGCTTCTAATACCAAACCTGAGATCCTTCCTATAACATGAGATGTGATATCCAACTCCTTCCATTCGAATCCTGAGACCCGTCCTATAGCATGAGATGTGATATCTCAATGCTTATACCAAACCTGAGACCCTTCCTATAGCATGAGATGTGATATCCAACTGCTTCCCATTCCAATCCTGAGACCCTTCCTATAGCATGAGATGTGATATCTCAATGCTTCTAATACCAAACCTGAGATCCTTCCTCTAACATGAAATGTGATATCCAACTCCTTCCCTTTCCAAACCTAAGAGCCTATCTATAGCATGAGATGTGATATCCAAGTCCTTCACATTCCAACCCTTAGACCCTTCCTACAGCATGCAATATGATATCTCAATGATTCTAATAACAAACCTGAGACCCGTCCTATAACATGAGATGGGATATCCAACTCCTTCCCATTCCAATCCTGAGACACTTCCGATAGCAGAGATGTGATATCTCAATGCTTATACCAAACCTGAGACCCTTCCTATAACATGAGATGTGATATCCAAATCCTTCTCGTTCCAAACCTGAGACCCTTCCTTTAGCATGAGATGTGATATCCAGCTCCTTCCCATTCCAATCCTGAGACACTTCCGATAGCATGAGATGTGATATCTCAATGCTTCTAATATCAAAACTGAGACCCTCCCTATAGCATGATATGTGATATCTAAGTCCTTCCCATTCCAATCCTGAGACCCTCCCTATATCATGAGATGTGATATCCAACTCCTTCCCATTCCAACCCTGAGACCCTTCCTATAGCATGAGATGTGATGTCTCAATGCTTCTAATACCAAACCTGAGATCCTTCCTATAACATGAGATGTGATATCCAACTCCTTCCATTCGAATCCTGAGACCCGTCCTATAGCATGAGATGTGATATCTCAATGCTTATACCAAACCTGAGACCCTTCCTATAGCATGAGATGTGATATCCAACTGCTTCCCATTCCAATCCTGAGACCCTTCCTATAGCATGAGATGTGATATTTCAATGCTTCTAATACCAAACCTGAGATCCTTCCTCTAACATGAAATGTGATATCCAACTCCTTCCCTTTCCAAACCTAAGAGCCTATCTATAGCATGAGATGTGATATCCAAGTCCTTCACATTCCAACCCTTAGACCCTTCCTACAGCATGCAATATGATATCTCAATGATTCTAATAACAAACCTGAGACCCGTCCTATAACATGAGATGGGATATCCAACTCCTTCCCATTCCAATCCTGAGACACTTCCGATAGCAGAGATGTGATATCTCAATGCTTATACCAAACCTGAGACCCTTCCTATAACATGAGATGTGATATCCAAATCCTTCTCGTTCCAAACCTGAGACCCTTCCTTTAGCATGAGATGTGATATCCAGCTCCTTCCCATTCCAATCCTGAGACACTTCCGATAGCATGAGATGTGATATCTCAATGCTTCTAATATCAAAACTGAGACCCTCCCTATAGCATGATATGTGATATCTAAGTCCTTCCCATTCCAATCCTGAGACCCTTCCTATAGCATGAGATATGATATCTCAATACTTCTAATACCAAACGTGAGATCCTTCCGATAACATGAGATGTGATATCCAAATCCTTCCCCTTCCAAACCTGAGACCCTCCCTTTAGCATGAAATGTGATATCCAACTCCTTCCTATTCCAATCCTGAGACTCTTCTGATAGCATGAGATGTGATATCTCAATGCTTCTAATACCAAACCTGAGATCCTTCCGATAGCATGAGATGTGATATCTCAATGCTTCTAATACCAAACCTGAGATCCTTCCTATAACATGAGATGTGATATCCAAATCCTTCCCATTCCATTCCTGAGACCCTTCTGATAGCATGAGATGTGATATCTCAATGCCTCTAATACCAAACCTGAGATCCTACCTCTAACATGAAATGAGATATCCAACTCTTTCCCCTTCCAAACCTGAGAGCCTTCCTATAGCATGAGATGTGATATCCAAGTCCTTCCCATTCCAATACTGAGACCCTTCCTATAGCTTGAGATGTGATATCCAACTCCTTCCCATTCCAATTCTGAGACCCTTCCTATAGCATGAGATGTGATATCTCAATGCTTATACCAAAACTGAGAGCCTACCTATAGCATGAGATGTGATATCCAAGTCCATCCCATTCCAATCCTTAGACCCTTCCTACAGCATGCGATGTGAATATCTCAATGATTCTATTACCAAACTAGAGACTCTTCCTATAACATGAGATGGGATATCCAACTCCTTCCCATTCCAATTCTGAGACCCTTCCTATACTATGAGACTTGATATCTCAATGCTTCTAATACCAAACCTGAGACCCGTAATATAACATGAGATGTGATATCCAAATCCTTCCCCTTCCAAACCTTAGACCCGTTCTTTATCATGAGATGTGATATCCAACTCCTTCCCATTCCAATCCTGAGACCCTTTCGATATCATGAGATGTGATATCTCAAAGCTTCTAATATCAAACTTGAGACCCTCCCTATAGCATGAGATGTGATATCCAAGTCCTTCCCATTCCAATCCTGAGACCCTTCCTATAGCATGAGATGTGATATCTCAATGCTTCTAATACCAAACCTGAGACCCTTCCTATAACATGAGATGGGAATATCCAACTCCTTCCCATTCCAATCTTGAGACCCTTCCGATAGCAGAGATGTGATATCTCAATGCTTATACCACACCTGAGATCCTTCCTATAACATGAGATGTGATATCCAACTCCTTCCCATTCCAATCCTGGAACACTTCCTATAGCATGAGATGTGATATCTCACTGCTTATACCAAACCTGAGACCCTTCCCATAGCAGGAGATGTGATATCCAACTCCTTCCCATTCCAATCCTCAGACCCTTCCTATAGCATGAGATGTGATATCTCAATGCTTCTAATGTCAAACTTGAGACCCTACCTATAGCATGAGATGTGATATCCAAGTCCTTCCCATTCCAATCCTGAGACACTTCCTATAGCATGAGATGTGATATCTCAATGCTTCTAATACCAAACCTGAGACTCTTCCTATAACATGAGATGGGATATCCAACTCCTTCCAATTCCAATCCTGAGACCCTTTTGATAGCAGAGATGTGATATCTCAATGTTTATACCAAACCTGAGACCCTTCCTACGGCATGAGATGTCATATTCAACTCCTTCCCATTCCAATCCTGAGACCCTTCCTATAGCATGAGATTTGATATCCAACTCCTTCCCATTCCAATCCTGAGACCCTTCCTATAGCATGAGATGTGATGTCTCAATGCTTCTAATACCAAACCTGAGATCCTTCCTATAACATGAGATGTGATATCCAACTCCTTCCATTCCAATCCTGAGACCCTTCCTATAGCATGAGATGTGATATCTCAATGCTTATACCAAGCCTGAGACCCTTCCTATAGCATGAGATGTGATATCCAACTCCTTCCCATTCCAATCCTGAGACCCTTCCTATAGCCTGAGATGTGATATCCAATTCCTTCCCATTCCAATCCTGAGACCCTTCCTATAGCATGAGATGTGATATCTCAATGCTTATACCAAACCTGAGAGCCTACCTATAACATGAGATGTGATATCCAAGTCCATCCCATTCCAATCCTTAGACCCTTCCTACAGCATGCGATGTGATATCTCAATGATTCTAATACCAAACCAGAGACTCTTCCTATAACATGAGATGGGATATCCAACTCCTTCCCATTCCAATCCTGAGCCGCTTCCGATAGCAGAGATGTGATATCTCAATGCTTATACCAAACCTGAGACCCTTCCTATAACATGAGATGTGATATCCAACTCCTTCCCGTTCTAAACCTGAGACACTAACTATAGCATATGTGATATCCAACTCCTTCCCATTCCAAACATGAGACCCTTCCTATAGCAAGAAAGTAATATCCAACTCCTACCCATTCCAATCCTGAGACCCTTCCTATAGCAAGAGATGTGATATCCAAATCCTTCCCATTCCAATCCTGAGACCCTTCCTATAACATGAGATGTGATATCCAACTCCTTCCCATTCCAACCTGAGACACTTCCTATAGCATGAGAAGGGATATCCAACTCCTTCCCAATCCAATCCTGAGACCCTTCCGATAGCAGAGATGTGATATCTCAATGCTTATACCAAACCTGAGACCCTTCCTATGGCATGAGATGTGATATCCAACTCCTTGCCATTCAAATCCTGAGACCCTTCCTATAGCATGAGAAGGGATATCCAACTCCTTCCCAATCCAATCCTGAGACCCTTCCGATAGCAGCGACGTGATATCTCAATGCTTCTACCAAACCTGAGACCCTTCCTTTAGCATGAGATGTGATATCCAAATCCTTCACATTCCAATCCTGAGACCCTTCCTATAGCATGAGATGTGATATCTCAATGCTTCTAATACCAAACCTGAGATCCTTCCTATAACATGAGATGTGATATCCAATTCCTTCCCATTCCAAACCTGAGACCATTCCTATTGGATGAGATGTGATATCCAACTCCTTCCCATTCCAACCCTGAGACCCTTCCTATAGCATGAGATGTGATGTCTCAATGCTTCTAATACCAAACCTGAGATCCTTCCTATAACATGAGATGTGATATCCAACTCCTTCCATTCCAATCCTGAGACCCCGTCCTATAGCATGAGATGTGATATCTCAATGCTTATACCAAACCTGAGACCCTTCCTATAGCATGAGATGTCATATCCAACTGCTTCCCATTCCAATCCTGAGACCCTTCCTATAGCATGAGATGTGATATCTCAATACTTCTAATACCAAACCTGAGATCCTTCCTCTAACATGAAATCTGATATCCAACTCCTTCCCTTTCCAAACCTAAGAGCCTATCTATAGCATGAGATGTGATATCCAAGTCCTTCACATTCCAACCCTTAGACCCTTCCTACAGCATGCAATATGATATCTCAATGATTCTAATAACAAACCTGAGACCCGTCCTATAACATGAGATGGGATATCCAACTCCTTCCCATTCCAATCCTGAGACACTTCCGATAGCAGAGATGTGATATCTCAATGCTTATACCAAACCTGAGACCCTTCCTATAACATGAGATGTGATATCCAAATCCTTCTCGTTCCAAACCTGAGACCCTTCCTTTAGCATGAGATGTGATATCCAGCTCCTTCCCATTCCAATCCTGAGACACTTCCGATAGCATGAGATGTGATATCTCAATGCTTCTAATATCAAAACTGAGACCCTCCCTATAGCATGATATGTGATATCTAAGTCCTTCCCATTCCAATCCTGAGACCCTCCCTATATCATGAGATGTGATATCCAACTCCTTCCCATTCCAACCCTGAGACCCTTCCTATAGCATGAGATGTGATGTCTCAATGCTTCTAATACCAAACCTGAGATCCTTCCTATAACATGAGATGTGATATCCAACTCCTTCCATTCGAATCCTGAGACCCGTCCTATAGCATGAGATGTGATATCTCAATGCTTATACCAAACCTGAGACCCTTCCTATAGCATGAGATGTGATATCCAACTGCTTCCCATTCCAATCCTGAGACCCTTCCTATAGCATGAGATGTGATATTTCAATGCTTCTAATACCAAACCTGAGATCCTTCCTCTAACATGAAATGTGATATCCAACTCCTTCCCTTTCCAAACCTAAGAGCCTATCTATAGCATGAGATGTGATATCCAAGTCCTTCACATTCCAACCCTTAGACCCTTCCTACAGCATGCAATATGATATCTCAATGATTCTAATAACAAACCTGAGACCCGTCCTATAACATGAGATGGGATATCCAACTCCTTCCCATTCCAATCCTGAGACACTTCCGATAGCAGAGATGTGATATCTCAATGCTTATACCAAACCTGAGACCCTTCCTATAACATGAGATGTGATATCCAAATCCTTCTCGTTCCAAACCTGAGACCCTTCCTTTAGCATGAGATGTGATATCCAGCTCCTTCCCATTCCAATCCTGAGACACTTCCGATAGCATGAGATGTGATATCTCAATGCTTCTAATATCAAAACTGAGACCCTCCCTATAGCATGATATGTGATATCTAAGTCCTTCCCATTCCAATCCTGAGACCCTTCCTATAGCATGAGATATGATATCTCAATACTTCTAATACCAAACGTGAGATCCTTCCGATAACATGAGATGTGATATCCAAATCCTTCCCCTTCCAAACCTGAGACCCTCCCTTTAGCATGAAATGTGATATCCAACTCCTTCCTATTCCAATCCTGAGACTCTTCTGATAGCATGAGATGTGATATCTCAATGCTTCTAATACCAAACCTGAGATCCTTCCGATAGCATGAGATGTGATATCTCAATGCTTCTAATACCAAACCTGAGATCCTTCCTATAACATGAGATGTGATATCCAAATCCTTCCCATTCCATTCCTGAGACCCTTCTGATAGCATGAGATGTGATATCTCAATGCCTCTAATACCAAACCTGAGATCCTACCTCTAACATGAAATGAGATATCCAACTCTTTCCCCTTCCAAACCTGAGAGCCTTCCTATAGCATGAGATGTGATATCCAAGTCCTTCCCATTCCAATACTGAGACCCTTCCTATAGCTTGAGATGTGATATCCAACTCCTTCCCATTCCAATTCTGAGACCCTTCCTATAGCATGAGATGTGATATCTCAATGCTTATACCAAAACTGAGAGCCTACCTATAGCATGAGATGTGATATCCAAGTCCATCCCATTCCAATCCTTAGACCCTTCCTACAGCATGCGATGTGAATATCTCAATGATTCTATTACCAAACTAGAGACTCTTCCTATAACATGAGATGGGATATCCAACTCCTTCCCATTCCAATTCTGAGACCCTTCCTATACTATGAGACTTGATATCTCAATGCTTCTAATACCAAACCTGAGACCCGTAATATAACATGAGATGTGATATCCAAATCCTTCCCCTTCCAAACCTTAGACCCGTTCTTTATCATGAGATGTGATATCCAACTCCTTCCCATTCCAATCCTGAGACCCTTTCGATATCATGAGATGTGATATCTCAAAGCTTCTAATATCAAACTTGAGACCCTCCCTATAGCATGAGATGTGATATCCAAGTCCTTCCCATTCCAATCCTGAGACCCTTCCTATAGCATGAGATGTGATATCTCAATGCTTCTAATACCAAACCTGAGACCCTTCCTATAACATGAGATGGGAATATCCAACTCCTTCCCATTCCAATCTTGAGACCCTTCCGATAGCAGAGATGTGATATCTCAATGCTTATACCACACCTGAGATCCTTCCTATAACATGAGATGTGATATCCAACTCCTTCCCATTCCAATCCTGGAACACTTCCTATAGCATGAGATGTGATATCTCACTGCTTATACCAAACCTGAGACCCTTCCCATAGCAGGAGATGTGATATCCAACTCCTTCCCATTCCAATCCTCAGACCCTTCCTATAGCATGAGATGTGATATCTCAATGCTTCTAATGTCAAACTTGAGACCCTACCTATAGCATGAGATGTGATATCCAAGTCCTTCCCATTCCAATCCTGAGACACTTCCTATAGCATGAGATGTGATATCTCAATGCTTCTAATACCAAACCTGAGACTCTTCCTATAACATGAGATGGGATATCCAACTCCTTCCAATTCCAATCCTGAGACCCTTTTGATAGCAGAGATGTGATATCTCAATGTTTATACCAAACCTGAGACCCTTCCTACGGCATGAGATGTCATATTCAACTCCTTCCCATTCCAATCCTGAGACCCTTCCTATAGCATGAGATTTGATATCCAACTCCTTCCCATTCCAATCCTGAGACCCTTCCTATAGCATGAGATGTGATGTCTCAATGCTTCTAATACCAAACCTGAGATCCTTCCTATAACATGAGATGTGATATCCAACTCCTTCCATTCCAATCCTGAGACCCTTCCTATAGCATGAGATGTGATATCTCAATGCTTATACCAAGCCTGAGACCCTTCCTATAGCATGAGATGTGATATCCAACTCCTTCCCATTCCAATCCTGAGACCCTTCCTATAGCCTGAGATGTGATATCCAATTCCTTCCCATTCCAATCCTGAGACCCTTCCTATAGCATGAGATGTGATATCTCAATGCTTATACCAAACCTGAGAGCCTACCTATAACATGAGATGTGATATCCAAGTCCATCCCATTCCAATCCTTAGACCCTTCCTACAGCATGCGATGTGATATCTCAATGATTCTAATACCAAACCAGAGACTCTTCCTATAACATGAGATGGGATATCCAACTCCTTCCCATTCCAATCCTGAGCCGCTTCCGATAGCAGAGATGTGATATCTCAATGCTTATACCAAACCTGAGACCCTTCCTATAACATGAGATGTGATATCCAACTCCTTCCCGTTCTAAACCTGAGACACTAACTATAGCATATGTGATATCCAACTCCTTCCCATTCCAAACATGAGACCCTTCCTATAGCAAGAAAGTAATATCCAACTCCTACCCATTCCAATCCTGAGACCCTTCCTATAGCAAGAGATGTGATATCCAAATCCTTCCCATTCCAATCCTGAGACCCTTCCTATAACATGAGATGTGATATCCAACTCCTTCCCATTCCAACCTGAGACACTTCCTATAGCATGAGAAGGGATATCCAACTCCTTCCCAATCCAATCCTGAGACCCTTCCGATAGCAGAGATGTGATATCTCAATGCTTATACCAAACCTGAGACCCTTCCTATGGCATGAGATGTGATATCCAACTCCTTGCCATTCAAATCCTGAGACCCTTCCTATAGCATGAGAAGGGATATCCAACTCCTTCCCAATCCAATCCTGAGACCCTTCCGATAGCAGCGACGTGATATCTCAATGCTTCTACCAAACCTGAGACCCTTCCTTTAGCATGAGATGTGATATCCAAATCCTTCACATTCCAATCCTGAGACCCTTCCTATAGCATGAGATGTGATATCTCAATGCTTCTAATACCAAACCTGAGATCCTTCCTATAACATGAGATGTGATATCCAATTCCTTCCCATTCCAAACCTGAGACCATTCCTATTGGATGAGATGTGATATCCAACTCCTTCCCATTCCAACCCTGAGACCCTTCCTATAGCATGAGATGTGATGTCTCAATGCTTCTAATACCAAACCTGAGATCCTTCCTATAACATGAGATGTGATATCCAACTCCTTCCATTCCAATCCTGAGACCCCGTCCTATAGCATGAGATGTGATATCTCAATGCTTATACCAAACCTGAGACCCTTCCTATAGCATGAGATGTCATATCCAACTGCTTCCCATTCCAATCCTGAGACCCTTCCTATAGCATGAGATGTGATATCTCAATACTTCTAATACCAAACCTGAGATCCTTCCTCTAACATGAAATCTGATATCCAACTCCTTCCCTTTCCAAACCTAAGAGCCTATCTATAGCATGAGATGTGATATCCAAGTCCTTCACATTCCAACCCTTAGACCCTTCCTACAGCATGCAATATGATATCTCAATGATTCTAATAACAAACCTGAGACCCGTCCTATAACATGAGATGGGATATCCAACTCCTTCCCATTCCAATCCTGAGACACTTCCGATAGCAGAGATGTGATATCTCAATGCTTATACCAAACCTGAGACCCTTCCTATAACATGAGATGTGATATCCAAATCCTTCTCGTTCCAAACCTGAGACCCTTCCTTTAGCATGAGATGTGATATCCAGCTCCTTCCCATTCCAATCCTGAGACACTTCCGATAGCATGAGATGTGATATCTCAATGCTTCTAATATCAAAACTGAGACCCTCCCTATAGCATGATATGTGATATCTAAGTCCTTCCCATTCCAATCCTGAGACCCTCCCTATAGCATGAAATGTGATATCCAACTCCTTCCCATTCCAATCCTGAGACCCTTCCTATAGCATGAGATATGATATCTCAATACTTCTAATACCAAACGTGAGATCATTCCGATAACATGAGATGTGATCTCCAAATCCTTCCCCTTCCAAACCTGAGACCCTCCCTTTAGCATGAAATGTGATATCCAACTCCTTCCTATTCCAATCCTGAGACTCTTCTGATAGCATGAGATGTGATATCTCAATGCTTCTAATACCAAACCTGAGATCCTTCCGATAGCATGAGATGTGATATCTCAATGCTTCTAATACCAAACCTGAGATCCTTCCTATAACATGAGATGTGATATCCAAATCCTTCCCCTTCCAAACCTGAGACCCTCCCTTTAGCATGAGATGTGATATCTAACTCCTTCCCATTCCATTCCTGAGACCCTTCTGATTGCATGAGATGTGATATCTCAATGCCTCTAATACCAAACCTGAGATCCTACCTCTAACATGAAATGAGATATCCAACTCTTTCCCCTTCCAAACCTGAGAGCCTTCCTATAGCATGAGATGTGATATCCAAGTCCTTCCCATTCCAATACTGAGACCCTTCCTATAGCTTGAGGTGTGATATCCAACTCCTTCCCATTCCAATTCTGAGACCCTTCCTATAGCATGAGATGTGATATCTCAATGCTTATACCAAACCTGAGAGCCTACCTATAGCATGAGATGTGATATCCAAGTCCATCCCATTCCAATCCTTAGACCCTTCCTACAGCATGCGATGTGAATATCTCAATGATTCTAATACCAAACCAGAGACTCTTCCTATAACATGAGATGGGATATCCAACTCCTTCCCATTCCAATTCTGAGACCCTTCCTATACTATGAGACTTGATATCTCAATGCTTCTAATACCAAACCTGAGACCCATAATATAACATGAGATGTGATATCCAAATCCTTCCCCTTCCAAACCTAGACCCTTCCTTTATCATGAGATGTGATATCCAACTCCTTCCCATTCCAATCCTGAGACCCTTCCAAACCTGAGACCCTTCCTATGGCATGAGATGTGATATCCAACTCCTTGCCATTCAAATCCTGAGACCCTTCCTATAGCATGAGAAGGGATATCCAACTCCTTCCCAATCCAATCCTGAGACCCCTCCGATAGCAGAGACGTGATATCTCAATGCTTCTACCAATCCTGAGACCCTTCCTTTAGCATGAGATGTGATATCCAAATCCTTCACATTCCAATCCTGAGACCCTTCCTATAGCATGAGATGTGATATCTCAATGCTTCTAATACCAAACCTGAGATTCTTCCTATAACATGAGATGTGATATCCAATTCCTTCCCATTCCAAACCTGAGACCCTTCCTATTGGATGAGATGTGATATCCAACTCCTTCCCATTCCAACCCTGAGACCCTTGCTATAGCATGAGATGTGATGTCTCAATGCTTCTAATACCAAACCTGAAATCCTTCCTATAACATGAGATGTGATATCCAACTCCTTCCATTCCAATCCTGAGACCCGTCCTATAGCATGAGATGTGATATCTCAATGCTTATACCAAACCTGAGACCCTTCCTATAGCATGAGATGTGATATCCAACTACTTCCCATTCCAATCCTGAGACCCTTCCTATAGCATGAGATGTGATATCTCAATGCTTCTAATACCAAACCTGAGCTCCTTCCTCTAACATGAAATGTGATATCCAACTCCTTCCCTTTCCAAACCTAAGAGCCTATCTATAGCATGAGATGTGATATCCAAGTCCTTCCCGTTCCAATCCTTAGACCCTTCCTACAGCATGCAATATGATATCTCAATGATTCTAATAACAAACCTGAGACCTGTCCTATAGCATGAGATATGATATCCAAGTCCTTCCCATTCCAATCCTGCGACCCTTCCTATAGCATGAGATGTGATATCCAAATCCTTCCCATTCCAATCCTGAGACCCTTCCTATAGCATGAGATGGGATATCCAACTTCTTCCAAATCCAATACTGATACCCTTCCGATAGCATGAGATGTGATATCCCAATGCTTCTACCAAACCTGAGACCCATACTATGGCATGAGATGTGATATCAAACTCCTTCCCATTCCAATCCTGAGACCCTTCCTATAGCTTGAGGTGTGATATCCAACTCCTTCCCATTCCAATTCTGAGACCCTTCTTATACCATGAGACTTGATATCTCAATGCTTCTAATACCAAACCTGAGACCCGTCCTATAACATGAGATGTGATATCCAAATCCTTCCCCTTCCAAACCTTAGACCCTTCCTTTATCATGAGATGTGGTATCCAACTCCTTCCCATTCCAATCCTGAGACCCTTCCGATATCATGAGATTTGTTATCTCAATGCTTCTAATATCAAACTTGAGACCCTCCCTATAGCATGAGATGTGACATCCAAGTCCTTCCCATTCCAATCCTGAGACCCTTCCTATAGCATGAGATGTGATATCTCTATGCTTCTAATACCAAACCTGAGACCCTTCCTATAACATGAGATGGGATATCCAACTCCTTCCCATTCCAATCCTGAGACCCTTCCGATAGCAGAGATGTGATATCTCAATGCTTATACCAAACATGAGACCCTTCCTATGGCCTGAGATGTCATATACAACTCCTTCCCATTCCAATCCTGAGACCCTTCCTTTAGCATGAGATGTGATATCTCAATGCTTATACCAAATCTGAGACCCTTCCTATAGCATGAGATGTGATATCCAAATCCTTCCCATTCCAATCCTGAGACCCTTCCTATAGCATGAGATGTGATATCTCAATGCTTATATCAAACCTGAGAGCCTACCTATAGCATGAGATGTGATATCCAAGTCCAATCCATTCCAATCCTTAGACCCTTCCTACAGCATGCGATGTGATATCTCAATGATTCTAATACCAAACCAGAGACTCTTACTATAACATGAGATGGGATATCCAACTCCTTCCCATTCCAATCCTGAGCCGCTTCCGATAGCAGAGATGTGATATCTCAATGCTTATAACAAACCTGAGACCCTTCCTATAACATGAGATGTGATATCCAACTCCTTCCCGTTCCAAACCTGAGACACTAACTATAGCATATGTGATATCCAACTCATTCCCATTCCAAACATGAGACCCTTCCTATAGCAAGAAAGTAATATCCAACTCCTACCCATTCCAATCCTGAGACCCTTCCTATAGCAAGAGATGTGATATCCAAATCCTTCCCATTCCAATCCTGAGACCCTTCCTATAACATGAGATGTGATATCCAACTCCTTCCCATTCCAACCTGAGACACTTCCTATAGCATGAGAAGGGATATCCAACTCCTTCCCAATCCAATCCTGAGACCCTTCCGATAGCAGAGATGTGATATCTCAATGCTTATACCAAACCTGAGACCCTTCCTATGGCATGAGATGTGATATCCAACTCCTTGCCATTCAAATCCTGAGACCCTTCCTAAAGCATGAGAAGGGATATCGAACTCCTTCACAATCCAATCCTGAGACCCTTCCGATAGCAGAGACGTGATATCTCAATGCTTCTACCAAACCAGAGACCCTTCCTTTAGCATGAGATGTGATATCCAAATCCTTCACATTCCAATCCTGAGACCCTTCCTATAGCATGAGATGTGATATCTCAATGCTTCTAATACCAAACCTGAGATCCTTCCTATAACATGAGATGTGATATCCAATTCCTTCCCATTCCAAACCTGAGACCCTTCCTATTGGATGAGATGTGATATCCAACACCTTCCCATTCCAACCCTGAGACCCTTCCTATAGCATGAGATGTGATGTCTCAATGCTTCTAATACCAAACCTGAGATCCTTCCTATAACATGAGATGTGATATCCAACTCCTTCCATTCCAATCCTGAGACCCGTCCTATAGCATGAGATGTGATATCTCAATGCTTATACCAAACCTGAGACACTTCCTATAGCATGAAATGTGATATCCAACTACTTCCCATTCCAATCCTGAGACCCTTCCTATAGCATGAGATGTGATGTCTCAATGCTTCTAATACCAAACCTGAGATCCTTCCTCTAACATGAAATGTGATATCCAACTCCTTCCCTTTCCAAACCTAAGAGCCTATCTATAGCATGAGATGTGATATCCAAGTCCTTCCCATTCCAACCCTTAGACCCTTCCTACAGCATGCAATATGATATCTCAATGATTCTAATAACAAACCTGAGACCCGTCCTATAACATGAGATGGGATATCCAACTCCTTCCCATTCCAATCCTGAGACACTTCCGATAGCAGAGATGTGATATCTCAATGCTTATACCAAACCTGAGACCCTTCCTATAACATGAGATGTGATATCCAAATCCTTCCCGTTCCAAACCTGAGACCCTTCCTTTAGCATGAGATGTGATATCCAGCTCCTTCCCATTCCAATCCTGAGACACTTCCGATAGCATGAGATGTGATATCTCAATGCTTCTAATATCAAAACTGAGACCCTCCCTATAGCATGATATGTGATATCTAAGTCCTTCCCATTCCAATCCTGAGACCCTTCCTATAGCATGAGATATGATATCTCAATACTTCTAATACCAAACGTGAGATCCTTCCGATAACATGAGATGTGATATCCAAATCCTTCCCCTTCCAAACCTGAGACCCTCCCTTTAGCATGAGATGTGATATCCAACTCCTTCCCATTCCAATCCTGAGACCCTTCTGATAGCATGAGATGTGATATCTCAATGCTTCTAATACCAAACCTGAGATCCTTCCGATAGCATGAGATGTGATATCTCAATGGTTCTAATACCAAACCTGAGATCCTTCCTATAACATGAGATGTGATATCCAAATCGTTCCCCTTCCAAACCTGAGACCCTCCCTTTAGCATGAGATGTGATATCCAACTCCTTCCCATTCCAATCCTGAGACCCTTCCTATAGCATGAGATGTGATATCTCAATGCTTCTAATACCAAACCTGAGATCCTTCCTCTAACATGAAATGTGATATCCAACTCCTTCCCTTTCCAAACCTAAGAGCCTATCTATAGCATGAGATGTGATATCCAAGTCCTTCCCATTCCAACCCTTAGACCCTTCCTACAGCATGCAATATGATATCTCAATGATTCTAATAACAAACCTGAGACCCGTCCTATAACATGAGATGGGATATCCAACTCCTTCCCATTCCAATCCTGAGACACTTCCGATAGCAGAGATGTGATATCTCAATGCTTATACCAAACCTGAGACCCTTCCTATAACATGAGATGTGATATCCAAATCCTTCCCGTTCCAAACCTGAGACCCTTCCTTTAGCATGAGATGTGATATCCAGCTCCTTCCCATTCCAATCCTGAGACACTTCCGATAGCATGAGATGTGATATCTCAATGCTTCTAATATCAAAACTGAGACCCTCCCTATAGCATGATATGTGATATCTAAGTCCTTCCCATTCCAATCCTGAGACCCTTCCTATAGCATGAGATATGATATCTCAATACTTCTAATACCAAACGTGAGATCCTTCCGATAACATGAGATGTGATATCCAAATCCTTCCCCTTCCAAACCTGAGACCCTCCCTTTAGCATGAGATGTGATATCCAACTCCTTCCCATTCCAATCCTGAGACCCTTCTGATAGCATGAGATGTGATATCTCAATGCTTATACCAAACCTGAGACCCTTCCTATGGCATGAGATGTGATATCCAACTCCTTGCCATTCAAATCCTGAGACCCTTCCTATAGCATGAGAAGGGATATCCAACTCCTTCCCAATCCAATCCTGAGACCCT
Source organism: Ambystoma mexicanum (assembly GCF_040938575.1). Lineage (NCBI taxonomy): Eukaryota > Metazoa > Chordata > Amphibia > Caudata > Ambystomatidae > Ambystoma > Ambystoma mexicanum. The sequence goes on along the minus strand of NW_027182510.1, from coordinate 2,257,638 downwards.
TCCGATAGCAGAGACGTGATATCTCAATGCTTCTACCAAACCAGAGACCCTTCCTTTAGCATGAGATGTGATATCCAAATCCTTCACATTCCAATCCTGAGACCCTTCCTATAGCATGAGATGTGATATCTCAATGCTTCTAATACCAAACCTGAGATCCTTCCTATAACATGAGATGTGATATCCAATTCCTTCCCATTCCAAACCTGAGACCCTTCCTATTGGATGAGATGTGATATCCAACACCTTCCCATTCCAACCCTGAGACCCTTCCTATAGCATGAGATGTGATGTCTCAATGCTTCTAATACCAAACCTGAGATCCTTCCTATAACATGAGATGTGATATCCAACTCCTTCCATTCCAATCCTGAGACCCGTCCTATAGCATGAGATGTGATATCTCAATGCTTATACCAAACCTGAGACACTTCCTATAGCATGAAATGTGATATCCAACTACTTCCCATTCCAATCCTGAGACCCTTCCTATAGCATGAGATGTGATGTCTCAATGCTTCTAATACCAAACCTGAGATCCTTCCTCTAACATGAAATGTGATATCCAACTCCTTCCCTTTCCAAACCTAAGAGCCTATCTATAGCATGAGATGTGATATCCAAGTCCTTCCCATTCCAACCCTTAGACCCTTCCTACAGCATGCAATATGATATCTCAATGATTCTAATAACAAACCTGAGACCCGTCCTATAACATGAGATGGGATATCCAACTCCTTCCCATTCCAATCCTGAGACACTTCCGATAGCAGAGATGTGATATCTCAATGCTTATACCAAACCTGAGACCCTTCCTATAACATGAGATGTGATATCCAAATCCTTCCCGTTCCAAACCTGAGACCCTTCCTTTAGCATGAGATGTGATATCCAGCTCCTTCCCATTCCAATCCTGAGACACTTCCGATAGCATGAGATGTGATATCTCAATGCTTCTAATATCAAAACTGAGACCCTCCCTATAGCATGATATGTGATATCTAAGTCCTTCCCATTCCAATCCTGAGACCCTTCCTATAGCATGAGATATGATATCTCAATACTTCTAATACCAAACGTGAGATCCTTCCGATAACATGAGATGTGATATCCAAATCCTTCCCCTTCCAAACCTGAGACCCTCCCTTTAGCATGAGATGTGATATCCAACTCCTTCCCATTCCAATCCTGAGACCCTTCTGATAGCATGAGATGTGATATCTCAATGCTTCTAATACCAAACCTGAGATCCTTCCGATAGCATGAGATGTGATATCTCAATGGTTCTAATACCAAACCTGAGATCCTTCCTATAACATGAGATGTGATATCCAAATCGTTCCCCTTCCAAACCTGAGACCCTCCCTTTAGCATGAGATGTGATATCCAACTCCTTCCCATTCCAATCCTGAGACCCTTCCTATAGCATGAGATGTGATATCTCAATGCTTCTAATACCAAACCTGAGATCCTTCCTCTAACATGAAATGTGATATCCAACTCCTTCCCTTTCCAAACCTAAGAGCCTATCTATAGCATGAGATGTGATATCCAAGTCCTTCCCATTCCAACCCTTAGACCCTTCCTACAGCATGCAATATGATATCTCAATGATTCTAATAACAAACCTGAGACCCGTCCTATAACATGAGATGGGATATCCAACTCCTTCCCATTCCAATCCTGAGACACTTCCGATAGCAGAGATGTGATATCTCAATGCTTATACCAAACCTGAGACCCTTCCTATAACATGAGATGTGATATCCAAATCCTTCCCGTTCCAAACCTGAGACCCTTCCTTTAGCATGAGATGTGATATCCAGCTCCTTCCCATTCCAATCCTGAGACACTTCCGATAGCATGAGATGTGATATCTCAATGCTTCTAATATCAAAACTGAGACCCTCCCTATAGCATGATATGTGATATCTAAGTGTTAGGAAAGATTTCGTTATTGTAGGGAACTTTCCTTCCATGTGGCAACCCCTAAACTTTTTGCTATTGTTTTCAACCTGTTTTCTTGACTTTGCCAGAGAAGTGCAGCCTTCTGCTGTACTCCTCTGGGCTTTCGCTCCTTTCTTACGGGGAAACTGACATGCCCTTAAGACAGTCAGTACCGGGGAACGCTGTTTCCCGTAGTTTCTTTTATCGTGTCGCCATTTTAGTGCAACACGACACAAGAGGGCACTGTAAGCTAAGTTACAGCTCTCTTGGGTCTCTAGCCTTCTACAGACCCTAGACACTCTTATAGGATGGTTTTTGGATCGGTGCAAGTCATTCAGGGACTGGGCTGGTGGCAGCGATCATTTGGTTTATTTTGAGCTCCTTTTGCCGTTCTGAGCACCTTTTTGCCGCGAACACAAAAGGGTGGCCCGGCTACCCAAAATGGCCGGACCACGAGGCTCCTTTGTCTCGTCCACTGTCCGTCTTGCTCCCTTTACCTTCCCCCGGGTCAGGGGACCCGGGGCCTTCCTTATTTGGGCATGTAGTTTCCCGCGAAACACGGTTGCTTTCGCGGGCTTCTACATGTCGTTTGAGTGCCCCCAGGATGTGGGCTGGGCTGTCTGGTCCCAATACACATCCTGGGTGCCAGAGAGTCTAGGGTGGTGTGAATGCCTGGGACCACTGTGGTCCGTGATTGGTCCACGTATGGTATGTGTGTTGATGAGCGGATCTCCCATTGGCTCCCCTCCGTTTTGGCGCGAAGGGAACCGTGGATAAGAGGGAGCTGGAAACACCACTGCCATGTCGATCTCCTGAGTTCTTACGAACCCAGGGATACAGGAGCCAAGTATCCTGCGAACACGAGGCTGGACCGAGGAATCACTGGTGACCCCCTGAAGAACTTCTGCTCCTCATTGCTGTCGTCCGGTGAAGCCCTTTCCACCTAAGATCGAACAAGAAGGCCTGTACTGGCGCTTCGACCTGTTGGAATAGCAGGACCAGCTATTCCCGGCACCTTCATCAACTCCTGCTGTAAGCCTTCGGAAGTGTCTCTGGGCCATCCAGTTGACTGACCAGCTTACTAAGGAGGCCTGCTCTGTAATCGCCGACAGGTTGGGTGGTATTCTGAGTCCGGGGCATGCTCACACGCTTCGTTTGCTTAGCAGTCCTAAGCTAGAGGTGAGCGGTGCTCGTTTGGCTTGAATACACCCGGCCGTTCCGTTGCCCTGCGGTGGCGACAAAACTGTGCTTGTTTCTTCGATCGGGACGTCTTTTTACTCTGCACGACGACGAGACGTTCCCTGCTCTTCAGAACCTGCCAGAAGCTGCATCTATCGAGGAGAAGCTCGGGCCTGCTTGCTTCGGGGACCGGTGAGTAGATTAGCTAGGATCTGGTCGCCCTCCTGCAGTGCCCTTTGCTTTTCCCCGCTGTGAATACAGCACCCCTTGTCCGTACTCGCGCCCTGCTTCTGCCTCACAGTGGAGGCTGCGCTAGAGTCGCGGACCGTGTTCTCCTTCATTAGAGCTCCCTACAGAGCTGTTCAACGTCCTCCGAAGAGCTTCACCTTCTGCCCATTGGCACCGGCGTGTGCAGGTACTTTTGAGCGCTAGGCTCCACTCTTCGTAGGGATTGGACTACCATCTAGTTAGGGGCCTCAGAAGGCGGACATATCACACGCATTGGTTCGCACTGCCTGTTTTCCTTCCCCTGCAGGTGGATAACATATTTCGTGCTGCTAATGCTGTGAAACTGTGTATTCTGTATATATATTGGGTGGATAGTGTATGTGTTGGTTTAATATCGTTGTATATTGCTGCTTTTACTGTGGTTATTAGTTTCAAGGCCTTATAATAAATGTGTATCTATTTTTGATATAAACAACTGTTTGGAGTAGTTTGTAAGCGCTCTTGCTTTGTGTGCTCATTGCGGGCTTTCAGTCACCCTCACCCCTCTTGAGACCTAGTCTTGACCGCCGCGATCGCTACCTTGATTGGTCTGGCTTGTCCAGAGGTTACCCTGTTCCAAGTAATTAGGTTGGCCTTCTGAACCTCTGCGCCACCAGGACAGAGTTCAGAAATCCGTCTTAACAAATTGGTGTACAGCGGTGGGATACGACTGAAGGTATCCAGTGTTGCGCACGAGCTAAGGCGTTTTCAGGTTATTCCAACCAGGACACGCAGTAGAGTATTGAATATAACGTTAAAAAGGCCATAGTCCTATCAACAGTATGGAAACGAATACTTTATTAACCTTAAATGCTTCGAAATCTGAAACATTGAAGAAGATGTGTGCGGAGAGAGGGGTTTCCTCTCAAGGCACTAAATTGGAAATGATCCAGAGAATCGTGGCGTGGCAAGAAGCGCAGCTTGACGCTATAACTTCCGAGGACAGTGCAGAAGGTGGTGGGGCTGCTCTCACTGGCAGAACCGACGGTTCTGCCGCTGCACTGATCCATCACGACCACGAGGACAGGGAGGATGTAATGTCTAACGTTTCCTCTGCCAGTGTTGATGGGGAGGCTATGCTTGAATTCAAGAAGCAAGAGCTGCGGTTTAGGCAGCAGGAGCTTGAATTCAGCATAGCCAAACTGAAAATCGACCAGGCAGAAAAACAAAAAGACAGGGATCACCAGTTGGAACTGGCCAAGCTTCAGTTCGCAAATGGGTCCAAGGGTCCTGGACATGGTTCTGGGGCTTCCTCTCATCCACGGTTTCCAAAAGATCTGCTCAGTGTGTATGAGGAACGAAATGACATTATGGACTGGTTAAATGCGTTTGAGTATGCATGCGAGGTTCAAGAGGTTGATAATGCGGATAAGATTGCATGGTTACTCAGCAGACTGCCCCATTCTGGTTGCAGTGCCATTATGGAAATGTCGAAGGCTGAGCGCGCTGATTTTGCAATGTTGAAGCAGACTCTCATTTTAAAGTTTGGGAAGACTCCGACCCAATATTTGAAAAGGTTTAGAGAGTATAAGAGAAAGGAAGGTGGTACTTGGGTGTCGTATGTAGCTGAGTCCCTGAAAAACTTGACTGGCTGGGTTGAAGGTTATAAGGTTTCTACCTTCGAAGGCATGATCAATCTGGTCATGCTGGAACACATTTTTGCTTCTTCTTCCCCGGAGCTTAAGCAGCATTTGGCCGATTCGAAGGAGATAGATCCTAAGAAGCTGGCCATTGCAGCAGACTTATGGGTGTCACATCGAGTGTCCCATAAGGACAAAACTCATCCTGGTAAGCAGGAGGAAGGGAAAAAGTCCAAAGATATGGAGGGTGGGGAATCTGCTAAATCTTCTTCCCATAAGGGCCACAAAAAGAAAAATAAGGGTAAGCCATCCGAGAACTCACAGGGTAGTGGAGGTTCGCCTCCGAAACAGAACTCTGGTTATAATAAGCCTCCCTACGTAAACAGACCCAATGGGGCTTGTTTTTCTTGTGGAGCAACTGACCATGTGAAGGGGGATCCCCGTTGTAAGGTTAGACCTTTGGGGGTCCACTCCGCTAATCTGGCCTTCTCCTCCTACGAGGAAGAAGAGATTACAGGAGCATCCTTCTCCTCAGACTCATTTCCCAGCGGAATAGAGGCTGAGGTAGTTTTAGTGTCCCTGGGTTCCTGGGAGCCTAAAGTCGCAGAGGCGTATGCTAGGATTCCGGATAATACCAAGCACTACTTTAAAGACAGTGTGCTGATCAATGGAGTGGATACTCCAGCTCTTAGGGATAGTGGGTGCAGTCGAACTGTAGTGGATTCTACCTTGGTAGACTCAGAGGAAGTTGCCAGAGCTCCTCTGATGCCCACTAAGTTGGCTGACGGCCCCCTCCGTATGTTTCCCGTGATCCCTGTTAATCTAACTTTAAATGGTACAGCAGTTAGGATTCCAGTGAGCATTCAGAGAAACGTCCCGGGAAAGGTCTTGTTGGGCAATGATCTCAGAGCTCTAGGGCTCGTAGGAGACACTGCCGAAAGACCCTACACACGGTCTCAAGCACGGGCAGCATTGGCCAAGTCCAATACGCCGCCCCAGCCGAAGGGGAAACCCAAGGCGAAAGGAGTCAACAAGTCCCGACGGGGGAAAGTGAATATTCGCCCGAGTTCGCCTACCACTGCGGTGGAGGGAGTTGGTCAATCGCCCGAGCCTGACGAGGAGGTGGCGATGCCTGAAGTGTTCGACCCCAACGACCATCCTGAACTAAAAGACTTGTTAGTTGAAGGAGGTCCTGATAGGGACGACTTCAGTAAGGGCCAACGTGAGTGCCCATCTCTGGAAGGCCTAAGGAGACAGGCCTGCTCCCAGCTTGAGGGTGAACCTCCTGGGAAGCATCGGATTTATTGGGAAGGTGGACTCCTGTACAGTGAGCCCACAGAGTCTACAGAAGGAGACCATAGGAGGTTGGTGGTTCCCCTTGCTGTTAGACCCTTCCTCCTGCAGTTGGCGCATGAAGTTCCCCTTGCTGGTCACCTTGGAATGAAGAGGACCAAGCAAAGGTTATCTATGCACTTCTACTGGCCCAAGATGGGGGTGCAAGTAGAAAGTCACTGCAGGAGTTGTGCCTCCTGCCAGTTGTCTGGTAAGGTTGGCGCGACAATCCAAGCTCCGTTGGTACCGCTCCCAGTTGTGGGGGTACCATTTGAAAGGGTAGGGATCGACATCGTTGGTCCCCTTGACCCGCAAACATCCTCAGGCAATAGGTTTATCCTGGTGCTGGTCGACCATGCAACCAGGTATCCTGAGGCCATCCCATTAAAGACTGTAACTGCCAAGTCAGTTGCAAAAGCTTTACTCGGCATATTTACTAGGGTTGGCTTCCCTAAAGAAGTTGTGTCAGATCGTGGCAGCAACTTTATGTCGAAGTATATGCAGGCTATGTGGAAAGAATGTGGGGTCACCTACAAGTTCTCTTCTGCATATCACCCCCAGACCAATGGTCTGGTGGAACGTTTCAACAGAACGTTAAAGAGCATGATTGGGGCTCTGGAGGAGCCCCAGAGAAGAAAATGGGATCTTCTTTTACCATGCTTGCTGTTTGCCTACAGAGAGGTACCACAGGAGGGTGTTGGCTTCAGCCCCTTCGAACTTCTGTTCGGTCATCCCGTACGGGGACCCTTAGCCATCGTCAAAGAGGGATGGGAGATGCCCACTCCCCCTGTTACTACCAATGTAGTTGACTATGTGCTAGGGCTCAGAAAACGGATGGTACTCCTGATGGGCTTGGCTAGTGAAAAGTTGAAGGCAGGACAAGCGCTGGTGAAACATTGGTACGACCAGAAAGCTTCCTTAATTCACTTTACCCCTGGTCAGCAAGTCCTGATCATGAACCCTATAAGGCCTCGCGCTTTACAGGACAAATGGTCAGGCCCTTACACAGTGGTGGAGCCCCTGGGTGAGGTGAACTATTTAGTGGACCTTGGAAGGCCTGGACAGGCTCCAAAAGTGTTCCACGTAAATAGGCTGAAGGCTTTCGTCCCAAGAGTCGAAATCGCAGCACTGCTACTGGCGTCAGACGTTGAGGAAGAGGAGTCAGAACCTCTTCCCGACCTGTTCCAAAGCGGTCCTTCAGATAGCTCCGTTGAGGGTGTCCGAGTGGCCCCTCACCTGACTTCTGATCAGCAGGCTGAGGTGAAAAGTTTGCTTAGGCAGTTTTCCCCCCTGTTTTCACAGTCGCCTGGTTTGACACCTTGGTGCAAACATAACATTGACACAGGAGACAGTGTACCTACCAAAAGTAGGGGATACAGGATGTCGGATAAAGTACGGTCTTATATTAAGACCGAGGTCAACAAGATGTTAGACCTTGGGGTGATTGAACCCTCTAGTAGTCCTTGGTCCAGTCCTGTGGTTCTGGTTCCAAAAGCAGGCACTTCTGAATTGAGGTTCTGCGTGGATTACAGGGCTCTGAATGCTGTCACCAAGACAGACGCTCACCCCTTGCCTCGAACTGACGAGCTGGTGGATACCTTGGGTGCCTCCAAGTACCTCAGCACGTTTGACCTGACTGCGGGCTATTGGCAAATAGCTTTAGCAGAACATGCCAAGGAGAAGACAGCATTTTCAACTCCCGACGGGCTTTACCAATTCCGGGTAATGCCGTTCGGATTGAAGAATGCACCTGCCACTTTCCAGAGGCTTGTGAATCATGTGTTGAATGGGTTGGACGAATTCTGTCTTGCATATCTGGACGATATAGCAGTTTTCAGTGCCACCTGGGAAGACCATGTGAAACACCTCGGGATTGTGCTCCAGGCTCTTCGGAAAGCCCACTTGACCATAAAGGCGAGTAAATGCCAGATTGGACAAGGCTCAGTGGTTTACCTTGGGCATGAAGTAGGTGGAGGAAGGATACAGCCTCTCCCCAGTAAAGTACAAGCAGTACAAGACTGGCCTACCCCCACTACACAAACCCAAGTGAGAGCCTTCTTAGGACTCACGGGTTATTACCGCAATTTTATGGCAGACTATGGCACCATAGCTGCTCCTCTGACTGCCCTCACAACTCCGAAGAAACCCAAGAAGGTAACTTGGACTGACGAGTGTGAGAAGGCCTTCAATGGCTTGAAAGACTCCTTGTGCCAGGCCCCTGTGCTCAGGGCCCCTGATTATCAAAGACCTTTTATCGTGCAGACGGATGCCTCTGACACTGGGATAGGAGCTGTACTATCACAAGTAGATGAGAAGGGTAAGGAACACCCTATCGGTTTTATTAGTCGCCAGCTTAAGGACAGAGAGCTCAGATGGTCCACGGTAGAGAAAGAATGTTTCTCTGTTGTGTGGGCCCTAAGGAAGCTGCGGCCCTACCTCTATGGGACCCACTTCACTGTGCAGACTGACCATAAGCCGTTAAAGTGGCTAATGAACATGAAGGGGGAGAATCCAAAGTTGCTTAGGTGGTCCATAAGTCTACAAGGCTTCGACTTCACTATTGAGCATAGGCCAGGTGTCCAACATAGCAATGCTGATGGGTTGTCCAGAATGTTTTACCGACCTGAACAAGAGACTCATCCAGGGGTGGATTAGTTCCCCCTGTCCATAGTCTGGGAGGGGCGAGTGTTAGGAAAGATTTCGTTATTGTAGGGAACTTTCCTTCCATGTGGCAACCCCTAAACTTTTTGCTATTGTTTTCAACCTGTTTTCTTGACTTTGCCAGAGAAGTGCAGCCTTCTGCTGTACTCCTCTGGGCTTTCGCTCCTTTCTTACGGGGAAACTGACATGCCCTTAAGACAGTCAGTACCGGGGAACGCTGTTTCCCGTAGTTTCTTTTATCGTGTCGCCATTTTAGTGCAACACGACACAAGAGGGCACTGTAAGCTAAGTTACAGCTCTCTTGGGTCTCTAGCCTTCTACAGACCCTAGACACTCTTATAGGATGGTTTTTGGATCGGTGCAAGTCATTCAGGGACTGGGCTGGTGGCAGCGATCATTTGGTTTATTTTGAGCTCCTTTTGCCGTTCTGAGCACCTTTTTGCCGCGAACACAAAAGGGTGGCCCGGCTACCCAAAATGGCCGGACCACGAGGCTCCTTTGTCTCGTCCACTGTCCGTCTTGCTCCCTTTACCTTCCCCCGGGTCAGGCGACCCGGGGCCTTCTTATTTGGGCATGTAGTTTCCCGCGAAACACGGTTGCTTTCGCGGGCTTCTACATGTCGTTTGAGTGCCCCCAGGATGTGGGCTGGGCTGTCTGGTCCCAATACACATCCTGGGTGCCAGAGAGTCTAGGGTGGTGTGAATGCCTGGGACCACTGTGGTCCGTGATTGGTCCACGTATGGTATGTGTGTTGATGAGCGGATCTCCCATTGGCTCCCCTCCGTTTTGGCGCGAAGGGAACCGTGGATAAGAGGGAGCTGGAAACACCACTGCCATGTCGATCTCCTGAGTTCTTACGAACCCAGGGATACAGGAGCCAAGTATCCTGCGAACACGAGGCTGGACCGAGGAATCACTGGTGACCCCCTGAAGAACTTCTGCTCCTCATTGCTGTCGTCCGGTGAAGCCCTTTCCACCTAAGATCGAACAAGAAGGCCTGTACTGGCGCTTCGACCTGTTGGAATAGCAGGACCAGCTATTCCCGGCACCTTCATCAACTCCTGCTGTAAGCCTTCGGAAGTGTCTCTGGGCCATCCAGTTGACTGACCAGCTTACTAAGGAGGCCTGCTCTGTAATCGCCGACAGGTTGGGTGGTATTCTGAGTCCGGGGCATGCTCACACGCTTCGTTTGCTTAGCAGTCCTAAGCTAGAGGTGAGCGGTGCTCGTTTGGCTTGAATACACCCGGCCGTTCCGTTGCCCTGCGGTGGCGACAAAACTGTGCTTGTTTCTTCGATCGGGACGTCTTTTTACTCTGCACGACGACGAGACGTTCCCTGCTCTTCAGAACCTGCCAGAAGCTGCATCTATCGAGGAGAAGCTCGGGCCTGCTTGCTTCGGGGACCGGTGAGTAGATTAGCTAGGATCTGGTCGCCCTCCTGCAGTGCCCTTTGCTTTTCCCCGCTGTGAATACAGCACCCCTTGTCCGTACTCGCGCCCTGCTTCTGCCTCACAGTGGAGGCTGCGCTAGAGTCGCGGACCGTGTTCTCCTTCATTAGAGCTCCCTACAGAGCTGTTCAACGTCCTCCGAAGAGCTTCACCTTCTGCCCATTGGCACCGGCGTGTGCAGGTACTTTTGAGCGCTAGGCTCCACTCTTCGTAGGGATTGGACTACCATCTAGTTAGGGGCCTCAGAAGGCGGACATATCACACGCATTGGTTCGCACTGCCTGTTTTCCTTCCCCTGCAGGTGGATAACATATTTCGTGCTGCTAATGCTGTGAAACTGTGTATTCTGTATATATATTGGGTGGATAGTGTATGTGTTGGTTTAATATCGTTGTATATTGCTGCTTTTACTGTGGTTATTAGTTTCAAGGCCTTATAATAAATGTGTATCTATTTTTGATATAAACAACTGTTTGGAGTAGTTTGTAAGCGCTCTTGCTTTGTGTGCTCATTGCGGGCTTTCAGTCACCCTCACCCCTCTTGAGACCTAGTCTTGACCGCCGCGATCGCTACCTTGATTGGTCTGGCTTGTCCAGAGGTTACCCTGTTCCAAGTAATTAGGTTGGCCTTCTGAACCTCTGCGCCACCAGGACAGAGTTCAGAAATCCGTCTTAACACTAAGTCCTTCCCATTCCAATCCTGAGACCCTTCCTATAGCATGAGATATGATATCTCAATACTTCTAATACCAAACGTGAGATCCTTCCGATAACATGAGATGTGATATCCAAATCCTTCCCCTTCCAAACCTGAGACCCTCCCTTTAGCATGAGATGTGATATCCAACTCCTTCCCATTCCAATCCTGAGACCCTTCTGATAGCATGAGATGTGATATCTCAATGCTTCTAATACCAAACCTGAGATCCTTCCGATAGCATGAGATGTGATATCTCAATGGTTCTAATACCAAACCTGAGATCCTTCCTATAACATGAGATGTGATATCCAAATCCTTCCCCTTCCAAACCTGAGACCCTCCCTTTAGCATGAGATGTGATATCCAACTCCTTCCCATTCCATTCATGAGACCCTTCTGATAGCATGAGATGTGATATCTCAATGCCTCTAATACCAAACCTGAGATCCTACCTCTAACATGAAATGTGATATCCAACTCTTTCCCCTTCCAAACCTGAGAGCCTTCCTATAGCATGAGATGTGATATCCAAGTCCTTCCCATTCCAATCCTGAGACCCTTCCTATAGCTTGAGATGTGATATCCAACTCCTTCCCATTCCAATTCTGAGACCCTTCCTATACTCTGAGACTTGATATCTCAATGCTTCTAATACCAAACCTGAGACCCGTAATATAACATGAGATGTGATATCCAAATCCTTCCCCTTCCAAACCTTAGACCCTTCCTTTATCATGAGATGTGATATCCAACTCCTTCCCATTCCAATCCTGAGACCCTTCCGATATCATGAGATGTGATATCTCAAAGCTTCTAATATCAAACTTGAGACCCTCCCTATAGCATGAGATGTGATATCCAAGTCCTTCCCATTCCAATCCTGAGACCCTTCCTATAGCATGAGATGTGATATCTCAATGCTTCTAATACCAAACCTGAGACCCTTCCTATAACATGAGATGGGAATATCCAACTCCTTCCCATTCCAATCCTGAGACCCTTCCGATAGCAGAGATGTGATATCTCAATGCTTATACCAAACCTGAGACCCTGCCTATGGCATGAGATGTGATATTCAACTCCTTGCCATTCAAATCCTGAGACCCTTCCTATAGCATGAGAAGGGATATCCAACTCCTTCCCAATCCAATCCTGAGACCCCTCCGATAGCAGAGACGTGATATCTCAATGCTTCTACCAATCCTGAGACCCTTCCTTTAGCATGAGATGTGATATCCAAATCCTTCACATTCCAATCCTGAGACCCTTCCTATAGCATGAGATGTGATATCTCAATGCTTCTAATACCAAACCTGAGATCCTTCCTATAACATGAGATGTGATATCCAATTCCTTCCCATTCCAAACCTGAGACCCTTCCTATTGGATGAGATGTGATATCCAACTCCTTCCCATTCCAACCCTGAGACCCTTCCTATAGCATGAGATGTGATGTCTCAATGCTTCTAATACCAAACCTGAGATCCTTCCTATAACATGAGATGTGATATCCAACTCCTTCCATTCCAATCCTGAGACCCGTCCTATAGCATGAGATGTGATATCTCAATGCTTATACCAAACCTGAGACCCTTCCTATAGCATGAGATGTGATATCCAACTACTTCCCATTCCAATCCTGAGACCCTTCCTATAGCATGAGATGTGATATCTCAATGCTTCTAATACCAAACCTGAGATCCTTCCTCTCACATGAAATGTGATATCCAACTCCTTCCCTTTCCAAACCTAAGAGCCTATCTATAGCATGAGATGTGATATCCAAGTCCTTCCCGTTCCAATCCTTAGACCCTTCCTACAGCATGCAATATGATATCTCCATGATTCTAATAACAAACCTGAGACCTGTCCTATAGCATGAGATATGATATCCAAGTCCTTCCCATTCCAATCCTGAGACCCTTCCTATAACATGAAATGTGATATCCAACTCCTTCCCATTCCAACCTGAGACCCTTCCTATAGCATGAGGTGGGATATCCAACTTCTTCCAAATCCAATACTGATACCCTTCCGATAGCATGAGATGTGATATCCCAATGCTTCTACCAAACCTGAGACCCATACTATGGCATGAGATGTGATATCAAACTCCTTCCCATTCCAATCCTGAGACCCTTCCTATAGCTTGAGGTGTGATATCCAACTCCTTCCCATTCCAATTCTGAGACCCTTCTTATACCATGAGACTTGATATCTCAATGCTTCTAATACCAAACCTGAGACCCGTCCTATAACATGAGATGTGATATCCAAATCCTTCCCCTTCCAAACCTTAGACCCTTCCTTTATCATGAGATGTGGTATCCAACTCCTTCCCATTCCAATCCTGAGACCCTTCCGATATCATGAGATTTGTTATCTCAATGCTTCTAATATCAAACTTGAGACCCTCCCTATAGCATGAGATGTGACATCCAAGTCCTTCCCATTCCAATCCTGAGACCCTTCCTATAGCATGAGATGTGATATCTCTATGCTTCTAATACCAAACCTGAGACCCTTCATATAACATGAGATGGGATATCCAACTCCTTCCCATTCCAATCCTGAGACCCTTCCGATAGCAGAGATGTGATATCTCAATGCTTATACCAAACATGAGACCCTTCCTATGGCCTGAGATGTCATATACAACTCCTTCCCATTCCAATCCTGAGACCCTTCCTTTAGCATGAGATGTGATATCTCAATGCTTATACCAAATCTGAGACCCTTCCTATAGCATGAGATGTGATATCCAAATCCTTCCCATTCCAATCCTGAGACCCTTCCTATAGCATGAGATGTGATATCTCAATGCTTATATCAAACCTGAGAGCCTACCTATAGCATGAGATGTGATATCCAAGTCCATCCCATTCCAATCCTTAGACCCTTCCTACAGCATGCGATGTGATATCTCAATGATTCTAATACCAAACCAGAGACTCTTACTATAACATGAGATGGGATATCCAACTCCTTCCCATTCCAATCCTGAGCCGCTTCCGATAGCAGAGATGTGATATCTCAATGCTTATACCAAACATGAGACCCTTCCTATAACATGAGATGTGATATCCAACTCCTTCCCGTTCCAAACCTGAGACACTAACTATAGCATATTGATATCCAACTCCTTCCCATTCCAAACATGAGACCCTTCCTATAGCAAGAAAGTAATATCCAAATCCTTCCCATTCCAATCCTGAGACCCTTCCTATAACATGAGATGTGATATCCAACTCCTTCCCATTCAAATCCTGAGACCCTTCCTATAGCATGAGAAGGGATATCCAACTCCTTCCCAATCCAATCCTGAGACCCTTCCGATAGAAGAGATCTGATATCTCAATGCTTCTACCAAACCTGAGACCCTTCCTTTAGCATGAGATGTGATATCCAAATCCTTCACATTCCAATCCTGAGACCCTTCCTATAGCATGAGATGTGATATCTCAATGCTTCTAATACCAAACCTGAGATCCTTCCTATAACATGAGATGTGATATCCAATTCCTTCCCATTCCAAACCTGAGACCCTTCCTATTGGATGAGATGCGATATCCAACTCCTTCCCATTCCAACCCTGAGACCCTTCCTATAGCATGAGATGTGATGTCTCAATGCTTCTAATACCAAACCTGAGATCCTTCCTATAACATGAGATGTGATATCCAACTCCTTCCATTCCAATCCTGAGACCCGTCCTATAGCATGAGATGTGATATCTCAATGCTTATACCAAACCTGAGACCCTTCCTATAGCATGAGATGTGATATCCAACTACTTCCCATTCCAATCCTGAGACCCTTCCTATAGCATGAGATGTGATATCTCAATGCTTCTAATACCAAACCTGAGATCCTTCCTCTAACATGAAATGTGATATCCAACTCCTTCCCTTTCCAAACCTTAGACCCTTCCTACAGCATGCAATATGATATCTCAATGATTCTAATAACAAACCTGAGACCCGTCCTATAGCATGAGATATGATATCCAAGTCCTTCCCATTCCAATCCTGAGACCCTTCCTATAACATGAAATGTGATATCCAACTCCTTCCCATTCCAACCTGAGACCCTTCCTATAGCATGAGATGGGATATCCAACTTCTGCCAAATCCAATACTGATACCCTTCCGATAGCATGAGATGTGATGTCCCAATGCTTCTACCAAACCTGAGACCCATACTATGGCATGAGATGTGATATCAAACTCCTTCCCATTCCAATCCTGAGACCCTTCCTATAGCTTGAGGTGTGATATCCAACTCCTTCCCATTCCAATTCTGAGACCCTTCTTATACCATGAGACTTGATATCTCAATGCTTCTAATACCAAACCTGAGACCCGTCCTATAACATGAGATGTGATATCCAAATCCTTCCCCTTCCAAACCTTAGACCCTTCCTTTATCATGAGATGTGGTATCCAACTCCTTCCCATTCCAATCCTGAGACCCTTCCGATATCATGAGATTTGTTATCTCAATGCTTCTAATATCAAACTTGAGACCCTCCCTATAGCATGAGATGTGACATCCAAGTCCTTCCCATTCCAATCCTGAGACCCTTCCTATAGCATGAGATGTGATATCTCTATACTTCTAATACCAAACCTGAGACCCTTCCTATAACATGAGATGGGATATCCAACTCCTTCCCAATCCAATCCTGAGACCCTTCCGATAGCAGAGATGTGATATCTCAATGCTTATACCAAACCTGAGACCCTTCCTATGGCCTGAGATGTCATATACAACTCCTTCCCATTCCAATCCTGAGACCCTTCCTTTAGCATAAGGTGTGATATCTCAATGCTTATACCAAATCTGAGACCTTTCCTATAGCATGAGATGTGATATCCAAATCCTTCCCATTCCAATCCTGAGACCCTTCCTATAGCATGAGATGTGATATCTCAATGCTTATACCAAACCTGAGAGCCTACAATCCTGAGACCCTTCCTTTAGCATGAAATGTGATATCTCAATGCTTATACCAAATCTGAGACCCTTCGTATAGCATGAGATGTGATATCCAAGTCCATCCCATTCCAATCCTTAGACCCTTCCTACAGCATGCGATGTGATATCTCAATGATTCTAATACCAAACCAGAGACTCTTACTATAACATGAGATGGGATATCCAACTCCTTCCCATTCCAATCCTGAGCCGCTTCCGATAGCAGAGATGTGATATCTCAATGCTTATACCAAACCTGAGACCCTTCCTATAACATGAGATGTGATATCCAACTCCTTCCCGTTCCAAACCTGAGACACTAACTATAGCATATGTGATATCCAAATCCTTCCCATTCCAAACATGAGACCCTTCCTATAGCAAGAAAGTAATATCCAACTCCTACCCATTCCAATCCTGAGACCCTTCCTATAGCAAGAGATGTGATATCCAAATCCTTCCCATTCCAATCCTGAGACCCTTCCTATAACATGAGATGTGATATCCAACTCCTTCCCATTCCAACCTGAGACACTTCCTATAGCATGAGAAGGGATATCCAACTCCTTCCCAATCCAATCCTGAGACCCTTCCGATAGCAGAGATGTGATATCTCAATGCTTATACCAAACCTGAGACCCTTCCTATGGCATGAGATGTGATATCCAACTCCTTGCCATTCAAATCCTGAGACCCTTCCTATAGCATGAGAAGGGATATCCAACTCCTTCCCAATCCAATCCTGAGACCCTTCCGATAGCAGAGACGTGATATCTCAATGCTTCTACCAAACCTGAGACCCTTCCTTTAGCATGAGATGTAATATCCAAATCCTTCACATTCCAATCCTGAGACCCTTCCTATAGCATGAGATGTGATATCTCAATGCTTCTAATACCAAACCTGAGACCCTTCCTATAACATGAGATGGGATATCCAACTCCTTCCCATTCCAATCCTGAGACCCTTCCGATAGCAGAGATGTGATATTTCAATGCTTATACCAAACCTGAGAACCTTCCTATGGCCTGAGATGTCATATACAACTCCTTCCCATTCCAATCCTGAGACCCTTCCTTTAGCATGAGATGTGATATCTCAATGCGTATACCAAATCTGAGACCCTTCCTATAGCATGAGATGTGATATCCAAGTCCATCCCATTCCAAACCTGAGACACTAACTATAGCATATGTGATATCCAACTCCTTCCCATTCCAAACATGAGACCCTTCCTATAGCAAGTAAGTAATATCCAACTACTACCCATTCCAATCCTGAGACCCTTCCTATAGCAAGAGATGTGATATCCAAATCCTTCCCATTCCAATCCTGAGACCCTTCCTATAACATGAGATGTGATATCCAACTCCTTCCCATTCCAACCTGAGACACTTCCTATAGCATGAGAAGGGATATCCAACTCCTTCCCAATCCAATCCTGAGACCCTTCCGATAGCAGAGATGTGATATCTCAATGCTTATACCAAACCTGAGACCCTTCCTATGGCATGAGATGTGATATCCAACTCCTTGCCATTCAAATCCTGAGACCCTTCCTATAGCATGAGAAGGGATATCCAACTCCTTCCCAATCCAATCCTGAGACCCTTCCGATAGCAGAGACGTGATATCTCAATGCTTCTAATACCAAACCTGAGACCCTTCCTATAACATGAGATGGGATATCCAACTCCTTCCCATTCCAATCCTGAGACCCTTCCGATAGCAGAGATGTGATATTTCAATGCTTATACCAAACCTGAGAACCTTCCTATGGCCTGAGATGTCATATACAACTCCTTCCCATTCCAATCCTGAGACCCTTCCTATAGCATGAGATGTGATATCCAAGTCCATCCCATTCCAAACCTGAGACACTAACTATAGCATATGTGATATCCAACTCCTTCCCATTCCAAACATGAGACCCTTCCTATAACATGACATGTGATATCCAACTCCTTCCCATTCCAACCTGAGACACTTCCTATAGCATGAGAAGGGATATCCAACTCCTTCCCAATCCAATCCTTAGACCCTTCCGATAGCAGAGATGTGATATCTCAATGCTTATACCAAACCTGAGACCCTTCCTATGGCATGAGATGTGATATCCAACTCCTTGCCATTCAAATCCTGAGACCCTTCCTATAGCATGAGATGTGATATCTCTATGCTTCTAATACCAAACCTGAGACCCTTCCTATAACATGAGATGGGATATCCAACTCCTTCCCATTCCAATCCTGAGACCCTTCCGATAGCAGAGATGTGATATCTCAATGCTTATACCAAACCTGAGAACCTTCCTATGGCCTGAGATGTCATATACAACTCCTTCCCATTCCAATCCTGAGACCCTTCCTTTAGCATGAGATGTGATATCTCAATGCTTATACCAAATCTGAGACCCTTCCTATAGCATGAGATGTGATATCCAATTCCTTCCCATTCCAATCCTGAGACCCTTCCTATAGCATGAGATGTGATATCTCAATGCTTATACCAAACCTGAGAGCCTACCTATAGCATGAGATGTGATATCCAAGTCCATTCCATTCCAATCCTTAGACCCTTCCTACAGCATGCGATGTGATATCTCAATGATTCTAATACCAAACCAGAGACTCTTCCTATAACATGAGATGGGATATCCAACTCCTTCCCATTCCAATCCTGAGCCGCTTCTGATAGCAGAGATGTGATATCTCAATGCTTATACCAAACCTGAGACCCTTCCTATAACATGAGATGTGATATCCAACTCCTTCCCGTTCCAAACCTGAGACACTAACTATAGCATATGTGATATCCAACTCCTTCCCATTCCAAACATGAGACCCTTCCTATAGCAAGAAAGTAATATCCAACTCCTACCCATTCCAATCCTGAGACCCTTCCTATAGCAAGAGATGTGATATCCAAATCCTTCCCATTCCAATCCTGAGACCCTTCCTATAACATGAGATGTGATATCCAACTCCTTCCCATTCCAACCTGAGACACTTCCTATAGCATGAGAAGGGATATCCAACTCCTTCCCAATCCAATCCTGAGACCCTTCCGATAGCAGAGATGTGATATCTCAATGCTTATACCAAACCTGAGACCCTTCCTATGGCATGAGATGTGATATCCAACTCCTTGCCATTCAAATCCTGAGACCCTTCCTATAGCATGAGATGTGATATCTCTATGCTTCTAATACCAAACCTGAGACCCTTCCTATAACATGAGATGGGATATCCAACTCCTTCCCATTCCAATCCTGAGACCCTTCCGATAGCAGAGATGTGATATCTCAATGCTTATACCAAACCTGAGAACCTTCCTATGGCCTGAGATGTCATATACAACTCCTTCCCATTCCAATCCCGAGACCCTTCCTTTAGCATGAGATGTGATATCTCAATGCTTATACCAAATCTGAGACCCTTCCTATAGCATGAGATGTGATATCCAATTCCTTCCCATTCCAATCCTGAGACCCTTCCTATAGCATGAGATGTGATATCTCAATGCTTATACCAAACCACCTGAGAGCCTACCTATAGCATGAGATGTGATATCCAAGTCCATCCCATTCCAATCCTTAGACCCTTCCTACAGCATGCGATGTGATATCTCAATGATTCTAATACCAAACCAGAGACTCTTCCTATAACATGAGATGGGATATCCAACTCCTTCCCATTCCAATCCTGAGCCGCTTCCGATAGCAGAGATGTGATATCTCAATGCTTATACCAAACCTGAGACCCTTCCTATAACATGAGATGTGATATCCAACTCCTTCCCGTTGCAAACCTGAGACACTAACTATAGCATATGTGATATCCAACTCCTTCCCATTCCAAACATGAGACCCCTCCTATAGCAAGAAAGTAATATCCAACTCCTACCCATTCCAATCCTGAGACCCTTCCTATAGCAAGAGATGTGATATCCAAATCCTTCCCATTCCAATCCTGAGACCCTTCCTATAACATGAATGAGATGTGATATCCAACTCCTTCCCATTCCAACCTGAGACACTTCCTATAGCATGAGAAGGGATATCCAACTCCTTCCCAATCCAAACCTGAGACCCTTCCGATAGCAGAGATGTGATATCTCAATGCTTATACCAAACCTGAGACCCTTCCTATGGCATGAGATGTGATATCCAACTCCTTCCCAATCCAATCCTGAGACCCTTCCGATAGCAGAGGCGTGATATCTCAATGCTTCTACCAAACCTGAGACCCTTCCTTTAGCATGAGATGTGATATCCAAATCCTTCACATTCCAATCCTGAGACCCTTCCTATAGCATGAGATGTGATATCTCAATGCTTCTAATACCAAACCTGAGATCCTTCCTATAACATGAGATGTGATATCCAATTCCTTCCCATTCCAAACCTGAGGCCCTTCCTATTGGATGAGATGTGATATCCAACTCCTTCCCATTCCAACCCTGAGACCCTTCCTATAGCATGAGATGTGATGTCTCAATGCTTCTAATACCAAACCTGAAATCCTTCCTATAACATGAGATGTGATATCCAACTCCTTCCATTCCAATCCTGAGACCCGTCCTATAGCATGAGATGTGATATCTCAATGCTTATACCAAACCTGAGACCCTTCCTATAGCATGAGATGTGATATCCAATTGCTTCCCATTCCAATCCTGAGACCCTTCCTATAGCATGAGATGTGATATCTCAATGCTTCTAATACCAAACCTGAGATCCTTCCTCTAACATGAAATGTGATATCCAACTCCTTCCCTTTCCAAACCTAAGAGCCTATCTATAGCATGAGATGTGATATCCAAGTCCTTCCCATTCCAACCCTTAGACCCTTCCAACAGCATGCAATATGATATCTCAATGATTCTAATAACAAACCTGAGACCCGTCCTATAACATGAGATGGGATATCCAACTCCTTCCCATTCCAATCCTGAGACACTTCCGATAGCAGAGATGTGATATCTCAATGTTTATACCAAACCTGAGACCCTTCCTATAACATGAGATGTGATATCCAATTCCTTCCCATTCCAAACCTGAGGCCCTTCCTATTGGATGAGATGTGATATCCAACTCCTTCCCATTCCAATCCTGAGACACTTCCGATAGCAGAGATGTGATATCTCAATGCTTATACCAAACCTGAGAACCTTCCTATGGCCTGAGATGTCATATACAACTCCTTCCCATTCCAATCCTGAGACCCTTCCTTTAGCATGAGATGTGATATCTCAATGCTTATACCAAATCTGAGACCCTTCCTATAGCATGATGTGATATCCAATTCCTTCCCATTCCAATCCTGAGACCCTTCCTATAGCATGAGATGTGATATCTCAATGCTTATACCAAACCTGAGAGCCTACCTATAGCATGAGATGTGATATCCAAGTCCATCCCATTCCAATCCTTAGACCCTTCCTACAGCATGCGATGTGATATCTCAATGATTCTAATACCAAACCAGAGACTCTTCCTATAACATTAGATGGGATATCCAACTCCTTCCCATTCCAATCCTGAGCCGCTTCCGATAGCAGAGATGTGATATCTCAATGCTTATACCAAACCTGAGACCCTTCCTATAACATGAGATGTGATATCCAACTCCTTCCCGTTCCAAACCTGAGACACTAACTATAGCATATGTGATATCCAACTCCTTCCTATTCCAAACATGAGACCCTTCCAATAGCAAGAAAGTAATATCCAACTCCTACCCATTCCAATCCTGAGACCCTTCCTATAGCAAGGGATGTGATATCCAAATCCTTCCCATTCCAATCCTGAGACCCTTCCTATAACATGAGATGTGATATCCAACTCCTTCCCATTCCAACCTGAGACACTTCCTATAGCATGAGAAGGGATATCCAACTCCTTCCCAATCCAATCCTGAGACCCTTCCGATAGCAGAGACGTGATATCTCAATGCTTCTACCAAACCTGAGACCCTTCCTTTAGCATGAGATGTGATATCCAAATCCTTCACATTCCAATCCTGAGACCCTTCCTATAGCATGAGATGTGATATCTCAATGCTTCTAATACCAAATCTGAGACCCTTCGTATAGCATGAGATGTGATATCCAAGTCCATCCCATTCCAATCCTTAGACCCTTCCTACAGCATGCGATGTGATATCTCAATGATTCTAATACCAAACCAGAGACTCTTACTATAACATGAGATGGGATATCCAACTCCTTCCCATTCCAATCCTGAGCCGCTTCCGATAGCAGAGATGTGATATCTCAATGCTTATACCAAACCTGAGACCCTTCCTATAACATGAGATGTGATATCCAACTCCTTCCCGTTCCAAACCTGAGACACTAACTATAGCATATGTGATATCCAAATCCTTCCCATTCCAAACATGAGACCCTTCCTATAGCAAGAAAGTAATATCCAACTCCTACCCATTCCAATCCTGAGACCCTTCCTATAGCAAGAGATGTGATATCCAAATCCTTCCCATTCCAATCCTGAGACCCTTCCTATAACATGAGATGTGATATCCAACTCCTTCCCATTCCAACCTGAGACACTTCCTATAGCATGAGAAGGGATATCCAACTCCTTCCCAATCCAATCCTGAGACCCTTCCGATAGCAGAGATGTGATATCTCAATGCTTATACCAAACCTGAGACCCTTCCTATGGCATGAGATGTGATATCCAACTCCTTGCCATTCAAATCCTGAGACCCTTCCTATAGCATGAGAAGGGATATCCAACTCCTTCCCAATCCAATCCTGAGACCCTTCCGATAGCAGAGACGTGATATCTCAATGCTTCTACCAAACCTGAGACCCTTCGTTTAGCATGAGATGTAATATCCAAATCCTTCACATTCCAATCCTGAGACCCTTCCTATAGCATGAGATGTGATATCTCAATGCTTCTAATACCAAACCTGAGACCCTTCCTATAACATGAGATGGGATATCCAACTCCTTCCCATTCCAATCCTGAGACCCTTCCGATAGCAGAGATGTGATATTTCAATGCTTATACCAAACCTGAGAACCTTCCTATGGCCTGAGATGTCATATACAACTCCTTCCCATTCCAATCCTGAGACCCTTCCTTTAGCATGAGATGTGATATCTCAATGCGTATACCAAATCTGAGACCCTTCCTATAGCATGAGATGTGATATCCAAGTCCATCCCATTCCAAACCTGAGACACTAACTATAGCATATGTGATATCCAACTCCTTCCCATTCCAAACATGAGACCCTTCCTATAGCAAGTAAGTAATATCCAACTACTACCCATTCCAATCCTGAGACCCTTCCTATAGCAAGAGATGTGATATCCAAATCCTTCCCATTCCAATCCTGAGACCCTTCCTATAACATGAGATGTGATATCCAACTCCTTCCCATTCCAACCTGAGACACTTCCTATAGCATGAGAAGGGATATCCAACTCCTTCCCAATCCAATCCTGAGACCCTTCCGATAGCAGAGATGTGATATCTCAATGCTTATACCAAACCTGAGACCCTTCCTATGGCATGAGATGTGATATCCAACTCCTTGCCATTCAAATCCTGAGACCCTTCCTATAGCATGAGAAGGGATATCCAACTCCTTCCCAATCCAATCCTGAGACCCTTCCGATAGCAGAGACGTGATATCTCAATGCTTCTAATACCAAACCTGAGACCCTTCCTATAACATGAGATGGGATATCCAACTCCTTCCCATTCCAATCCTGAGACCCTTCCGATAGCAGAGATGTGATATTTCAATGCTTATACCAAACCTGAGAACCTTCCTATGGCCTGAGATGTCATATACAACTCCTTCCCATTCCAATCCTGAGACCCTTCCTATAGCATGAGATGTGATATCCAAGTCCATCCCATTCCAAACCTGAGACACTAACTATAGCATATGTGATATCCAACTCCTTCCCATTCCAAACATGAGACCCTTCCTATAACATGACATGTGATATCCAACTCCTTCCCATTCCAACCTGAGACACTTCCTATAGCATGAGAAGGGATATCCAACTCCTTCCCAATCCAATCCTTAGACCCTTCCGATAGCAGAGATGTGATATCTCAATGCTTATACCAAACCTGAGACCCTTCCTATGGCATGAGATGTGATATCCAACTCCTTGCCATTCAAATCCTGAGACCCTTCCTATAGCATGAGATGTGATATCTCTATGCTTCTAATACCAAACCTGAGACCCTTCCTATAACATGAGATGGGATATCCAACTCCTTCCCATTCCAATCCTGAGACCCTTCCGATAGCAGAGATGTGATATCTCAATGCTTATACCAAACCTGAGAACCTTCCTATGGCCTGAGATGTCATATACAACTCCTTCCCATTCCAATCCTGAGACCCTTCCTTTAGCATGAGATGTGATATCTCAATGCTTATACCAAATCTGAGACCCTTCCTATAGCATGAGATGTGATATCCAATTCCTTCCCATTCCAATCCTGAGACCCTTCCTATAGCATGAGATGTGATATCTCAATGCTTATACCAAACCTGAGAGCCTACCTATAGCATGAGATGTGATATCCAAGTCCATTCCATTCCAATCCTTAGACCCTTCCTACAGCATGCGATGTGATATCTCAATGATTCTAATACCAAACCAGAGACTCTTCCTATAACATGAGATGGGATATCCAACTCCTTCCCATTCCAATCCTGAGCCGCTTCTGATAGCAGAGATGTGATATCTCAATGCTTATACCAAACCTGAGACCCTTCCTATAACATGAGATGTGATATCCAACTCCTTCCCGTTCCAAACCTGAGACACTAACTATAGCATATGTGATATCCAACTCCTTCCCATTCCAAACATGAGACCCTTCCTATAGCAAGAAAGTAATATCCAACTCCTACCCATTCCAATCCTGAGACCCTTCCTATAGCAAGAGATGTGATATCCAAATCCTTCCCATTCCAATCCTGAGACCCTTCCTATAACATGAGATGTGATATCCAACTCCTTCCCATTCCAACCTGAGACACTTCCTATAGCATGAGAAGGGATATCCAACTCCTTCCCAATCCAATCCTGAGACCCTTCCGATAGCAGAGATGTGATATCTCAATGCTTATACCAAACCTGAGACCCTTCCTATGGCATGAGATGTGATATCCAACTCCTTGCCATTCAAATCCTGAGACCCTTCCTATAGCATGAGATGTGATATCTCTATGCTTCTAATACCAAACCTGAGACCCTTCCTATAACATGAGATGGGATATCCAACTCCTTCCCATTCCAATCCTGAGACCCTTCCGATAGCAGAGATGTGATATCTCAATGCTTATACCAAACCTGAGAACCTTCCTATGGCCTGAGATGTCATATACAACTCCTTCCCATTCCAATCCCGAGACCCTTCCTTTAGCATGAGATGTGATATCTCAATGCTTATACCAAATCTGAGACCCTTCCTATAGCATGAGATGTGATATCCAATTCCTTCCCATTCCAATCCTGAGACCCTTCCTATAGCATGAGATGTGATATCTCAATGCTTATACCAAACCACCTGAGAGCCTACCTATAGCATGAGATGTGATATCCAAGTCCATCCCATTCCAATCCTTAGACCCTTCCTACAGCATGCGATGTGATATCTCAATGATTCTAATACCAAACCAGAGACTCTTCCTATAACATGAGATGGGATATCCAACTCCTTCCCATTCCAATCCTGAGCCGCTTCCGATAGCAGAGATGTGATATCTCAATGCTTATACCAAACCTGAGACCCTTCCTATAACATGAGATGTGATATCCAACTCCTTCCCGTTGCAAACCTGAGACACTAACTATAGCATATGTGATATCCAACTCCTTCCCATTCCAAACATGAGACCCCTCCTATAGCAAGAAAGTAATATCCAACTCCTACCCATTCCAATCCTGAGACCCTTCCTATAGCAAGAGATGTGATATCCAAATCCTTCCCATTCCAATCCTGAGACCCTTCCTATAACATGAATGAGATGTGATATCCAACTCCTTCCCATTCCAACCTGAGACACTTCCTATAGCATGAGAAGGGATATCCAACTCCTTCCCAATCCAAACCTGAGACCCTTCCGATAGCAGAGATGTGATATCTCAATGCTTATACCAAACCTGAGACCCTTCCTATGGCATGAGATGTGATATCCAACTCCTTCCCAATCCAATCCTGAGACCCTTCCGATAGCAGAGGCGTGATATCTCAATGCTTCTACCAAACCTGAGACCCTTCCTTTAGCATGAGATGTGATATCCAAATCCTTCACATTCCAATCCTGAGACCCTTCCTATAGCATGAGATGTGATATCTCAATGCTTCTAATACCAAACCTGAGATCCTTCCTATAACATGAGATGTGATATCCAATTCCTTCCCATTCCAAACCTGAGGCCCTTCCTATTGGATGAGATGTGATATCCAACTCCTTCCCATTCCAACCCTGAGACCCTTCCTATAGCATGAGATGTGATGTCTCAATGCTTCTAATACCAAACCTGAAATCCTTCCTATAACATGAGATGTGATATCCAACTCCTTCCATTCCAATCCTGAGACCCGTCCTATAGCATGAGATGTGATATCTCAATGCTTATACCAAACCTGAGACCCTTCCTATAGCATGAGATGTGATATCCAATTGCTTCCCATTCCAATCCTGAGACCCTTCCTATAGCATGAGATGTGATATCTCAATGCTTCTAATACCAAACCTGAGATCCTTCCTCTAACATGAAATGTGATATCCAACTCCTTCCCTTTCCAAACCTAAGAGCCTATCTATAGCATGAGATGTGATATCCAAGTCCTTCCCATTCCAACCCTTAGACCCTTCCAACAGCATGCAATATGATATCTCAATGATTCTAATAACAAACCTGAGACCCGTCCTATAACATGAGATGGGATATCCAACTCCTTCCCATTCCAATCCTGAGACACTTCCGATAGCAGAGATGTGATATCTCAATGTTTATACCAAACCTGAGACCCTTCCTATAACATGAGATGTGATATCCAATTCCTTCCCATTCCAAACCTGAGGCCCTTCCTATTGGATGAGATGTGATATCCAACTCCTTCCCATTCCAATCCTGAGACACTTCCGATAGCAGAGATGTGATATCTCAATGCTTATACCAAACCTGAGAACCTTCCTATGGCCTGAGATGTCATATACAACTCCTTCCCATTCCAATCCTGAGACCCTTCCTTTAGCATGAGATGTGATATCTCAATGCTTATACCAAATCTGAGACCCTTCCTATAGCATGATGTGATATCCAATTCCTTCCCATTCCAATCCTGAGACCCTTCCTATAGCATGAGATGTGATATCTCAATGCTTATACCAAACCTGAGAGCCTACCTATAGCATGAGATGTGATATCCAAGTCCATCCCATTCCAATCCTTAGACCCTTCCTACAGCATGCGATGTGATATCTCAATGATTCTAATACCAAACCAGAGACTCTTCCTATAACATTAGATGGGATATCCAACTCCTTCCCATTCCAATCCTGAGCCGCTTCCGATAGCAGAGATGTGATATCTCAATGCTTATACCAAACCTGAGACCCTTCCTATAACATGAGATGTGATATCCAACTCCTTCCCGTTCCAAACCTGAGACACTAACTATAGCATATGTGATATCCAACTCCTTCCTATTCCAAACATGAGACCCTTCCAATAGCAAGAAAGTAATATCCAACTCCTACCCATTCCAATCCTGAGACCCTTCCTATAGCAAGGGATGTGATATCCAAATCCTTCCCATTCCAATCCTGAGACCCTTCCTATAACATGAGATGTGATATCCAACTCCTTCCCATTCCAACCTGAGACACTTCCTATAGCATGAGAAGGGATATCCAACTCCTTCCCAATCCAATCCTGAGACCCTTCCGATAGCAGAGACGTGATATCTCAATGCTTCTACCAAACCTGAGACCCTTCCTTTAGCATGAGATGTGATATCCAAATCCTTCACATTCCAATCCTGAGACCCTTCCTATAGCATGAGATGTGATATCTCAATGCTTCTAATACCAAACCTGAGATCCTTCCTATAACATGAGATGTGATATCCAATTCCTTCCCATTCCAAACCTGAGACCCTTCCTATTGGATGAGATGTGATATCCAACTCCTTCCCATTCCAACCCTGAGACCCTTCCGATAGCATGAGATGTGATGTCTCAATGCTTCTAATACCAAACCTGAGATCCTTCCTTATAACATGAGATGTGATATCCAACTCCTTCCATTCCAATCCTGAGACCCGTCCTATAGCATGAGATGTGATATCTCAATGCTTATACCAAACCTGAGACACTTCCTATAGCATGAGATGTGATATCCAACTGCTTCCCATTCCAATCCTGAGACCCTTCCTATAGCATGAGATGTGATATCTCAATGCTTCTAATACCAAAC
The DNA here is from genome assembly GCF_040938575.1 of Ambystoma mexicanum. Lineage (NCBI taxonomy): Eukaryota > Metazoa > Chordata > Amphibia > Caudata > Ambystomatidae > Ambystoma > Ambystoma mexicanum. Next base: position 2,229,051 of record NW_027182510.1, on the reverse strand, counting down.
CTGAGATCCTTCCTCTAACATGAAATGTGATATCCAATTCCTTCCCTTTCCAAACCTAAGAGCCTATCTATAGCATGAGATGTGATATCCAAGTCCTTCACATTCCAACCCTTAGACCCTTCCTACAGCATGCAATATGATATCTCAATGATTCTAATAACAAATCTGAGACCCGTCCTATAACATGAGATGGGATATCCAACTCCTTCCCATTCCAATCCTGAGACACTTCCGATAGCAGAGATGTGATATCTCAATGCTTATACCAAACCTGAGACCCTTCCTATAACATGAGATGTGATATCCAAATCCTTCCCGTTCCAAACCTGAGACCCTTCCTTTAGCATGAGATGTGATATCCAGCTCCTTCCCATTCCAATCCTGAGACACTTCCTATAGCATGAGATATGATATCTCAATACTTCTAATACCAAACGTGAGATCCTTCCGATAACATGAGATGTGATATCCAAATCCTTCCCCTTCCAAACCTGAGACCCTCCCTTTAGCATGAGATGTGATATCCAACTCCTTCCTATTCCAATCCTGAGACTCTTCTGATAGCATGAGATGTGATATCTCAATGCTTCTAATACCAAACCTGAGATCCTTCCGATAGCATGAGATGTGATATCTCAATGCTTCTAATACCAAACCTGAGATCCTTCCTATAACATGAGATGTGATATCCAAATCCTTCCCCTTCCAAACCTGAGACCCTCCCTTTAGCATGAGATGTGATATCCAACTCCTTCCCATTCCAATCCTGAGACCCTTCCGATATCATGAGATGTGATATCTCAATGCTTCTAATATCAAAACTGAGACCCTCCCTATAGCATGATATGTGATATCTAAGTCCTTCCCATTCCAATCCTGAGACCCTCCCTATAGCATGAGATGTGATATCCAACTCCTTCCCATTCCAATCCTGAGACCCTTCCTATAGCATGAGATATGATATCTCAATACTTCTAATACCAAACGTGAGATCCTTCCGATAACATGAGATGTGATATCCAAATCCTTCCCCTTCCAAACCTGAGACCCTCCCTTTAGCATGAGATGTGATATCCAACTCCTTCCTATTCCAATCCTGAGACTCTTCTGATAGCATGAGATGTGATATCTCAATGCTTCTAATACCAAACCTGAGATCCTTCCGATAGCATGAGATGTGATATCTCAATGCTTCTAATACCAAACCTGAGATCCTTCCTATAACATGAGATGTGATATCCAAATCCTTCCCCTTCCAAACCTGAGATCCTCCCTTTAGCATGAGATGTGATATCCAACTCCTTCCCATTCCAATCCTGAGACCCTTCCGATATCATGAGATGTGATATCTCAAAGCTTCTAATATCAAACTTGAGACCCTCCCTATAGCGTGAGATGTGATATCCAAGTCCTTCCCATTCCAATCCTGAGACCCTTCCTATAGCATGAGATGTGATATCTCAATGCTTCTAATACCAAACCTGAGACCCTTCCTATAACATGAGATGGGAATATCCAACTCCTTCCCATTCCAATCCTGAGACCCTTCCGATAGCAGAGATGTGATATCTCAATGCTTATACCAAACCTGAGATCCTTCCTATAACATGAGATGTCCTGAGACACTTCCTATAGCATGAGATGTGATATCTCACTGCTTATACCAAACCTGAGACCCTTCCCATAGCATGAGATGTGATATCCAAGTCCTTCCCATTCCAATCCTGAGACACTTCCTATAGCATGAGATGTGATATCTCAATGCTTCTAATACCAAACCTGAGACTCTTCCTATAACATGAGATGGGGAATCCAACTCCTTCCCATTCCAATCCTGAGACCCTTTTGATAGCAGAGATGTGATATCTCAATGTTTATACCAAACCTGAGACCCTTCCTACGGCATGAGTTGTCATATTCAACTCCTTCCCATTCCAATCCTGAGACCCTTCCTATAGCATGAGATGTGATATCCAACTCCTTCCCATTCCAATCCTGAGACCCTTCCTATAGCATGAGATGTGATGTCTCAATGCTTCTTATACCAAACCTGATATCCTTCCTATAACATGAGATGTGATATCCAACTCCTTCCATTCCAATCCTGAGACCCTTCCTATAGCATGAGATTTGATATCTCAATGGTTCTACCAAACCTGAGACCCTTCCTATAGCATGAGATGTGATATCCAACTCCTTCCCATTCCAATCCTGAGACCCTTCCTATAGCCTGAGATGTGATATCTCAATGCCCCTAATACCAAACCTGAGATCCTTCCTCTAACATGAAATGTGATATCCAACTCCTTCACTTTCCAAACCTGAGAGCCTATCTATAGCATGAGATGTGAGATCTAAGTCCTTCCCATTCCAATCCTTAGACCCTTCCTACATCATGCAATATGATATCTCAATGATTCTAATAAAAAACCTGAGACCCGTCCTATAACATGAGATGGGATATTCAACTCCTTCCCATTCCAATCCTGAGACACTTCCGATAGCAGAGATGTGATATCTCAATGTTTATACCAAACCTGAGACCCTTCCTATAACATGAGATGTGATATCCAACTCCTTCCCGTTCCAAACCTGAGACCCTTCCTTTAGCATGAGATGTTATATCCAGCTCCTTCCCATTCCAATCCTGAGACACTTCCGATAGCATGAGATGTGATATCTCAATGCTTCTAATATCAAAACCGAGACCCTCCCTATAGCATGATATGTGATATCTAAGTCCTTCCCATTCCAATCCTGAGAGCCTTCCTATAGCATGAGATGTGATACCTCAATGCTTCTACCAAACCTGAGACCCTTCCTTTAGCATGAGATGTGATATCCAACTCCTTCCCATTCCAATCCTGAGACCCTTCCTATAGCATGAGATGTGATATCTCAATACTTCTAATACCAAACCTGAGATCCTTCCGATAACATGAGATGTGATATCTCAATACTTCTAATACCAAACCTGAGATCCATCCTATAACATGAGATGTGATATCCAAATCCTTCCCCTTCCAAACCTGAGACCCTCCCTTTAGCATGAGATGTGATATCCAACTCCTTCCCATTCCAATCCTGAGACCCTTCTGATAGCATAAGATATATCTCAATGCTTCTATACCAAACCTGAGATCCTTCCGATAGCATGAGATGTGATATCTCAATACTTCTAATACCAAACCTGAGATCCTTCCTATAACATGAGATGTGATATCCAAATCCTTATCTTCCAAACCTGAGACCCTTCCTTTACCATGAGATGTGATATCCAACTCCTTCCCATTCCAATCCTGAGACTCTTCTGATAGCATAAGATATGATATCTCAATGCTTCTATACCAAACCTGAGATCCTTCTGATAGCATGAGATGTGATATCTCAATACTTCTAATACCAAACCTGAGATCCTACCTCTAACATGAAATGTGATATCCAACTCTTTCCCCTTGCAAACCTGAGAGCCTTCCTATAGCATGAGATGTGATATCCAAGTCCTTCCCATTCCAATCCTGAGACCCGTCCTATAACATGAGATGTGATATCCAACTCCTTCCCATTCCAACCTGAGACCCTTCCTATAGCATGAGATGGGATATCCAACTCCTTCCCATTCCAATCCTGAGACACTTCCGATAGCAGAGATGTGATATCTCAATGTTTATACCAAACCTGAGACCCTTCCTATAACATGAGATGTGATATCCAATTCCTTCCCATTCCAAACCTGAGGCCCTTCCTATTGGATGAGATGTGATATCCAACTCCTTCCCATTCCAATCCTGAGACACTTCCGATAGCAGAGATGTGATATCTCAATGCTTATACCAAACCTGAGAACCTTCCTATGGCCTGAGATGTCATATACAACTCCTTCCCATTCCAATCCTGAGACCCTTCCTTTAGCATGAGATGTGATATCTCAATGCTTATACCAAATCTGAGACCCTTCCTATAGCATGATGTGATATCCAATTCCTTCCCATTCCAATCCTGAGACCCTTCCTATAGCATGAGATGTGATATCTCAATGCTTATACCAAACCTGAGAGCCTACCTATAGCATGAGATGTGATATCCAAGTCCATCCCATTCCAATCCTTAGACCCTTCCTACAGCATGCGATGTGATATCTCAATGATTCTAATACCAAACCAGAGACTCTTCCTATAACATTAGATGGGATATCCAACTCCTTCCCATTCCAATCCTGAGCCGCTTCCGATAGCAGAGATGTGATATCTCAATGCTTATACCAAACCTGAGACCCTTCCTATAACATGAGATGTGATATCCAACTCCTTCCCGTTCCAAACCTGAGACACTAACTATAGCATATGTGATATCCAACTCCTTCCTATTCCAAACATGAGACCCTTCCAATAGCAAGAAAGTAATATCCAACTCCTACCCATTCCAATCCTGAGACCCTTCCTATAGCAAGGGATGTGATATCCAAATCCTTCCCATTCCAATCCTGAGACCCTTCCTATAACATGAGATGTGATATCCAACTCCTTCCCATTCCAACCTGAGACACTTCCTATAGCATGAGAAGGGATATCCAACTCCTTCCCAATCCAATCCTGAGACCCTTCCGATAGCAGAGACGTGATATCTCAATGCTTCTACCAAACCTGAGACCCTTCCTTTAGCATGAGATGTGATATCCAAATCCTTCACATTCCAATCCTGAGACCCTTCCTATAGCATGAGATGTGATATCTCAATGCTTCTAATACCAAACCTGAGATCCTTCCTATAACATGAGATGTGATATCCAATTCCTTCCCATTCCAAACCTGAGACCCTTCCTATTGGATGAGATGTGATATCCAACTCCTTCCCATTCCAACCCTGAGACCCTTCCGATAGCATGAGATGTGATGTCTCAATGCTTCTAATACCAAACCTGAGATCCTTCCTTATAACATGAGATGTGATATCCAACTCCTTCCATTCCAATCCTGAGACCCGTCCTATAGCATGAGATGTGATATCTCAATGCTTATACCAAACCTGAGACACTTCCTATAGCATGAGATGTGATATCCAACTGCTTCCCATTCCAATCCTGAGACCCTTCCTATAGCATGAGATGTGATATCTCAATGCTTCTAATACCAAACCTGAGATCCTTCCTCTAACATGAAATGTGATATCCAATTCCTTCCCTTTCCAAACCTAAGAGCCTATCTATAGCATGAGATGTGATATCCAAGTCCTTCACATTCCAACCCTTAGACCCTTCCTACAGCATGCAATATGATATCTCAATGATTCTAATAACAAATCTGAGACCCGTCCTATAACATGAGATGGGATATCCAACTCCTTCCCATTCCAATCCTGAGACACTTCCGATAGCAGAGATGTGATATCTCAATGCTTATACCAAACCTGAGACCCTTCCTATAACATGAGATGTGATATCCAAATCCTTCCCGTTCCAAACCTGAGACCCTTCCTTTAGCATGAGATGTGATATCCAGCTCCTTCCCATTCCAATCCTGAGACACTTCCTATAGCATGAGATATGATATCTCAATACTTCTAATACCAAACGTGAGATCCTTCCGATAACATGAGATGTGATATCCAAATCCTTCCCCTTCCAAACCTGAGACCCTCCCTTTAGCATGAGATGTGATATCCAACTCCTTCCTATTCCAATCCTGAGACTCTTCTGATAGCATGAGATGTGATATCTCAATGCTTCTAATACCAAACCTGAGATCCTTCCGATAGCATGAGATGTGATATCTCAATGCTTCTAATACCAAACCTGAGATCCTTCCTATAACATGAGATGTGATATCCAAATCCTTCCCCTTCCAAACCTGAGACCCTCCCTTTAGCATGAGATGTGATATCCAACTCCTTCCCATTCCAATCCTGAGACCCTTCCGATATCATGAGATGTGATATCTCAATGCTTCTAATATCAAAACTGAGACCCTCCCTATAGCATGATATGTGATATCTAAGTCCTTCCCATTCCAATCCTGAGACCCTCCCTATAGCATGAGATGTGATATCCAACTCCTTCCCATTCCAATCCTGAGACCCTTCCTATAGCATGAGATATGATATCTCAATACTTCTAATACCAAACGTGAGATCCTTCCGATAACATGAGATGTGATATCCAAATCCTTCCCCTTCCAAACCTGAGACCCTCCCTTTAGCATGAGATGTGATATCCAACTCCTTCCTATTCCAATCCTGAGACTCTTCTGATAGCATGAGATGTGATATCTCAATGCTTCTAATACCAAACCTGAGATCCTTCCGATAGCATGAGATGTGATATCTCAATGCTTCTAATACCAAACCTGAGATCCTTCCTATAACATGAGATGTGATATCCAAATCCTTCCCCTTCCAAACCTGAGATCCTCCCTTTAGCATGAGATGTGATATCCAACTCCTTCCCATTCCAATCCTGAGACCCTTCCGATATCATGAGATGTGATATCTCAAAGCTTCTAATATCAAACTTGAGACCCTCCCTATAGCGTGAGATGTGATATCCAAGTCCTTCCCATTCCAATCCTGAGACCCTTCCTATAGCATGAGATGTGATATCTCAATGCTTCTAATACCAAACCTGAGACCCTTCCTATAACATGAGATGGGAATATCCAACTCCTTCCCATTCCAATCCTGAGACCCTTCCGATAGCAGAGATGTGATATCTCAATGCTTATACCAAACCTGAGATCCTTCCTATAACATGAGATGTCCTGAGACACTTCCTATAGCATGAGATGTGATATCTCACTGCTTATACCAAACCTGAGACCCTTCCCATAGCATGAGATGTGATATCCAAGTCCTTCCCATTCCAATCCTGAGACACTTCCTATAGCATGAGATGTGATATCTCAATGCTTCTAATACCAAACCTGAGACTCTTCCTATAACATGAGATGGGGAATCCAACTCCTTCCCATTCCAATCCTGAGACCCTTTTGATAGCAGAGATGTGATATCTCAATGTTTATACCAAACCTGAGACCCTTCCTACGGCATGAGTTGTCATATTCAACTCCTTCCCATTCCAATCCTGAGACCCTTCCTATAGCATGAGATGTGATATCCAACTCCTTCCCATTCCAATCCTGAGACCCTTCCTATAGCATGAGATGTGATGTCTCAATGCTTCTTATACCAAACCTGATATCCTTCCTATAACATGAGATGTGATATCCAACTCCTTCCATTCCAATCCTGAGACCCTTCCTATAGCATGAGATTTGATATCTCAATGGTTCTACCAAACCTGAGACCCTTCCTATAGCATGAGATGTGATATCCAACTCCTTCCCATTCCAATCCTGAGACCCTTCCTATAGCCTGAGATGTGATATCTCAATGCCCCTAATACCAAACCTGAGATCCTTCCTCTAACATGAAATGTGATATCCAACTCCTTCACTTTCCAAACCTGAGAGCCTATCTATAGCATGAGATGTGAGATCTAAGTCCTTCCCATTCCAATCCTTAGACCCTTCCTACATCATGCAATATGATATCTCAATGATTCTAATAAAAAACCTGAGACCCGTCCTATAACATGAGATGGGATATTCAACTCCTTCCCATTCCAATCCTGAGACACTTCCGATAGCAGAGATGTGATATCTCAATGTTTATACCAAACCTGAGACCCTTCCTATAACATGAGATGTGATATCCAACTCCTTCCCGTTCCAAACCTGAGACCCTTCCTTTAGCATGAGATGTTATATCCAGCTCCTTCCCATTCCAATCCTGAGACACTTCCGATAGCATGAGATGTGATATCTCAATGCTTCTAATATCAAAACCGAGACCCTCCCTATAGCATGATATGTGATATCTAAGTCCTTCCCATTCCAATCCTGAGAGCCTTCCTATAGCATGAGATGTGATACCTCAATGCTTCTACCAAACCTGAGACCCTTCCTTTAGCATGAGATGTGATATCCAACTCCTTCCCATTCCAATCCTGAGACCCTTCCTATAGCATGAGATGTGATATCTCAATACTTCTAATACCAAACCTGAGATCCTTCCGATAACATGAGATGTGATATCTCAATACTTCTAATACCAAACCTGAGATCCATCCTATAACATGAGATGTGATATCCAAATCCTTCCCCTTCCAAACCTGAGACCCTCCCTTTAGCATGAGATGTGATATCCAACTCCTTCCCATTCCAATCCTGAGACCCTTCTGATAGCATAAGATATATCTCAATGCTTCTATACCAAACCTGAGATCCTTCCGATAGCATGAGATGTGATATCTCAATACTTCTAATACCAAACCTGAGATCCTTCCTATAACATGAGATGTGATATCCAAATCCTTATCTTCCAAACCTGAGACCCTTCCTTTACCATGAGATGTGATATCCAACTCCTTCCCATTCCAATCCTGAGACTCTTCTGATAGCATAAGATATGATATCTCAATGCTTCTATACCAAACCTGAGATCCTTCTGATAGCATGAGATGTGATATCTCAATACTTCTAATACCAAACCTGAGATCCTACCTCTAACATGAAATGTGATATCCAACTCTTTCCCCTTGCAAACCTGAGAGCCTTCCTATAGCATGAGATGTGATATCCAAGTCCTTCCCATTCCAATCCTGAGACCCGTCCTATAACATGAGATGTGATATCCAACTCCTTCCCATTCCAACCTGAGACCCTTCCTATAGCATGAGATGGGATATCCAACTCCTTCCAAATCCAATCCTGATAACCTTCCGATAGCATGAGATGTGATATCCCAATGCTTCTACCAAACCTGAGACCCATACTATGGCATGAGATGTGATATCAAACTCCTTCCCATTCTAATCCTGAGACCCTTCCTATAGCTTGAGATGGGATATCCAACTCCTTCCCATTCCAATTCTGAGACCCTTCCTATACCATGAGACTTGATATCTCAATGCTTCTAATACCAAACCTGAGACCCGTCCTATAACATGAGTTGTGATATCCAAATCCTTCCCCTTCCAAACCTTAGACCCTTCCTTTATCATGAGATGTGATATCCAACTCCTTCCCATTCCAATCTTGAGACCCTTCCAATATCATGAAATGTGATATCTCAATGCTTCTAATATCAAACTTGAGACCCTCCTTATAGCATGAGATGTGATATCCAAGTCCTTCCCATTCCAATCCTGAGACCCTTCCTAAAGCATGAGATGTGATATCTCAATGCTTCTAATACCAAACCTGAGATCCTTCCTATAACATGAGATGGGAATATCCAATGTGATATCCAACTCCTTCCCATTCCAATCCTGAGACCCTTCCTATAGCATGAGATGTGATATCCAACTCCTTCCCATTCCAATCCTGAGACCCTTCCTATAGCCTGAGATGTGATATCTCAATGTTTATACCAAACCTGAGACCCTTCCTATAACATGAGATGTGATATCCAACTCCTTCCCGTTCCAAACCTGAGACCCTTCCTTTAGCATGAGATGTGATATCCAGCTCCTTCCCATTCCAATCCTGAGACACTTCCGATAGCATGAGATGTGATATCTCAATGCTTCTAATATCTAAACTGAGACCCTCCCTATAGCATGATATGTGATATCTAAGTCCTTCCCATTCCAATCCTGAGACCCTTCCTATAGCATGAGATGTGATATCTCAATGCTTAGCCTTGATTCCTGTAGTAAATTGATTTCCTTTGCAGGCCGACTCCTGTCACGAATGCCTTGTCTGCATGCATTCTCTCCTGGCCATTCTCTCACCGTGGCTATTTGCCTACCCCCTTCCTCTCTCAGTGGATGGACTTCTCCGTCCTAGCCTCCTACCACTCAACTCCGCCTACTTGGAGAATTCAACATGAACCTGTATGCTTCCTGACCTGGACTTTTACGAGATCTGCAACACTTCATGTCGCTGGCCCTACACACTGCAGGGAATACTCAGGATTTTCTGATCTCAGACCTCCCCCTCTGTAACCCTCTCAACAATCCTCTCCCGTGGTGATCAAGTTCTCATCTTCAAAGAAGGCTAACTGCCAGCTGTTCCTCCTCAGAGGAGTTCTCCCTTTCTGTCCCTGCTCCCTGCACCGTTTCGCGTTGCAAACACTCGCTTCCCTGCTCTCTTGTTTAGACGCTTTTCCTTCTCAGAGGCCTTCTTGCTTTCTGCCCTTTTCGCGTTGCAAGTACTCGCTTCCCAGCTCTCTGGTTTAGACGCGTGTTCCCTGCCTTCTCTCCTCTTCCCGCTGCCTTCAAATCAAAAAATGAGCTCCAAAAGATACACAGTGCTCAGAATGCTCTATAACACCCATTATTCAACATATAGCCGTAACCCGCTAGACGTATTGATACGTGCTGTAAACTAGCAAAAACAGCTAGAAAATGTACTTTCCTCGCGTTTTTGTAAATGCTAATTCTGATGGGTTCCCATGTATACTGTCCGTGCGTTTGTTGTCGAATGCTGAAGTTTTTAACCACTGTTCTCCCATACAAGGGGGGGGGGGGTCAACGTCTACTGCTGTTCATAGGCTGAATGTATACGGCTGAAATCTTCAAGGCATTATCAGCTTTCCTGACTGTTTTGGAACGTGTATTTGCCATCTGTTAATGCAGTCGCCCTGTGTTCATAGTCCCTTCTACTTTACAGGCTGCACTCCCCTGGTGATCACATTCTCCTCTCCAGAGCAGGCTGACTACCAGCTGCTCCTCCTCATAGGCGTTCATCCTTTCTGTCCCTGCTCCCTGCACCGTTTCGCGTTGCATGTACTCGCTTCCCAGCTCTCTGGTTTAGATGCGTGTTCCCTGCCTTCTCTCCTCTTCCTACAGCCTTCCAATGAGCTCCACAAGATACAGTGTTCAGAATGCTTTATAACACCCATTATTCAACATATAGCTGTAACCCGCTAGACGTATTGAAACGTGCTAAAAACGAGCAGAAACAGCTAGAACATGTACTTTCCTCGCGTTTTGGTAAATGCGAATTCTGGTGGATTCCCATTTTGTACTCTGTTCGTGCGTTTGTTCAGTCGAATCCTGGTCTTTTGAACCACTCTTCTCCCATACAAGGGAGGATCAAAATGTGTTGTTCACAGGCTGAATTTATACTGCTGAAATGCTCGCTTCCCTGCTCTCTGGTTTAGACGTGTGTTTGGAATGGGAAGGAGTTGGATATCACATCTCATGATAAAGGAAGGGTCTAAGGTTTGGAAGGGGAAGGATTTGGATATCACATCTCATGTTATAGGACGGGTCTCAGGTTTGGTATTAGAAGCATTGAGATATCAAGTCTCATGGTATAGGAAGGTCTCAGAATTGGAATGGGAAGGAGTTGGATATCACATTTCAAGCTATAGGAAGGGTCTCAGGATTAGAATGGGAAGGAGTTTGATATCACATCTCATGCCATAATATGGGTCTCAGGTTTGGTAGAAGCATTGGGTTATCACATCTCATGCTATCGGAAGGGTATCGGGATTGGATTTGGAAGGAGTTGGATATCCCATCTCATGCTATAGGAAGGGTCTCAGGTTGGAATGGGAAGGAGTTGGATATCACATCTCATGTTATAGGAAGGGTCTCAGGATTGGAATGGGAAGGACTTGGATATCACATCTCATGCTATAGGAAGGCTCTCAGGTTTGCAAGGGGAAAGAGTTGGATATCACATTTCATGTTAGAGGTAGGATCTCAGGTTTGGTATTAGAAGCATTGAGATATCACATCTCATGCTATCAGAAGGATCTCAGGTTTGGTATAGAAGCATTGAGATATCATATCTTATGCTATCAGAAGAGTCTCAGGATTGGAATGGGAAGGAGTTGGATATCACATCTCATGGTAAAGGGAGGGTCTCAGGTTTGGAAGATAAGGATTTGGATATCACATCTCATGTTATAGGAAGGATCTCAGGTTTGGTATTAGAAGTATTGAGATATCACATCTCATGCTATCGGAAGGATCTCAGGTTTGGTATAGAAGCATTGAGATATCATATCTTATGCTATCAGAAGGGTCTCAGGATTGGAATGGGAAGGAGTTGGATATCACATCTCATGCTATAGGGAGGGTCTCAAGTTTGATAGAAGCATTGAGATATCACATTTCATGATATCGGAAGGGTCTCAAGATTGGAATGGGAAGGAGTTGGATATCACATCTCATGATAAAGGAAGGGTCTAAGGTTTGGAAGGGGAAGGATTTGGATATCACATCTCATGTTATAGGACGGGTCTCAGGTTTGGTATTAGAAGCATTGAGATATCAAGTCTCATGGTATAGGAAGGGTCTCAGAATTGGAATGGGAAGGAGTTGGATATCACATTTCAAGCTATAGGAAGGGTCTCAGGATTAGAATGGGAAGGAGTTTGATATCACATCTCATGCCATAATATGGGTCTCAGGTTTGGTAGAAGCATTGGGTTATCACATCTCATGCTATCGGAAGGGTATCGGGATTGGATTTGGAAGGAGTTAGATATCCCATCTCATGCTATAGGAAGGGTCTCAGGTTGGAATGGGAAGGAGTTGGATATCACATCTCATGTTATAGGAAGGGTCTCAGGATTGGAATGGGAAGGACTTGGATATCACATCTCATGCTATAGGAAGGCTCTCAGGTTTGCAAGGGGAAAGAGTTGGATATCACATTTCATGTTAGAGGTAGGATCTCAGGTTTGGTATTAGAAGTATTGAGATATCACATCTCATGCTATCAGAAGGATCTCAGGTTTGGTATAGAAGCATTGAGATATCATATCTTATGCTATCAGAAGAGTCTCAGGATTGGAATGGGAAGGAGTTGGATATCACATCTCATGGTAAAGGGAGGGTCTCAGGTTTGGAAGATAAGGATTTGGATATCACATCTCATGTTATAGGAAGGATCTCAGGTTTGGTATTAGAAGTATTGAGATATCACATCTCATGCTATCGGAAGGATCCCAGGTTTGGTATAGAAGCATTGAGATATCATATCTTATGCTATCAGAAGGGTCTCAGGATTGGAATGGGAAGGAGTTGGATATCACATCTCATGCTAATGGGAGGGTCTCAGGTTTGGAAGGGGAAGGATTTGGATATCACATCTCATGTTATAGGATGGATCTCAGGTTTGGTATTAGAAGTATTGAGATATCACATCTCATGTTATCGGAAGGATCTCAGGTTTGGTATTAGAAGTATTTAGATATCACATCTCATGCTATAGGAAGGGTCTCAGGATTGGAATGTGAATGATTTGGATATCACATCTCATGCTAAAGGAAGGGTCTCAGGTTTGGTAGAAGCATTGAGATATCACGTCGCTGCTATCGGAAGGGTCTCAGGATTGGAATGGGAAGGAGCTGGATATCACATCTCATGCTAAAGGAAGGGTCTCAGGTTTGGAACGGGAAGGAGTTGGATATCACATCTCATGTTATAGGAAGGGTCTCAGGTTTGGTATAAACATTGAGATATCACATCTCAGGCTATAGGAAGGGTCTCAGGATTGGAATGGGAAGGAGTTGGATATCACATCTCATGCTATAGGAAGGGTCTCAGGATTGGAATGGGAAGGAGTTGGATATCACATTGGATATTCCCATCTCATGTTATAGGAAGGATCTCAGGTTTGGTATTAGAAGCATTGAGATATCACATCTCATGCTATAGGAAGGGTCTCAGGATTGGAATGGGAAGGACTTGGATATCACATCTCATGCTATAAGGAGGGTCTCAAGTTTGATATTAGAAGCATTGAGATATCACATTTCATGATATCGGAAGGGTCTCAAGATTGGAATGGGAAGGAGTTGGATATCACATCTCATGATAAAGGAAGGGTCTAAGGTTTGGAAGGGGAAGGATTTGGATATCACATCTCATGTTATAGGACGGGTCTCAGGTTTGGTATTAGAAGCATTGAGATATCAAGTCTCATGGTATAGGAAGGGTCTCAGAATTGGAATGGGAAGGAGTTGGATATCACATCTCAAGCTATAGGAAGGGTCTCAGGATTAGAATGGGAAGGAGTTTGATATCACATCTCATGCCATAGTATGGGTCTCAGGTTTGGTAGAAGCATTGGGATATCACATCTCATGCTATCGGAAGGTTATCAGGATTGGATTTGGAAGGAGTTGGATATCCCATCTCATGCTATAGGAAGGGTCTCAGGTTGGAATGGGAAGGAGTTGGATATCACATCTCATGTTATAGGACGGGTCTCAGGATTGGAATGGGAAGGACTTGGATATCACATCTCATGCTATAGGAAGGCTCTCAGGTTTGCAAGGGGAAAGAGTTGGATATCACATTTCATGTTAGAGGTAGGATCTCAGGTTTGGTATTAGAAGTATTGAGATATCACATCTCATGCTATCAGAAGGATCTCAGGTTTGGTATAGAAGCATTGAGATATCATATCTTATGCTATCAGAAGAGTCTCAGGATTGGAATGGGAAGGAGTTGGATATCACATCTCATGGTAAATGAAGGGTCTCAGGTTTGGAAGATAAGGATTTGGATATCACATCTCATGTTATAGGAAGGATCTCAGGTTTGGTATTAGAAGTATTGAGATATCACATCTCATGCTATCGGAAGGATCTCAGGTTTGGTATAGAAGCATTGAGATATATCTTATGCTATCAGAAGGGTCTCAGGATTGGAATGGGAAGGGGTTGGATATCACATCTCATGCTAAAGGGAGGGTCTCAGGTTTGGAAGGGGAAGGATTTGGATATCACATCTCATGTTATAGGATGGATCTCAGGTTTGGTATTAGAAGTATTGAGATATCACATCTCATGTTATCGGAAGGATCTCAGGTTTGGTATTAGAAGTATTGAGATATCACATCTCATGCTATAGGAAGGGTCTCAGGATTGGAATGGGAAGGTTTTGGATATCACATCTCATGCTAAAGGAAGGGTCTCAGGTTTGGTAGAAGCATTGAGGTATCACATCTCATGCTATAGGAAGGCTCTCAGGATTGGAATGGGAAGGACTTAGATATCACATATCATGCTATAGGGAGGGTCTCGGTTTTGATATTAGAAGCATTGAGATATCACATCTCATGCTATCGGAAGTGTCTCAGGATTGGAATGGGAAGGAGCTGGATATAACATCTCATGCTAAAGGAAGGGTCTCAGGTTTGGAACGGGAAGGAGTTGGATATCACATCTCATGTTATAGGAAGGGTCTCAGGTTTGGTATAAACATTGAGATATCACATCTCTGCTATCGGAAGTGTCTCAGATTGGAATGGGAAGGAGTTGAATATCCCATCTCATGTTATAGGATGGGTCTCAGGTTTTTTATTAGAATCATTGAGATATCATATTGCATGATGTAGGAAGGGTCTAAGGATTGGAATGGGAAGGACTTAGATCTCACATCTCATGCTATAGATAGGCTCTCAGGTTTGGAAAGTGAAGGAGTTGGATATCACATTTCATGTTAGAGGAAGGATCTCAGGTTTGGTATTAGGGGCATTGAGATATCACATCTCAGGCTATAGGAAGGGTCTCAGGATTGGAATGGGAAGGAGTTGGATATCACATCTCATGCTATAGGAAGGGTCTCAGGTTTGGTAGAACCATTGAGATATCACATCTCATGCTATAGGAAGGGTCTCAGGATTGGAATGGAAGGAGTTGGATATCACATCTCATGTTATAGGAAGGATATCAGGTTTGGTATTAGAAGCATTGAGACATCACATCTCATGCTATAGGAAGGGTCTCAGGATTGGAATGGGAAGGAGTTGGATATCACATCTCATGCTATAGGAAGGGTCTCAGGATTGGAATGGGAAGGAGTTGAATATGACAACTCATGCCGTAGGAAGGGTCTCAGGTTTGGTATAAACATTGAGATATCACATCTCTGCTATCAAAAGGGTCTCAGGATTGGAATGGGAAGGAGTTGGATTCCCCATCTCATGTTATAGGAAGAGTCTCAGGTTTGGTATTAGAAGCATTGAGATATCACATCTCATGCTATAGGAAGTGTCTCAGGATTGGAATGGGAAGGACTTGGATATCACATCTCATGCTATGGGAAGGGTCTCAGGTTTGGTATAAGCAGTGAGATATCACATCTCATGCTATAGGAAGTGTCTCAGGACATCTCATGTTATAGGAAGGATCTCAGGTTTGGTATAAGCATTGAGATATCACATCTCTGCTATCGGAAGGGTCTCAGGATTGGAATGGGAAGGAGTTGGATATTCCCATCTCATGTTATAGGAAGGGTCTCAGGTTTGGTATTAGAAGCATTGAGATATCACATCTCATGCTATAGGAAGGGTCTCAGGATTGGAATGGGAAGGACTTGGATATCACATCTCACGCTATAGGGAGGGTCTCAAGTTTGATATTAGAAGCTTTGAGATATCACATCTCATGATATCGGAAGGGTCTCAGGATTGGAATGGGAAGGAGTTGGATATCACATCTCATGCTAAAGGGAGGGTCTCAGGTTTGGAAGGGGAAGGATTTGGATATCACATCTCATGTTATCGGAAGGATCTCACGTTTGGTATTAGAAGTATTGAGATATCATATCTCATGCTATAGGAAGGGTCTCAGGATTGGAATGGGAAGGAGTTGGATATCACATCTCATGCTATAGGGAGGGTATCAGGATTGGAATGGGAAGGACTTAGATATCACATATCATGCTATAGGGAGGGTCTCAGTTTTGATATTAGAAGCATTGAGATATCACATCTCATGCTATCGGAAGTGTCTCAGGATTGGAATGGGAAGGAGCTGGATATCACATCTCATGCTAAAGGAAGGGTCTCAGGTTTGGAACGGGAAGGATTTGGATATCACATCTCATGTTATAGGAAGGGTCTCAGGTTTGGTATAAGCATTGAGATATCACATCTCTGCTATCGGAAGTGTCTCAGGATTGGAATGGGAAGGAGTTGGATATCCCATCTCATGTTATAGGACGGGTCTCAGGTTTGTTATTAGAATCATTGAGATATCATATTGCATGCTGTAGGAAGGGTCTAAGGGTTGGAATGTGAAGGACTTGGATATCACATCTCATGCTATAGATAGGCTCTTAGGTTTGGAAAGGGAAGGAATTGGATATCACATTTCATGTTAGAGGAAGGATCTCAGGTTTGGTATTAGAAGCATTGAGATATCACATCTCATGCTATAGGAAGGGTCTCAGGATTGGAATGGGAAGCAGTTGGATATCACATCTCATGCTATAGGAAGGGTCTCAGGTTTGGTATAAGCATTGAGATATCACATCTCATGCTATAGGACGGGTCTCAGGATTGGAATGGAAGGAGTTGGATATCACATCTCATGTTATAAGGAAGGATCTCAGGTTTGGTATTAGAAGCATTGAGACATCACATCTCATGCTATAGGAAGGGTCTCAGGGTTGGAATGGGAAGGAGTTGGATATCACATCTCATCCAATAGGAAGGGTCTCAGGTTTGGAATGGGAAGGAATTGGATATCACATCTCATGTTATAGGAAGGATCTCAGGTTTGGTATTAGAAGCATTGAGATATCACATCTCATGCTATAGGAAGGGTCTCAGGATTGGAATGTGAAGGATTTGGATATCACATCTCATGCTAAAGGAAGGGTCTCAGGTTTGGTAGAAGCATTGAGATATCACGTCTCTGCTATCGGAAGGGTCTCAGGATTGGATT
Organism: Ambystoma mexicanum; assembly: GCF_040938575.1. Lineage (NCBI taxonomy): Eukaryota > Metazoa > Chordata > Amphibia > Caudata > Ambystomatidae > Ambystoma > Ambystoma mexicanum. Next base: position 2,211,357 of record NW_027182510.1, on the reverse strand, counting down.
GGGAAGGAGTTGGATATCCCTTCTCATGCTATAGGAAGAGTCTCAGGATTTGAATGGCAAGGAGTTGGATATCACATCTCATGCCATAGGAAGGGTCTCAGGTTTGTTATAAGCATTGAGATATCACATCTCTGCTATCGGAAGGGTCTCAGGATTGGATTGGGAAGGAGTTGGATATCCCTTCTCATGCTATAGGAAGTGTCTCAGGTTGGAATGGGAAGGAGTTGGATATCACATCTCACGTTATAGGAAGGGTCTCAGGATTGGAATGGGAAGGATTTGGATATCACATCCCTTGCTATAGGAAGGGTCTCAGGATTGGAATGGGTAGGAGTTGGATATTACTTTCTTGCTATTGGAAGGGTCTCATGTTTGGAATGGGAAGGAGTTGGATATCACATATGCTATAGTTAGTGTCTCAGGTTTGGAACGGGAAGGAGTTGGATATCACATCTCATGTTATAGGAAGGGTCTCAGGTTTGGTATAAGCATTGAGATATCACATCTCTGCTATCGGAAGCGGCTCAGGATTGGAATGGGAAGGAGTTGGATATCCCATCTAATGTTATAGGAAGAGTCTCTGGTTTGGTATTAGAATCATTGAGATATCACATCGCATGCTGTAGGAAGGGTCTAAGGATTGGAATGGGATGGACTTGGATATCACATCTCATGCTATAGGTAGGCTCTCAGGTTTGGTATAAGCATTGAGATATCACATCTCATGCTATAGGAAGGGTCTCAGGATTGGAATGGGAAGGAATTGGATATCACATCATGCTATAGGAAGGGTCTCAGATTTGGTATAAGCATTGAGATATCACATCTCATGCTAAAGGAAGGGTCTCAGGATTGGAATGGGAAGGAGTTGTATATGACATCTCAGGCCATAGGAAGGTTCTCAGGTTTGGTATAAGCATTGAGATATCACATCTCTGCTATCGGAAGTGTCTCAGGATTGGAATGGGAAGGAGTTGGATATCCCATCTCATGTTATAGGACGGGTCTCAGGTTTGTTATTAGAATCATTGAGATATCATATTGCATGCTGTTGGAAGGGTCTAAGGGTTGGAATGGGAAGGACTTGGATATCACATCTCATGCTATAGATAGGCTCTTAGGTTTGGAAAGGGAAGGAGTTGGATATCACATTTCATGTTAGAGGAAGGATCTCAGGTTTGGTATTAGAAGCATTGAGATATCACATCTCATGCTATAGGAAGGGTCTCAGGATTGGAATGGGAAGCAATTGGATATCACATCTCATGCTATAGGAAGGGTCTCAGGTTTGGTATAAGCATTGAGATATCACATCTCATGCTATAGGACGGGTCTCAGGATTGGAATGGAAGGAGTTGGATATCACATCTCATGTTATAGGAAGGATCTCAGGTTTGGTATTAGAAGCATTGAGACATCACATCTCATGCTATAGGAAGGGTCTGAGGGTTGGAATGGGAAGGAGTTGGATATCACATCTCATCCAATAGGAAGGGCCTCAGGTTTGGAATGGGAAGGAATTGGATATCACATCTCATGTTATAGGAAGGATCTCAGGTTTGGTATTAGAAGCATTGAGATATCACATCTCATGCTATAGGAAGGGTCTCAGGATTGGAATGTGAAGGATTTGGATATCACATCTCATGCTAAAGGAAGGGTCTCAGGTTTGGTAGAAGCATTGAGATATCACGCCTCTTCTATCGGAAGGGTCTCAGGATTGGATTGGGAAGGAGTTGGATATCACATCTCATGCCATAGGAAGGGTCTCAGGTTTGGTATAAGCATTGAGATATCACATCTCTGCTATCGGAAGGGTCTCAGGTTTGGATTGGGAAGGAGTTGGATATCCCTTCTCATGCTATAGGAAGTGTCTCAGGTTGGAATGGGAAGGAGTTGGATATCACATCTCATTCATGTTATAGGAAGGGTCTCAGGATTGGAATGGGAAGGATTTGGATATCACATCTCTTGCTATAGGAAGGGTCTCAGGATTGGAATGGGTAGGAGTTGGATATTACTTTCTTGCTATAGGAGGGGTCTCATGTTTGGAATGGGAAGGAGTTGGATATCACATATGCTATAGTTAGTGTCTCAGGTTTGCAACGGGAAGGAGTTGGATATCACATCTCATGTTATAGGAAGGGTCTCAGGTTTGGTATAAGCATTGAGATATCACATCTCTGCTATCGGAAGCGACTCAGGATTGGAATGGGAAGGAGTTGGATATCCCATCTCATGTTATAGGAAGAGTCTCTGGTTTGGTATTAGAATCATTGAGATATCACATCGCATGCTGTAGGAAGGGTCTAAGGATTGGAATGGGATGGACTTGGATATCACATCTCATGCTATAGGTAGGCTCTCAGGTGGTTTGGTATAAGCATTGAGATATCACATCTCATGCTATAGGAAGGGTCTCAGGATTGGAATGGGAAGGAATTGGATATCACATCTCATGCTATAGGAAGGGTCTCAGATTTGGTATAAGCATTGAGATATCACATCTCATGCTAAAGGAAGGGTCTCAGGATTGGAATGGGAAGGAGTTGTATATGACATCTCAGGCCATAGGAAGGTTCTCAGGTTTGGTATAAGCATTGAGATATCACATCTCTGCTATCGGAAGGGTCTCAGGATTGGAATGGGAAGGAGTTGGATATCCCATCTCATGTTATAGGAAGGGTCTCAGGTTTGGTATTAGAAGCATAGAGATATCACATCTCATGCTATAGGAAGGGTCTCAGGATTTGAATGGCAAGGAGTTGGATATCACATCTCATGCCATAGGAAGGGTCTCAGGTTTGGTATAAGCATTGAGATATCACATCTCTGCTATCGGAAGGGTCTCAGGATTGGATTGGGAAGGAGTTGGATATCCCTTCTCATGCTATAGGAAGTGTCTCAGGTTGGAATGGGAAGGAGTTGGATATCACATCTCATGTTATAGGAAGGGTCTCAGGATTGGAATGGGAAGGATTTGGATATCACATCTCTTGCTATAGGAAGGGTCTCAGGATTGGAATGGGTAGGAGTTGGATATTACTTTCTTGCTATAGGAAGGGTCTCATGTTTGGAATGGGAAGGAGTTGGATATCACATATGCTATAGTTAGTGTCTCAGGTTTGGAATGGGATGGACTTGGATATCACATCTCATGCTATAGGAAGGGTCTCAGATTTGGTATAAGCATTGAGATATCACATCTCATGCTAAAGGAAGGGTCTCAGGATTGGAATGGGAAGGAGTTGTATATGACATCTCAGGCCATAGGAAGGTTCTCAGGTTTGGTATAAGCATTGAGATATCACATCTCTGCTATCGGAAGGGTCTCAGGATTGGAATGGGAAGGAGTTGGATATCCCATCTCATGTTATAGGAAGGGTCTCAGGTTTGGTATTAGAAGCATTGAGATATCACATCTCATGCTATAGGAAGGGTCTCAGGATTGGAATGTGAAGGATTTGGATATTACATCTCATGCTAAAGGAAGGGTCTCAGGTTTGGTAGAAGCATTGAGATATCACGTCTCTGCTATCGGAAGGGTCTCAGGATTGGATTGGGAAGGAGTTGGATATCCCTTCTCATGCTATAGGAAGGGTCTCAGGATTTGAATGGCAAGGAGTTGGATATCACATCTCATGCCATAGGAAGGGTCTCAGGTTTGGTATAAGCATTGAGATATCACATCTCTGCTATTGGAAGGGTCTTAGGATTGGATTGGGAAGGAGTTGGATATCCCTTCTCATGCTATAGGAAGTGTCTCAGGTTGGAATGGGAAGGAGTTGGATATCACATCTCATGTTATAGGAAGGGTCTCAGGATTGGAATGGGAAGGATTTGGATATCACATCTCTTGCTATAGGAAGGGTCTCAGGATTGGAATGGGTAGGAGTTGGATATTACTTTCTTGCTATAGGAAGGGTCTCATGTTTGGAATGGGAAGGATTTGGATACCACATATGCTATAGTTAGTGTCTCAGGTTTGGAACGGGAAGGAGTTGGATATCACATCTCATGTTATAGGAAGGGTCTCAGGTTTGGTATAAGCATTGAGATATCACATCTCTGCTATCGGAAGCGGCTCAGGATTGGAATGGGAAGGAGTTGGATATCCCATCTCATGTTATAGTAAGAGTCTCTGGTTTGGTATTAGAATCATTGAGATATCACATCGCATGCTGTAGGAAGGGTCTAAGGATTGGAATGGGATGGACTTGGATATCACATCTCATGCTATAGGAAGGGTCTCAGATTTGGTATAAGCATTGAGATATCACATTTCATGCTAAAGGAAGGGTCTCAGGATTGTATGCTCTCAGGTTTGGTATAAGCATTGAGATATCACATCTCATGCTATAGGAAGGGTCTCAGGATTGGAATGGGAAGGATTTGGATATCACATCTCATGCTATAGGAAGGGTCTCAGATTTGGTATAAGCATTGAGATATCACATCTCATGCTAAAGGAAGGGTCTCAGGATTGGAATGGGAAGGAGTTGTATATGACATCTCATGCCATAGGAAGGGTCTCAGGTTTGGTATAAGCATTGAGATATCACATCTCTGCTATCGGAAGGGTCTCAGGATTGGAATGGGAAGGAGTTGGATATCCCATCTCATGTTATAGGAAGGGTCTCAGGTTTGGTATTAGAAGTATAGAGATATCACATCTCATGCTATAGGAAGGGTCTCAGGATTGGAATGGGAAGGACTTGGATGTCACATCTCATGCTATAGGGAGGGTCTCAAGTTTGATATTAGAAGCATTGAGATAACAAATCTCATGATATCGGAAGGGTCTCAGGATTGGAATGGGAAGGAGTTGGATACCACATCTCATGATAAAGGAAGGGTCTAAGGTTTGGAAGGGGAAGGATTTGGATATCACATCTCATGTTATAGGACGGGTCTCAGGTTTGGTATTAGAAGCATTGAGATATCAAGTCTCATGGTATAAGAAGGGTCTCAGAATTGGAATGGGAAGGAGTTGGATATCACACCTCAAGCTATAGGAAGGGTCTCAGGATTGGAATGGGAAGGAGTTTGATATCACATCTCATGCCATAGTATGGGTCTCAGGTTTGGTACAAGCATTGGGACATCACATCTCATGCTATCGGAAGGGTATCAGTATTGGATTTGGAAGAAGTTGGATATCCCATCTCATGCTATAGGAAGGGTCTCAGGTTGGAATGGGAAGGAGTTGGATATCACATTTCATGTTATAGGAAGGGTCTCAGGATTGGAATGGGAAGGACTTGGATATCATATCTCATGCTATAGGACGGGTCTCAGGTTTGTTATTAGAATCATTGAGATATCATATTGCATGCTGTAGGAAGGGTCTAAGGTTTGGAAAGGGAAGGAGTTGGATATCACATTTCATGTTAGAGGAAGGATCTCAGGTTTGGTATTAGAAGCATTGAGATATCACATCTCATGCTATAGGAAGGGTCTCAGGATTGGAATGGGAAGTAGTTGGATATCACATCTCATGCTATAGGAAGGGTCTCAGGTTTGGTATAAGCATTGAGATATCACATCTCATGCTATAGGACGGGTCTCAGGATTGGAATGGAAGGAGTTGGATATCACATCTCATGTTATAGGAAGGATCTCAGGTTTGGTATTAGAAGCATTGAGACATCACATCTCATGCTATAGGAAGGGTCTCAGGGTTGGAATGGGAAGGAGTTGGATATCGCATTTCATCCAATAGGAAGGGTCTCAGGTTTGGAATGGGAAGGAATTGGATATCACATCTCATGTTATAGGAAGGATCTCAGGTTTGGTATTAGAAGCATTGAGATATCACATCTCATGCTATAGGAAGGGTCTCAGGATTGGAATGTGAAGGATTTGGATATCACATCTCATGCTAAAGGAAGGGTCTCAGGTTTGGTAGAAGCATTGAGATATCAGATCTCTGCTATCGGAAGGGTCTCAGGATTGGATTGGGAAGGAGTTGGATATCCCTTCTCATGCTATAGGAAGGGTCTCAGGATTTGAATGGGAAGGAGTTGGATATCACATCTCATGTTATTGGAAGGGTCTCAGGATTGGAATGGGAAGGATTTGGATATTACTTTCTTGCTATAGGAAGGGTCTCATGTTTGGAATGGGAAGGAGTTGGATATCACATATGCTATAGTTAGTGTCTCAGGTTTGGAACGGGAAGGAGTTGGATATCACATCTCATGTTATAGGAAGGGTCTCATGTTTGGTATAAGCATTGAGATATCACATCTCTGCTATCGGAAGCGGCTCAGGATTGGAATGGGAAGGAGTTGGATATCCCATCTCATGTTATAGTAAGAGTCTCTGGTTTGGTATTAGAATCATTGAGATATCACATCGCATGCTGTAGGAAGGGTCTAAGGATTGGAATGGGATGGACTTGGATATCACATCTCATGCTATAGGTAGGCTCTCAGGTTTGATATAAGCATTGAGATATCACATCTCATGCTATAGGAAGGGTCTCAGGATTGGAATGGGAAGGATTTGGATATCACATCTCATGCTATAGGAAGGGTCTCAGATTTGGTATAAGCATTGAGATATCACATCTCATGCTAAAGGAAGGGTCTCAGGATTGGAATGGGAAGGAGTTGTATATGACATCTCAGGCCATAGGAAGGGTCTCATGTTTGGTATAAGCATTGAGATATCACATCTCTGCTATCGGAAGGGTCTCAGGATTGGAATGGGAAGGAGTTGGATATCCCATCTCATGTTATAGGAAGGGTCTCAGGTTTGGTATTAGAAGCATAGCGATATCACATCTCATGCTATAGGAAGGGTCTCAGGATTGGAATGGGAAGGACTTGGATGTCACATCTCATGCTATAGGGAGGGTCTCAAGTTTGATATTAGAAGCATTGAGATAACAAATCTCATGATATCGGAAGGGTCTCAGGATTGGAATGGGAAGGAGTTGGATACCACATCTCATGATAAAGGAAGGGTCTAAGGTTTGGAAGGGGAAGGATTTGGATATCACATCTCATGCCATAGTATGGGTCTCAGGTTTGGTAGAAGCATTGGGATATCACATCTCATGCTATCGGAAGGGTATCAGTATTGGATTTGGAAGAAGTTGGATATCCCATCTCATGCTATAGGAAGGGTCTCAGGTTGGAATGGGAAGGAGTTGGATATCACATTTCATGTTATAGGAAGGGTCTCAGGATTGGAATGGGAAGGACTTGGATATCATATCTCATGATATAGGACAGGTCTCAGGTTTGTTATTAGAATCATTGAGATATCATATTGCATGCTGTAGGAAGGGTCTAAGGATTGGAACGGGAAGGACTTGGATATCACATCTCATGCTATAGATAGGCTCTTAGGTTTGGAAAGGGAAGGAGTTGGATATCACATTTCATGTTAGAGGAAGGATCTCAGGTTTGTATTAGAAGCATTGAGATATCACATCTCATGCTATAGGAAGGGTCTCAGGATTGGAATGGGAAGTAGTTGGATATCACATCTCATGCTATAGGAAGGGTCTCAGGTTTGGTATAAGCATTGAGATATCACATCTCATGCTATAGGACGGGTCTCAGGATTGGAATGGAAGGAGTTGGATATCACATCTCATGTTATAGGAAGGATCTCAGGTTTGGTATTAGAAGCATTGAGACATCACATCTCATGCTATAGGAAGGGTCTCAGGGTTGGAATGGGAAGGAGTTGGATATCACATCTCATCCAATAGGAAGGGTCTCAGGTTTGGAATGGGAAGGAATTGGATATCACATCTCATGTTATAGGAAGGATCTCAGGTTTGGTATTAGAAGCATTGAGATATCACATCTCATGCTATAGGAAGGGTCTCAGGATTGGAATGTGAAGGATTTGGATATCACATCTCATGCTAAAGGAAGGGTCTCAGGATTGGTAGAAGCATTGAGATATCACGTCTCTGCTATCGGAGGGGTCTCAGGATTGGATTGGGAAGGAGTTGGATATCCCTTCTCATGCTATAGGAAGGGTCTCAGGATTTGAATGGCAAGGAGTTGGATATCACATCTCATGCCATAGGAAGGGTCTCAGGTTTGGTATAAGCATTGAGATATCACATATCTGCTATCGGAAGGGTCTCAGGATTGGAATGGGAAGGAGTTGGATATTCCCATCTCATGTTATAGGAAGGGTCTCAGGTTTGGTATTAGAAGCATTGAGATATCACATCTCATGCTATAGGAAGGGTCTCAGGATTGGAATGGGAAGGACTTGGATATCACATCTCATGCTATAGGGAGGGTCTCAAGTTTGATATTAGAAGCTTTGAGATATCACATCTCATGATATCGGAAGGGTCTCAGGATTGGAATGGGAAGGAGTTGGATATCACATCTCATGATAAAGGAAGGGTCTAAGGTTTGGAAGGGGAAGGATTTGGATATCACATCTCATGTTATATTACGGGTCTCAGGTTTGGTATTAGAAGCATTGAGATATCAAGTCTCAGAGTATAGGAAGGGTCTCAGAATTGGAATGGGAAGGAGTTGGATATCACATCTCAAGCTATAGGAAGGGTCTCAGGATTGGAATGGGAAGGACTTGGATATCACATCTCATGCTATAGGAAGGCTCTCAGGTTTGGAAGGGGAAAGAGTTGGATATCACATTTCATGTTAGAGGTAGGATCTCAGGTTTGGTATTAGAGGCATTGAGATATCACATCTCATGCTATAGGAAGGGTCTCAGGATTGGAATGTGAAGGATTTGGATATCACATCTCATGCTAAAGGAAGGGTCTCAGGTTTGGTAGAAGCATTGAGATATCAGATCTCTGCTATCGGAAGGGTCTCAGGATTGGATTGGGAAGGAGTTGGATATCCCTTCTCATGCTATAGGAAGGGTCTCAGGATTTGAATGGGAAGGAGTTGGATATCACATCTCATGTTATAGGAAGGGTCTCAGGATTGGAATGGGAAGGATTTGGATATTACTTTCTTGCTATAGGAAGGGTCTCATGTTTGGAATGGGAAGGAGTTGGATATCACATATGCTATAGTTAGTGTCTCAGGTTTGGAACGAGAAGGAGTTGGATATCACATCTCATGTTATAGGAAGGGTCTCATGTTTGGTATAAGCATTGAGATATCACATCTCTGCTATCGGAAGCGGCTCAGGATTGGAATGGGAAGGAGTTGGATATCCCATCTCATGTTATAGTAAGAGTCTCTGGTTTGGTATTAGAATCATTGAGATATCACATCGCATGCTGTAGGAAGGGTCTAAGGATTGGAATGGGATGGACTTGGATATCACATCTCATGCTATAGGTAGGCTCTCAGGTTTGATATAAGCATTGAGATATCACATCTCATGCTATAGGAAGGGTCTCAGGATTGGAATGGGAAGGATTTGGATATCACATCTCATGCTATAGGAAGGGTCTCAGATTTGGTATAAGCATTGAGATATCACATCTCATGCTAAAGGAAGGGTCTCAGGATTGGAATGGGAAGGAGTTGTATATGACATCTCAGGCCATAGGAAGGGTCTCATGTTTGGTATAAGCATTGAGATATCACATCTCTGCTATCGGAAGGGTCTCAGGATTGGAATGGGAAGGAGTTGGATATCCCATCTCATGTTATAGGAAGGGTCTCAGGTTTGGTATTAGAAGCATAGAGATATCACATCTCATGCTATAGGAAGGGTCTCAGGATTGGAATGGGAAGGACTTGGATGTCACATCTCATGCTATAGGGAGGGTCTCAAGTTTGATATTAGAAGCATTGAGATAACAAATCTCATGATATCGGAAGGGTCTCAGGATTGGAATGGGAAGGAGTTGGATACCACATCTCATGATAAAGGAAGGGTCTAAGGTTTGGAAGGGGAAGGATTTGGATATCACATCTCATGTTATAGGACGGGTCTCAGGTTTGGTATTAGAAGCATTGAGATATCAAGTCTCATGGTATAAGAAGGGTCTCAGAATTGGAATGGGAAGGAGTTGGATATCACACCTCAAGCTATAGGAAGGGTCTCAGGATTGGAATGGGAAGGAGTTTGATATCACATCTCATGCCATAGTATGGGTCTCAGGTTTGGTAGAAGCATTGGGATATCACATCTCATGCTATCGGAAGGGTATCAGTATTGGATTTGGAAGAAGTTGGATATCCCATCTCATGCTATAGGAAGGGTCTCAGGTTGGAATGGGAAGGAGTTGGATATCACATTTCATGTTATAGGAAGGGTCTCAGGATTGGAATGGGAAGGACTTGGATATCATATCTCATGCTACAGGACAGGTCTCAGGTTTGTTATTAGAATCATTGAGATATCATATTGCATGCTGTAGGAAGGGTCTAAGGATTGGAACGGGAAGGACTTGGATATCACATCTCATGCTATAGATAGGCTCTTAGGTTTGGAAAGGGAAGGAGTTGGATATCACATTTCATGTTAGAGGAAGGATCTCAGGTTTGGTATTAGAAGCATTGAGATATCACATCTCATGCTATAGGAAGGGTCTCAGGATTGGAATGGGAAGTAGTTGGATATCACATCTCATGCTATAGGAAGGGTCTCAGGTTTGGTATAAGCATTGAGATATCACATCTCATGCTATAGGACGGGTCTCAGTATTGGAATGGAAGGAGTTGGATATCACATCTCATGTTATAGGAAGGATCTCAGGTTTGGTATTAGAAGCATTGAGACATCACATCTCATGCTATAGGAAGGGTCTCAGGGTTGGAATGGGAAGGAGTTGGATATCACATCTCATCCAATAGGAAGGGTCTCAGGTTTGGAATGGGAAGGAATTGGATATCACATCTCATGTTATAGGAAGGATCTCAGGTTTGGTATTAGAAGCATTGAGATATCACATCTCATGCTATAGGAAGGGTCTCAGGATTGGAATGTGAAGGATTTGGATATCACATCTCATGCTAAAGGAAGGGTCTCAGGATTGGTAGAAGCATTGAGATATCACGTCTCTGCTATCGGAGGGGTCTCAGGATTGGATTGGGAAGGAGTTGGATATCCCTTCTCATGCTATAGGAAGGGTCTCAGGATTTGAATGGCAAGGAGGTGGATATCACATCTCATGCCATAGGAAGGGTCTCAGGTTTGGTATAAGCATTGAGATATCACATCTCTGCTATCGGAAGGGTCTCAGGATTGGAATGGGAAGGAGTTGGATATTCCCATCTCATGATATCGGAAGGGTCTCAGGATTGGAATGGGAAGGAGTTGGATATCACATCTCATGATAAAGGAAGGGTCTAAGGTTTGGAAGGGGAAGGATTTGGATATCACATCTCATGTTATATTACGGGTCTCAGGTTTGGTATTAGAAGCATTGAGATATCAAGTCTCAGAGTATAGGAAGGGTCTCAGAATTGGAATGGGAAGGAGTTGGATATCACATCTCAAGCTATAGGAAGGGTCTCAGGATTGGAATGGGAAGGACTTGGATATCACATCTCATGCTATAGGAAGGCTCTCAGGTTTGGAAGGGGAAAGAGTTGGATATCACATTTCATGTTAGAGGTAGGATCTCAGGTTTGGTATTAGAGGCATTGAGATATCACATCTCATGCTATCAGAAGGGTCTCAGGAATGGAATGGGAAGGAGTTGGATATCACATCTCATGCTAAAGGGAGGGTCTCAGGTTTGGAAGGGGAAGGATTTGGATATCACATCTCATGTTATAGGAAGGATCTCAGGTTTGGTATTAGAACCATTGAGATATCACATCTCATGCTATCGGAAGGATCTCAGGTTTGGTATTAGAAGCATTGAGATATCACATCTCATGCTATCAGAAGGGTCTCAGGATTGGAATGGGAAGGAGTTGGATATCACATCTCATGCTAAAGGGAGGGTCTCAGGTTTGGAAGGGGAAGGATTTGGATATCACATCTCATGTTATCGGAAGGATCTCACGTTTGGTATTAGAAGTATTGAGATATCATATCTCATGCTATAGGAAGGGTCTCAGGATTGGAATGGGAAGGACTTAGATATCACATATCATGCTAGAGGGAGGGTCTCAGTTTTGATATTAGAAGCATTGAGATATCACATCTCATGCTATCGGAAGTGTCTCAGGATTGGAATGGGAAGGAGCTGGATATCACATCTCATGCTAAAGGAAGGTTCTCAGGTTTGGAACGGGAAGGATTTGGATATCACATCTCATGTTATAGGAAGGGTCTCAGGTTTGGTATAAGCATTGAGATATCACATCTCTGCTATCGGAAGTGTCTCAGGATTGGAATGGGAAGGAGTTGGATATCCCATCTCATGTTATAGGACGGGTCTCAGGTTTGTTATTAGAATCATTGAGATATCATATTGCATGCTGTAGGAAGGGTCTAAGGGTTGGAATGGGAAGGACTTGGATATCACATCTCATGCTATAGATAGGCTCTTAGGTTTCGAAAGGGAAGGAGTTGGATATCACATTTCATGTTAGAGGAAGGATCTCAGGTTTGGTATTAGAAGCATTGAGACATCACATCTCATGCTATAGGAAGGGTCTCAGGATTGGAATGGGAAGTAGTTGGATATCACATCTCATGCTATAGGAAGTGTCTCAGGTTTGGTATAAGCATTGAGATATCACATCTCATGCTATAGGACGGGTCTCAGGATTGGAATGGAAGGAGTTGGATATCACATCTCATGTTATAGGAAGGATCTCAGGTTTGGTATTAGAAGCATTGAGACATCACATCTCATGCTATAGGAAGGGTCTCAGGGTTGGAATGGGAAGGAGTTGGATATCACATCTCATCCAATAGGAAGGGTCTCAGGTTTGGAATGGGAAGGAATTGGATATCACATCTCATGTTATAGGAAGGATCTCAGGTTTGGTATTAGAAGCATTGAGATATCACATCTCATGCTATAGGAAGGGTCTCAGGATTGGAATGTGAAGGATTTGGATATCACATCTCATGCTAAAGGAAGGGTCTCAGGTTTGGTAGAAGCATTGAGATATCACGTCTCTGCTATCGGAAGGGTCTCAGGATTGGATTGGGAAGGAGTTGGATATCCCTTCTCATGCTATAGGAAGGGTCTCAGGATTTGAATGGCAAGGAGTTGGATATCACATCTCATGCCATAGGAAGGGTCTCAGGTTTGGTATAAGCATTGAGATATCACATCTCTGCTATTGGAAGGGTCTCAGGATTGGATTGGGAAGGAGTTGGATATCCCTTCTCATGCTATAGGAAGTGTCTCAGGTTGGAATGGGAAGGAGTTGGATATCACATCTCATGTTATAGGAAGGGTCTCAGGATTGGAATGGGAAGGATTTGGATATCACATCTCTTGCTATAGGAAGGGTCTCAGGATTGGAATGGGTAGGAGTTGGATATTACTTTCTTGCTATAGGAAGGGTCTCATGTTTGGAATGGGAATGAGTTGGATATCACATATGCTATAGTTAGTGTCTCAGGTTTGGAACGGGAAGGAGTTGGATATCACATCTCATGTTATAGGAAGGGTCTCAGGTTTGTTATAAGCATTGAGATATCACATCTCTGCTATCGGAAGCGGCTCAGGATTGGAATGGGAAGGAGTTGGATATCCCATCTCATGTTATAGTAAGAGTCTCTGGTTTGGTATTAGAATCATTGAGATATCACATTGCATGCTGTAGGAAGGGTCTAAGGATTGGAATGGGATGGACTTGGATATCACATCTCATGCTATAGGTAGGCTCTCAGGTTTGATATAAGCATTGAGATATCACATCTCATGCTATAGGAAGGGTCTCAGGATTGGAATGGGAAGGATTTGGATATCACATCTCATGCTATAGGAAGGGTCTCAGATTTGGTATAAGCATTGAGATATCACATCTCATGCTAAAGGAAGGGTCTCAGGATTGGAATGGGAAGGAGTTGTATATGACATCTCAGGCCATAGGAAGGGTCTCATGTTTGGTATAAGCATTGAGATATCACATCTCTGCTATCGGAAGGGTCTCAGGATTGGAATGGGAAGGAGTTGGATATCCCATCTCATGTTATAGGAAGGGTCTCAGGTTTGGTATTAGAAGCATAGAGATATCACATCTCATGCTATAGGAAGGGTCTCAGGATTGGAATGGGAAGGACTTGGATGTCACATCTCATGCTATAGGGAGGGTCTCAAGTTTGATATTAGAAGCATTGAGATAACAAATCTCTTGATATCGGAAGGGTCTCAGGATTGGAATGGGAAGGAGTTGGATACCACATCTCATGATAAAGGAAGGGTCTAAGGTTTGGAAGGGGAAGGATTTGGATATCACATCTCATGTTATAGGACGGGTCTCAGGTTTGGTATTAGAAGCATTGAGATATCAAGTCTCATGGTATAAGAAGGGTCTCAGAATTGGAATGGGAAGGAGTTGGATATCACACCTCAAGCTATAGGAAGGGTCTCAGGATTGGAATGGGAAGGAGTTTGATATCACATCTCATGCCATAGTATGGGTCTCAGGTTTGGTAGAAGCATTGGGATATCACATCTCATGCTATCGGAAGGGTATCAGTATTGGATTTGGAAGAAGTTGGATATCCCATCTCATGCTATAGGAAGGGTCTCAGGTTGGAATGGGAAGGAGTTGGATATCACATTTCATGTTATAGGAAGGGTCTCAGGATTGGAATGGGAAGGACTTGGATATCATATCTCATGCTATAGGACAGGTCTCAGGTTTGTTATTAGAATCATTGAGATATCATATTGCATGCTGTAGGAAGGGTCTAAGGATTGGAACGGGAAGGACTTGGATATCACATCTCATGCTATAGATAGGCTCTTAGGTTTGGAAAGGGAAGGAGTTGGATATCACATTTCATGTTAGAGGAAGGAGCTCAGGTTTGGTATTAGAAGCATTGAGATATCACATCTCATGCTATAGGAAGGGTCTCAGGATTGGAATGGGAAGTAGTTGGATATCACATCTCATGCTATAGGAAGGGTCTCAGGTTTGGTATAAGCATTGAGATATCACATCTCATGCTATAGGACGGGTCTCAGGATTGGAATGGAAGGAGTTGGATATCACATCTCATGTTATAGGAAGGATCTCAGGTTTGGTATTAGAAGCATTGAGACATCACATCTCATGCTATAGGAAGGGTCTCAGGGTTGGAATGGGAAGGAGTTGGATATCACATCTCATCCAATAGGAAGGGTCTCAGGTTTGGAATGGGAAGGAATTGGATATCACATCTCATGTTATAGGAAGGATCTCAGGTTTGGTATTAGAAGCATTGAGATATCACATCTCATGCTATAGGAAGGGTCTCAGGATTGGAATGTGAAGGATTTGGATATCACATCTCATGCTAAAGGAAGGGTCTCAGGATTGGTAGAAGCATTGAGATATCACGTCTCTGCTATCGGAGGGGTCTCAGGATTGGATTGGGAAGGAGTTGGATATCCCTTCTCATGCTATAGGAAGGGTCTCAGGATTTGAATGGCAAGGAGTTGGATATCACATCTCATGCCATAGGAAGGGTCTCAGGTTTGGAAGGGTCTCAGGATTTGAATGGCAAGGAGTTGGATATCATATCTCATGCTATAGGAAGGGTCTCAGGATTGGAATGGGGAGGACTTGGATGTCACATCTCATGCTATAGGGAGGGTCTCAAGTTTGATATTAGAAGCATTGAGATAACAAATCTCATGATATCGGAAGGGTCTCAGGATTGGAATGGGAAGGAGTTGGATATCATATCTCATGATAATGGAAGGGTCTAAGGTTTGGAAGGGGAAAGATTTGGATATCACATCTCATGTTATAGGACGGGTCTCAGGTTTGGTATTAGAAGCATTGAGATATCAAGTCTCATGGCATAGGTAGGGTCTCAGAATTGGAATGGCAAGGAGTTGGATATCACATCTCAAGCTATAGGAAGAGTCTCAGGATTGGAATGGGAATGAGTTTGATATCACATCTCATGCCATAGTATGGGTCTCAGGTTTGGTAGAAGCATTGGGATATCACATCACATGCTATTGGAAGGGTATCAGTATTGGATTTGGAAGGAGTTGAATATCCCATCTCATGCTATAGTATGGGTCTCAGGTTTGGTAGAAGCATTGGGATATCACATCTCATGCTATTGGAAGGGTATCAGTATTGGATTTGGAAGGAGTTGGATATCCCATCTCATGCTATAGGAAGGGTCTCAGATTTGGTATAAGCATTGAGATATCACATCTCATGCTATAGGAAGGGTCTCAGGATTGGATTGGGAAGGAGTTGTATATGACATCTCAGGCCATAGGAAGGGTCTCAGGATTGGTATAAGCATTGAGATATCACATCTCTGCTATCGGAAGGGTCTCAAAATTGGAATGGGAAGGAGTTGGATATCCCATCTCATGTTATAGGAAGAGTCTCAGGTTTGGTATTAGAAGCATTGAGATATCACATCTCATGCTATAGGAAGGGTCTCAGGATTGGAATGGGGAGGACTTGGATGTCACATCTCATGCTATAGGGAGGGTCTCAAGTTTGATATTAGAAGCATTGAGATAACAAATCTCATGATATCGGAAGGGTCTCAGGATTGGAATGGGAAGGAGTTGGATATCACATCTCATGATAAAGGAAGGGTCTAAGGTTTGGAAGGGGAAAGATTTGGATATCACATCTCATGTTATAGGACGGGTCTCAGGTTTGGTATTAGAAGCATTGAGATATCAAGTCTCATGGCATAAGAAGGGTCTCAGAATTGGAATGGGAAGGAGTTGGATATCACATCTCAAGCTATAGGAAGAGTCTCAGGATTGGAATGGGAAGGAGTTTGATATCACATCTCATGCCATAGTATGGGTCTCAGGTTTGGTAGAAGCATTGGGATATCACATCTCATGCTATTGGAAGGGTATCAGTATTGGATTTGGAAGGAGTTGGATATCCCATCTCATGCTATAGGAAGGGTCTCAGGTTGGAATGGGAAGGAGTTGGATATCACATTTCATGTTATAGGAAGGGTCTCAGGATTGGAATGGGAAGGACTTGGATATCATATCTCATGCTATAGGAAGGCTCTCAGGTTTGGAAGGGGAAGGAGTTGGATATCACATCTCAAGCTTTAGGAAGGGTCTCAGGTTTGGTATAAGCATTGATATAGCACATCTCATGCTATAGGAAGGGTTTCAGGATTGGAATGGGAAGGAGTTGGATATCACATTTCATGTTAGAGGAAGGATCTCAGGTTTGGTATTAGAGGCCTTGAGATATCACATCTCATGCTATAGGAAGGGTCTCAGGATTGGAATGGGAAGGAGTTGGATATGACATCTCAAGCTTTAGGAAGGGTCTCAGGTTTGGTATAAGCATTGAGATAGCACATCTCATGCTATAGGAAGGGTTTCAGGATTGGAATGGGAAGGAGTTGGATATCACATCTCATGTTATAGGAAAGATCTCCGGTTTGGTATTAGAAGCATTGAGACATCACATCTCATGTTATAGGAAGGGTCTCAGGATTGGAATGGGAAGAAGTTGGATATCACATCTCATGCTATAGGAAGGGTCTCAGGTTTGGAAGGGGAAGGAGTTGGATATCCAATCTCATGTTATAGGACTGGTCTCAGGTTTGGTATTAGAAGCATTGAGATATCACATTGCATGCTGTAGGAAGGTTCTCAGGTTTGGTATTAGAAGCATTGAGACATCACATCTCATGCTATAGGAAGGGTCTCAGGATTGGAATGGGAAGGAGTTGGATATCACATCTCATGTTATAGGAAGGATCTCAGGTTTGGTATTAGAAGCATTGAGACATCACATCTCATGCTATAGGAAGGGTCTCAGGATTGGAATGGGAAGGAGTTGTATATGACATCTCAGGCCATAGGAAGGGTCTCAGGTTTGGTAAAAGCATTGAGATATCACATCTCTGCTATCGGAAGGGTCTCAGGATAGGAATGGGGAGGACTTAGAATTCACATCTCATACTATAGGGAGGGTCTCAGTTTTGATATTAGAAGCATTGAGCTATCACATCTCATGCTATCGGAAGGGTCTCAGGATTGGAATGGGAAGGAGTTGGATATCACATCTCATGCTAAAGGGAGGGTCTCAGGATTGGAATGGGAAGGAGTTGGATATCACATCTCATGTTATAGGAAGGATCTCAGGTTTGGTATTAGAAGCATTGAGACATCACATCTCATGCTATAGGAAGGGTCTCAGGATTGGAATGGGAAGGAGTTGTATATGACATCTCAGGCCATAGGAAGGGTCTCAGGTTTGGTAAAAGCATTGAGATATCACATCTCTGCTATCGGAAGGGTCTCAGGATTGGAATGGGAAGGAGTTGGATATCCCATCTCATGTTATAGGAAGGGTCTCAGGTTTGGTATTAGAAGCATTGAGACATCACATCTCATGCTATAGGAAGGGTCTCAGGATTGGAATGGGAAGAAGTTGGATATCACATCTCATGCTATAGGAAGGGTCTCAGGTTTGGTATAAGCATTGAGATATCACATCTCATGCTATAGGAAGGGTGTCAGGATTGGAATGGGAAGGAGTTGTATATGACATCTCATGCCATAGGAAGGGTCTCAGGTTTGGTATAAGCATTGAGATATCACATCACATGCTATAGGAAGGGTCTCAGGATTGGAATGGGAAGGACTTGGATATCACATCTCATGCTATAGGCAGGGTCTCAGGTTTGGAAAGGGAAGGAGATGGATATCACATTTCATGTTAGAGGTAGGATCTCAGGTTTGGTATTAGAGGCATTGAAATATCACATCTCATGCTATCAGAAGGGTCTCAGGATTGGAATGGGAAGGAGTTGGATATCATATCTCATGCTAAAGGGAGGGTCTCAGGTTTGGAAGTGGAAGGATTTGGAAATCACATCTCATGTTATAGGAAGGATCTCAGGTTTGGTATTAGAAGCATTGAGATATCACATCTCATGCTATCAGAAGTATCTCAGGTTTGGTATTAGAGGCATTGAGATATCACATCTCATGCTATCATAAGGGTCTCAGGATTGGAATGGGAAGGAGTTGGATATCACATCTCATGTTATAGGAAGGATCTCAGGTTTGGTATTAGAAGAATTGAGACATCACATCTCATGCTATAGGAAGGGTCTCAGGATTGGAATGGGAAGAAGTTGGATATCACATCTCATGCTATAGGAAGGGTCTCAGGATTGGAATGGGAAGGATCTGTATATGACATCTCATGCCATAGGAAGGGTCTCAGGTTTGGTATAAGCATTGAGATATCACATCTCTGCTTTCGGAAGGGTCTCAGGATTGGAATGGGAAGGAGTTGGATATTCCCATCTCATGTTATAGGAAGGGTCTCAGGTTTGGTATTAGAAGCATTGAGACATCACATCTCATGCTATAGGAAGGGTCTCAGGATTGGAATTGGAAGGACTTGGATATCACATCTCATGCTATAGGGAGGGTCTCGAGTTTGATATTAGAAGCATTGAGATATCACATCACATGATATCGGAAGGGTCTCAGGATTGGAATGGGAAGGAGTTGGATATCACATCTCATGATAAAGGAAGGGTCTAAGGTTTGGAAGGGGAAGGATTTGGATATCACATCTCATGTTATAGGACGGGTCTCAGGTTTGGTATTAGAAGCATTGAGATATCAAGTCTCATGGTATAGGAAGGGTCTCAGAATTGGAATGGGAAGGAGTTGGATATCACATCTCAAGCTATAGGAAGGGTCTCAGGATTGGAATGGGAAGGAGTTTGATATCACATCTCATGCCATAGTTTGGGTCTCAGGTTTGGTATAAGCATTGGGATATCAAATCTCATGCTATCGGAAGGGTATCAGGATTGGAATTCCAAGGAGTTGGATATCCCATCTCATGCTATAGGAAGGGTCTCAGGTTAGAATGGGAAGGAGTTGGATATCACATCTCATGCTAAAGGGAGGGTCTCAGGTTTGGAAGGGGAAGGATTTGGATATCACATCTCATGTTATAGGAAGGATCTCAGGTTTGGTATAAGAAGCATTGAGATATCACATCTCATGCTATCGGAAGAATCTCAGATTTGGTATTAGAGGCATTGAGATATCACATCTCATGCTATCATAAGGGTCTCAGGATTGGAATGGGAAGGAGTTGGATATCACATCTCATGCTATAGGAAGGGTCTCAGGTTTGTAACGGGAAGGAGTTGGATATCACATCTCATGTTATAGGAAGAGTCTCAGGTTTGGTATAAGCATTGAGATATCAAATCTCTGCAATCGGAAGTGTCTCAGGATTGGGATGGGAAGGAGTTGGATATCACAACTCATGCTATAGGAAGGGTCTCAGGTTTGGAACGGGAAGGAGTTGGATATCCCATCTCATGTTATAGGACTGATCTCAGGTTTGGTATTAGAAGCATTGAGATATCACATCTCTGCTATCGGAAGTGTCTCAGGATTGGAATGGGAAGGAGTTGGATATCACATCTCATGTTATAGGACGGGTCTCAGGTTTGTTATTAGAATCATTGAGATATCATATTGCATGCTGTAGGAAGGGTCTAAGGATTGGAATGGAAGGACTTGGATATCACATCTCATGCTATAGGTAGGCTCTCAGGTTTGGAAAGGGAAGGAGTTGGATATCACATTTAATGTTAGAGGAAGGATCTCAGGTTTGATATTAGAGCCATTGGATATCACATCTCATGCTATAGGAAGGGTCTCAGGATTGGAATGGGAAGGAGTTGGATATCACATCTCATGCTATAGGAAGGGTTTTAGGTTTGGTATAAGCATTGAGATATCACATCTCATGCTATAGGAAGGGTCTCAGGATTGGAATGGGAAGGATCTGTATATGACATCTCATGCCATAGGAAGGGTCTCAGGTTTGGTATTAGAAGCATTGAGATATCACATCTCATGCTATAGGAAGTGTCTCAGGATTGGAATGGGAAGGACTTGGATATCACATCTCATGCTATAGGAAGGGTCTCAGGTTTGGTATAAGCAGTGAGATATCACATCTCATGCTATAGGAAGTGTCTCAGGATTGGAATGGGAAGGAGTTGGATATCACATCTCATGTTATAGGAAGGATCTCAGGTTTGGTATAAGCATTGAGATATCACATGTTTGCTATCGGAAGGGTCTCAGGAATATAATGGGAAGGAGTTGGATATTCCCATCTCATGTTATAGGAAGGGTCTCAGGTTTGGTATTAGAAGCATTGAGACATCACATCTCATGCTATAGGAAGGGTCTCAGGATTGGAATGGGAAGGACTTGGATATCACATCTCATGCTATAGGGAGGGTCTCGAGTTTGATATTAGAAGCATTGAGATATCACATCTCATGATATCGGTAGGGTCTCAGGATTGGAATGGGAAGGAGTTGGATATCACATCTCATGATAAAGGAAGGGTCTAAGGTTTGGAAGGGGAAGGATTTGGATATCACATCTCATGTTATAGGACAGGTCTCAGGTTTGGTATTAGAAGCATTGAGATATCAAGTCTCATGGTATAGGAAGGGTCTCAGAATTGGAATGGGAAGGAGTTGGATATCACATCTCAAGCTATAGGAAGGGTCTCAGGATTTCAGGATTAGAATGGGAAGGAGTTTGATATCACATCTCATGCCATAGTATGGGTCTCAGGTTTGGTATAAGCATTGGGATATCAAATCTCATGCTATCGGAAGGGTATCAGGATTGGAATTCCAAGGAGTTGGATATCCCATCTCATGCTATAGGAAGGGTCTCAGGTTGGAATGGGAAGGAGTTGGATATCACATCTCATGCTAAAGGGAGGGTCTCAGGTTTGGAAGGGGAAGGATTTGGATATCACATCTCATGTTATAGGAAGGATCTCAGGTTTGGTATAAGAAGCATTGAGATATCACATCTCATGCTATCGGAAAAATCTCAGATTTGGTATTAGAGGCATTGAGATATCACATCTCATGCTATCATAAGGGTCTCAGGATTGGAATGGGAAGGAGTTGGATATCACATCTCATGCTATAGGAAGGGTCTCAGGTTTGGAATGGGAAGGAGTTGGATATCACATCTCATGTTATAGGAAGAGTCTCAGGTTTGGTATAAGCATTGAGATATCAAATCTCTGCAATCGGAAGTGTCTCAGGATTGGGATGGGAAGGAGTTGGATATCACATCTCATGCTATAGGAAGGGTCTCAGGTTTGGAACGGGAAGGAGTTGGACATCCCATCTCATGTTATAGGACTGGTCTCAGGTTTGGTATTAGAAGCATTGAGATATCACATCTCTGCTATCGGAAGTGTCTCAGGATTGGAATGGGAAGGAGTTGGATATCACATCTCATGTTATAGGACGGGTCTCAGGTTTGTTATTAGAATCATTGAGATATCATATTGCATGCTGTAGGAAGGGTCTAAGGATTGGAATGGGAAGGACTTGGATATCACATCTCATGCTATAGGTAGGCTCTCAGGTTTGGAAAGGGAAGGAGTTGGATATCACATTTAATGTTAGAGGAAGGATCTCAGGTTTGATATTAGAACCATTGGATATCACATCTCATGCTATAGGAATGGTCTCAGGATTGGAATGGGAAGGAGTTGGATATCACATCTCATGCTATAGGAAGGGTTTTAGGTTTGGTATAAGCATTGAGATATCACATCTCATGCTATAGGAAGGGTCTCAGGATTGGAATGGGAAGGATCTGTATATGACGTCTCATGCCATAGGAAGGGTCTCAGGTTTGGTATAAGCATTGAGATATCACATCTCTGCTTTCGGAAGGGTCTCAGGATTGTAATGGGAAGGAGTTGGATATCCCATCTCATGTTATAGGAAGAGTCTCAGGTTTGGTATTAGAAGCATTGAGATATCACATCTCATGCTATAGGAAGTGTCTCAGGATTGGAATGGGAAGGACTTGGATATCACATCTCATGCTATAGGGAGGGTCTCAAGTTTGATATTAGAAGCATTGAGATATCACATCTCATGCTATAGGAAGGGTCTCAGTATTGGAATGGGAAGGAGTTGGATATCACATCTCATGCTATAGGAAGGGTCTCAGGTTTGGTATAAGCATTGAGATATCACATCTCTGCTATGGGAAGGGTCTCAGGATTGGAATGAGAAGGAGTTGGATATTCCCATCTCATGTTATAGGAAGGGTCTATCAGGTCTTAGCATGAGACTCTTCCTATAACATGAGATGTGATATCCAACTCCTTCCCGTTCCTAACCTGAGACCCTTCCTATAGCATGAGATGTGATATCCAACTCCTTCCCATTCCAATCCTGAGACCCTTCCGATAGCTTGAGATGTGATATCTCAATGCTTCTAATATCAATACTGAGACCTCCCTATAGCATGAGATGTGATATCTAAGTCCTTCCCATTCCAATCCTGAGACCCTTCCGATAGCAGAGATGTGATATCTCAATGCTTATACCAAATCTGAGACCCTTCCTATAGCATGAGATGTGATATCCAACTCCTTCCCATTCCAATCCTGAGACCCTTCCTATAGCATGAGATGTGATATCCAACGCCTTCCCTTTCCAAACCTGAGAGCCTACCTATAGCATGAGATGTGATATCCAAGTCCTTCCCATTCCAATCCTTAGACCCTTTCTACAGCATGCAATATGATATCTCAATGATTCTAATAACAAACCTGAGACCCATCCTATAACATGAGATGGGATATCCAACTTCTTCCCATTCCAATCCTGAGACACTTCCGATAGCAGAGATGTGATATCTCAATGCTTATATCAAACCTGAGACGCTTCCTACAACATGAGATGTGATATCCAACTCCTTCCCGTTCCAAACCTGAGACCCTTCCTATACCATATTTGATATCCAACTCCTTCCCATTCCAAACATGAGACCCTTCCTATAGCAAGAATGTAATATCCAACTCCTTCCCATTCCAATCCTGAGACCATTCCTATAGCATGAGATGTGATATCTCAATGCTTCTAATACCAAACCTGAGATCCTTCCTATGACATGAGATGTGATATCCAATTCCATCCCATTCTAAACCTGAGACCCTTCCTACAACATGCAATGTGATATCTCAATGCTTCTAATACCAAACCTGAGACCAGTCCTATAACATGAGATGGGATATCCAACTCCTTCCCGTTCAAAACCTGAGACCCTTGCTATAGCATGAGATGTGATATCTCAATGCTTCTAATGCCAAACCTGAGATCCTTCCGATAGCATGAGATGTGATATCTCAATGCTTCTAATACCAAACCTGAGATCCTTCCGATAGCATGAGATGTGATATCTCAATGCTTCTAATACCAATCCTGAGATCCTTCCTATAACATGAGATGTGATATCCAAATCCTTCCCCTTTCAAACCTGAGACCCTCCCTTTAGCATGAGGTCTCAGGTTTGGTATTAGAAGCATTGAGATATCACATCTCATGCTATAGGAAGGGTCTCAGGATTGGAATGGGAAGGACTTGGATGTCACATCTCATGCTATAGGGAGGGTCTCATGTTTGATATTAGAAGCATTGAGATAACAAATCTCATGATATCGGAAGGGTCTCAGGATTGGAATGGGAAGGAGTTGGATATCACATCTCATGATAAAGGAAGAGTCTAAGGTTTGGAAGGGGAAGGATTTGGATATCACATCTCATGTTATAGGACGGGTCTCAGGTTTGGTATTAGAAGCATTGAGATATCAAGTCTCATGGTATAAGAAGGGTCTCAGAATTGGAATGGGAAGGAGTTGGATATCATATCTCAAGCTATAGGAAGCATCTCAGGATTGGAATGGGAAGGAGTTTGATATCACATCTCATGCCATAGTATGGTTCTCAGGTTTGGGAGCAGCATTGGGATATCACATCTCATGCTATCGGAAGGGTATCAGTATTGGATTTGGAAGGAGTTGGATATCCCATCTCATGCTATAGGAAGGGTCTCAGGTTGGAATTGGAAGGAGTTGGATATCATATCTCATGCTATAGGAAGGTTCTCAGGTTTGGAAAGGGAAGGAGTTGGATATCACATTTCATGTTAGAGGAAGGATCTCAGGTTTGGTATTAGAGGCCTTGAGATATCACATCTCATGTTATCGGAAGGGTCACAGGATTGGAATGGGAAGGAGTTGGATATCACATCTCAAGCTATAGGAAGGGTCTCAGGTTTGGTATAAGCATTGAGATATCACATCTCATGCTATAGGAAGGGTCTCTGGATTGGAATGGGAAGAAGTTGGATATCACATCTCATGCTATAGGAAGGGTCTCAGGTTTGGTATAAGCATTGAGATATCACATCTCATGCTATAGGAAGGGTCTCAGGATTGGAATGGGAAGGAGTTGTATATGACATCTCATGCCATAGGAAGGGTCTCAGGTTTGGTATAAGCATTGAGATATCACATCACATGCTATAGGAAGGGTCTCAGGATTGGAATGGGAAGGACTTGGATATCACATCTCATGCTATAGGCAGGGTCTCAGGTTTGGAAAGGGAAGGAGATGGATATCACATTTCATGTTAGAGGTAGGATCTCAGGTTTGGTATTAGAGGCATTGAGATATCACATCTCATGCTATCAGAAGGGTCTCAGGATTGGAATGGGAAGGAGTTGGATATCACATCTCATGCTAAAGGGAGGGTCTCAGGTTTGGAAGGGGAAGGATTTGGAAATCACATCTCATATTATAGGAAGGATCTCAGGTTTGGTATTAGAAGCATTGAGATATCACATCTCATGCTATCGGAAGGATCTCAGGTTTGGTATAAGAGGCATTGAGATATCACATCTCATGCTATCATAAGGGTCTCAGGATTGGAATGGGAAGGAGTTGGATATCACATCTCATGTTATAGGAAGGATCTCAGATTTGGTAGTAGAAGCATTGAGACATCACATCTCATGCTATAGGAAGGGTCTCAGGATTGAAATGGGAAGGAGTTGGATATCACATCTCATGCTACAGGAAGGGTCTCAGATTTGGCATAAGCATTGAGATATCACATCTCATGCTATAGGAAGGGTCTCAGGATTGGAATGGGAAGGAGTTGTATATGACATCTCAGGCCATAGGAAGGGTCTCAGGTTTGATATAAGCATTGAGATATCACATCTCTGCTATCAGAAGGGTCTCAGGATTGGAATGGGAAGGAGTTGGATATCCCATCTGAGTTGGATATCCCATCTCATGTTATAGGAAGGGTCTCAGGTTTGGTATTAGAAGCATTGAGATATCACATCTCATGCTATAGGAAGGGTCTCAGGATTGGAATGGGGAGGACTTGGATGTCACATCTCATGCTATAGGGAGGGTCTCAGGTTTGATATTAGAAGCATTGAGATAACAAATCTCATGATATCGGAAGGGTCCCAGGATTGGAATGGGAAGGAGTTGGATATCACATCTCATGATAAAGGAAGGGTCTAAGGTTTGGAAGGGGAAGGATTTGGATATCACATCTCATGTTATAGGACGGGTCTCAGGTTTGGTATTAGAAGCATTGAGATATCAAGTCTCATGGTATAGGAAGGGTCTCAGAATTGGAATGGGAAGAAATTGGATATCACATCTCAAGCTTTAGGAAGGGTCTCAGGATTGGAATGGGAAGGAGTTTGATATCACATCTCATGCCATAGTATGGGTCTCAGATTTGGTAGAAGCATTGGGATATCACATCTCATGCTATCGGAATGGTATCAGTATTGGATTTGGAAGGAATTGGATATCCCATCTCATGCTATAGGAAAGGTCTCAGGTTGGAATGGGATGGAGTTGGATATCACATTTCATGTTATAGGAAGGGTCTCAGGTTTGGAATGGGAAGGAGTTGGATATCACATTTCATGTTAGAGGAAGGATCTCAGGTTTGGTATTAGAGGCCTTGAGATATCACATTTCATGTTATAGGAAGGGTCTCAGGTTTGGAATGGGAAGGAATTGGATATCACATCTCATGTTATAGGAAGGATTTCAGGTTTGGTATTAGAACCATTGAGATATCACATCTCATGCTATAGGAAGGGTCTCAGGATTGGAATGCGAAGGATTTGGATATCACATCTCATGCTAAAGGAAGGGTCTCAGGTTTGGTAGAAGCGTTGAGATATCACATCTCTGCTATCGGAAGGGTCTCAGGATTGGATTGGGAAGGAGTTGGATATCCCTTCCCATGCTATAAAAGGGTCTCAGGATTTGAATGGCAAGGAGTTGGATATCACATATCATGCCATAGGAAGGGTCTCAGGTTTGGTATAAGCATTGAGATATCACATCTCTGCTATCGGAAGGGTCTCCGGATTGGATTGCGAAGGAGTTGGATATCCCTTCTCATGCTATAGGAAGTATCTCAGGTTGGAATGGGAAGGAGTTGGATATCACATCTCATGTTATAGGAAGGGTCTCAGGATTGGAATGGGAAGGATTTGGATATCACATCTCTTGCTATAGGAAGGGTCTCAGGATTGGAATGGGTAGGAGTTGGATATTACATTCTTGCTATAGGAAGGGTCTCATGTTTGGAATGGAAGGAGTTGGATATCACATATGCTATAGGAAGTGTCTCAGGTTTGGAACGGGAAGGAGTTGGATATCACATCTCATGTTAGAGGAAGGATCTCAGGTTTGGTATAAGCATTGAGATATCACATCTCATGCTATAGGAAGGGTCCCAGGTTTGGAATGGGAAGGAGTTGTATATGACATCTCATGCCATAAGAAGGGTCTCAGGTTTGGTATAAGCATTGAGATATCACATCACATGCTATAGGAAGGGTCTCATGATTGGAATGGGAAGGACTTGGATATCACAGCTCATGCTAAAGGCAGGGTCTCAGGTTTGGAAAGGGAAGGAGATGGATATCACATTTCATTTTAGAGGTAGGATCTCAGGTTTGGTATTAGAGGCATTGAGATATCACATCTCATGCTATCAGAAGGGTCTCAGGATTGGAATGGGAAGGAGTTGTATATCACATCTCATGCTAAAGGGAGGGTCTCAGGTTTGGAAGGGGAAGGATTTGAATATCACATCACATGTTATAGGAAGGATCTCAGGTTTGGTATTAGAGGCATTGAGATATCACATCTCATGCTATTGGAAAGGTCTCAGGATTGGAATGGGAAGGAGTTGGATATCACATCTCATGCTATAGGAAGGGTCTCAGGTTTGGAACGGGAAGGAGTTGGATATCACATCTCGTGTTATAGGAAGAGTCTCAGGTTTGGTATAAGCATTGAGATATCACATCTCTGCAATTGGAAGTGTCTCAGGATTGGGATGGGAAGGATTTGGATATCACATCTCATGCTATAGGAAGGGTCTCAGGTTTGGAACGGGAAGGAGTTGGATATCACATCTCATGTTATAGGAAGAGTCTCAGGTTTGGTATAAGCATTGAGATATCAAATCTCTGCAATCGGAAGTGTCTCAGGATTGGAACGGGAAGGAGTTGGATATCCCATCTCATGTTATAGGACTGGTCTCAGGTTTGGTATTAGAAGCATTGAGATATCACATCTTATGCTATAGGAAGGGTCTCAGGATTGGAATGGGGAGGACTTGGATGTCACATCTCATGCTATAGGGAGGGTCTCAAGTTTGATATTAGAAGCTTTGAGATATCACATCTCATGATATCGGAAGGGTCTCAGGATTGGAATGGGAAGGAGTTGGATATCACATCTCATGATAAAGGAAGGGTCTAAGGTTTGGAAGGGGAAGGATTTGGATATCACATCTCATGTTATATTACGGGTCTCAGGTTTGGTATTAGAAGCATTGAGATATCAAGTCTCATAGTATAGGAAGGGTCTCAGAATTGGAATGGGAAGGATTTGGATATCCCATCTCATGTTATAGGAAGAGTCTCTGGTTTGGTATTAGAATCATTGAGATATCACATCGCATGCTGTAGGAAGGGTCTAAGGATTGGAATGGGATGGACTTGGATATCACATCTCATGCTATAGGTAGGCTCTCAGGTTTGGTATAAGCATTGAGATATCACATCTCATGCTATAGGAAGGGTCTCAGAATTGGAATGGGAAGGAGTTGGATATCACATCTCAAGCTATAGGAAGGGTCTCAGTATTGGAATGGGAAGGACTTGGATATCACATCTCATGCTATAGGAAGGCTCTCAGGTTTGGAAGGGGAAAGAGTTGGATATCTCATTTCATGTTAGAGGTAGGATCTCAGGTTTGGTATTATCTTCTTTTACCATGCTTACTGTTTGCCTACCGAGAGGTACCACAGGAGGGTGTTGGCTTCAGCCCCTTCAAACTTCTGTTTGGTCATCCTGTACGGTGACCCTTAGCCATAGTCAAAGAGGGATGGGAGATGCCCACTCCCCCTGTTACTACCAACATAGTTGATTATGTGCTAGGGCTCAGAAAACGGATGGTACTTCTGATGGGCTTGGCTAGTGATAAATTGAAGGCAGTACAAGCGCTGGTGAAACATTGGTACGACCAGAAAGCTTCCCTCATCAACTTTACACCTGGTCAGCAAGTTCTGATCATGAATCCCATAAGGCCTTGAGCTTTACAGGACAAATGGTCAGGCCCCTACACAGTGGTGGAGCCCCTGGGTGAGGTTAACTATTTAGTGGACCTTGGAAGGCCTGGACAGGCTCCAAAAGTGTTTCACGTGAATAGGCTGAAGGCTTTCGTCCCAAGAGTCAAAATCGCAGCACTGTTACTGGCTTCAGATGTTGAGGAAGAGGAGTCTGAACCTCTCCCCGACCTGTTCCAAAGCGGTCCTTCAGATAGCTCCTTTGAGGGTGTCCGAGTGGCCCCTCACCTGACTTCTGATCAGCAGGCTGAGGTGAAAAGTTTGCTTAGGCAGTTTTCCCCCCTGTTTTCACAGTCGCCTGGTTTGACACCTTGGTGCAAACATAACATAGACACAGGAGACAGTGTACCTACCAAAAGTAGGGGATACAGGATGTCAGACAAAGTACGGTCTTATATTAAGACCGAGGTCAACAAGATGTTAGACCTTGGGGTGATTGAACCCTCTAGTAGTCCTTGGTCCAGCCCTGTGGTTTTCGTTCCAAAGGCAGGCACTTCTGAATTGAGGTTCTGTGTGGATTACAGGGCTCTGAATGCTGTCACCAAGACAGATGCACACCCCTTGCCTCGAACAGATGAGCTGGTGGATACTTTGGGTGCCTCCAAGTACCTCAGCACGTTTGACCTCACTGCTGGCTATTGGCAAATAGCTTTAGCAGAACATGCCAAGGAGAAGACAGCGTTTTCTACTCCAGACGGCCTTTACCAATTCCGGGTAATGCCGTTCGGGTTGAAGAATGCACCTGCCACTTTCCAGAGGCTTGTGCATCATGTTTTGAATGGGTTGGACGAATTCTGTCTTGCATATCTGGACGATATAGCAGTTTTCAGTGCCACCTGACCATGTGAAACACCTCGGGATTGTGCTCCAGGCTCTTCAGAAAGCACACTTGACCATAAAGGCTAGTAAACGCCAGATTGGACAAGGCTCAGTGTTTTACCTTGGACATGAAGTAGGTGGAGGGAGGATACAGCCTCTACCCAGTAAAGTACAAGCAGTACAAGACTGGCCTACCCCCACTACACAAACCCAAGTGAGAGCCTTCTTAGGACTCACGGGGTATTACCGCAATTTTGTGGCAGACTATTGCACCATAGCTGCCCCTCTGACTGCCCTCACAACTCTGAAGAAACCCAAGAAGGTAACTTGGACCGACGAGTGTGAGAAGGGCTTCAATGGCTTAAAAGACTCCTTGTGCCAGTCCCCTGTCCTCAGGGCCCCTGATTATCAAAGACCTTTTATCGTGCAGACGGACGCCTCTGACACTGGGATAGGAGCTGTACTATCGCAAGTAGATGAGAAGGGTAAGGAACACCCTATTGGTTTTATTAGTCGCCAGTTTAAGGACAGAGAGCTCAGATGGTCTACGGTAGAGAAAGAATGTTTCTCTGTTGTGTGGGCCCTAAGGAAGCTGAGGCCCTACCTCTATGGGACCCACTTCACTGTGCAAACTGACCATAAGCCCTTAAAGTGGCTAATAAACATGAAGGGGGAGAATCCAAAGTTGCTTAGGTGGTCCATAAGTCTACAAGGCTTCGACTTCACTATTGAGCATAGGCCAGGTGTCCAACATAGCAATGCTGATGGGTTGTGGAGAATGTTTAACCGACCTGAACAAGAGACTCATCCAGGGGTGGATTAGTTCCCCCTGTCCATAGTCTGGGAGGGGCGAGTGTTAGGAAAGATTTCGTAATTGTAGGTAATTTTCCTTCCATGTGGCAACCCCTAAACTTTTTGCTGTTGTTTTTCACCTTGTTCTCGACTTTGCCCGAGAAGTGCAGCCTTCTGCCGCACTCCTCTGGGCTTTCGCTCCTTTCTTACGGGGAAACTGTCATGCCCTTAAGACAGTCAGTACCAGGAAACGCTGGTTTCCGTAGTTTCTTGTATCATGTTGCAGCTTTCGTGCAACATGACACAAGAGGGCACTGTAAGCTAAGTTACTGCTCTCTTGGGTCTCTAGCCTTCTACAGGCCCTAGATACTCTTTCAGGATTGTAACTGATCGGTGCAAGTGATTCACGGACGGGAATGGTGGCAGCGATCGTTTCTTGTGTTTTGAGATCCTTTTGGCGTGCTAAGCGCGTTTCTCGCGCTTAACCCAAAATGGTGGCCTAGATCCCAAAATGGCCAGACCACGAGGCTCCTTTGTCCTGTCCGCTGACCGTCTTGCTCCCTTCACCTTCCCCAGGTCGAGCCGACCTGGGGCCTTCCTTATTTGGGCATGTGCTTTCCCGCGAAACACAGATGCTTTCGCAGGCTTCTACATGTCTTGTGTGTGCCTCCAGGATGTGGGCTGGGATGTCTGGTCCCAATACACATCCTGGGTGCCAGAGAGTCTAGGGTGGTGTGAATGCCTGGGACCACCGTGGTCTGTGATAGGTCCACGAATGGTGTGAGTGTTGATGAGCGGATCTCCCATTGGGTCCCCTCCGTTTTGGCGCGAAGGGAACCGTGGATAAGAGGGGGCTGGAAACACCACTACCATGTCGATCTCCTGAGTTCTCACGAACGAAGGAATACAGGAGCCAAGTATCCTGCAACCAAGAGGCTGAACCGAGGAATCGCTGGTGACCCGCTGAAGGACTGCTCCTCTGCACTGCTGTCGCCTTGTGAAACCCTTTTCACCTTTGATCGAACCAGAAGGCCTGTACTGGTACTTCGACCCTTGGAATAGCGGGGACAGCTATTCTCGGCATTTTCACCATCTCCTGCTAGTAAGCCTTCGGAAGCGTCTCTGGGCCATCCAGCAGACTGACCAGCCTACACAGGAGTCTTGCTCTGTAACCGCCGCCAGGTTGTGTAGTATATCGAGTCCTTGTCACTCTCACATGATTCGTACACTTGGCGTTCCCAGGTCTGAAGTGAGTAGTGTTATTGCATGCTGTAGGAAGGGTCTAAGGATTGGAATGGGAAGGACTTGGATATCACATCTCATGCTATGGATAGGCTCTCAGGTTTGGAAAGGGAAGGAGTTGGATATCACATTTCATGTTAGAGGAAGGATCTCAGGTTTGGTATTAGAGGCATTGAGATATCACATCTCATGCTATAGGAAGGGTCTCAGGATTGGAATGGGAAGGAGTTGGATATCACATCTCATGCTAAAGGAAGGGTCTCAGGTTTAGTATAAGCATTGAGGTATCACATCTCATGCTATAGGAAGGGTCTCAGGATTGGAATGGAAGGAGTTGGATTTCACATCTCATGTTATAGGAAGGATCTCAGGTTTGGTATTAGAAGCATTTAGACATCACATCTCATGCTATAGGAAGGGTCTCAGGATTGGAATGGGAAGGAGTTGGATATCACATCTCATGCTATAGGAAGGGTCTCAGGTTTGGTATAAGCATTGAGATATCACATCTCATGCTATAGGAAGGGTCTCAGGATTGGAATGGGAAGGAGTTGTATATGACATCTCATGCCGTAGGAAGGGTCTCAGGTTTGGTATAAGCATTGAGATATCACATCTCTGCTATCGGAAGGGTCTCAGGATTGCAATGGGAAGGAGTTGGATATCCCATCTCATGTTATAGGAAGAGTCTCAGGTTTGGTATTAGAAGCATTGAGATATCACATCTCATGCTATAGGAAGTGTCTCAAGATTGGAATGGGAAGGACTTGGATATCACATCTCATGCTATAGGGAGGGTCTCAAGTTTGATATTAGAAGCATTGAGATATCACATCTCATGCTATAGGAAGGGTCTCAGGATTGGAATGGGAAGGAGTTGGATATCACATCTCATTCTATAGGAAGGGTCTCAGGTTTGGTATAAGCAGTGAGATATCACATCTCATGCTATAGGAAGTGTCTCAGGATTGGAATGGGAAGGAGTTGGATATCACATCTCATGTTATAGGAAGGATCTCAGGTTTGGTATAAGCATTGAGATATCACATGTTTGCTATCGGAAGGGTCTCAGGATTGAAATGGGAAGGAGTTGGATATTCCCATCTCATGTTATAGGAAGGGTCTCAGGTTTGGTATTAGAAGCATTGAGACATCACATCTCATGCTATAGGAAGGGTCTCAGGATTGGAATGGGAAGGACTTGGATATCACATCTCATGCTATAGGGAGGGTCTCGAGTTTGATATTAGAAGCATTGAGATATCACATCTCATGATATCGGAAGGGTCTCAGGATTGGAATGGGAAGGAGTTGGATATCACATCTCATGATAAAGGAAGGGTCTAAGGTTTGGAAGGGGAAGGATTTGGATATCACATCTCATGTTATAGGACGGGTCTCAGGTTTGGTATTAGAAGCATTGAGATATCAAGTCTCATGGTATAGGAAGGGTCTCAGAATTGGAATGGGAAGGAGTTGGATATGACATCTCAAGCTATAGGAAGGGTCTCAGGATTGGAATGGGAAGGAGTTTGATATCACATCTCATGCCATAGTATGGGTCTCAGGTTTGGTATAAGCATTGGGATATCAAATCTCATGCTATCGGAAGGGTATCAGGATTGGAATTCCAAGGAGTTGGATATCCCATCTCATGCTATAGGAAGGGTCTCAGGTTGGAATGGGAAGGAGTTGGATATCACATCTCATGCTAAAGGGAGGGTCTCAGGTTTGGAAGGGGAAGGATTTGGATATCACATCTCATGTTATAGGAAGGATCTCAGGTTTGGTATAAGAAGCATTGAGATATCACATCTCATGCTATCGGAAGAATCTCAGATTTGGTATTAGAGGCATTGAGATATCACATCTCATGCTATCATAAGGGTCTCAGGATTGGAATGGGAAGGAGTTGGATATCACATCTCATGCTATAGGAAGGGTCTCAGGTTTGGAACGGGAAGGAGCTGGATATCACATCTCATGTTATAGGAAGAGTCTCAGGTTTGGTATAAGCATTGAGATATCAAATCTCTGCAATCGGAAGTGTCTCAGGATTGGGATGGGAAGGAGTTGGATATCACATCTCATGCTATAGGAAGGGTCTCAGGTTTGGAACGGGAAGGAGTTGGATATCCCATCTCATGTTATAGGACTGGTCTCAGGTTTGGTATTAGAAGCATTGAGATATCACATCTCTGCTATCGGAAGTGTCTCAGGATTGGAATGGGAAGGAGTTGGATATCACATCTCATGTTATAGGACGGGTCTCAGGTTTGTTATTAGAATCATTGAGATATCATATTGCATGCTGTAGGAAGGGTCTAAGGATTGGAATGGAAGGACTTGGATATCACATCTCATGCTATAGGTAGGCTCTCAGGTTTGGAAAGGGAAGGAGTTGGATATCACATTTAATGTTAGAGGAAGGATCTCAGGTTTGATATTAGAGCCATTGGATATCACATCTCATGCTAGGAAGGGTCTCAGGATTGGAATGGGAAGGAGTTGGATATCACATCTCATGCTATAGGAAGGGTTTTAGGTTTGGTATAAGCATTGAGATATCACATCTCATGCTATAGGAAGGGTCTCAGGATTGGAATGGGAAGGATCTGTATATGACATCTCATGCCATAGGAAGGGTCTCAGGTTTGGTATTAGAAGCATTGAGATATCACATCTCATGCTATAGGAAGTGTCTCAGGATTGGAATGGGAAGGACTTGGATATCACATCTCATGCTATAGGAAGGGTCTCAGGTTTGGTATAAGCAGTGAGATATCACATCTCATGCTATAGGAAGTGTCTCAGGATTGGAATGGGAAGGAGTTGGATATCACATCTCATGTTATAGGAAGGATCTCAGGTTTGGTATAAGCATTGAGATATCACATGTTTGCTATCGGAAGGGTCTCAGGATTATAATGGGAAGGAGTTGGATATTCCCATCTCATGTTATAGGAAGGGTCTCAGGTTTGGTATTAGAAGCATTGAGACATCACATCTCATGCTATAGGAAGGGTCTCAGGATTGGAATGGGAAGGACTTGGATATCACATCTCATGCTATAGGGAGGGTCTCGAGTTTGATATTAGAAGCATTGAGATATCACATCTCATGATATCGGAAGGGTCTCAGGATTGGAATGGGAAGGAGTTGGATATCACATCTCATGATAAAGGAAGGGTCTAAGGTTTGGAAGGGGAAGGATTTGGATATCACAACTCATGTTATAGGACAGGTCTCAGGTTTGGTATTAGAAGCATTGAGATATCAAGTCTCATGGTATAGGAAGGGTCTCATAATTGGAATGGGAAGGAGTTGGATATCACATCTCAAGCTATAGGAAGGGTCTCAGGATTGGAATGGGAAGGACTTGGATATCACATCTCATGCTATAGGAAGGCTCTCAGGTTTGGAAGGGGAAAGAGATGGATATCACATTTCATGTTAGAGGTCTCAGGTTTGGTATTAGAGGCATTGAGATATCACATCTCATGCTATCAGAAGGGTCTCAGGAATGGAATGGGAAGGAGTTGGATATCACATCTCATGCTAAAGGGAGGGTCTCAGGTTTGGAAGGGGAAGGATTTGGATATCACATCTCATGTTATAGGAAGGATCTCAGGTTTGGTATTAGAAGCATTGAGATATCACATCTCATGCTATCGGAAGGGTCTCAGGTTTGGAACGGGAAGGAGTTGGATATCCCATCTCATGTTATAGGACTGGTCTCAGGTTTGGTATTAGAAGCATTGAGATATCACATCTCTGCTATCGGAAGTGTCTCAGGATTGGAATGGGAAGGAGTTGGATATCACATCTCATGTTATAGGACGGGTCTCAGGTTTGTTATTAGAATCATTGAGATATCATATTGCATGCTGTAGGAAGGGTCTAAGGATTGGAATGGGAAGGACTTGGATATCACATCTCATGCTATAGGTAGGCTCTCAGGTTTGGAAAGGGAAGGAGTTGGATATCACATTTAATGTTAGAGGAAGGATCTCAGGTTTGATATTAGAGCCATTGGATATCACATCTCATGCTATAGGAATGGTCTCAGGATTGGAATGGGAAGGAGTTGGATATCACATCTCATGCTATAGGAAGGGTTTTAGGTTTGGTATAAGCATTGAGATATCACATCTCATGCTATAGGAAGGGTCTCAGGATTGGAATGGGAAGGATCTGTATATGACATCTCATGCCATAGGAAGGGTCTCAGGTTTGGTATAAGCATTGAGATATCACATCTCTGCTTTCGGAAGGGTCTCAGGATTGGAATGGGAAGGAGTTGGATATTCCCATCTCATGTTATAGGAAGGGTCTCAGGTTTGGTATTAGAAGCATTGAGACATCACATCTCATGCTATAGGAAGGGTCTCAGGATTGGAATTGGAAGGACTTGGATATCACATCTCATGCTATAGGGAGGGTCTCGAGTTTGATATTAGAAGCATTGAGATATCACATCTCATGATATCGGAAGGGTTTCAGGATTGGAATGGGAAGGAGTTGGATATCACATCTCATGATAAAGGAAGGGTCTAAGGTTTGGAAGGGGAAGGATTTGGATATCACATCTCATGTTATAGGACGGGTCTCAGGTTTGGTATTAGAAGCATTGAGATATCAAGTCTCATGGTATAGGAAGGGTCTCAGAATTGGAATGGGAAGGAGTTGGATATCACATCTCAAGCTATAGGAAGGGTCTCAGGATTGGAATGGGAAGGAGTTTGATATCACATCTCATGCCATAGTATGGGTCTCAGGTTTGGTATAAGCATTGGGATATCAAATCTCATGCTATCGGAAGGGTATCAGGATTGGAATTCCAAGGAGTTGGATATCCCATCTCATGCTATAGGAAGGGTCTCAGGTTAGAATGGGAAGGAGTTGGATATCACATCTCATGCTAAAGGGAGGGTCTCAGGTTTGGAAGGGGAAGGATTTGGATATCACATCTCATGTTATAGGAAGGATCTCAGGTTTGGTATAAGAAGCATTGAGATATCACATCTCATGCTATCGGAAGAATCTCAGATTTGGTATTAGAGGCATTGAGATATCACATCTCATGCTATCATAAGGGTCTCAGGATTGGAATGGGAAGGAGTTGGATATCACATCTCATGCTATAGGAAGGGTCTCAGGTTTGGAACGGGAAGGAGTTGGATATCACATCTCATGTTATAGGAAGAGTCTCAGGTTTGGTATAAGCATTGAGATATCAAATCTCTGCAATCGGAAGTGTCTCAGGATTGGGATGGGAAGGAGTTGGATATCACAACTCATGCGATAGGAAGGGTCTCAGGTTTGGAACGGGAAGGAGTTGGATATCCCATCTCATGTTATAGGACTGATCTCAGGTTTGGTATTAGAAGCATTGAGATATCACATCTCTGCTATCGGAAGTGTCTCAGGATTGGAATGGGAAGGAGTTGGATATCACATCTCATGTTATAGGACGGGTCTCAGGTTTGTTATTAGAATCATTGAGATATCATATTGCATGCTGTAGGAAGGGTCTAAGGATTGGAATGGAAGGACTTGGATATCACATCTCATGCTATAGGTAGGCTCTCAGGTTTGGAAAGGGAAGGAGTTGGATATCACATTTAATGTTAGAGGAAGGATCTCAGGTTTGATATTAGAGCCATTGGATATCACATCTCATGCTATAGGAAGGGTCTCAGGATTGGAATGGGAAGGAGTTGGATATCACATCTCATGCTATAGGAAGGGTTTTAGGTTTGGTATAAGCATTGAGATATCACATCTCATGCTATAGGAAGGGTCTCAGGATTGGAATGGGAAGGATCTGTATATGACATCTCATGCCATAGGAAGGGTCTCAGGTTTGGTATTAGAAGCATTGAGATATCACATCTCATGCTATAGGAAGTGTCTCAGGATTGGAATGGGAAGGACTTGGATATCACATCTCATGCTATAGGAAGGGTCTCAGGTTTGGTATAAGCAGTGAGATATCACATCTCATGCTATAGGAAGTGTCTCAGGATTGGAATGGGAAGGAGTTGGATATCACATCTCATGTTATAGGAAGGATCTCAGGTTTGGTATAAGCAGTGAGATATCACATCTCATGCTATCGGAAGGGTCTCAGGAATATAATGGGAAGGAGTTGGATATTCCCATCTCATGTTATAGGAAGGGTCTCAGGTTTGGTATTAGAAGCATTGAGACATCACATCTCATGCTATAGGAAGGGTCTCAGGATTGGAATGGGAAGGACTTGGATATCACATCTCATGCTATAGGGAGGGTCTCAAGTTTGATATTAGAAGCATTGAGATATCACATCTCATGATATCGGAAGGGTCTCAGGATTGGAATGGGAAGGAGTTGGATATCACATCTCATGATAAAGGAAGGGTCTAAGGTTTGGAAGGGGAAGGATTTGGATATCACATCTCATGTTATAGGACAGGTCTCAGGTTTGGTATTAGAAGCATTGAGATATCAAGTCTCATGGTATAGGAAGGGTCTCAGAATTGGAATGGGAAGGAGTTGGATATCACATCTCAAGCTATAGGAAGGGTCTCAGGATTTCAGGATTAGAATGGGAAGGAGTTTGATATCACATCTCATGCCATAGTATGGGTCTCAGGTTTGGTATAAGCATTGGGATATCAAATCTCATGCTATCGGAAGGGTATCAGGATTGGAATTCCAAGGAGTTGGATATCCCATCTCATGCTATAGGAAGGGTCTCAGGTTGGAATGGGAAGGAGTTGGATATCACATCTCATGCTAAAGGGAGGGTCTCAGGTTTGGAAGGGGAAGGATTTGGATATCACATCTCATGTTATAGGAAGGATCTCAGGTTTGGTATAAGAAGCATTGAGATATCACATCTCATGCTATCGGAAAAATCTCAGATTTGGTATTAGAGGCATTGAGATATCACATCTCATGCTATCATAAGGGTCTCAGGATTGGAATGGGAAGGAGTTGGATATCACATCTCATGCTATAGGAAGGGTCTCAGGTTTGGAACGGGAAGGAGTTGGATATCACATCTCATGTTATAGGAAGAGTCTCAGGTTTGGTATAAGCATTGAGATATCAAATCTCTGCAATCGGAAGTGTCTCAGGATTGGGATGGGAAGGAGTTGGATATCACAACTCATGCGATAGGAAGGGTCTCAGGTTTGGAACGGGAAGGAGTTGGATATCCCATCTCATGTTATAGGACTGATCTCAGGTTTGGTATTAGAAGCATTGAGATATCACATCTCTGCTATCGGAAGTGTCTCAGGATTGGAATGGGAAGGAGTTGGATATCACATCTCATGTTATAGGACGGGTCTCAGGTTTGTTATTAGAATCATTGAGATATCATATTGCATGCTGTAGGAAGGGTCTAAGGATTGGAATGGAAGGACTTGGATATCACATCTCATGCTATAGGTAGGCTCTCAGGTTTGGAAAGGGAAGGAGTTGGATATCACATTTAATGTTAGAGGAAGGATCTCAGGTTTGATATTAGAGCCATTGGATATCACATCTCATGCTATAGGAAGGGTCTCAGGATTGGAATGGGAAGGAGTTGGATATCACATCTCATGCTATAGGAAGGGTTTTAGGTTTGGTATAAGCATTGAGATATCACATCTCATGCTATAGGAAGGGTCTCAGGATTGGAATGGGAAGGATCTGTATATGACATCTCATGCCATAGGAAGGGTCTCAGGTTTGGTATTAGAAGCATTGAGATATCACATCTCATGCTATAGGAAGTGTCTCAGGATTGGAATGGGAAGGACTTGGATATCACATCTCATGCTATAGGAAGGGTCTCAGGTTTGGTATAAGCAGTGAGATATCACATCTCATGCTATAGGAAGTGTCTCAGGATTGGAATGGGAAGGAGTTGGATATCACATCTCATGTTATAGGAAGGATCTCAGGTTTGGTATAAGCAGTGAGATATCACATCTCATGCTATCGGAAGGGTCTCAGGAATATAATGGGAAGGAGTTGGATATTCCCATCTCATGTTATAGGAAGGGTCTCAGGTTTGGTATTAGAAGCATTGAGACATCACATCTCATGCTATAGGAAGGGTCTCAGGATTGGAATGGGAAGGACTTGGATATCACATCTCATGCTATAGGGAGGGTCTCAAGTTTGATATTAGAAGCATTGAGATATCACATCTCATGATATCGGAAGGGTCTCAGGATTGGAATGGGAAGGAGTTGGATATCACATCTCATGATAAAGGAAGGGTCTAAGGTTTGGAAGGGGAAGGATTTGGATATCACATCTCATGTTATAGGACAGGTCTCAGGTTTGGTATTAGAAGCATTGAGATATCAAGTCTCATGGTATAGGAAGGGTCTCAGAATTGGAATGGGAAGGAGTTGGATATCACATCTCAAGCTATAGGAAGGGTCTCAGGATTTCAGGATTAGAATGGGAAGGAGTTTGATATCACATCTCATGCCATAGTATGGGTCTCAGGTTTGGTATAAGCATTGGGATATCAAATCTCATGCTATCGGAAGGGTATCAGGATTGGAATTCCAAGGAGTTGGATATCCCATCTCATGCTATAGGAAGGGTCTCAGGTTGGAATGGGAAGGAGTTGGATATCACATCTCATGCTAAAGGGAGGGTCTCAGGTTTGGAAGGGGAAGGATTTGGATATCACATCTCATGTTATAGGAAGGATCTCAGGTTTGGTATAAGAAGCATTGAGATATCACATCTCATGCTATCGGAAAAATCTCAGATTTGGTATTAGAGGCATTGAGATATCACATCTCATGCTATCATAAGGGTCTCAGGATTGGAATGGGAAGGAGTTGGATATCACATCTCATGCTATAGGAAGGGTCTCAGGTTTGGAATGGGAAGGAGTTGGATATCACATCTCATGTTATAGGAAGAGTCTCAGGTTTGGTATAAGCATTGAGATATCAAATCTCTGCAATCGGAAGTGTCTCAGGATTGGGATGGGAAGGAGTTGGATATCACATCTCATGCTATAGGAAGGGTCTCAGGTTTGGAACGGGAAGGAGTTGGACATCCCATCTCATGTTATAGGACTGGTCTCAGGTTTGGTATTAGAAGCATTGAGATATCACATCTCTGCTATCGGAAGTGTCTCAGGATTGGAATGGGAAGGAGTTGGATATCACATCTCATGTTATAGGACGGGTCTCAGGTTTGTTATTAGAATCATTGAGATATCATATTGCATGCTGTAGGAAGGGTCTAAGGATTGGAATGGGAAGGACTTGGATATCACATCTCATGCTATAGGTAGGCTCTCAGGTTTGGAAAGGGAAGGAGTTGGATATCACATTTAATGTTAGAGGAAGGATCTCAGGTTTGATATTAGAACCATTGGATATCACATCTCATGCTATAGGAATGGTCTCAGGATTGGAATGGGAAGGAGTTGGATATCACATCTCATGCTATAGGAAGGGTTTTAGGTTTGGTATAAGCATTGAGATATCACATCTCATGCTATAGGAAGGGTCTCAGGATTGGAATGGGAAGGATCTGTATATGACGTCTCATGCCATAGGAAGGGTCTCAGGTTTGGTATAAGCATTGAGATATCACATCTCTGCTTTCGGAAGGGTCTCAGGATTGTAATGGGAAGGAGTTGGATAT
The DNA here is from genome assembly GCF_040938575.1 of Ambystoma mexicanum. Lineage (NCBI taxonomy): Eukaryota > Metazoa > Chordata > Amphibia > Caudata > Ambystomatidae > Ambystoma > Ambystoma mexicanum. The sequence continues at coordinate 2,169,272 of NW_027182510.1, read as the reverse complement.
CCCATCTCATGTTATAGGAAGAGTCTCAGGTTTGGTATTAGAAGCATTGAGATATCACATCTCATGCTATAGGAAGTGTCTCAGGATTGGAATGGGAAGGACTTGGATATCACATCTCATGCTATAGGGAGGGTCTCAAGTTTGATATTAGAAGCATTGAGATATCACATCTCATGCTATAGGAAGGGTCTCAGTATTGGAATGGGAAGGAGTTGGATATCACATCTCATGCTATAGGAAGGGTCTCAGGTTTGGTATAAGCATTGAGATATCACATCTCTGCTATGGGAAGGGTCTCAGGATTGGAATGAGAAGGAGTTGAATATTCCCATCTCATGTTATAGGAAGGGTCTATCAGGTCTTAGCATGAGACTCTTCCTATAACATGAGATGTGATATCCAACTCCTTCCCGTTCCTAACCTGAGACCCTTCCTATAGCATGAGATGTGATATCCAACTCCTTCCCATTCCAATCCTGAGACCCTTCCGATAGCTTGAGATGTGATATCTCAATGCTTCTAATATCAATACTGAGACCTCCCTATAGCATGAGATGTGATATCTAAGTCCTTCCCATTCCAATCCTGAGACCCTTCCGATAGCAGAGATGTGATATCTCAATGCTTATACCAAATCTGAGACCCTTCCTATAGCATGAGATGTGATATCCAACTCCTTCCCATTCCAATCCTGAGACCCTTCCTATAGCATGAGATGTGATATCCAACGCCTTCCCTTTCCAAACCTGAGAGCCTACCTATAGCATGAGATGTGATATCCAAGTCCTTCCCATTCCAATCCTTAGACCCTTCCTACAGCATGCAATATGATATCTCAATGATTCTAATAACAAACCTGAGACCCATCCTATAACATGAGATGGGATATCCAACTTCTTCCCATTCCAATCCTGAGACACTTCCGATAGCAGAGATGTGATATCTCAATGCTTATATCAAACCTGAGACGCTTCCTACAACATGAGATGTGATATCCAACTCCTTCCTGTTCCAAACCTGAGACCCTTCCTATACCATATGTGATATCCAACTCCTTCCCATTCCAAACATGAGACCCTTCCTATAGCAAGAATGTAATATCCAACTCCTTCCCATTCCAATCCTGAGACCATTCCTATAGCATGAGATGTGATATCTCAATGCTTCTAATACCAAACCTGAGATCCTTCCTATGACATGAGATGTGATATCCAATTCCATCCCATTCTAAACCTGAGACCCTTCCTACAACATGCAATGTGATATCTCAATGCTTCTAATACCAAACCTGAGACCAGTCCTATAACATGAGATGGGATATCCAACTCCTTCCCGTTCAAAACCTGAGACCCTTGCTATAGCATGAGATGTGATATCTCAATGCTTCTAATGCCAAACCTGAGATCCTTCCGATAGCATGAGATGTGATATCTCAATGCTTCTAATACCAAACCTGAGATCCTTCCGATAGCATGAGATGTGATATCTCAATGCTTCTAATACCAATCCTGAGATCCTTCCTATAACATGAGATGTGATATCCAAATCCTTCCCCTTTCAAACCTGAGACCCTCCCTTTAGCATGAGGTCTCAGGTTTGGTATTAGAAGCATTGAGATATCACATCTCATGCTATAGGAAGGGTCTCAGGATTGGAATGGGAAGGACTTGGATGTCACATTTCATGCTATAGGGAGGGTCTCAAGTTTGATATTAGAAGCATTGAGATAACAAATCTCATGATATCGGAAGGGTCTCAGGATTGGAATGGGAAGGAGTTGGATATCACATCTCATGATAAAGGAAGAGTCTAAGGTTTGGAAGGGGAAGGATTTGGATATCACATCTCATGTTATAGGACGGGTCTCAGGTTTGGTATTAGAAGCATTGAGATATCAAGTCTCATGGTATAAGAAGGGTCTCAGAATTGGAATGGGAAGGAGTTGGATATCACATCTCAAGCTATAGGAAGCATCTCAGGATTGGAATGGGAAGGAGTTTGATATCACATCTCATGCCATAGTATGGTTCTCAGGTTTGGTAGCAGCATTGGGATATCACATCTCATGCTATCGGAAGGATATCAGTATTGGATTTGGAAGGAGTTGGATATCCCATCTCATGCTATAGGAAGGGTCTCAGGTTGGAATGGGAAGGAGTTGGATATCATATCTCATGCTATAGGAAGGTTCTCAGGTTTGGAAAGGGAAGGAGTTGGATATCACATTTCATGTTAGAGGAAGGATCTCAGGTTTGGTATTAGAGGCCTTGAGATATCACATCTCATGCTATCGGAAGGGTCACAGGATTGGAATGGGAAGGAGTTGGATATCACATCTCATGCTATAGGAAGGGTCTCAGGTTTGGTATAAGCATTGAGATATCACATCTCATGCTATAGGAAGGGTCTCAGGATTGGAATGGGAAGGAGTTGTATATGACATCTCATGCCATAGGAAGGGTCTCAGGTTTGGTATAAGCATTGAGATATCACATCACATGCTATAGGAAGGGTCTCAGGATTGGAATGGGAAGGACTTGGATATCACATCTCATGCTATAGGCAGGGTCTCAGGTTTGGAAAGGGAAGGAGATGGATATCACATTTCATGTTAGAGGTAGGATCTCAGGTTTGGTATTAGAGGCATTGAGATATCACATCTCATGCTATCAGAAGGGTCTCAGGATTGGAATGGGAAGGAGTTGGATATCACATCTTATGCTAAAGGGAGGGTCTCAGGTTTGGAAGGGGAAGGATTTGGAAATCACATCTCATATTATAGGAAGGATCTCAGGTTTGGTATTAGAAGCATTGAGATATCACATCTCATGCTATCGGAAGGATCTCAGGTTTGGTATAAGAGGCATTGAGATATCACATCTCATGCTATCATAAGGGTCTCAGGATTGGAATGGGAAGGAGTTGGATATCACATCTCATGTTATAGGAAGGATCTCAGGTTTGGTACTAGAAGCATTGAGACATCACATCTCATGCTATAGGAAGGGTCTCAGGATTGAAATGGGAAGGAGTTGGATATCACATCTCATGCTACAGGAAGGGTCTCAGATTTGGCATAAGCATTGAGATATCACATCTCATGCTATAGGAAGGGTCTCAGGATTGGAATGGGAAGGAGTTGTATATGACATCTCAGGCCATAGGAAGGGTCTCAGGTTTGATATAAGCATTGAGATATCACATCTCTGCTATCGGAAGGGTCTCAGGATTGGAATGGGAAGGAGTTGGATATCCCATCTGAGTTGGATATCCCATCTCATGTTATAGGAAGGGTCTCAGGTTTGGTATTAGAAGCATTGAGATATCACATCTCATGCTATAGGAAGGGTCTCAGGATTGGAATGGGGAGGACTTGGATGTCACATCTCATGCTATAGGGAGGGTCTCAGGTTTGATATTAGAAGCATTGAGATAACAAATCTCATGATATCGGAAGGGTCTCAGGATTAGAATGGGAAGGAGTTGGATATCACATCTCATGATAAAGGAAGGGTCTAAGGTTTGGAAGGGGAAGGATTTGGATATCACATCTCATGTTATAGGACGGGTCTCAGGTTTGGTATTAGAAGCATTGAGATATCAAGTCTCATGGTATAGGAAGGGTCTCAGAATTGGAATGGGAAGAAATTGGATATCACATCTCAAGCTTTAGGAAGGGTCTCAGGATTGGAATGGGAAGGAGTTTGATATCACATCTCATGCCATAGTATGGGTCTCAGATTTGGTAGAAGCATTGGGATATCACATCTCATGCTATCGGAATGGTATCAGTATTGGATTTGGAAGGAGTTGGATATCCCATCTCATGCTATAGGAAAGGTCTCAGGTTGGAATGGGATGGAGTTGGATATCACATTTCATGTTATAGGAAGGGTCTCAGGTTTGGAATGGGAAGGAGTTGGATATCACATTTCATGTTAGAGGAAGGATCTCAGGTTTGGTATTAGAGGCCTTGAGATATCACATTTCATGTTATAGGAAGGGTCTCAGGTTTGGAATGGGAAGGAATTGGATATCACATCTCATGTTATAGGAAGGATTTCAGGTTTGGTATTAGAACCATTGAGATATCACATCTCATGCTATAGGAAGGGTCTCAGGATTGGAATGCGAAGGATTTGGATATCACATCTCATGCTAAAGGAAGGGTCTCAGGTTTGGTAGAAGCGTTGAGATATCACATCTCTGCTATCGGAAGGGTCTCAGGATTGGATTGGGAAGGAGTTGGATATCCCTTCCCATGCTATAAAAGGGTCTCAGGATTTGAATGGCAAGGAGTTGGATATCACATATCATGCCATAGGAAGGGTCTCAGGTTTGGTATAAGCATTGAGATATCACATCTCTGCTATCGGAAGGGTCTCCGGATTGGATTGCGAAGGAGTTGGATATCCCTTCTCATGCTATAGGAAGTGTCTCAGGTTGGAATGGGAAGGAGTTGGATATCACATCTCATGTTATAGGAAGGGTCTCAGGATTGGAATGGGAAGGATTTGGATATCACATCTCTTGCTATAGGAAGGGTCTCAGGATTGGAATGGGTAGGAGTTGGATATTACATTCTTGCTATAGGAAGGGTCTCATGTTTGGAATGGAAGGAGTTGGATATCACATATGCTATAGGAAGTGTCTCAGGTTTGGAACGGGAAGGAGTTGGATATCACATCTCATGTTAGAGGAAGGATCTCAGGTTTGGTATTAGAGGCCTTGAGATATCACATCTCATGCTATAGGAAGGGTCTCAAGTTTGGTATAAGCATTGAGATATCACATCTCATGCTATAGGAAGGGTCCCAGGATTGGAATGGGAAGGAGTTGTATATGACATCTCATGCCATAAGAAGGGTCTCAGGTTTGGTATAAGCATTGAGATATCACATCACATGCTATAGGAAGGGTCTCATGATTGGAATGGGAAGGACTTGGATATCACAGCTCATGCTAAAGGCAGGGTCTCAGGTTTGGAAAGGGAAGGAGATGGATATCACATTTCATGTTAGAGGTAGGATCTCAGGTTTGGTATTAGAGGCATTGAGATATCACATCTCATGCTATCAGAAGGGTCTCAGGATTGGAATGGGAAGGAGTTGTATATCACATCTCATGCTAAAGGGAGGGTCTCAGGTTTGGAAGGGTAAGGATTTGAATATCACATCACATGTTATAGGAAGGATCTCAGGTTTGGTATTAGAGGCATTGAGATATCACATCTCATGCTATTGGAAAGGTCTCAGGATTGGAATGGGAAGGAGTTGGATATCACATCTCATGCTATAGGAAGGGTCTCAGGTTTGGAACGGGAAGGAGTTGGATATCACATCTCGTGTTATAGGAAGAGTCTCAGGTTTGGTATAAGCATTGAGATATCACATCTCTGCAATTGGAAGTGTCTCAGGATTGCGATGGGAAGGATTTGGATATCACATCTCATGCTATAGGAAGGGTCTCAGGTTTGGAACGGGAAGGAGTTGGATATCACATCTCATGTTATAGGAAGAGTCTCAGGTTTGGTATAAGCATTGAGATATCAAATCTCTGCAATCGGAAGTGTCTCAGGATTGGAACGGGAAGGAGTTGGATATCCCATCTCATGTTATAGGACTGGTCTCAGGTTTGGTATTAGAAGCATTGAGATATCACATTGCATGCTGTAGGAAGGGTCTCAGGTTTGGAATGGGAAGGAATTGGATAGCACATCTCATGTCATAGGAAGGATCTCAGGTTTGGTATTAGAAGCATTGAGATATCACATCTCATGCTATAGGAATGGTCTCAGGATTGGAATGGGAAGGAGTTGGATATTACATTCTTGCTATGGGAAGGGTCTCATGTTTGGAATTGGAAGGAGTTGGATATCACATATGCTATAGGAAGGGTCTCAGGTTTGGAATGGGAAGGAGTTGGATATCACATCTCATGTTATAGGAAGGGTCTCAGGTTGGTATACGCATTGAGATATCACATCTCTGCTATCGGAAGGGTCTCAGGATTGGAATGGGAAGGAGTTGGATATCCCATCTCATGTTATAGGAAGGGTCTCAGGTTTGGTATTAGAAGCATTGAGATATCACATCTTATGCTATAGGAAGGGTCTCAGGATTGGAATGGGGAGGACTTGGATGTCACATCTCATGCTATAGGGAGGGTCTCAAGTTTGATATTAGAAGCATTGAGATAACAAATCTCATGATATCGGAAGGGTCTCAGGATTGGAATGGGAAGGAGTTGGATATCACATCTCATGATAAAGGAAGGTTCTAAGGTTTGGAAGGGGAAGGATTTGGATATCACATCTCATGTTATAGGACGGGTCTCATGTTTGGTATTAGAAGCATTGAGATATCAAGTCTCATGGTATAGGAAGGGTCTCAGAATTGGAATGGGAAGGAGTTGGATATCACATCTCAAGCTATAGGAAGGGTCTCAGGATTGGAAAGGGAAGGCGTTTGATATCACATCTTATGCCATAGTATGGGTCTCAGGTTTGGTAGAAGCATTGGGATATCACATTGCATGCTATTGGAAGGGTATCAGTATTGGATTTGGAAGGAGTTGGATATCCCATCTCATGCTATAGGAAGGGTCTCAGGTTGGAATGGGAAGGAGTTGGATATCACATTTCATGTTATAGGAAGGGTCTCAGGATTGGAATGGGAAGGACTTGGATATCATATCTCATGCTATAGGAAGGCTCTCAGGTTTGGAAGGGAAGGAGTTGGATATCACATTTCATGTTAGAGGAAGGATCTCAGGTTTGGTATTAGAGGCCTTGAGATATCACATCTCATGCTATAGGAAGGGTCTCGGGATTGGAATGGGAAGGAGTTCGATATCACATCTCAAGCTATAGGAAGGGTCTCAGGTTTGGTATAAGCATTGAGATATCACATCTCATGCTATAGGAAGGGTCTCAGGATTGGAATGGGAAGGAGTTGGATATCACATCTCATATTATAGGAAAGATCTCAGGTTTGGTATTAGAAGCATTGAGACATCACATCTCATGTTATAGGAAGGGTCTTAGGATTGGAATGGGAAGAAGTTGGATATCACATCTCATGCTATAGGAAGGGTCTCAGGTTTGGTATAAGCATTGAGATATCAGATCTCATGCTATAGGAAGGGTCTCAGGATTGGAATGGGAAGGAGTTGTATATGACATCTCATGCCATAGGAAGGGTCTCAAGTTTGGTATAAGTATTGAGGTATCACATCACATGCTATAGGAAGGGTCTCAGGATTGGAATGGGAAGGACTTGAATATCACATCTCATGCTATAGGCAGGGTCTCAGGTTTGGAAAGGGAAGGAGATGGATATCACATTTCATGTTAGAGGTAGGATCTCAGGTTTGGTATTAGAGGCATTGAGATATCACATCTCATGCTATCAGAAGGGTCTCAGGATTGGAATGGGAAGGAGTTGTATATCACATCTCATGCTAAAGGGATGGTCTCAGGTTTGGTAGGGGAAGGATTTGGAAATCACATCTCATGTTATAGGAAGGATCTCAGGTTTGGTATTAGAAGCATTGAGATATCACATCTCATGCTATCGGAAGTATCTCAGGTTTGGTATTAGAGGCATTGAGATATCACATCTCATGCTATCATAAGGGTCTCAGGATTGGAATGGGAAGGAGTTGGATATCACATCTCATGCTATAGGAAGGGTCTCAGATTCAGTATAAGCATTGAGATATCACATCTCATGCTATAGGAAGGGTCTCAGGATTGGAATGGGAAGGAGTTGGATATCACATCTCATGCTATAGGAAGGGTCTCAGGTTTGGAACGGGAAGGAGTTAGATATCACATCTCATGTTATAGGAAGAGTCTCAGGTTTGGTATAAGCATTGAGATATCACATCTCTGCTATCGGAGGTGTCTCAGGATTGGGATGGGAAGGAATTGGATATCACATCTCATGCTATAGGAAGGGTATCAGGTTTGGAATGGGAAGGAGTTGGATATCCCATCTCATGTTATAGGACAGGTCTCAGGTTTGATATTAGAAGCATTGAGATATCACATCTCTGCTATTGGAAGGGTCTCAGGATTGGAATGGGAAGGACTTGGATATCAGAATTCATGTTATAGGAAGGGTCTCAGGTTTGGTATTAGAAGCATTGAGATATCACATCTCATGCTATAGGAAGGGTCTCAGGATTGAAATGGGAAGGACTTGGATATCACATCTCATGTTATAGGAAGGGTCTCAGGTTTGGTATTAGAAGCATTGAGATATCACATCTCATGCTATAGGAAGGGTCTCAGGAATGGAATGGGAAGGACTTGGATATCACATCTCATGATAAAGGAAGGGTCTAAGGTTTGGAAGGGGAAGGATTTGGATATCACATCTCATGTTATTGGACCGGTCTCAGGTTTGGTATTAGAAGCATTGAGATATCAAGTCTCATGGTATAGGACGGGAGTTTGATATCACATCTCATGCCATGGTATGGGTCTCAGGTTTTGTAGAAGCATTGGGATATCACATCTCATGCTATCGGAAGGGTATCAGGATTGGTTTTGGAAGGAGTTGGATATCCCATCTCATGCTATAGGAAGGGTCTCAGGTTGGAATGGGAAGGAGTTGGATATGACATCTCATGTTATAGGAAGGGTTTTAGGATTGGAATGGGAAGGACTTGGATATCACATCTCATGCTGTAGGAAGGCTCTCAGGTTTGGAAAGGGAAGGAGTTGGATATCACATTTCATGTTAGAGGTAGGATCTCAGGTTTGGTATTAGAGGCATTGAGATATCACATCTCATGCTATCAGAAGGGTATCAGGATTGGAATGGGAAGGAGTTGGATATCACATCTCATGCTAAAGGGAGGGTCTCAGGTTCGGAAGGGGAAGGATTTGGATATCACATCTCATGTTATAGGAAGGATCTCAGGTTTGGTATTAGAAGCATTGAGATATCACATCTCATGCTATCGGAAGGATCTCAGGTTTGGTATTAGAAGCATTGAGATATCACATCTCATGCTATAGGAAGGGTCTCAGGATTGGAATGGGAAGGAGTTGGATATCACATCTCATGATAAAGGAAGGGTCTAAGGTTTGGAAGGGGAAGGATTTGGATATCACATCTCATGTTATAGGACGGGTCTCAGGTTTGGTATTAGAAGCATTGAGATATCAAGTCTCATGGTATAGGAAGGGTCTCAGAATTGGAATGGGAAGGAGTTGGATATCACATCTCAAGCTATAGGAAGGGTCGCAGGATTGGAATGGGAAGGAGTTTGATGTCACATCTTATGCCATAGTATGGGTCTCAGGTTTGGCAGAAGCATTGGGATATCACATCTCATGCTATTGGAAGGGTATCAGTATTGGATTTGGAAGGAGTTGGATATCCCATCTCATGCTATAGGAAGGGTCTCAGGTTGGAATGGGAAGGAGTTGGATATCACATTTCATGTTATAGGAAGGGTCTCAGGATTGGAATGTGAAGGACTTGGATATCATATCTCATGCTATAGGAAGGCTCTCAGGTTTGGAAGGGGAAGGAGTTGGATATCACATTTCATGTTAGAGGAAGGATCTCAGGTTTGATATTAGAGGCCTTGAGATATCACATCTCATGCTATAGGAAGGGTCTCAGGATTGGAATGGGAAGGAGTTGGATATCACATCTCAAGCTATAGGAAGGGTCTCAGGTTTGGTATAAGCATTGAGATATCACATCTCATGCTATAGGAAGGGTCTCAGGATTGGAATGGGAAGGAGTTGGATATCACATCTCATGTTATAGGAAAGATCTCAGGTTTGGTATTAGAAGCATTGAGACATCACATCTCATGTTATAGGAAGGGTCTTAGGATTGGAATGGGAAGAAGTTGAATATCACATCTCATGCTATAGGAAGGGTCTCAGGTTTGGTATAAGCATTGAGATATCACATCTCATGCTATAGGAGGGGTCTCAGGATTGGAATGGGAAGGAGTTGTATATGACATCTCATGCCATAGGAAGGGTCTCAGGTTTGGTATAAGCATTGAGATATCACATCTCTGCTATCGGAAGGGTCTCAGGATTGGTATGCGAAGGAGTTGGATATTCCCATCTCATGTAATAGGAAGGGTCTCAGGTTTGGTTTTAGAAGCATTGAGATATCACATCTCATGCTATAGGAAGGGTCTCAGGATTGGAATGGGAAGGACTTGGATATCACATCTCATGCTATAGGCAGGGTCTCAAGTTTGATATTAGAAGCTTTGAGATATCACATCTCATGATATCGGAAGGGTCTCAGGATTGGAATGGGAAGGAGTTGGATATCACATCTCATGATAAAGGAAGGGTCTAAGGTTTGGAAGGGGAAGGATTTGGATATCACATCTCATGTTATATTACGGGTCTCAGGTTTGGTATTAGAAGCATTGAGATATCAAGTCTCAGAGTATAGGAAGGGTCTCAGAATTGGAATGGGAAGGAGGTGGATATCACATTTCAAGCTATAGGAAGGGTCTCAGGATTGGAATGGGAAGGACTTGGATATCACATCTCATGCTATAGGAAGGCTCTCAGGTTTGGAAGGGGAAAGAGTTGGATATCACATTTCATGTTAGAGGTAGGATCTCAGGTTTGGTATTAGAGGCATTGAGATATCACATCTCATGCTATCAGAAGGGTCTCGGGAATGGAATGGGAAGGAGTTGGATATCACATCTCATGCTAAAGGGAGGGTCTCAGGTTTGGAAGGGGAAGGATTTGGATATCACATCTCATGTTATAGGAAGGATCTCAGGTTTGGTATTAGAAGCATTGAGATATCACATCTCATGCTATCGGAAGGATCTCAGGTTTGGTATTAGAAGCATTGAGATATCACATCTCATGCTATCAGAAGGGTCTCAGGATTGGAATGGGAAGGAGTTGGATATCACATCTCATGCTAAAGGGAGGGTCTCAGGTTTGGAAGGGGAAGGATTTGGATATCACATCTCATGTTATCGGAAGGATCTCACGTTTGGTATTAGAAGTATTGAGATATCATATCTCATGCTATAGGAAGGGTCTCAGGATTGGAATGGGAAGGAGTTGGATATCACATCTCATGCTATAGGAAGTGTCTCAGGATTGTAATGGGAAGGACTTGGATATCACATCTCATGCTATAGGTAGGGTCTCAAGTTTTATATTAGAAGCATTGAGATATCACATCTCATGCTATAGGAAGGGTCTGAGGATTGGAATGGGAAGGAGTTGGATATCACATCTCATGCTATGGGAAGGGTCTCAGGTTGGAATGGGAAGGAGTTGGATATCACATTTCATGTTATAGGAAGGGTCTCAGGATTGGAATGGGAAGGACTTGGATATCATATCTCATGCTATAGGACGGGTCTCAGGTTTGTTATTAGAATCATTGAGATATCATATTGCATGCTGTAGGAAGGGTCTAAGGATTGGAATGGGAAGGACTTGGATATCACATCTCATGCTATAGATAGGCTCTTAGGTTTGGAAAGGGAAGGAGTTGGATATCACATTTCATGTTAGAGGAAGGATCTCAGGTTTGGTATTAGAAGCATTGAGATATCACATCTCATGCTATATGAAGGGTCTCAGGATTGGAATGGGAAGTAGTTGGATATCACATCTCATGCTATAGGAAGGGTCTCAGGTTTGGTATAAGCATTGAGATATCACATCTCATGCTATAGGACGGGTCTCAGGATTGGAATGGAAGGAGTTGGATATCACATCTCATGTTATAGGAAGGATCTCAGGTTTGGTATTAGAAGCATTGAGACATCACATCTCATGCTATAGGAAGGGTCTCAGGGTTGGAATGGGAAGGAGTTGGATATCACATCTCATCCAATAGGAAGGGTCTCAGGTTTGGAATGGGAAGGAATTGGATATCACATCTCATGTTATAGGAAGGATCTCAGGTTTTGTATTAGAAGCATTGAGATATCACATCTCATGCTATAGGAAGGGTCTCAGGATTGGAATGTGAAGGATTTGGATATCACATCTCATGCTAAAGGAAGGGTCTCAGGTTTGGTAGAAGCATTGAGATATCACGTCTCTGCTATCGGAAGGGTCTCAGGATTGGATTGGGAAGGAGTTGGATATCCCTTCTCATGCTATAGGAAGGGTCTCAGGATTTGAATGGCAAGGAGTTGGATATCACATCTCATGCCATAGGAAGGGTCTCAGGTTTGGTATAAGCATTGAGATATCACATCTCTGCTATCGGAAGGGTCTCAGGATTGGAATGGGAAGGAGTTGGATATTCCCATCTCATGTTATAGGAAGGGTCTCAGGTTTGGTATTAGAAGCATTGAGATATCACATCTCATGCTATAGGAAGGGTCTCAGGATTGGAATGGGAAGGACTTGGATATCACATCTCATGCTATAGGGAGGGTCTCAAGTTTGATATTAGAAGCTTTGAGATATCACATCTCATGATATCGGAAGGGTCTCAGGATTGGAATGGGAAGGAGTTGGATATCACATCTCATGATAAAGGAAGGGTCTAAGGTTTGGAAGGGGAAGGATTTGGATATCACATCTCATGTTATATTACGGGTCTCAGGTTTGGTATTAGAAGCATTGAGATATCAAGTCTCAGAGTATAGGAAGGGTCTCAGAATTGGAATGGGAAGGAGTTGGATATCACATCTCAAGCTATAGGAAGTGTCTCAGGATTGGAATGGGAAGGAGTTTGATATCACATCTCATGCCATAGTATGGGTCTCAGGTTTGGTAGAAGCATTGGGATATCACATCTCATGCTATCGGAAGGGTATCAGTATTGGATTTGGAAGAAGTTGGATATCCCATCTCATGCTATAGGAAGGGTCTCAGGTTGGAATGGGAAGGAGTTGGATATCACATTTCATGTTATAGGAAGGGTCTCAGGATTGGAATGGGAAGGACTTGGATATCATATCTCATGCTATAGGACGGGTCTCAGGTTTGTTATTAGAATCATTGAGATATCATATTGCATGCTGTAGGAAGGGTCTAAGGATTGGAATGGGAAGGACTTGGATATCACATCTCATGCTATAGATAGGCTCTTAGGTTTGGAAAGGGAAGGAGTTGGATATCACATTTCATGTTAGAGGAAGGATCTCAGGTTTGGTATTAGAAGCATTGAGATATCACATCTCATGCTATATGAAGGGTCTCAGGATTGGAATGGGAAGTAGTTGGATATCACATCTCATGCTATAGGAAGGGTCTCAGGTTTGGTATAAGCATTGAGATATCACATCTCATGCTATAGGACAGGTCTCAGGATTGGAATGGAAGGAGTTGGATATCACATCTCATGTTATAGGAAGGATCTCAGGTTTGGTATTAGAAGCATTGAGACATCACATCTCATGCTATAGGAAGGGTCTCAGGGTTGGAATGGGAAGGAGTTGGATATCACATCTCATCCAATAGGAAGGGTCTCAGGTTTGGAATGGGAAGGAATTGGATATCACATCTCATGTTATAGGAAGGATCTCAGGTTTGGTATTAGAAGCATTGAGATATCACATCTCATGCTATAGGAAGGGTCTCAGGATTGGAATGTGAAGGATTTGGATATCACATCTCATGCTAAAGGAAGGGTCTCAGGTTTGGTAGAAGCATTGAGATATCACGTCTCTGCTATCGGAAGGGTCTCAGGATTGGATTGGGAAGGAGTTGGATATCCCTTCTCATGCTATAGGAAGGGTCTCAGGATTTGAATGGCAAGGAGTTGGATATCACATCTCATGCCATAGGAAGGGTCTCAGGTTTGGTATAAGCATTGAGATATCACATCTCTGCTATCGGAAGGGTCTCAGGATTGGAATGGGAAGGAGTTGGATATTCCCATCTCATGTTATAGGAAGGGTCTCAGGTTTGGTATTAGAAGCATTGAGATATCACATCTCATGCTATAGGAAGGGTCTCAGGATTGGAATGGGAAGGACTTGGATATCACATCTCATGCTATAGGGAGGGTCTCAAGTTTGATATTAGAAGCTTTGAGATATCACATCTCATGATATCGGAAGGGTCTCAGGATTGGAATGGGAAGGAGTTGGATATCACATCTCATGATAAAGGAAGGGTCTAAGGTTTGGAAGGGGAAGGATTTGGATATCACATCTCATGTTATATTACGGGTCTCAGGTTTGGTATTAGAAGCATTGAGATATCAAGTCTCAGAGTATAGGAAGGGTCTCAGAATTGGAATGGGAAGGAGTTGGATATCACATCTCAAGCTACAGGAAGGGTCTCAGGATTGGAATGGGAAGGACTTGGATATCACATCTCATGCTATAGGGAGGCTCTCAGGTTTGGAAGGGGAAAGAGTTGGATATCACATTTCATGTTAGAGGTAGGATCTCAGGTTTGGTATTAGAGGCATTGAGATATCACATCTCATGCTATCAGAAGGGTCTCAGGAATGGAATGGGAAGGAGTTGGATATCACATCTCATGCTAAAGGGAGGGTCTCAGGTTTGGAAGGGGAAGGATTTGGATATCACATCTCATGTTATAGGAAGGATCTCAGGTTTGGTATTAGAAGCATTGAGATATCACATCTCATGCTATCGGAAGGATCTCAGGTTTGGTATTAGAAGCATTTAGATATCACATCTCATGCTATCAGAAGGGTCTCAGGATTGGAATGGGAAGGAGTTGGATATCACATCTCATGCTAAAGGGAAGGTCTCAGGTTTGGAAGGGGAAGGATTTGGATATCACATCTCATGTTATCGGAAGGATCTCACGTTTGGTATTAGAAGTATTGAGATATCATATCTCATGCTATAGGAAGGGTCTCAGGATTGGAATGGGAAAGAGTTGGATATCACATCTCATGCTATAGGGAGTGTCTCAGGATTGGAATGGGAAGGACTTAGATATCACATATCATGCTATAGGGAGGGTCTCAGTTTTGATATTAGAAGCATTGAGATATCACATCTCATGCTATCGGAAGTGTCTCAGGATTGGAATGGGAAGGAGCTGGATATCACATCTCATGCTAAAGGAAGGGTCTCAGGTTTGGAACGGGAAGGATTTGGATATCACATCTCATGTTATAGGAAGGGTCTCAGGTTTGGTATAAGCATTGAGATATCACATCTCTGCTATCGGAAGTGTCTCAGGATTGGAATGGGAAGGAGTTGGATATCACATCTCATGTTATAGGACGGGTCTCAGGTTTGTTATTAGAATCATTGAGATATCATATTGCATGCTGTAGGAAGGGTCTAAGGGTTGGAATGGGAAGGACTTGGATATCACATCTCATGCTATAGATAGGCTCTTAGGTTTGGAAAGGGAAGGAGTTGGATATCATATCTCATGCTATAGGACGGGTCTCAGGTTTGTTATTAGAATCATTGAGATATCATATTGCATGCTGTAGGAAGGGTCTAAGGATTGGAATGGGAAGGACTTGGATATCACATCTCATGCTATAGATAGGCTCTTAGGTTTGGAAAGGGAAGGAGTTGGATATCACATTTCATGTTAGAGGAAGGATCTCAGGTTTGGTATTAGAAGCATTGAGATATCACATCTCATGATATATGAAGGGTCTCAGGATTGGAATGGGAAGTAGTTGGATATCACATCTCATGCTATAGGTAGGCTCTCAGGTTTGGTATAAGCATTGAGATATCACATCTCATGCTATAGGAAGGGTCTCAGGATTGGAATGGGAAGGAGTTGTATATGACATCTCAGGCCATAGGAAGGTTCTCAGGTTTGGTATAAGCATTGAGATATCACATCTCTGCTATCGGAAGGGTCTCAGGATTGGAATGGGAAGGAGTTGGACATCCCATCTCATGTTATAGGAAGGGTCTCAGGTTTGGTATTAGAAGCATAGAGATATCAAATCTCATGCTATAGGAAGGGTCTCAGGATTTGAATGGCAAGGAGTTGGATATCACATCTCATGCCATAGGAAGGGTCACAGGTTTGGTATAAGCATTGAGATATCACATCTCTGCTATCGGAAGGGTCTCAGGATTGGATTGGGAAGGAGTTAGATATCCCTTCTCATGCTATAGGAAGTGTCTCAGGTTGGAATGGGAAGGAGTTGGATATCACATCTCATGTTATAGGAAGGGTCTCAGGATTGGAATGGGAGGGACTTGGATGTCACATCTCATGCTATAGGGAGGGTCTCAAGTTTGATATTAGAAGCATTGAGATAACAAATCTCATGATATCGGAAGGGTCTCAGGATTGGAATGGGAAGGAGTTGGATATCACATCTCATGATAAAGGAAAGGTCTAAGGTTTGGAAGGGGAAGGATTTGGATATCACATCTCATTTTATAGGACGGGTCTCAGGTTTGGTATTAGAAGCATTGAGATATCAAGTCTCATGGTATAAGAAGGGTCTCAGAATTGGAATGGGAAGGAGTTGGATATCACACCTCAAGCTATAGGAAGTGTCTCAGGATTGGAATGGGAAGGAGTTTGATATCACATCTCATGCCATAGTATGGGTCTCAGGTTTGGTAGAAGCATTGGGATATCACATCTCATGCTATCGGAAGGGTATCAGTATTGGATTTGGAAGAAGTTGGATATCCCATCTCATGCTATAGGAAGGGTCTCAGGTTGGAATGGGAAGGAGTTGGATATCACATTTCATGTTATAGGAAGGGTCTCAGGATTGGAATGGGAAGGACTTGGATATCATATCTCATGCTATAGGACGGGTCTCAGGTTTGTTATTAGAATCATTGAGATATCATATTGCATGCTGTAGGAAGGGTCTAAGGATTGGAATGGGAAGGACTTGGATATCACATCTCATGCTATAGATAGGCTCTTAGGTTTGGAAAGGGAAGGAGTTGGATATCACATTTCATGTTAGAGGAAGGATCTCAGGTTTGGTATTAGAAGCATTGAGATATCACATCTCATGCTATATGAAGGGTCTCAGGATTGGAATGGGAAGTAGTTGGATATCACATCTCATGCTATAGGAAGGGTCTCAGGTTTGGTATAAGCATTGAGATATCACATCTCATGCTATAGGACAGGTCTCAGGATTGGAATGGAAGGAGTTGGATATCACATCTCATGTTATAGGAAGGATCTCAGGTTTGGTATTAGAAGCATTGAGACATCACATCTCATGCTATAGGAAGGGTCTCAGGGTTGGAATGGGAAGGAGTTGGATATCACATCTCATCCAATAGGAAGGGTCTCAGGTTTGGAATGGGAAGGAATTGGATATCACATCTCATGTTATAGGAAGGATCTCAGGTTTGGTATTAGAAGCATTGAGATATCACATCTCATGCTATAGGAAGGGTCTCAGGATTGGAATGTGAAGGATTTGGATATCACATCTCATGCTAAAGGAAGGGTCTCAGGTTTGGTAGAAGCATTGAGATATCACGTCTCTGCTATCGGAAGGGTCTCAGGATTGGATTGGGAAGGAGTTGGATATCCCTTCTCATGCTATAGGAAGGGTCTCAAGATTTGAATGGCAAGGAGTTGGATATCACATCTCATGCCATAGGAAGGGTCTCAGGTTTGGTATAAGCATTGAGATATCACATCTCTGCTATCGGAAGGGTCTCAGGATTGGAATGGGAAGGAGTTGGATATTCCCATCTCATGTTATAGGAAGGGTCTCAGGTTTGGTATTAGAAGCATTGAGATATCACATCTCATGCTATAGGAAGGGTCTCAGGATTGGAATGGGAAGGACTTGGATATCACATCTCATGCTATAGGGAGGGTCTCAAGTTTGATATTAGAAGCTTTGAGATATCACATCTCATGATATCGGAAGGGTCTCAGGATTGGAATGGGAAGGAGTTGGATATCACATCTCATGATAAAGGAAGGGTCTAAGGTTTGGAAGGGGAAGGATTTGGATATCACATCTCATGTTATATTACGGGTCTCAGGTTTGGTATTAGAAGCATTGAGATATCAAGTCTCAGAGTATAGGAAGGGTCTCAGAATTGGAATGGGAAGGAGTTGGATATCACATCTCAAGCTATAGGAAGTGTCTCAGGATTGGAATGGGAAGGAGTTTGATATCACATCTCATGCCATAGTATGGGTCTCAGGTTTGGTAGAAGCATTGGGATATCACATCTCATGCTATCGGAAGGGTATCAGTATTGGATTTGGAAGAAGTTGGATATCCCATCTCATGCTATAGGAAGGGTCTCAGGTTGGAATGGGAAGGAGTTGGATATCACATTTCATGTTATAGGAAGGGTCTCAGGATTGGAATGGGAAGGACTTGGATATCATATCTCATGCTATAGGACGGGTCTCAGGTTTGTTATTAGAATCATTGAGATATCATATTGCATGCTGTAGGAAGGGTCTAAGGATTGGAATGGGAAGGACTTGGATATCACATCTCATGCTATAGATAGGCTCTTAGGTTTGGAAAGGGAAGGAGTTGGATATCACATTTCATGTTAGAGGAAGGATCTCAGGTTTGGTATTAGAAGCATTGAGATATCACATCTCATGCTATATGAAGGGTCTCAGGATTGGAATGGGAAGTAGTTGGATATCACATCTCATGCTATAGGAAGGGTCTCAGGTTTGGTATAAGCATTGAGATATCACATCTCATGCTATAGGACAGGTCTCAGGATTGGAATGGAAGGAGTTGGATATCACATCTCATGTTATAGGAAGGATCTCAGGTTTGGTATTAGAAGCATTGAGACATCACATCTCATGCTATAGGAAGGGTCTCAGGGTTGGAATGGGAAGGAGTTGGATATCACATCTCATCCAATAGGAAGGGTCTCAGGTTTGGAATGGGAAGGAATTGGATATCACATCTCATGTTATAGGAAGGATCTCAGGTTTGGTATTAGAAGCATTGAGATATCACATCTCATGCTATAGGAAGGGTCTCAGGATTGGAATGTGAAGGATTTGGATATCACATCTCATGCTAAAGGAAGGGTCTCAGGTTTGGTAGAAGCATTGAGATATCACGTCTCTGCTATCGGAAGGGTCTCAGGATTGGATTGGGAAGGAGTTGGATATCCCTTCTCATGCTATAGGAAGGGTCTCAGGATTTGAATGGCAAGGAGTTGGATATCACATCTCATGCCATAGGAAGGGTCTCAGGTTTGGTATAAGCATTGAGATATCACATCTCTGCTATCGGAAGGGTCTCAGGATTGGAATGGGAAGGAGTTGGATATTCCCATCTCATGTTATAGGAAGGGTCTCAGGTTTGGTATTAGAAGCATTGAGATATCACATCTCATGCTATAGGAAGGGTCTCAGGATTGGAATGGGAAGGACTTGGATATCACATCTCATGCTATAGGGAGGGTCTCAAGTTTGATATTAGAAGCTTTGAGATATCACATCTCATGATATCGGAAGGGTCTCAGGATTGGAATGGGAAGGAGTTGGATATCACATCTCATGATAAAGGAAGGGTCTAAGGTTTGGAAGGGGAAGGATTTGGATATCACATCTCATGTTATATTACGGGTCTCAGGTTTGGTATTAGAAGCATTGAGATATCAAGTCTCAGAGTATAGGAAGGGTCTCAGAATTGGAATGGGAAGGAGTTGGATATCACATCTCAAGCTACAGGAAGGGTCTCAGGATTGGAATGGGAAGGACTTGGATATCACATTTCATGCTATAGGGAGGCTCTCAGGTTTGGAAGGGGAAAGAGTTGGATATCACATTTCATGTTAGAGGTAGGATCTCAGGTTTGGTATTAGAGGCATTGAGATATCACATCTCATGCTATTAGAAGGGTCTCAGGAATGGAATGGGAAGGAGTTGGATATCACATCTCATGCTAAAGGGAGGGTCTCAGGTTTGGAAGGGGAAGGATTTGGATATCACATCTCATGTTATAGGAAGGATCTCAGGTTTGGTATTAGAAGCATTGAGATATCACATCTCATGCTATCGGAAGGATCTCAGGTTTGGTATTAGAAGCATTTAGATATCACATCTCATGCTATCAGAAGGGTCTCAGGATTGGAATGGGAAGGAGTTGGATATCACATCTCATGCTAAAGGGAGGGTCTCAGGATTGGAAGGGGAAGGATTTGGATATCACATCTCATGTTATCGGAAGGATCTCACGTTTGGTATTAGAAGTATTGAGATATCATATCTCATGCTATAGGAAGGGTCTCAGGATTGGAATGGGAAGGAGTTGGATATCACATCTCATGCTATAGGGAGGGTCTCAGGATTGGAATGGGAAGGACTTAGATATCACATATCATGCTATAGGGAGGGTCTCAGTTTTGATATTAGAAGCATTGAGATATCACATCTCATGCTATAGGAAGTGTCTCAGGATTGGAATGGGAAGGTGCTGGATATCACATCTCATGCTAAAGGAAGGATCTCAGGTTTGGAACGGGAAGGATTTGGATATCACATCTCATGTTATAGGAAGGGTCTCAGGTTTGGTATAAGCATTGAGATATCACATCTCTGCTATCGGAAGTGTCTCAGGATTGGAATGGGAAGGAGTTGGATATCCCATCTCATGTTATAGGACGGGTCTCAGGTTTGTTATTAGAATCATTGAGATATCATATTGCATGCTGTAGGAAGGGTCTAAGGGTTGGAATGGGAAGGACTTGGATATCACATCTCATGCTATAGATAGGCTCTTAGGTTTGGAAAGGGAAGGAGTTGGATATCACATTTCATGTTAGAGGAAGGATCTCAGGTTTGGTATTAGAAGCATTGAGATATCACATCTCATGCTATAGGAAGGGTCTCAGGATTGGAATGGGAAGCAGTTGGATATCACATCTCATGCGATAAGAAGGGTCTCAGGTTTGGTATAAGCATTGAGATATCACATCTCATGCTATAGGACGGGTCTCAGGATTGGAATGGAAGGAGTTGGATATCACATCTCATGTTATAGGAAGGATCTCAGGTTTGGTATTAGAAGCATTGAGACATCACATCTCATGCTATAGGAAGGGTCTCAGGGTTGGAATGGGAAGGAGTTGGATATCACATCTCATCCAATAGGAAGGGTCTCAGGTTTGGAATGGGAAGGAATTGGATATCACATCTCATGTTATAGGAAGGATCTCAGGTTTGGTATTAGAAGCATTGAGATATCACATCTCATGCTATAGGAAGGGTCTCAGGATTGGAATGTGAAGGATTTGGATATCACATCTCATGCTAAAGGAAGGGTCTCAGGTTTGGTAGAAGCATTGAGATATCACGTCTCTGCTATCGGAAGGGTCTCAGGATTGGATTGGGAAGGAGTTGGATATCACATCTCATGCCATAGGAAGGGTCTCAGGTTTGGTATAAGCATTGAGATGTCACATCTCTGCTATCGGAAGGGTCTCAGGATTGGATTGGGAAGGAGTTGGATATCACATCTCATGTTATAGGAAGGGTCTCAGGATTGGAATGGGAAGGATTTGGATATCACATCTCTTGCTATAGGAAGGGTCTCAGGATTGGAATGGGTAGGAGTTGGATATTACTTTCATGCTATAGGAAGGGTCTCATGTTTGGAATGGGAAGGAGTTGGATATCACATATGCTATAGTTAGTGTCTCAGGTTTGGAACGGGAAGGAGTTGGATATCACATCTCATGTTATAGGAAGGGTCTCAGGTTTGGTATAAGCATTGAGATATCACATCTCTGCTATCGGAAGCGGCTCATGATTGGAATGGGAAGGAGTTGGATATCCCATCTCATGTTATAGGAAGAGTCTCTGGTTTGGTATTAGAATCATTGAGATATCACATCGCATGCTGTAGGAAGGGTCTAAGGATTGGAATGGGATGGACTTGGATATCACATCTCATGCTATAGGTAGGCTCTCAGGTTTGGTATAAGCATTGAGATATCACATCTCATGCTATAGGAAGGGTCTCAGGATTGGAATGGGAAGGAGTTGTATATGACATCTCAGGCCATAGGAAGGTTCTCAGGTTTGGTATAAGCATTGAGATATCACATCTCTGCTATCGGAAGGGTCTCAGGATTGGAATGGGAAGGAGTTGGACATCCCATCTCATGTTATAGGAAGGGTCTCAGGTTTGGTATTAGAAGCATAGAGATATCACATCTCATGCTATAGGAAGGGTCTCAGGATTTGAATGGCAAGGAGTTGGATATCACATCTCATGCCATAGGAAGGGTCACAGGTTTGGTATAAGCATTGAGATATCACATCTCTGCTATCGGAAGGGTCTCAGGATTGGATTGGGAAGGAGTTAGATATCCCACTCATGCTATAGGAAGTGTCTCAGGTTGGAATGGGAAGGAGTTGGATATCACATCTCATGTTATAGGAAGGGTCTCAGGATTGGAATGGGAGGGACTTGGATGTCACATCTCATGCTATAGGGAGGGTCTCAAGTTTGATATTAGAAGCATTGAGATAACAAATCTCATGATATCGGAAGGGTCTCAGGATTGGAATGGGAAGGAGTTGGATATCACATCTCATGATAAAGGAAAGGTCTAAGGTTTGGAAGGGGAAGGATTTGGATATCACATCTCATGTTATAGGACGGGTCTCAGGTTTGGTATTAGAAGCATTGAGATATCAAGTCTCATGGTATAAGAAGGGTCTCAGAATTGGAATGGGAAGGAGTTGGATATCACACCTCAAGCTATAGGAAGTGTCTCAGGATTGGAATGGGAAGGAGTTTGATATCACATCTCATGCCATAGTATGGGTCTCAGGTTTGGTAGAAGCATTGGGATATCACATCTCATGCTATCGGAAGGGTATCAGTATTGGATTTGGAAGAAGTTGGATATCCCATCTCATGCTATAGGAAGGGTCTCAGGTTGGAATGGGAAGGAGTTGGATATCACATTTCATGTTATAGGAAGGGTCTCAGGATTGGAATGGGAAGGACTTGGATATCATATCTCATGCTATAGGACGGGTCTCAGGTTTGTTATTAGAATCATTGAGATATCATATTGCATGCTGTAGGAAGGGTCTAAGGATTGGAATGGGAAGGACTTGGATATCACATCTCATGCTATAGATAGGCTCTTAGGTTTGGAAAGGGAAGGAGTTGGATATCACATTTCATGTTAGAGGAAGGATCTCAGGTTTGGTATTAGAAGCATTGAGATATCACATCTCATGCTATATGAAGGGTCTCAGGATTGGAATGGGAAGTAGTTGGATATCACATCTCATGCTATAGGAAGGGTCTCAGGTTTGGTATAAGCATTGAGATATCACATCTCATGCTATAGGACAGGTCTCAGGATTGGAATGGAAGGAGTTGGATATCACATCTCATGTTATAGGAAGGATCTCAGGTTTGGTATTAGAAGCATTGAGACATCACATCTCATGCTATAGGAAGGGTCTCAGGGTTGGAATGGGAAGGAGTTGGATATCACATCTCATCCAATAGGAAGGGTCTCAGGTTTGGAATGGGAAGGAATTGGATATCACATCTCATGTTATAGGAAGGATCTCAGGTTTTGTATTAGAAGCATTGAGATATCACATCTCATGCTATAGGAAGGGTCTCAGGATTGGAATGTGAAGGATTTGGATATCACATCTCATGCTAAAGGAAGGGTCTCAGGTTTGGTAGAAGCATTGAGATATCACGTCTCTGCTATCGGAAGGGTCTCAGGATCGGATTGGGAAGGAGTTGGATATCCCTTCTCATGCTATAGGAAGGGTCTCAGGATTTGAATGGCAAGGAGTTGGATATCACATCTCATGCCATAGGAAGGGTCTCAGGTTTGGTATAAGCATTGAGATATCACATCTCTGCTATCGGAAGGGTCTCAGGATTGGAATGGGAAGGAGTTGGATATTCCCATCTCATGTTATAGGAAGGTTCTCAGGTTTGGTATTAGAAGCATTGAGATATCACATCTCATGCTATAGGAAGGGTCTCAGGATTGGAATGGGAAGGACTTGGATATCACATCTCATGCTATAGGGAGGGTCTCAAGTTTGATATTAGAAGCTTTGAGATATCACATCTCATGATATCGGAAGGGTCTCAGGATTGGAATGGGAAGGAGTTGGATATCACATCTCATGATAAAGGAAGGGTCTAAGGTTTGGAAGGGGAAGGATTTGGATATCACATCTCATGTTATATTACGGGTCTCAGGTTTGGTATTAGAAGCATTGAGATATCAAGTCTCAGAGTATAGGAAGGGTCTCAGAATTGGAATGGGAAGGAGTTGGATATCACATCTCAAGCTATAGGAAGTGTCTCAGGATTGGAATGGGAAGGAGTTTGATATCACATCTCATGCCATAGTATGGGTCTCAGGTTTGGTAGAAGCATTGGGATATCACATCTCATGCTATCGGAAGGGTATCAGTATTGGATTTGGAAGAAGTTGGATATCCCATCTCATGCTATAGGAAGGGTCTCAGGTTGGAATGGGAAGGAGTTGGATATCACATTTCATGTTATAGGAAGGGTCTCAGGATTGGAATGGGAAGGACTTGGATATCATATCTCATGCTATAGGACGGGTCTCAGGTTTGTTATTAGAATCATTGAGATATCATATTGCATGCTGTAGGAAGGGTCTAAGGATTGGAATGGGAAGGACTTGGATATCACATCTCATGCTATAGATAGGCTCTTAGGTTTGGAAAGGGAAGGAGTTGGATATCACATTTCATGTTAGAGGAAGGATCTCAGGTTTGGTATTAGAAGCATTGAGATATCACATCTCATGCTATATGAAGGGTCTCAGGATTGGAATGGGAAGTAGTTGGATATCACATCTCATGCTATAGGAAGGGTCTCAGGTTTGGTATAAGCATTGAGATATCACATCTCATGCTATAGGACAGGTCTCAGGATTGGAATGGAAGGAGTTGGATATCACATCTCATGTTATAGGAAGGATCTCAGGTTTGGTATTAGAAGCATTGAGACATCACATCTCATGCTATAGGAAGGGTCTCAGGGTTGGAATGGGAAGGAGTTGGATATCACATCTCATCCAATAGGAAGGGTCTCAGGTTTGGAATGGGAAGGAATTGGATATCACATCTCATGTTATAGGAAGGATCTCAGGTTTGGTATTAGAAGCATTGAGATATCACATCTCATGCTATAGGAAGGGTCTCAGGATTGGAATGTGAAGGATTTGGATATCACATCTCATGCTAAAGGAAGGGTCTCAGGTTTGGTAGAAGCATTGAGATATCACGTCTCTGCTATCGGAAGGGTCTCAGGATTGGATTGGGAAGGAGTTGGATATCCCTTCTCATGCTATAGGAAGGGTCTCAGGATTTGAATGGCAAGGAGTTGGATATCACATCTCATGCCATAGGAAGGGTCTCAGGTTTGGTATAAGCATTGAGATATCACATCTCTGCTATCGGAAGGGTCTCAGGATTGGAATGGGAAGGAGTTGGATATCCCATCTCATGTTATAGGAAGAGTCTCAGGTTTGGTATTAGAAGCACTGAGATATCACATCTCATGCTATAGGAAGTGTCTCAAGATTGGAATGGGAAGGACTTGGATATCACATCTCATGCTATAGGGAGGGTCTCAAGTTTGATATTAGAAGCATTGAGATATCACATCTCATGCTATAGGAAGGGTCTCAGGATTGGAATGGGAAGGAGTTGGATATCACATCTCATGCTATAGGAAGGGTCTCAGGTTTGGTATAAGCAGTGAGATATCACATCTCATGCTATAGGAAGTGTCTCAGGATTGGAATGGGAAGGAGTTGGATATCACATCTCATGTTATAGGAAGGATCTCAGGTTTGGTATAAGCATTGAGATATCACATGTTTGCTATCGGAAGGGTCTCAGGATTGGAATGGGAAGGAGTTGGATATTCCCATCTCATGTTATAGGAAGGGTCTCAGGTTTGGTATTAGAAGTATTGAGACATCACATCTCATGCTATAGGAAGCGTCTCAGGATTGGAATGGGAAGGACTTGGATATCACATCTCATGCTATAGGGAGGGTCTCGAGTTTGATATTAGAAGCATTGAGATATCACATCTCATGATATCGGAAGGGTCTCAGGATTGGAATGGGAAGGAGTTGGATATCACATCTCATGATAAAGGAAGGGTCTAAGGTTTGGAAGGGGAAGGATTTGGATATCACATCTCATGTTATAGGACGGGTCTCAGGTTTGGTATTAGAAGCATTGAGATATCAAGTCTCATGGTATAGGAAGGGTCTCAGAATTGGAATGGGAAGGAGTTGGATATCACATCTCAAGCTATAGGAAGGGTCTCAGGATTGGAATGGGAAGGAGTTTGATATCACATCTCATGCCATAGTATGGGTCTCAGGTTTGGTATAAGCATTGGGATATCAAATCTCATGCTATCGGAAGGGTATCAGGATTGGAATTCCAAGGAGTTGGATATCCCATCTCATGCTATAGGAAGGGTCTCAGGTTGGAATGGGAAGGAGTTGGATATCACATCTCATGCTAAAGGGAGGGTCTCAGGTTTGGAAGGGGAAGGATTTGGATATCACATCTCATGTTATAGGAAGGATCTCAGGTTTGGTATAAGAAGCATTGAGATATCACATCTCATGCTATCGGAAGAATCTCAGATTTGGTATTAGAGGCATTGAGATATCACATCTCATGCTATCATAAGGGTCTCAGGATTGGAATGGGAAGGAGTTGGATATCACATCTCATGCTATAGGAAGGGTCTCAGGTTTGGAACGGGAAGGAGTTGGATATCACATCTCATGTTATAGGACTGGTCTCATGTTTGGTATTAGAAGCATTGAGATATCACATCTCTGCTATCGGAAGTGTCTCAGGATTGGAATGGGAAGGAGTTGGATATCACATCTCATGTTATAGGACGGGTCTCAGGTTTGTTATTAGAATCATTGAGATATCATATTGCATGCTGTAGGAAGGGTCTAAGGATTGGAATGGAAGGACTTGGATATCACATCTCATGCTATAGGTAGGCTCTCAGGTTTGGAAAGGGAAGGAGTTGGATATCACATTTAATGTTAGAGGAAGGATCTCAGGTTTGATATTAGAGCCATTGGATATCACATCTCATGCTATAGGAAGGGTCTCAGGATTGGAATGGGAAGGAGTTGGATATCACATCTCATGCTATAGGAAGGGTTTTAGGTTTGGTATAAGCATTGAGATACCACATCTCATGCTATAGGAAGGGTCTCAGGATTGGAATGGGAAGGATCTGTATATGACATCTCATGCCATAGGAAGGGTCTCAGGTTTGGTATAAGCATTGAGATATCACATCTCTGCTTTCGGAAGGGTCTCAGGATTGTAATGGGAAGGAGTTGGATATCCCATCTCATGTTATAGGAAGAGTCTCAGGTTTGGTATTAGAAGCATTGAGATATCACATCTCATGCTATAGGAAGTGTCTCAGGATTGGAATGGGAAGGACTTGGATATCACATCTCATGCTATAGGAAGGGTCTCAGGTTTGGTATAAGCAGTGAGATATCACATCTCATGCTATAGGAAGTGTCTCAGGATTGGAATGGGAAGGAGTTGGATATCACATCTCATGTTATAAGAAGGATCTCAGGTTTGGTATAAGCATTGAGATATCACATGTTTGCTATCGGAAGGGTCTCAGGATTGGAATGAGAAGGAGTTGGATATTCCCATCTCATGTTATAGGAAGGGTCTCAAGTTTGTTATTAGAATCATTGAGATATCATATTGCATGCTGTAGGAAGGGTCTAAGGATTGGAATGGGAAGGACTTGGATATCACATCTCATGCTATAGGTAGGCTCTCAGGTTTGGAAAGGGAAGGAGTTGGATATCACATTTAATGTTAGAGGAAGGATCTCAGGTTTGATATTAGAGCCATTGGATATCACATCTCATGCTATAGGAATGGTCTCAGGATTGGAATGGGAAGGAGTTGGATATCACATCTCATGCTATAGGAAGGGTTTTAGGTTTGGTATAAGCATTGAGATATCACATCTCATGCTATAGGAAGGGTCTCAGGATTGGAATGGGAAGGATCTGTATATGACATCTCATGCCATAGGAAGGGTCTCAGGTTTGGTATAAGCATTGAGATATCACATCTCTGCTTTCGGAAGGGTCTCAGGATTGTAATGGGAAGGAGTTGGATATCCCATCTCATGTTATAGGAAGAGTCTCAGGTTTGGTATTAGAAGCATTGAGATATCACATCTCATGCTATAGGAAGTGTCTCAGGATTGAAATGGGAAGGACTTGGATATCACATCTCATGCTATAGGGAGGGTCTCAAGTTTGATATTAGAAGCATTGAGATATCACATCTCATGCTATAGGAAGGGTCTCAGTATTGGAATGGGAAGGAGTTGGATATCACATCTCATGCTATAGGAAGGGTCTCAGGTTTGGTATAAGCATTGAGATATCACATCTCTGCTATCGGAAGGGTCTCAGGATTGGAATGGGAAGGAGTTGGATATTCCCATCTCATGTTATAGGAAGGGTCTATCAGGTCTTAGCATGAGACTCTTCCTATAACATGAGATGTGATATCCAACTCCTTCCCGTTCCTAACCTGAGACCCTTCCTATAGCATGAGATGTGATATCCAACTCCTTCCCATTCCAATCCTGAGACCCTTCCGATAGCTTGAGATGTGATATCTCAATGCTTCTAATATCAATACTGAGACCCTCCCTGTAGCATGAGATGTGATATCTAAGTCCTTCCCATTCCAATCCTGAGACCCTTCCGATAGCAGAGATGTGATATCTCAATGCTTATACCAAACCTGAGACCCTTCCTATAGCATGAGATGTGATATCCAACTCCTTCCCATTCCAATCCTGAGACCCTTCCTATAGCATGATATGTGAAATCTCAATGCTTCTACCAAAACTGAGACCCTTCCTTTAGCATGAGATGTGATATCCAACTCCTTCCCATTCCAATCCTGAGACCAGTCCTATAGCATGAGATGTGATATCTCAATGCTTCTAATACCAAACCTGAGATCCTTCCTATAACATGAGATGTGATATCCAACTCCTTCCCATTCCAATCCTGAGACCCTTCCTATAGCATGAGATGTGATATCTCAATGCTTCTAATACCAAACCTGAGAACCTTCCGATAGCATGAGATGTGATATCTCAATGCTTCTAATACCAAACCTGAGATACTTCCTATAACATGAGATGTGATATCCAAATCCTTCCCCTTCCGAACCTGAGACCCTCCCTTTAGCATGAGATGTGATATCTCAATGCTTATGCCAAACCTGAGACCCTTCCTATAGCATGAGATGTGATATCCAACTCCTTCCCATTCCAATCCTGAGACCCTTCCTATAGCATGATATGTGAAATCTCAATGCTTCTACCAAAACTGAGACCCTTCCTTTAGCATGAGATGTGATATCCAACTCCTTCCCATTACAATCCTGAGACCAGTCCTATAGCATGAGATGTGATATCTCAATGCTTCTAATACCAAACCTGAGATCCTTCCTATAACAAGAGATGTGATATCCAACTCCTTCCCATTCCAATCCTGAGACCCTTCCTATAGCATGAGATGTGATATCTCAATGCTTCTAATACCAAACCTGAGATCCTTCCGATAGCATGAGATGTGATATCTCAATGCTTCTAATACCAAACCTGAGATACTTCCTATAACATGAGATGTGATATCCAAATCCTTCCCCTTCCGAACCTGAGACCCTCCCTTTAGCATGAGATGTGATATCCAACTCCTTCTCATTCCATTCCTGATACCATTCTGATAGCATGAGATGTGATATCTCAATGCCTCTAATACCAAACCTGAGATCCTACCTCTAACATGAAATGTGATATCCAACTCCTTCCCTTTCCAAACCTGAGAGCCTTCCTACAGCATGAGATGTGATATCCAAGTCCTTCCCATTCCAATCCTGAGACCCTTCCTATAACATGAGATGTCATATCCAACTCCTTCCCATTCCAACCTGATACCCTTCCTATAGCATGAGATGGGATATCCAACTCCTTCCAAATCCAATCCTGATACCCTTCCGATAGCATGAGATGTGATATCCCAATGCTTCTACAAAACCTGATACCCATACCATGGCATGAGATGTGATATCAAACTCCCGTCCCATACCATGAGACTTGATATCTCAATGCTTCTAATACCAAACCTGAGACCGGTCCAATAACATGAGATGTGATATCCAAATCCTTCCCCTTCCAAACCTTAGACCCTTCCTTTATCATGAGATGTGATATCCAAGTCCTTCCCATTCCATTCCTGAGACCCTTCCTATAGCATGAGATGTGATATCTCAATGCTTCTAATACCAAACCTGAGACCCTTCCTATAACATGAGATGTGATATCCAAGTCCTTCCCATTTCAATCCTGAGACCCTTCCTATAGCATGAGATGTGATATCTCAATGCTTCTAATACCAAACCTGAGACCCTTCCTATAACATGAATTCTGATATCCAAGTCCTTCCCATTCCAATCCTGAGACCCTTCCAATAGCAGAGATGTGATATCTCAATGCTTCTAATATCAAACCTGAGACCTGTCCTATAACATGAGATGGGATATCCAACTCCTTCCCGTTCCAAACCTGATACCCTTCCTATAGCATGAGATGTGATATCCAATTCCTTCCCATCCCAATCCTGAGACACCTCCGATAGCAGAGATGTGATATCTCAATGCGTATACCAAACCTGAGACTCTTCCTATAACATGAGATGTGATATCTAACTCCTTTCCGTTCCAAACCTGAGACCCTTCCTATAGCATGAGATGTGATATCCAACTCCTTCCCGTTCCAAACCTGATACCCTTCCTATAGCATGAGATGTGATATCCAATTCCTTCCCATCCCAATCCTGAGACACCTCCGATAGCAGAGATGTGATATCTCAATGCTTATACCAAACCTGAGACTCTTCCTATAACATGAGATGTGATATCTAACTCCTTTCCGTTCCAATCCTGAGACCCTTCCTATAGCATGAGATGTGATATCTCAATGCTTATACCAAATCTGAGACCCTTCCTATAGCATGAGATGTGATATCCAACTCCTTCCCATTCCAATCCTGAGACCCTTCCTATAGCATGAGATGTGATATCTCAATGCTTCTAATACCAAACCTGAGATCCTTCCTATAACAAGAGATGTGATATCCAACTCCTTCCCATTCCAATCCTGAGACCCTTATGATAGCATGAGATGTGATATCTCAATGCCTCTAATACCAAACCTGAGATACTTCCGATAGCATGAGATGTGATATCTCAATGCTTCTAATACCAAACCTGAGATCCTTCCTATAACATGAGATGTGATTTCCAAATCCTTCCCCTTCCAAACCTGAGACCCTCCCTTTAGCATGAGATGTGATATACAATTCCTTCCCATTCCAATCCTGAGACCCTTCCTATAGCATGATATGTGAAATCTCAATGCTTCTACCAAAACTGAGACCCTTCCTTTAGCATGAGATGTGATATCCAACTCCTTCCCATTCCAATCCTGAGACCAGTCCTATAGCATGAGATGTGATATCTCAATGCTTCTAATACCAAACCTGAGATCCTTCCTATAACATGAGATGTGATATCCAACTCCTTCCCATTCCAATCCTGAGACCCTTCCTATAGCATGAGATGTGATATCTCAATGCTTCTAATACCAAACCTGAGATCCTTCCGATAGCATGAGATGTGATATCTCAATGCTTCTAATACCAAACCTGAGATACTTCCTATAACATGAGATGTGATATCCAAATCCTTCCCCTTCCGAACCTGAGACCCTCCCTTTAGCATGAGATGTGATATCCAACTCCTTCTCATTCCAATCCTGATACCCTTCTGATAGCATGAGATGTGATATCTCAATGCCTCTAATACCAAACCTGAGATCCTACCTCTAACATGAAATGTGATATCCAACTCCTTCCCTTTCCAAACCTGAGAGCCTTCCTACAGCATGAGATGTGATATCCAAGTCCTTCCCATTCCAATCCTGAGACCCTTCCTATAACATGAGATGTCATATCCAACTCCTTCCCATTCCAACCTGATACCCTTCCTATAGCATGAGATGGGATATCCAACTCCTTCCAAATCCAATCCTGATACCCTTCCGATAGCATGAGATGTGATATCCCAATGCTTCTACAAAACCTGATACCCATACCATGGCATGAGATGTGATATCAAACTCCCGTCCCATACCATGAGACTTGATATCTCAATGCTTCTAATACTAAACCTGAGACCGGTCCAATAACATGAGATGTGATATCCAAATCCTTCCCCTTCCAAACGTTAGACCCTTCCTTTATCATGAGATGTGATATCCAAGTCCTTCCCATTCCATTCCTGAGAACCTTCCTATAGCATGAGATGTGATATCTCAATGCTTCTAATAACAAACCTGAGACCCTTCCTATAACATGAGATGTGATATCCAAGTCCTTCCCATTTCAATCCTGAGACCCTTCCTATAGCATGAGATGTGATATCTCAATGCTTCTAATACCAAACCTGAGACCCTTCCTATAACATGAATTCTGATATCCAAGTCCTTCCCATTCCAATCCTGAGACCCTTCCAATAGCAGAGATGTGATATCTCAATGCTTCTAATATCAAACCTGAGACCTGTCCTATAACATGAGATGGGATATCCAACTCCTTCCCGTTCCAAACCTGATACCCTTCCTATAGCATGAGATGTGATATCCAATTCCTTCACATCCCAATCCTGAGACACCTCCGATAGCAGAGATGTGATATCTCAATGCTTATACCAAACCTGAGACTCTTCCTATAACATGAGATGTGATATCTAACTCCTTTCCGTTCCAAACCTGAGACCCTTCCTATAGCATGAGATGTGATATCCAACTCCTTCCCATTCCAATCCTGAGACCCTTCCTATAGCATGAGATGTGATATCTCAATGCTTATACCAAATCTGAGACCCTTCCTATAGCATGAGATGTGATATCCAACTCCTTCCCATTCCAATCCTGAGACCCTTCCTATAGCATGAGATGTGATATCTCAATGCTTCTAATACCAAACCTGAGATCCTTCCTATAACAAGAGATGTGATATCCAACTCCTTCCCATTCCAATCCTGAGACCCTTATGATAGCATGAGATGTGATATCTCAATGCCTCTAATACCAAACCTGAGATACTTCCGATAGCATGAGATGTGATATCTCAATGCTTCTAATACCAAACCTGAGATCCTTCCTATAACATGAAATGTGATTTCCAAATCCTTCCCCTTCCAAACCTGAGACCCTCCCTTTAGCATGAGATGTGATATACAACTCCTTCCCATTCCAATCCTGAGACCCTTCTGATAGCATGAGATGTGATATCTCAATGCCTATAATACCAAACCTGAGATCCTACCTCTAACATGAAATGTGATATCCATCTCCTTCCCTTTCCAAACCTGAGACCCTGCCTATAGCATGAGATGTGATATCCAAGTCCTTCCCATTCCAATCCTGAGACCCTTCATATAGAATGTGATGTGATATCTCAATGCTTATACCAAACCTGAGACCCTTCCTATGGCATGAGATGTCATATACAACTCCTTCCCATTCCAATCATGAGACCCTTCCTATAGCATGAGATGTGATATCTTAATGCTTATACCAAACCTGAGACCCTTCCTATAGCATGAGATGTGATATCTCAATGCTTCTAATACCAAACCTGAGATCCTTCCGATAGCATGAGATGTGATATCTCAATGCTTCTAATACCAAACCTGAGATACTTCCTATAACATGAGATGTGATATCCAAATCCTTCCCCTTCCGAACCTGAGACCCTCCCTTTAGCATGAGATGTGATATCCAACTCCTTCTCATTCCAATCCTGATACCCTTCTGATAGCATGAGATGTGATATCTCAATGCCTCTAATACCAAACCTGAGATCCTACCTCTAACATGAAATGTGATATCCAACTCCTTCCCTTTCCAAACCTGAGAGCCTTCCTACAGCATGAGATGTGATATCCAAGTCCTTCCCATTCCAATCCTGAGACCCTTCCTATAACATGAGATGTCATATCCAACTCCTTCCCATTCCAACCTGATACCCTTCCTATAGCATGAGATGGGATATCCAACTCCTTCCAAATCCAATCCTGATACCCTTCCGATAGCATGAGATGTGATATCCCAATGCTTCTACAAAACCTGATACCCATACCATGGCATGAGATGTGATATCAAACTCCCGTCCCATACCATGAGACTTGATATCTCAATGCTTCTAATACTAAACCTGAGACCGGTCCAATAACATGAGATGTGATATCCAAATCCTTCCCCTTCCAAACGTTAGACCCTTCCTTTATCATGAGATGTGATATCCAAGTCCTTCCCATTCCATTCCTGAGAACCTTCCTATAGCATGAGATGTGATATCTCAATGCTTCTAATAACAAACCTGAGACCCTTCCTATAACATGAGATGTGATATCCAAGTCCTTCCCATTTCAATCCTGAGACCCTTCCTATAGCATGAGATGTGATATCTCAATGCTTCTAATACCAAACCTGAGACCCTTCCTATAACATGAATTCTGATATCCAAGTCCTTCCCATTCCAATCCTGAGACCCTTCCAATAGCAGAGATGTGATATCTCAATGCTTCTAATATCAAACCTGAGACCTGTCCTATAACATGAGATGGGATATCCAACTCCTTCCCGTTCCAAACCTGATACCCTTCCTATAGCATGAGATGTGATATCCAATTCCTTCACATCCCAATCCTGAGACACCTCCGATAGCAGAGATGTGATATCTCAATGCTTATACCAAACCTGAGACTCTTCCTATAACATGAGATGTGATATCTAACTCCTTTCCGTTCCAAACCTGAGACCCTTCCTATAGCATGAGATGTGATATCCAACTCCTTCCCATTCCAATCCTGAGACCCTTCCTATAGCATGAGATGTGATATCTCAATGCTTATACCAAATCTGAGACCCTTCCTATAGCATGAGATGTGATATCCAACTCCTTCCCATTCCAATCCTGAGACCCTTCCTATAGCATGAGATGTGATATCTCAATGCTTCTAATACCAAACCTGAGATCCTTCCTATAACAAGAGATGTGATATCCAACTCCTTCCCATTCCAATCCTGAGACCCTTATGATAGCATGAGATGTGATATCTCAATGCCTCTAATACCAAACCTGAGATACTTCCGATAGCATGAGATGTGATATCTCAATGCTTCTAATACCAAACCTGAGATCCTTCCTATAACATGAAATGTGATTTCCAAATCCTTCCCCTTCCAAACCTGAGACCCTCCCTTTAGCATGAGATGTGATATACAACTCCTTCCCATTCCAATCCTGAGACCCTTCTGATAGCATGAGATGTGATATCTCAATGCCTATAATACCAAACCTGAGATCCTACCTCTAACATGAAATGTGATATCCATCTCCTTCCCTTTCCAAACCTGAGACCCTGCCTATAGCATGAGATGTGATATCCAAGTCCTTCCCATTCCAATCCTGAGACCCTTCATATAGAATGTGATGTGATATCTCAATGCTTATACCAAACCTGAGACCCTTCCTATGGCATGAGATGTCATATACAACTCCTTCCCATTCCAATCATGAGACCCTTCCTATAGCATGAGATGTGATATCTCAATGCTTATACCAAACCTGAGACCCTTCCTATAGCATGAGATGTGATATCCAACTTCTTCCCATTCCAATCCTAAGACCCTTCCTATAACATGAGATGTGATGTCTCAATGCTTCTAATACCAAACCTGAGATCTTTCCTATAACATGAGATGTGATATCCAACTCCTTCCCATTCCAATCCTGAGACCCTTCCTATAGCATGAGATGTGATATCTCAATGTTTATACCAAACCTGAGACCCTTCCTATAGCTTGAGATGTGATATCCAACTCCTTCCCATTCCAATCCTGAGACCCTTCCTATAGCATGAGATGTGATATCTCAAGGCCTCTAATACCAAACCTGAGATCCTTCCTCTAACATGAAATGTGATATCCAACTCCTTCCCCTTCCAAACCTGAGAGCCTTCCTTTAGCATGAGATATGATATCCAAGTCCTTCCCATTCCAATCCTGAGACCCTTCCTATAACATGAAATGTGATATCCAACTCCTTCCCATTCCAACCTGAGACCCTTCCTATAGCATGAGATGGGATATCCAACTCCTTCCAAATCCAATACTGATACCCTTCCAATAGCATGAGATGTGATATCCCAATGCTTCTACCAAACCTGAGACCCATACTATGGCATAAGATGTGACATCAAACTCCTTCCCATTCCAATCCTGAGACCCTTCCTATAGCTTGAGATGTGATATCCACCTCCTTCCCATTCCAATTCTGAGACCCCTCCTATACCATGAGACTTGATATCTCAATGCTTCTAATACCAAACCTGAGACCCGTCCTATAACATGAGATGTGATATCCAAATCCTTCCCCTTCCAAACCTTAGACCCTTCCTTTATCATGAGATGTGATATCCAACTCCTTCCCATTCCAATCCTGAGACCCTTCCTATAGCATGAGATGTGATATCTCAATGCTTCTAATACCAAACCTGAGATCCTTCCGATAGCATGAGATGTGATATCTCAATGCTTCTAATACCAAACCTGAGATCCTTCCTATAACATGAGATGTGATATCCAAATCCTTCCCCTTCTGAACCTGAGACCCTCCCTTTAGCATGAGATGTGATATCCAACTCCTTCCCATTCCAATCCTGATACCCTTCTGATAGCATGAGATGTGATATCTCAATGCCTCTAATACCAAACCTGAGATCCTACCTCTAACATGAAATGTGATATCCAACTCCTTCCCTTTCCAAACCTGAGAGCCTTCCTACAGCATGAGATGTGATATCCAAGTCCTTCCCATTCCAATCCTAAAACCCTTCCTATAACATGAGATGTCATATCCAACTCCTTCCCATTCCAACCTGAGACCCTTCCTATAGCATGAGATGGGATATCCAACTCCTTCCAAAACCAATCCTGATACCCTTCCGATAGCATGAGATGTGATATCCCAATGCTTCTACAAAACCTGAGACCCATACCATGGCATGAGATGTGATATCAAACTCCCGTCCTATACCATGAGACTTGATATCTCAATGCTTCTAATACCAAACCTGAGACCGGTCCAATAACATGAGATGTGATATCCAAATCCTTCCCCTTCCAAACCTTAGACCCTTCCTTTATCATGAGATGTGATATCCAAGTCCTTCCCATTCCATTCCTGAGACCCTTCCTATAGCATGAGATGTGATATCTCAATGCTTCTAATACCAAACCTGAGACCCTTCCTATAACATGAGATGTGATATCCAAGTCCTTCCCATTTCAATCCTGAGACCCTTCCTATAGCATGAGATGTGATATCTCAATGCTTTTAATACCAAACCTGAGACCCTTCCTATAACATGAATTCTGATATCCAAGTCCTTCCCATTCCAATCCTGAGACCCTTCCAATAGCAGAGATATGATATCTCAATGCTTCTAATATCAAACCTGAGACCTGTCCTATAACATGAGATGGGATATCCAACTCCTTCCCGTTCCAAACCTGATACCCTTCCTATAGCATGAGATGTGATATCCAATTCCTTCCCATCCCAATCCTGAGACACCTCCGATAGCAGAGATGTGATATCTCAATGCTTATACCAAACCTGAGACTCTTCCTATAACATGAGATGTGATATCTAACACCTTCCCGTTCCAAACCTGAGACCCTTCCTATAGCATGAGATGTGATATCCAACTCCTTCCCATTCCAATCCTGAGACCCTTCCTATAGCATGAGATGTGATATCTCAATGCTTATACCAAATCTGAGACCCTTCCTATAGCATGAGATGTGATATCCAACTCCTTCCCATTCCAATCCTGAGACCCTTCCTATAGCATGAGATGTGATATCTCAATGCTTCTAATACCAAACCTGAGATCCTTCCTATAACATGAGATGTGATATCCAACTCCTTCCCATTCCAATCCTGAGACCCTTATGATAGCATGAGATGTGATATCTCAATGCCTCTAATACCAAACCTGAGATACTTCCGATAGCATGAGATGTGATATCTCAATGCTTCTAATACCAAACCTGAGATCCTTCCTATAACATGAGATGTGATTTCCAAATCCTTCCCCTACCAAACCTGAGACCATCCCTTTAGCATGAGATGTGATATACAACTCCTTCCCATTCCAATCCTGAGACCCTTCTGATAGCATGAGATGTGATATCTCAATGCCTCTAATACCAAACCTGAGATCCTACCTCTAACATGAAATGTGATATCCATCTCCTTCCCTTTCCAAACCTGAGACCCTGCCTATAGCATGAGATGTGATATTCAAGTCCTTCCCATTCCAATCCTGAGACCCTTCCTATAGCATGTGATGTGATATCTCAATACTTATACCAAACCTGAGACCCTTCCTATGGCATGAGATGTCATATACAACTCCTTCCCATTCCAATCCTGAGACCCTTCCTATAGCATGAGATGTGATATCTCAATGCTTATACCAAACCTGAGACCCTTCCTATAGCATGAGATGTGATATCCAACTTCTTCCCATTCCAATCCTAAGACCCTTCCTATAATATGAGATGTGATATCCAACTCATTATTGGAATTAGAAGGACTTGGATATCACATCTCATGCTATAGGAAGGCTCTCAGGTTTGGAATGGGAAGGAGTTGGATATCACATCTCATGCTAAAGGGAGGGTCTCAGGTTTGGAAGGGGAAGGATTTGGATATCACATCTCATGTTATAGGAAGGATCTCAGGTTTGGTATTAGAAGCATTGAGATATCACATCTCATGCTATCGGAAGGATCTCAGGTTTGGTATAGAAGCATTGAGATATCACATCTCATGCTATCAGAAGGTTCTCATGATTGGAATGGGAAGGAGTTGGATATCACATCTCATGCTAAAGGGAGGGTCTCAGGTTTGGAAGGGGAAGGATTTGGATATCACATCTCATGTTATCGGAAGGATCTCAGGTTTGGTATTAGAAGTATTGAGATATCACATCTCATGCTATAGGAAGGGTCTCAGGATTGGAATGGGAAGGAGTTGGTTATCACATCTCATGCTAAAGGAAGGGTCTCAGGTTTGGTAGAAGCATTGAGATATCACATCTCATGCTATAGGAAGGGTCTCAGGATTGGAATGGGAAGGACTTAGATATCACATATCATGCTATAGGGAGGGTCTCAGTTTTGATATTAGAAGCATTGAGATATCACATCGCATGCTATCGGAAGTGTCTCAGGATTGGAATGGGAAGGAGCTGGATATCACATCTCATGCTAAAGAAAGGGTCTCAGGTTTGGAACGGGAAGGAGTTGGATATCACATCTCATGTTATAGGAAGGGTCTCAGGTTTGGTATAAGCATTGAGATATCACATCTCTGCTATCGGAAGTGTCTCAGGATTGGAATGGGAAGGACTTGGATATCACATCTCATGCTATAGATAGGCTCTCAGGTTTGGAAAGGGAAGGAGTTGGATATCACATTTCATGTTAGAGGAAGGATCTCAGGTTTGGTATTAGAGGCATTGAGATATCAGATCTCAGGCTATAGGAAGGGTCTCAGGATTGGAATGGGAAGGAGTTGGATATCACATCTCATGCTATAGGAAGGGTCTCAGGATTGGAATGGGAAGGAGTTGGATATCACATCTCATGCTAGAGGAAGGGTCTCAGGTTTGGTATAAGCATTGAGATATCACATCTCGTGTTATAGGAAGGGTCTCAGGATTGGAATGGGAAGGAGTTGTATATGACATCTCATGCCGTAGGAAGGGTCTCAGGTTTGGTATAAGCATTGAGATATCACATCTCTGCTATCGAAAGGGTCTTAGGATTGGAATGGGAAGGAGTTGGATATCCCATCTCATGTTATAGGAAGAGTCTCAGGTTTGGTATTAGAAGCATTGAGATATCCCATCTCATGATATAGGAAGGGTCTCAGGTTGGAATGGGAAGGAGTTGGATATCACATTTCATGTTATAGGAAGGGTCTCAGGATTGGAATGGGAAGGACTTGGATATCATATCCCATGCTATAGGAAGGCTCTCAGGTTTGGAAGGGGAAGGAGTTGGATATCACATTTCAGGTTAGAGGTAGGATCTCAGGTTTGGTATTAGAGGCCTTGAGATATCACATCTCATGCTATAGGAAGGGTCTCAGGATTGGAATGGGAAGGAGTTGGATATCACATCTCAAGCTATAGGAACGGTCTCAGGTTTGGTATAAGCATTGTGATATCACATCTCATGCTATAGGAAGGGTCTCAGGATTGGAATGGGAAGGAGTTGGATATCACATCTCATGTTATAGGAAAGATCTCAGTTTTGGTATTAGCATTGAGATATCACATCTCATGCTATAGGAAGGGTCTCAGGATTGGAATGGGAAGGAGTTGTATATGACATCTCATGCCATAGGAAGGGTCTCAGGTTTGGTATAAGCATTGAGATATCACATCACATGCTATAGGAAGGGTCTCAGGATTGGAATGGGAAGGACTTGGATATCACATCTCATGCTATAGGCAGGGTGTCAGGTTTGGAAAGGGAATGAGATGGATATCACATTTCATGTTAGAGGTAGGATCTCAGGTTTGGTATT
Organism: Ambystoma mexicanum; assembly: GCF_040938575.1. Lineage (NCBI taxonomy): Eukaryota > Metazoa > Chordata > Amphibia > Caudata > Ambystomatidae > Ambystoma > Ambystoma mexicanum. The sequence goes on along the minus strand of NW_027182510.1, from coordinate 2,128,502 downwards.
AGAGGCATTGAGATATCACATCTCATGCTATCAGAAGGGTCTCAGGATTGGAATGGGAAGGAGTTGGATATCACATCTCATGCTAAAGGGAGGGGCTCAGGTTTGGAAGGGGAAGGATTTGGAAATCACATCTCATGTTGTAGGAAGGATCTCAGGTTTGGTATTAGAAGCATTGAGATATCACATCTCATGCTTTCATAAGGGTCTCAGGATTGGAATGGGAAGGAGTTGGATATCACATCTCATGTTATAGGAAGGATCTCAGGTTTGGTATTAGAAGCATTGAGACATCACATCTCATGCTATAGGAAGGGTCTCAGGATTGGAATGGGAAGGAGTTGGATATCACATCTCATGCTATAGGAAGAGTCTCAGATTTGGTATAAGCATTGAGATATCACATCTCATGCTATAGGAAGGGTCTCAGGATTGGAATGGGAAGGAGTTGTATATGACATCTCAGGCCATAGGAAGGGTCTCAGGTTTGGTATAAGCATTGAGATATCACATCTCTGCTATCGGAAGGGTCTCAGGATTGGAATGGGAAGGAATTGGATATCACATCTCATGTTATAGGAAGGATCTCAGGTTTGGTATTAGAAGCATTGAGATATCCCTTCTCATGCTATAGGAAGGGTCTCAGGATTGGAATGTGAAGGATTTGGATATCACATCTCAAGCTAAAGGAAGGGTCTCAGGTTTGGTAGAAGCATTGAGATATCACGTCTCTGCTATCGGAAGGGTCTCAGGATTGGATTGGGAAGGAGTTGGATATCCCTTCCCATGCTATAGGAAGGGTCTCAGGTTTGGTATAAGCATTGAGATATCACATCTCTGCTATCGGAAGGGTCTCAGGATTGGATTGGGAAGGAGTTGGATATCCCTTCTCATGCTATAGGAAGTGTCTCAGGTTGGAATGGGAAGGAGTTGGATATCACATCTCATGTAATAGGAAGGGTCTCAGGATTGGAATGGGAAGGATTTGGATATCACATCTCTTGCTATAGGAAGGGTCTCAGGATTGGAATGGGTAGGAGTTGGATATTACTTTCTTGCTATAGGAAGGGTCTCATGTTTGGAATGGGAAGAAGTTGGATATCACATATGCTATAGTTAGTGTCTCAGGTTTGGAACGGGAAGGAGTTGGATATCACATCTCATGTTATAGGAAGGGTCTCAGGTTTGGTATAAGCATTGAGATATCACATCTCTGCTATCGGAAGTGGCTCAGGATTGGAATGGGAAGGAGTTGGATATCCCATCTCATGTTATAGGACGAGTCTCAGGTTTGTTATTAGAATCATTGAGATATCATATTGCATGCTGTAGGAAGGGTCTAAGGATTGGAATGGGAAGGACTTGGATATCACATCTCATGCTATAGGTAGGCTCTCAGGTTTGGAAAGGGAAGGAGTTGGATATCACATTTAATGTTAGAGGAAGGATCTCAGGTTTGATATTAGAGCCATTGGATATCACATCTCATGCTATAGGAATGGTCTCAGGATTGGAATGGGAAGGAGTTGGATATCACATCTCATGCTATAGGAAGGGTTTTAGGTTTGGTATAAGCATTGAGATATCACATCTCATGCTATAGGAAGGGTCTCAGGATTGGAATGGGAAGGATCTGTATATGACATCTCATGCCATAGGAAGGGTCTTAGGTTTGGTATAAGCATTGAGATATCACATCTCTGCTTTCGGAAGGGTCTCAGGATTGGAATGGGAAGGAGTTGGATATTCCCATCTCATGTTATAGGAAGGGTCTATCAGGTCTTAGCATGAGACTCTTCCTATAACATGAGATGTGATATCCAACTCCTTCCCGTTCCTAACCTGAGACCCTTCCTATAGCATGAGATGTGATATCCAACTCCTTCCCATTCCAATCCTGAGACCCTTCCGATAGCTTGAGATGTGATATCTCAATGCTTCTAATATCAATACTGAGACCCTCCCTATAGCATGAGATGTGATATCTAAGTCCTTCCCATTCCAATCCTGAGACCCTTCCGATAGCAGAGATGTGATATCTCAATGCTTATACAAACCTGAGACCCTTCCTATAGCATGAGATGTGATATCCAACTCCTTCCCATTCCAATCCTGAGACCCTTCCTATAGCATGATATGTGAAATCTCAATGCTTCTACCAAAACTGAGACCCTTCCTTTAGCATGAGATGTGATATCCAACTCCTTCCCATTCCAATCCTGAGACCAGTCCTATAGCATGAGATGTGATATCTCAATGTTTCTAATACCAAACCTGAGATCCTTCCTATAACATGAGATGTGATATCCAACTCCTTCCCATTCCAATCCTGAGACCCTTCCTATAGCATGAGATGTGATATCTCAATGCTTCTAATACCAAACCTGAGATCCTTCCGATAGCATGAGATGTGATATCTCAATGCTTCTAATACCAAACCTGAGATACTTCCTATAACATGAGATGTGATATCCAAATCCTTCCCCTTCCGAACCTGAGACCCTCCCTTTAGCATGAGATGTGATATCTCAATGCTTATACCAAACCTGAGACCCTTCCTATAGCATGAGATGTGATATCCAACTCCTTCCCATTCCAATCCTGAGACCCTTCCTATAGCATGATATGTGAAATCTCAATGCTTCTACCAAAACTGAGACCCTTCCTTTAGCATGAGATGTGATATCCAACTCCTTCCCATTCCAATCCTGAGACCAGTCCTATAGCATGAGATGTGATATCTCAATGCTTCTAATACCAAACCTGAGATCCTTCCTATAACAAGAGATGTGATATCCAACTCCTTCCCATTCCAATCCTGAGACCCTTCCTATAGCATGAGATGTGATATCTCAATGCTTCTAATACCAAACCTGAGATCCTTCCGATAGCATGAGATGTGATATCTCAATGCTTCTAATACCAAACCTGAGATACTTCCTATAACATGAGATGTGATATCCAAATCCTTCCCCTTCCGAACCTGAGACCCTCCCTTTAGCATGAGATGTGATATCCAACTCCTTCTCATTCCATTCCTGATACCATTCTGATAGCATGAGATGTGATATCTCAATGCCTCTAATACCAAACCTGAGATCCTACCTCTAACATGAAATGTGATATCCAACTCCTTCCCTTTCCAAACCTGAGAGCCTTCCTACAGCATGAGATGTGATATCCAAGTCCTTCCCATTCCAATCCTGAGACCCTTCCTATAACATGAGATGTCATATCCAACTCCTTCCCATTCCAACCTGATACCCTTCCTATAGCATGAGATGGGATATCCAACTCCTTCCAAATCCAATCCTGATACCCTTCCGATAGCATGAGATGTGATATCCCAATGCTTCTACAAAACCTGATACCCATACCATGGCATGAGATGTGATATCAAACTCCCGTCCCATACCAAGAGACTTGATATCTCAATGCTTCTAATACCAAACCTGAGACCGGTCCAATAACATGAGATGTGATATCCAAATCCTTCCCCTTCCAAACCTTAGACCCTTCCTTTATCATGAGATGTGATATCCAAGTCCTTCCCATTCCATTCCTGAGACCCTTCCTATAGCATGAGATGTGATATCTCAATGCTTCTAATACCAAACCTGAGACCCTTCCTATAACATGAGATGTGATATCCAAGTCCTTCCCATTTCAATCCTGAGACCCTTCCTATAGCATGAGATGTGATATCTCAATGCTTCTAATACCAAACCTGAGACCCTTCCTATAACATGAATTCTGATATCCAAGTCCTTCTCATTCCAATCCTGAGACCCTTCCAATAGCAGAGATGTGATATCTCAATGCTTCTAATATCAAACCTGAGACCTGTCCTATAACATGAGATGGGATATCCAACTCCTTCCCGTTCCAAACCTGATACCCTTCCTATAGCATGAGATGTGATATCCAATTCCTTCCCATCCCAATCCTGAGACACCTCCGATAGCAGAGATGTGATATCTCAATGCTTATACCAAACCTGAGACTCTTCCTATAACATGAGATGTGATATCTAACTCCTTTTCGTTCCAAACCTGAGACCCTTCCTATAGCATGAGATGTGATATCCAACTCCTTCCCGTTCCAAACCTGATACCCTTCCTATAGCATGAGATGTGATATCCAATTCCTTCCCATCCCAATCCTGAGACACCTCCGATAGCAGAGATGTGATATCTCAATGCTTATACCAAACCTGAGACTCTTCCTATAACATGAGATGTGATATCTAACTCCTTTCCGTTCCAATCCTGAGACCCTTCCTATAGCATGAGATGTGATATCCAACTCCTTCCCATTCCAATCCTGAGACCCTTCCTATAGCATGAGATGTGATATCTCAATGCTTCTAATACCAAACCTGAGATCCTTCCTATAACAAGAGATGTGATATCCAACTCCTTCCCATTCCAATCCTGAGACCCTTATGATAGCATGAGATGTGATATCTCAATGCCTCTAATACCAAACCTGAGATACTTCCGATAGCATGAGATGTGATATCTCAATGCTTCTAATACCAAACCTGAGATCCTTCCTATAACATGAGATGTGATTTCCAAATCCTTCCCCTTCCAAACCTGAGACCCTCCCTTTAGCATGAGATGTGATATACAATTCCTTCCCATTCCAATCCTGAGACCCTTCCTATAGCATGATATGTGAAATCTCAATGCTTCTACCAAAACTGAGACCCTTCCTTTAGCATGAGATGTGATATCCAACTCCTTCCCATTCCAATCCTGAGACCAGTCCTATAGCATGAGATGTGATATCTCAATGCTTCTAATACCAAACCTGAGATCCTTCCTATAACATGAGATGTGATATCCAACTCCTTCCCATTCCAATCCTGAGACCCTTCCTATAGCATGAGATGTGATATCTCAATGCTTCTAATACCAAACCTGAGATCCTTCCGATAGCATGAGATGTGATATCTCAATGCTTCTAATACCAAACCTGAGATACTTCCTATAACATGAGATGTGATATCCAAATCCTTCCCCTTCCGAACCTGAGACCCTCCCTTTAGCATGAGATGTGATATCCAACTCCTTCTCATTCCAATCCTGATACCCTTCTGATAGCATGAGATGTGATATCTCAATGCCTCTAATACCAAACCTGAAATCCTACCTCTAACATGAAATGTGATATCCAACTCCTTCCCTTTCCAAACCTGAGAGCCTTCCTACAGCATGAGATGTGATATCCAAGTCCTTCCCATTCCAATCCTGAGACCCTTCCTATAACATGAGATGTCATATCCAACTCCTTCCCATTCCAACCTGATACCCTTCCTATAGCATGAGATGGGATATCCAACTCCTTCCAAATCCAATCCTGATACCCTTCCGATAGCATGAGATGTGATATCCCAATGCTTCTACAAAACCTGATACCCATACCATGGCATGAGATGTGATATCAAACTCCCGTCCCATACCATGAGACTTGATATCTCAATGCTTCTAATACCAAACCTGAGACCGGTCCAATAACATGAGATGTGATATCCAAATCCTTCCCCTTCCAAACGTTAGACCCTTCCTTTATCATGAGATGTGATATCCAAGTCCTTCCCATTCCATTCCTGAGACCCTTCCTATAGCATGAGATGTGATATCTCAATGCTTCTAATAACAAACCTGAGACCCTTCCTATAACATGAGATGTGATATCCAAGTCCTTCCCATTTCAATCCTGAGACCCTTCCTATAGCATGAGATGTGATATCTCAATGCTTCTAATAACAAACCTGAGACCCTTCCTATAACATGAATTCTGATATCCAAGTCCTTCCCATTCCAATCCTGAGACCCTTCAAATAGCAGAGATGTGATATCTCAATGCTTCTAATATCAAACCTGAGACCTGTCCTATAACATGAGATGGGATATCCAACTCCTTCCCGTTCCAAACCTGAGACCCTTCCTATAGCATGAGATGTGATATCCAATTCCTTCACATCCCAATCCTGAGACAACTCCGATAGCAGAGATGTGATATCTCAATGCTTATACCAAACCTGAGACTCTTCCTATAACATGAGATGTGATATCTAACTCCTTTCCGTTCCAAACCTGAGACCCTTCCTATAGCATGAGATGTGATATCCAACTCCTTCCCATTCCAATCCTGAGACCCTTCCTATAGCATGAGATGTGATATCTCAATGCTTATACCAAATCTGAGACCCTTCCTATAGCATGAGATGTGATATCCAACTCCTTCCCATTCCAATCCTGAGACCCTTCCTATAGCATGAGATGTGATATCTCAATGCTTTTAATACCAAACCTGAGATCCTTCCTATAACAAGAGATGTGATATCCAACTCCTTCCCATTCCAATCCTGAGACCCTTATGATAGCATGAGATGTGATATCTCAATGCCTCTAATACCAAACCTGAGATACTTCCGATAGCATGAGATGTGATATCTCAATGCTTCTAATACCAAACCTGAGATCCTTCCTATAACATGAAATGTGATTTCCAAATCCTTCCCCTTCCAAACCTGAGACCCTCCCTTTAGCATGAGATGTGATATATAACTCCTTCCCATTCCAATCCTGAGACCCTTCTGATAGCATGAGATGTGATATCTCAATGCCTATAATACCAAACCTGAGATCCTACCTCTAACATGAAATGTGATATCCATCTCCTTCCCTTTCCAAACCTGAGACCCTGCCTATAGCATGAGATGTGATATCCAAGTCCTTCCCATTCCAATCCTGAGACCCTTCATATAGAATGTGATGTGATATCTCAATGCTTATACCAAACCTGAGACCCTTCCTATGGCATGAGATGTCATATACAACTCCTTCCCATTCCAATCATGAGACCCTTCCTATAGCATGAGATGTGATATCTCAATGCTTATACCAAACCTGAGACCCTTCCTATAGCATGAGATGTGATATCCAACTTCTTCCCATTCCAATCCTAAGACCCTTCCTATAACATGAGATGTGATGTCTCAATGCTTCTAATACCAAACCTGAGATCTTTCCTATAACATGAGATGTGATATCCAACTCCTTCCCATTCCAATCCTGAGACCCTTCCTATAGCATGAGATGTGATATCTCAATGTTTATACCAAACCTGAGACCCTTCCTATAGCTTGAGATGTGATATCCAACTCCTTCCCATTCCAATCCTGAGACCCTTCCTATAGCATGAGATGTGATATCTCAAGGCCTCTAATACCAAACCTGAGATCCTTCCTCTAACATGAAATGTGATATCCAACTCCTTCCCCTTCCAAACCTGAGAGCCTTCCTTTAGCATGAGATATGATATCCAAGTCCTTCCCATTCCAATCCTGAGACCCTTCCTATAACATGAAATGTGATATCCAACTCCTTCCCATTCCAACCTGAGACCCTTCCTATAGCATGAGATGGGATATCCAACTCCTTCCAAATCCAATACTGATACCCTTCCAATAGCATGAGATGTGATATCCCAATGCTTCTACCAAACCTGAGACCCATACTATGGCATAATATGTGACATCAAACTCCTTCCCATTCCAATCCTGAGACCCTTCCTATAGCTTGAGATGTGATATCCACCTCCTTCCCATTCCAATTCTGAGACCCCTCCTATACCATGAGACTTGATATCTCAATGCTTCTAATACCAAACCTGAGACCCGTCCTATAACATGAGATGCGATATCCAAATCCTTCCCCTTCCAAACCTTAGACCCTTCCTTTATCATGAGATGTGATATCCAACTCCTTCCCATTCCAATCCTGAGACCCTTCCTATAGCATGAGATGTGATATCTCAATGCTTCTAATACCAAACCTGAGATCCTTCCGATAGCATGAGATGTGATATCTCAATGCTTCTAATACCAAACCTGAGATCCTTCCTATAACATGAGATGTGATATCCAAATCCTTCCCCTTCTGAACCTGAGACCCTCCCTTTAGCATGAGATGTGATATCCAACTCCTTCCCATTCCAATCCTGATACCCTTCTGATAGCATGAGATGTGATATCTCAATGCCTCTAATACCAAACCTGAGATCCTACCTCTAACATGAAATGTGATATCCAACTCCTTCCCTTTCCAAACCTGAGAGCCTTCCTACAGCATGAGATGTGATATCCAAGTCCTTCCCATTCCAATCCTAAAACCCTTCCTATAACATGAGATGTCATATCCAACTCCTTCCCATTCCAACCTGAGACCCTTCCTATAGCATGAGATGGGATATCCAACTCCTTCCAAAACCAATCCTGATACCCTTCCGATAGCATGAGATGTGATATCCCAATGCTTCTACAAAACCTGAGACCCATACCATGGCATGAGATGTGATATCAAACTCCCGTCCTATACCATGAGACTTGATATCTCAATGCTTCTAATACCAAACCTGAGACCGGTCCAATAACATGAGATGTGATATCCAAATCCTTCCCCTTCCAAACCTTAGACCCTTCCTTTATCATGAGATGTGATATCCAAGTCCTTCCCATTCCATTCCCGAGACCCTTCCTATAGCATGAGATGTGATATCTCAATGCTTCTAATACCAAACCTGAGACCCTTCCTATAACATGAGATGTGATATCCAAGTCCTTCCCATTTCAATCCTGAGACCCTTCCTATAGCATGAGATGTGATATCTCAATGCTTTTAATACCAAACCTGAGACCCTTCCTATAACATGAATTCTGATATCCAAGTCCTTCCCATTCCAATCCTGAGACCCTTCCAATAGCAGAGATATGATATCTCAATGCTTCTAATATCAAACCTGAGACCTGTCCTATAACATGAGATGGGATATCCAACTCCTTCCCGTTCCAAACCTGATACCCTTCCTATAGCATGAGATGTGATATCCAATTCCTTCCCATCCCAATCCTGAGACACCTCCGATAGCAGAGATGTGATATCTCAATGCTTATACCAAACCTGAGACTCTTCCTATAACATGAGATGTGATATCTAACACCTTCCCGTTCCAAACCTGAGACCCTTCCTATAGCATGAGATGTGATATCCAACTCCTTCCCATTCCAATCCTGAGACCCTTCCTATAGCATGAGATGTGATATCTCAATGCTTATACCAAATCTGAGACCCTTCCTATAGCATGAGATGTGATATCCAACTCCTTCCCATTCCAATCCTGAGACCCTTCCTATAGCATGAGATGTGATATCTCAATGCTTCTAATACCAAACCTGAGATCCTTCCTATAACATGAGATGTGATATCCAACTCCTTCCCATTCCAATCCTGAGACCCTTATGATAGCATGAGATGTGATATCTCAATGCCTCTAATACCAAACCTGAGATACTTCCGATAGCATGAGATGTGATATCTCAATGCTTCTAATACCAAACCTGAGATCCTTCCTATAACATGAGATGTGATTTCCAAATCCTTCCCCTACCAAACCTGAGACCATCCCTTTAGCATGAGATGTGATATACAACTCCTTCCCATTCCAATCCTGAGACCCTTCTGATAGCATGAGATGTGATATCTCAATGCCTCTAATACCAAACCTGAGATCCTACCTCTAACATGAAATATGATATCCATCTCCTTCCCTTTCCAAACCTGAGACCCTGCCTATAGCATGAGATGTGATATTCAAGTCCTTCCCATTCCAATCCTGAGACCCTTCCTATAGCATGTGATGTGATATCTCAATACTTATACCAAACCTGAGACCCTTCCTATGGCATGAGATGTCATATACAACTCCTTCCCATTCCAATCCTGAGACCCTTCCTATAGCATGAGATGTGATATCTCAATGCTTATACCAAACCTGAGACCCTTCCTATAGCATGAGATGTGATATCCAACTTCTTCCCATTCCAATCCTAAGACCCTTCCTATAATATGAGATGTGATATCCAACTCATTATTGGAATTAGAAGGACTTGGATATCACATCTCATGCTATAGGAAGGCTCTCAGGTTTGGAATGGGAAGGAGTTGGATATCACATCTCATGCTAAAGGGAGGGTCTCAGGTTTGGAAGGGGAAGGATTTGGATATCACATCTCATGTTATAGGAAGGATCTCAGGTTTGGTATTAGAAGCATTGAGATATCACATCTCATGCTATCGGAAGGATCTCAGGTTTGGTATAGAAGCATTGAGATATCACATCTCATGCTATCAGAAGGTTCTCAGGATTGGAATGGGAAGGAGTTGGATATCACATCTCATGCTAAAGGGAGGGTCTCAGGTTTGGAAGGGGAAGGATTTGGATATCACATCTCATGTTATCGGAAGGATCTCAGGTTTGGTATTAGAAGTATTGAGATATCACATCTCATGCTATAGGAAGGGTCTCAGGATTGGAATGGGAAGGAGTTGGTTATCACATCTCATGCTAAAGGAAGGGTCTCAGGTTTGGTAGAAGCATTGGGATATCACATCTCATGCTATAGGAAGGGTCTCAGGATTGGAATGGGAAGGACTTAGATATCACATATCATGCTATAGGGAGGGTCTCAGTTTTGATATTAGAAGCATTGAGATATCACATCGCATGCTATCGGAAGTGTCTCAGGATTGGAATGGGAAGGAGCTGGATATCACATCTCATGCTAAAGGAAGGGTCTCAGGTTTGGAACGGGAAGGAGTTGGATATCACATCTCATGTTATAGGAAGGGTCTCAGGTTTGGTATAAGCATTGAGATATCACATCTCTGCTATCGGAAGTGTCTCAGGATTGGAATGGGAAGGACTTGGATATCACATCTCATGCTATAGATAGGCTCTCAGGTTTGGAAAGGGAAGGAGTTGGATATCACATTTCATGTTAGAGGAAGGATCTCAGGTTTGGTATTAGAGGCATTGAGATATCAGATCTCAGGCTATAGGAAGGGTCTCAGGATTGGAATGGGAAGGAGTTGGATATCACATCTCATGCTATAGGAAGGGTCTCAGGATTGGAATGGGAAGGAGTTGGATATCACATCTCATGCTAGAGGAAGGGTCTCAGGTTTGGTATAAGCATTGAGATATCACATCTCGTGTTATAGGAAGGGTCTCAGGATTGGAATGGGAAGGAGTTGTATATGACATCTCATGCCGTAGGAAGGGTCTCAGGTTTGGTATAAGCATTGAGATATCACATCTCTGCTATCGAAAGGGTCTTAGGATTGGAATGGGAAGGAGTTGGATATCCCATCTCATGTTATAGGAAGAGTCTCAGGTTTGGTATTAGAAGCATTGAGATATCCCATCTCATGATATAGGAAGGGTCTCAGGTTGGAATGGGAAGGAGTTGGATATCACATTTCATGTTATAGGAAGGGTCTCAGGATTGGAATGGGAAGGACTTGGATATCATATCCCATGCTATAGGAAGGCTCTCAGGTTTGGAAGGGGAAGGAGTTGGATATCACATTTCATGTTAGAGGTAGGATCTCAGGTTTGGTATTAGAGGCCTTGAGATATCACATCTCATGCTATAGGAAGGGTCTCAGGATTGGAATGGGAAGGAGTTGGATATCACATCTCAAGCTATAGGAACGGTCTCAGGTTTGGTATAAGCATTGTGATATCACATCTCATGCTATAGGAAGGGTCTCAGGATTGGAATGGGAAGGAGTTGGATATCACATCTCATGTTATAGGAAAGATCTCAGTTTTGGTATTAGCATTGAGATATCACATCTCATGCTATAGGAAGGGTCTCAGGATTGGAATGGGAAGGAGTTGTATATGACATCTCATGCCATAGGAAGGGTCTCAGGTTTGGTATAAGCATTGAGATATCACATCACATGCTATAGGAAGGGTCTCAGGATTGGAATGGGAAGGACTTGGATATCACATCTCATGCTATAGGCAGGGTGTCAGGTTTGGAAAGGGAATGAGATGGATATCACATTTCATGTTAGAGGTAGGATCTCAGGTTTGGTATTAGAGGCATTGAGATATCACATCTCATGCTATCAGAAGGGTCTCAGGATTGGAATGGGAAGGAGTTGGATATCACATCTCATGCTAAAGGGAGGGTCTCAGGTTTGGAAGGGGAAGGATTTGGAAATCACATCTCATGTTGTAGGAAGGATCTCAGGTTTGGTATTAGAAGCATTGAGATATCACATCTCATGCTTTCATAAGGGTCTCAGGATTGGAATGGGAAGGAGTTGGATATCACATCTCATGTTATAGGAAGGATCTCAGGTTTGGTATTAGAAGCATTGAGACATCACATCTCATGCTATAGGAAGGGTCTCAGGATTGGAATGGGAAGGAGTTGGATATCACATCTCATGCTATAGGAAGAGTCTCAGATTTGGTATAAGCATTGAGATATCACATCTCATGCTATAGGAAGGGTCTCAGGATTGGAATGGGAAGGAGTTGTATATGACATCTCAGGCCATAGGAAGGGTCTCAGGTTTGGTATAAGCATTGAGATATCACATCTCTGCTATCGGAAGGGTCTCAGGATTGGAATGGGAAGGAATTGGATATCACATCTCATGTTATAGGAAGGATCTCAGGTTTGGTATTAGAAGCATTGAGATATCCCTTCTCATGCTATAGGAAGGGTCTCAGGATTGGAATGTGAAGGATTTGGATATCACATCTCATGCTAAAGGAAGGGTCTCAGGTTTGGTAGAAGCATTGAGATATCACGTCTCTGCTATCGGAAGGGTCTCAGGATTGGATTGGGAAGGAGTTGGATATCCCTTCTCATGCTATAGGAAGGGTCTCAGGTTTGGTATAAGCATTGAGATATCACATCTCTGCTATCGGAAGGGTCTCAGGATTGGATTGGGAAGGAGTTGGATATCCCTTCTCATGCTACAGGAAGTGTCTCAGGTTGGAATGGGAAGGAGTTGGATATCACATCTCATGTAATAGGAAGGGTCTCAGGATTGGAATGGGAAGGATTTGGATATCACATCTCTTGCTATAGGAAGGGTCTCAGGATTGGAATGGGTAGGAGTTGGATATTACTTTCTTGCTATAGGAAGGGTCTCATGTTTGGAATGGGAAGAAGTTGGATATCACATATGCTATAGTTAGTGTCTCAGGTTTGGAACGGGAAGGAGTTGGATATCACATCTCATGTTATAGGAAGGGTCTCAGGTTTGGTATAAGCATTGAGATATCACATCTCTGCTATCGGAAGTGGCTCAGGATTGGAATGGGAAGGAGTTGGATATCCCATCTCATGTTATAGGACGAGTCTCTGGTTTGGTATTAGAATCATTGAGATATCACATCGCATGCTGTAGGAAGGGTCTAAGGATTGGAATGGGATGGACTTGGTTATCACATCTCATGCTATAGGTAGGCTCTCAGGTTTGGTATAAGCATTGAGATATCACATCTCATGCTATAAGAAGGGTCTCAGGATTGGAATGGGAAGGAATTGGATATCACATCTCATGCTATAGGAAGGGTCTCAGATTTGGTATAGGCATTGAGATATCACATCTCATGCTATAGGAAGGGTCTCAGGATTGGAATAGGAAGGAGTTGTATATGACATCCCAGGCCATAGGAAGGGTCTCAGGTTTGGTATAAGCATTGAGATATCACATCTCTGCTATCGGAAGGGTCTCAGGATTGGAATGGGAAGGAGTTGGATATCCCATCTCATGTTATAGGAAGGGTCTCAGGTTTGGTATTAGAAGCATAGAGATATCACATCTCATGCTATAGGAAGGGTCTCAGGATTGGAATGGGAAGGACTTGGATGTCACATCTCATGCTATAGGGAGGGTCTCAAGTTTGATATTAGAAGCATTGAGATAGCAAATCTCATGATATCGGAAGGGTCTCAGGATTGGAATGGGAAGGAGTTGGATATCACATCTCATGATAAAGGAAGGGTCTGAGGTTTGGAAGGGGAAGGATTTGGATATCACATCTCATGTTATAGGACGGGTCTCAGGTTTGGTATTAGAAGCATTGAGATATCAAGTCTCATGGTATAAGAAGGGTCTCAGAATTGGAATGGGAAGGAGTTGGATATCACACCTCAAGCTATAGGAAGGGCCTCAGGATTGGAATGGGAAGGAGTTTGATATCACATCTCATGCCATAGTATGGGTCTCAGGTTTGGTAGAAGCATTGGGATATCACATCTCATGGTATCGGAAGGGTATCAGTATTGGATTTGGAAGGAGTTGGATATCCCATCTCATGCTATAGGAAGGGTCTCAGGTTGGAATGGGAAGGAGTTGGATATCACATTTCATGTTATAGAAAGTGTCTCAGGATTGGAATGGGAAGGACTTGGATATCATATCTCATGCTATAGGAAGGCTCCCAGGTTTGGAAGGGGAAGGAGTTGGATATCACATTTCATGTTAGAGGAAGGATCTCAGGTTTGGTATTAGAGGCCTTGAGATATCACATCTCATGCTATAGGAAGGGTCTCTGGATTGGAATGGGAAGGAGTTGGATATCACATCTCAAGCTATAGGAAGGGTCTCAGGTTTGGTATAAGCATTGAGATATCACATCTCATGCTATAGGAAGGGTCTCAGGATTGGAATGGGAAGGAGTTGGATATCACATCTCATATTATAGGAAATATCTCAGGTTTGGTATTAGAAGCATTGAGACATCACATGTCATGTTATAGGAAGGGTCTCAGGATTGGAATGGGAAGAAGTTGGATATCACATCTCATGCTATAGGAAGGGTCTCAGGTTTGGTATATGCATTGAGATATCACATCTCATGCTATAGGAAGGGTCTCAGGATTGGAATGGGAAGGAGTTGTATATGACATCTCATGCCATAGGAAGGGTCTCAGGTGTGGTATAAGCATTGAGATATCACATCACATGCTATAGAAAGGGTCTCAGGATTGGAATGGGAAGGACTTGGATATCACATCTCATGCTATAGGCAGGGTCTCAGGTTTGGAAAGGGAAGGAGATGGATATCACATTTCATGTTAGAGATAGGATCTCAGGTTTGGTATTAGAGGCATTGAGATATCACATCTCATGCTATCAGAAGGGTCTCAGAATTGGAATGGGAAGGAGTTGTATATCACATCTCATGCTAAAGGGAGGGTCTCAGGTTTGGAAGGGGAAGGATTTGGAAATCACATCTCATGTTATAGGAAGGGTCTCAGGTTTGGTATTAGAAGCATTGAGATATCACATCTCATGCTATAGGAAGGGTCTCAGGATTGGAATGGGGAGGACTTGGATGTCACATCTCATGCTATAGGGAGGGTCTCAAGTTTGATATTAGAAGCATTGAGATAACAAATCTCATGATATCGGAAGGGTCTCAGGATTGGAATGGGAAGGAGTTGGATATCACATCTCATGATATTGGAAGGGTCTAAGGTTTGGAAGGGGAAAGATTTGGATATCACATCTCATGTTATAGGACGGGTCTCAGGTTTGGTATTAGAAGCATTGAGATATCAAGTCTCATGGCATAGGTAGGGTCTCAGAATTGGAATGGGAAGGAGTTGGATATCACATCTCAAGCTATAGGAAGAGTCTCAGGATTGGAATGGGAATGAGTTTGATATCACATCTCATGCCATAGTATGGGTCTCAGGTTTGGTAGAAGCATTGGGATATCACATCACATGCTATTGGAAGGGTATCAGTATTGGATTTGGAAGGAGTTGAATATCCCATCTCATGCTATAGTATAGGTCTCAGGTTTGGTAGAAGCATTGGGATATCACATCTCATGCTATTGGAAGGGTATCAGTATTGGATTTGGAAGGAGTTGGATATCCTATCTCATGCTATAGGAAGGGTCTCAGATTTGGTATAAGCATTGAGATATCACATCTCATGCTATAGGAAGGGTCTCAGGATTGGATTGGGAAGGAGTTGTATATGACATCTCAGGCCATAGGAAGGGTCTCAGGATTGGTATAAGCATTGAGATATCACATCTCTGCTATCGGAAGGGTCTCAGGATTGGAATGGGAAGGAGTTGGATATCCCATCTCATGTTATAGGAAGAGTCTCAGGTTTGGTATTAGAAGCATTGAGATATCACATCTCATGCTATAGGAAGGGTCTCAGGATTGGAATGGGGAGGACTTGGATGTCACATCTCATGCTATAGGGAGGGTCTCAAGTTTGATATTAGAAGCATTGAGATAACAAATCTCATGATATCGGAAGGGTCTCAGGATTGGAATGGGAAGGAGTTGGATATCACATCTCATGATAAAGGAAGGGTCTAAGGTTTGGAAGGGGAAAGATCTGGATATCACATCTCATGTTATAGGACGGGTCTCAGGTTTGGTATTAGAAGCATTGAGATATCAAGTCTCATGGCATAGGAAGGGTCTCAGAATTGGAATGGGAAGGAGTTTGATATCACATCTCATGCCATAGTATGGGTCTCAGGTTTGGTAGAAGCATAGGGATATCACATCTCATGCTATTGGAAGGGTATCAGTATTGGATTTGGAAGGAGTTGGATATCCCATCTCATGCTATAGGAAGGGTCTCAGGTTGGAATGGGAAGGAGTTGGATATCACATTTCATGTTATAGGAAGGGTCTCAGGATTGGAATGGGAAGGACTTGGATATCATATCTCATGCTATAGGAAGGCTCTCAGGTTTGGAAGGGGAAGGAGTTGGATATCACATTTCATGTTAGAGGAAGGATCTCAGGTTTGGTATTAGAGGCCTTGAGATATCACATCTCATGCTATAGGAAGGGTTTCAGGATTGGAATGGGAAGGAGTTGGATATCACATCTCATGTTATAGGAAAGATCTCCGGTTTGGTATTAGAAGCATTGAGACATCACATCTCATGTTATAGGAAGGGTCTCAGGATTGGAATGGGAAGAAGTTGGATATCACATCTCATGCTATAGGAAGGGTCTCAGGTTTGGAAGGGGAAGGAGTTGGATATCCAATCTCATGTTATAGGACTGGTCTCAGGTTTGGTATTAGAAGCATTGAGATATCACATTGCATGCTGTAGGAAGGTTCTCAGGTTTGGTATTAGAAGCATTGAGACATCACATCTCATGCTATAGGAAGGGTCTCAGGATTGGAATGGGAAGGAGTTGGATATCACATCTCATGTTATAGGAAGGATCTCAGGTTTGGTATTAGAAGCATTGAGACATCACATCTCATGCTATAGGAAGGGTCTCAGGATTGGAATGGGAAGGAGTTGGATATCACATCTCATGCTATAGGAAGGGTCTCAGATTTGGTATAAGCATTGAGATATCACATCTCATGCTATAGGAAGGGTCTCAGGATTGGATTGGGAAGGAGTTGTATATGACATCTCAGGCCATAGGAAGGGTCTCAGGATTGGTATAAGCATTGAGATATCACATCTCTGCTATCGGAAGGGTCTCAGGATTGGAATGGGAAGGAGTTGGATATCCCATCTCATGTTATAGGAAGGGTCTCAGGTTTGGTATTAGAAGCATTGAGATATCACATCTCATGCTATAGGAAGGGTCTCAGGATTGGAATGGGGAGGACTTGGATGTCACATCTCATGCTATAGGGAGGGTCTCAAGTTTGATATTAGAAGCATTGAGATAACAAATCTCATGATATCGGAAGGGTCTCAGGATTGGAATGGGAAGGAGTTGGATATCACATCTCATGATAAAGGAAGGGTCTAAGGTTTGGAAGGGGAAAGATTTGGATATCACATCTCATGTTATAGGACGGGTCTCAGGTTTGGTATTAGAAGCATTGAGATATCAAGTCTCATGGCATAGGAAGGGTCTCAGAATTTGAATGGGAACGAGTTGGATATCACATCTCAAGCTATAGGAAGAGTCTCAAGATTGGAATGGGAAGGAGTTTGATATCACATCTCATGCCATAGTATGGGTCTCAGGTTTGGTAGAAGCATTGGGATATCACATCGCATGCTATTGGAAGGGTATCAGTATTGGATTTGGAAGGAGTTGGATATCCCATCTCATGCTATAGGAAGGGTCTCAGGTTGGAATGGGAAGGAGTTGGATATCACATTTCATGTTAGAGGAAGGATCTCAGGTTTGGTATTAGAGGCCTTGAGATATCACATATCATGCTATAGGAAGGGTCTCAGGATTGGAATGGGAAGGAGTTGGATATCACATCTCAAGCTTTAGGAAGGGTCTCAGGTTTGGTATAAGCATTGAGATAGCACATCTCATGCTATAGGAAGGGTCTCAGGATTGGAATGGGAAGGAGTTGGATATTACATCTCATGTTATAGGAAAGATCTCAGGTTTGGTATTAGAAGCATTGAGACATCACATCTCATGTTATAGGAACGGTCTCAGGATTGGAATGGGAAGAAGTTGGATATCACATCTCATGCTATAGGAAGGGTCTCAGGTTTGGAAGGGGAAGGAGTTGGATATCCAATCTCATGTTATAGGACTGGTCTCAGGTTTGGTATTAGAAGCATTGAGATATCACATCGCATGCTGTAGGAAGGTTCTCAGGTTTGGTATTAGAAGCATTGAGACATCACATCTCATGCTATAGGAAGGGTCTCAGGATTGGAATGGGAAGGAGTTGGATATCACATCTCATGTTATAGGAAGGATCTCAGGTTTGGTATTAGAAGCATTGAGACATCACATCTCATGCTATAGGAAGGGTCTCAGGATTGGAATGGGAAGGAGTTGGATATCACATCTCATGCTATAGGAAGGGTCTCAGATTTGGTATAAGCATTGAGATATCACATCTCCGGCCATAGGAAGGGTCTCAGGATTGGTATAAGCATTGAGATATCACATCTCTGCTATCGGAAGGGTCTCAGGATTGGAATGGGAAGGAGTTGGATATCCCATCTCATGATAAAGGAAGGGTCTAAGGTTTGGAAGGGGAAAAATTTGGATATCACATCTCATGTTATAGGACGGGTCTCAGGTTTGGTATTAGAAGCATTGAGATATCAAGTCTCATGGTATAGGAAGGGTCTCAGAATTGGAATGGGAAGGATTTCGGATATCACATCTCAAGCTATAGGAAGAGTCTCAGGATTGGAATGGGAAGGAGTTTGATATCACATCTCATGCCATAGTATGGTTCTCAGGTTTGGTAGAAGCATTGGGATATCACATCTCATGCTATTGGAAGGGTATCAGTATTGGATTTGGAAGGAGTTGGATATCCCATCTCATGCTATAGGAAGGGTCTCAGGTTGGAATGGGAAGGAGTTGGATATCACATTTCATGTTATAGGAAGGGTCTCAGGACTGGAATGGGAAGGAGTTGGATATCACATCTCAAGCTTTAGGAAGGGTCTCAGGTTTGGTATAAGCATTGAGATAGCACATCTCATGCTATAGGAAGGGTCTCAGGATTGGAATGGGAAGGAGTTGGATATCACATCTCATGTTATAGGAAAGATCTCAGGTTTGGTATTAGAAGCATTGAGACATCACATCTCATGTTATAGGAAGGGTCTCAGGATTGGAATGGGAAGAAGTTGGATATCACATCTCATGCTATAGGAAGGGTCTCAGGTTTGGAAGGGGAAGGAGTTGGATATCCAATCTCATGTTATAGGACTGGTCTCAGGTTTGGTATTAGAAGCATTGAGATATCACATCGCATGCTGTAGGAAGGTTCTCAGGTTTGGAATGGGGAGGAATTGGATATCACATCTCATGTCATAGGAAGGATCTCAGTTTTGGGATTAGAAGCATTGAGATATCATATCTCATGCTAAAGGAATGGTCTCAGGATTGGAATGGGAAGGAGTTGGATATTACATTCTTGCTATAGGAAGGGTCTCATGTTTGGAATGGGAACGAGTTGGATATCACATATGCTATAGGAAGGGTCTCAGGTTTGAAACGGGAAGGAGTTGGATATCACATCTCATGTTATAGGAAGGGTCTCAGGTTTGTTATAAGCATTGAGATATCACATCTCTGCTATCGGAAGTGTCTCAGGATTGGAATGGGAAGGTGTTGGATATCCCATCTCATGTTATAGGACGGGTCTCAGGTTTGTTATTGGAATCATTGAGATATCATATTGCATGCTGTAGGAAGGGTCTAAGGATTGGAATGGGAAGGACTTGGATATCACATCTCATGCTATAGGTAGGCTCTCAGGTTTGGAAAGGGAAGGAGTTCGATATCACATTTCATGTTAGAGGAAGGATCTCAGGTTTGGTATTAGAGGCATTGAGATATCACATATCATGCTATAGGAAGGGTCTCAGGATTGGAATGGGAAGGAGTTGGATATCACATCTCAAGCTTTAGGAAGGGTCTCAGGTTTGGTATAAGCATTGCGATAGCACATCTCATGCTATAGGAAGGGACTCAGGATTGGAATGGGAAGGAGTTGGATATTACATCTCATGTTATAGGAAAGATCTCAGGTTTGGTATTAGAAGCATTGAGACATCACATCTCATGTTATAGGAAGGGTCTCAGGATTGGAATGGGAAGAAGTTGGATATCACATCTCATGCTATAGGAAGGGTCTCAGGTTTGGAAGGGGAAGGAGTTGGATATCCAATCTCATGTTATAGGACTGGTCTCAGGTTTGGTATTAGAAGCATTGAGATATCACATCGCATGCTGTAGGAAGGTTCTCAGGTTTGGTATTAGAAGCATTGAGACATCACATCTCATGCTATAGGAAGGGTCTCAGGATTGGAAATGGAAGGAGTTGGATATCACATCTCATGTTATAGGAAGGATCTCAGGTTTGGTATTAGAAGCATTGAGACATCACATCTCATGCTATAGGAAGGGTCTCAGGATTGGAATTTGAAGGAGTTGGATATCACATCTCATGCTATAGGAAGGGTCTCAGATTTGGTATAAGCATTGAGATATCACATCTCATGATATAGGAAGGGTCTCAGGATTGGATTGGGAACAAGTTGTATATGACATCTCAGGCCATAGGAAGGGTCTCAGGATTGGTATAAGCATTGAGATATCACATCTCTGCTATCGGAAGGGTCTCAGGATTGGAATGGGAAGGAGTTGGATATCCCATCTCATGATAAAGGAAGGGTCTAAGGTTTGGAAGGGGAAAGATTTGGATATCACATCTCATGTAATAGGACGGGTCTCAATTTTGATATTAGAAGCATTGAGATAACAAATCTCATGATATCGGAAGGGTCTCAGGATTGGAATGGGAAGGAGTTGGATATCACATCTCATGATAAAGGAAGGGTCTAAGGTTTGGAAGGGGAAAGATTTGGATATCATATCTCATGTTATAGGACGGGTCTCAGGTTTGGTATTAGAAGCATTGAGATATCAAGTCTCATGGTAGAGGAAGGGTCTCAGAATTGGAATGGGAAGGATTTGGATATCACATCTCAAGCTATAGGAAGAGTCTCAGGATTGGAATGGGAAGGAGTTTGATATCACATCTCATGCCATAGTATGGTTCTCAGGTTTGGTAGAAGCATTGGGATATCACATCTCATGCTATTGGAAGGGTATCAGTATTGGATTTGGAAGGAGTTGGATATCCCATCTCATGCTAAAGGAAGGGTCTCAGGTTTGGTAGAAACATTGAGATATCACGTCTCTGCTATCGGAAGGTTCTCAGGATTGGATTGGGAAGGAGTTGGATATCCCTTCTCATGCTATAGGAAGGAACTCAGGTTTGGTATAAGCATTGAGATATCACATCTCTGCTATCGGAAGGGTCTCAGGATTGGATTGGGAAGGAGTTGGATATCCCTTCTCATGCTATAGGAAGTGTCTCAGGTTGGAATGGGAAGGAGTTGGATATCACATCTCATGTTATAGGAAGGGTCTCAGGATTGGAATGGGAAGGATTTGGATATCACATCTCTTGCTATAGGAAGGGTCTCAGGATTGGAATGGGAAGGAGTTGGATATCACATATGCTATAGTTAGTGTCTCAGGTTTGGAACGGGAAGGAGTTGGATATCACATCTCATGTTATAGGAAGGGTCTCAGGTTTGGTATAAGCATTGAGATATCACATCTCTGCTATCGGAAGTGGCTTAGGATTGGAATGGGAAGGAGTTGGATATCCCATCTCATGTTATAAGACGAGTCTCTGGTTTGGTATTAGAATCATTGAGATATCACATCGCATGCTGTAGGAAGGGTCTAAGGATTGGAATGGGATGGACTTGGATATCACATCTCATGCTATAGGTAGGCTCTCAGGTTTGGTATAAGCATTGAGATATCAGATCTCATGCTATAGGAAGGGTCTCAGGATTGGAATGGGAAGGAATTGGATATCACATCTCATGCTATAGGAAGGGTCTCAGATTTGGTATAGGCATTGAGATATCACATCTCATGCTATAGGAAGGGTCTCAGGATTGGAATGGGAAGGAGTTGTATATGACATCCCAGGCCATAGGAAGGGTCTCAGGTTTGGTATAAGCATTGAGATATCACATCTCTGCTATCGGAAGGGTCTCAGGATTGGAATGGGAAGGAGTTGGATATCCCATCTCATGTTATAGGAAGGGTCTCAGGTTTGGTATTAGAAGCATAGAGATATCACATCTCATGCTATAGGAAGGGTCTCAGGATTGGAATGGGAAGGACTTGGATGTCACATCTCATGCTATAGGGAGGGTCTCAAGTTTGATATTAGAAGCATTGAGATAACAAATCTCATGATATCGGAAGGGTCTCAGGATTGGAATGGGAAGGAGTTGGATATCACATCTCATGATAAAGGAAGGGTCTGGGTTTGGAAGGGGAAGGATTTGGATATCACATCTCATGTTATAGGACGGGTCTCAGGTTTGGTATTAGAAGCATTGAGATATCAAGTCTCATGGTATAAGAAGGGTCTCAGAATTGGAATGGGAAGGAGTTGGATATCACACCTCAAGCTATAGGAAGGGCCTCAGGATTGGAATGGGAAGGAGTTTGATATCACATCTCATGCCATAGTATGGGTCTCAGGTTTGGTAGAAGCATTGGGATATCACATCTCATGCTATCGGAAGGGAATCAGTATTGGATTTGGAAGGAGTTGGATATCCCATCTCATGCTAAAGGAAGGGTCTCAGGTTAGAATGGGAAGGAGTTGGATATCACATTTCATGTTATAGAAAGGGTCTCAGGATTGGAATGGGAAGGACTTGGATATCATATCTCATGCTATAGGAAGGCTCTCAGGTTTGGAAGGGGAAGGAGTTGGATATCACATTTCATGTTAGAGGAAGGATCTCAGGTTTGGTATTAGAGGCCTTGAGATATCACATCTCATGCTATAGGAAGGGTCTCTGGATTGGAATGGGAAGGAGTTGGATATCACATCTCATGTTATAGGAAAGATCTCAGGTTTGGTATTAGAAGCATTGAGACATCACATCTCATGTTATAGGAAGGGTCTCAGGATTGGAATGGGAAGAAGTTGGATATCACATCTCATGCTATAGGAAGGGTCTCAGGTTTGGAAGGGGAAGGAGTTGGATATCCAATCTCATGTTATAGGACTGGTCTCAGGTTTGGTATTAGAAGCATTGAGATATCACATCGCATGCTGTAGGAAGGTTCTCAGGTTTGGAATGGGGAGGAATTGGATATCACATCTCATGTCATAGGAAGGATCTCAGTTTTGGGATTAGAAGCATTGAGATATCATATCTCATGCTAAAGGAATGGTCTCAGGATTGGAATGGGAAGGAGTTGGATATTACATTCTTGCTATAGGAAGGGTCTCATGTTTGGAATGGGAACGAGTTGGATATCACATATGCTATAGGAAGGGTCTCAGGTTTGAAACGGGAAGGAGTTGGATATCACATCTCATGTTATAGGAAGGGTCTCAGGTTTGTTATAAGCATTGAGATATCACATCTCTGCTATCGGAAGTGTCTCAGGATTGGAATGGGAAGGTGTTGGATATCCCATCTCATGTTATAGGACGGGTCTCAGGTTTGTTATTGGAATCATTGAGATATCATATTGCATGCTGTAGGAAGGGTCTAAGGATTGGAATGGGAAGGACTTGGATATCACATCTCATGCTATAGGTAGGCTCTCAGGTTTGGAAAGGGAAGGAGTTCGATATCACATTTCATGTTAGAGGAAGGATCTCAGGTTTGGTATTAGAGGCATTGAGATATCACATATCATGCTATAGGAAGGGTCTCAGGATTGGAATGGGAAGGAGTTGGATATCACATCTCAAGCTTTAGGAAGGGTCTCAGGTTTGGTATAAGCATTGCGATAGCACATCTCATGCTATAGGAAGGGACTCAGGATTGGAATGGGAAGGAGTTGGATATTACATCTCATGTTATAGGAAAGATCTCAGGTTTGGTATTAGAAGCATTGAGACATCACATCTCATGTTATAGGAAGGGTCTCAGGATTGGAATGGGAAGAAGTTGGATATCACATCTCATGCTATAGGAAGGGTCTCAGGTTTGGAAGGGGAAGGAGTTGGATATCCAATCTCATGTTATAGGACTGGTCTCAGGTTTGGTATTAGAAGCATTGAGATATCACATCGCATGCTGTAGGAAGGTTCTCAGGTTTGGTATTAGAAGCATTGAGACATCACATCTCATGCTATAGGAAGGGTCTCAGGATTGGAAATGGAAGGAGTTGGATATCACATCTCATGTTATAGGAAGGATCTCAGGTTTGGTATTAGAAGCATTGAGACATCACATCTCATGCTATAGGAAGGGTCTCAGGATTGGAATTTGAAGGAGTTGGATATCACATCTCATGCTATAGGAAGGGTCTCAGATTTGGTATAAGCATTGAGATATCACATCTCATGATATAGGAAGGGTCTCAGGATTGGATTGGGAACAAGTTGTATATGACATCTCAGGCCATAGGAAGGGTCTCAGGATTGGTATAAGCATTGAGATATCACATCTCTGCTATCGGAAGGGTCTCAGGATTGGAATGGGAAGGAGTTGGATATCCCATCTCATGATAAAGGAAGGGTCTAAGGTTTGGAAGGGGAAAGATTTGGATATCACATCTCATGTAATAGGACGGGTCTCAATTTTGATATTAGAAGCATTGAGATAACAAATCTCATGATATCGGAAGGGTCTCAGGATTGGAATGGGAAGGAGTTGGATATCACATCTCATGATAAAGGAAGGGTCTAAGGTTTGGAAGGGGAAAGATTTGGATATCATATCTCATGTTATAGGACGGGTCTCAGGTTTGGTATTAGAAGCATTGAGATATCAAGTCTCATGGTAGAGGAAGGGTCTCAGAATTGGAATGGGAAGGATTTGGATATCACATCTCAAGCTATAGGAAGAGTCTCAGGATTGGAATGGGAAGGAGTTTGATATCACATCTCATGCCATAGTATGGTTCTCAGGTTTGGTAGAAGCATTGGGATATCACATCTCATGCTATTGGAAGGGTATCAGTATTGGATTTGGAAGGAGTTGGATATCCCATCTCATGCTAAAGGAAGGGTCTCAGGTTTGGTAGAAACATTGAGATATCACGTCTCTGCTATCGGAAGGTTCTCAGGATTGGATTGGGAAGGAGTTGGATATCCCTTCTCATGCTATAGGAAGGAACTCAGGTTTGGTATAAGCATTGAGATATCACATCTCTGCTATCGGAAGGGTCTCAGGATTGGATTGGGAAGGAGTTGGATATCCCTTCTCATGCTATAGGAAGTGTCTCAGGTTGGAATGGGAAGGAGTTGGATATCACATCTCATGTTATAGGAAGGGTCTCAGGATTGGAATGGGAAGGATTTGGATATCACATCTCTTGCTATAGGAAGGGTCTCAGGATTGGAATGGGAAGGAGTTGGATATCACATATGCTATAGTTAGTGTCTCAGGTTTGGAACGGGAAGGAGTTGGATATCACATCTCATGTTATAGGAAGGGTCTCAGGTTTGGTATAAGCATTGAGATATCACATCTCTGCTATCGGAAGTGGCTTAGGATTGGAATGGGAAGGAGTTGGATATCCCATCTCATGTTATAAGACGAGTCTCTGGTTTGGTATTAGAATCATTGAGATATCACATCGCATGCTGTAGGAAGGGTCTAAGGATTGGAATGGGATGGACTTGGATATCACATCTCATGCTATAGGTAGGCTCTCAGGTTTGGTATAAGCATTGAGATATCAGATCTCATGCTATAGGAAGGGTCTCAGGATTGGAATGGGAAGGAATTGGATATCACATCTCATGCTATAGGAAGGGTCTCAGATTTGGTATAGGCATTGAGATATCACATCTCATGCTATAGGAAGGGTCTCAGGATTGGAATGGGAAGGAGTTGTATATGACATCCCAGGCCATAGGAAGGGTCTCAGGTTTGGTATAAGCATTGAGATATCACATCTCTGCTATCGGAAGGGTCTCAGGATTGGAATGGGAAGGAGTTGGATATCCCATCTCATGTTATAGGAAGGGTCTCAGGTTTGGTATTAGAAGCATAGAGATATCACATCTCATGCTATAGGAAGGGTCTCAGGATTGGAATGGGAAGGACTTGGATGTCACATCTCATGCTATAGGGAGGGTCTCAAGTTTGATATTAGAAGCATTGAGATAACAAATCTCATGATATCGGAAGGGTCTCAGGATTGGAATGGGAAGGAGTTGGATATCACATCTCATGATAAAGGAAGGGTCTGGGTTTGGAAGGGGAAGGATTTGGATATCACATCTCATGTTATAGGACGGGTCTCAGGTTTGGTATTAGAAGCATTGAGATATCAAGTCTCATGGTATAAGAAGGGTCTCAGAATTGGAATGGGAAGGAGTTGGATATCACACCTCAAGCTATAGGAAGGGCCTCAGGATTGGAATGGGAAGGAGTTTGATATCACATCTCATGCCATAGTATGGGTCTCAGGTTTGGTAGAAGCATTGGGATATCACATCTCATGCTATCGGAAGGGAATCAGTATTGGATTTGGAAGGAGTTGGATATCCCATCTCATGCTAAAGGAAGGGTCTCAGGTTAGAATGGGAAGGAGTTGGATATCACATTTCATGTTATAGAAAGGGTCTCAGGATTGGAATGGGAAGGACTTGGATATCATATCTCATGCTATAGGAAGGCTCTCAGGTTTGGAAGGGGAAGGAGTTGGATATCACATTTCATGTTAGAGGAAGGATCTCAGGTTTGGTATTAGAGGCCTTGAGATATCACATCTCATGCTATAGGAAGGGTCTCTGGATTGGAATGGGAAGGAGTTGGATATCACATCTCAAGCTATAGGAAGAGTCTCAGGTTTGGTATAAGCATTGAGATATCACATCTCATGCTATAGGAAGGGTCTCAGGATTGGAATGGGAAGGAGTTGGATATCACATCTCATATTATAGGAAATATCTCAGGTTTGGTATTAGAAGCATTGAGACATCACATCTCATGTTATAGGAAGGGTCTCAGGATTGGAATGGGAAGAAGTTGGATATCACATCTCATGCTATAGGAAGGGTCTCAGGTTTGGTATATGCATTGAGATATCACATCTCATGCTATAGGAAGGGTCTCAGGATTGGAATGGGAAGGAGTTGTATATGACATCTCATGCCATAGGAAGGGTCTCAGGTTTGGTATAAGCATTGAGATATCACATCACATGCTATAGAAAGGGTCTCAGGATTGGAATGGGAAGGACTTGGATATCACATCTCATGCTATAGGCAGGGTCTCAGGTTTGGAAAGGGAAGGAGATGGATATCACATTTCATGTTAGAGATAGGATCTCAGGTTTGGTATTAGAGGCATTGAGATATCACATCTCATGCTATCAGAAGGGTCTCAGGATTGGAATGGGAAGGAGTTGTATATCACATCTCATGCTAAAGGGAGGGTTTCAGGTTTGGAAGGGGAAGGATTTGGAAATCACATCTCATGTTATAGGAAGGGTCTCAGGTTTGGTATTAGAAGCATTGAGATAGCACATCTCATGCTATAGGAAGGGTCTCAGGATTGGAATGGGGAGGACTTGGATGTCACATCTCATGCTATAGGGAGGGTCTCAAGTTTGATATTAGAAGCATTGAGATAACAAATCTCATGATATCGGAAGGGTCTCAGGATTGGAATGGGAAGGAGTTGGATATCACATCTCATGATAATGGAAGGGTCTAAGGTTTGGAAGGGGAAAGATTTGGATATCACATCTCATGTTATAGGACGGGTCTCAGGTTTGGTATTAGAAGCATTGAGATATCAAGTCTCATGGCATAGGTAGGGTCTCAGAATTGGAATGGGAAGGAGTTGGATATCACATCTCAAGCTATAGGAAGAATCTCAGGATTGGAATGGGAATGAGTTTGATATCACATCTCATGCCATAGTATGGGTCTCAGGTTTGGTAGAAGCATTGGGATATCACATCACATGCTATTGGAAGGGTATCAGTATTGGATTTGGAAGGAGTTGAATATCCCATCTCATGCTATAGTATGGGTCTCAGGTTTGGTAGAAGCATTGGGATATCACATCTCATGCTATTGGAAGGGTATCAGTATTGGATTTGGAAGGAGTTGGATATCCCATCTCATGCTATAGGAAGGGTCTCAGATTTGGTATAAGCATTGAGATATCACATCTCATGCTATAGGAAGGGTCTCAGGATTGGATTGGGAAGGAGTTGTATATGACATCTCAGGCCATAGGAAGGGTCTCAGGATTGGTATAAGCATTGAGATATCACATCTCTGCTATCGGAAGGGTCTCAGGATTGGAATGGGAAGGAGTTGGATATCCCATCTCATGTTATAGGAAGAGTCTCAGGTTTGGTATTAGAAGCATTGAGATATCACATCTCATGCTATAGGAAGGGTCTCAGGATTGGAATGGGGAGGACTTGGATGTCACATCTCATGCTATAGGGAGGGTCTCAAGTTTGATATTAGAAGCATTGAGATAACAAATCTCATGATATCAGAAGGGTCTCAGGATTGGAATGGGAAGGAGTTGGATATCACATCTCATGATAAAGGAAGGGTCTAAGGTTTGGAAGGGGAAAGATTTGGATATCACATCTCATGTTATAGGACGGGTCTCAAGTTTGGTATTAGAAGCATTGAGATATCAAGTCTCATGGCATAGGAAGGGTCTCAGAATTGGAATGGGAAGGAGTTGGATATCACATCTCAAGCTATAGGAAGAGTCTCAGAATTGGAATGGGAAGGAGTTTGATATCACATCTCATGCCATAGTATGGGTCTCAGGTTTGGTAGAAGCATTGGGATATCACATCTCATGCTATTGGAAGGGTATCAGTATTGGATTTGGAAGGAGTTGGATATCCCATCTCATGCTATAGGAAGGGTCTCAGGTTAGAATGGGAAGGAGTTGGATATCACATTTCATGTTATAGGAAGGGTCTCAGGATTGGAATGGGAAGGACTTGGATATCATATCTCATGCTATAGGAAGGCTCTCAGGTTTGGAAGGGGAAGGAGTTGGATATCACATTTCATGTTAGAGGAAGGATCTCAGGTTTGGTATTAGAGGCCTTGAGATATCACATCTCATGCTATAGGAAGGGTCTCATGATTGGAATGGGAAGGAGTTGGATATCACATCTCAAGCTTTAGGAAGGGTCTCATGTTTGGTATAAGCATTGAGATAGCACATCTCATGCTATAGGAAGGGTTTCAGTATTGGAATGGGAAGGAGTTGGATATCACATCTCATGTTATAGGAAAGATCTCCGGTTTGGTATTAGAAGCATTGAGACATCACATCTCATGTTATAGGAAGGGTCTCAGGATTGGAATGGGAAGAAGTTGGATATCACATCTCATGCTATAGGAAGGGTCTCAGGTTTGGAAGGGGAAGGAGTTGGATATCCAATCTCATGTTATAGGACTGGTCTCAGGTTTGGTATTAGAAGCATTGAGATATCACATTGCATGCTGTAGGAAGGTTCTCAGGTTTGGTATTAGAAGCATTGAGACATCACATCTCATGCTATAGAAAGGGTCTCAGGATTGGAATGGGAAGGAGTTGGATATCACATCTCATGTTATAGGAAGGATCTCAGGTTTGGTATTAGAAGCATTGAGACATCACATCTCATGCTATAGGAAGGGATCAGGATTGGAATGGGAAGGAGTTGGATATCACAGCTCATGCTATAGGAAGGGTCTCAGATTTGGAATACCAAACCTGAGAACCTTCCTACAGCATGCAATGTGATATCTCAATGCTTCTAATACCAAACCTGAGACCAGTCCTATAACATGAGATTGGATATCCAACTCCTTCCCCTTCCAAACCTGAGACCCTTCCTATAGCATGAGATGTGATATCTCAAGGCCTCTAATACCAAACCTGAGATCCTTCCTCTAACATGAAATGTGATATCCAACTCCTTCCCCTTCCAAACCTGAGAGCTTTCCTATAGCATGAGATATGATATCCAAGTCCTTCCCATTCCAATCCTGAGACCCTTCCTATAACATGAAATGTGATATCCAACTCCTTCCCATTCCAACCTGAGACCCTTCCTATAGCATGAGATGGGATATCCAACTCCTTCCAAATCCAATACTGATACCCTTCCAATAGCATGAATTGTGATATCCCAATGCTTCTACCAAACCTGAGACCCATACTATGGCATGAGATGTGATATCAAACTCATTCCCATTCCAATCCTGAGACTCTTCCTATAGCTTGAGATATGATATCCAACTCCTTCCCATTCCAATTCTGAGACCCTTCCTATGCCATGAGACTTGATATCTCAATGCTTCTAATACCAAACCTGAGACCCGTCCTATAACATGAGGTGATATCCAAATCTTTCCCCTTCCAAACCTTAGACCCTTCCTTTATCATGAGATGTGATATCCAACTCCTTCCCATTCCAATCCTGAGACCCTTCCGATATCATGAGATTTGTTATCTCAATGCTTCTAATATCAAACTTGAGACCCTCCCTATAACATGAATTGTGATATCCAACTCCTTCCCATTCAAATCCTGAGACCCTTCCTATAGCATGAGAAGGGATATCCAACTCCTTCCCAATCCAATCCTGAGACCCTTCCGATAGCAGAGACATGATATCTCAATGCTTCTACCAAACCTGAGACCCTTCCTTTAGCATGAGATGTGATATCCAAATCCTTCACATTCCAATCCTGAGACCCTTCCTATAGCATGAGATGTGATATCTCAATGCTTCTAATACCAAACCTGAGATCCTTCCTATAACATGAGATGTGATATCCAATTCCTTCCCATTCCAAACCTGAGACCCTTCCTATTGGATGAGATGTGATATCCAACTCCTTCCCATTCCAACCCTGAGACCCTTCCTATAGCATGAGATGTGATGTCTCAATGCTTCTAATACCAAACCTGAGATCCTTCCTATAACATGAGATGTGATATCCAACTCCTTCCATTCCAATCCTGAGACCCGTCCTATAGCATGAGATGTGATATCTCCATGCTTATACCAAACCTGAGACCCTTCCTATAGCATGAGATGTGATATCCAACTACTTCCCATTCCAATCCTGAGACCCTTCCTATAGCATGAGATGTGATATCTCAATGCTTCTAATACCAATCTTGAGATCCTTCCTCTAACATGAAATGTGATATCCAACTCCTTCCCTTTCCAAACCTAAGAGCCTATCTATAGCATGAGATGTGATATCCAAGTCCTTCCCATTCCAATCCTTAGACCCTTCCTACGGCATGCAATATGATATCTCAATGATTCTAATAACAAACCTGAGACCCGTCCTATAGCATGAGATATGATATCCAAGTCCTTCCCATTCCAATCCTGAGACCCTTCCTATAACATGAAATGTGATATCCAACTCCTTCCCATTCCAACCTGAGACCCTTCCTATAGCATGAGATGGGATATCCAACTTCTTCCAAATCCAATACTGATACCCTTCCGATAGCATGAGATGTGATATCCCAATGCTTCTACCAAACCTGAGACCCATACTATGGCATGAGATGTGATATCAAACTCATTCCCATTCCAATCCTGAGACCCTTCCCATAGCTTGAGGTGTGATATCCAACTCCTTCCCATTCCAATTCTGAGACCCTTCTTATACCATGAGACTTGATATCTCAATGCTTCTAATACCAAACCTGAGACCCGTCCTATAACATGAGATGTGATATCCAAATCCTTCCCCTTCCAAACCTTAGACCCTTCCTTTATCATGAGATGTGATATCCAACTCCTTCCCATTCCAATCCTGAGACCCTTCCGATATCATGAGATTTGTTATCTCAACGCGTCTAATATCAAACTTGAGACCCTCCCTATAGCATGAGATGTGACATCCAAGTCCTTCCCATTCCAATCCTGAGACCCTTCCTATAGCATGAGATGTGATATCTCTATGCTTCTAATACCAAACCTGAGACCATTCCTATAACATGAGATGGGATATCCAACTCCTTCCCATTCCAATCATGAGACCCTTCCGATAGCAGAGATGTGATATCTCAATGCTTATACCAAACCTGAGACCCTTCCTATGGCCTGAGATGTCATATACAACTCCTTCCCATTCCAATCCTGAGACCCTTCCTTTAGCATGAGATGTGATATCTCAATGCTTATACCAAATCTGAGACCCTTCCTATAGCATGAGATGTGATATCCAATTCCTTCCCATTCCAATCCTGAGACCCTTCCTATAGCATGAGATGTGATATCTCAATGCTTATACCAAACCTGAGAGCCTACCTATAGCATGAGATGTGATATCCAAGTCCATCCCAT
The DNA here is from genome assembly GCF_040938575.1 of Ambystoma mexicanum. NCBI lineage: Eukaryota > Metazoa > Chordata > Amphibia > Caudata > Ambystomatidae > Ambystoma > Ambystoma mexicanum. The sequence goes on along the minus strand of NW_027182510.1, from coordinate 2,095,789 downwards.
TCCAATCCTTAGACCCTTCCTACAGCATGCGATGTGATATTTCAATGATTCTAATACCAAACCAGAGACTCCTCCTATAACATGAGATGGGATATCCAACTCCTTCCCATTCCAATCCTGAGCCGCTTCCGATAGCAGAGATGTGATATCTCAATGCTTATACCAAACCTGAGACCCTTCCTATAACATGAGATGTGATATCCAACTCCTTCCCGTTCCAAACCTGAGACACTAACTATAGCATATGTGATATCCAACTGCTTCCCATTCCAAACATGAGACCCTTCCTATAGCAAGAAAGTAATATCCAACTCCTACCCATTCCAATCCTGAGACCCTTCCTATAGCAAGAGATGTGATATCCAAATCCTTCCCATTCCAATCCTGAGACCCTTCCTATAACATGAGATGTGATATCCAACTCCTTCCCATTCAAATCCTGAGACCCTTCCTATAGCATGAGAAGGGATATCCAACTCCTTCCCAATCCAATCCTGAGACCCTTCCGATAGCAGAGACCTGATATCTCAATGCTTCTACCAAACCTGAGACCCTTCCTTTAGCATGAGATGTGATATCCAAATCCTTCACATTCCAATCCTGAGACCCTTCCTATAGCATGAGATGTGATATCTCAATGCTTCTAATACCAAACCTGAGATCCTTCCTATAACATGAGATGTGATATCCAATTCCTTCCCATTCCAAACCTGAGACCCTTCCTATTGGATGAGATGTGATATCCAACTCCTTCCCATTCCAACCCTGAGACCCTTCCTATAGCATGAGATGTGATGTCTCAATGCTTCTAATACCAAACCTGAGATCCTTCCTATAACATGAGATGTGATATCCAACTCCTTCCATTCCAATCCTGAGACCCGTCCTATAGCATGAGATGTGATATCTCAATGCTTATACCAAACCTGAGACCCTTCCTATAGCATGAGATGTGATATCCAACTACTTCCCATTCCAATCCTGAGACCCTTCCTATAGCATGAGATGTGATATCTCAATGCTTCTAATACAAAACCTGAGATCCTTCCTCTAACATGAAATGTGATATCCAACTCCTTCCCTTTCCAAACCTAAGAGCCTATCTATAGCATGAGATGTGATATCCAAGTCCTTCCCATTCCAATCCTTAGACCCTTCCTACAGCATGCAATATGATATCTCAATGATTCTAATAACAAACCTGAGACCCGTCCTATAGCATGAGATATGATATCCAAGTCCTTCCCATTCCAATCCTGAGACCCTTCCTATAACATGAAATGTGATATCCAACTCCTTCCCATTCCAAACCTAAGAGCCTATCTATAGCATGAGATGTGATATCCAAGTCCTTCCCATTCCAATCCTTAGACCCTTCCTACAGCATGCAATATGATATCTCAATGATTCTAATAACAAACCTGAGACCCGTCCTATAGCATGAGATATGATATCCAAGTCCTTCCCATTCCAATCCTGAGACCCTTCCTATAACATGAAATGTGATATCCAACTCCTTCCCATTCCAACCTGAGACCCTTCCTATAGCATGAGATGGGATATCCAACTTCTTCCAAATCCAATACTGATACCCTTCCGATAGCATGAGATGTGATATCCCAATGCTTCTACCAAACCTGAGACCCATACTATGGCATGAGATGTGATATCAAACTCCTTCCCATTCCAATCCTGAGACCCTTCCTATAACTTGAGGTGTGATATCCAACTCCTTCCCATTCCAATTCTGAGACCCTTCTTATACCATGAGACTTGATATCTCAATGCTTCTAATACCAAACCTGAGACCCGTCCTATAACATGAGATGTGATATCCAAATCCTTCCCCTTCCAAACCTTAGACCCTTCCTTTATCATGAGATGTGGTATCCAACTCCTTCCCATTCCAATCCTGAGACCCTTCCGATATCATGAGATTTGTTATCTCAATGCTTCTAATATCAAACCTGAGACCCGTCCTATAGCATGAGATATGATATCCAAGTCCTTCCCATTCCAATCCTGAGACCCTTCCTATAACATGAAATGTGATATCCAACTCCTTCCCATTCCAACCTGAGACCCTTCCTATAGCATGAGATGGGATATCCAACTTCTTCCAAATCCAATACTGATACCCTTCCGATAGCATGAGATGTGATATCCCAATGCTTCTACCAAACCTGAGACCCATACTATGGCATGAGATGTGATATCAAACTCCTTCCCATTCCAATCCTGAGACCCTTCCTATAACTTGAGGTGTGATATCCAACTCCTTCCCATTCCAATTCTGAGACCCTTCTTATACCATGAGACTTGATATCTCAATGCTTCTAATACCAAACCTGAGACCCGTCCTATAACATGAGATGTGATATCCAAATCCTTCCCCTTCCAAACCTTAGACCCTTCCTTTATCATGAGATTTGGTATCCAACTCCTTCCCATTCCAATCCTGAGACCCTTCCGATATCATGAGATTTGTTATCTCAATGCTTCTAATATCAAACTTGAGACCCTCCCTATAGCATGAGATGTGACATCCAAGTCCTTCCCATTCCAATCCTGAGACCCTTCCTATAGCATGAGATGTGATATCTCAAGGCCTCTAATACCAAACCTGAGATCCTTCCTCTAACATGAAATGTGATATCCAACTCCTTCCCCTTCCAAACCTGAGAGCTTTCCTATAGCATGAGATATGATATCCAAGTCCTTCCCATTCCAATCCTGAGACCCTTCCTATAAAATGAAATGTGATATCCAACTCCTTCCCATTCCAACCTGAGACCCTTCCTATAGCATGAGATGGGATATCCAACTCCTTCCAAATCCAATACTGATACCCTTCCAATAGCATGAATTGTGATATCCCAATGCTTCTACCAAACCTGAGACCCATACTATGGCATGAGATGTGATATCAAACTCATTCCCATTCCAATCCTGAGACTCTTCCTATAGCTTGAGATGTGATATCCAACTCCTTCCCATTTCAATTCTGAGACCCTTCCTATGCCATGAGACTTGATATCTCAATGCTTCTAATACCAAACCTGAGACCCGTCCTATAACATGAGGTGATATCCAAATCTTTCCCCTTCCAAACCTTAGACCCTTCCTTTATCATGAGATGTGATATCCAACTCCTTCCCATTCCAATCCTGAGACCCTTCCGATATCATGAGATTTGTTATCTCAATGCTTCTAATATCAAACTTGAGACCCTTCCTATAACATGAGTTGTGATATCCAACTCCTTCCCATTCAAATCCTGAGACCCTTCCTATAGCATGAGAAGGGATATCCAACTCCTTCCCAATCCAATCCTGAGACCCTTCCGATAGCAGAGACGTGATATCTCAATGCTTCTACCAAACCTGAGACCCTTCCTTTAGCATGAGATGTGATATCCAAATCCTTCACATTCCAATCCTGAGACCCTTCCTATAGCATGAGATGTGATATCTCAATGCTTCTAATACCAAACCTGAGATCCTTCCTATAACATGAGATGTGATATCCAATTCCTTCCCATTCCAAACCTGAGACCCTTCCTATTGGATGAGATGTGATATCCAACTCCTTCCCATTCCAACCCTGAGACCCTTCCTATAGCATGAGATGTGATGTCTCAATGCTTCTAATACCAAACCTGAGATCCTTCCTATAACATGAGATGTGATATCCAACTCCTTCCATTCCAATCCTGAGACCCGTCCTATAGCATGAGATGTGATATCTCCATGCTTATACCAAACCTGAGACCCTTCCTATAGCATGAGATGTGATATCCAACTACTTCCCATTCCAATCCTGAGACCCTTCCTATAGCATGAGATGTGATATCTCAATGCTTCTAATACCAAACTTGAGATCCTTCCTCTAACATGAAATGTGATATCCAACTCCTTCCCTTTCCAAACCTAAGAGCCTATCTATAGCATGAGATGTGATATCCAAGTCCTTCCCATTCCAATCCTTAGACCCTTCCTACGGCATGCAATATGATATCTCAATGATTCTAATAACAAACCTGAGACCCGTCCTATAGCATGAGATATGATATCCAAGTCCTTCCCATTCCAATCCTGAGACCCTTCCTATAACATGAAATGTGATATCCAACTCCTTCCCATTCCAACCTGAGACCCTTCCTATAGCATGAGATGGGATATCCAACTTCTTCCAAATCCAATACTGATACCCTTCCGATAGCATGAGATGTGATATCCCAATGCTTCTACCAAACCTGAGACCCATACTATGGCATGAGATGTGATATCAAACTCCTTCCCATTCCAATCCTGAGACCCTTCCCATAGCTTGAGGTGTGATATCCAACTCCTTCCCATTCCAATTCTGAGACCCTTCTTATACCATGAGACTTGATATCTCAATGCTTCTAATACCAAACCTGAGACCCGTCCTATAACATGAGATGTGATATCCAACTCCTTCCCATTCCAATCCTGAGACCCTTCCGATATCATGAGATTTGTTATCTCAACGCTTCTAATATCAAACTTGAGACCCTCCCTATAGCATGAGATGTGACATCCAAGTCCTTCCCATTCCAATCCTGAGACCCTTCCTATAGCATGAGATGTGATATCTCTATGCTTCTAACACCAAACCTGAGACCATTCCTATAACATGAGATGGGATATCCAACTCCTTCCCATTCCAATCCTGAGACCCTTCCGATAGCAGAGATGTGATATCTCAATGCTTATACCAAACCTGAGACCCTTCCTATGGCCTGAGATGTCATATACAACTCCTTCCCATTCCAATCCTGAGACCCTTCCTTTAGCATGAGATGTGATATCTCAATGCTTATACCAAATCTGAGACCCTTCCTATAGCATGAGATGTGATATCCAATTCCTTCCCATTCCAATCCTGAGACCCTTCCTATAGCATGAGATGTGATATCTCAATGCTTATACCAAACCTGAGAGCCTACCTATAGCATGAGATGTGATATCCAAGTCCATCCCATTCCAATCCTTAGACCCTTCCTACAGCATGCGATGTGATATTTCAATGATTCTAATACCAAACCAGAGACTCCTCCTATAACATGAGATGGGATATCCAACTCCTTCCCATTCCAATCCTGAGCCGCTTCCGATAGCAGAGATGTGATATCTCAATGCTTATACCAAACCTGAGACCCTTCCTATAACATGAGATGTGATATCCAACTCCTTCCCGTTCCAAACCTGAGACACTAACTATAGCATATGTGATATCCAACTGCTTCCCATTCCAAACATGAGACCCTTCCTATAGCAAGAAAGTAATATCCAACTCCTACCCATTCCAATCCTGAGACCCTTCCTATAGCAAGAGATGTGATATCCAAATCCTTCCCATTCCAATCCTGAGACCCTTCCTATAACATGAGATGTGATATCCAACTCCTTCCCATTCAAATCCTGAGACCCTTCCTATAGCATGAGAAGGGATATCCAACTCCTTCCCAATCCAATCCTGAGACCCTTCCGATAGCAGAGACCTGATATCTCAATGCTTCTACCAAACCTGAGACCCTTCCTTTAGCATGAGATGTGATATCCAAATCCTTCACATTCCAATCCTGAGACCCTTCCTATAGCATGAGATGTGATATCTCAATGCTTCTAATACCAAACCTGAGATCCTTCCTATAACATGAGATGTGATATCCAATTCCTTCCCATTCCAAACCTGAAACCCTTCCTATTGGATGAGATGTGATATCCAACTCCTTCCCATTCCAACCCTGAGACCCGTCCTATAGCATGAGATGTGATGTCTCAATGCTTCTAATACCAAACCTGAGATCCTTCCTATAACATGAGATGTGATATCCAACTCCTTCCATTCCAATCCTGAGACCCGTCCTATAGCATGAGATGTGATATCTCAATGCTTATACCAAACCTGAGACCCTTCTTATAGCATGAGATGTGATATCCAACTACTTCCCATTCCAATCCTGAGACCCTTCCTATAGCATGAGATGTGATATCTCAATGCTTCTAATACCAAACCTGAGATCCTTCCTCTAACATGAAATGTGATATCCAACTCCTTCCCTTTCCAAACCTAAGAGCCTATCTATAGCATGAGATATGATATCCAAGTCCTTCCCATTCCAATCCTTAGACCCTTCCTACAGCATGCAATATGATATCTCAATGATTCTAATAACAAACCTGAGACCCGTCCTATAGCATGAGATATGATATCCAAGTCCTTCCCATTCCAATCCTGAGACCCTTCCTATAACATGAAATGTGATATCCAACTCCTTCCCATTCCAAACCTAAGAGCCTATCTATAGCATGAGATGTGATATCCAAGTCCTTCCCATTCCAATCATTAGACCCTTCCTACAGCATGCAATATGATATCTCAATGATTCTAATAACAAACCTGAGACCCGTCCTATAGCATGAGATATGATATCCAAGTCCTTCCCATTCCAATCCTGAGACCCTTCCTATAACATGAAATGTGATATCCAACTCCTTCCCATTCCAACCTGAGACCCTTCCTATAGCATGAGATGGGATATCCAACTTCTTCCAAATCCAATACTGATACCCTTCCGATAGCATGAGATGTGATATCCCAATGCTTCTACCAAACCTGAGACCCATACTATGGCATGAGATGTGATATCAAACTCCTTCCCATTCCAATCCTGAGACCCTTCCTATAACTTGAGGTGTGATATCCAACTCCTTCCCATTCCAATTCTGAGACCCTTCTTATACCATGAGACTTGATATCTCAATGCTTCTAATACCAAACCTGAGACCCGTCCTATAACATGAGATGTGATATCCAAATCCTTCCCCTTCCAAACCTTAGACCCTTCCTTTATCATGAGATGTGGTATCCAACTCCTTCCCATTCCAATCCTGAGACCCTTCCGATATCATGAGATTTGTTATCTCAATGCTTCTAATATCAAACTTGAGACCCTCCCTATAGCATGAGATGTGACATCCAAGTCCTTCCCATTCCAATCCTGAGACCCTTCCTATAGCATGAGATGTGATATCTCTATGCTTCTAATACCAAACCTGAGACCCTTCCTATAACATGAGATGGGATATCCAACTCCTTCCCATTCCAATCCTGAGACCCTTCCGATAGCAGAGATGTGATATCTCAATGCTTATACCAAACCTGAGACCCTTCCTATGGCCTGAGATGTCATATACAACTCCTTCCCATTCCAATCCTGAGACCCTTCCTTTAGCATGAGATGTGATATCTCAATGCTTATACCAAATCTGAGACCCTTCCTATAGCATGAGATGTGATATCCAAATCCTTCCCATTCCAATCCTGAGACCCTTCCTATAGCATGAGATGTGATATCTCAATGCTTATACCAAACCTGAGAGCCTACCTATAGCATGAGATGTGATATCCAAGTCCATCCCATTCCAATCCTTAGACCCTTCCTACAGCATGCGATGTGATATCTCAATGATTCCAATACCAAACCAGAGACTCTTACTATAACATGAGATGGGATATCCAACTCCTTCCCATTCCAATCCTGAGCCGCTTCCGATAGCAGAGATGTGATATCTCAATGCTTATACCAAACCTGAGACCCTTCCTATAACATGAGATGTGATATCCAACTCCTTCCCGTTCCAAACCTGAGACACTAACTATAGCATATGTGATATCCAACTCCTTCCCATTCCAAACATGAGACCCTTCCTATAGCAAGAAAGTAATATCCAACTCCTACCCATTCCAATCCTGAGACCCTTCCTATAGCAAGAGATGTGATATCCAAATCCTTCCCATTCCAATCCTGAGACCCTTCCTACAGCATGCAATATGATATCTCAATGATTCTAATAACAAACCTGAGACCCGTCCTATAGCATGAGATATGATATCCAAGTCCTTCCCATTCCAATCCTGAGACCCTTCCTATAACATGAAATGTGATATCCAACTCCTTCCCATTCCAAACCTAAGAGCCTATCTATAGCATGAGATGTGATATCCAAGTCCTTCCCATTCCAATCCTTAGACCCTTCCTACAGCATGCAATATGATATCTCAATGATTCTAATAACAAACCTGAGACCCGTCCTATAGCATGAGATATGATATCCAAGTCCTTCCCATTCCAATCCTGAGACCCTTCCTATAACATGAAATGTGATATCCAACTCCTTCCCATTCCAACCTGAGACCCTTCCTATAGCATGAGATGGGATATCCAACTTCTTCCAAATCCAATACTGATACCCTTCCGATAGCATGAGATGTGATATCCCAATGCTTCTACCAAACCTGAGACCCATACTATGGCATGAGATGTGATATCAAACTCCTTCCCATTCCAATCCTGAGACCCTTCCTATAACTTGAGGTGTGATATCCAACTCCTTCCCATTCCAATTCTGAGACCCTTCTTATACCATGAGACTTGATATCTCAATGCTTCTAATACCAAACCTGAGACCCGTCCTATAACATGAGATGTGATATCCAAATCCTTCCCCTTCCAAACCTTAGACCCTTCCTTTATCATGAGATGTGGTATCCAACTCCTTCCCATTCCAATCCTGAGACCCTTCCGATATCATGAGATTTGTTATCTCAATGCTTCTAATATCAAACTTGAGACCCTCCCTATAGCATGAGATGTGACATCCAAGTCCTTCCCATTCCAATCCTGAGACCCTTCCTATAGCATGAGATGTGATATCTCTATGCTTCTAATACCAAACCTGAGACCCTTCCTATAACATGAGATGGGATATCCAACTCCTTCCCATTCCAATCCTGAGACCCTTCCGATAGCAGAGATGTGATATCTCAATGCTTATACCAAACCTGAGACCCTTCCTATGGCCTGAGATGTCATATACAACTCCTTCCCATTCCAATCCTGAGACCCTTCCTTTAGCATGAGATGTGATATCTCAATGCTTATACCAAATCTGAGACCCTTCCTATAGCATGAGATGTGATATCCAAATCCTTCCCATTCCAATCCAGAGACCCTTCCTATAGCATGAGATGTGATATCTCAATGCTTATACCAAACCTGAGAGCCTACCTATAGCATGAGATGTGATATCCAAGTCCATCCCATTCCAATCCTTAGACCCTTCCTACAGCATGCGATGTGATATCTCAATGATTCCAATACCAAACCAGAGACTCTTACTATAACATGAGATGGGATATCCAACTCCTTCCCATTCCAATCCTGAGCCGCTTCCGATAGCAGAGATGTGATATCTCAATGCTTATACCAAACCTGAGACCCTTCCTATAACATGAGATGTGATATCCAACTCCTTCCCGTTCCAAACCTGAGACACTAACTATAGCATATGTGATATCCAACTCCTTCCCATTCCAAACATGAGACCCTTCCTATAGCAAGAAAGTAATATCCAACTCCTACCCATTCCAATCCTGAGACCCTTCCTATAGCAAGAGATGTATATCCAAATCCTTCCCATTCCAATCCTGAGACCCTTCCTATAACATGAGATGTGATATCCAACTCCTTCCCATTCCAACCTGAGACACTTCCTATAGCATGAGAAGGGATATCCAACTCCTTCCCAATCCAATCCTGAGACCCTTCCGATAGCAGAGATGTGATATCTCAATGCTTATACCAAACCTGAGACCCTTCCTATGGCATGAGATGTGATATCCAACTCCTTGCCATTCAAATCCTGAGACCCTTCCTATAGCATGAGAAGGGATATCCAACTCCTGCCCAATCCAATCCTGAGACCCTTCCGATAGCAGAGACGTGATATCTCAATGCTTCTACCAAACCTGAGACCCTTCCTTTAGCATGAGATGTGATATCCAAATCCTTCACATTCCAATCCTGAGACCCTTCCTATAGCATGAGATGTGATATCTCAATGCTTCTAATACCAAACCTGAGATCCTTCCTATAACATAAGATGTGATATCCAAATTCCTTCCCATTCCAAACCTGAGACCCTTCCTATTGGATGAGAGGTGATATCCAACTCCTTCCCATTCCAACCCTGAGACCCTTCCTATAGCATGAGATGTGATGTCTCAATGCTTCTAATACCAAACCTGAGATCCTTCCTATAACATGAGATGTGATATCCAACTCCTTCCATTCCAATCCTGAGACCCGTCCTATAGCATTAGATGTGATATCTCAATGCTTATACCAAACCTGAGACCCTTCCTATAGCATGAGATGTGATATCCAACTACTTCCCATTCCAATCCTGAGACCCTTCCTATAGCATGAGATGTGATATCTCAATGCTTCTAATACCAAACCTGAGATCCTTCCTCTAACATGAAATGTGATATCCAACTCCTTCCCTTTCCAAACCTAAGAGCATATCTATAGCATGAGATGTGATATCCAAGTCCTTCCCATTCCAACCCTTAGACCCTTCCTACAGCATGCAATATGATATCTCAATGATTCTAATAACAAACCTGAGACCCGTCCTATAATATGAGATGGGATATCCAACTCCTTCCCATTCCAATCCTGAGACACTTCCGATAGCAGAGATGTGATATCTCAATGCTTATACCAAACCTGAGACCCTTCCTATAACATGTGATGTGATATCCAAATCCTTCCCGTTCCAAACCTGAGACCCTTCCTTTAGCATGAGATGTGATATCCAGCTCCTTCCCATTCCAATCCTGAGACACTTCCGATAGCATGAGATGTGATATCTCAATGCTTCTAATATCAAACTGAGACCCTCCCCTATAGCATGATATGTGATATCTAAGTCCTTCCCATTCCAATCCTGAGACACTCCCTATAGCATGAGATGTGATATCCAACTCTTTCCCATTCCAATCCTGAGACCCTTCCTATAGCATGAGATATGATATCTCAATACTTCTAATACCAAACGTGAGATCCTTCCGATAACATGAGATGTGATATCCAAATCCTTCCCCTTCCAAACCTGAGACCATCCCTTTAGCATGAGATGTGATATCCAACTTCTTCACATTCCAATCCTGAGACCCTTCTGATAGCATGAGATGTGATATCTCAATGCTTCTAATACCAAACCTGAGATCCTTCCGATAGCATGAGATGTGATATCTCAATGCTTCTAATTCCAAACCTGAGATCCTTCCTATAACATGAGATGTGATATCCAAATCCTTCCCCTTCCAAACCTGAGACCCTCCCTTTAGCATGAGATGTGATATCCAACTCCTTCCCATTCCATTCCTGAGACCCTTCTGATAGCATGAGATGTGATATCTCAATGCCTCTAATACCAAACCTGAGATCCTACCTCTAACATGAAATGTGATATCCAACTCTTTCCCCTTCCAAACCTGAGAGCCTTCCTATAGCATGAGATGTGATATCCAAGTCCTTCCCATTCCAATCCTGAGACCCTTCCTATAGCTTGAGATGTGATATCCAACTCCTTCCCATTCCAATTCTGAGACCCTTCCTATACTCTGAGACTTGATATCTCAATGCTTCTAATACCAAACCTGAGACCCATAATATAACATGAGATGTGATATCCAAATCCTTCCCCTTCCAAACCTTAGACCCTTCCTTTATCATGAGATGTGATATCCAACTCCTTCCCATTCCAATCCTGAGACCCTTCCGATATCATGAGATGTGATATCTCAAAGCTTCTAATATCAAACTTGAGACCCTCCCTATAGCATGAGATGTGATATCCAAGTCCTTCCCATTCCAATCCTGAGACCCTTCCTATAGCATGAGATGTGATATCTCAATGCTTCTAATACCAAACCTGAGACCCTTCCTATAACATGAGATGGGAATATCCAACTCCTTCCCATTCCAATCCTGAGACCCTTCCGATAGCAGAGATGTGATATCTCAATGCTTATACCAAACCTGAGACCCTTCCTATGGCATGAGATGTGATATCCAACTCCTTGCCATTCAAATCCTGAGACCCTTCCTATAGCATGAGAAGGGATATCCAACTCCTTCCCATTCCAATCCTGAGACCCTTCCGATAGCAGAGACGTGATATCTCAATGCTTCTACCAAACCTGAGACCCTTCCTTTAGCATGAGATGTGATATCCAAATCCTTCACATTCCAATCCTGAGACCCTTCCTATAGCATGAGATGTGATATCTCAATGCTTCTAATACCAAACCTGAGATCCTTCCTATAACATGAGATGTGATATCCAATTCCTTCCCATTCCAAACCTGAGACCCTTCGTATTGGATGAGATGTGATATCCAACTCCTTCCCATTCCAACCCTGAGACCCTTCCTATAGCATGAGATGTGATGTCTCAATGCTTCTAATACCAAACCTGAGATCCTTCCTATAACATGAGATGTGATATCCAACTCCTTCCATTCCAATCCTGAGACCCGTCCTATAGCATGAGATGTGATATCCAAGTCCTTCCCATTCCAACCCTGAGACCCTTCCTATAGCATGAGATGTGATGTCTCAATGCTTATACCAAACCTGAGACCCTTCCTACAGCATGAGATGTGATATCCAACTACTTCCCATTCCAATCCTGAGTCCCTTCCTATAGCATGAGATGTGATATCCAAGTCCTTCCCATTCCAACCCTGAGACCCTTCCTATAGCATGAGATGTGATGTCTCAATGCTTCTAATACCAAACCTGAGATCCTTCCTATAACATGAGATGTGATATCCAACTCCTTCCATTCCAATCCTGAGACCCGTCCTATAGCATTAGATGTGATATCTCAATGCTTATACCAAACCTGAGACCCTTCCTATAGCATGAGATGTGATATCCAACTACTTCCCATTCCAATCCTGAGACCCTTCCTATAGCATGAGATGTGATATCTCAATGCTTCTAATACCAAACCTGAGATCCTTCCTCTAACATGAAATGTGATATCCAACTCCTTCCCTTTCCAAACCTAAGAGCCTATCTATAGCATGAGATGTGATATCCAAGTCCTTCCCATTCCAACCCTTAGACCCTTCCTACAGCATGCAATATGATATCTCAATGATTCTAATAACAAACCTGAGACCCGTCCTATAACATGAGATGGGATATCCAACTCCTTCCCATTCCAATCCTGAGACACTTCCGATAGCAGAGATGTGATATCTCAATGCTTATACCAAACCTGAGACCCTTCCTATAACATGAGATGTGATATCCAAATCCTTCTCGTTCCAAACCTGAGACCCTTCCTTTAGCATGAGATGTGATATCCAGCTCCTTCCCATTCCAATCCTGAGACACTTCCGATAGCATGAGATGTGATATCTCAATGCTTCTAATATCAAAACTGAGACCCCCCCCTATAGCATGATATGTGATATCTAAGTCCTTCCCATTCCAATCCTGAGACACTCCCTATAGCATGAGATGTGATATCCAACTCTTTCCCATTCCAATCCTGAGACCCTTCCTATAGCATGAGATATGATATCTCAATACTTCTAATACCAAACGTGAGATCCTTCCGATAACATGAGATGTGATATCCAAATCCTTCCCCTTCCAAACCTGAGACCCTCCCTTTAGCATGAGATGTGATATCCAACTCCTTCCCATTCCAATCCTGAGACCCTTCTGATAGCATGAGATGTGATATCTCAATGCTTCTAATACCAAACCTGAGATCCTTCCGATAGCATGAGATGTGATATCTCAATGCTTCTAATACCAAACCTGAGATCCTTCCTATAACATGAGATGTGATATCCAAATCCTTCCCCTTCCAAACCTGAGACCCTCCCTTTAGCATGAGATGTGATATCCAACTCCTTCCCATTCCATTCCTGAGACTCTTCTGATAGCATGAGATGTGATATCTCAATGCCTCTAATACCAAACCTGAGATCCTACCTCTAACATGAAATGTGATATCCAACTCTTTCCCCTTCCAAACCTGAGAGCCTTCCTATAGCATGAGATGTGATATCCAAGTCCTTCCCATTCCAATCCTGAGACCCTTCCTATAGCTTGAGATGTGATATCTCAATGCTTCTAATACCAAACCTGAGACCCGTAATATAACATGAGATGTGATATCCAAATCCTTCCCCTTCCAAACCTTAGACCCTTCCTTTATCATGAGATGTGATATCCAACTCCTTCCCATTCCAATCCTGAGACCCTTCCGATATCATGAGATGTGATATCTCAAAGCTTCTAATATCAAACTTGAGACCCTCCCTATAGCATGAGATGTGATATCCAAGTCCTTCCCATTCCAATCCTGAGACCCTTCCTATAGCATGAGATGTGATATCTCAATGCTTCTAATACCAAACCTGAGACCCTTCCTATAACATGAGATGGGAATATCCAATTCCTTCCCATTCCAATCCTGAGACCCTTCCGATAGCAGAGATGTGATATCTCAATGCTTATACCAAACCAGAGACCCTTCCTATGGCATGAGATGTGATATCCAACTCCTTGCCATTCAAATCCTGAGACCCTTCCTATAGCATGAGAAGGGATATCCAACTCCTTCCCATTCCAATCCTGAGACCCTTCCGATAGCAGAGACGTGATATCTCAATGCTTCTACCAAACCTGAGACCCTTCCTTTAGCATGAGATGTGATATCCAAATCCTTCACATTCCAATCCTGAGACCCTTCCTATAGCATGAGATGTGATATCTCAATGCTTCTAATACCAAACCTGAGATCCTTCCTATAACATGAGATGTGATATCCAATTCCTTCCCATTCCAAACCTGAGACCCTTCCTATTGGATGAGATGTGATATCCAACTCCTTCCCATTCCAACCCTGAGACCCTTCCTATAGCATGAGATGTGATGTCTCAATGCTTCTAATACCAAACCTGAGATCCTTCCTATAACATGAGATGTGATATCCAACTCCTTCCATTCCAATCCTGAGACCCGTCCTATAGCATGAGATGTGATATCTCAATGCTCATACCAAACCTGAGACCCTTCCTATAGCATGAGAAGGGATATCCAACTCCTTCCCAATCCAATCCTGAGACCCTTCCGATAGCAGAGATGTGATATCTCAATGCTTATACCAAACCTGAGACCCTTCCTATGGCATGAGATGTGATATCCAACTCCTTGCCATTCAAATCCTGAGACCCTTCCTATAGCATGAGAAGGGATATCCAACTCCTGCCCAATCCAATCCTGAGACCCTTCCGATAGCAGAGACGTGATATCTCAATGCTTCTACCAAACCTGAGACCCTTCCTTTAGCATGAGATGTGATATCCAAATCCTTCACATTCCAATCCTGAGACCCTTCCTATAGCATGAGATGTGAAATCTCAATGCTTCTAATACCAAACCTGAGATCCTTCCTATAACATAAGATGTGATATCCAAATTCCTTCCCATTCCAATCCTGAGACCCTTCCTATTGGATGAGAGGTGATATCCAACTCCTTCCCATTCCAACCCTGAGACCCTTCCTATAGCATGAGATGTGATGTCTCAATGCTTCTAATACCAAACCTGAGATCCTTCCTATAACATGAGATGTGATATCCAACTCCTTCCATTCCAATCCTGAGACCCGTCCTATAGCATTAGATGTGATATCTCAATGCTTATACCAAACCTGAGACCCTTCCTATATCACATCTCATGCTATAGGACGGGTCTCAGGATTGGAATGGAAGGAGTTGGATATCACATCTCATGTTATAGGAAGAATCTCAGGTTTGGTATTAGACGCATTGAGACATCACATCTCATGCTATAGGAAGGGTCTCAGGGTTGGAATGGGAAGGATTTGGATATCACATCTCATGCTAAAGGAAGGGTCTCAGGTTTGGTAGAAGCATTGAGATATCACGTCGCTGCTATCGGAAGGGTCTCAGGATGAGATGTGATATCCAACTACTTCCCATTCCAATCCTGAGACCCTTCCTATAGCATGAGATGTGATATCTCAATGCTTCTAATACCAAACCTGAGATCCTTCCTCTAACATGAAATGTGATATCCAACTCCTTCCCTTTCCAAACCTAAGAGCATATCTATAGCATGAGATGTGATATCCAAGTCCTTCCCATTCCAACCCTTAGACCCTTCCTACAGCATGCAATATGATATCTCAATGATTCTAATAACAAACCTGAGACCCGTCCTATAATATGAGATGGGATATCCAACTCCTTCCCATTCCAATCCTGAGACACTTCCGATAGCAGAGATGTGATATCTCAATGCTTATACCAAACCTGAGACCCTTCCTATAACATGTGATGTGATATCCAAATCCTTCCCGTTCCAAACCTGAGACCCTTCCTTTAGCATGAGATGTGATATCCAGCTCCTTCCCATTATAATCCTGAGACACTTCCGATAGCATGAGATGTGATATCTCAATGCTTCTAATATCAAAACTGAGACCCTCCCTATAGCATGATATGTGATATCTAAGTCCTTCCCATTCCAATCCTGAGACACTCCCTATAGCATGAGATGTGATATCCAACTCTTTCCCATTCCAATCCTGAGACCCTTCCTATAGCATGAGATATGATATCTCAATACTTCTAATACCAAACGTGAGATCCTTCCGATAACATGAGATGTGATATCCAAATCCTTCCCCTTCCAAACCTGAGACCCTCCCTTTAGCATGAGATGTGATATCCAACTTCTTCACATTCCAATCCTGAGACCCTTCTGATAGCATGAGATGTGATATCTCAATGCTTCTAATACCAAACCTGAGATCCTTCCGATAGCATGAGATGTGATATTTCAATGCTTCTAATACCAAACCTGAGATCCTTCCTATAACATGAGATGTGATATCCAAATCCTTCCCCTTCCAAACCTGAGACCCTCCCTTTAGCATGAGATGTGATATCCAACTCCTTCCCATTCCATTCCTGAGACCCTTCTGATAGCATGAGATGTGATATCTCAATGCCTCTAATACCAAACCTGAGATCCTACCTCTAACATGAAATGTGATATCCAACTCTTTCCCCTTCCAAACCTGAGAGCCTTCCTATAGCATGAGATGTGATATCCAAGTCCTTCCCATTCCAATCCTGAGACCCTTCCTATAGCTTGAGATGTGATATCCAACTCCTTCCCATTCCAATTCTGAGACCCTTCCTATACTCTGAGACTTGATATCTCAATGCTTCTAATACCAAACCTGAGACCCGTAATATAACATGAGATGTGATATCCAAATCCTTCCCCTTCCAAACCTTAGACCCTTCCTTTATCATGAGATGTGATATCCAACTCCTTCCCATTCCAATCCTGAGACCCTTCCGATATCATGAGATGTGATATCTCAAAGCTTCTAATATCAAACTTGAGACCCTCCCTATAGCATGAGATGTGATATCCAAGTCCTTCCCATTCCAATCCTGAGACCCTTCCTATAGCATGAGATGTGATATCTCAATGCTTCTAATACCAAACCTGAGACCCTTCCTATAACATGAGATGGGAATATCCAACTCCTTCCCATTCCAATCCTGAGACCCTTCCGATAGCAGAGATGTGATATCTCAATGCTTATACCAAACCTGAGACCCTTCCTATGGCATGAGATGTGATATCCAACTCCTTGCCATTCAAATCCTGAGACCCTTCCTATAGCATGAGAAGGGATATCCAACTCCTTCCCATTCCAATCCTGAGACCCTTCCGATAGCAGAGACGTGATATCTCAATGCTTCTACCAAACCTGAGACCCTTCCTTTAGCATGAGATGTGATATCCAAATCCTTCACATTCCAATCCTGAGACCCTTCCTATAGCATGAGATGTGATATCTCAATGCTTCTAATACCAAACCTGAGATCCTTCCTATAACATGAGATGTGATATCCAATTCCTTCCCATTCCAAACCTGAGACCCTTCCTATTGGATGAGATGTGATATCCAACTCCTTCCCATTCCAACCCTGAGACCCTTCCTATAGCATGAGATGTGATGTCTCAATGCTTCTAATACCAAACCTGAGATCCTTCCTATAACATGAGATGTGATATCCAACTCCTTCCATTCCAATCCTGAGACCCGTCCTATAGCATGAGATGTGATATCTCAATGCTTATACCAAACCTGAGACCCTTCCTATAGCATGAGATGTGATATCCAACTACTTCCCATTCCAATCCTGAGACCCTTCCTATAGCATGAGATGTGATATCCAAGTCCTTCCCATTCCAACCCTGAGACCCTTCCTATAGCATGAGATGTGATGTCTCAATGCTTCTAATACCAAACCTGAGATCCTTCCTATAACATGAGATGTGATATCCAACTCCTTCCATTCCAATCCTGAGACCCGTCCTATAGCATTAGATGTGATATCTCAATGCTTATACCAAACCTGAGACCCTTCCTATAGCATGAGATGTGATATCCAACTAGTTCCCATTCCAATCCTGAGACCCTTCCTATAGCATGAGATGTGATATCTCAATGCTTCTAATACCAAACCTGAGATCCTTCCTCTAACATGAAATGTGATATCCAACTCCTTCCCTTTCCAAACCTAAGAGCCTATCTATAGCATGAGATGTGATATCCAAGTCCTTCCCATTCCAACCCTTAGACCCTTCCTACAGCATGCAATATGATATCTCAATGATTCTAATAACAAACCTGAGACCCGTCCTATAACATGAGATGGGATATCCAACTCCTTCCCATTCCAATCCTGAGACACTTCCGATAGCAGAGATGTGATATCTCAATGCTTATACCAAACCTGAGACCCTTCCTATAACATGAGATGTGATATCCAAATCCTTCCCGTTCCAAACCTGAGACCCTTCCTTTAGCATGAGATGTGATATCCAGCTCCTTCCCATTCCAATCCTGAGACACTTCCGATAGCATGAGATGTGATATCTCAATGCTTCTAATATCAAAACTGAGACCCCCCCTATAGCATGATATGTGATATCTAAGTCCTTCCCATTCCAATCCTGAGACACTCCCTATAGCATGAGATGTGATATCCAACTCTTTCCCATTCCAATCCTGAGACCCTTCCTATAGCATGAGATATGATATCTCAATACTTCTAATTCCAAACGTGAGATCCTTCCGATAACATGAGATGTGATATCCAAATCCTTCCCCTTCCAAACCTGAGACCCTCCCTTTAGCATGAGATGTGATATCCAACTCCTTCCCATTCCAATCCTGAGACCCTTCTGATAGCATGAGATGTGATATCTCAATGCTTCTAATACCAAACCTGAGATCCTTCCGATAGCATGAGATGTGATATCTCAATGCTTCTAATACCAAACCTGAGACCCTTCCTATAACATGAGATGTGATATCCAAATCCTTCCCCTTCCAAACCTGAGACCCTCCCTTTAGCATGAGATGTGATATCCAACTCCTTCCCATTCCATTCCTGAGACCCTTCTGATAGCATGAGATGTGATATCTCAATGCCTCTAATACCAAACCTGAGATCCTACCTCTAACATGAAATGTGATATCCAACTCTTTCCCCTTCCAAACCTGAGAGCCTTCCTATAGCATGAGATGTGATATCCAAGTCCTTCCCATTCCAATCCTGAGACCCTTCCTATAGCTTGAGATGTGATATCCAACTCCTTCCCATTCCAATTCTGAGACCCTTCCTATACTCTGAGACTTGATATCTCAATGCTTCTAATACCAAACCTGAGACCCGTAATATAACATGAGATGTGATATCCAAATCCTTCCCCTTCCAAACCTTAGACCCTTCCTTTATCATGAGATGTGATATCCAACTCCTTCCCATTCCAATCCTGAGACCCTTCCGATATCATGAGATGTGATATCTCAAAGCTTCTAATATCAAACTTGAGACCCTTCCTTTAGCATGAGATGTGATATCCAAATCCTTCACATTCCAATCCTGAGACCCTTCCTATAGCATGAGATGTGATATCTCAATGCTTCTAATACCAAACCTGAGATCCTTCCTATAACATGAGATGTGATATCCAATTCCTTCCCATTCCAAACCTGAGACCCTTCCTATTGGATGAGATGTGATATCCAACTCCTTCCCATTCCAACCCTGAGACCCTTCCTATAGCATGAGATGTGATGTCTCAATGCTTCTAATACCAAACCTGAGATCCTTCCTATAACATGAGATGTGATATCCAACTCCTTCCATTCCAATCCTGAGACCCGTCCTATAGCATGAGATGTGATATCTCAATGCTTATACCAAACCTGAGACTCTTCCTATAGCATGAGATGTGATATCCAACTACTTCCCATTCCAATCCTGAGACCCTTCCTATAGCATGAGATGTGATATCTCAATGCTTCTAATACCAAACCTGAGATCCTTCCTCTAACATGAAATGTGATATCCAACTCCTTCCCTTTCCAAACCTAAGAGCCTATCTATACCATGAGATGTGATATCCAAGTCCTTCCCATTCCAATCCTTAGACCCTTCCTACAGCATGCAATATGATATCTCAATGATTCTAATAACAAACCTGAGACCCGTCCTATAGCATGAGATATGATATCCAAGTCCTTCCCATTCCAATCCTGAGACCCTTCCTATAACATGAAATGTGATATCCAACTCCTTCCCATTCCAACCTGAGACCCTTCCTATAGCATGAGATGGGATATCCAACTTCTTCCAAATCCAATACTGATACCCTTCCGATAGCATGAGATGTGATATCCCAATGCTTCTACCAAACCTGAGACCCATACTATGGCATGAGATGTGATATCAAACTCCATTCCAATCCTGAGACCCTTCCTATAGCTTGAGGTGTGATATCCAACTCCTTCCCATTCCAATTCTGAGACCCTTCTTATACCATGAGACTTGATATCTCAATGCTTCTAATACCAAACCTGAGACCCGTCCTATAACATGAGATGTGATATCCAAATCCTTCTCCTTCCAAACCTTAGACCCTTCCTTTATCATGAGATGTGGTATCCAACTCCTTCCCATTCCAATCCTGAGACCCTTCTGATAGCATGAGATGTGATATCTCAATGCTTCTAATACCAAACCTGAGATCCTTCCGATAGCATGAGATGTGATATCTCAATGCTTCTAATACCAAACCTGAGATCCTTCCTATACCATGAGATGTGATATCCAAATCCTTCCCCTTCCAAACCTGAGACCCTCCCTTTAGCATGAGATGTGATATCCAACTCCTTCCCATTCCATTCCTGAGACCCTTCTGATAGCATGAGATGTGATATCTCAATGCCTCTAACACCAAACCTGAGATCCTACCTCTAACATGAAATGTGATATCCAACTCTTTCCCCTTCCAAACCTGAGAGCCTTCCTATAGCATGAGATGTGGTATCCAGGTCCTTCCCATTCCAATCCTGAGACCCTTCCTATAGCTTGAGATGTGATATCCAACTCCTTCCCATTCCAATTCTGAGACCCTTCCTATACTCTGAGACTTGATATCTCAATGCTTCTAATACCAAACCTGAGACCCGTAATATAACATGAGATGTGATATCCAAATCCTTCCCCTTCCAAACCTTAGACCCTTCCTTTATCATGAGATGTGATATCCAACTCCTTCCCATTCCAATCCTGAGACCCTTCCGATATCATGAGATGTGATATCTCTAAGCTTCTAATATCAAACTTGAGACCCTCCCTATAGCATGAGATGTGATATCCAAGTCCTTCCCATTCCAATCCTGAGACCCTTCCTATAGCATGAGATGTGATATCTCAATGCTTCTAATACCAAACCTGAGACCCTTCCTATAACATGAGATGGGAATATCCAACTCCTTCCCATTCCAATCCTGAGACCCTTCCGATAGCAGAGATGTGATATCTCAATGCTTATACCAAACCTGAGACCCTTCCTATGGCATGAGATGTGATATCCAACTCCTTGCCATTCAAATCCTGAGACCCTTCCTATAGCATGAGAAGGGATATCCAACTCCTTCCCAATCCAATCCTGAGACCCTTTCGATAGCAGAGACGTGATATCTCAATGCTTCTACCAAACCTGAGACCCTTCCTTTAGCATGAGATGTGATATCCAAATCCTTCACATTCCAATCCTGAGACCCTTCCTATGGCATGAGATGTGATATCTCAATGCTTCTAATACCAAACCTGAGATCCTTCCTATAACATGAGATGTGATATCCAATTCCTTCCCATTCCAACCCTGAGACCCTTCCTATTGGATGAGATGTGATATCCAACTCCTTCCCATTCCAACCCTGAGACCCTTCCTATAGCATGAGATGTGATGTCTCAATGCTTCTAATACCAAACCTGAGATCCTTCCTATAACATGAGATGTGATATCCAACTCCTTCCATTCCAATCCTGAGACCCGTCCTATAGCATGAGATGTGATATCCAACTACTTCCCATTCCAATCCTGAGACCCTTCCTATAGCATGAGATGTGATATCTCAATGCTTCTAATACCAAACCTGAGATCCTTCCTCTAACATGAAATGTGATATCCAACTCCTTCCCTTTCCAAACCTAAGAGCCTATCTATAGCATGCGATGTGATATCCAAGTCCTTCCCATTCCAATCCTTAGACCCTTCCTACAGCATGCAATATGATATCTCAATGATTCTAATAACAAACCTGAGACCCGTCCTATAGCATGAGATATGATATCCAAGTCCTTCCCATTCTAATCCTGAGACCCTTCCTATAACATGAAATGTGATCTCCAACTCCTTCCCATTCCAACCTGAGACCCTTCCTATAGCATGAGATGGGATATCCAACTTCTTCCAAATCCAATACTGATACCCTTCCGATAGCATGAGGTGTGATATCCAACTCCTTCCCATTCCAATTCTGAGACCCTTCTTATACCATGAGACTTGATATCCCAATGCTTCTACCAAACCTGAGACCCATACTATGGCATGAGATGTGATATCAAACTCCTTTCCATTCCAATCCTGAGACCCTTCCTATAGCTTGAGGTGTGATATCCAACTCCTTCCCATTCCAATTCTGAGACCCTTCTTATACCATGAGACTTGATATCTCAATGCTTCTAATACCAAACCTGAGACCCGTCCTATAACATGAGATGTGATATCCAAATCCTTCCCCTTCCAAACCTTAGACCCTTCCTTTATCATGAGATGTGGTATCCAACTCCTTCCCATTCCAATCCTGAGACCCTTCCGATATCATGAGATTTGTTATCTCAATGCTTCAAATATCAAACTCGAGACCCTCCCTATAGCATGAGATGTGACATCCAAGTCCTTCCCATTCCAATCCTGAGACCCTTCCTATAGCATGAGATGTGATATCTCTATGCTTCTAATACCAAACCTGAGACCCTTCCTATAACATGAGATGGGATATCCAACTCCTTCCCATTCCAATCCTGAGACCCTTCCGATAGCAGAGATGTGATATCTCAATGCTTATACCAAACCTGAGACCCTTCCTATGGCCTGAGATGTCATATACAACTCCTTCCCATTCCAATCCTGAGACCCTTCCTTTAGCATGAGATGTGATATCTCAATGCTTATACCAAATCTGAGACCCTTCCTATAGCATGAGATGTGATATCCAAATCCTTCCCATTCCAATCCTGAGACCCTTCCTATAGCATGAGATGTGATATCTCAATGCTTATACCAAACCTGAGAGCCTACCTATAGCATGAGATGTGATATCCAAGTCCATCCCATTCCAATCCTTAGACCCTTCCTACAGCATGCAATGTGATATCTCAATGATTCTAATACCAAACCAGAGACTCTTACTATAACATGAGATGGGATATCCAACTCCTTCCCATTCCAATCCTGAGCCGCTTCCGATAGCAGAGATGTGATATCTCAATGCTTATAACAAACCTGAGACCCTTCCTATAACATGAGATGTGATATCCAACTCCTTCCCGTTCCAAACCTGAGACACTAACTATAGCATATGTGATATCCAACTCCTTCCCATTCCAAACATGAGACCCTTCCTATAGCAAGAAAGTAATATCCAACTCCTACCCATTCCAATCCTGAGACCCTTCCTATAGCAAGAGATGTGATATCCAAATCCTTCCCATTCCAATCCTGAGACCCTTCCTATAACATGAGAAGTGATATCCAACTCCTTCCCATTCCAACCTGAGACACTTCCTATAGCATGAGAAGGGATATCCAACTCCTTCCCAATCCAATCCTGAGACCCTTCCGATAGCAGAGATGTGATATCTCAATGCTTATACCAAACCTGAGACCCTTCCTATGGCATGAGATGTGATATCCAACTCCTTGCCATTCAAATCCTGAGACCCTTCCTATAGCATGAGAAGGGATATCCAACTCCTTCCCAATCCAATCCTGAGACCCTTCCGATAGCAGAGACGTGATATCTCAATGCTTCTACCAAACCTGAGACCCTTCCTTTAGCATGAGATGTGATATCCAAATCCTTCACATTCCAATCCTGAGACCCTTCCTATAGCATGAGATGTGATATCTCAATGCTTCTAATACCAAACCTGAGATCCTTCCTATAACATGAGATGTGATATCCAATTCCTTCCCATTCCAAACCTGAGACCCTTCCTATTGGATGAGATGTGATATCCAACTCCTTCCCATTCCAACCCTGAGACCCTTCCTATAGCATGAGATGTGATGTCTCAATGCTTCTAATACCAAACCTGAGATCCTTCCTATAACATGAGATGTGATATCCAACTCCTTCCATTCCAATCCTGAGACCCGTCCTATAGCATGAGATGTGATATCTCAATGCTTATACCAAACCTGAGACTCTTCCTATAGCATGAGATGTGATATCCAACTACTTCCCATTCCAATCCTGAGACCCTTCCTATAGCATGAGATGTGATATCTCAATGCTTCTAATACCAAACCTGAGATCCTTCCTCTAACATGAAATGTGATATCCAACTCCTTCCCTTTCCAAACCTAAGAGCCTATCTATACCATGAGATGTGATATCCAAGTCCTTCCCATTCCAATCCTTAGACCCTTCCTACAGCATGCAATATGATATCTCAATGATTCTAATAACAAACCTGAGACCCGTCCTATAGCATGAGATATGATATCCAAGTCCTTCCCATTCCAATCCTGAGACCCTTCCTATAACATGAAATGTGATATCCAACTCCTTCCCATTCCAACCTGAGACCCTTCCTATAGCATGAGATGGGATATCCAACTTCTTCCAAATCCAATACTGATACCCTTCCGATAGCATGAGATGTGATATCCCAATGCTTCTACCAAACCTGAGACCCATACTATGGCATGAGATGTGATATCAAACTCCATTCCAATCCTGAGACCCTTCCTATAGCTTGAGGTGTGATATCCAACTCCTTCCCATTCCAATTCTGAGACCCTTCTTATACCATGAGACTTGATATCTCAATGCTTCTAATACCAAACCTGAGACCCGTCCTATAACATGAGATGTGATATCCAAATCCTTCTCCTTCCAAACCTTAGACCCTTCCTTTATCATGAGATGTGGTATCCAACTCCTTCCCATTCCAATCCTGAGACCCTTCTGATAGCATGAGATGTGATATCTCAATGCTTCTAATACCAAACCTGAGATCCTTCCGATAGCATGAGATGTGATATCTCAATGCTTCTAATACCAAACCTGAGATCCTTCCTATACCATGAGATGTGATATCCAAATCCTTCCCCTTCCAAACCTGAGACCCTCCCTTTAGCATGAGATGTGATATCCAACTCCTTCCCATTCCATTCCTGAGACCCTTCTGATAGCATGAGATGTGATATCTCAATGCCTCTAACACCAAACCTGAGATCCTACCTCTAACATGAAATGTGATATCCAACTCTTTCCCCTTCCAAACATGAGAGCCTTCCTATAGCATGAGATGTGATATCCAGGTCCTTCCCATTCCAATCCTGAGACCCTTCCTATAGCTTGAGATGTGATATCCAACTCCTTCCCATTCCAATTCTGAGACCCTTCCTATACTCTGAGACTTGATATCTCAATGCTTCTAATACCAAACCTGAGACCCGTAATATAACATGAGATGTGATATCCAAATCCTTCCCCTTCCAAACCTTAGACCCTTCCTTTATCATGAGATGTGATATCCAACTCCTTCCCATTCCAATCCTGAGACCCTTCCGATATCATGAGATGTGATATCTCTAAGCTTCTAATATCAAACTTGAGACCCTCCCTATAGCATGAGATGTGATATCCAAGTCCTTCCCATTCCAATCCTGAGACCCTTCCTATAGCATGAGATGTGATATCTCAATGCTTCTAATACCAAACCTGAGACCCTTCCTATAACATGAGATGGGAATATCCAACTCCTTCCCATTCCAATCCTGAGACCCTTCCGATAGCAGAGATGTGATATCTCAATGCTTATACCAAACCTGAGACCCTTCCTATGGCATGAGATGTGATATCCAACTCCTTGCCATTCAAATCCTGAGACCCTTCCTATAGCATGAGAAGGGATATCCAACTCCTTCCCAATCCAATCCTGAGACCCTTCCGATAGCAGAGACGTGATATCTCAATGCTTCTACCAAACCTGAGACCCTTCCTTTAGCATGAGATGTGATATCCAAATCCTTCACATTCCAATCCTGAGACCCTTCCTATAGCATGAGATGTGATATCTCAATGCTTCTAATACCAAACCTGAGATCCTTCCTATAACATGAGATGTGATATCCAATTCCTTCCCATTCCAAACCTGAGACCCTTCCTATTGGATGAGATGTGATATCCAACTCCTTCCCATTCCAACCCTGAGACCCTTCCTATAGCATGAGATGTGATGTCTCAATGCTTCTAATACCAAACCTGAGATCCTTCCTATAACATGAGATGTGATATCCAACTCCTTCCATTCCAATCCTGAGACCCGTCCTATAGCATGGATGTGATATCCAACTACTTCCCATTCCAATCCTGAGACCCTTCCTATAGCATGAGATGTGATATCTCAATGCTTCTAATACCAAACCTGAGATCCTTCCTCTAACATGAAATGTGATATCCAACTCCTTCCCTTTCCAAACCTAAGAGCCTATCTATAGCATGAGATGTGATATCCAAGTCCTTCCCATTCCAATCCTTAGACCCTTCCTACAGCATGCAATATGATATCTCAATGATTCTAATAACAAACCTGAGACCCGTCCTATAGCATGAGATATGATATCCAAGTCCTTCCCATTCCAATCCTGAGACCCTTCCTATAACATGAAATGTGATATCCAACTCCTTCCCATTCCAACCTGAGACCCTTCCTATAGCATGAGATGGGATATCCAACTTCTTCCAAATCCAATACTGATACCCTTCCGATAGCATGAGGTGTGATATCCAACTCCTTCCCATTCCAATTCTGAGACCCTTCTTATACCATGAGACTTGATATCCCAATGCTTCTACCAAACCTGAGACCCATACTATGGCATGAGATGTGATATCAAACTCCTTTCCATTCCAATCCTGAGACCCTTCCTATAGCTTGAGGTGTGATATCCAACTCCTTCCCATTCCAATTCTGAGACCCTTCTTATACCATGAGACTTGATATCTCAATGCTTCTAATACCAAACCTGAGACCCGTCCTATAACATGAGATGTGATATCCAAATCCTTCCCCTTCCAAACCTTAGACCCTTCCTTTATCATGAGATGTGGTATCCAACTCCTTCCCATTCCAATCCTGAGACCCTTCCGATATCATGAGATTTGTTATCTCAATGCTTCTAATATCAAACTTGAGACCCTCCCTATAGCATGAGATGTGACATCCAAGTCCTTCCCATTCCAATCCTGAGACCCTTCCTATAGCATGAGATGTGATATCTCTATGCTTCTAATACCAAACCTGAGACCCTTCCTATAACATGAGATGGGATATCCAACTCCTTCCCATTCCAATCCTGAGACCCTTCCGATAGCAGAGATGTGATATCTCAATGCTTATACCAAACCTGAGACCCTTCCTATGGCCTGAGAT
Organism: Ambystoma mexicanum; assembly: GCF_040938575.1. Classification (NCBI taxonomy): domain Eukaryota; kingdom Metazoa; phylum Chordata; class Amphibia; order Caudata; family Ambystomatidae; genus Ambystoma; species Ambystoma mexicanum. The sequence continues at coordinate 2,067,736 of NW_027182510.1, read as the reverse complement.
GTCATATACAACTCCTTCCCATTCCAATCCTGAGACCCTTCCTTTAGCATGAGATGTGATATCTCAATGCTTATACCAAATCTGAGACCCTTCCTATAGCATGAGATGTGATATCCAAATCCTTCCCATTCCAATCCTGAGACCCTTCCTATAGCATGAGATGTGATATCTCAATGCTTATACCAAACCTGAGAGCCTACCTATAGCATGAGATGTGATATCCAAGTCCATCCCATTCCAATCCTTAGACCCTTCCTACAGCATGCAATGTGATATCTCAATGATTCTAATACCAAACCAGAGACTCTTACTATAACATGAGATGGGATATCCAACTCCTTCCCATTCCAATCCTGAGCCGCTTCCGATAGCAGAGATGTGATATCTCAATGCTTATACCAAACTTGAGACCCTTCCTATAACATGAGATGTGATATCCAACTCCTTCCCGTTCCAAACCTGAGACACTAACTATAGCATATGTGATATCCAACTCCTTCCCATTCCAAACATGAGACCCTTCCTATAGCAAGAAAGTAATATCCAACTCCTACCCATTCCAATCCTGAGACCCTTCCTATAGCAAGAGATGTGATATCCAAATCCTTCCCATTCCAATCCTGAGACCCTTCCTATAACATGAGATGTGATATCCAACTCCTTCCCATTCCAACCTGAGACACTTCCTATAGCATGAGAAGGGATATCCAACTCCTTCCCAATCCAATCCTGAGACCTTTCCGATAGCAGAGATGTGATATCTCAATGCTTATACCAAACCTGAGACCCTTCCTATGGCATGAGATGTGATATCCAACTCCTTGCCATTCAAATCCTGAGACCCTTCCTATAGCATGAGAAGGGATATCCAACTCCTTCCCAATCCAATCCTGAGACCCTTCCGATAGCAGAGACGTGATATCTCAATGCTTCTACCAAACCTGAGACCCTTCCTTTAGCATGAGATGTGATATCCAAATCCTTCACATTCCAATCCTGAGACCCTTCCTATAGCATGAGATGTGATATCTCAATGCTTCTAATACCAAACCTGAGATCCTTCCTATAACATGAGATGTGATATCCAATTCCTACCCATTCCAAACCTGAGACCCTTCCTATTGGATGAGATGTGATATCCAACTCCTTCCCATTCCAACCCTGAGACCCTTCCTATAGCATGAGATGTGATGTCTCAATGCTTCTAATACCAAACCTGAGATCCTTCCTATAACATGAGATGTGATATCCAACTCCTTCCATTCCAATCCTGAGACCCGTCCTATAGCATGAGATGTGATATCTCAATGCTTATACCAAACCTGAAACCCTTCCTATAGCATGAGATGTGATATCCAACTACTTCCCATTCCAATCCTGAGACCCTTCCTATAGCATGAGATGTGATATCTCAATGCTTCTAATAACAAACCTGAGATCCTTCCTCTAACATGAAATGTGATATCCAACTCCTTCGCTTCCCAAACCTAAGAGCCTATCTATAGCATGAGATGTGATATCCAAGTCCTTCCCATTCCAACCCTTAGACCCTTCCTACAGCATGCAATATGATATCTCAATGATTCTAATAACAAACCTGAGACCTGTCCTATAGCATGAGATATGATATCCAAGTCCTTCCCATTCCAATCCTGAGACCCGTCCTATAACATGAGATGGGATATCCAACTCCTTCCCATTCCAATCCTGAGACACTTCCGATAGCAGAGATGTGATATCTCAATGCTTATACCAAACCTGAGACCCTTCCTATAACATGAGATGTGATATCCAAATCCTTCCCGTTCCAAACCTGAGACCCTTCCTTTAGCATGAGATGTGATATCCAAATCCTTCCCGTTCCAAACCTGAGACCCTTCCTTTAGCATGAGATGTGATATCCAGCTCCTTCCCATTCCAATCCTGAGACACTTCCGATAGCATGAGATGTGATATTTCAATGCTTCTAATATCAAAACTGAGACCCTCCCTATAGCATGATATGTGATATCTAAGTCCTTCCCATTCCAATCCTGAGACACTCCCTAAAGCATGAGATGTGATATCCAACTCTTTCCCATTCCAATCCTGAGACCCTTCATATAGCATGAGATATGATATCTCAATACTTCTAATACCAAACGTGAGATCCTTCCGATAACATGAGATGTGATATCCAACTCCTTCCATTCCAATCCTGAGACCCGTCCTATAGCATGAGATGTGATATCTCAATTCTTATACCAAACCTGAGACCCTTCCTATAGCATGAGATGTGATATCCAACTACTTCCCATTCCAATCCTGAGACCCTTCCTATAGCATGAGATGTGATATCTCAATGCTTCTAATACCAAACCTGAGATCCTTCCTCTAACATGAAATGTGATATCCAACTCCTTCCCTTTCCAAACCAAAGAGCCTATCTATAGCATGAGATGTGATATCCAAGTCCTTCCCATTCCAATCCTTAGACCCTTCCTACAGCATGCAATATGATATCTCAATGATTCTAATAGCAAACCTGAGACCCGTCCTATAGCATGAGATATGATATCCAAGTCCTTCCCATTCCAATCCTGAGACCCTTCCTATAACATGAAATGTGATATCCAACTCCTTCCCATTCCAACCTGAGACCCCTCCTATAGCATGAGATGGGATATCCAACTTCTTCCAAATCCAATACTGATACCCTTCCGATAGCATGAGATGTGATATCCCAATGCTTCTACCAAACCTGAGACCCATACTATGGCATGAGATGTGATATCAAACTCCTTTCCATTCCAATCCTGAGACCCTTCCTATAGCTTGAGGTGTGATATCCAACTCCTTCCCATTCCAATTCTGAGACCCTTCTTATACCATGAGACTTGATATATCAATGCTTCTAATACCAAACCTGAGACCCGTCCTATAACATGAGATGTGATATCCAAATCCTTCCCCTTCCAAACCTTAGACCCTTCCTTTATCATGAGATGTGGTATCCAACTCCTTCCCATTCCAATCCTGAGACCCTTCCGATATCATGAGATGTGTTATCTCAATGCTTCTAATATCAAACTTGAGACCCTCCCTATAGCATGAGATGTGACATCCAAGCCCTTCCCATTCCAATCCTGAGACCCTTCCTATAGCATGAGATGTGATATCTCTATGCTTCTAATACCAAACCTGAGACCCTTCCTATAACATGAGATGGGATATCAAACTCCTTCCCATTCCAATCCTGAGACCCTTCCGATAGCAGAGATGTGATATCTCAATGCTTATACCAAACCTGAGACCCTTCCTATGGCCTGAGATGTCATATACAACTCCTTCCCATTCCAATCCTGAGACCCTTCCTTTAGCATGGGATGTGATATCTCAATGCTTATACCAAATCTGAGACCCTTCCTATAGCATGAGATGTGATATCCAAATCCTTCCCATTCCAATCCTGAGACCCTTCCTATAGCATGAGATGTGATATCTCAATGCTTATACCAAACCTGAGAGCCTACCTATAGCATGAGATGTGATATCCAAGTCCATCCCATTCCAATCCTTAGACCCTTCCTACAGTATGCAATGTGATATCTCAATGATTCTAATACCAAACCAGAGACTCTTACTATAACATGAGATGGGATATCCAACTCCTTCCCATTCCAATCCTGAGCCGCTTCCGATAGCAGAGATGTGATATCTCAATGCTTATACCAAACCTGAGACCCTTCCTATAACATGAGATGTGATATCCAACTCCTTCCCGTTCCAAACCTGAGACACTAACTATAGCATATGTGATATCCAACTCCTTCCCATTCCAAACATGAGACCCTTCCTATAGCAAGAAAGTAATATCCAACTCCTACCCATTCCAATCCTGAGACCCTTCCTATAGCAAGAGATGTGATATCCAAATCCTTCCCATTCCAATCCTGAGACCCTTCCTATAACATGAGATGTGATATCCAACTCCTTCCCATTCCAACCTGAGACACTTCCTATAGCATGAGAAGGGATATCCAACTCCTTCCCAATCCAATCCTGAGACCCTTCCGATAGCAGAGATGTGATATCTCAATGCTTATACCAAACCTGAGACCCTTCCTATGGCATGAGATGTGATATCCAACTCCTTGCCATTCAAATCCTGAGACCCTTCCTATAGCATGAGAAGGGATATCCAACTCCTTCCCAATCCAATCCTGAGACCCTTCCGATAGCAGAGACGTGATATCTCAATGCTTCTACCAAACCTGAGACCCTTCCTTTAGCATGAGATGTGATATCCAAATCCTTCACATTCCAATCCTGAGACCCTTCCTATAGCATGAGATGTGATATCTCAATGCTTCTAATACCAAACCTGAGATCCTTCCTATAACATGAGATGTGATATCCAATTCCTTCCCATTCCAAACCTGAGACCCTTCCTATTGGATGAGATGTGATATCCAACTCCTTCCCATTCCAACCCTGAGACCCTTCCTATAGCATGAGATGTGATGTCTCAATGCTTCTAATACCAAACCTGAGATCCTTCCTAGAACATGAGATGTGATATCCAACTCCTTCCATTCCAATCCTGAGACCCGTCCTATAGCATGAGATGTGATATCTCAATGCTTATATCAAACCTGAGACCCTTCCTATAGCATGAGATGTGATATCCAACTACTTCCCATTCCAATCCTGAGACCCTTCCTATAGCATGAGATGTGATATCTCAATGCTTCTAATAACAAACCTGAGATCCTTCCTCTAACATGAAATGTGATATCCAACTCCTTCCCTTTCCAAACCTAAGAGCCTATCTATAGCATGAGATGTGATATCCAAGTCCTTCCCATTCCAACCCTTAGACCCTTCCTACAGCATGCAATATGATATCTCAATGATTCTAATAACAAACCTGAGACCCGTCCTATAACATGAGATGGGATATCCAACTCCTTCCCATTCCAATCCTGAGACACTTCCGATAGCAGAGATGTGATATCTCAATGCTTATACCAAACCTGAGACCCTTCCTATAACATGAGATGTGATATCCAAATCCTTCCCATTCCAAACCTGAGACCCTTCCTTTAGCATGAGATGTGATATCCAAATCCTTCCCGTTCCAAACCTGAGACCCTTCCTTTAGCATGAGATGTGATATCCAGCTCCTTCCCATTCCAATCCTGAGACACTTCCGATAGCATGAGATGTGATATTTCAATGCTTCTAATATCAAAACTGAGACCCTCCCTATAGCATGATATGTGATATCTAAGTCCTTCCCATTCCAATCCTGAGACACTCCCTAAAGCATGAGATGTGATATCCAACTCTTTCCCATTCCAATCCTGAGACCCTTCATATAGCATGAGATATGATATCTCAATACTTCTAATACCAAACGTGAGATCCTTCCGATAACATGAGATGTGATATCCAAATCCTTCCCCTTCCAAACCTGAGACCCTCCCTTTAGCATGAGATGTGATATCCAACTCCTTCCCATTCCAATCCTGAGACCCTTCTGATAGCATGAGATGTGATATCTCAATGCTTCTAATACCAAACCTGAGATCCTTCCGATAGCATGAGATGTGATATCTCAATGCTTCTAATACCAAACCTGAGATCCTTCCTATAACATGAGATGTGATATCCAAATCCTTCCCCTTCCAAACCTGAGACCCTCCCTTTAGCATGAGATGTGATATCCAACTCCTTCCCATTCCATTCCTGAGACCCTTCTGATAGCATGAGATGTGATATCTCAATGCCTCTAATACCAAACCTGAGATCCTACCTCTAACATGAAATGTGATATCCAGCTCTTTCCCCTTCCAAACCTGAGAGCCTTCCTATAGCATGAGATGTGATATCCAAGTCCTTCCCATTCCAATCCTGAGACCCTTCCTATAGCTTGAGATGTGATATCCAACTCCTTCCCATTCCAATTCTGAGACCCTTCCTATACTCTGAGACTTGATATCTCAATGCTTCTAATACCAAACCTGAGACCCGTAATATAACATGAATTGTGATATCCAAATCCTTCCCCTTCCAAACCTTAGACCCTTCCTTTATCATGAGATGTGATATCCAACTCCTTCCCATTCCAATCCTGAGACCCTTCCGATATCATGAGATGTGATATCTCAAAGCTTCTAATATCAAACTTGAGACCCTCCCTATAGCATGAGATGTGATATCCAAGTCCTTCCCATTCCAATCCTGAGACCCTTCCTATAGCATGAGATGTGATATCTCAATGCTTCTAATACCAAACCTGAGACCCTTCCTATAACATGAGATGGGAATATCCAACTCCTTCCCATTCCAATCCTGAGACCCTTCCGATAGCAGAGATGTGATATCTCAATGCTTATACCAAACCTGAGACCCTTCCTATGGCATGAGATGTGATATCCAACTCCTTGCCATTCAAATCCCGAGACCCTTCCTATAGCATGAGAAGGGATATCCAACTCCTTCCCAATCCAATCCTGAGACCCTTCCGATAGCAGAGACGTGATATCTCAATGCTTCTACCAAACCTGAGACCCTTCCTTTAGCATGAGATGTGATATCCAAATCCTTCACATTCCAATCCTGAGACCCTTCCTATAGCATGAGATGTGATATCTCAATGCTTCTAATACCAAACCTGAGATCCTTCCTATAACATGAGATGTGATATCCAATTCCTTCCCATTCCAAACCTGAGACCCTTCCTATTGGATGAGATGTGATATCCAACTCCTTCCCATTCCAACCCTGAGACCCTTCCTATAGCATGAGATGTGATGTCTCAATGCTTCTAATCCCAAACCTGAGATATTTCCTATAACATGAGATGTGATATCCAACTCCTTCCATTCCAATCCTGAGACCCGTCCTATAGCATGAGATGTGATATCTCAATGCTTATATCAAACCTGAGACCCTTCCTATAGCATGAGATGTGATATCCAACTACTTCCCATTCCAATCCTGAGACCCTTCCTATAGCATGAGATGTGATATCTCAATGCTTCTAATAACAAACCTGAGATCCTTCCTCTAACATGAAATGTGATATCCAACTCCTTCCCTTTCCAAACCTAAGAGCCTATCTATAGCATGAGATGTGATATCCAAGTCCTTCCCATTCCAACCCTTAGACCCTTCCTACAGCATGCAATATGATATCTCAATGATTCTAATAACAAACCTGAGACCCGTCCTATAACATGAGATGGGATATCCAACTCCTTCCCATTCCAATCCTGAGACACTTCCGATAGCAGAGATGTGATATCTCAATGCTTATACCAAACCTGAGACCCTTCCTATAACATGAGATGTGATATCCAAATCCTTCCGATTCCAAACCTGAGACCCTTCCTTTAGCATGAGATGTGATATCCAAATCCTTCCCGTTCCAAACCTGAGACCCTTCCTTTAGCATGAGATGTGATATCCAGCTCCTTCCCATTCCAATCCTGAGACACTTCCGATAGCATGAGATGTGATATTTCAATGCTTCTAATATCAAAACTGAGACCCTCCCTATAGCATGATATGTGATATCTAAGTCCTTCCCATTCCAATCCTGAGACACTCCCTAAAGCATGAGATGTGATATCCAACTCTTTCCCATTCCAATCCTGAGACCCTTCATATAGCATGAGATATGATATCTCAATACTTCTAATACCAAACGTGAGATCCTTCCGATAACATGAGATGTGATATCCAAATCCTTCCCCTTCCAAACCTGAGACCCTCCCTTTAGCATGAGATGTGATATCCAACTCCTTCCCATTCCAATCCTGAGACCCTTCTGATAGCATGAGATGTGATATCTCAATGCTTCTAATACCAAACCTGAGATCCTTCCGATAGCATGAGATGTGATATCTCAATGCCTCTAATACCAAACCTGAGATCCTTCCTATAACATGAGATGTGATATCCAAATCCTTCCCCTTCCAAACCTGAGACCCTCCCTTTAGCATGAGATGTGATATCCAACGCCTTCCCATTCCATTCCTGAGACCCTTCTGATAGCATGAGATGTGATATCTCAATGCCTCTAATACCAAACCTGAGATCCTACCTCTAACATGAAATGTGATATCCAGCTCTTTCCCCTTCCAAACCTGAGAGCCTTCCTATAGCATGAGATGTGATATCCAAGTCCTTCCCATTCCAATCCTGAGACCCTTCCTATAGCTTGAGATGTGATATCCAACTCCTTCCCATTCCAATTCTGAGACCCTTCCTATACTCTGAGACTTGATATCTCAATGCTTCTAATACCAAACCTGAGACCCGTAATATAACATGAATTGTGATATCCAAATCCTTCCCCTTCCAAACCTTAGACCCTTCCTTTATCATGAGATGTGATATCCAACTCCTTCCCATTCCAATCCTGAGACCCTTCCGATATCATGAGATGTGATATCTCAAAGCTTCTAATATCAAACTTGAGACCCTCCCTATAGCATGAGATGTGATATCCAAGTCCTTCCCATTCCAATCCTGAGACCCTTCCTATAGCATGAGATGTGATATCTCAATGCTTCTAATACCAAACCTGAGACCCTTCCTATAACATGAGATGGGAATATCCAACTCCTTCCCATTCCAATCCTGAGACCCTTCCGATAGCAGAGATGTGATATCTCAATGCTTATACCAAACCTGAGACCCTTCCTATGGCATGAGATGTGATATCCAACTCCTTGCCATTCAAATCCCGAGACCCTTCCTATAGCATGAGAAGGGATATCCAACTCCTTCCCAATCCAATCCTGAGACCCTTCCGATAGCAGAGACGTGATATCTCAATGCTTCTACCAAACCTGAGACCCTTCCTTTAGCATGAGATGTGATATCCAAATCCTTCACATTCCAATCCTGAGACCCTTCCTATAGCATGAGATGTGATATCTCAATGCTTCTAATACCAAACCTGAGATCCTTCCTATAACATGAGATGTGATATCCAATTCCTTCCCATTCCAAACCTGAGACCCTTCCTATTGGATGAGTTGTGATATCCAACTCCTTCCCATTCCAACCCTGAGACCCTTCCTATAGCATGAGATGTGATGTCTCAATGCTTCTAATACCAAACCTGAGATCCTTCCTATAACATGAGATGTGATATCCAACTCCTTCCATTCCAATCCTGAGACCCGTCCTATAGCATGAGATGTGATATCTCAATGCTTATACCAAACCTGAGACCCTTCCTATAGCATGAGATGTGATATCCAACTACTTCCCATTCCAATCCTGAGACCCTTCCTATAGCATGAGATGTGATATCTCAATGCTTCTAATACCAAACCTGAGATCCTTCCTCTAACATGAAATGTGATATCCAACTCCTTCCCTTTCCAAACCTAAGAGCCTATCTATAGCATGAGATGTGATATCCAAGTCCTTCCCATTCCAATCCTTAGACCCTTCCTACAGCATCCAATATGATATCTCAATGATTCTAATAACAAACCTGAGACCCGTCCTATAGCATGAGATATGATATCCAAGTCCTTCCCATTCCAATCCTGAGACCCTTCCTATAGCATGAGATGGGATATCCAACTTCTTCCAAATCCAATACTGATACCCTTCCGATAGCATGAGATGTGATATCCCTCTGCTTCTACCAAACCTGAGACCCATACTATGGCATGAGATGTGATATCAAACTCCTTCCCATTCCAATCCTGAGACCCTTCCTATAGCTTGAGGTGTGATATCCAACTCCTTCCCATTCCAACCTGAGACACTTCCTATAGCATGAGAAGGGATATCCAACTCCTTCCCAATCCAATCCTGAGACCCTTCCGATAGCAGAGATGTGATATTTCAATGCTTATACCAAACCTGAGACCCTTCCTATGGCATGAGATGTGATATCCAATTCCTTGCCATTCAAATCCTGAGACCCTTCCTATAACATGAGAAGGGATATCCAACTCCTTCCCAATCCAATCCTGAGACCCTTCCGATAGCAGAGACGTGATATCTCAATGCTTCTACCAAACCTGAGACCCTTCCTTTAGCATGAGATGTGATATCCAAATCCTTCACATTCCAATCCTGAGACCCTTCCTATAGCATGAGATGTGATATCTCAATGCTTCTAATACCAAACCTGAGATCCTTCCTATAACATGAGATGTGATATCCAATTCCTTCCCATTCCAAACCTGAGACCCTTCCTATTGGATGAGATGTGATATCCAACTCCTTCCCATTCCAACCCTGAGACCCTTCCTATAGCATGAGATGTGATGTCTCAATGCTTCTAATACCAAACCTGAGATCCTTCCTAGAACATGAGATGTGATATCCAACTCCTTCCATTCCAATCCTGAGACCCGTCCTATAGCATGAGATGTGATATCTCAATGCTTATATCAAACCTGAGACCCTTCCTATAGCATGAGATGTGAAATCCAACTACTTCCCATTCCAATCCTGAGACCCTTCCTATAGCATGAGATGTGATATCTCAATGCTTCTAATAACAAACCTGAGATCCTTCCTCTAACATGAAATGTGATATCCAACTCCTTCCCTTTCCAAACCTAAGAGCCTATCTATAGCATGAGATGTGATATCCAAGTCCTTCCCATTCCAACCCTTAGACCCTTCCTACAGCATGCAATATGATATCTCAATGATTCTAATAACAAACCTGAGACCCGTCCTATAACATGAGATGGGATATCCAACTCCTTCCCATTCCAATCCTGAGACACTTCCGATAGCAGAGATGTGATATCTCAATGCTTATACCAAACCTGAGACCCTTCCTATAACATGAGATGTGATATCCAAATCCTTCCCATTCCAAACCTGAGACCCTTCCTTTAGCATGAGATGTGATATCCAAATCCTTCCCGTTCCAAACCTGAGACCCTTCCTTTAGCATGAGATGTGATATCCAGCTCCTTCCCATTCCAATCCTGAGACACTTCCGATAGCATGAGATGTGATATTTCAATGCTTCTAATATCAAAACTGAGACCCTCCCTATAGCATGATATGTGATATCTAAGTCCTTCCCATTCCAATCCTGAGACACTCCCTAAAGCATGAGATGTGATATCCAACTCTTTCCCATTCCAATCCTGAGACCCTTCATATTGCATGAGATATGATATCTCAATACTTCTAATACCAAACGTGAGATCCTTCCGATAACATGAGATGTGATATCCAAATCCTTCCCCTTCCAAACCTGAGACCCTCCCTTTAGCATGAGATGTGATATCCAACTCCTTCCCATTCCAATCCTGAGACCCTTCTGATAGCATGAGATGTGATATCTCAATGCTTCTAATACCAAACCTGAGATCCTTCCGATAGCATGAGATGTGATATCTCAATGCTTCTAATACCAAACCTGAGATCCTTCCTATAACATGAGATGTGATATCCAAATCCTTCCCCTTCCAAACCTGAGACCCTCCCTTTAGCATGAGATGTGATATCCAACTCCTTCCCATTCCATTCCTGAGACCCTTCTGATAGCATGAGATGTGATATCTCAATGCCTCTAATACCAAACCTGAGATCCTACCTCTAACATAAAATGTGATATCCAGCTCTTTCCCCTTCCAAACCTGAGAGCCTTCCTATAGCATGAGATGTGATATCCAAGTCCTTCCCATTCCAATCCTGAGACCCTTCCTATAGCTTGAGATGTGATATCCAACTCCTTCCCATTCCAATTCTGAGACCCTTCCTATACTCTGAGACTTGATATCTCAATGCTTCTAATACCAAACCTGAGACCCGTAATATAACATGAATTGTGATATCCAAATCCTTCCCCTTCCAAACCTTAGACCCTTCCTTTATCATGAGATGTGATATCCAACTCCTTCCCATTCCAATCCTGAGACCCTTCCGATATCATGAGATGTGATATCTCAAAGCTTCTAATATCAAACTTGAGACCCTCCCTATAGCATGAGATGTGATATCCAAGTCCTTCCCATTCCAATCCTGAGACCCTTCCTATAGCATGAGATGTGATATCTCAATGCTTCTAATACCAAACCTGAGACCCTTCCTATAACATGAGATGGGAATATCCAACTCCTTCCCATTCCAATCCTGAGACCCTTCCGATAGCAGAGATGTGATATCTCAATGCTTATACCAAACCTGAGACCCTTCCTATGGCATGAGATGTGATATCCAACTCCTTGCCATTCAAATCCCGAGACCCTTCCTATAGCATGAGAAGGGATATCCAACTCCTTCCCAATCCAATCCTGAGACCCTTCCGATAGCAGAGACGTGATATCTCAATGCTTCTACCAAACCTGAGACCCTTCCTTTAGCATGAGATGTGATATCCAAATCCTTCACATTCCAATCCTGAGACCCTTCCTATAGCATGAGATGTGATATCTCAATGCTTCTAATACCAAACCTGAGATCCTTCCTATAACATGAGATGTGATATCCAATTCCTTCCCATTCCAAACCTGAGACCCTTCCTATTGGATGAGATGTGATATCCAACTCCTTCCCATTCCAACCCTGAGACCCTTCCTATAGCATGAGATGTGATGTCTCAATGCTTCTAATACCAAACCTGAGATCCTTCCTATAACATGAGATGTGATATCCAACTCCTTCCATTCCAATCCTGAGACCCGTCCTATAGCATGAGATGTGATATCTCAATGCTTATACCAAACCTGAGACCCTTCCTATAGCATGAGATGTGATATCCAACTACTTCCCATTCCAATCCTGAGACCCTTCCTATAGCATGAGATGTGATATCTCAATGCTTCTAATACCAAACCTGAGATCCTTCCTCTAACATGAAATGTGATATCCAACTCCTTCCCTTTCCAAACCTAAGAGCCTATCTATAGCATGAGATGTGATATCCAAGTCCTTCCCATTCCAATCCTTAGACCCTTCCTACAGCATGCAATATGATATCTCAATGATTCTAATAACAAACCTGAGACCCGTCCTATAGCATGAGATATGATATCCAAGTCCTTCCCATTCCAATCCTGAGACCCTTCCTATAACATGAAATGTGATATCCAACTCCTTCCCATTCCAACCTGAGACCCTTCCTATAGCATGAGATGGGATATCCAACTTCTTCCAAATCCAATACTGATACCCTTCCGATAGCATGAGATGTGATATCCCTCTGCTTCTACCAAACCTGAGACCCATACTATGGCATGAGATGTGATATCAAACTCCTTCCCATTCCAATCCTGAGACCCTTCCTATAGCTTGAGGTGTGATATCCAACTCCTTCCCATTCCAACCTGAGACACTTCCTATAGCATGAGAAGGGATATCCAACTCCTTCCCAATCCAATCCTGAGACCCTTCCGATAGCAGAGATGTGATATCTCAATGCTTATACCAAACCTGAGACCCTTCCTATGGCATGAGATGTGATATCCAATTCCTTGCCATTCAAATCCTGAGACCCTTCCTATAGCATGAGAAGGGATAACCAACTCCTTCCCAATCCAATCCTGAGACCCTTCCGATAGCAGAGACGTGATATCTCAATGCTTCTACCAAACCTGAGACCCTTCCTTTAGCATGAGATGTGATATCCAAATCCTTCACATTCCAATCCTGAGACCCTTCCTATAGCATGAGATGTGATATCTCAATGCTTCTAATACCAAACCTGAGATCCTTCCTATAACATGAGATGTGATATCCAATTCCTTCCCATTCCAAACCTGAGACCCTTCCTATTGGATGAGATGTGATATCCAACTCCTTCCCATTCCAACCCTGAGACCCTTCCTATAGCATGAGATGTGATGTCTCAATGCTTCTAATACCAAACCTGAGATCCTTCCTATAACATGAGATGTGATATCCAACTCCTTCCATTCCAATCCTGAGACCCGTCCTATAGCATGAGATGTGATATCTCAATGCTTATACCAAACCTGAAACCCTTCCTATAGCATGAGATGTGATATCCAACTACTTCCCATTCCAATCCTGAGACCCTTCCTATAGCATGAGATGTGATATCTCAATGCTTCTAATAACAAACCTGAGATCCTTCCTCTAACATGAAATGTGATATCCAACTCCTTCGCTTCCCAAACCTAAGAGCCTATCTATAGCATGAGATGTGATATCCAAGTCCTTCCCATTCCAACCCTTAGACCCTTCCTACAGCATGCAATATGATATCTCAATGATTCTAATAACAAACCTGAGACCCGTCCTATAACATGAGATGGGATATCCAACTCCTTCCCATTCCAATCCTGAGACACTTCCGATAGCAGAGATGTGATATCTCAATGCTTATACCAAACCTGAGACCCTTCCTATAACATGAGATGTGATATCCAAATCCTTCCCGTTCCAAACCTGAGACCCTTCCTTTAGCATGAGATGTGATATCCAAATCCTTCCCGTTCCAAACCTGAGACCCTTCCTTTAGCATGAGATGTGATATCCAGCTCCTTCCCATTCCAATCCTGAGACACTTCCGATAGCATGAGATGTGATATTTCAATGCTTCTAATATCAAAACTGAGACCCTCCCTATAGCATGATATGTGATATCTCAGTCCTTCCCATTCCAATCCTGAGACACTCCCTAAAGCATGAGATGGGATATCCAACTCCTTCCCATTCCAATCCTGAGCCGCTTCCGATAGCAGAGATGTGATATCTCAATGCTTATACCAAACCTGAGACCCTTCCTATAACATGAGATGTGATATCCAACTCCTTCCCGTTCCAAACCTGAGACACTAACTATAGCATATGTGATATCCAACTCCTTCCCATTCCAAACATGAGACCCTTCCTATAGCAAGAAAGTAATATCCAACTCCTACCCATTCCAATCCTTAGACCCTTCCTATAGCAAGAGATGTGATATCCAAATCCTTCCCATTCCAATCCTGAGACCCTTCCTATAACATGAGATGTGATATCCAACTCCTTCCCATTCCAACCTGAGACACTTCCTATAGCATGAGAAGGGATATCCAACTCCTTCCCAATCCAATCCTGAGACCCTTCCGATAGCAGAGATGTGATATCTCAATGCTTATACCAAACCTGAGACCCTTCCTATGGCATGAGATGTGATATCCAACTCCTTGCCATTCAAATCCTGAGACCCTTCCTATAGCATGAGAAGGGATATCCAACTCCTGCCCAATCCAATCCTGAGACCCTTCCGATAGCAGAGACGTGATATCTCAATGCTTCTACCAAACCTGAGACCCTTCCTTTAGCATGAGATGTGATATCCAAATCCTTCACATTCCAATCCTGAGACCCTTCCTATAGCATGAGATGTGATATCTCAATGCTTCTAATACCAAACCTGAGATCCTTCCTATAACATAAGATATGATATCCAATCCCTTCCCATTCCAAACCTGAGACCCTTCCTATTGGATGAGAGGTGATATCCAACTCCTTCCCATTCCAACCCTGAGACCCTTCCTATAGCATGAGATGTGATATCTCAATGCTTCTAATACCAAACCTGAGATCCTTCCTCTAACATGAAATGTGAGATCCAACTCCTTCCCTTTCCAAACCTAAGAGCCTATCTATAGCATGAGATGTGATATCCAAGTCCTTCACATTCCAACCCTTAGACCCTTCCTACAGCATGCAATATGATATCTCAATGATTCTAATAACAAACCTGAGACCCGTCCTATAACATGAGATGGGATATCCAACTCCTTCCCATTCCAATCCTGAGACACTTCCGATAGCAGAGATGTGATATCTCAATGTTTATACCAAACCTGAGACCCTTCCTATAACATGAGATGTGATATCCAACTCCTTCCCGTTCCAAACCTGACACCCTTCCTTTAGCATGAGATGTGATATCCAGCTCCTTCCCATTCCAATCCTGAGACACTTCCGATAGCATGAGATGTGATATCTCAATGCTTCTAATATCAAAACTGAGACCCTCCCTATAGCATGATATGTGATATCTAAGTCCTTCCCATTCCAATCCTGAGACCCTTCCTATAGCATGAGATGTGATATCTCAATGCTTCTACCAAACCTGAGACCCTTCCTTTAGCATGAGATGTGATATCCAACTCCTTCCCATTCCAATCCTGAAACCCTTCCTATAGCATGAGTTGTGATATCTCAATACTTCTAATACCAAACCTGAGATCCTTCCGATAACATGAGATGTGATATCTCAATACTTCTAATACCAAACCTGAGATCCATCCTATAACATGAGATGTGATATCCAACTCCTTCCCTTTCCAAACCTGAGAGCCGTTCTATAGCATGATATGTGATATCCAGGTCCTTCCCATTCCAATCCTTAACCCTTCCTACAGCATGCAATATGATATCTCAATGATTCTAATAACAAACCTGAGACCCGTCCTATAGCATGAGATATGATATCCAAGTCCTTCCCATTCCAATCCTGAGACCCTTCCTATAACATGAAATGTGATATCCAACTCCTTCCCATTCCAACCTGAGACCCTTCCTATAGCATGAGATGGGATATCCAACTTCTTCCAAATCCAATACTGATACCCTTCCGATAGCATGAGATGTGATATCCCAATGCTTCTACCAAACCTGAGACCCATACTATGGCATGAGATGTGATATCAAACTCCTTCCCATTCCAATCCTGAGACCCTTGCTATAGCTTGAGGTGTGATATCCAACTCCTTCCCATTCCAATTCTGAGACCCTTCTTATACCATGAGACTTGATATCTCAATGCTTCTAATATTAAACCTGAGACCCGTCCTATAACATGAGATGTGATATCCAAATCCTTCCCCTTCCAAACCTTAGACCCTTCCTTTATCATGAGATGTGATATCCAACTCCTTCCCATTCCAATCCTGAGACCCTTCCGATATCATGAGATTTGTTATCTCAATGCTTCTAATATCAAACTTGAGACCCTCCCTATAGCATGAGATGTGACATCCAAGTCCTTCCCATTCCAATCCTGAGACCCTTCCTATAGCATGAGATGTGATATCTCTATGCTTCTAATACCAAACCTGAGACCCTTCCTATAACATGAGATGGGATATCCAACTCCTTCCCATTCCAATCCTGAGACCTTTCCGATAGCAGAGATGTGATATCTCAATGCTTATACCAAACCTGAGAACCTTCCTATGGCCTGAGATGTCATATACAACTCCTTCCCATTCCAATCCTGAGACCCTTCCTTTAGCATGAGATGTGATATCTCAATGCTTATACCAAATCTGAGACCCTTCCTATAGCATGAGATGTGATATCCAATTCCTTCCCATTCCAATCCTGAGACCCTTCCTATAGCATGAGATGTGATATCTCAATGCTTATACCAAACCTGAGAGCCTACCTATAACATGAGATGTGATATCCAAGTCTATCCCATTCCAATCCTTAGACCCTTCCTACAGCATGCGATGTGATATCTCAATAATTCTAATACCAAACCAGAGACTCTTCCTATAACATGAGATGGGATATCCAACTCCTTCCCATTCCAATCCTGAGCCGCTTCCGATAGCAGAGATGTGATATCTCAATGCTTATACCAAACCTGAGACCCTTCCTATAACATGAGATGTGATATCCAACTCCTTCCCGTTCCAAACCTGAGACACTAACTATAGCATATGTGATATCCAACTCCTTCCCATTCCAAACATGAGACCCTTCCTATAGCAAGAAAGTAATATCCAACTCCTACCCATTCCAATCCTGAGACCCTTCCTATAGCAAGAGATGTGATATCCAAATCCTTCCCATTCCAATCCTGAGACCCTTCCTATAACATGAGATGTGATATCCAACTCCTTCCCATTCCAACCTGAGACACTTCCTATAGCATGAGAAGGGATATCCAACTCCTTCCCAATCCAATCCTGAGACCCTTCCGATAGCAGAGATGTGATATCTCAATGCTTATACCAAACCTGAGACCCTTCCTATGGCATGAGATGTGATATCCAACTCCTTGCCATTCAAATCCTGAGACCCTTCCTATAGCATGAGAAGGGATATCCAACTCCTTCCCAATCCAATCCTGAGACCCTTCCGATAGCAGCGACGTGATATCTCAGTGCTTCTACCAAACCTGAGACCCTTCCTTTAGCATGAGATGTGATATCCAAATCCTTCACATTCCAATCCTGAGACCCTTCCTATAGCATGAGAAGTGATATCTCAATGCTTCTAATACCAAACCTGAGATCCTTCCTATAACATGAGATGTGATATCCAATTCCTTCCCATTCCAAACCTGAGACCCTTCCTATTGGATGAGATGTGATATCCAACTCCTTCCCATTCCAACCTTGAGACCCTTCCTATAGCATGAGATGTGATGTCTCAATGCTTCTAATACCAAACCTGAGATCCTTCCTATAACATGAGATGTGATATCCAACTCCTTCTATTCCAATCCTGAGACCCGTCCTATAGCATGAGATGTGATATCTCAAGGCTTATACCAAACCTGAGACCCTTCCTATAGCATGAGATGTGATATCCAACTGCTTCCCATTCCAATCCTGAGACCCTTCCTATAGCATGCAATATGATATCTCAATGATTCTAATAACAAACCTGAGACCCGTCCTATAGCATGAGATATGATATCCAAGTCCTTCGCATTCCAATCCTGAGACCCTTCCTATAACATGAAATGTGATATCCAACTCCTTCCCATTCTAACCTGAGACCATTCCTATAGCATGAGATGGGATATCCAACTTCTTCCAAATCCAATACTGATACCCTTCCGATAGCATGAGATGTGATATCCCAATGCTTCTACCAAACCTGAGACCCATACTATGGCATGAGATGTGATATCAAACTCCTTCCCATTCCAATCCTGAGACCCTTCCTATAGCTTGAGGTGTGATATCCAACTCCTTCCCATTCCAATTCTGAGACCCTTCTTATACCATGAGACTTGATATCTCAATACTTCTAATATTAAACCTGAGACCCGTCCTATAACATGAGATGTGATATCCAAATCCTTCCCCTTCCAAACCTTAGACCCTTCCTTTATCATGAGATGTGATATCCAACTCCTTCCCATTCCAATCCTGAGACCCTTCCGATATCATGAGATTTGTTATCTCAATGCTTCTAATATCAAACTTGAGACCCTCCCTATAGCATGAGATGTGACATCCAAGTCCTTCCCATTCCAATCCTGAGACCCTTCCTATAGCATGAGATGTGATATCTCTATGCTTCTAATACCAAACCTGAGACCCTTCCTATAACATGAGATGGGATATCCAACTCCTTCCCATTCCAATCCTGAGACCTTTCCGATAGCAGAGATGTGATATCTCAATGCTTATACCAAACCTGAGAACCTTCCTATGGCCTGAGATGTCATATACAACTCCTTCCCATTCCAATCCTGAGACCCTTCCTTTAGCATGAGATGTGATATCTCAATGCTTATACCAAATCTGAGACCCTTCCTATAGCATGAGATGTGATATCCAATTCCTTCCCATTCCAATCCTGAGACCCTTCCTATAGCATGAGATGTGATATCTCAATGCTTATACCAAACCTGAGAGCCTACCTATAACATGAGATGTGATATCCAAGTCTATCCCATTCCAATCCTTAGACCCTTCCTACAGCATGCGATGTGATATCTCAATAATTCTAATACCAAACCAGAGACTCTTCCTATAACATGAGATGGGATATCCAACTCCTTCCCATTCCAATCCTGAGCCG
This sequence comes from Ambystoma mexicanum, assembly GCF_040938575.1. Classification (NCBI taxonomy): domain Eukaryota; kingdom Metazoa; phylum Chordata; class Amphibia; order Caudata; family Ambystomatidae; genus Ambystoma; species Ambystoma mexicanum. The sequence goes on along the minus strand of NW_027182510.1, from coordinate 2,047,960 downwards.
CTTCCGATAGCAGAGATGTGATATCTCAATGCTTATACCAAACCTGAGACCCTTCCTATAACATGAGATGTGATATCCAACTCCTTCCCGTTCCAAACCTGAGACACTAACTATAGCATATGTGATATCCAACTCCTTCCCATTCCAAACATGAGACCCTTCCTATAGCAAGAAAGTAATATCCAACTCCTACCCATTCCAATCCTGAGACCCTTCCTATAGCAAGAGATGTGATATCCAAATCCTTCCCATTCCAATCCTGAGACCCTTCCTATAACATGAGATGTGATATCCAACTCCTTCCCATTCCAACCTGAGACACTTCCTATAGCATGAGAAGGGATATCCAACTCCTTCCCAATCCAATCCTGAGACCCTTCCGATAGCAGAGATGTGATATCTCAATGCTTATACCAAACCTGAGTCCCTTCCTATGGCATGAGATGTGATATCCAACTCCTTGCCATTCAAATCCTGAGACCCTTCCTAAAGCATGAGAAGGGATATCCAACTCCTTCCCAATCCAATCCTGAGACCCTTCCGATAGCAGCAACGTGATATCTCAATGCTTCTACCAAACCTGAGACCCTTCCTTTAGCATGAGATGTGATATCCAAATCCTTCACATTCCAATCCTGAGACCCTTCCTATAGCATGAGATGTGATATATCAATGCTTCTAATACCAAACCTGAGATCCTTCCTATAACATGAGATGTGATATCCAATTCCTTCCCATTCCAAACCTGAGACCCTTCCTATTGGATGAGATGTGATATTCAACTCCTTCCCATTCCAACCTTGAGACCCTTCCTATAGCATGAGATGTGATGTCTCAATGCTTCTAATACCAAACCTGAGATCCTTCCTATAACATGAGATGTGATATCCAACTCCTTCCATTCCAATCCTGAGACCCGTCCTATAGCATGAGATGTGATATCTCAAGGCTTATACCAAACCTGAGACCCTTCCTATAGCATGAGATGTGATATCCAACTGCTTCCCATTCCAATCCTGAAACCCTTCCTATAGCATGAGATGTGATATCTCAATGCTTCTAATACCAAACCTGAGATCCTTCCTCTAACATGAAATGTGATATCCAACTCCTTCCCTTTCCAAACCTAAGAGCCTATCTATAGCATGAGATGTGATATCCAAGTCCTTCACATTCCAACCCTTAGACCCTTCCTACAGCATGCAATATGATATCTCAATGATTCTAATAACAAACCTGAGACCCGTCCTATAACATGAGATGGGATATCCAACTCCTTCCCATTCCAATCCTGAGACACTTCCGATAGCAGAGATGTGATATCTCAATGCTTATACCAAACCTGAGACCCTTCCTATAACATGAGATGTGATATCCAAATCCTTCCCGTTCCAAACCTGAGACCCTTCCTTTAGCATGAGATGTGATATCCAGCTCCTTCCCATTCCAATCCTGAGACACTTCCGATAGCATGAGATGTGATATCTCAATGCTTCTAATATCAAAACTGAGACCCTCCCTATAGCATGATATGTGATATCTAAGTCCTTCCCATTCCAATCCTGAGACCCTCCCTATAGCATGAGATGTGATATCCAACTCCTTCCCATTCCAATCCTGAGACCCTTCCTATAGCATGAGATATGATACCTCAATACTTCTAATACCAAACGTGAGATCCTTCCGATAACATGAGATGTGATATCCAAATCCTTCCCCTTCCAAACCTGAGACCCTCCCTTTAGCATGAAATGTGATATCCAACTCCTTCCTATTCCAATCCTGAGACTCTTCTGATAGCATGAGATGTGATATCTCAATGCTTCTAATACCAAACCTGAGATCCTTCCGATAGCATGAGATGTGATATCTCAATGCTTCTAATACCAAACCTGAGATCCTTCCTATAACATGAGATGTGATATCCAAATCCTTCCCCTTCCAAACCTGAGACCTTCCCTTTAGCATGAGATGTGATATCTAACTCCTTCCCATTCCATTCCTGAGACCCTTCTGATAGCATGAGATGTGATATCTCAATGCCTCTAATACCAAACCGGAGATCCTACCTCTAACATGAAATGAGATATCCAACTCTTTCCCCTTCCAAACCTGAGAGCCTTCCTATAGCATGAGATGTGATATCCAAGTCCTTCCCATTCCAATACTGAGACCCTTCCTATAGCTTGAGATGTGATATCCAACTCCTTCCCATTCCAATTCTGAGACCCTTCCTATAGCATGAGATGTGATATCTCAATGCTTATACCAAACCTGAGAGCCTACCTATAACATGAGATGTGATATCCAAGTCCATCCCATTCCAATCCTTAGACCCTTCCTATTGGATGAGATGTGATATCCAACTCCTTCCCATTCCAACCTTGAGACCCTTCCTATAGCATGAGATGTGATGTCTCAATGCTTCTAATACCAAACCTGAGATCCTTCCTATAACATGAGAGGTGATATCCAACTCCTTCCATTCCAATCCTGAGACCCGTCCTATAGCATGAGATGTGATATCTCAAGGCTTATACCAAACCTGAGACCCTTCCTATAGCATGAGATGTGATATCCAACTGCTTCCCATTCCAATCCTGAGACCCTTCCTATAGCATGAGATGTGATATCTCAATGCTTCTAATACCAAACCTGAGATCCTTCCTCTAACATGAAATGTGATATCCAACTCCTTCCCTTTCCAAACCTAAGAGCCTATCTATAGCATGAGATGTGATATCCAAGTCCTTCACATTCCAACCCTTAGACCCTTCCAACAGCATGCAATATGATATCTCAATGATTCTAATACCAAACCTGAGACCCGTCCTATAACATGAGATGGGATATCCAACTCCTTCCCATTCCAATCCTGAGACACTTCCGATAGCAGAGATGTGATATCTCAATGCTTATACCAAACCTGAGACCCTTCCTATAACATGAGATGTGATATCCAAATCCTTCCCGTTCCAAACCTGAGACCCTTCCTTTAGCATGAGATGTGATATCCAGCTCCTTCCCATTCCAATCCTGAGACACTTCCGATTGCATGAGATGTGATATCTCAATGCTTCTAATATCAAAACTGAGACCCTCCCTATAGCATGATATGTGATATCTAAGTCCTTCCCATTCCAATCCTGAGACCCTCCCTATAGCATGAGATGTGATATCCAACTCCTTCCCATTCCAATCCTGAGACCCTTCCTATAGCATGAGATATGATATCTCAATACTTCTAATACCAAACGTGAGATCCTTCCGATAACATGAGATGTGATATCCAAATCCTTCCCCTTCCAAACCTGAGACCCTCCCTTTAGCATGAAATGTGATATCCAACTCCTTCCTATTCCAATCCTGAGACTCTTCTGATAGCATGAGATGTGATATCTCAATGCTTCTAATACCAAACCTGAGATCCTTCCGACAGCATGAGATGTGATATCTCAATGCTTCTAATACCAAACCTGAGATCCTTCCTATAACATGAGATGTGATATCCAAATCCTTCCCCTTCCAAACCTGAGACCCTCCCTTTAGCATGAGATGTGATATCTAACTCCTTCCCATTCCATTCCTGAGACCCTTCTGATAGCATGAGATGTGATATCTCAATGCCTCTAATACCAAACCTGAGATCCTACCTCTAACATGAAATGAGATATCCAACTCTTTCCCCTTCCAAACCTGAGAGCCTTCCTATAGCATGAGATGTGATATCCAAGTCCTTCCCATTCCAATACTGAGACCCTTCCTATAGCTTGAGATGTGATATCCAACTCCTTCCCATTCCAATTCTGAGACCCTTCCTATAGCATGAGATGTGATATCTCAATGCTTATACCAAACCTGAGAGCCTACCTATAACATGAGATGTGATATCCAAGTCCATCCCATTCCAATCCTTAGACCCTTCCTACAGCATGCGATGTGATATCTCAATGATTCTAATACCAAACCAGAGACTCTTCCTATAACATGAGATGGGATATCCAACTCCTTCCCATTCCAATTCTGAGACCCTTCCTATACTATGAGACTTGATATCTCAATGCTTCTAATACCAAACCTGAGACCCGTAATATAACATGAGATGTGATATCCAAATCCTTCCCCTTCCAAACCTTAGACCCTTCCTTTATCATGAGATGTGATATCCAACTCCTTCCCATTCCAATCCTGAGACCCTTCCGATATCATGAGATGTGATATCTCAAAGCTTCTAATATCAAACTTGAGACCCTCCCTATAGCATGAGATGTGATATCCAAGTCCTTCCCATTCCAATCCTGAGACCCTTCCTATAGCATGAGATGTGATATCTCAATGCTTCTAATACCAAACCTGAGACCCTTCCTATAACATGAGATGGGAATATCCAACTCCTTCCCATTCCAATCTTGAGACCCTTCCGATAGCAGAGATGTGATATCTCAATGCTTATACCAAACCTGAGATCCTTCCTATAACATGAGATGTGATATCCAACTCCTTCCCATTCCAATCCTGAGACACTTCTTATAGCATGAGATGTGATATCTCACTGCTTATACCAAACTTGAGACCCTTCCCATAGCAGGAGATGTGATATCCAACTCCTTCCCATTCCAATCCTCAGACCCTTCCTATAGCATGAGATGTGATATCTCACTGCTTATACCAAACTTGAGACCCTTCCCATAGCAGGAGATGTGATATCCAACTCCTTCCCATTCCAATCCTCAGACCCTTCCTATAGCATGAGATGTGATATCTCAATGCTTCTAATGTCAAACTTGAGACCCTACCTATAGCATGAGATGTGATATCCAAGTCCTTCCCATTCCAATCCTGAGACACTTCCTATAGCATGAGATGTGATATCTCAATGCTTCTAATACCAAACTTGAGACTCTTCCTATAACATGAGATGGGATATCCAACTCCTTCCCATTCCAATCCTGAGACCCTTTTGATAGCAGAGATGTGATATCTCAATGTTTATACCAAACCTGAGACCCTTCCTACGGCATGAGATGTCATATTCAACTCCTTCCCATTCCAATCCTGAGACCCTTCCTATAGCATGAGATTTGATATCCAACTCCTTCCCATTCCAATCCTGAGACCCTTCCTATAGCATGAGATGTGATGTCTCAATGCTTCTAATACCAAACCTGAGATCCTTCCTATAACATGAGATCTGATATCCAACTCCTTCCATTCCAATCCTGAGACCCTTCCTATAGCATGAGATGTGATATCTCAATGCTTATACCAAACCTGAGACCCTTCCTATAGCATGAGATGTGATATCCAACTCCTTCCCATTCTAATCCTGAGACCCTTCCTATAGCATGAGATGTGATATCTCAATGCTTCTAATACCAAACCTGAGATCCTTCCTCTAACATGAAATGTGAGATCCAACTCCTTCCCTTTCCAAACCTAAGAGCCTATCTATAGCATGAGATGTGATATCCAAGTCCTTCACATTCCAACCCTTAGACCCTTCCTACAGCATGCAATATGATATCTCAATGATTCCAATAACAAACCTGAGACCCATCCTATAACATGAGATGGGATATCCAACTCCTTCCCATTCCAATCCTGAGACACTTCCGATAGCAGAGATGTGATATCTCAATGTTTATACCAAACCTGAGACCCTTCCTATAACATGAGATGTGATATCCAACTCCTTCCCGTTCCAAACCTGAGACCCTTCCTTTAGCATGAGATGTGATATCCAGCTCCTTCCCATTCCAATCCTGAGACACTTCTGATAGCATGAGATGTGATATCTCAATGCTTCTAATATCAAAACTGAGACCCTCCCTATAGCATGATATGTGATATCTAAGTCCTTCCCATTCCAATCCTGAGACCCTTCCTATAGCATGAGATGTGATATCTCAATGCTTCTACCAAACCTGAGACCCTTCCTTTAGCATGAGATGTGATATCCAACTCCTTCCCATTCCAATCCTGAGACCCTTCCTATAGCATGAGATTTGATATCCAACTCCTTCCCATTCCAATCCTGAGACCCTTCCTATAGCATGAGATGTGATGTCTCAATGCTTCTAATACCAAACCTGAGATCCTTCCTATAACATGAGATGTGATATCCAACTCCTTCCATTCCAATCCTGAGACCCTTCCTATAGCATGAGATGTGATATATCAATGCTTATACCAAACCTGAGACCCTTCCTATAGCATGAGATGTGATATCCAACTCCTTCCCATTCCAATCCTGAGACCCTTCCTATAGCCTGAGATGTGATATCCAATTCCTTCCCATTCCAATCCTGAGACCCTTCCTATAGCATGAGATGTGATATCTCAATGCTTATACCAAACCTGAGAGCCTACCTATAACATGAGATGTGATATCCAAGTCCATCCCATTCCAATCCTTAGACCCTTCCTACAGCATGCGATGTGATATCTCAATGATTCTAATACCAAACCAGAGACTCTTCCTATAACATGAGATGGGATATCCAACTCCTTCCCATTCCAATCCTGAGCCGCTTCCGATAGCAGAGATGTGATATCTCAATGCTTATACCAAACCTGAGACCCTTCCTATAACATGAGATGTGATATCCAACTCCTTCCCGTTCCAAACCTGAGACACTAACTATAGCATATGTGATATCCAACTCCTTCCCATTCCAAACATGAGACCCTTCCTATAGCAAGAAAGTAATATCCAACTCCTACCCATTCCAATCCTGAGACCCTTCCTATAACATGAGATGGGAATATCCAACTCCTTCCCATTCCAATCTTGAGACCCTTCCGATAGCAGAGATGTGATATCTCAATGCTTATACCAAACCTGAGATCCTTCCTATAACATGAGATGTGATATCCAACTCCTTCCCATTCCAATCCTGAGACACTTCTTATAGCATGAGATGTGATATCTCACTGCTTATACCAAACTTGAGACCCTTCCCATAGCAGGAGATGTGATATCCAACTCCTTCCCATTCCAATCCTGAGACACTTCTTATAGCATGAGATGTGATATCTCAATGCTTCTAATGTCAAACTTGAGACCCTACCTATAGCATGAGATGTGATATCCAAGTCCTTCCCATTCCAATCCTGAGACACTTCCTATAGCATGAGATGTGATATCTCAATGCTTCTAATACCAAACTTGAGACTCTTCCTATAACATGAGATGGGATATCCAACTCCTTCCCATTCCAATCCTGAGACCCTTTTGATAGCAGAGATGTGATATCTCAATGTTTATACCAAACCTGAGACCCTTCCTACGGCATGAGATGTCATATTCAACTCCTTCCCATTCCAATCCTGAGACCCTTCCTATAGCATGAGATTTGATATCCAACTCCTTCCCATTCCAATCCTGAGACCCTTCCTATAGCATGAGATGTGATGTCTCAATGCTTCTAATACCAAACCTGAGATCCTTCCTATAACATGAGATCTGATATCCAACTCCTTCCATTCCAATCCTGAGACCCTTCCTATAGCATGAGATGTGATATCTCAATGCTTATACCAAACCTGAGACCCTTCCTAAAGCATGAGATGTGATATCCAACTCCTTCCCATTCTAATCCTGAGACCCTTCCTATAGCATGAGATGTGATATCTCAATGCTTCTAATACCAAACCTGAGATCCTTCCTCTAACATGAAATGTGAGATCCAACTCCTTCCCTTTCCAAACCTAAGAGCCTATCTATAGCATGAGATGTGATATCCAAGTCCTTCACATTCCAACCCTTAGACCCTTCCTACAGCATGCAATATGATATCTCAATGATTCCAATAACAAACCTGAGACCCATCCTATAACATGAGATGGGATATCCAACTCCTTCCCATTCCAATCCTGAGACACTTCCGATAGCAGAGATGTGATATCTCAATGTTTATACCAAACCTGAGACCCTTCCTATAACATGAGATGTGATATCCAACTCCTTCCCGTTCCAAACCTGAGACCCTTCCTTTAGCATGAGATGTGATATCCAGCTCCTTCCCATTCCAATCCTGAGACACTTCTGATAGCATGAGATGTGATATCTCAATGCTTCTAATATCAAAACTGAGACCCTCCCTATAGCATGATATGTGATATCTAAGTCCTTCCCATTCCAATCCTGAGACCCTTCCTATAGCATGAGATGTGATATCTCAATGCTTCTACCAAACCTGAGACCCTTCCTTTAGCATGAGATGTGATATCCAACTCCTTCCCATTCCAATCCTGAGACCCTTCCTATAGCATGAGATGTGATATCTCAATACTTCTAATACCAAACCTGAGATCCTTCCGATAACATGAGATGTGATATCTCAATACTTCTAATACCAAACCTGAGATCCATCCTATAACATGAGATGTGATATCCAACTCCTTCCCTTTCCAAACCTGAGAGCCGTTCTATAGCATGAGATGTGATAACCAGGTCCTTCCCATTCCAATCCTTAGACCCTTCCTACAGCATGCAATATGATATCTCAATGATTCTAATAACAAACCTGAGACCCGTCCTATAGCATGAGATATGATATCCAAGTCCTTCCCATTCCAATCCTGAGACCCTTCCTATAACACGAAATGTGATATCCAACTCCTTCCCATTCCAACCTGAGACCCTTCCTATAGCATGAGATGGGATATCCAACTTCTTCCAAATCCAATACTGATACCCTTCCGATAGCATGAGATGTGATATCCCAATGCTTCTACCAAACCTGAGACCCATACTATGGCATGAGATGTGATATCAAACTCCTTCCCATTCCAATCCTGAGACCCTTCCTATAGCTTGAGGTGTGATATCCAACTCCTTCCCATTCCAATTCTGAGACCCTTCTTATACCATGAGACTTGATATCTCAATGCTTCTAATATTAAACCTGAGACCCGTCCTATAACATGAGATGTGATATCCAAATCCTTCCCCTTCCAAACCTTAGACCCTTCCTTTATCATGAGATGTGATATCCAACTCCTTCCCATTCCAATCCTGAGACCCTTCCGATATCATGAGATTTGTTATCTCAATGCTTCTAATATCAAACTTGAGACCCTACCTATAGCATGAGATGTGACATCCAAGTCCTTCCCATTCCAATCCTGAGACCCTTCCTATAGCATGAGATGTGATATCTCTATGCTTCTAATACCAAACCCGAGACCCTTCCTATAACATGAGATGGGATATCCAACTCCTTCCCATTCCAATCCTGAGACCTTTCCGATAGCAGAGATGTGATATCTCAATGCTTATACCAAACCTGAGAACCTTCCTATGGCCTGAGATGTCATATACAACTCCTTCCCATTCCAATCCTGAGACCCTTCCTTTAGCATGAGATGTGATATCTCAATGCTTATACCAAATCTGAGACCCTTCCTATAGCATGAGATGTGATATCCAATTCCTTCCGATTCCAATCCTGTGACCCTTCCTATAGCATGAGATGTGATATCTCAATGCTTATAGCAAACCTGAGAGCCTACCTATAACATGAGATGTGATATCCAAGTCCATCCCATTCCAATCCTTAGACCCTTCCTACAGCATGCTATGTGATATCTCAATGATTCTAATACCAAACCAGAGACTCTTCCTATAACATGAGATGGGATATCCAACTCCTTCCCATTCCAATCCTGAGCCGCTTCCGATAGCAGAGATGTGATATCTCAATGCTTATACCAAACCTGAGACCCTTCCTATAACATGAGATGTGATATCCAACTCCTTCCCGTACCAAACCTGAGACACTAACTATAGCATATGTGATATCCAACTCCTTCCCATTCCAAACATGAGACCCTTCCTATAGCAAGAAAGTTATATCCAACTCCTACCCATTCCAATCCTGAGACCCTTCCTATAGCAAGAGATGTGATATCCAAATCCTTTCCATTCCAATCCTGAGACCCTTCCTATAACATGAGATGTGATATCCAACTCCTTCCCATTCCAACCTGAGACACTTCCTATAGCATGAGAAGGGATATCCAACTTCTTCCCAATCCAATCCTGAGACCCTTCCGATAGCAGAGATGTGATATCTCAATGCTTATACCAAACCTGAGACCCTTCCTATGGCATGAGATGTGATATCCAACTCCTTGCCATTCAAATCCTGAGACCCTTCCTATAGCATGAGAAGGGATATCCAACTCCTTCCCAATCCAATCCTGAGACCCTTCCGATAGCAGCGACGTGATATCTCAATGCTTCTACCAAACCTGAGACCCTTCCTTTAGCATGAGATGTGATATCCAAATCCTTCACATTCCAATCCTGAGACCCTTCCTATAGCATGAGATGTGATATCTCAATGCTTCTAATACCAAACCTGAGATCCTTCCTATAACATGAGATGTGATATCCAATTCCTTCCCATTCCAAACCTGAGACCCTTCCTATTGGATGAGATGTGATATCCAACTCCTTCCCATTCCAACCCTGAGACCCTTCCTATAGCATGAGATGTGATGTCTCAATGCTTCTAATACCAAACCTGAGATCCTTCCTATAACATGAGATGTGATATCCAACTCCTTCCATTCAAATCCTGAGACCCGTCCTATAGCATGAGATGTGATATCTCAATGCTTATACCAAACCTGAGACCCTTCCTATAGCATGAGATGTGATATCCAACTGCTTCCCATTCCAATCCTGAGACCCTTCCTATAGCATGAGATGTGATATCTCAATGCTTCTAATACCAAACCTGAGATCCTTCCTCTAACATGAAATGTGATATCCAACTCCTTCCCTTTCCAAACCTAAGAGCCTATCTATAGCATGAGATGTGATATCCAAGTCCTTCACATTCCAACCCTTAGACCCTTCCTACAGCATGCAATATGATATCTCAATGATTCTAATAACAAACCTGAGACCCGTCCTATAACATGAGATGGGATATCCAACTCCTTCCCATTCCAATCCTGAGACACTTCCGATAGCAGAGATGTGATATCTCAATGCTTATACCAAACCTGAGACCCTTCCTATAGCATGATATGTGATATCTAAGTCCTTCCCATTCCAATCCTGAGACCCTCCCTATAGCATGAGATGTGATATCCAACTCCTTCCCATTCCAATCCTGAGACCCTTCCTATAGCATGAGATATGATATCTCAATACTTCTAATACCAAACGTGAGATCCTTCCGATAACATGAGATGTGATATCCAAATCCTTCCCGTTCCAAACCTGAGACCCTTCCTTTAGCATGAGATGTGATATCCAGCTCCTTCCCATTCCAATCCTGAGACACTTCCGATAGCATGAGATGTGATATCTCAATGCTTCTAATATCAAAACTGAGACCCTTCCTATAGCATGATATGTGATATCTAAGTCCTTCCCATTCCAATCCTGAGACCCTCCCTATAGCATGAGATGTGATATCCAACTCCTTCCCATTCCAATCCTGAGACCCTTCCTATAGCATGAGATATGATATCTCAATACTTCTAATACCAAACGTGAGATCCTTCCGATAACATGAGATGTGATATCCAAATCCTTCCCCTTCCAAACCTGAGACCCTCCCTTTAGCATGAAATGTGATATCCAACTCCTTCCTATTCCAATCCTGAGACTCTTCTGATAGCATGAGATGTGATATCTCAATGCTTCTAATACCAAACCTGAGATCCTTCCGATAGCATGAGATGTGATATCTCAATGCTTCTAATACCAAACCTGAGATCCTTCCTATAACATGAGATGTGATATCCAAATCCTTCCCCTTCCAAACCTGAGACCCTCCCTTTAGCATGAGATGTGATATCTAACTCCTTCCCATTCCATTCCTGAGACCCTTCTGATAGCATGAGATGTGATATCTCAATGCCTCTAATACCAAACCTGAGATCCTACCTCTAACATGAAATGAGATATCCAACTCTTTCCCCTTCCAAACCTGAGAGCCTTCCTATAGCATGAGATGTGATATCCAAGTCCTTCCCATTCCAATACTGAGACCCTTCCTATAGCTTGAGATGTGATATCCAACTCCTTCCCATTCCAATTCTGAGACCCTTCCTATAGCATGAGATGTGATATCTCAATGCTTATACCAAACCTGAGAGCCTACCTATAGCATGAGATGTGATATCCAAGTCCATCCCATTCCAATCCTTAGACCCTTCCTACAGCATGCGATATGATATCTCAATGATTCTAATACCAAACCAGAGACTCTTCCTATAACATGAGATGGGATATCCAACTCCTTCCCATTCCAATTCTGAGACCCTTCCTATACTATGAGACTTGATATCTCAATGCTTCTAATACCAAACCTGAGACCCGTAATATAACATGAGATGTGATATCCAAATCCTTCCCCTTCCAAACCTTAGACCCTTCCTTTATCATGAGATGTGATATCCAACTCCTTCCCATTCCAATCCTGAGACCCTTCCGATATCATGAGATGTGATATCTCAAAGCTTCTAATATCAAACTTGAGACCCTCCCTATAGCATGAGATGTGATATCCAAGTCCTTCCCATTCCAATCCTGAGACCCTTCCTATAGCATGAGATGTGATATCTCAATGCTTCTAATACCAAACCTGAGACCCTTCCTATAACATGAGATGGGAATATCCAACTCCTTCCCATTCCAATCTTCAGACCCTTCCGATAGCAGAGATGTGATATCTCAATGCTTATACCACACCTGAGATCCTTCCTATAACATGAGATGTGATATCCAACTCCTTCCCATTCCAATCCTGAGACACTTCCTATAGCATGAGATGTGATATCTCACTGCTTATACCAAACCTGAGACCCTTCCCATAGCAGATGTGATATCCAACTCCTTCCCATTCCAATCCTCAGACCCTTCCTATAGCATGAGATGTGATATCTCAATGCTTCTAATGTCAAACTTGAGACCCTACCTATAGCATGAGATGTGATATCCAAGTCCTTCCCATTCCAATCCTGAGACACTTCCTATAGCATGAGATGTGATATCTCAATGCTTCTAATACCAAACCTGAGACTCTTCCTATAACATGAGATGGGATATCCAACTCCTTCCAATTCCAATCCTGAGACCCTTTTGATAGCAGAGATGTGATATCTCAATGTTTATACCAAACCTGAGACCCTTCCTACGGCATGAGATGTCATATTCAACTCCTTCCCATTCCAATCCTGAGACCCTTCCTATAGCATGAGATTTGATATCCAACTCCTTCCCATTCCAATCCTGAGACCCTTCCTATAGCATGAGATGTGATGTCTCAATGCTTCTAATACCAAACCTGAGATCCTTCCTATAACATGAGATGTGATATCCAACTCCTTCCATTCCAATCCTGAGACCCTTCCTATAGCATGAGATGTGATATATCAATGCTTATACCAAACCTGAGACCCTTCCTATAGCATGAGATGTGATATCCAACTCCTTCCCATTCCAATCCTGAGACCCTTCCTATAGCCTGAGATGTGATATCCAATTCCTTCCCATTCCAATCCTGAGACCCTTCCTATAGCATGAGATGTGATATCTCAATGCTTATACCAAACCTGAGAGCCTACCTATAACATGAGATGTGATATCCAAGTCCATCCCATTCCAATCCTTAGACCCTTCCTACAGCATGCGATGTGATATCTCAATGATTCTAATACCAAACCAGAGACTCTTCCTATAACATGAGATGGGATATCCAACTCCTTCCCATTCCAATCCTGAGCCGCTTCCGATAGCAGAGATGTGATATCTCAATGCTTATACCAAACCTGAGACCCTTCCTATAACATGAGATGTGATATCCAACTCCTTCCCGTTCCAAACCTGAGACACTAACTATAGCATATGTGATATCCAACTCCTTCCCATTCCAAACATGAGACCCTTCCTATAGCAAGAAAGTAATATCCAACTCCTACCCATTCCAATCCTGAGACCCTTCCTATAGCAAGAGATGTGATATCCAAATCCTTCCCATTCCAATCCTGAGACCCTTCCTATAACATGAGATGTGATATCCAACTCCTTCCCATTCCAACCTGAGACACTTCCGATAGCAGAGATGTGATATCTCAATGCTTATACCAAACCTGAGACCCTTCCTATGGCATGAGATGTGATATCCAACTCCTTGCCATTCAAATCCTGAGACCCTTCCTATAGCATGAGAAGGGATATCCAACTCCTTCCCAATCCAATCCTGAGACCCTTCCGATAGCAGCGACGTGATATCTCAATGCTTCTACCAAACCTGAGACCCTTCCTTTAGCATGAGATGTGATATCCAAATCCTTCACATTCCAATCCTGAGACCCTTCCTATAGCATGAGATGTGATATCTCAATGCTTCTAATACCAAACCTGAGATCCTTCCTATAACATGAGATGTGATATCCAATTCCTTCCCATTCCAAACCTGAGACCCTTCCTATTGGATGAGATGTGATATCCAACTCCTTCCCATTCCAACCCTGAGACCCTTCCTATAGCATGAGATGTGATGTCTCAATGCTTCTAATACCAAACCTGAGATCCTTCCTATAACATGAGATGTGATATCCAACTCCTTCCATTCGAATCCTGAGACCCGTCCTATAGCATGAGATGTGATATCTCAATGCTTATACCAAACCTGAGACCCTTCCTATAGCATGAGATGTGATATCCAACTGCTTCCCATTCCAATCCTGAGACCCTTCCTATAGCATGAGATGTGATATCTCAATGCTTCTAATACCAAACCTGAGATCCTTCCTCTAACATGAAATGTGATATCCAACTCCTTCCCTTTCCAAACCTAAGAGCCTATCTATAGCATGAGATGTGATATCCAAGTCCTTCACATTCCAACCCTTAGACCCTTCCTACAGCATGCAATATGATATCTCAATGATTCTAATAACAAACCTGAGACCCGTCCTATAACATGAGATGGGATATCCAACTCCTTCCCATTCCAATCCTGAGACACTTCCGATAGCAGAGATGTGATATCTCAATGCTTATACCAAACCTGAGACCCTTCCTATAACATGAGATGTGATATCCAAATCCTTCTCGTTCCAAACCTGAGACCCTTCCTTTAGCATGAGATGTGATATCCAGCTCCTTCCCATTCCAATCCTGAGACACTTCCGATAGCATGAGATGTGATATCTCAATGCTTCTAATATCAAAACTGAGACCCTCCCTATAGCATGATATGTGATATCTAAGTCCTTCCCATTCCAATCCTGAGACCCTCCCTATATCATGAGATGTGATATCCAACTCCTTCCCATTCCAACCCTGAGACCCTTCCTATAGCATGAGATGTGATGTCTCAATGCTTCTAATACCAAACCTGAGATCCTTCCTATAACATGAGATGTGATATCCAACTCCTTCCATTCGAATCCTGAGACCCGTCCTATAGCATGAGATGTGATATCTCAATGCTTATACCAAACCTGAGACCCTTCCTATAGCATGAGATGTGATATCCAACTGCTTCCCATTCCAATCCTGAGACCCTTCCTATAGCATGAGATGTGATATTTCAATGCTTCTAATACCAAACCTGAGATCCTTCCTCTAACATGAAATGTGATATCCAACTCCTTCCCTTTCCAAACCTAAGAGCCTATCTATAGCATGAGATGTGATATCCAAGTCCTTCACATTCCAACCCTTAGACCCTTCCTACAGCATGCAATATGATATCTCAATGATTCTAATAACAAACCTGAGACCCGTCCTATAACATGAGATGGGATATCCAACTCCTTCCCATTCCAATCCTGAGACACTTCCGATAGCAGAGATGTGATATCTCAATGCTTATACCAAACCTGAGACCCTTCCTATAACATGAGATGTGATATCCAAATCCTTCTCGTTCCAAACCTGAGACCCTTCCTTTAGCATGAGATGTGATATCCAGCTCCTTCCCATTCCAATCCTGAGACACTTCCGATAGCATGAGATGTGATATCTCAATGCTTCTAATATCAAAACTGAGACCCTCCCTATAGCATGATATGTGATATCTAAGTCCTTCCCATTCCAATCCTGAGACCCTTCCTATAGCATGAGATATGATATCTCAATACTTCTAATACCAAACGTGAGATCCTTCCGATAACATGAGATGTGATATCCAAATCCTTCCCCTTCCAAACCTGAGACCCTCCCTTTAGCATGAAATGTGATATCCAACTCCTTCCTATTCCAATCCTGAGACTCTTCTGATAGCATGAGATGTGATATCTCAATGCTTCTAATACCAAACCTGAGATCCTTCCGATAGCATGAGATGTGATATCTCAATGCTTCTAATACCAAACCTGAGATCCTTCCTATAACATGAGATGTGATATCCAAATCCTTCCCATTCCATTCCTGAGACCCTTCTGATAGCATGAGATGTGATATCTCAATGCCTCTAATACCAAACCTGAGATCCTACCTCTAACATGAAATGAGATATCCAACTCTTTCCCCTTCCAAACCTGAGAGCCTTCCTATAGCATGAGATGTGATATCCAAGTCCTTCCCATTCCAATACTGAGACCCTTCCTATAGCTTGAGATGTGATATCCAACTCCTTCCCATTCCAATTCTGAGACCCTTCCTATAGCATGAGATGTGATATCTCAATGCTTATACCAAAACTGAGAGCCTACCTATAGCATGAGATGTGATATCCAAGTCCATCCCATTCCAATCCTTAGACCCTTCCTACAGCATGCGATGTGAATATCTCAATGATTCTATTACCAAACTAGAGACTCTTCCTATAACATGAGATGGGATATCCAACTCCTTCCCATTCCAATTCTGAGACCCTTCCTATACTATGAGACTTGATATCTCAATGCTTCTAATACCAAACCTGAGACCCGTAATATAACATGAGATGTGATATCCAAATCCTTCCCCTTCCAAACCTTAGACCCGTTCTTTATCATGAGATGTAATATCCAACTCCTTCCCATTCCAATCCTGAGACCCTTTCGATATCATGAGATGTGATATCTCAAAGCTTCTAATATCAAACTTGAGACCCTCCCTATAGCATGAGATGTGATATCCAAGTCCTTCCCATTCCAATCCTGAGACCCTTCCTATAGCATGAGATGTGATATCTCAATGCTTCTAATACCAAACCTGAGACCCTTCCTATAACATGAGATGGGAATATCCAACTCCTTCCCATTCCAATCTTGAGACCCTTCCGATAGCAGAGATGTGATATCTCAATGCTTATACCACACCTGAGATCCTTCCTATAACATGAGATGTGATATCCAACTCCTTCCCATTCCAATCCTGGAACACTTCCTATAGCATGAGATGTGATATCTCACTGCTTATACCAAACCTGAGACCCTTCCCATAGCAGGAGATGTGATATCCAACTCCTTCCCATTCCAATCCTCAGACCCTTCCTATAGCATGAGATGTGATATCTCAATGCTTCTAATGTCAAACTTGAGACCCTACCTATAGCATGAGATGTGATATCCAAGTCCTTCCCATTCCAATCCTGAGACACTTCCTATAGCATGAGATGTGATATCTCAATGCTTCTAATACCAAACCTGAGACTCTTCCTATAACATGAGATGGGATATCCAACTCCTTCCAATTCCAATCCTGAGACCCTTTTGATAGCAGAGATGTGATATCTCAATGTTTATACCAAACCTGAGACCCTTCCTACGGCATGAGATGTCATATTCAACTCCTTCCCATTCCAATCCTGAGACCCTTCCTATAGCATGAGATTTGATATCCAACTCCTTCCCATTCCAATCCTGAGACCCTTCCTATAGCATGAGATGTGATGTCTCAATGCTTCTAATACCAAACCTGAGATCCTTCCTATAACATGAGATGTGATATCCAACTCCTTCCATTCCAATCCTGAGACCCTTCCTATAGCATGAGATGTGATATCTCAATGCTTATACCAAGCCTGAGACCCTTCCTATAGCATGAGATGTGATATCCAACTCCTTCCCATTCCAATCCTGAGACCCTTCCTATAGCCTGAGATGTGATATCCAATTCCTTCCCATTCCAATCCTGAGACCCTTCCTATAGCATGAGATGTGATATCTCAATGCTTATACCAAACCTGAGAGCCTACCTATAACATGAGATGTGATATCCAAGTCCATCCCATTCCAATCCTTAGACCCTTCCTACAGCATGCGATGTGATATCTCAATGATTCTAATACCAAACCAGAGACTCTTCCTATAACATGAGATGGGATATCCAACTCCTTCCCATTCCAATCCTGAGCCGCTTCCGATAGCAGAGATGTGATATCTCAATGCTTATACCAAACCTGAGACCCTTCCTATAACATGAGATGTGATATCCAACTCCTTCCCGTTCTAAACCTGAGACACTAACTATAGCATATGTGATATCCAACTCCTTCCCATTCCAAACATGAGACCCTTCCTATAGCAAGAAAGTAATATCCAACTCCTACCCATTCCAATCCTGAGACCCTTCCTATAGCAAGAGATGTGATATCCAAATCCTTCCCATTCCAATCCTGAGACCCTTCCTATAACATGAGATGTGATATCCAACTCCTTTCCATTCCAACCTGAGACACTTCCTATAGCATGAGAAGGGATATCCAACTCCTTCCCAATCCAATCCTGAGACCCTTCCGATAGCAGAGATGTGATATCTCAATGCTTATACCAAACCTGAGACCCTTCCTATGGCATGAGATGTGATATCCAACTCCTTGCCATTCAAATCCTGAGACCCTTCCTATAGCATGAGAAGGGATATCCAACTCCTTCCCAATCCAATCCTGAGACCCTTCCGATAGCAGCGACGTGATATCTCAATGCTTCTACCAAACCTGAGACCCTTCCTTTAGCATGAGATGTGATATCCAAATCCTTCACATTCCAATCCTGAGACCCTTCCTATAGCATGAGATGTGATATCTCAATGCTTCTAATACCAAACCTGAGATCCTTCCTATAACATGAGATGTGATATCCAATTCCTTCCCATTCCAAACCTGAGACCATTCCTATTGGATGAGATGTGATATCCAACTCCTTCCCATTCCAACCCTGAGACCCTTCCTATAGCATGAGATGTGATGTCTCAATGCTTCTAATACCAAACCTGAGATCCTTCCTATAACATGAGATGTGATATCCAACTCCTTCCATTCCAATCCTGAGACCCGTCCTATAGCATGAGATGTGATATCTCAATGCTTATACCAAACCTGAGACCCTTCCTATAGCATGAGATGTCATATCCAACTGCTTCCCATTCCAATCCTGAGACCCTTCCTATAGCATGAGATGTGATATCTCAATACTTCTAATACCAAACCTGAGATCCTTCCTCTAACATGAAATCTGATATCCAACTCCTTCCCTTTCCAAACCTAAGAGCCTATCTATAGCATGAGATGTGATATCCAAGTCCTTCACATTCCAACCCTTAGACCCTTCCTACAGCATGCAATATGATATCTCAATGATTCTAATAACAAACCTGAGACCCGTCCTATAACATGAGATGGGATATCCAACTCCTTCCCATTCCAATCCTGAGACACTTCCGATAGCAGAGATGTGATATCTCAATGCTTATACCAAACCTGAGACCCTTCCTATAACATGAGATGTGATATCCAAATCCTTCTCGTTCCAAACCTGAGACCCTTCCTTTAGCATGAGATGTGATATCCAGCTCCTTCCCATTCCAATCCTGAGACACTTCCGATAGCATGAGATGTGATATCTCAATGCTTCTAATATCAAAACTGAGACCCTCCCTATAGCATGATATGTGATATCTAAGTCCTTCCCATTCCAATCCTGAGACCCTCCCTATAGCATGAAATGTGATATCCAACTCCTTCCCATTCCAATCCTGAGACCCTTCCTATAGCATGAGATATGATATCTCAATACTTCTAATACCAAACGTGAGATCATTCCGATAACATGAGATGTGATATCCAAATCCTTCCCCTTCCAAACCTGAGACCCTCCCTTTAGCATGAAATGTGATATCCAACTCCTTCCTATTCCAATCCTGAGACTCTTCTGATAGCATGAGATGTGATATCTCAATGCTTCTAATACCAAACCTGAGATCCTTCCGATAGCATGAGATGTGATATCTCAATGCTTCTAATACCAAACCTGAGATCCTTCCTATAACATGAGATGTGATATCCAAATCCTTCCCCTTCCAAACCTGAGACCCTCCCTTTAGCATGAGATGTGATATCTAACTCCTTCCCATTCCATTCCTGAGACCCTTCTGATTGCATGAGATGTGATATCTCAATGCCTCTAATACCAAACCTGAGATCCTACCTCTAACATGAAATGAGATATCCAACTCTTTCCCCTTCCAAACCTGAGAGCCTTCCTATAGCATGAGATGTGATATCCAAGTCCTTCCCATTCCAATACTGAGACCCTTCCTATAGCTTGAGGTGTGATATCCAACTCCTTCCCATTCCAATTCTGAGACCCTTCCTATAGCATGAGATGTGATATCTCAATGCTTATACCAAACCTGAGAGCCTACCTATAGCATGAGATGTGATATCCAAGTCCATCCCATTCCAATCCTTAGACCCTTCCTACAGCATGCGATGTGAATATCTCAATGATTCTAATACCAAACCAGAGACTCTTCCTATAACATGAGATGGGATATCCAACTCCTTCCCATTCCAATTCTGAGACCCTTCCTATACTATGAGACTTGATATCTCAATGCTTCTAATACCAAACCTGAGACCCATAATATAACATGAGATGTGATATCCAAATCCTTCCCCTTCCAAACCTAGACCCTTCCTTTATCATGAGATGTGATATCCAACTCCTTCCCATTCCAATCCTGAGACCCTTCCAAACCTGAGACCCTTCCTATGGCATGAGATGTGATATCCAACTCCTTGCCATTCAAATCCTGAGACCCTTCCTATAGCATGAGAAGGGATATCCAACTCCTTCCCAATCCAATCCTGAGACCCCTCCGATAGCAGAGACGTGATATCTCAATGCTTCTACCAATCCTGAGACCCTTCCTTTAGCATGAGATGTGATATCCAAATCCTTCACATTCCAATCCTGAGACCCTTCCTATAGCATGAGATGTGATATCTCAATGCTTCTAATACCAAACCTGAGATTCTTCCTATAACATGAGATGTGATATCCAATTCCTTCCCATTCCAAACCTGAGACCCTTCCTATTGGATGAGATGTGATATCCAACTCCTTCCCATTCCAACCCTGAGACCCTTGCTATAGCATGAGATGTGATGTCTCAATGCTTCTAATACCAAACCTGAAATCCTTCCTATAACATGAGATGTGATATCCAACTCCTTCCATTCCAATCCTGAGACCCGTCCTATAGCATGAGATGTGATATCTCAATGCTTATACCAAACCTGAGACCCTTCCTATAGCATGAGATGTGATATCCAACTACTTCCCATTCCAATCCTGAGACCCTTCCTATAGCATGAGATGTGATATCTCAATGCTTCTAATACCAAACCTGAGCTCCTTCCTCTAACATGAAATGTGATATCCAACTCCTTCCCTTTCCAAACCTAAGAGCCTATCTATAGCATGAGATGTGATATCCAAGTCCTTCCCGTTCCAATCCTTAGACCCTTCCTACAGCATGCAATATGATATCTCAATGATTCTAATAACAAACCTGAGACCTGTCCTATAGCATGAGATATGATATCCAAGTCCTTCCCATTCCAATCCTGCGACCCTTCCTATAACATGAAATGTGATATCCAAATCCTTCCCATTCCAACCTGAGACCCTTCCTATAGCATGAGATGGGATATCCAACTTCTTCCAAATCCAATACTGATACCCTTCCGATAGCATGAGATGTGATATCCCAATGCTTCTACCAAACCTGAGACCCATACTATGGCATGAGATGTGATATCAAACTCCTTCCCATTCCAATCCTGAGACCCTTCCTATAGCTTGAGGTGTGATATCCAACTCCTTCCCATTCCAATTCTGAGACCCTTCTTATACCATGAGACTTGATATCTCAATGCTTCTAATACCAAACCTGAGACCCGTCCTATAACATGAGATGTGATATCCAAATCCTTCCCCTTCCAAACCTTAGACCCTTCCTTTATCATGAGATGTGGTATCCAACTCCTTCCCATTCCAATCCTGAGACCCTTCCGATATCATGAGATTTGTTATCTCAATGCTTCTAATATCAAACTTGAGACCCTCCCTATAGCATGAGATGTGACATCCAAGTCCTTCCCATTCCAATCCTGAGACCCTTCCTATAGCATGAGATGTGATATCTCTATGCTTCTAATACCAAACCTGAGACCCTTCCTATAACATGAGATGGGATATCCAACTCCTTCCCATTCCAATCCTGAGACCCTTCCGATAGCAGAGATGTGATATCTCAATGCTTATACCAAACATGAGACCCTTCCTATGGCCTGAGATGTCATATACAACTCCTTCCCATTCCAATCCTGAGACCCTTCCTTTAGCATGAGATGTGATATCTCAATGCTTATACCAAATCTGAGACCCTTCCTATAGCATGAGATGTGATATCCAAATCCTTCCCATTCCAATCCTGAGACCCTTCCTATAGCATGAGATGGGATATCCAACTTCTTCCAAATCCAATACTGATACCCTTCCGATAGCATGAGATGTGATATCCCAATGCTTCTACCAAACCTGAGACCCATACTATGGCATGAGATGTGATATCAAACTCCTTCCCATTCCAATCCTGAGACCCTTCCTATAGCTTGAGGTGTGATATCCAACTCCTTCCCATTCCAATTCTGAGACCCTTCTTATACCATGAGACTTGATATCTCAATGCTTCTAATACCAAACCTGAGACCCGTCCTATAACATGAGATGTGATATCCAAATCCTTCCCCTTCCAAACCTTAGACCCTTCCTTTATCATGAGATGTGGTATCCAACTCCTTCCCATTCCAATCCTGAGACCCTTCCGATATCATGAGATTTGTTATCTCAATGCTTCTAATATCAAACTTGAGACCCTCCCTATAGCATGAGATGTGACATCCAAGTCCTTCCCATTCCAATCCTGAGACCCTTCCTATAGCATGAGATGTGATATCTCTATGCTTCTAATACCAAACCTGAGACCCTTCCTATAACATGAGATGGGATATCCAACTCCTTCCCATTCCAATCCTGAGACCCTTCCGATAGCAGAGATGTGATATCTCAATGCTTATACCAAACATGAGACCCTTCCTATGGCCTGAGATGTCATATACAACTCCTTCCCATTCCAATCCTGAGACCCTTCCTTTAGCATGAGATGTGATATCTCAATGCTTATACCAAATCTGAGACCCTTCCTATAGCATGAGATGTGATATCCAAATCCTTCCCATTCCAATCCTGAGACCCTTCCTATAGCATGAGATGTGATATCTCAATGCTTATATCAAACCTGAGAGCCTACCTATAGCATGAGATGTGATATCCAAGTCCATCCCATTCCAATCCTTAGACCCTTCCTACAGCATGCGATGTGATATCTCAATGATTCTAATACCAAACCAGAGACTCTTACTATAACATGAGATGGGATATCCAACTCCTTCCCATTCCAATCCTGAGCCGCTTCCGATAGCAGAGATGTGATATCTCAATGCTTATAACAAACCTGAGACCCTTCCTATAACATGAGATGTGATATCCAACTCCTTCCCGTTCCAAACCTGAGACACTAACTATAGCATATGTGATAT
This sequence comes from Ambystoma mexicanum, assembly GCF_040938575.1. Lineage (NCBI taxonomy): Eukaryota > Metazoa > Chordata > Amphibia > Caudata > Ambystomatidae > Ambystoma > Ambystoma mexicanum. The sequence continues at coordinate 2,024,108 of NW_027182510.1, read as the reverse complement.
CCAACTCATTCCCATTCCAAACATGAGACCCTTCCTATAGCAAGAAAGTAATATCCAACTCCTACCCATTCCAATCCTGAGACCCTTCCTATAGCAAGAGATGTGATATCCAAATCCTTCCCATTCCAATCCTGAGACCCTTCCTATAACATGAGATGTGATATCCAACTCCTTCCCATTCCAACCTGAGACACTTCCTATAGCATGAGAAGGGATATCCAACTCCTTCCCAATCCAATCCTGAGACCCTTCCGATAGCAGAGATGTGATATCTCAATGCTTATACCAAACCTGAGACCCTTCCTATGGCATGAGATGTGATATCCAACTCCTTGCCATTCAAATCCTGAGACCCTTCCTATAGCATGAGAAGGGATATCCAACTCGTCCCCAATCCAATCCTGAGACCCTTCCGATAGCAGAGACGTGATATCTCAATGCTTCTACCAAACCAGAGACCCTTCCTTTAGCATGAGATGTGATATCCAAATCCTTCACATTCCAATCCTGAGACCCTTCCTATAGCATGAGATGTGATATCTCAATGCTTCTAATACCAAACCTGAGATCCTTCCTATAACATGAGATGTGATATCCAATTCCTTCCCATTCCAAACCTGAGACCCTTCCTATTGGATGAGATGTGATATCCAACACCTTCCCATTCCAACCCTGAGACCCTTCCTATAGCATGAGATGTGATGTCTCAATGCTTCTAATACCAAACCTGAGATCCTTCCTATAACATGAGATGTGATATCCAACTCCTTCCATTCCAATCCTGAGACCCGTCCTATAGCATGAGATGTGATATCTCAATGCTTATACCAAACCTGAGACACTTCCTATAGCATGAAATGTGATATCCAACTACTTCCCATTCCAATCCTGAGACCCTTCCTATAGCATGAGATGTGATGTCTCAATGCTTCTAATACCAAACCTGAGATCCTTCCTCTAACATGAAATGTGATATCCAACTCCTTCCCTTTCCAAACCTAAGAGCCTATCTATAGCATGAGATGTGATATCCAAGTCCTTCCCATTCCAACCCTTAGACCCTTCCTACAGCATGCAATATGATATCTCAATGATTCTAATAACAAACCTGAGACCCGTCCTATAACATGAGATGGGATATCCAACTCCTTCCCATTCCAATCCTGAGACACTTCCGATAGCAGAGATGTGATATCTCAATGCTTATACCAAACCTGAGACCCTTCCTATAACATGAGATGTGATATCCAAATCCTTCCCGTTCCAAACCTGAGACCCTTCCTTTAGCATGAGATGTGATATCCAGCTCCTTCCCATTCCAATCCTGAGACACTTCCGATAGCATGAGATGTGATATCTCAATGCTTCTAATATCAAAACTGAGACCCTCCCTATAGCATGATATGTGATATCTAAGTCCTTCCCATTCCAATCCTGAGACCCTTCCTATAGCATGAGATATGATATCTCAATACTTCTAATACCAAACGTGAGATCCTTCCGATAACATGAGATGTGATATCCAAATCCTTCCCCTTCCAAACCTGAGACCCTCCCTTTAGCATGAGATGTGATATCCAACTCCTTCCCATTCCAATCCTGAGACCCTTCTGATAGCATGAGATGTGATATCTCAATGCTTCTAATACCAAACCTGAGATCCTTCCGATAGCATGAGATGTGATATCTCAATGGTTCTAATACCAAACCTGAGATCCTTCCTATAACATGAGATGTGATATCCAAATCGTTCCCCTTCCAAACCTGAGACCCTCCCTTTAGCATGAGATGTGATATCCAACTCCTTCCCATTCCAATCCTGAGACCCTTCCTATAGCATGAGATGTGATATCTCAATGCTTCTAATACCAAACCTGAGATCCTTCCTCTAACATGAAATGTGATATCCAACTCCTTCCCTTTCCAAACCTAAGAGCCTATCTATAGCATGAGATGTGATATCCAAGTCCTTCCCATTCCAACCCTTAGACCCTTCCTACAGCATGCAATATGATATCTCAATGATTCTAATAACAAACCTGAGACCCGTCCTATAACATGAGATGGGATATCCAACTCCTTCCCATTCCAATCCTGAGACACTTCCGATAGCAGAGATGTGATATCTTAATGCTTATACCAAACCTGAGACCCTTCCTATAACATGAGATGTGATATCCAAATCCTTCCCGTTCCAAACCTGAGACCCTTCCTTTAGCATGAGATGTGATATCCAGCTCCTTCCCATTCCAATCCTGAGACACTTCCGATAGCATGAGATGTGATATCTCAATGCTTCTAATATCAAAACTGAGACCCTCCCTATAGCATGATATGTGATATCTAAGTCCTTCCCATTCCAATCCTGAGACCCTTCCTATAGCATGAGATATGATATCTCAATACTTCTAATACCAAACGTGAGATCCTTCCGATAACATGAGATGTGATATCCAAATCCTTCCCCTTCCAAACCTGAGACCCTCCCTTTAGCATGAGATGTGATATCCAACTCCTTCCCATTCCAATCCTGAGACCCTTCTGATAGCATGAGATGTGATATCTCAATGCTTCTAATACCAAACCTGAGATCCTTCCGATAGCATGAGATGTGATATCTCAATGGTTCTAATACCAAACCTGAGATCCTTCCTATAACATGAGATGTGATATCCAAATCCTTCCCCTTCCAAACCTGAGACCCTCCCTTTAGCATGAGATGTGATATCCAACTCCTTCCCATTCCATTCATGAGACCCTTCTGATAGCATGAGATGTGATATCTCAATGCCTCTAATACCAAACCTGAGATCCTACCTCTAACATGAAATGTGATATCCAACTCTTTCCCCTTCCAAACCTGAGAGCCTTCCTATAGCATGAGATGTGATATCCAAGTCCTTCCCATTCCAATCCTGAGACCCTTCCTATAGCTTGAGATGTGATATCCAGCTCCTTCCCATTCCAATTCTGAGACCCTTCCTATACTCTGAGACTTGATATCTCAATGCTTCTAATACCAAACCTGAGACCCGTAATATAACATGAGATGTGATATCCAAATCCTTCCCCTTCCAAACCTTAGACCCTTCCTTTATCATGAGATGTGATATCCAACTCCTTCCCATTCCAATCCTGAGACCCTTCCGATATCATGAGATGTGATATCTCAAAGCTTCTAATATCAAACTTGAGACCCTCCCTATAGCATGAGATGTGATATCCAAGTCCTTCCCATTCCAATCCTGAGACCCTTCCTATAGCATGAGATGTGATATCTCAATGCTTCTAATACCAAACCTGAGACCCTTCCTATAACATGAGATGGGAATATCCAACTCCTTCCCATTCCAATCCTGAGACCCTTCCGATAGCAGAGATGTGATATCTCAATGCTTATACCAAACCTGAGACCCTGCCTATGGCATGAGATGTGATATTCAACTCCTTGCCATTCAAATCCTGAGACCCTTCCTATAGCATGAGAAGGGATATCCAACTCCTTCCCAATCCAATCCTGAGACCCCTCCGATAGCAGAGACGTGATATCTCAATGCTTCTACCAATCCTGAGACCCTTCCTTTAGCATGAGATGTGATATCCAAATCCTTCACATTCCAATCCTGAGACCCTTCCTATAGCATGAGATGTGATATCTCAATGCTTCTAATACCAAACCTGAGATCCTTCCTATAACATGAGATGTGATATCCAATTCCTTCCCATTCCAAACCTGAGACCCTTCCTATTGGATGAGATGTGATATCCAACTCCTTCCCATTCCAACCCTGAGACCCTTCCTATAGCATGAGATGTGATGTCTCAATGCTTCTAATACCAAACCTGAGATCCTTCCTATAACATGAGATGTGATATCCAACTCCTTCCATTCCAATCCTGAGACCCGTCCTATAGCATGAGATGTGATATCTCAATGCTTATACCAAACCTGAGACCCTTCCTATAGCATGAGATGTGATATCCAACTACTTCCCATTCCAATCCTGAGACCCTTCCTATAGCATGAGATGTGATATCCCAATGCTTCTAATACCAAACCTGAGATCCTTCCTCTAACATGAAATGTGATATCCAACTCCTTCCCTTTCCAAACCTAAGAGCCTATCTATAGCATGAGATGTGATATCCAAGTCCTTCCCGTTCCAATCCTTAGACCCTTCCTACAGCATGCAATATGATATCTCCATGATTCTAATAACAAACCTGAGACCTGTCCTATAGCATGAGATATGATATCCAAGTCCTTCCCATTCCAATCCTGAGACCCTTCCTATAACATGAAATGTGATATCCAACTCCTTCCCATTCCAACCTGAGACCCTTCCTATAGCATGAGATGGGATATCCAACTTCTTCCAAATCCAATACTGATACCCTTCCGATAGCATGAGATGTGATATCCCAATGCTTCTACCAAACCTGAGACCCATACTATGGCATGAGATGTGATATCAAACTCCTTCCCATTCCAATCCTGAGACCCTTCCTATAGCTTGAGGTGTGATATCCAACTCCTTCCCATTCCAATTCTGAGACCCTTCTTATACCATGAGACTTGATATCTCAATGCTTCTAATACCAAACCTGAGACCCGTCCTATAACATGAGATGTGATATCCAAATCCTTCCCCTTCCAAACCTTAGACCCTTCCTTTATCATGAGATGTGGTATCCAACTCCTTCCCATTCCAATCCTGAGACCCTTCCGATATCATGAGATTTGTTATCTCAATGCTTCTAACATCAAACTTGAGACCCTCCCTATAGCATGAGATGTGACATCCAAGTCCTTCCCATTCCAATCCTGAGACCCTTCCTATAGCATGAGATGTGATATCGCTATGCTTCTAATACCAAACCTGAGACCCTTCATATAACATGAGATGGGATATCCAACTCCTTCCCATTCCAATCCTGAGACCCTTCCGATAGCAGAGATGTGATATCTCAATGCTTATACCAAACATGAGACCCTTCCTATGGCCTGAGATGTCATATACAACTCCTTCCCATTCCAATCCTGAGACCCTTCCTTTAGCATGAGATGTGATATCTCAATGCTTATACCAAATCTGAGACCCTTCCTATAGCATGAGATGTGATATCCAAATCCTTCCCATTCCAATCCTGAGACCCTTCCTATAGCATGAGATGTGATATCTCAATGCTTATATCAAACCTGAGAGCCTACCTATAGCATGAGATGTGATATCCAAGTCCATCCCATTCCAATCCTTAGACCCTTCCTACAGCATGCGATGTGATATCTCAATGATTCTAATACCAAACCAGAGACTCTTACTATAACATGAGATGGGATATCCAACTCCTTCCCATTCCAATCCTGAGCCGCTTCCGATAGCAGAGATGTGATATCTCAATGCTTATACCAAACATGAGACCCTTCCTATAACATGAGATGTGATATCCAACTCCTTCCCGTTCCAAACCTGAGACACTAACTATAGCATATTGATATCCAACTCCTTCCCATTCCAAACATGAGACCCTTCCTATAGCAAGAAAGTAATATCCAAATCCTTCCCATTCCAATCCTGAGACCCTTCCTATAACATGAGATGTGATATCCAACTCCTTCCCATTCAAATCCTGAGACCCTTCCTATAGCATGAGAAGGGATATCCAACTCCTTCCCAATCCAATCCTGAGACCCTTCCGATAGAAGAGATCTGATATCTCAATGCTTCTACCAAACCTGAGACCCTTCCTTTAGCATGAGATGTGATATCCAAATCCTTCACATTCCAATCCTGAGACCCTTCCTATAGCATGAGATGTGATATCTCAATGCTTCTAATACCAAACCTGAGATCCTTCCTATAACATGAGATGTGATATCCAATTCCTTCCCATTCCAAACCTGAGACCCTTCCTATTGGATGAGATGCGATATCCAACTCCTTCCCATTCCAACCCTGAGACCCTTCCTATAGCATGAGATGTGATGTCTCAATGCTTCTAATACCAAACCTGAGATCCTTCCTATAACATGAGATGTGATATCCAATTCCTTCCCATTCCAAACCTGAGACCCTTCCTATTGGATGAGATGTGATATCCAACTCCTTCCCATTCCAACCCTGAGACCCTTCCTATAGCATGAGATGTGATGTCTCAATGCTTCTAATACCAAACCTGAGATCCTTCCTATAACATGAGATGTGATATCCAACTCCTTCCATTCCAATCCTGAGACCCGTCCTATAGCATGAGATGTGATATCTCAATGCTTATACCAAACCTGAGACCCTTCCTATAGCATGAGATGTGATATCCAACTACTTCCCATTCCAATCCTGAGACCCTTCCTATAGCATGAGATGTGATATCCCAATGCTTCTAATACCAAACCTGAGATCCTTCCTCTAACATGAAATGTGATATCCAACTCCTTCCCTTTCCAAACCTAAGAGCCTATCTATAGCATGAGATGTGATATCCAAGTCCTTCCCGTTCCAATCCTTAGACCCTTCCTACAGCATGCAATATGATATCTCCATGATTCTAATAACAAACCTGAGACCTGTCCTATAGCATGAGATATGATATCCAAGTCCTTCCCATTCCAATCCTGAGACCCTTCCTATAACATGAAATGTGATATCCAACTCCTTCCCATTCCAACCTGAGACCCTTCCTATAGCATGAGATGGGATATCCAACTTCTTCCAAATCCAATACTGATACCCTTCCGATAGCATGAGATGTGATATCCCAATGCTTCTACCAAACCTGAGACCCATACTATGGCATGAGATGTGATATCAAACTCCTTCCCATTCCAATCCTGAGACCCTTCCTATAGCTTGAGGTGTGATATCCAACTCCTTCCCATTCCAATTCTGAGACCCTTCTTATACCATGAGACTTGATATCTCAATGCTTCTAATACCAAACCTGAGACCCGTCCTATAACATGAGATGTGATATCCAAATCCTTCCCCTTCCAAACCTTAGACCCTTCCTTTATCATGAGATGTGGTATCCAACTCCTTCCCATTCCAATCCTGAGACCCTTCCGATATCATGAGATTTGTTATCTCAATGCTTCTAATATCAAACTTGAGACCCTCCCTATAGCATGAGATGTGACATCCAAGTCCTTCCCATTCCAATCCTGAGACCCTTCCTATAGCATGAGATGTGATATCGCTATGCTTCTAATACCAAACCTGAGACCCTTCATATAACATGAGATGGGATATCCAACTCCTTCCCATTCCAATCCTGAGACCCTTCCGATAGCAGAGATGTGATATCTCAATGCTTATACCAAACATGAGACCCTTCCTATGGCCTGAGATGTCATATACAACTCCTTCCCATTCCAATCCTGAGACCCTTCCTTTAGCATGAGATGTGATATCTCAATGCTTATACCAAATCTGAGACCCTTCCTATAGCATGAGATGTGATATCCAAATCCTTCCCATTCCAATCCTGAGACCCTTCCTATAGCATGAGATGTGATATCTCAATGCTTATATCAAACCTGAGAGCCTACCTATAGCATGAGATGTGATATCCAAGTCCATCCCATTCCAATCCTTAGACCCTTCCTACAGCATGCGATGTGATATCTCAATGATTCTAATACCAAACCAGAGACTCTTACTATAACATGAGATGGGATATCCAACTCCTTCCCATTCCAATCCTGAGCCGCTTCCGATAGCAGAGATGTGATATCTCAATGCTTATACCAAACATGAGACCCTTCCTATAACATGAGATGTGATATCCAACTCCTTCCCGTTCCAAACCTGAGACACTAACTATAGCATATTGATATCCAACTCCTTCCCATTCCAAACATGAGACCCTTCCTATAGCAAGAAAGTAATATCCAAATCCTTCCCATTCCAATCCTGAGACCCTTCCTATAACATGAGATGTGATATCCAACTCCTTCCCATTCAAATCCTGAGACCCTTCCTATAGCATGAGAAGGGATATCCAACTCCTTCCCAATCCAATCCTGAGACCCTTCCGATAGAAGAGATCTGATATCTCAATGCTTCTACCAAACCTGAGACCCTTCCTTTAGCATGAGATGTGATATCCAAATCCTTCACATTCCAATCCTGAGACCCTTCCTATAGCATGAGATGTGATATCTCAATGCTTCTAATACCAAACCTGAGATCCTTCCTATAACATGAGATGTGATATCCAATTCCTTCCCATTCCAAACCTGAGACCCTTCCTATTGGATGAGATGCGATATCCAACTCCTTCCCATTCCAACCCTGAGACCCTTCCTATAGCATGAGATGTGATGTCTCAATGCTTCTAATACCAAACCTGAGATCCTTCCTATAACATGAGATGTGATATCCAACTCCTTCCATTCCAATCCTGAGACCCGTCCTATAGCATGAGATGTGATATCCAACTACTTCCCATTCCAATCCTGAGACCCTTCCTATAGCATGAGATGTGATATCTCAATGCTTCTAATACCAAACCTGAGATCCTTCCTCTAACATGAAATGTGATATCCAACTCCTTCCCTTTCCAAACCTTAGACCCTTCCTACAGCATGCAATATGATATCTCAATGATTCTAATAACAAACCTGAGACCCGTCCTATAGCATGAGATATGATATCCAAGTCCTTCCCATTCCAATCCTGAGACCCTTCCTATAACATGAAATGTGATATCCAACTCCTTCCCATTCCAACCTGAGACCCTTCCTATAGCATGAGATGGGATATCCAACTTCTGCCAAATCCAATACTGATACCCTTCTGATAGCATGAGATGTGATGTCCCAATGCTTCTACCAAACCTGAGACCCATACTATGGCATGAGATGTGATATCAAACTCCTTCCCATTCCAATCCTGAGACCCTTCCTATAGCTTGAGGTGTGATATCCAACTCCTTCCCATTCCAATTCTGAGACCCTTCTTATACCATGAGACTTGATATCTCAATGCTTCTAATACCAAACCTGAGACCCGTCCTATAACATGAGATGTGATATCCAAATCCTTCCCCTTCCAAACCTTAGACCCTTCCTTTATCATGAGATGTGGTATCCAACTCCTTCCCATTCCAATCCTGAGACCCTTCCGATATCATGAGATTTGTTATCTCAATGCTTCTAATATCAAACTTGAGACCCTCCCTATAGCATGAGATGTGACATCCAAGTCCTTCCCATTCCAATCCTGAGACCCTTCCTATAGCATGAGATGTGATATCTCTATACTTCTAATACCAAACCTGAGACCCTTCCTATAACATGAGATGGGATATCCAACTCCTTCCCATTCCAATCCTGAGACCCTTCCGATAGCAGAGATGTGATATCTCAATGCTTATACCAAACCTGAGACCCTTCCTATGGCCTGAGATGTCATATACAACTCCTTCCCATTCCAATCCTGAGACCCTTCCTTTAGCATAAGGTGTGATATCTCAATGCTTATACCAAATCTGAGACCTTTCCTATAGCATGAGATGTGATATCCAAATCCTTCCCATTCCAATCCTGAGACCCTTCCTATAGCATGAGATGTGATATCTCAATGCTTATACCAAACCTGAGAGCCTACAATCCTGAGACCCTTCCTTTAGCATGAAATGTGATATCTCAATGCTTATACCAAATCTGAGACCCTTCCTATAGCATGAGATGTGATATCCAAGTCCATCCCATTCCAATCCTTAGACCCTTCCTACAGCATGCGATGTGATATCTCAATGATTCTAATACCAAACCAGAGACTCTTACTATAACATGAGATGGGATATCCAACTCCTTCCCATTCCAATCCTGAGCCGCTTCCGATAGCAGAGATGTGATATCTCAATGCTTATACCAAACCTGAGACCCTTCCTATAACATGAGATGTGATATCCAACTCCTTCCCGTTCCAAACCTGAGACACTAACTATAGCATATGTGATATCCAAATCCTTCCCATTCCAAACATGAGACCCTTCCTATAGCAAGAAAGTAATATCCAACTCCTACCCATTCCAATCCTGAGACCCTTCCTATAGCAAGAGATGTGATATCCAAATCCTTCCCATTCCAATCCTGAGACCCTTCCTATAACATGAGATGTGATATCCAACTCCTTCCCATTCCAACCTGAGACACTTCCTATAGCATGAGAAGGGATATCCAACTCCTTCCCAATCCAATCCTGAGACCCTTCCGATAGCAGAGATGTGATATCTCAATGCTTATACCAAACCTGAGACCCTTCCTATGGCATGAGATGTGATATCCAACTCCTTGCCATTCAAATCCTGAGACCCTTCCTATAGCATGAGAAGGGATATCCAACTCCTTCCCAATCCAATCCTGAGACCCTTCCGATAGCAGAGACGTGATATCTCAATGCTTCTACCAAACCTGAGACCCTTCCTTTAGCATGAGATGTAATATCCAAATCCTTCACATTCCAATCCTGAGACCCTTCCTATAGCATGAGATGTGATATCTCAATGCTTCTAATACCAAACCTGAGACCCTTCCTATAACATGAGATGGGATATCCAACTCCTTCCCATTCCAATCCTGAGACCCTTCCGATAGCAGAGATGTGATATTTCAATGCTTATACCAAACCTGAGAACCTTCCTATGGCCTGAGATGTCATATACAACTCCTTCCCATTCCAATCCTGAGACCCTTCCTTTAGCATGAGATGTGATATCTCAATGCGTATACCAAATCTGAGACCCTTCCTATAGCATGAGATGTGATATCCAAGTCCATCCCATTCCAAACCTGAGACACTAACTATAGCATATGTGATATCCAACTCCTTCCCATTCCAAACATGAGACCCTTCCTATAGCAAGTAAGTAATATCCAACTACTACCCATTCCAATCCTGAGACCCTTCCTATAGCAAGAGATGTGATATCCAAATCCTTCCCATTCCAATCCTGAGACCCTTCCTATAACATGAGATGTGATATCCAACTCCTTCCCATTCCAACCTGAGACACTTCCTATAGCATGAGAAGGGATATCCAACTCCTTCCCAATCCAATCCTGAGACCCTTCCGATAGCAGAGATGTGATATCTCAATGCTTATACCAAACCTGAGACCCTTCCTATGGCATGAGATGTGATATCCAACTCCTTGCCATTCAAATCCTGAGACCCTTCCTATAGCATGAGAAGGGATATCCAACTCCTTCCCAATCCAATCCTGAGACCCTTCCGATAGCAGAGACGTGATATCTCAATGCTTCTAATACCAAACCTGAGACCCTTCCTATAACATGAGATGGGATATCCAACTCCTTCCCATTCCAATCCTGAGACCCTTCCGATAGCAGAGATGTGATATTTCAATGCTTATACCAAACCTGAGAACCTTCCTATGGCCTGAGATGTCATATACAACTCCTTCCCATTCCAATCCTGAGACCCTTCCTATAGCATGAGATGTGATATCCAAGTCCATCCCATTCCAAACCTGAGACACTAACTATAGCATATGTGATATCCAACTCCTTCCCATTCCAAACATGAGACCCTTCCTATAACATGACATGTGATATCCAACTCCTTCCCATTCCAACCTGAGACACTTCCTATAGCATGAGAAGGGATATCCAACTCCTTCCCAATCCAATCCTTAGACCCTTCCGATAGCAGAGATGTGATATCTCAATGCTTATACCAAACCTGAGACCCTTCCTATGGCATGAGATGTGATATCCAACTCCTTGCCATTCAAATCCTGAGACCCTTCCTATAGCATGAGATGTGATATCTCTATGCTTCTAATACCAAACCTGAGACCCTTCCTATAACATGAGATGGGATATCCAACTCCTTCCCATTCCAATCCTGAGACCCTTCCGATAGCAGAGATGTGATATCTCAATGCTTATACCAAACCTGAGAACCTTCCTATGGCCTGAGATGTCATATACAACTCCTTCCCATTCCAATCCTGAGACCCTTCCTTTAGCATGAGATGTGATATCTCAATGCTTATACCAAATCTGAGACCCTTCCTATAGCATGAGATGTGATATCCAATTCCTTCCCATTCCAATCCTGAGACCCTTCCTATAGCATGAGATGTGATATCTCAATGCTTATACCAAACCTGAGAGCCTACCTATAGCATGAGATGTGATATCCAAGTCCATTCCATTCCAATCCTTAGACCCTTCCTACAGCATGCGATGTGATATCTCAATGATTCTAATACCAAACCAGAGACTCTTCCTATAACATGAGATGGGATATCCAACTCCTTCCCATTCCAATCCTGAGCCGCTTCTGATAGCAGAGATGTGATATCTCAATGCTTATACCAAACCTGAGACCCTTCCTATAACATGAGATGTGATATCCAACTCCTTCCCGTTCCAAACCTGAGACACTAACTATAGCATATGTGATATCCAACTCCTTCCCATTCCAAACATGAGACCCTTCCTATAGCAAGAAAGTAATATCCAACTCCTACCCATTCCAATCCTGAGACCCTTCCTATAGCAAGAGATGTGATATCCAAATCCTTCCCATTCCAATCCTGAGACCCTTCCTATAACATGAGATGTGATATCCAACTCCTTCCCATTCCAACCTGAGACACTTCCTATAGCATGAGAAGGGATATCCAACTCCTTCCCAATCCAATCCTGAGACCCTTCCGATAGCAGAGATGTGATATCTCAATGCTTATACCAAACCTGAGACCCTTCCTATGGCATGAGATGTGATATCCAACTCCTTGCCATTCAAATCCTGAGACCCTTCCTATAGCATGAGATGTGATATCTCTATGCTTCTAATACCAAACCTGAGACCCTTCCTATAACATGAGATGGGATATCCAACTCCTTCCCATTCCAATCCTGAGACCCTTCCGATAGCAGAGATGTGATATCTCAATGCTTATACCAAACCTGAGAACCTTCCTATGGCCTGAGATGTCATATACAACTCCTTCCCATTCCAATCCCGAGACCCTTCCTTTAGCATGAGATGTGATATCTCAATGCTTATACCAAATCTGAGACCCTTCCTATAGCATGAGATGTGATATCCAATTCCTTCCCATTCCAATCCTGAGACCCTTCCTATAGCATGAGATGTGATATCTCAATGCTTATACCAAACCACCTGAGAGCCTACCTATAGCATGAGATGTGATATCCAAGTCCATCCCATTCCAATCCTTAGACCCTTCCTACAGCATGCGATGTGATATCTCAATGATTCTAATACCAAACCAGAGACTCTTCCTATAACATGAGATGGGATATCCAACTCCTTCCCATTCCAATCCTGAGCCGCTTCCGATAGCAGAGATGTGATATCTCAATGCTTATACCAAACCTGAGACCCTTCCTATAACATGAGATGTGATATCCAACTCCTTCCCGTTGCAAACCTGAGACACTAACTATAGCATATGTGATATCCAACTCCTTCCCATTCCAAACATGAGACCCCTCCTATAGCAAGAAAGTAATATCCAACTCCTACCCATTCCAATCCTGAGACCCTTCCTATAGCAAGAGATGTGATATCCAAATCCTTCCCATTCCAATCCTGAGACCCTTCCTATAACATGAATGAGATGTGATATCCAACTCCTTCCCATTCCAACCTGAGACACTTCCTATAGAATGAGAAGGGATATCCAACTCCTTCCCAATCCAAACCTGAGACCCTTCCGATAGCAGAGATGTGATATCTCAATGCTTATACCAAACCTGAGACCCTTCCTATGGCATGAGATGTGATATCCAACTCCTTCCCAATCCAATCCTGAGACCCTTCCGATAGCAGAGGCGTGATATCTCAATGCTTCTACCAAACCTGAGACCCTTCCTTTAGCATGAGATGTGATATCCAAATCCTTCACATTCCAATCCTGAGACCCTTCCTATAGCATGAGATGTGATATCTCAATGCTTCTAATACCAAACCTGAGATCCTTCCTATAACATGAGATGTGATATCCAATTCCTTCCCATTCCAAACCTGAGGCCCTTCCTATTGGATGAGATGTGATATCCAACTCCTTCCCATTCCAACCCTGAGACCCTTCCTATAGCATGAGATGTGATGTCTCAATGCTTCTAATACCAAACCTGAAATCCTTCCTATAACATGAGATGTGATATCCAACTCCTTCCATTCCAATCCTGAGACCCGTCCTATAGCATGAGATGTGATATCTCAATGCTTATACCAAACCTGAGACCCTTCCTATAGCATGAGATGTGATATCCAATTGCTTCCCATTCCAATCCTGAGACCCTTCCTATAGCATGAGATGTGATATCTCAATGCTTCTAATACCAAACCTGAGATCCTTCCTCTAACATGAAATGTGATATCCAACTCCTTCCCTTTCCAAACCTAAGAGCCTATCTATAGCATGAGATGTGATATCCAAGTCCTTCCCATTCCAACCCTTAGACCCTTCCAACAGCATGCAATATGATATCTCAATGATTCTAATAACAAACCTGAGACCCGTCCTATAACATGAGATGGGATATCCAACTCCTTCCCATTCCAATCCTGAGACACTTCCGATAGCAGAGATGTGATATCTCAATGTTTATACCAAACCTGAGACCCTTCCTATAACATGAGATGTGATATCCAATTCCTTCCCATTCCAAACCTGAGGCCCTTCCTATTGGATGAGATGTGATATCCAACTCCTTCCCATTCCAATCCTGAGACACTTCCGATAGCAGAGATGTGATATCTCAATGCTTATACCAAACCTGAGAACCTTCCTATGGCCTGAGATGTCATATACAACTCCTTCCCATTCCAATCCTGAGACCCTTCCTTTAGCATGAGATGTGATATCTCAATGCTTATACCAAATCTGAGACCCTTCCTATAGCATGATGTGATATCCAATTCCTTCCCATTCCAATCCTGAGACCCTTCCTATAGCATGAGATGTGATATCTCAATGCTTATACCAAACCTGAGAGCCTACCTATAGCATGAGATGTGATATCCAAGTCCATCCCATTCCAATCCTTAGACCCTTCCTACAGCATGCGATGTGATATCTCAATGATTCTAATACCAAACCAGAGACTCTTCCTATAACATTAGATGGGATATCCAACTCCTTCCCATTCCAATCCTGAGCCGCTTCCGATAGCAGAGATGTGATATCTCAATGCTTATACCAAACCTGAGACCCTTCCTATAACATGAGATGTGATATCCAACTCCTTCCCGTTCCAAACCTGAGACACTAACTATAGCATATGTGATATCCAACTCCTTCCTATTCCAAACATGAGACCCTTCCAATAGCAAGAAAGTAATATCCAACTCCTACCCATTCCAATCCTGAGACCCTTCCTATAGCAAGGGATGTGATATCCAAATCCTTCCCATTCCAATCCTGAGACCCTTCCTATAACATGAGATGTGATATCCAACTCCTTCCCATTCCAACCTGAGACACTTCCTATAGCATGAGAATGGATATCCAACTCCTTCCCAATCCAATCCTGAGACCCTTCTGATAGCAGAGATGTGATATCTCAATGCTTATAACAAACCTGAGACCCTTCCTATGGCATGAGATGTGATATCCAACTCCTTGCCATTCAAATCCTGAGACTCTTCCTATAGCATGAGAAGGGATATCCAACTCCTTCCCAATCCAATCCTGAGACCCTTCCGATAGCAGAGACGTGATATCTCAATGCTTCTACCAAACCTGAGACCCTTCCTTTAGCATGAGATGTGATATCCAAATCCTTCACATTCCAATCCTGAGACCCTTCCTATAGCATGAGATGTGATATCTCAATGCTTCTAATACCAAACCTGAGATCCTTCCTATAACATGAGATGTGATATCCAATTCCTTCCCATTCCAAACCTGAGACCCTTCCTATTGGATGAGATGTGATATCCAACTCCTTCCCATTCCAACCCTGAGACCCTTCCGATAGCATGAGATGTGATGTCTCAATGCTTCTAATACCAAACCTGAGATCCTTCCTTATAACATGAGATGTGATATCCAACTCCTTCCATTCCAATCCTGAGACCCGTCCTATAGCATGAGATGTGATATCTCAATGCTTATACCAAACCTGAGACCCTTCCTATAGCATGAGATTTGATATCCAACTGCTTCCCATTCCAATCCTGAGACCCTTCCTATAGCATGAGATGTGATATCTCAATGCTTCTAATACCAAACCTGAGATCCTTCCTCTAACATGAAATGTGATATCCAATTCCTTCCCTTTCCAAACCTAAGAGCCTATCTATAGCATGAGATGTGATATCCAAGTCCTTCACATTCCAACCCTTAGACCCTTCCTACAGCATGCAATATGATATCTCAATGATTCTAATAACAAACCTGAGACCCGTCCTATAACATGAGATGGGATATCCAACTCCTTCCCATTCCAATCCTGAGACACTTCCGATAGCAGAGATGTGATATCTCAATGCTTATACCAAACCTGAGACCCTTCCTATAACATGAGATGTGATATCCAAATCCTTCCCGTTCCAAACCTGAGACCCTTCCTTTAGCATGAGATGTGATATCCAGCTCCTTCCCATTCCAATCCTGAGACACTTCCTATAGCATGAGATATGATATCTCAATACTTCTAATACCAAACGTGAGATCCTTCCGATAACATGAGATGTGATATCCAAATCCTTCCCCTTCCAAACCTGAGACCCTCCCTTTAGCATGAGATGTGATATCCAACTCCTTCCTATTCCAATCCTGAGACTCTTCTGATAGCATGAGATGTGATATCTCAATGCTTCTAATACCAAACCTGAGATCCTTCCGATAGCATGAGATGTGATATCTCAATGCTTCTAATACCAAACCTGAGATCCTTCCTATAACATGAGATGTGATATCCAAATCCTTCCCCTTCCAAACCTGAGACCCTCCCTTTAGCATGAGATGTGATATCCAACTCCTTCCCATTCCAATCCTGAGACCCTTCCGATATCATGAGATGTGATATCTCAATGCTTCTAATATCAAAACTGAGACCCTCCCTATAGCATGATATGTGATATCTAAGTCCTTCCCATTCCAATCCTGAGACCCTCCCTATAGCATGAGATGTGATATCCAACTCCTTCCCATTCCAATCCTGAGACCCTTCCTATAGCATGAGATATGATATCTCAATACTTCTAATACCAAACGTGAGATCCTTCCGATAACATGAGATGTGATATCCAAATCCTTCCCCTTCCAAACCTGAGACCCTCCCTTTAGCATGAGATGTGATATCCAACTCCTTCCTATTCCAATCCTGAGACTCTTCTGATAGCATGAGATGTGATATCTCAATGCTTCTAATACCAAACCTGAGATCCTTCCGATAGCATGAGATGTGATATCTCAATGCTTCTAATACCAAACCTGAGATCCTTCCTATAACATGAGATGTGATATCCAAATCCTTCCCCTTCCAAACCTGAGATCCTCCCTTTAGCATGAGATGTGATATCCAACTCCTTCCCATTCCAATCCTGAGACCCTTCCGATATCATGAGATGTGATATCTCAAAGCTTCTAATATCAAACTTGAGACCCTCCCTATAGCGTGAGATGTGATATCCAAGTCCTTCCCATTCCAATCCTGAGACCCTTCCTATAGCATGAGATGTGATATCTCAATGCTTCTAATACCAAACCTGAGACCCTTCCTATAACATGAGATGGGAATATCCAACTCCTTCCCATTCCAATCCTGAGACCCTTCCGATAGCAGAGATGTGATATCTCAATGCTTATACCAAACCTGAGATCCTTCCTATAACATGAGATGTCCTGAGACACTTCCTATAGCATGAGATGTGATATCTCACTGCTTATACCAAACCTGAGACCCTTCCCATAGCATGAGATGTGATATCCAAGTCCTTCCCATTCCAATCCTGAGACACTTCCTATAGCATGAGATGTGATATCTCAATGCTTCTAATACCAAACCTGAGACTCTTCCTATAACATGAGATGGGGAATCCAACTCCTTCCCATTCCAATCCTGAGACCCTTTTGATAGCAGAGATGTGATATCTCAATGTTTATACCAAACCTGAGACCCTTCCTACGGCATGAGTTGTCATATTCAACTCCTTCCCATTCCAATCCTGAGACCCTTCCTATAGCATGAGATGTGATATCCAACTCCTTCCCATTCCAATCCTGAGACCCTTCCTATAGCATGAGATGTGATGTCTCAATGCTTCTAATACCAAACCTGATATCCTTCCTATAACATGAGATGTGATATCCAACTCCTTCCATTCCAATCCTGAGACCCTTCCTATAGCATGAGATTTGATATCTCAATGGTTCTACCAAACCTGAGACCCTTCCTATAGCATGAGATGTGATATCCAACTCCTTCCCATTCCAATCCTGAGACCCTTCCTATAGCCTGAGATGTGATATCTCAATGCCCCTAATACCAAACCTGAGATCCTTCCTCTAACATGAAATGTGATATCCAACTCCTTCACTTTCCAAACCTGAGAGCCTATCTATAGCATGAGATGTGAGATCTAAGTCCTTCCCATTCCAATCCTTAGACCCTTCCTACATCATGCAATATGATATCTCAATGATTCTAATAAAAAACCTGAGACCCGTCCTATAACATGAGATGGGATATTCAACTCCTTCCCATTCCAATCCTGAGACACTTCCGATAGCAGAGATGTGATATCTCAATGTTTATACCAAACCTGAGACCCTTCCTATAACATGAGATGTGATATCCAACTCCTTCCCGTTCCAAACCTGAGACCCTTCCTTTAGCATGAGATGTTATATCCAGCTCCTTCCCATTCCAATCCTGAGACACTTCCGATAGCATGAGATGTGATATCTCAATGCTTCTAATATCAAAACCGAGACCCTCCCTATAGCATGATATCTGATATCTAAGTCCTTCCCATTCCAATCCTGAGAGCCTTCCTATAGCATGAGATGTGATACCTCAATGCTTCTACCAAACCTGAGACCCTTCCTTTAGCATGAGATGTGATATCCAACTCCTTCCCATTCCAATCCTGAGACCCTTCCTATAGCATGAGATGTGATATCTCAATACTTCTAATACCAAACCTGAGATCCTTCCGATAACATGAGATGTGATATCTCAATACTTCTAATACCAAACCTGAGATCCATCCTATAACATGAGATGTGATATCCAAATCCTTCCCCTTCCAAACCTGAGACCCTCCCTTTAGCATGAGATGTGATATCCAACTCCTTCCCATTCCAATCCTGAGACCCTTCTGATAGCATAAGATATATCTCAATGCTTCTATACCAAACCTGAGATCCTTCCGATAGCATGAGATGTGATATCTCAATACTTCTAATACCAAACCTGAGATCCTTCCTATAACATGAGATGTGATATCCAAATCCTTATCTTCCAAACCTGAGACCCTTCCTTTACCATGAGATGTGATATCCAACTCCTTCCCATTCCAATCCTGAGACTCTTCTGATAGCATAAGATATGATATCTTAATGCTTCTATACCAAACCTGAGATCCTTCTGATAGCATGAGATGTGATATCTCAATACTTCTAATACCAAACCTGAGATCCTACCTCTAACATGAAATGTGATATCCAACTCTTTCCCCTTGCAAACCTGAGAGCCTTCCTATAGCATGAGATGTGATATCCAAGTCCTTCCCATTCCAATCCTGAGACCCGTCCTATAACATGAGATGTGATATCCAACTCCTTCCCATTCCAACCTGAGACCCTTCCTATAGCATGAGATGGGATATCCAACTCCTTCCAAATCCAATCCTGATAACCTTCCGATAGCATGAGATGTGATATCCCAATGCTTCTACCAAACCTGAGACCCATACTATGGCATGAGATGTGATATCAAACTCCTTCCCATTCTAATCCTGAGACCCTTCCTATAGCTTGAGATGTGATATCCAACTCCTTCCCATTCCAATTCTGAGACCCTTCCTATACCATGAGACTTGATATCTCAATGCTTCTAATACCAAACCTGAGACCCGTCCTATAACATGAGATGTGATATCCAAATCCTTCCCCTTCCAAACCTTAGACCCTTCCTTTATCATGAGATGTGATATCCAACTCCTTCCCATTCCAATCTTGAGACCCTTCCAATATCATGAAATGTGATATCTCAATGCTTCTAATATCAAACTTGAGACCCTCCTTATAGCATGAGATGTGATATCCAAGTCCTTCCCATTCCAATCCTGAGACCCTTCCTAAAGCATGAGATGTGATATCTCAATGCTTCTAATACCAAACCTGAGATCCTTCCTATAACATGAGATGGGAATATCCAATGTGATATCCAACTCCTTCCCATTCCAATCCTGAGACCCTTCCTATAGCATGAGATGTGATATCCAACTCCTTCCCATTCCAATCCTGAGACCCTTCCTATAGCCTGAGATGTGATATCTCAATGTTTATACCAAACCTGAGACCCTTCCTATAACATGAGATGTGATATCCAACTCCTTCCCGTTCCAAACCTGAGACCCTTCCTTTAGCATGAGATGTGATATCCAGCTCCTTCCCATTCCAATCCTGAGACACTTCCGATAGCATGAGATGTGATATCTCAATGCTTCTAATATCTAAACTGAGACCCTCCCTATAGCATGATATGTGATATCTAAGTCCTTCCCATTCCAATCCTGAGACCCTTCCTATAGCATGAGATGTGATATCTCAATGCTTAGCCTTGATTCCTGTAGTAAATTGATTTCCTTTGCAGGCCGACTCCTGTCACGAATGCCTTGTCTGCATGCATTCTCTCCTGGCCATTCTCTCACCGTGGCTATTTGCCTACCCCCTTCCTCTCTCAGTGGATGGACTTCTCCGTCCTAGCCTCCTACCACTCAACTCCGCCTACTTGGAGAATTCAACATGAACCTGTATGCTTCCTGACCTGGACTTTTACGAGATCTGCAACACTTCATGTCGCTGGCCCTACACACTGCAGGGAATACTCAGGATTTTCTGATCTCAGACCTCCCCCTCTGTAACCCTCTCAACAATCCTCTCCCGTGGTGATCAAGTTCTCATCTTCAAAGAAGGCTAACTGCCAGCTGTTCCTCCTCAGAGGAGTTCTCCCTTTCTGTCCCTGCTCCCTGCACCGTTTCGCGTTGCAAACACTCGCTTCCCTGCTCTCTTGTTTAGACGCTTTTCCTTCTCAGAGGCCTTCTTGCTTTCTGCCCTTTTCGCGTTGCAAGTACTCGCTTCCCAGCTCTCTGGTTTAGACGCGTGTTCCCTGCCTTCTCTCCTCTTCCCGCTGCCTTCAAATCAAAAAATGAGCTCCAAAAGATACACAGTGCTCAGAATGCTCTATAACACCCATTATTCAACATATAGCCGTAACCCGCTAGACGTATTGATACGTGCTGTAAACTAGCAAAAACAGCTAGAAAATGTACTTTCCTCGCGTTTTTGTAAATGCTAATTCTGATGGGTTCCCATGTATACTGTCCGTGCGTTTGTTGTCGAATGCTGAAGTTTTTAACCACTGTTCTCCCATACAAGGGGGGGGGGTCAACGTCTACTGCTGTTCATAGGCTGAATGTATACGGCTGAAATCTTCAAGGCATTATCAGCTTTCCTGACTGTTTTGGAACGTGTATTTGCCATCTGTTAATGCAGTCGCCCTGTGTTCATAGTCCCTTCTACTTTACAGGCTGCACTCCCCTGGTGATCACATTCTCCTCTCCAGAGCAGGCTGACTACCAGCTGCTCCTCCTCATAGGCGTTCATCCTTTCTGTCCCTGCTCCCTGCACCGTTTCGCGTTGCATGTACTCGCTTCCCAGCTCTCTGGTTTAGATGCGTGTTCCCTGCCTTCTCTCCTCTTCCTACAGCCTTCCAATGAGCTCCACAAGATACAGTGTTCAGAATGCTTTATAACACCCATTATTCAACATATAGCTGTAACCCGCTAGACGTATTGAAACGTGCTAAAAACGAGCAGAAACAGCTAGAACATGTACTTTCCTCGCGTTTTGGTAAATGCGAATTCTGGTGGATTCCCATTTTGTACTCTGTTCGTGCGTTTGTTCAGTCGAATCCTGGTCTTTTGAACCACTCTTCTCCCATACAAGGGAGGATCAAAATGTGTTGTTCACAGGCTGAATTTATACTGCTGAAATGCTCGCTTCCCTGCTCTCTGGTTTAGACGTGTGTTTGGAATGGGAAGGAGTTGGATATCACATCTCATGATAAAGGAAGGGTCTAAGGTTTGGAAGGGGAAGGATTTGGATATCACATCTCATGTTATAGGACGGGTCTCAGGTTTGGTATTAGAAGCATTGAGATATCAAGTCTCATGGTATAGGAAGGGTCTCAGAATTGGAATGGGAAGGAGTTGGATATCACATTTCAAGCTATAGGAAGGGTCTCAGGATTAGAATGGGAAGGAGTTTGATATCACATCTCATGCCATAATATGGGTCTCAGGTTTGGTAGAAGCATTGGGTTATCACATCTCATGCTATCGGAAGGGTATCGGGATTGGATTTGGAAGGAGTTGGATATCCCATCTCATGCTATAGGAAGGGTCTCAGGTTGGAATGGGAAGGAGTTGGATATCACATCTCATGTTATAGGAAGGGTCTCAGGATTGGAATGGGAAGGACTTGGATATCACATCTCATGCTATAGGAAGGCTCTCAGGTTTGCAAGGGGAAAGAGTTGGATATCACATTTCATGTTAGAGGTAGGATCTCAGGTTTGGTATTAGAAGCATTGAGATATCACATCTCATGCTATCAGAAGGATCTCAGGTTTGGTATAGAAGCATTGAGATATCATATCTTATGCTATCAGAAGAGTCTCAGGATTGGAATGGGAAGGAGTTGGATATCACATCTCATGGTAAAGGGAGGGTCTCAGGTTTGGAAGATAAGGATTTGGATATCACATCTCATGTTATAGGAAGGATCTCAGGTTTGGTATTAGAAGTATTGAGATATCACATCTCATGCTATCGGAAGGATCTCAGGTTTGGTATAGAAGCATTGAGATATCATATCTTATGCTATCAGAAGGGTCTCAGGATTGGAATGGGAAGGAGTTGGATATCACATCTCATGCTATAGGGAGGGTCTCAAGTTTGATAGAAGCATTGAGATATCACATTTCATGATATCGGAAGGGTCTCAAGATTGGAATGGGAAGGAGTTGGATATCACATCTCATGATAAAGGAAGGGTCTAAGGTTTGGAAGGGGAAGGATTTGGATATCACATCTCATGTTATAGGACGGGTCTCAGGTTTGGTATTAGAAGCATTGAGATATCAAGTCTCATGGTATAGGAAGGGTCTCAGAATTGGAATGGGAAGGAGTTGGATATCACATTTCAAGCTATAGGAAGGGTCTCAGGATTAGAATGGGAAGGAGTTTGATATCACATCTCATGCCATAATATGGGTCTCAGGTTTGGTAGAAGCATTGGGTTATCACATCTCATGCTATCGGAAGGGTATCGGGATTGGATTTGGAAGGAGTTAGATATCCCATCTCATGCTATAGGAAGGGTCTCAGGTTGGAATGGGAAGGAGTTGGATATCACATCTCATGTTATAGGAAGGGTCTCAGGATTGGAATGGGAAGGACTTGGATATCACATCTCATGCTATAGGAAGGCTCTCAGGTTTGCAAGGGGAAAGAGTTGGATATCACATTTCATGTTAGAGGTAGGATCTCAGGTTTGGTATTAGAAGCATTGAGATATCACATCTCATGCTATCAGAAGGATCTCAGGTTTGGTATAGAAGCATTGAGATATCATATCTTATGCTATCAGAAGAGTCTCAGGATTGGAATGGGAAGGAGTTGGATATCACATCTCATGGTAAAGGGAGGGTCTCAGGTTTGGAAGATAAGGATTTGGATATCACATCTCATGTTATAGGAAGGATCTCAGGTTTGGTATTAGAAGTATTGAGATATCACATCTCATGCTATCGGAAGGATCTCAGGTTTGGTATAGAAGCATTGAGATATCATATCTTATGCTATCAGAAGGGTCTCAGGATTGGAATGGGAAGGAGTTGGATATCACATCTCATGCTAATGGGAGGGTCTCAGGTTTGGAAGGGGAAGGATTTGGATATCACATCTCATGTTATAGGATGGATCTCAGGTTTGGTATTAGAAGTATTGAGATATCACATCTCATGTTATCGGAAGGATCTCAGGTTTGGTATTAGAAGTATTTAGATATCACATCTCATGCTATAGGAAGGGTCTCAGGATTGGAATGTGAATGATTTGGATATCACATCTCATGCTAAAGGAAGGGTCTCAGGTTTGGTAGAAGCATTGAGATATCACGTCGCTGCTATCGGAAGGGTCTCAGGATTGGAATGGGAAGGAGCTGGATATCACATCTCATGCTAAAGGAAGGGTCTCAGGTTTGGAACGGGAAGGAGTTGGATATCACATCTCATGTTATAGGAAGGGTCTCAGGTTTGGTATAAACATTGAGATATCACATCTCAGGCTATAGGAAGGGTCTCAGGATTGGAATGGGAAGGAGTTGGATATCACATCTCATGCTATAGGAAGGGTCTCAGGATTGGAATGGGAAGGAGTTGGATATCACATTGGATATTCCCATCTCATGTTATAGGAAGGATCTCAGGTTTGGTATTAGAAGCATTGAGATATCACATCTCATGCTATAGGAAGGGTCTCAGGATTGGAATGGGAAGGACTTGGATATCACATCTCATGCTATAAGGAGGGTCTCAAGTTTGATATTAGAAGCATTGAGATATCACATTTCATGATATCGGAAGGGTCTCAAGATTGGAATGGGAAGGAGTTGGATATCACATCTCATGATAAAGGAAGGGTCTAAGGTTTGGAAGGGGAAGGATTTGGATATCACATCTCATGTTATAGGACGGGTCTCAGGTTTGGTATTAGAAGCATTGAGATATCAAGTCTCATGGTATAGGAAGGGTCTCAGAATTGGAATGGGAAGGAGTTGGATATCACATCTCAAGCTATAGGAAGGGTCTCAGGATTAGAATGGGAAGGAGTTTGATATCACATCTCATGCCATAGTATGGGTCTCAGGTTTGGTAGAAGCATTGGGATATCACATCTCATGCTATCGGAAGGTTATCAGGATTGGATTTGGAAGGAGTTGGATATCCCATCTCATGCTATAGGAAGGGTCTCAGGTTGGAATGGGAAGGAGTTGGATATCACATCTCATGTTATAGGACGGGTCTCAGGATTGGAATGGGAAGGACTTGGATATCACATCTCATGCTATAGGAAGGCTCTCAGGTTTGCAAGGGGAAAGAGTTGGATATCACATTTCATGTTAGAGGTAGGATCTCAGGTTTGGTATTAGAAGTATTGAGATATCACATCTCATGCTATCAGAAGGATCTCAGGTTTGGTATAGAAGCATTGAGATATCATATCTTATGCTATCAGAAGAGTCTCAGGATTGGAATGGGAAGGAGTTGGATATCACATCTCATGGTAAAGGAAGGGTCTCAGGTTTGGAAGATAAGGATTTGGATATCACATCTCATGTTATAGGAAGGATCTCAGGTTTGGTATTAGAAGTATTGAGATATCACATCTCATGCTATCGGAAGGATCTCAGGTTTGGTATAGAAGCATTGAGATATATCTTATGCTATCAGAAGGGTCTCAGGATTGGAATGGGAAGGAGTTGGATATCACATCTCATGCTAAAGGGAGGGTCTCAGGTTTGGAAGGGGAAGGATTTGGATATCACATCTCATGTTATAGGATGGATCTCAGGTTTGGTATTAGAAGTATTGAGATATCACATCTCATGTTATCGGAAGGATCTCAGGTTTGGTATTAGAAGTATTGAGATATCACATCTCATGCTATAGGAAGGGTCTCAGGATTGGAATGGGAAGGTTTTGGATATCACATCTCATGCTAAAGGAAGGGTCTCAGGTTTGGTAGAAGCATTGAGGTATCACATCTCATGCTATAGGAAGGCTCTCAGGATTGGAATGGGAAGGACTTAGATATCACATATCATGCTATAGGGAGGGTCTCGGTTTTGATATTAGAAGCATTGAGATATCACATCTCATGCTATCGGAAGTGTCTCAGGATTGGAATGGGAAGGAGCTGGATATAACATCTCATGCTAAAGGAAGGGTCTCAGGTTTGGAACGGGAAGGAGTTGGATATCACATCTCATGTTATATTAAGGGTCTCAGGTTTGGTATAAACATTGAGATATCACATCTCTGCTATCGGAAGTGTCTCAGATTGGAATGGGAAGGAGTTGAATATCCCATCTCATGTTATAGGATGGGTCTCAGGTTTTTTATTAGAATCATTGAGATATCATATTGCATGATGTAGGAAGGGTCTAAGGATTGGAATGGGAAGGACTTAGATCTCACATCTCATGCTATAGATAGGCTCTCAGGTTTGGAAAGTGAAGGAGTTGGATATCACATTTCATGTTAGAGGAAGGATCTCAGGTTTGGTATTAGGGGCATTGAGATATCACATCTCAGGCTATAGGAAGGGTCTCAGGATTGGAATGGGAAGGAGTTGGATATCACATCTCATGCTATAGGAAGGGTCTCAGGTTTGGTAGAACCATTGAGATATCACATCTCATGCTATAGGAAGGGTCTCAGGATTGGAATGGAAGGAGTTGGATATCACATCTCATGTTATAGGAAGGATATCAGGTTTGGTATTAGAAGAATTGAGACATCACATCTCATGCTATAGGAAGGGTCTCAGGATTGGAATGGGAAGGAGTTGGATATCACATCTCATGCTATAGGAAGGGTCTCAGGATTGGAATGGGAAGGAGTTGAATATGACAACTCATGCCGTAGGAAGGGTCTCAGGTTTGGTATAAACATTGAGATATCACATCTCTGCTATCAAAAGGGTCTCAGGATTGGAATGGGAAGGAGTTGGATTCCCCATCTCATGTTATAGGAAGAGTCTCAGGTTTGGTATTAGAAGCATTGAGATATCACATCTCATGCTATAGGAAGTGTCTCAGGATTGGAATGGGAAGGACTTGGATATCACATCTCATGCTATGGGAAGGGTCTCAGGTTTGGTATAAGCAGTGAGATATCACATCTCATGCTATAGGAAGTGTCTCAGGACATCTCATGTTATAGGAAGGATCTCAGGTTTGGTATAAGCATTGAGATATCACATCTCTGCTATCGGAAGGGTCTCAGGATTGGAATGGGAAGGAGTTGGATATTCCCATCTCATGTTATAGGAAGGGTCTCAGGTTTGGTATTAGAAGCATTGAGATATCACATCTCATGCTATAGGAAGGGTCTCAGGATTGGAATGGGAAGGACTTGGATATCACATCTCACGCTATAGGGAGGGTCTCAAGTTTGATATTAGAAGCTTTGAGATATCACATCTCATGATATCGGAAGGGTCTCAGGATTGGAATGGGAAGGAGTTGGATATCACATCTCATGCTAAAGGGAGGGTCTCAGGTTTGGAAGGGGAAGGATTTGGATATCACATCTCATGTTATCGGAAGGATCTCACGTTTGGTATTAGAAGTATTGAGATATCATATCTCATGCTATAGGAAGGGTCTCAGGATTGGAATGGGAAGGAGTTGGATATCACATCTCATGCTATAGGGAGGGTATCAGGATTGGAATGGGAAGGACTTAGATATCACATATCATGCTATAGGGAGGGTCTCAGTTTTGATATTAGAAGCATTGAGATATCACATCTCATGCTATCGGAAGTGTCTCAGGATTGGAATGGGAAGGAGCTGGATATCACATCTCATGCTAAAGGAAGGGTCTCAGGTTTGGAACGGGAAGGATTTGGATATCACATCTCATGTTATAGGAAGGGTCTCAGGTTTGGTATAAGCATTGAGATATCACATCTCTGCTATCGGAAGTGTCTCAGGATTGGAATGGGAAGGAGTTGGATATCCCATCTCATGTTATAGGACGGGTCTCAGGTTTGTTATTAGAATCATTGAGATATCATATTGCATGCTGTAGGAAGGGTCTAAGGGTTGGAATGTGAAGGACTTGGATATCACATCTCATGCTATAGATAGGCTCTTAGGTTTGGAAAGGGAAGGAATTGGATATCACATTTCATGTTAGAGGAAGGATCTCAGGTTTGGTATTAGAAGCATTGAGATATCACATCTCATGCTATAGGAAGGGTCTCAGGATTGGAATGGGAAGCAGTTGGATATCACATCTCATGCTATAGGAAGGGTCTCAGGTTTGGTATAAGCATTGAGATATCACATCTCATGCTATAGGACGGGTCTCAGGATTGGAATGGAAGGAGTTGGATATCACATCTCATGTTATAAGGAAGGATCTCAGGTTTGGTATTAGAAGCATTGAGACATCACATCTCATGCTATAGGAAGGGTCTCAGGGTTGGAATGGGAAGGAGTTGGATATCACATCTCATCCAATAGGAAGGGTCTCAGGTTTGGAATGGGAAGGAATTGGATATCACATCTCATGTTATAGGAAGGATCTCAGGTTTGGTATTAGAAGCATTGAGATATCACATCTCATGCTATAGGAAGGGTCTCAGGATTGGAATGTGAAGGATTTGGATATCACATCTCATGCTAAAGGAAGGGTCTCAGGTTTGGTAGAAGCATTGAGATATCACGTCTCTGCTATCGGAAGGGTCTCAGGATTGGATTGGGAAGGAGTTGGATATCCCTTCTCATGCTATAGGAAGAGTCTCAGGATTTGAATGGCAAGGAGTTGGATATCACATCTCATGCCATAGGAAGGGTCTCAGGTTTGTTATAAGCATTGAGATATCACATCTCTGCTATCGGAAGGGTCTCAGGATTGGATTGGGAAGGAGTTGGATATCCCTTCTCATGCTATAGGAAGTGTCTCAGGTTGGAATGGGAAGGAGTTGGATATCACATCTCACGTTATAGGAAGGGTCTCAGGATTGGAATGGGAAGGATTTGGATATCACATCCCTTGCTATAGGAAGGGTCTCAGGATTGGAATGGGTAGGAGTTGGATATTACTTTCTTGCTATTGGAAGGGTCTCATGTTTGGAATGGGAAGGAGTTGGATATCACATATGCTATAGTTAGTGTCTCAGGTTTGGAACGGGAAGGAGTTGGATATCACATCTCATGTTATAGGAAGGGTCTCAGGTTTGGTATAAGCATTGAGATATCACATCTCTGCTATCGGAAGCGGCTCAGGATTGGAATGGGAAGGAGTTGGATATCCCATCTAATGTTATAGGAAGAGTCTCTGGTTTGGTATTAGAATCATTGAGATATCACATCGCATGCTGTAGGAAGGGTCTAAGGATTGGAATGGGATGGACTTGGATATCACATCTCATGCTATAGGTAGGCTCTCAGGTTTGGTATAAGCATTGAGATATCACATCTCATGCTATAGGAAGGGTCTCAGGATTGGAATGGGAAGGAATTGGATATCACATCATGCTATAGGAAGGGTCTCAGATTTGGTATAAGCATTGAGATATCACATCTCATGCTAAAGGAAGGGTCTCAGGATTGGAATGGGAAGGAGTTGTATATGACATCTCAGGCCATAGGAAGGTTCTCAGGTTTGGTATAAGCATTGAGATATCACATCTCTGCTATCGGAAGTGTCTCAGGATTGGAATGGGAAGGAGTTGGATATCCCATCTCATGTTATAGGACGGGTCTCAGGTTTGTTATTAGAATCATTGAGATATCATATTGCATGCTGTTGGAAGGGTCTAAGGGTTGGAATGGGAAGGACTTGGATATCACATCTCATGCTATAGATAGGCTCTTAGGTTTGGAAAGGGAAGGAGTTGGATATCACATTTCATGTTAGAGGAAGGATCTCAGGTTTGGTATTAGAAGCATTGAGATATCACATCTCATGCTATAGGAAGGGTCTCAGGATTGGAATGGGAAGCAATTGGATATCACATCTCATGCTATAGGAAGGGTCTCAGGTTTGGTATAAGCATTGAGATATCACATCTCATGCTATAGGACGGGTCTCAGGATTGGAATGGAAGGAGTTGGATATCACATCTCATGTTATAGGAAGGATCTCAGGTTTGGTATTAGAAGCATTGAGACATCACATCTCATGCTATAGGAAGGGTCTCAGGGTTGGAATGGGAAGGAGTTGGATATCACATCTCATCCAATAGGAAGGGCCTCAGGTTTGGAATGGGAAGGAATTGGATATCACATCTCATGTTATAGGAAGGATCTCAGGTTTGGTATTAGAAGCATTGAGATATCACATCTCATGCTATAGGAAGGGTCTCAGGATTGGAATGTGAAGGATTTGGATATCACATCTCATGCTAAAGGAAGGGTCTCAGGTTTGGTAGAAGCATTGAGATATCACGCCTCTTCTATCGGAAGGGTCTCAGGATTGGATTGGGAAGGAGTTGGATATCACATCTCATGCCATAGGAAGGGTCTCAGGTTTGGTATAAGCATTGAGATATCACATCTCTGCTATCGGAAGGGTCTCAGGTTTGGATTGGGAAGGAGTTGGATATCCCTTCTCATGCTATAGGAAGTGTCTCAGGTTGGAATGGGAAGGAGTTGGATATCACATCTCATTCATGTTATAGGAAGGGTCTCAGGATTGGAATGGGAAGGATTTGGATATCACATCTCTTGCTATAGGAAGGGTCTCAGGATTGGAATGGGTAGGAGTTGGATATTACTTTCGTGCTATAGGAGGGGTCTCATGTTTGGAATGGGAAGGAGTTGGATATCACATATGCTATAGTTAGTGTCTCAGGTTTGCAACGGGAAGGAGTTGGATATCACATCTCATGTTATAGGAAGGGTCTCAGGTTTGGTATAAGCATTGAGATATCACATCTCTGCTATCGGAAGCGACTCAGGATTGGAATGGGAAGGAGTTGGATATCCCATCTCATGTTATAGGAAGAGTCTCTGGTTTGGTATTAGAATCATTGAGATATCACATCGCATGCTGTAGGAAGGGTCTAAGGATTGGAATGGGATGGACTTGGATATCACATCTCATGCTATAGGTAGGCTCTCAGGTGGTTTGGTATAAGCATTGAGATATCACATCTCATGCTATAGGAAGGGTCTCAGGATTGGAATGGGAAGGAATTGGATATCACATCTCATGCTATAGGAAGGGTCTCAGATTTGGTATAAGCATTGAGATATCACATCTCATGCTAAAGGAAGGGTCTCAGGATTGGAATGGGAAGGAGTTGTATATGACATCTCAGGCCATAGGAAGGTTCTCAGGTTTGGTATAAGCATTGAGATATCACATCTCTGCTATCGGAAGGGTCTCAGGATTGGAATGGGAAGGAGTTGGATATCCCATCTCATGTTATAGGAAGGGTCTCAGGTTTGGTATTAGAAGCATAGAGATATCACATCTCATGCTATAGGAAGGGTCTCAGGATTTGAATGGCAAGGAGTTGGATATCACATCTCATGCCATAGGAAGGGTCTCAGGTTTGGTATAAGCATTGAGATATCACATCTCTGCTATCGGAAGGGTCTCAGGATTGGATTGGGAAGGAGTTGGATATCCCTTCTCATGCTATAGGAAGTGTCTCAGGTTGGAATGGGAAGGAGTTGGATATCACATCTCATGTTATAGGAAGGGTCTCAGGATTGGAATGGGAAGGATTTGGATATCACATCTCTTGCTATAGGAAGGGTCTCAGGATTGGAATGGGTAGGAGTTGGATATTACTTTCTTGCTATAGGAAGGGTCTCATGTTTGGAATGGGAAGGAGTTGGATATCACATATGCTATAGTTAGTGTCTCAGGTTTGGAATGGGATGGACTTGGATATCACATCTCATGCTATAGGAAGGGTCTCAGATTTGGTATAAGCATTGAGATATCACATCTCATGCTAAAGGAAGGGTCTCAGGATTGGAATGGGAAGGAGTTGTATATGACATCTCAGGCCATAGGAAGGTTCTCAGGTTTGGTATAAGCATTGAGATATCACATCTCTGCTATCGGAAGGGTCTCAGGATTGGAATGGGAAGGAGTTGGATATCCCATCTCATGTTATAGGAAGGGTCTCAGGTTTGGTATTAGAAGCATTGAGATATCACATCTCATGCTATAGGAAGGGTCTCAGGATTGGAATGTGAAGGATTTGGATATTACATCTCATGCTAAAGGAAGGGTCTCAGGTTTGGTAGAAGCATTGAGATATCACGTCTCTGCTATCGGAAGGGTCTCAGGATTGGATTGGGAAGGAGTTGGATATCCCTTCTCATGCTATAGGAAGGGTCTCAGGATTTGAATGGCAAGGAGTTGGATATCACATCTCATGCCATAGGAAGGGTCTCAGGTTTGGTATAAGCATTGAGATATCACATCTCTGCTATTGGAAGGGTCTTAGGATTGGATTGGGAAGGAGTTGGATATCCCTTCTCATGCTATAGGAAGTGTCTCAGGTTGGAATGGGAAGGAGTTGGATATCACATCTCATGTTATAGGAAGGGTCTCAGGATTGGAATGGGAAGGATTTGGATATCACATCTCTTGCTATAGGAAGGGTCTCAGGATTGGAATGGGTAGGAGTTGGATATTACTTTCTTGCTATAGGAAGGGTCTCATGTTTGGAATGGGAAGGATTTGGATACCACATATGCTATAGTTAGTGTCTCAGGTTTGGAACGGGAAGGAGTTGGATATCACATCTCATGTTATAGGAAGGGTCTCAGGTTTGGTATAAGCATTGAGATATCACATCTCTGCTATCGGAAGCGGCTCAGGATTGGAATGGGAAGGAGTTGGATATCCCATCTCATGTTATAGTAAGAGTCTCTGGTTTGGTATTAGAATCATTGAGATATCACATCGCATGCTGTAGGAAGGGTCTAAGGATTGGAATGGGATGGACTTGGATATCACATCTCATGCTATAGGAAGGGTCTCAGATTTGGTATAAGCATTGAGATATCACATTTCATGCTAAAGGAAGGGTCTCAGGATTGTATGCTCTCAGGTTTGGTATAAGCATTGAGATATCACATCTCATGCTATAGGAAGGGTCTCAGGATTGGAATGGGAAGGATTTGGATATCACATCTCATGCTATAGGAAGGGTCTCAGATTTGGTATAAGCATTGAGATATCACATCTCATGCTAAAGGAAGGGTCTCAGGATTGGAATGGGAAGGAGTTGTATATGACATCTCAGGCCATAGGAAGGGTCTCATGTTTGGTATAAGCATTGAGATATCACATCTCTGCTATCGGAAGGGTCTCAGGATTGGAATGGGAAGGAGTTGGATATCCCATCTCATGTTATAGGAAGGGTCTCAGGTTTGGTATTAGAAGCATAGAGATATCACATCTCATGCTATAGGAAGGGTCTCAGGATTGGAATGGGAAGGACTTGGATGTCACATCTCATGCTATAGGGAGGGTCTCAAGTTTGATATTAGAAGCATTGAGATAACAAATCTCTTGATATCGGAAGGGTCTCAGGATTGGAATGGGAAGGAGTTGGATACCACATCTCATGATAAAGGAAGGGTCTAAGGTTTGGAAGGGGAAGGATTTGGATATCACATCTCATGTTATAGGACGGGTCTCAGGTTTGGTATTAGAAGCATTGAGATATCAAGTCTCATGGTATAAGAAGGGTCTCAGAATTGGAATGGGAAGGAGTTGGATATCACACCTCAAGCTATAGGAAGGGTCTCAGGATTGGAATGGGAAGGAGTTTGATATCACATCTCATGCCATAGTATGGGTCTCAGGTTTGGTAGAAGCATTGGGATATCACATCTCATGCTATCGGAAGGGTATCAGTATTGGATTTGGAAGAAGTTGGATATCCCATCTCATGCTATAGGAAGGGTCTCAGGTTGGAATGGGAAGGAGTTGGATATCACATTTCATGTTATAGGAAGGGTCTCAGGATTGGAATGGGAAGGACTTGGATATCATATCTCATGCTATAGGACAGGTCTCAGGTTTGTTATTAGAATCATTGAGATATCATATTGCATGCTGTAGGAAGGGTCTAAGGATTGGAACGGGAAGGACTTGGATATCACATCTCATGCTATAGATAGGCTCTTAGGTTTGGAAAGGGAAGGAGTTGGATATCACATTTCATGTTAGAGGAAGGAGCTCAGGTTTGGTATTAGAAGCATTGAGATATCACATCTCATGCTATAGGAAGGGTCTCAGGATTGGAATGGGAAGTAGTTGGATATCACATCTCATGCTATAGGAAGGGTCTCAGGTTTGGTATAAGCATTGAGATATCACATCTCATGCTATAGGACGGGTCTCAGGATTGGAATGGAAGGAGTTGGATATCACATCTCATGTTATAGGAAGGATCTCAGGTTTGGTATTAGAAGCATTGAGACATCACATCTCATGCTATAGGAAGGGTCTCAGGGTTGGAATG
Organism: Ambystoma mexicanum; assembly: GCF_040938575.1. Lineage (NCBI taxonomy): Eukaryota > Metazoa > Chordata > Amphibia > Caudata > Ambystomatidae > Ambystoma > Ambystoma mexicanum. The sequence continues at coordinate 1,989,561 of NW_027182510.1, read as the reverse complement.
GGAAGGAGTTGGATATCACATCTCATCCAATAGGAAGGGTCTCAGGTTTGGAATGGGAAGGAATTGGATATCACATCTCATGTTATAGGAAGGATCTCAGGTTTGGTATTAGAAGCATTGAGATATCACATCTCATGCTATAGGAAGGGTCTCAGGATTGGAATGTGAAGGATTTGGATATCACATCTCATGCTAAAGGAAGGGTCTCAGGATTGGTAGAAGCATTGAGATATCACGTCTCTGCTATCGGAGGGGTCTCAGGATTGGATTGGGAAGGAGTTGGATATCCCTTCTCATGCTATAGGAAGGGTCTCAGGATTTGAATGGCAAGGAGTTGGATATCACATCTCATGCCATAGGAAGGGTCTCAGGTTTGGAAGGGTCTCAGGATTTGAATGGCAAGGAGTTGGATATCATATCTCATGCTATAGGAAGGGTCTCAGGATTGGAATGGGGAGGACTTGGATGTCACATCTCATGCTATAGGGAGGGTCTCAAGTTTGATATTAGAAGCATTGAGATAACAAATCTCATGATATCGGAAGGGTCTCAGGATTGGAATGGGAAGGAGTTGGATATCATATCTCATGATAATGGAAGGGTCTAAGGTTTGGAAGGGGAAAGATTTGGATATCACATCTCATGTTATAGGACGGGTCTCAGGTTTGGTATTAGAAGCATTGAGATATCAAGTCTCATGGCATAGGTAGGGTCTCAGAATTGGAATGGCAAGGAGTTGGATATCACATCTCAAGCTATAGGAAGAGTCTCAGGATTGGAATGGGAATGAGTTTGATATCACATCTCATGCCATAGTATGGGTCTCAGGTTTGGTAGAAGCATTGGGATATCACATCACATGCTATTGGAAGGGTATCAGTATTGGATTTGGAAGGAGTTGAATATCCCATCTCATGCTATAGTATGGGTCTCAGGTTTGGTAGAAGCATTGGGATATCACATCTCATGCTATTGGAAGGGTATCAGTATTGGATTTGGAAGGAGTTGGATATCCCATCTCATGCTATAGGAAGGGTCTCAGATTTGGTATAAGCATTGAGATATCACATCTCATGCTATAGGAAGGGTCTCAGGATTGGATTGGGAAGGAGTTGTATATGACATCTCAGGCCATAGGAAGGGTCTCAGGATTGGTATAAGCATTGAGATATCACATCTCTGCTATCGGAAGGGTCTCAAAATTGGAATGGGAAGGAGTTGGATATCCCATCTCATGTTATAGGAAGAGTCTCAGGTTTGGTATTAGAAGCATTGAGATATCACATCTCATGCTATAGGAAGGGTCTCAGGATTGGAATGGGGAGGACTTGGATGTCACATCTCATGCTATAGGGAGGGTCTCAAGTTTGATATTAGAAGCATTGAGATAACAAATCTCATGATATCGGAAGGGTCTCAGGATTGGAATGGGAAGGAGTTGGATATCACATCTCATGATAAAGGAAGGGTCTAAGGTTTGGAAGGGGAAAGATTTGGATATCACATCTCATGTTATAGGACGGGTCTCAGGTTTGGTATTAGAAGCATTGAGATATCAAGTCTCATGGCATAAGAAGGGTCTCAGAATTGGAATGGGAAGGAGTTGGATATCACATCTCAAGCTATAGGAAGAGTCTCAGGATTGGAATGGGAAGGAGTTTGATATCACATCTCATGCCATAGTATGGGTCTCAGGTTTGGTAGAAGCATTGGGATATCACATCTCATGCTATTGGAAGGGTATCAGTATTGGATTTGGAAGGAGTTGGATATCCCATCTCATGCTATAGGAAGGGTCTCAGGTTGGAATGGGAAGGAGTTGGATATCACATTTCATGTTATAGGAAGGGTCTCAGGATTGGAATGGGAAGGACTTGGATATCATATCTCATGCTATAGGAAGGCTCTCAGGTTTGGAAGGGGAAGGAGTTGGATATCACATCTCAAGCTTTAGGAAGGGTCTCAGGTTTGGTATAAGCATTGATATAGCACATCTCATGCTATAGGAAGGGTTTCAGGATTGGAATGGGAAGGAGTTGGATATCACATTTCATGTTAGAGGAAGGATCTCAGGTTTGGTATTAGAGGCCTTGAGATATCACATCTCATGCTATAGGAAGGGTCTCAGGATTGGAATGGGAAGGAGTTGGATATGACATCTCAAGCTTTAGGAAGGGTCTCAGGTTTGGTATAAGCATTGAGATAGCACATCTCATGCTATAGGAAGGGTTTCAGGATTGGAATGGGAAGGAGTTGGATATCACATCTCATGTTATAGGAAAGATCTCCGGTTTGGTATTAGAAGCATTGAGACATCACATCTCATGTTATAGGAAGGGTCTCAGGATTGGAATGGGAAGAAGTTGGATATCACATCTCATGCTATAGGAAGGGTCTCAGGTTTGGAAGGGGAAGGAGTTGGATATCCAATCTCATGTTATAGGACTGGTCTCAGGTTTGGTATTAGAAGCATTGAGATATCACATTGCATGCTGTAGGAAGGTTCTCAGGTTTGGTATTAGAAGCATTGAGACATCACATCTCATGCTATAGGAAGGGTCTCAGGATTGGAATGGGAAGGAGTTGGATATCACATCTCATGTTATAGGAAGGATCTCAGGTTTGGTATTAGAAGCATTGAGACATCACATCTCATGCTATAGGAAGGGTCTCAGGATTGGAATGGGAAGGAGTTGTATATGACATCTCAGGCCATAGGAAGGGTCTCAGGTTTGGTAAAAGCATTGAGATATCACATCTCTGCTATCGGAAGGGTCTCAGGATAGGAATGGGGAGGACTTAGAATTCACATCTCATACTATAGGGAGGGTCTCAGTTTTGATATTAGAAGCATTGAGCTATCACATCTCATGCTATCGGAAGGGTCTCAGGATTGGAATGGGAAGGAGTTGGATATCACATCTCATGCTAAAGGGAGGGTCTCAGGATTGGAATGGGAAGGAGTTGGATATCACATCTCATGTTATAGGAAGGATCTCAGGTTTGGTATTAGAAGCATTGAGACATCACATCTCATGCTATAGGAAGGGTCTCAGGATTGGAATGGGAAGGAGTTGTATATGACATCTCAGGCCATAGGAAGGGTCTCAGGTTTGGTAAAAGCATTGAGATATCACATCTCTGCTATCGGAAGGGTCTCAGGATTGGAATGGGAAGGAGTTGGATATCCCATCTCATGTTATAGGAAGGGTCTCAGGTTTGGTATTAGAAGCATTGAGACATCACATCTCATGCTATAGGAAGGGTCTCAGGATTGGAATGGGAAGAAGTTGGATATCACATCTCATGCTATAGGAAGGGTCTCAGGTTTGGTATAAGCATTGAGATATCACATCTCATGCTATAGGAAGGGTGTCAGGATTGGAATGGGAAGGAGTTGTATATGACATCTCATGCCATAGGAAGGGTCTCAGGTTTGGTATAAGCATTGAGATATCACATCACATGCTATAGGAAGGGTCTCAGGATTGGAATGGGAAGGACTTGGATATCACATCTCATGCTATAGGCAGGGTCTCAGGTTTGGAAAGGGAAGGAGATGGATATCACATTTCATGTTAGAGGTAGGATCTCAGGTTTGGTATTAGAGGCATTGAAATATCACATCTCATGCTATCAGAAGGGTCTCAGGATTGGAATGGGAAGGAGTTGGATATCATATCTCATGCTAAAGGGAGGGTCTCAGGTTTGGAAGTGGAAGGATTTGGAAATCACATCTCATGTTATAGGAAGGATCTCAGGTTTGGTATTAGAAGCATTGAGATATCACATCTCATGCTATCAGAAGTATCTCAGGTTTGGTATTAGAGGCATTGAGATATCACATCTCATGCTATCATAAGGGTCTCAGGATTGGAATGGGAAGGAGTTGGATATCACATCTCATGTTATAGGAAGGATCTCAGGTTTGGTATTAGAAGAATTGAGACATCACATCTCATGCTATAGGAAGGGTCTCAGGATTGGAATGGGAAGAAGTTGGATATCACATCTCATGCTATAGGAAGGGTCTCAGGATTGGAATGGGAAGGATCTGTATATGACATCTCATGCCATAGGAAGGGTCTCAGGTTTGGTATAAGCATTGAGATATCACATCTCTGCTTTCGGAAGGGTCTCAGGATTGGAATGGGAAGGAGTTGGATATTCCCATCTCATGTTATAGGAAGGGTCTCAGGTTTGGTATTAGAAGCATTGAGACATCACATCTCATGCTATAGGAAGGGTCTCAGGATTGGAATTGGAAGGACTTGGATATCACATCTCATGCTATAGGGAGGGTCTCGAGTTTGATATTAGAAGCATTGAGATATCACATCACATGATATCGGAAGGGTCTCAGGATTGGAATGGGAAGGAGTTGGATATCACATCTCATGATAAAGGAAGGGTCTAAGGTTTGGAAGGGGAAGGATTTGGATATCACATCTCATGTTATAGGACGGGTCTCAGGTTTGGTATTAGAAGCATTGAGATATCAAGTCTCATGGTATAGGAAGGGTCTCAGAATTGGAATGGGAAGGAGTTGGATATCACATCTCAAGCTATAGGAAGGGTCTCAGGATTGGAATGGGAAGGAGTTTGATATCACATCTCATGCCATAGTTTGGGTCTCAGGTTTGGTATAAGCATTGGGATATCAAATCTCATGCTATCGGAAGGGTATCAGGATTGGAATTCCAAGGAGTTGGATATCCCATCTCATGCTATAGGAAGGGTCTCAGGTTAGAATGGGAAGGAGTTGGATATCACATCTCATGCTAAAGGGAGGGTCTCAGGTTTGGAAGGGGAAGGATTTGGATATCACATCTCATGTTATAGGAAGGATCTCAGGTTTGGTATAAGAAGCATTGAGATATCACATCTCATGCTATCGGAAGAATCTCAGATTTGGTATTAGAGGCATTGAGATATCACATCTCATGCTATCATAAGGGTCTCAGGATTGGAATGGGAAGGAGTTGGATATCACATCTCATGCTATAGGAAGGGTCTCAGGTTTGTAACGGGAAGGAGTTGGATATCACATCTCATGTTATAGGAAGAGTCTCAGGTTTGGTATAAGCATTGAGATATCAAATCTCTGCAATCGGAAGTGTCTCAGGATTGGGATGGGAAGGAGTTGGATATCACAACTCATGCTATAGGAAGGGTCTCAGGTTTGGAACGGGAAGGAGTTGGATATCCCATCTCATGTTATAGGACTGATCTCAGGTTTGGTATTAGAAGCATTGAGATATCATATCTCTGCTATCGGAAGTGTCTCAGGATTGGAATGGGAAGGAGTTGGATATCACATCTCATGTTATAGGACGGGTCTCAGGTTTGTTATTAGAATCATTGAGATATCATATTGCATGCTGTAGGAAGGGTCTAAGGATTGGAATGGAAGGACTTGGATATCACATCTCATGCTATAGGTAGGCTCTCAGGTTTGGAAAGGGAAGGAGTTGGATATCACATTTAATGTTAGAGGAAGGATCTCAGGTTTGATATTAGAGCCATTGGATATCACATCTCATGCTATAGGAAGGGTCTCAGGATTGGAATGGGAAGGAGTTGGATATCACATCTCATGCTATAGGAAGGGTTTTAGGTTTGGTATAAGCATTGAGATATCACATCTCATGCTATAGGAAGGGTCTCAGGATTGGAATGGGAAGGATCTGTATATGACATCTCATGCCATAGGAAGGGTCTCAGGTTTGGTATTAGAAGCATTGAGATATCACATCTCATGCTATAGGAAGTGTCTCAGGATTGGAATGGGAAGGACTTGGATATCACATCTCATGCTATAGGAAGGGTCTCAGGTTTGGTATAAGCAGTGAGATATCACATCTCATGCTATAGGAAGTGTCTCAGGATTGGAATGGGAAGGAGTTGGATATCACATCTCATGTTATAGGAAGGATCTCAGGTTTGGTATAAGCATTGAGATATCACATGTTTGCTATCGGAAGGGTCTCAGGAATATAATGGGAAGGAGTTGGATATTCCCATCTCATGTTATAGGAAGGGTCTCAGGTTTGGTATTAGAAGCATTGAGACATCACATCTCATGCTATAGGAAGGGTCTCAGGATTGGAATGGGAAGGACTTGGATATCACATCTCATGCTATAGGGAGGGTCTCGAGTTTGATATTAGAAGCATTGAGATATCACATCTCATGATATCGGTAGGGTCTCAGGATTGGAATGGGAAGGAGTTGGATATCACATCTCATGATAAAGGAAGGGTCTAAGGTTTGGAAGGGGAAGGATTTGGATATCACATCTCATGTTATAGGACAGGTCTCAGGTTTGGTATTAGAAGCATTGAGATATCAAGTCTCATGGTATAGGAAGGGTCTCAGAATTGGAATGCGAAGGAGTTGGATATCACATCTCAAGCTATAGGAAGGGTCTCAGGATTTCAGGATTAGAATGGGAAGGAGTTTGATATCACATCTCATGCCATAGTATGGGTCTCAGGTTTGGTATAAGCATTGGGATATCAAATCTCATGCTATCGGAAGGGTATCAGGATTGGAATTCCAAGGAGTTGGATATCCCATCTCATGCTATAGGAAGGGTCTCAGGTTGGAATGGGAAGGAGTTGGATATCACATCTCATGCTAAAGGGAGGGTCTCAGGTTTGGAAGGGGAAGGATTTGGATATCACATCTCATGTTATAGGAAGGATCTCAGGTTTGGTATAAGAAGCATTGAGATATCACATCTCATGCTATCGGAAAAATCTCAGATTTGGTATTAGAGGCATTGAGATATCACATCTCATGCTATCATAAGGGTCTCAGGATTGGAATGGGAAGGAGTTGGATATCACATCTCATGCTATAGGAAGGGTCTCAGGTTTGGAATGGGAAGGAGTTGGATATCACATCTCATGTTATAGGAAGAGTCTCAGGTTTGGTATAAGCATTGAGATATCAAATCTCTGCAATCGGAAGTGTCTCAGGATTGGGATGGGAAGGAGTTGGATATCACATCTCATGCTATAGGAAGGGTCTCAGGTTTGGAACGGGAAGGAGTTGGACATCCCATCTCATGTTATAGGACTGGTCTCAGGTTTGGTATTAGAAGCATTGAGATATCACATCTCTGCTATCGGAAGTGTCTCAGGATTGGAATGGGAAGGAGTTGGATATCACATCTCATGTTATAGGACGGGTCTCAGGTTTGTTATTAGAATCATTGAGATATCATATTGCATGCTGTAGGAAGGGTCTAAGGATTGGAATGGGAAGGACTTGGATATCACATCTCATGCTATAGGTAGGCTCTCAGGTTTGGAAAGGGAAGGAGTTGGATATCACATTTAATGTTAGAGGAAGGATCTCAGGTTTGATATTAGAACCATTGGATATCACATCTCATGCTATAGGAATGGTCTCAGGATTGGAATGGGAAGGAGTTGGATATCACATCTCATGCTATAGGAAGGGTTTTAGGTTTGGTATAAGCATTGAGATATCACATCTCATGCTATAGGAAGGGTCTCAGGATTGGAATGGGAAGGATCTGTATATGACGTCTCATGCCATAGGAAGGGTCTCAGGTTTGGTATAAGCATTGAGATATCACATCTCTGCTTTCGGAAGGGTCTCAGGATTGTAATGGGAAGGAGTTGGATATCCCATCTCATGTTATAGGAAGAGTCTCAGGTTTGGTATTAGAAGCATTGAGATATCACATCTCATGCTATAGGAAGTGTCTCAGGATTGGAATGGGAAGGACTTGGATATCACATCTCATGCTATAGGGAGGGTCTCAAGTTTGATATTAGAAGCATTGAGATATCACATCTCATGCTATAGGAAGGGTCTCAGTATTGGAATGGGAAGGAGTTGGATATCACATCTCATGCTATAGGAAGGGTCTCAGGTTTGGTATAAGCATTGAGATATCACATCTCTGCTATGGGAAGGGTCTCAGGATTGGAATGAGAAGGAGTTGGATATTCCCATCTCATGTTATAGGAAGGGTCTATCAGGTCTTAGCATGAGACTCTTCCTATAACATGAGATGTGATATCCAACTCCTTCCCGTTCCTAACCTGAGACCCTTCCTATAGCATGAGATGTGATATCCAACTCCTTCCCATTCCAATCCTGAGACCCTTCCGATAGCTTGAGATGTGATATCTCAATGCTTCTAATATCAATACTGAGACCTCCCTATAGCATGAGATGTGATATCTAAGTCCTTCCCATTCCAATCCTGAGACCCTTCCGATAGCAGAGATGTGATATCTCAATGCTTATACCAAATCTGAGACCCTTCCTATAGCATGGGATGTGATATCCAACTCCTTCCCATTCCAATCCTGAGACCCTTCCTATAGCATGAGATGTGATATCCAACGCCTTCCCTTTCCAAACCTGAGAGCCTACCTATAGCATGAGATGTGATATCCAAGTCCTTCCCATTCCAATCCTTAGACCCTTTCTACAGCATGCAATATGATATCTCAATGATTCTAATAACAAACCTGAGACCCATCCTATAACATGAGATGGGATATCCAACTTCTTCCCATTCCAATCCTGAGACACTTCCGATAGCAGAGATGTGATATCTCAATGCTTATATCAAACCTGAGACGCTTCCTACAACATGAGATGTGATATCCAACTCCTTCCCGTTCCAAACCTGAGACCCTTCCTATACCATATTTGATATCCAACTCCTTCCCATTCCAAACATGAGACCCTTCCTATAGCAAGAATGTAATATCCAACTCCTTCCCATTCCAATCCTGAGACCATTCCTATAGCATGAGATGTGATATCTCAATGCTTCTAATACCAAACCTGAGATCCTTCCTATGACATGAGATGTGATATCCAATTCCATCCCATTCTAAACCTGAGACCCTTCCTACAACATGCAATGTGATATCTCAATGCTTCTAATACCAAACCTGAGACCAGTCCTATAACATGAGATGGGATATCCAACTCCTTCCCGTTCAAAACCTGAGACCCTTGCTATAGCATGAGATGTGATATCTCAATGCTTCTAATGCCAAACCTGAGATCCTTCCGATAGCATGAGATGTGATATCTCAATGCTTCTAATACCAAACCTGAGATCCTTCCGATAGCATGAGATGTGATATCTCAATGCTTCTAATACCAATCCTGAGATCCTTCCTATAACATGAGATGTGATATCCAAATCCTTCCCCTTTCAAACCTGAGACCCTCCCTTTAGCATGAGGTCTCAGGTTTGGTATTAGAAGCATTGAGATATCACATCTCATGCTATAGGAAGGGTCTCAGGATTGGAATGGGAAGGACTTGGATGTCACATCTCATGCTATAGGGAGGGTCTCATGTTTGATATTAGAAGCATTGAGATAACAAATCTCATGATATCGGAAGGGTCTCAGGATTGGAATGGGAAGGAGTTGGATATCACATCTCATGATAAAGGAAGAGTCTAAGGTTTGGAAGGGGAAGGATTTGGATATCACATCTCATGTTATAGGACGGGTCTCAGGTTTGGTATTAGAAGCATTGAGATATCAAGTCTCATGGTATAAGAAGGGTCTCAGAATTGGAATGGGAAGGAGTTGGATATCATATCTCAAGCTATAGGAAGCATCTCAGGATTGGAATGGGAAGGAGTTTGATATCACATCTCATGCCATAGTATGGTTCTCAGGTTTGGGAGCAGCATTGGGATATCACATCTCATGCTATCGGAAGGGTATCAGTATTGGATTTGGAAGGAGTTGGATATCCCATCTCATGCTATAGGAAGGGTCTCAGGTTGGAATTGGAAGGAGTTGGATATCATATCTCATGCTATAGGAAGGTTCTCAGGTTTGGAAAGGGAAGGAGTTGGATATCACATTTCATGTTAGAGGAAGGATCTCAGGTTTGGTATTAGAGGCCTTGAGATATCACATCTCATGCTATCGGAAGGGTCACAGGATTGGAATGGGAAGGAGTTGGATATCACATCTCAAGCTATAGGAAGGGTCTCAGGTTTGGTATAAGCATTGAGATATCACATCTCATGCTATAGGAAGGGTCTCTGGATTGGAATGGGAAGAAGTTGGATATCACATCTCATGCTATAGGAAGGGTCTCAGGTTTGGTATAAGCATTGAGATATCACATCTCATGCTATAGGAAGGGTCTCAGGATTGGAATGGGAAGGAGTTGTATATGACATCTCATGCCATAGGAAGGGTCTCAGGTTTGGTATAAGCATTGAGATATCACATCACATGCTATAGGAAGGGTCTCAGGATTGGAATGGGAAGGACTTGGATATCACATCTCATGCTATAGGCAGGGTCTCAGGTTTGGAAAGGGAAGGAGATGGATATCACATTTCATGTTAGAGGTAGGATCTCAGGTTTGGTATTAGAGGCATTGAGATATCACATCTCATGCTATCAGAAGGGTCTCAGGATTGGAATGGGAAGGAGTTGGATATCACATCTCATGCTAAAGGGAGGGTCTCAGGTTTGGAAGGGGAAGGATTTGGAAATCACATCTCATATTATAGGAAGGATCTCAGGTTTGGTATTAGAAGCATTGAGATATCACATCTCATGCTATCGGAAGGATCTCAGGTTTGGTATAAGAGGCATTGAGATATCACATCTCATGCTATCATAAGGGTCTCAGGATTGGAATGGGAAGGAGTTGGATATCACATCTCATGTTATAGGAAGGATCTCAGATTTGGTACTAGAAGCATTGAGACATCACATCTCATGCTATAGGAAGGGTCTCAGGATTGAAATGGGAAGGAGTTGGATATCACATCTCATGCTACAGGAAGGGTCTCAGATTTGGCATAAGCATTGAGATATCACATCTCATGCTATAGGAAGGGTCTCAGGATTGGAATGGGAAGGAGTTGTATATGACATCTCAGGCCATAGGAAGGGTCTCAGGTTTGATATAAGCATTGAGATATCACATCTCTGCTATCAGAAGGGTCTCAGGATTGGAATGGGAAGGAGTTGGATATCCCATCTGAGTTGGATATCCCATCTCATGTTATAGGAAGGGTCTCAGGTTTGGTATTAGAAGCATTGAGATATCACATCTCATGCTATAGGAAGGGTCTCAGGATTGGAATGGGGAGGACTTGGATGTCACATCTCATGCTATAGGGAGGGTCTCAGGTTTGATATTAGAAGCATTGAGATAACAAATCTCATGATATCGGAAGGGTCCCAGGATTGGAATGGGAAGGAGTTGGATATCACATCTCATGATAAAGGAAGGGTCTAAGGTTTGGAAGGGGAAGGATTTGGATATCACATCTCATGTTATAGGACGGGTCTCAGGTTTGGTATTAGAAGCATTGAGATATCAAGTCTCATGGTATAGGAAGGGTCTCAGAATTGGAATGGGAAGAAATTGGATATCACATCTCAAGCTTTAGGAAGGGTCTCAGGATTGGAATGGGAAGGAGTTTGATATCACATCTCATGCCATAGTATGGGTCTCAGATTTGGTAGAAGCATTGGGATATCACATCTCATGCTATCGGAATGGTATCAGTATTGGATTTGGAAGGAATTGGATATCCCATCTCATGCTATAGGAAAGGTCTCAGGTTGGAATGGGATGGAGTTGGATATCACATTTCATGTTATAGGAAGGGTCTCAGGTTTGGAATGGGAAGGAGTTGGATATCACATTTCATGTTAGAGGAAGGATCTCAGGTTTGGTATTAGAGGCCTTGAGATATCACATTTCATGTTATAGGAAGGGTCTCAGGTTTGGAATGGGAAGGAATTGGATATCACATCTCATGTTATAGGAAGGATTTCAGGTTTGGTATTAGAACCATTGAGATATCACATCTCATGCTATAGGAAGGGTCTCAGGATTGGAATGCGAAGGATTTGGATATCACATCTCATGCTAAAGGAAGGGTCTCAGGTTTGGTAGAAGCGTTGAGATATCACATCTCTGCTATCGGAAGGGTCTCAGGATTGGATTGGGAAGGAGTTGGATATCCCTTCCCATGCTATAAAAGGGTCTCAGGATTTGAATGGCAAGGAGTTGGATATCACATATCATGCCATAGGAAGGGTCTCAGGTTTGGTATAAGCATTGAGATATCACATCTCTGCTATCGGAAGGGTCTCCGGATTGGATTGCGAAGGAGTTGGATATCCCTTCTCATGCTATAGGAAGTATCTCAAGTTGGAATGTGAAGGAGTTGGATATCACATCTCATGTTATAGGAAGGGTCTCAGGATTGGAATGGGAAGGATTTGGATATCACATCTCTTGCTATAGGAAGGGTCTCAGGATTGGAATGGGTAGGAGTTGGATATTACATTCTTGCTATAGGAAGGGTCTCATGTTTGGAATGGAAGGAGTTGGATATCACATATGCTATAGGAAGTGTCTCAGGTTTGGAACGGGAAGGAGTTGGATATCACATCTCATGTTAGAGGAAGGATCTCAGGTTTGGTATAAGCATTGAGATATCACATCTCATGCTATAGGAAGGGTCCCAGGATTGGAATGGGAAGGAGTTGTATATGACATCTCATGCCATAAGAAGGGTCTCAGGTTTGGTATAAGCATTGAGATATCACATCACATGCTATAGGAAGGGTCTCATGATTGGAATGGGAAGGACTTGGATATCACAGCTCATGCTAAAGGCAGGGTCTCAGGTTTGGAAAGGGAAGGAGATGGATATCACATTTCATTTTAGAGGTAGGATCTCAGGTTTGGTATTAGAGGCATTGAGATATCACATCTCATGCTATCAGAAGGGTCTCAGGATTGGAATGGGAAGGAGTTGTATATCACATCTCATGCTAAAGGGAGGGTCTCAGGTTTGGAAGGGGAAGGATTTGAATATCACATCACATGTTATAGGAAGGATCTCAGGTTTGGTATTAGAGGCATTGAGATATCACATCTCATGCTATTGGAAAGGTCTCAGGATTGGAATGGGAAGGAGTTGGATATCACATCTCATGCTATAGGAAGGGTCTCAGGTTTGGAACGGGAAGGAGTTGGATATCACATCTCGTGTTATAGGAAGAGTCTCAGGTTTGGTATAAGCATTGAGATATCACATCTCTGCAATTGGAAGTGTCTCAGGATTGGGATGGGAAGGATTTGGATATCACATCTCATGCTATAGGAAGGGTCTCAGGTTTGGAACGGGAAGGAGTTGGATATCACATCTCATGTTATAGGAAGAGTCTCAGGTTTGGTATAAGCATTGAGATATCAAATCTCTGCAATCAGAAGTGTCTCAGGATTGGAACGGGAAGGAGTTGGATATCCCATCTCATGTTATAGGACTGGTCTCAGGTTTGGTATTAGAAGCATTGAGATATCACATCTTATGCTATAGGAAGGGTCTCAGGATTGGAATGGGGAGGACTTGGATGTCACATCTCATGCTATAGGGAGGGTCTCAAGTTTGATATTAGAAGCTTTGAGATATCACATCTCATGATATCGGAAGGGTCTCAGGATTGGAATGGGAAGGAGTTGGATATCACATCTCATGATAAAGGAAGGGTCTAAGGTTTGGAAGGGGAAGGATTTGGATATCACATCTCATGTTATATTACGGGTCTCAGGTTTGGTATTAGAAGCATTGAGATATCAAGTCTCATAGTATAGGAAGGGTCTCAGAATTGGAATGGGAATGATTTGGATATCCCATCTCATGTTATAGGAAGAGTCTCTGGTTTGGTATTAGAATCATTGAGATATCACATCGCATGCTGTAGGAAGGGTCTAAGGATTGGAATGGGATGGACTTGGATATCACATCTCATGCTATAGGTAGGCTCTCAGGTTTGGTATAAGCATTGAGATATCACATCTCATGCTATAGGAAGGGTCTCAGAATTGGAATGGGAAGGAGTTGGATATCACATCTCAAGCTATAGGAAGGGTCTCAGTATTGGAATGGGAAGGACTTGGATATCACATCTCATGCTATAGGAAGGCTCTCAGGTTTGGAAGGGGAAAGAGTTGGATATCTCATTTCATGTTAGAGGTAGGATCTCAGGTTTGGTATTATCTTCTTTTACCATGCTTACTGTTTGCCTACCGAGAGGTACCACAGGAGGGTGTTGGCTTCAGCCCCTTCAAACTTCTGTTTGGTCATCCTGTACGGTGACCCTTAGCCATAGTCAAAGAGGGATGGGAGATGCCCACTCCCCCTGTTACTACCAACATAGTTGATTATGTGCTAGGGCTCAGAAAACGGATGGTACTTCTGATGGGCTTGGCTAGTGATAAATTGAAGGCAGTACAAGCGCTGGTGAAACATTGGTACGACCAGAAAGCTTCCCTCATCAACTTTACACCTGGTCAGCAAGTCCTGATCATGAATCCCATAAGGCCTTGAGCTTTACAGGACAAATGGTCAGGCCCCTACACAGTGGTGGAGCCCCTGGGTGAGGTTAACTATTTAGTGGACCTTGGAAGGCCTGGACAGGCTCCAAAAGTGTTTCACGTGAATAGGCTGAAGGCTTTCGTCCCAAGAGTCAAAATCGCAGCACTGTTACTGGCTTCAGATGTTGAGGAAGAGGAGTCTGAACCTCTCCCCGACCTGTTCCAAAGCGGTCCTTCAGATAGCTCCTTTGAGGGTGTCCGAGTGGCCCCTCACCTGACTTCTGATCAGCAGGCTGAGGTGAAAAGTTTGCTTAGGCAGTTTTCCCCCCTGTTTTCACAGTCGCCTGGTTTGACACCTTGGTGCAAACATAACATAGACACAGGAGACAGTGTACCTACCAAAAGTAGGGGATACAGGATGTCAGACAAAGTACGGTCTTATATTAAGACCGAGGTCAACAAGATGTTAGACCTTGGGGTGATTGAACCCTCTAGTAGTCCTTGGTCCAGCCCTGTGGTTTTCGTTCCAAAGGCAGGCACTTCTGAATTGAGGTTCTGTGTGGATTACAGGGCTCTGAATGCTGTCACCAAGACAGATGCACACCCCTTGCCTCGAACAGATGAGCTGGTGGATACTTTGGGTGCCTCCAAGTACCTCAGCACATTTGACCTCACTGCTGGCTATTGGCAAATAGCTTTAGCAGAACATGCCAAGGAGAAGACAGCGTTTTCTACTCCAGACGGCCTTTACCAATTCCGGGTAATGCCGTTCGGGTTGAAGAATGCACCTGCCACTTTCCAGAGGCTTGTGCATCATGTTTTGAATGGGTTGGACGAATTCTGTCTTGCATATCTGGACGATATAGCAGTTTTCAGTGCCACCTGACCATGTGAAACACCTCGGGATTGTGCTCCAGGCTCTTCAGAAAGCACACTTGACCATAAAGGCTAGTAAACGCCAGATTGGACAAGGTTGAGTGTTTTACCTTGGACATGAAGTAGGTGGAGGGAGGATACAGCCTCTACCCAGTAAAGTACAAGCAGTACAAGACTGGCCTACCCCCACTACACAAACCCAAGTGAGAGCCTTCTTAGGACTCACGGGGTATTACCGCAATTTTGTGGCAGACTATGGCACCATAGCTGCCCCTCTGACTGCCCTCACAACTCTGAAGAAACCCAAGAAGGTAACTTGGACCGACGAGTGTGAGAAGGGCTTCAATGGCTTAAAAGACTCCTTGTGCCAGGCCCCTGTCCTCAGGGCCCCTGATTATCAAAGACCTTTTATCGTGCAGACGGACGCCTCTGACACTGGGATAGGAGCTGTACTATCGCAAGTAGATGAGAAGGGTAAGGAACACCCTATTGGTTTTATTAGTCGCCAGTTTAAGGACAGAGAGCTCAGATGGTCTACGGTAGAGAAAGAATGTTTCTCTGTTGTGTGGGCCCTAAGGAAGCTGAGGCCCTACCTCTATGGGACCCACTTCACTGTGCAAACTGACCATAAGCCCTTAAAGTGGCTAATAAACATGAAGGGGGAGAATCCAAAGTTGCTTAGGTGGTCCATAAGTCTACAAGGCTTCGACTTCACTATTGAGCATAGGCCAGGTGTCCAACATAGCAATGCTGATGGGTTGTGGAGAATGTTTAACCGACCTGAACAAGAGACTCATCCAGGGGTGGATTAGTTCCCCCTGTCCATAGTCTGGGAGGGGCGAGTGTTAGGAAAGATTTCGTAATTGTAGGTAATTTTCCTTCCATGTGGCAACCCCTAAACTTTTTGCTGTTGTTTTTCACCTTGTTCTCGACTTTGCCCGAGAAGTGCAGCCTTCTGCCGCACTCCTCTGGGCTTTCGCTCCTTTCTTACGGGGAAACTGTCATGCCCTTAAGACAGTCAGTACCAGGAAACGCTGGTTTCCGTAGTTTCTTGTATCATGTTGCAGCTTTCGTGCAACATGACACAAGAGGGCACTGTAAGCTAAGTTACTGCTCTCTTGGGTCTCTAGCCTTCTACAGGCCCTAGATACTCTTTCAGGATTGTAACTGATCGGTGCAAGTGATTCACGGACGGGAATGGTGGCAGCGATCGTTTCTTGTGTTTTGAGATCCTTTTGGCGTGCTAAGCGCGTTTCTCGCGCTTAACCCAAAATGGTGGCCTAGATCCCAAAATGGCCAGACCACGAGGCTCCTTTGTCCTGTCCGCTGACCGTCTTGCTCCCTTCACCTTCCCCAGGTCGAGCCGACCTGGGGCCTTCCTTATTTGGGCATGTGCTTTCCCGCGAAACACAGATGCTTTCGCAGGCTTCTACATGTCTTGTGTGTGCCTCCAGGATGTGGGCTGGGATGTCTGGTCCCAATACACATCCTGGGTGCCAGAGAGTCTAGGGTGGTGTGAATGCCTGGGACCACCGTGGTCTGTGATAGGTCCACGAATGGTGTGAGTGTTGATGAGCGGATCTCCCATTGGGTCCCCTCCGTTTTGGCGCGAAGGGAACCGTGGATAAGAGGGGGCTGGAAACACCACTACCATGTCGATCTCCTGAGTTCTCACGAACGAAGGAATACAGGAGCCAAGTATCCTGCAACCAAGAGGCTGAACCGAGGAATCGCTGGTGACCCGCTGAAGGACTGCTCCTCTGCACTGCTGTCGCCTTGTGAAACCCTTTTCACCTTTGATCGAACCAGAAGGCCTGTACTGGTACTTCGACCCTTGGAATAGCGGGGACAGCTATTCTCGGCATTTTCACCATCTCCTGCTAGTAAGCCTTCGGAAGCGTCTCTGGGCCATCCAGCAGACTGACCAGCCTACACAGGAGTCTTGCTCTGTAACCGCCGCCAGGTTGTGTAGTATATCGAGTCCTTGTCACTCTCACATGATTCGTACACTTGGCGTTCCCAGGTCTGAAGTGAGTAGTGTTATTGCATGCTGTAGGAAGGGTCTAAGGATTGGAATGGGAAGGACTTGGATATCACATCTCATGCTGTGGATAGGCTCTCAGGTTTGGAAAGGGAAGGAGTTGGATATCACATTTCATGTTAGAGGAAGGATCTCAGGTTTGGTATTAGAGGCATTGAGATATCACATCTCATGCTATAGGAAGGGTCTCAGGATTGGAATGGGAAGGAGTTGGATATCACATCTCATGCTAAAGGAAGGGTCTCAGGTTTAGTATAAGCATTGAGGTATCACATCTCATGCTATAGGAAGGGTCTCAGGATTGGAATGGAAGGAGTTGGATTTCACATCTCATGTTATAGGAAGGATCTCAGGTTTGGTATTAGAAGCATTTAGACATCACATCTCATGCTATAGGAAGGGTCTCAGGATTGGAATGGGAAGGAGTTGGATATCACATCTCATGCTATAGGAAGGGTCTCAGGTTTGGTATAAGCATTGAGATATCACATCTCATGCTATAAGAAGGGTCTCAGGATTGGAATGGGAAGGAGTTGTATATGACATCTCATGCCGTAGGAAGGGTCTCAGGTTTGGTATAAGCATTGAGATATCACATCTCTGCTATCGGAAGGGTCTCAGGATTGCAATGGGAAGGAGTTGGATATCCCATCTCATGTTATAGGAAGAGTCTCAGGTTTGGTATTAGAAGCATTGAGATATCACATCTCATGCTATAGGAAGTGTCTCAAGATTGGAATGGGAAGGACTTGGATATCACATCTCATGCTATAGGGAGGGTCTCAAGTTTGATATTAGAAGCATTGAGATATCACATCTCATGCTATAGGAAGGGTCTCAGGATTGGAATGGGAAGGAGTTGGATATCACATCTCATTCTATAGGAAGGGTCTCAGGTTTGGTATAAGCAGTGAGATATCACATCTCATGCTATAGGAAGTGTCTCAGGATTGGAATGGGAAGGAGTTGGATATCACATCTCATGTTATAGGAAGGATCTCAGGTTTGGTATAAGCATTGAGATATCACATGTTTGCTATCGGAAGGGTCTCAGGATTGAAATGGGAAGGAGTTGGATATTCCCATCTCATGTTATAGGAAGGGTCTCAGGTTTGGTATTAGAAGCATTGAGACATCACATCTCATGCTATAGGAAGGGTCTCAGGATTGGAATGGGAAGGACTTGGATATCACATCTCATGCTATAGGGAGGGTCTCGAGTTTGATATTAGAAGCATTGAGATATCACATCTCATGATATCGGAAGGGTCTCAGGATTGGAATGGGAAGGAGTTGGATATCACATCTCATGATAAAGGAAGGGTCTAAGGTTTGGAAGGGGAAGGATTTGGATATCACATCTCATGTTATAGGACGGGTCTCAGGTTTGGTTTTAGAAGCATTGAGATATCAAGTCTCATGGTATAGGAAGGGTCTCAGAATTGGAATGGGAAGGAGTTGGATATCACATCTCAAGCTATAGGAAGGGTCTCAGGATTGGAATGGGAAGGAGTTTGATATCACATCTCATGCCATAGTATGGGTCTCAGGTTTGGTATAAGCATTGGGATATCAAATCTCATGCTATCGGAAGGGTATCAGGATTGGAATTCCAAGGAGTTGGATATCCCATCTCATGCTATAGGAAGGGTCTCAGGTTGGAATGGGAAGGAGTTGGATATCACATCTCATGCTAAAGGGAGGGTCTCAGGTTTGGAAGGGGAAGGATTTGGATATCACATCTCATGTTATAGGAAGGATCTCAGGTTTGGTATAAGAAGCATTGAGATATCACATCTCATGCTATCGGAAGAATCTCAGATTTGGTATTAGAGGCATTGAGATATCACATCTCATGCTATCATAAGGGTCTCAGGATTGGAATGGGAAGGAGTTGGATATCACATCTCATGCTATAGGAAGGGTCTCAGGTTTGGAACGGGAAGGAGCTGGATATCACATCTCATGTTATAGGAAGAGTCTCAGGTTTGGTATAAGCATTGAGATATCAAATCTCTGCAATCGGAAGTGTCTCAGGATTGGGATGGGAAGGAGTTGGATATCACATCTCATGCTATAGGAAGGGTCTCAGGTTTGGAACGGGAAGGAGTTGGATATCCCATCTCATGTTATAGGACTGGTCTCAGGTTTGGTATTAGAAGCATTGAGATATCACATCTCTGCTATCGGAAGTGTCTCAGGATTGGAATGGGAAGGAGTTGGATATCACATCTCATGTTATAGGACGGGTCTCAGGTTTGTTATTAGAATCATTGAGATATCATATTGCATGCTGTAGGAAGGGTCTAAGGATTGGAATGGAAGGACTTGGATATCACATCTCATGCTATAGGTAGGCTCTCAGGTTTGGAAAGGGAAGGAGTTGGATATCACATTTAATGTTAGAGGAAGGATCTCAGGTTTGATATTAGAGCCATTGGATATCACATCTCATGCTAGGAAGGGTCTCAGGATTGGAATGGGAAGGAGTTGGATATCACATCTCATGCTATAGGAAGGGTTTTAGGTTTGGTATAAGCATTGAGATATCACATCTCATGCTATAGGAAGGGTCTCAGGATTGGAATGGGAAGGATCTGTATATGACATCTCATGCCATAGGAAGGGTCTCAGGTTTGGTATTAGAAGCATTGAGATATCACATCTCATGCTATAGGAAGTGTCTCAGGATTGGAATGGGAAGGACTTGGATATCACATCTCATGCTATAGGAAGGGTCTCAGGTTTGGTATAAGCAGTGAGATATCACATCTCATGCTATAGGAAGTGTCTCAGGATTGGAATGGGAAGGAGTTGGATATCACATCTCATGTTATAGGAAGGATCTCAGGTTTGGTATAAGCATTGAGATATCACATGTTTGCTATCGGAAGGGTCTCAGGATTATAATGGGAAGGAGTTGGATATTCCCATCTCATGTTATAGGAAGGGTCTCAGGTTTGGTATTAGAAGCATTGAGACATCACATCTCATGCTATAGGAAGGGTCTCAGGATTGGAATGGGAAGGACTTGGATATCACATCTCATGCTATAGGGAGGGTCTCGAGTTTGATATTAGAAGCATTGAGATATCACATCTCATGATATCGGAAGGGTCTCAGGATTGGAATGGGAAGGAGTTGGATATCACATCTCATGATAAAGGAAGGGTCTAAGGTTTGGAAGGGGAAGGATTTGGATATCACAACTCATGTTATAGGACAGGTCTCAGGTTTGGTATTAGAAGCATTGAGATATCAAGTCTCATGGTATAGGAAGGGTCTCATAATTGGAATGGGAAGGAGTTGGATATCACATCTCAAGCTATAGGAAGGGTCTCAGGATTGGAATGGGAAGGACTTGGATATCACATCTCATGCTATAGGAAGGCTCTCAGGTTTGGAAGGGGAAAGAGATGGATATCACATTTCATGTTAGAGGTCTCAGGTTTGGTATTAGAGGCATTGAGATATCACATCTCATGCTATCAGAAGGGTCTCAGGAATGGAATGGGAAGGAGTTGGATATCACATCTCATGCTAAAGGGAGGGTCTCAGGTTTGGAAGGGGAAGGATTTGGATATCACATCTCATGTTATAGGAAGGATCTCAGGTTTGGTATTAGAAGCATTGAGATATCACATCTCATGCTATCGGAAGGGTCTCAGGTTTGGAACGGGAAGGAGTTGGATATCCCATCTCATGTTATAGGACTGGTCTCAGGTTTGGTATTAGAAGCATTGAGATATCACATCTCTGCTATCGGAAGTGTCTCAGGATTGGAATGGGAAGGAGTTGGATATCACATCTCATGTTATAGGACGGGTCTCAGGTTTGTTATTAGAATCATTGAGATATCATATTGCATGCTGTAGGAAGGGTCTAAGGATTGGAATGGGAAGGACTTGGATATCACATCTCATGCTATAGGTAGGCTCTCAGGTTTGGAAAGGGAAGGAGTTGGATATCACATTTAATGTTAGAGGAAGGATCTCAGGTTTGATATTAGAGCCATTGGATATCACATCTCATGCTATAGGAATGGTCTCAGGATTGGAATGGGAAGGAGTTGGATATCACATCTCATGCTATAGGAAGGGTTTTAGGTTTGGTATAAGCATTGAGATATCACATCTCATGCTATAGGAAGGGTCTCAGGATTGGAATGGGAAGGATCTGTATATGACATCTCATGCCATAGGAAGGGTCTCAGGTTTGGTATAAGCATTGAGATATCACATCTCTGCTTTCGGAAGGGTCTCAGGATTGGAATTGGAAGGACTTGGATATCACATCTCATGCTATAGGGAGGGTCTCGAGTTTGATATTAGAAGCATTGAGATATCACATCTCATGATATCGGAAGGGTCTCAGGATTGGAATGGGAAGGAGTTGGATATCACATCTCATGATAAAGGAAGGGTCTAAGGTTTGGAAGGGGAAGGATTTGGATATCACATCTCATGTTATAGGACGGGTCTCAGGTTTGGTATTAGAAGCATTGAGATATCAAGTCTCATGGTATAGGAAGGGTCTCAGAATTGGAATGGGAAGGAGTTGGATATCACATCTCAAGCTATAGGAAGGGTCTCAGGATTGGAATGGGAAGGAGTTTGATATCACATCTCATGCCATAGTATGGGTCTCAGGTTTGGTATAAGCATTGGGATATCAAATCTCATGCTATCGGAAGGGTATCAGGATTGGAATTCCAAGGAGTTGGATATCCCATCTCATGCTATAGGAAGGGTCTCAGGTTAGAATGGGAAGGAGTTGGATATCACATCTCATGCTAAAGGGAGGGTCTCAGGTTTGGAAGGGGAAGGATTTGGATATCACATCTCATGTTATAGGAAGGATCTCAGGTTTGGTATAAGAAGCATTGAGATATCACATCTCATGCTATCGGAAGAATCTCAGATTTGGTATTAGAGGCATTGAGATATCACATCTCATGCTATCATAAGGGTCTCAGGATTGGAATGGGAAGGAGTTGGATATCACATCTCATGCTATAGGAAGGGTCTCAGGTTTGGAACGGGAAGGAGTTGGATATCACATCTCATGTTATAGGAAGAGTCTCAGGTTTGGTATAAGCATTGAGATATCAAATCTCTGCAATCGGAAGTGTCTCAGGATTGGGATGGGAAGGAGTTGGATATCACAACTCATGCTATAGGAAGGGTCTCAGGTTTGGAACGGGAAGGAGTTGGATATCCCATCTCATGTTATAGGACTGATCTCAGGTTTGGTATTAGAAGCATTGAGATATCACATCTCTGCTATCGGAAGTGTCTCAGGATTGGAATGGGAAGGAGTTGGATATCACATCTCATGTTATAGGACGGGTCTCAGGTTTGTTATTAGAATCATTGAGATATCATATTGCATGCTGTAGGAAGGGTCTAAGGATTGGAATGGAAGGACTTGGATATCACATCTCATGCTATAGGTAGGCTCTCAGGTTTGGAAAGGGAAGGAGTTGGATATCACATTTAATGTTAGAGGAAGGATCTCAGGTTTGATATTAGAGCCATTGGATATCACATCTCATGCTATAGGAAGGGTCTCAGGATTGGAATGGGAAGGAGTTGGATATCACATCTCATGCTATAGGAAGGGTTTTAGGTTTGGTATAAGCATTGAGATATCACATCTCATGCTATAGGAAGGGTCTCAGGATTGGAATGGGAAGGATCTGTATATGACATCTCATGCCATAGGAAGGGTCTCAGGTTTGGTATTAGAAGCATTGAGATATCACATCTCATGCTATAGGAAGTGTCTCAGGATTGGAATGGGAAGGACTTGGATATCACATCTCATGCTATAGGAAGGGTCTCAGGTTTGGTATAAGCAGTGAGATATCACATCTCATGCTATAGGAAGTGTCTCAGGATTGGAATGGGAAGGAGTTGGATATCACATCTCATGTTATAGGAAGGATCTCAGGTTTGGTATAAGCAGTGAGATATCACATCTCATGCTATCGGAAGGGTCTCAGGAATATAATGGGAAGGAGTTGGATATTCCCATCTCATGTTATAGGAAGGGTCTCAGGTTTGGTATTAGAAGCATTGAGACATCACATCTCATGCTATAGGAAGGGTCTCAGGATTGGAATGGGAAGGACTTGGATATCACATCTCATGCTATAGGGAGGGTCTCGAGTTTGATATTAGAAGCATTGAGATATCACATCTCATGATATCGGAAGGGTCTCAGGATTGGAATGGGAAGGAGTTGGATATCACATCTCATGATAAAGGAAGGGTCTAAGGTTTGGAAGGGGAAGGATTTGGATATCACATCTCATGTTATAGGACAGGTCTCAGGTTTGGTATTAGAAGCATTGAGATATCAAGTCTCATGGTATAGGAAGGGTCTCAGAATTGGAATGGGAAGGAGTTGGATATCACATCTCAAGCTATAGGAAGGGTCTCAGGATTTCAGGATTAGAATGGGAAGGAGTTTGATATCACATCTCATGCCATAGTATGGGTCTCAGGTTTGGTATAAGCATTGGGATATCAAATCTCATGCTATCGGAAGGGTATCAGGATTGGAATTCCAAGGAGTTGGATATCCCATCTCATGCTATAGGAAGGGTCTCAGGTTGGAATGGGAAGGAGTTGGATATCACATCTCATGCTAAAGGGAGGGTCTCAGGTTTGGAAGGGGAAGGATTTGGATATCACATCTCATGTTATAGGAAGGATCTCAGGTTTGGTATAAGAAGCATTGAGATATCACATCTCATGCTATCGGAAAAATCTCAGATTTGGTATTAGAGGCATTGAGATATCACATCTCATGCTATCATAAGGGTCTCAGGATTGGAATGGGAAGGAGTTGGATATCACATCTCATGCTATAGGAAGGGTCTCAGGTTTGGAATGGGAAGGAGTTGGATATCACATCTCATGTTATAGGAAGAGTCTCAGGTTTGGTATAAGCATTGAGATATCAAATCTCTGCAATCGGAAGTGTCTCAGGATTGGGATGGGAAGGAGTTGGATATCACATCTCATGCTATAGGAAGGGTCTCAGGTTTGGAACGGGAAGGAGTTGGACATCCCATCTCATGTTATAGGACTGGTCTCAGGTTTGGTATTAGAAGCATTGAGATATCACATCTCTGCTATCGGAAGTGTCTCAGGATTGGAATGGGAAGGAGTTGGATATCACATCTCATGTTATAGGACGGGTCTCAGGTTTGTTATTAGAATCATTGAGATATCATATTGCATGCTGTAGGAAGGGTCTAAGGATTGGAATGGGAAGGACTTGGATATCACATCTCATGCTATAGGTAGGCTCTCAGGTTTGGAAAGGGAAGGAGTTGGATATCACATTTAATGTTAGAGGAAGGATCTCAGGTTTGATATTAGAACCATTGGATATCACATCTCATGCTATAGGAATGGTCTCAGGATTGGAATGGGAAGGAGTTGGATATCACATCTCATGCTATAGGAAGGGTTTTAGGTTTGGTATAAGCATTGAGATATCACATCTCATGCTATAGGAAGGGTCTCAGGATTGGAATGGGAAGGATCTGTATATGACGTCTCATGCCATAGGAAGGGTCTCAGGTTTGGTATAAGCATTGAGATATCACATCTCTGCTTTCGGAAGGGTCTCAGGATTGTAATGGGAAGGAGTTGGATATCCCATCTCATGTTATAGGAAGAGTCTCAGGTTTGGTATTAGAAGCATTGAGATATCACATCTCATGCTATAGGAAGTGTCTCAGGATTGGAATGGGAAGGACTTGGATATCACATCTCATGCTATAGGGAGGGTCTCAAGTTTGATATTAGAAGCATTGAGATATCACATCTCATGCTATAGGAAGGGTCTCAGTATTGGAATGGGAAGGAGTTGGATATCACATCTCATGCTATAGGAAGGGTCTCAGGTTTGGTATAAGCATTGAGATATCACATCTCTGCTATGGGAAGGGTCTCAGGATTGGAATGAGAAGGAGTTGAATATTCCCATCTCATGTTATAGGAAGGGTCTATCAGGTCTTAGCATGAGACTCTTCCTATAACATGAGATGTGATATCCAACTCCTTCCCGTTCCTAACCTGAGACCCTTCCTATAGCATGAGATGTGATATCCAACTCCTTCCCATTCCAATCCTGAGACCCTTCCGATAGCTTGAGATGTGATATCTCAATGCTTCTAATATCAATACTGAGACCTCCCTATAGCATGAGATGTGATATCTAAGTCCTTCCCATTCCAATCCTGAGACCCTTCCGATAGCAGAGATGTGATATCTCAATGCTTATACCAAATCTGAGACCCTTCCTATAGCATGAGATGTGATATCCAACTCCTTCCCATTCCAATCCTGAGACCCTTCCTATAGCATGAGATGTGATATCCAACGCCTTCCCTTTCCAAACCTGAGAGCCTACCTATAGCATGAGATGTGATATCCAAGTCCTTCCCATTCCAATCCTTAGACCCTTCCTACAGCATGCAATATGATATCTCAATGATTCTAATAACAAACCTGAGACCCATCCTATAACATGAGATGGGATATCCAACTTCTTCCCATTCCAATCCTGAGACACTTCCGATAGCAGAGATGTGATATCTCAATGCTTATATCAAACCTGAGACGCTTCCTACAACATGAGATGTGATATCCAACTCCTTCCTGTTCCAAACCTGAGACCCTTCCTATACCATATGTGATATCCAACTCCTTCCCATTCCAAACATGAGACCCTTCCTATAGCAAGAATGTAATATCCAACTCCTTCCCATTCCAATCCTGAGACCATTCCTATAGCATGAGATGTGATATCTCAATGCTTCTAATACCAAACCTGAGATCCTTCCTATGACATGAGATGTGATATCCAATTCCATCCCATTCTAAACCTGAGACCCTTCCTACAACATGCAATGTGATATCTCAATGCTTCTAATACCAAACCTGAGACCAGTCCTATAACATGAGATGGGATATCCAACTCCTTCCCGTTCAAAACCTGAGACCCTTGCTATAGCATGAGATGTGATATCTCAATGCTTCTAATGCCAAACCTGAGATCCTTCCGATAGCATGAGATGTGATATCTCAATGCTTCTAATACCAAACCTGAGATCCTTCCGATAGCATGAGATGTGATATCTCAATGCTTCTAATACCAATCCTGAGATCCTTCCTATAACATGAGATGTGATATCCAAATCCTTCCCCTTTCAAACCTGAGACCCTCCCTTTAGCATGAGGTCTCAGGTTTGGTATTAGAAGCATTGAGATATCACATCTCATGCTATAGGAAGGGTCTCAGGATTGGAATGGGAAGGACTTGGATGTCACATCTCATGCTATAGGGAGGGTCTCAAGTTTGATATTAGAAGCATTGAGATAACAAATCTCATGATATCGGAAGGGTCTCAGGATTGGAATGGGAAGGAGTTGGATATCACATCTCATGATAAAGGAAGAGTCTAAGGTTTGGAAGGGGAAGGATTTGGATATCACATCTCATGTTATAGGACGGGTCTCAGGTTTGGTATTAGAAGCATTGAGATATCAAGTCTCATGGTATAAGAAGGGTCTCAGAATTGGAATGGGAAGGAGTTGGATATCACATCTCAAGCTATAGGAAGCATCTCAGGATTGGAATGGGAAGGAGTTTGATATCACATCTCATGCCATAGTATGGTTCTCAGGTTTGGTAGCAGCATTGGGATATCACATCTCATGCTATCGGAAGGATATCAGTATTGGATTTGGAAGGAGTTGGATATCCCATCTCATGCTATAGGAAGGGTCTCAGGTTGGAATGGGAAGGAGTTGGATATCATATCTCATGCTATAGGAAGGTTCTCAGGTTTGGAAAGGGAAGGAGTTGGATATCACATTTCATGTTAGAGGAAGGATCCCAGGTTTGGTATTAGAGGCCTTGAGATATCACATCTCATGCTATCGGAAGGGTCACAGGATTGGAATGGGAAGGAGTTGGATATCACATCTCATGCTATAGGAAGGGTCTCAGGTTTGGTATAAGCATTGAGATATCACATCTCATGCTATAGGAAGGGTCTCAGGATTGGAATGGGAAGGAGTTGTATATGACATCTCATGCCATAGGAAGGGTCTCAGGTTTGGTATAAGCATTGAGATATCACATCACATGCTATAGGAAGGGTCTCAGGATTGGAATGGGAAGGACTTGGATATCACATCTCATGCTATAGGCAGGGTCTCAGGTTTGGAAAGGGAAGGAGATGGATATCACATTTCATGTTAGAGGTAGGATCTCAGGTTTGGTATTAGAGGCATTGAGATATCACATCTCATGCTATCAGAAGGGTCTCAGGATTGGAATGGGAAGGAGTTGGATATCACATCTCATGCTAAAGGGAGGGTCTCAGGTTTGGAAGGGGAAGGATTTGGAAATCACATCTCATATTATAGGAAGGATCTCAGGTTTGGTATTAGAAGCATTGAGATATCACATCTCATGCTATCGGAAGGATCTCAGGTTTGGTATAAGAGGCATTGAGATATCACATCTCATGCTATCATAAGGGTCTCAGGATTGGAATGGGAAGGAGTTGGATATCACATCTCATGTTATAGGAAGGATCTCAGGTTTGGTACTAGAAGCATTGAGACATCACATCTCATGCTATAGGAAGGGTCTCAGGATTGAAATGGGAAGGAGTTGGATATCACATCTCATGCTACAGGAAGGGTCTCAGATTTGGCATAAGCATTGAGATATCACATCTCATGCTATAGGAAGGGTCTCAGGATTGGAATGGGAAGGAGTTGTATATGACATCTCAGGCCATAGGAAGGGTCTCAGGTTTGATATAAGCATTGAGATATCACATCTCTGCTATCGGAAGGGTCTCAGGATTGGAATGGGAAGGAGTTGGATATCCCATCTGAGTTGGATATCCCATCTCATGTTATAGGAAGGGTCTCAGGTTTGGTATTAGAAGCATTGAGATATCACATCTCATGCTATAGGAAGGGTCTCAGGATTGGAATGGGGAGGACTTGGATGTCACATCTCATGCTATAGGGAGGGTCTCAGGTTTGATATTAGAAGCATTGAGATAACAAATCTCATGATATCGGAAGGGTCTCAGGATTAGAATGGGAAGGAGTTGGATATCACATCTCATGATAAAGGAAGGGTCTAAGGTTTGGAAGGGGAAGGATTTGGATATCACATCTCATGTTATAGGACGGGTCTCAGGTTTGGTATTAGAAGCATTGAGATATCAAGTCTCATGGTATAGGAAGGGTCTCAGAATTGGAATGGGAAGAAATTGGATATCACATCTCAAGCTTTAGGAAGGGTCTCAGGATTGGAATGGGAAGGAGTTTGATATCACATCTCATGCCATAGTATGGGTCTCAGATTTGGTAGAAGCATTGGGATATCACATCTCATGATATCGGAATGGTATCAGTATTGGATTTGGAAGGAGTTGGATATCCCATCTCATGCTATAGGAAAGGTCTCAGGTTGGAATGGGATGGAGTTGGATATCACATTTCATGTTATAGGAAGGGTCTCAGGTTTGGAATGGGAAGGAGTTGGATATCACATTTCATGTTAGAGGAAGGATCTCAGGTTTGGTATTAGAGGCCTTGAGATATCACATTTCATGTTATAGGAAGGGTCTCAGGTTTGGAATGGGAAGGAATTGGATATCACATCTCATGTTATAGGAAGGATTTCAGGTTTGGTATTAGAACCATTGAGATATCACATCTCATGCTATAGGAAGGGTCTCAGGATTGGAATGCGAAGGATTTGGATATCACATCTCATGCTAAAGGAAGGGTCTCAGGTTTGGTAGAAGCGTTGAGATATCACATCTCTGCTATCGGAAGGGTCTCAGGATTGGATTGGGAAGGAGTTGGATATCCCTTCCCATGCTATAAAAGGGTCTCAGGATTTGAATGGCAAGGAGTTGGATATCACATATCATGCCATAGGAAGGGTCTCAGGTTTGGTATAAGCATTGAGATATCACATCTCTGCTATCGGAAGGGTCTCCGGATTGGATTGCGAAGGAGTTGGATATCCCTTCTCATGCTATAGGAAGTGTCTCAGGTTGGAATGGGAAGGAGTTGGATATCACATCTCATGTTATAGGAAGGGTCTCAGGATTGGAATGGGAAGGATTTGGATATCACATCTCTTGCTATAGGAAGGGTCTCAGGATTGGAATGGGTAGGAGTTGGATATTACATTCTTGCTATAGGAAGGGTCTCATGTTTGGAATGGAAGGAGTTGGATATCACATATGCTATAGGAAGTGTCTCAGGTTTGGAACGGGAAGGAGTTGGATATCACATCTCATGTTAGAGGAAGGATCTCAGGTTTGGTATTAGAGGCCTTGAGATATCACATCTCATGCTATAGGAAGGGTCTCAAGTTTGGTATAAGCATTGAGATATCACATCTCATGCTATAGGAAGGGTCCCAGGATTGGAATGGGAAGGAGTTGTATATGACATCTCATGCCATAAGAAGGGTCTCAGGTTTGGTATAAGCATTGAGATATCACATCACATGCTATAGGAAGGGTCTCATGATTGGAATGGGAAGGACTTGGATATCACAGCTCATGCTAAAGGCAGGGTCTCAGGTTTGGAAAGGGAAGGAGATGGATATCACATTTCATGTTAGAGGTAGGATCTCAGGTTTGGTATTAGAGGCATTGAGATATCACATCTCATGCTATCAGAAGGGTCTCAGGATTGGAATGGGAAGGAGTTGTATATCACATCTCATGCTAAAGGGAGGGTCTCAGGTTTGGAAGGGGAAGGATTTGAATATCACATCACATGTTATAGGAAGGATCTCAGGTTTGGTATTAGAGGCATTGAGATATCACATCTCATGCTATTGGAAAGGTCTCAGGATTGGAATGGGAAGGAGTTGGATATCACATCTCATGCTATAGGAAGGGTCTCAGGTTTGGAACGGGAAGGAGTTGGATATCACATCTCGTGTTATAGGAAGAGTCTCAGGTTTGGTATAAGCATTGAGATATCACATCTCTGCAATTGGAAGTGTCTCAGGATTGGGATGGGAAGGATTTGGATATCACATCTCATGCTATAGGAAGGGTCTCAGGTTTGGAACGGGAAGGAGTTGGATATCACATCTCATGTTATAGGAAGAGTCTCAGGTTTGGTATAAGCATTGAGATATCAAATCTCTGCAATCGGAAGTGTCTCAGGATTGGAACGGGAAGGAGTTGGATATCCCATCTCATGTTATAGGACTGGTCTCAGGTTTGGTATTAGAAGCATTGAGATATCACATTGCATGCTGTAGGAAGGGTCTCAGGTTTGGAATGGGAAGGAATTGGATAGCACATCTCATGTCATAGGAAGGATCTCAGGTTTGGTATTAGAAGCATTGAGATATCACATCTCATGCTATAGGAATGGTCTCAGGATTGGAATGGGAAGGAGTTGGATATTACATTCTTGCTATGGGAAGCGTCTCATGTTTGGAATTGGAAGGAGTTGGATATCACATATGCTATAGGAAGGGTCTCAGGTTTGGAATGGGAAGGAGTTGGATATCACATCTCATGTTATAGGAAGGGTCTCAGGTTGGTATACGCATTGAGATATCACATCTCTGCTATCGGAAGGGTCTCAGGATTGGAATGGGAAGGAGTTGGATATCCCATCTCATGTTATAGGAAGGGTCTCAGGTTTGGTATTAGAAGCATTGAGATATCACATCTTATGCTATAGGAAGGGTCTCAGGATTGGAATGGGGAGGACTTGGATGTCACATCTCATGCTATAGGGAGGGTCTCAAGTTTGATATTAGAAGCATTGAGATAACAAATCTCATGATATCGGAAGGGTCTCAGGATTGGAATGGGAAGGAGTTGGATATCACATCTCATGATAAAGGAAGGTTCTAAGGTTTGGAAGGGGAAGGATTTGGATATCACATCTCATGTTATAGGACGGGTCTCATGTTTGGTATTAGAAGCATTGAGATATCAAGTCTCATGGTATAGGAAGGGTCTCAGAATTGGAATGGGAAGGAGTTGGATATCACATCTCAAGCTATAGGAAGGGTCTCAGGATTGGAAAGGGAAGGCGTTTGATATCACATCTTATGCCATAGTATGGGTCTCAGGTTTGGTAGAAGCATTGGGATATCACATTGCATGCTATTGGAAGGGTATCAGTATTGGATTTGGAAGGAGTTGGATATCCCATCTCATGCTATAGGAAGGGTCTCAGGTTGGAATGGGAAGGAGTTGGATATCACATTTCATGTTATAGGAAGGGTCTCAGGATTGGAATGGGAAGGACTTGGATATCATATCTCATGCTATAGGAAGGCTCTCAGGTTTGGAAGGGAAGGAGTTGGATATCACATTTCATGTTAGAGGAAGGATCTCAGGTTTGGTATTAGAGGCCTTGAGATATCACATCTCATGCTATAGGAAGGG
Source organism: Ambystoma mexicanum (assembly GCF_040938575.1). Classification (NCBI taxonomy): domain Eukaryota; kingdom Metazoa; phylum Chordata; class Amphibia; order Caudata; family Ambystomatidae; genus Ambystoma; species Ambystoma mexicanum. The sequence goes on along the minus strand of NW_027182510.1, from coordinate 1,957,765 downwards.
TCTCGGGATTGGAATGGGAAGGAGTTCGATATCACATCTCAAGCTATAGGAAGGGTCTCAGGTTTGGTATAAGCATTGAGATATCACATCTCATGCTATAGGAAGGGTCTCAGGATTGGAATGGGAAGGAGTTGGATATCACATCTCATATTATAGGAAAGATCTCAGGTTTGGTATTAGAAGCATTGAGACATCACATCTCATGTTATAGGAAGGGTCTTAGGATTGGAATGGGAAGAAGTTGGATATCACATCTCATGCTATAGGAAGGGTCTCAGGTTTGGTATAAGCATTGAGATATCAGATCTCATGCTATAGGAAGGGTCTCAGGATTGGAATGGGAAGGAGTTGTATATGACATCTCATGCCATAGGAAGGGTCTCAAGTTTGGTATAAGTATTGAGGTATCACATCACATGCTATAGGAAGGGTCTCAGGATTGGAATGGGAAGGACTTGAATATCACATCTCATGCTATAGGCAGGGTCTCAGGTTTGGAAAGGGAAGGAGATGGATATCACATTTCATGTTAGAGGTAGGATCTCAGGTTTGGTATTAGAGGCATTGAGATATCACATCTCATGCTATCAGAAGGGTCTCAGGATTGGAATGGGAAGGAGTTGTATATCACATCTCATGCTAAAGGGATGGTCTCAGGTTTGGTAGGGGAAGGATTTGGAAATCACATCTCATGTTATAGGAAGGATCTCAGGTTTGGTATTAGAAGCATTGAGATATCACATCTCATGCTATCGGAAGTATCTCAGGTTTGGTATTAGAGGCATTGAGATATCACATCTCATGCTATCATAAGGGTCTCAGGATTGGAATGGGAAGGAGTTGGATATCACATCTCATGCTATAGGAAGGGTCTCAGGTTTGGAACGGGAAGGAGTTAGATATCACATCTCATGTTATAGGAAGAGTCTCAGGTTTGGTATAAGCATTGAGATATCACATCTCTGCTATCGGAGGTGTCTCAGGATTGGGATGGGAAGGAATTGGATATCACATCTCATGCTATAGGAAGGGTATCAGGTTTGGAATGGGAAGGAGTTGGATATCCCATCTCATGTTATAGGACAGGTCTCAGGTTTGATATTAGAAGCATTGAGATATCACATCTCTGCTATTGGAAGGGTCTCAGGATTGGAATGGGAAGGACTTGGATATCAGAATTCATGTTATAGGAAGGGTCTCAGGTTTGGTATTAGAAGCATTGAGATATCACATCTCATGCTATAGGAAGGGTCTCAGGATTGAAATGGGAAGGACTTGGATATCACATCTCATGTTATAGGAAGGGTCTCAGGTTTGGTATTAGAAGCATTGAGATATCACATCTCATGCTATAGGAAGGGTCTCAGGAATGGAATGGGAAGGACTTGGATATCACATCTCATGATAAAGGAAGGGTCTAAGGTTTGGAAGGGGAAGGATTTGGATATCACATCTCATGTTATTGGACCGGTCTCAGGTTTGGTATTAGAAGCATTGAGATATCAAGTCTCATGGTATAGGACGGGAGTTTGATATCACATCTCATGCCATGGTATGGGTCTCAGGTTTTGTAGAAGCATTGGGATATCACATCTCATGCTATCGGAAGGGTATCAGGATTGGTTTTGGAAGGAGTTGGATATCCCATCTCATGCTATAGGAAGGGTCTCAGGTTGGAATGGGAAGGAGTTGGATATGACATCTCATGTTATAGGAAGGGTTTTAGGATTGGAATGGGAAGGACTTGGATATCACATCTCATGCTGTAGGAAGGCTCTCAGGTTTGGAAAGGGAAGGAGTTGGATATCACATTTCATGTTAGAGGTAGGATCTCAGGTTTGGTATTAGAGGCATTGAGATATCACATCTCATGCTATCAGAAGGGTATCAGGATTGGAATGGGAAGGAGTTGGATATCACATCTCATGCTAAAGGGAGGGTCTCAGGTTCGGAAGGGGAAGGATTTGGATATCACATCTCATGTTATAGGAAGGATCTCAGGTTTGGTATTAGAAGCATTGAGATATCACATCTCATGCTATCGGAAGGATCTCAGGTTTGGTATTAGAAGCATTGAGATATCACATCTCATGCTATAGGAAGGGTCTCAGGATTGGAATGGGAAGGAGTTGGATATCACATCTCATGATAAAGGAAGGGTCTAAGGTTTGGAAGGGGAAGGATTTGGATATCACATCTCATGTTATAGGACGGGTCTCAGGTTTGGTATTAGAAGCATTGAGATATCAAGTCTCATGGTATAGGAAGGGTCTCAGAATTGGAATGGGAAGGAGTTGGATATCACATCTCAAGCTATAGGAAGGGTCGCAGGATTGGAATGGGAAGGAGTTTGATGTCACATCTTATGCCATAGTATGGGTCTCAGGTTTGGCAGAAGCATTGGGATATCACATCTCATGCTATTGGAAGGGTATCAGTATTGGATTTGGAAGGAGTTGGATATCCCATCTCATGCTATAGGAAGGGTCTCAGGTTGGAATGGGAAGGAGTTGGATATCACATTTCATGTTATAGGAAGGGTCTCAGGATTGGAATGTGAAGGACTTGGATATCATATCTCATGCTATAGGAAGGCTCTCAGGTTTGGAAGGGGAAGGAGTTGGATATCACATTTCATGTTAGAGGAAGGATCTCAGGTTTGATATTAGAGGCCTTGAGATATCACATCTCATGCTATAGGAAGGGTCTCAGGATTGGAATGGGAAGGAGTTGGATATCACATCTCAAGCTATAGGAAGGGTCTCAGGTTTGGTATAAGCATTGAGATATCACATCTCATGCTATAGGAAGGGTCTCAGGATTGGAATGGGAAGGAGTTGGATATCACATCTCATGTTATAGGAAAGATCTCAGGTTTGGTATTAGAAGCATTGAGACATCACATCTCATGTTATAGGAAGGGTCTTAGGATTGGAATGGGAAGAAGTTGAATATCACATCTCATGCTATAGGAAGGGTCTCAGGTTTGGTATAAGCATTGAGATATCACATCTCATGCTATAGGAGGGGTCTCAGGATTGGAATGGGAAGGAGTTGTATATGACATCTCATGCCATAGGAAGGGTCTCAGGTTTGGTATAAGCATTGAGATATCACATCTCTGCTATCGGAAGGGTCTCAGGATTGGTATGCGAAGGAGTTGGATATTCCCATCTCATGTAATAGGAAGGGTCTCAGGTTTGGTTTTAGAAGCATTGAGATATCACATCTCATGCTATAGGAAGGGTCTCAGGATTGGAATGGGAAGGACTTGGATATCACATCTCATGCTATAGGCAGGGTCTCAAGTTTGATATTAGAAGCTTTGAGATATCACATCTCATGATATCGGAAGGGTCTCAGGATTGGAATGGGAAGGAGTTGGATATCACATCTCATGATAAAGGAAGGGTCTAAGGTTTGGAAGGGGAAGGATTTGGATATCACATCTCATGTTATATTACGGGTCTCAGGTTTGGTATTAGAAGCATTGAGATATCAAGTCTCAGAGTATAGGAAGGGTCTCAGAATTGGAATGGGAAGGAGGTGGATATCACATTTCAAGCTATAGGAAGGGTCTCAGGATTGGAATGGGAAGGACTTGGATATCACATCTCATGCTATAGGAAGGCTCTCAGGTTTGGAAGGGGAAAGAGTTGGATATCACATTTCATGTTAGAGGTAGGATCTCAGGTTTGGTATTAGAGGCATTGAGATATCGCATCTCATGCTATCAGAAGGGTCTCGGGAATGGAATGGGAAGGAGTTGGATATCACATCTCATGCTAAAGGGAGGGTCTCAGGTTTGGAAGGGGAAGGATTTGGATATCACATCTCATGTTATAGGAAGGATCTCAGGTTTGGTATTAGAAGCATTGAGATATCACATCTCATGCTATCGGAAGGATCTCAGGTTTGGTATTAGAAGCATTGAGATATCACATCTCATGCTATCAGAAGGGTCTCAGGATTGGAATGGGAAGGAGTTGGATATCACATCTCATGCTAAAGGGAGGGTCTCAGGTTTGGAAGGGGAAGGATTTGGATATCACATCTCATGTTATCGGAAGGATCTCACGTTTGGTATTAGAAGTATTGAGATATCATATCTCATGCTATAGGAAGGGTCTCAGGATTGGAATGGGAAGGAGTTGGATATCACATCTCATGCTATAGGAAGTGTCTCAGGATTGTAATGGGAAGGACTTGGATATCACATCTCATGCTATAGGTAGGGTCTCAAGTTTTATATTAGAAGCATTGAGATATCACATCTCATGCTATAGGAAGGGTCTGAGGATTGGAATGGGAAGGAGTTGGATATCACATCTCATGCTATGGGAAGGGTCTCAGGTTTGGTATAAGCAGTGAGATATCACATCTCATGCTATAGGAAGTGTCTCAGGATTGGAATGGGAAGGAGTTGGATATCACATCTCATGTTATAGGAAGGATCTCAGGTTTGGTATAAGCATTGAGATATCACATCTCTGCTATCGGAAGGGTCTCAGGATTGGAATGGGAAGGAGTTGGATATTCCCATCTCATGTTATAGGAAGGGTCTCAGGTTTGGTATTAGAAGCATTGAGATATCACATCTCATGCTATAGGAAGGGTCTCAGGATTGGAATGGGAAGGACTTGGATATCACATCTCATGCTATAGGGAGGGTCTCAAGTTTGATATTAGAAGCTTTGAGATATCACATCTCATGATATCGGAAGGGTCTCAGGATTGGAATGGGAAGGAGTTGGATATCACATCTCATGATAAAGGAAGGGTCTAAGGTTTGGAAGGGGAAGGATTTGGATATCACATCTCATGTTATATTACGGGTCTCACGTTTGTATTAGAAGCATTGAGATATCAAGTCTCAGAGTATAGGAAGGGTCTCAGAATTGGAATGGGAAGGAGGTGGATATCACATTTCAAGCTATAGGAAGGGTCTCAGGATTGGAATGGGAAGGACTTGGATATCACATCTCATGCTATAGGAAGGCTCTCAGGTTTGGAAGGGGAAAGAGTTGGATATCACATTTCATGTTAGAGGTAGGATCTCAGGTTTGGTATTAGAGGCATTGAGATATCGCATCTCATGCTATCAGAAGGGTCTCGGGAATGGAATGGGAAGGAGTTGGATATCACATCTCATGCTAAAGGGAGGGTCTCAGGTTTGGAAGGGGAAGGATTTGGATATCACATCTCATGTTATAGGAAGGATCTCAGGTTTGGTATTAGAAGCATTGAGATATCACATCTCATGCTATCGGAAGGATCTCAGGTTTGGTATTAGAAGCATTGAGATATCACATCTCATGCTATCAGAAGGGTCTCAGGATTGGAATGGGAAGGAGTTGGATATCACATCTCATGATAAAGGAAGGGTCTAAGGTTTGGAAGGGGAAGGATTTGGATATCACATCTCATGTTATATTACGGGTCTCACGTTTGTATTAGAAGCATTGAGATATCAAGTCTCAGAGTATAGGAAGGGTCTCAGAATTGGAATGGGAAGGAGGTGGATATCACATTTCAAGCTATAGGAAGGGTCTCAGGATTGGAATGGGAAGGACTTGGATATCACATCTCATGCTATAGGAAGGCTCTCAGGTTTGGAAGGGGAAAGAGTTGGATATCACATTTCATGTTAGAGGTAGGATCTCAGGTTTGGTATTAGAGGCATTGAGATATCGCATCTCATGCTATCAGAAGGGTCTCGGGAATGGAATGGGAAGGAGTTGGATATCACATCTCATGCTAAAGGGAGGGTCTCAGGTTTGGAAGGGGAAGGATTTGGATATCACATCTCATGTTATAGGAAGGATCTCAGGTTTGGTATTAGAAGCATTGAGATATCACATCTCATGCTATCGGAAGGATCTCAGGTTTGGTATTAGAAGCATTGAGATATCACATCTCATGCTATCAGAAGGGTCTCAGGATTGGAATGGGAAGGAGTTGGATATCACATCTCATGCTAAAGGGAGGGTCTCAGGTTTGGAAGGGGAAGGATTTGGATATCACATCTCATGTTATCGGAAGGATCTCACGTTTGGTATTAGAAGTATTGAGATATCATATCTCATGCTATAGGAAGGGTCTCAGGATTGGAATGGGAAGGAGTTGGATATCACATCTCATGCTATAGGAAGTGTCTCAGGATTGTAATGGGAAGGACTTGGATATCACATCTCATGCTATAGGTAGGGTCTCAAGTTTTATATTAGAAGCATTGAGATATCACATCTCATGCTATAGGAAGGGTCTGAGGATTGGAATGGGAAGGAGTTGGATATCACATCTCATGCTATGGGAAGGGTCTCAGGTTTGGTATAAGCAGTGAGATATCACATCTCATGCTATAGGAAGTGTCTCAGGATTGGAATGGGAAGGAGTTGGATATCACATCTCATGTTATAGGAAGGATCTCAGGTTTGGTATAAGCATTGAGATATCACATCTCTGCTATCGGAAGGGTCTCAGGATTGGAATGGGAAGGAGTTGGATATTCCCATCTCATGTTATAGGAAGGGTCTCAGGTTTGGTATTAGAAGCATTGAGATATCACATCTCATGCTATAGGAAGGGTCTCAGGATTGGAATGGGAAGGACTTGGATATCACATCTCATGCTATAGGGAGGGTCTCAAGTTTGATATTAGAAGCTTTGAGATATCACATCTCATGATATCGGAAGGGTCTCAGGATTGGAATGGGAAGGAGTTGGATATCACATCTCATGATAAAGGAAGGGTCTAAGGTTTGGAAGGGGAAGGATTTGGATATCACATCTCATGTTATATTACGGGTCTCACGTTTGTATTAGAAGCATTGAGATATCAAGTCTCATAGTATAGGAAGGGTCTCAGAATTGGAATGGGAAGGAGTTGGATATCACATCTCAAGCTATAGGAAGGGTCTCAGGATTGGAATGGGAAGGACTTGGATATCACATCTCATGCTATAGGAAGGCTCTCAGGTTTGGAAGGGGAAAGAGTTGGATATCACATTTCATGTTAGAGGTAGGATCTCAGGTTTGGTATTAGAGGCATTGAGATATCACATCTCATGCTATCAGAAGGGTCTCAGGAATGGAATGGGAAGGAGTTGGATATCACATCTCATGCTAAAGGGAGGGTCTCAGGTTTGGAAGGGGAAGGATTTGGATATCACATCTCATGTTATAGGAAGGATCTCAGGTTTGGTATTAGAAGCATTGAGATATCACATCTCATGCTATCGGAAGGATCTCAGGTTTGGTATTAGAAGCATTGAGATATCACATCTCATGCTATCAGAAGAGTCTCAGGATTGGAATAGGAAGGAGTTGGATATCACATCTCATGCTAAAGGGAGGGTCTCAGGATTGGAAGGGGAAGGATTTGGATATCACATCTCATGTTATCGGAAGGATCTCACGTTTGGTATTAGAAGTATTGAGATATCATATCTCATGCTATAGGAAGGGTCTCAGGATTGGAATGGGAAGGAGTTGGATATCACATCTCATGCTATAGGGAGGGTCTCAGGATTGGAATGGGAAGGACTTAGATATCACATATCATGCTATAGGGAGGGTCTCAGTTTTGATATTAGAAGCATTGAGATATCACATCTCATGCTATAGGAAGTGTCTCAGGATTGGAATGGGAAGGTGCTGGATATCACATCTCATGCTAAAGGAAGGATCTCAGGTTTGGAACGGGAAGGATTTGGATATCACATCTCATGTTATAGGAAGGGTCTCAGGTTTGGTATAAGCATTGAGATATCACATCTCTGCTATCGGAAGTGTCTCAGGATTGGAATGGGAAGGAGTTGGATATCCCATCTCATGTTATAGGACGGGTCTCAGGTTTGTTATTAGAATCATTGAGATATCATATTGCATGCTGTAGGAAGGGTCTAAGGGTTGGAATGGGAAGGACTTGGATATCACATCTCATGCTATAGATAGGCTCTTAGGTTTGGAAAGGGAAGGAGTTGGATATCACATTTCATGTTAGAGGAAGGATCTCAGGTTTGGTATTAGAAGCATTGAGATATCACATCTCATGCTATAGGAAGGGTCTCAGGATTGGAATGGGAAGCAGTTGGATATCACATCTCATGCGATAGGAAGGGTCTCAGGTTTGGTATAAGCATTGAGATATCACATCTCATGCTATAGGACGGGTCTCAGGATTGGAATGGAAGGAGTTGGATATCACATCTCATGTTATAGGAAGGATCTCAGGTTTGGTATTAGAAGCATTGAGACATCACATCTCATGCTATAGGAAGAGTCTCAGGGTTGGAATGGGAAGGAGTTGGATATCACATCTCATCCAATAGGAAGGGTCTCAGGTTTGGAATGGGAAGGAATTGGATATCACATCTCATGTTATAGGAAGGATCTCAGGTTTGGTATTAGAAGCATTGAAATATCACATCTCATGCTATAGGAAGGGTCTCAGGATTGGAATGTGAAGGATTTGGATATCACATCTCATGCTAAAGGAAGGGTCTCAGGTTTGGTAGAAGCATTGAGATATCACGTCTCTGCTATCGGAAGGGTCTCAGGATTGGATTGGGAAGGAGTTGGATATCACATCTCATGCCATAGGAAGGGTCTCAGGTTTGGTATAAGCATTGAGATGTCACATCTCTGCTATCGGAAGGGTCTCAGGATTGGATTGGGAAGGAGTTGGATATCCCTTCTCATGCTATAGGAAGTGTCTCAGGTTGGAATGGGAAGGAGTTGGATATCACATCTCATGCTATAGATAGGCTCTTAGGTTTGGAAAGGGAAGGAGTTGGATATCACATTTCATGTTAGAGGAAGGATCTCAGGTTTGGTATTAGAAGCATTGAGATATCACATCTCATGCTATAGGAAGGGTCTCAGGATTGGAATGGGAAGCAGTTGGATATCACATCTCATGCGATAAGAAGGGTCTCAGGTTTGGTATAAGCATTGAGATATCACATCTCATGCTATAGGACGGGTCTCAGGATTGGAATGGAAGGAGTTGGATATCACATCTCATGTTATAGGAAGGATCTCAGGTTTGGTATTAGAAGCATTGAGACATCACATCTCATGCTATAGGAAGGGTCTCAGGGTTGGAATGGGAAGGAGTTGGATATCACATCTCATCCAATAGGAAGGGTCTCAGGTTTGGAATGGGAAGGAATTGGATATCACATCTCATGTTATAGGAAGGATCTCAGGTTTGGTATTAGAAGCATTGAGATATCACATCTCATGCTATAGGAAGGGTCTCAGGATTGGAATGTGAAGGATTTGGATATCACATCTCATGCTAAAGGAAGGGTCTCAGGTTTGGTAGAAGCATTGAGATATCACGTCTCTGCTATCGGAAGGGTCTCAGGATTGGATTGGGAAGGAGTTGGATATCACATCTCATGCCATAGGAAGGGTCTCAGGTTTGGTATAAGCATTGAGATGTCACATCTCTGCTATCGGAAGGGTCTCAGGATTGGATTGGGAAGGAGTTGGATATCACATCTCATGTTATAGGAAGGGTCTCAGGATTGGAATGGGAAGGATTTGGATATCACATCTCTTGCTATAGGAAGGGTCTCAGGATTGGAATGGGTAGGAGTTGGATATTACTTTCATGCTATAGGAAGGGTCTCATGTTTGGAATGGGAAGGAGTTGGATATCACATATGCTATAGTTAGTGTCTCAGGTTTGGAACGGGAAGGAGTTGGATATCACATCTCATGTTATAGGAAGGGTCTCAGGTTTGGTATAAGCATTGAGATATCACATCTCTGCTATCGGAAGCGGCTCAGGATTGGAATGGGAAGGAGTTGGATATCCCATCTCATGTTATAGGAAGAGTCTCTGGTTTGGTATTAGAATCATTGAGATATCACATCGCATGCTGTAGGAAGGGTCTAAGGATTGGAATGGGATGGACTTGGATATCACATCTCATGCTATAGGTAGGCTCTCAGGTTTGGTATAAGCATTGAGATATCACATCTCATGCTATAGGAAGGGTCTCAGGATTGGAATGGGAAGGAGTTGTATATGACATCTCAGGCCATAGGAAGGTTCTCAGGTTTGGTATAAGCATTGAGATATCACATCTCTGCTATCGGAAGGGTCTCAGGATTGGAATGGGAAGGAGTTGGACATCCCATCTCATGTTATAGGAAGGGTCTCAGGTTTGGTATTAGAAGCATAGAGATATCACATCTCATGCTATAGGAAGGGTCTCAGGATTTGAATGGCAAGGAGTTGGATATCACATCTCATGCCATAGGAAGGGTCACAGGTTTGGTATAAGCATTGAGATATCACATCTCTGCTATCGGAAGGGTCTCAGGATTGGATTGGGAAGGAGTTAGATATCCCTTCTCATGCTATAGGAAGTGTCTCAGGTTGGAATGGGAAGGAGTTGGATATCACATCTCATGTTATAGGAAGGGTCTCAGGATTGGAATGGGAGGGACTTGGATGTCACATCTCATGCTATAGGGAGGGTCTCAAGTTTGATATTAGAAGCATTGAGATAACAAATCTCATGATATCGGAAGGGTCTCAGGATTGGAATGGGAAGGAGTTGGATATCACATCTCATGATAAAGGAAAGGTCTAAGGTTTGGAAGGGGAAGGATTTGGATATCACATCTCATGTTATAGGACGGGTCTCAGGTTTGGTATTAGAAGCATTGAGATATCAAGTCTCATGGTATAAGAAGGGTCTCAGAATTGGAATGGGAAGGAGTTGGATATCACACCTCAAGCTATAGGAAGTGTCTCAGGATTGGAATGGGAAGGAGTTTGATATCACATCTCATGCCATAGTATGGGTCTCAGGTTTGGTAGAAGCATTGGGATATCACATCTCATGCTATCGGAAGGGTATCAGTATTGGATTTGGAAGAAGTTGGATATCCCATCTCATGCTATAGGAAGGGTCTCAGGTTGGAATGGGAAGGAGTTGGATATCACATTTCATGTTATAGGAAGGGTCTCAGGATTGGAATGGGAAGGACTTGGATATCATATCTCATGCTATAGGACGGGTCTCAGGTTTGTTATTAGAATCATTGAGATATCATATTGCATGCTGTAGGAAGGGTCTAAGGATTGGAATGGGAAGGACTTGGATATCACATCTCATGCTATAGATAGGCTCTTAGGTTTGGAAAGGGAAGGAGTTGGATATCACATTTCATGTTAGAGGAAGGATCTCAGGTTTGGTATTAGAAGCATTGAGATATCACATCTCATGCTATATGAAGGGTCTCAGGATTGGAATGGGAAGTAGTTGGATATCACATCTCATGCTATAGGAAGGGTCTCAGGTTTGGTATAAGCATTGAGATATCACATCTCATGCTATAGGACAGGTCTCAGGATTGGAATGGAAGGAGTTGGATATCACATCTCATGTTATAGGAAGGATCTCAGGTTTGGTATTAGAAGCATTGAGACATCACATCTCATGCTATAGGAAGGGTCTCAGGGTTGGAATGGGAAGGAGTTGGATATCACATCTCATCCAATAGGAAGGGTCTCAGGTTTGGAATGGGAAGGAATTGGATATCACATCTCATGTTATAGGAAGGATCTCAGGTTTGGTATTAGAAGCATTGAGATATCACATCTCATGCTATAGGAAGGGTCTCAGGATTGGAATGTGAAGGATTTGGATATCACATCTCATGCTAAAGGAAGGGTCTCAGGTTTGGTAGAAGCATTGAGATATCACGTCTCTGCTATCGGAAGGGTCTCAGGATTGGATTGGGAAGGAGTTGGATATCCCTTCTCATGCTATAGGAAGGGTCTCAGGATTTGAATGGCAAGGAGTTGGATATCACATCTCATGCCATAGGAAGGGTCTCAGGTTTGGTATAAGCATTGAGATATCACATATCTGCTATCGGAAGGGTCTCAGGATTGGAATGGGAAGGAGTTGGATATTCCCATCTCATGTTATAGGAAGGGTCTCAGGTTTGGTATTAGAAGCATTGAGATATCACATCTCATGCTATAGGAAGGGTCTCAGGATTGGAATGGGAAGGACTTGGATATCACATCTCATGCTATAGGGAGGGTCTCAAGTTTGATATTAGAAGCTTTGAGATATCACATCTCATGATATCGGAAGGGTCTCAGGATTGGAATGGGAAGGAGTTGGATATCACATCTCATGATAAAGGAAGGGTCTAAGGTTTGGAAGGGGAAGGATTTGGATATCACATCTCATGTTATATTACGGGTCTCAGGTTTGGTATTAGAAGCATTGAGATATCAAGTCTCAGAGTATAGGAAGGGTCTCAGAATTGGAATGGGAAGGAGTTGGATATCACATCTCAAGCTATAGGAAGTGTCTCAGGATTGGAATGGGAAGGAGTTTGATATCACATCTCATGCCATAGTATGGGTCTCAGGTTTGGTAGAAGCATTGGGATATCACATCTCATGCTATCGGAAGGGTATCAGTATTGGATTTGGAAGAAGTTGGATATCCCATCTCATGCTATAGGAAGGGTCTCAGGTTGGAATGGGAAGGAGTTGGATATCACATTTCATGTTATAGGAAGGGTCTCAGGATTGGAATGGGAAGGACTTGGATATCATATCTCATGCTATAGGACGGGTCTCAGGTTTGTTATTAGAATCATTGAGATATCATATTGCATGCTGTAGGAAGGGTCTAAGGATTGGAATGGGAAGGACTTGGATATCACATCTCATGCTATAGATAGGCTCTTAGGTTTGGAAAGGGAAGGAGTTGGATATCACATTTCATGTTAGAGGAAGGATCTCAGGTTTGGTATTAGAAGCATTGAGATATCACATCTCATGCTATATGAAGGGTCTCAGGATTGGAATGGGAAGTAGTTGGATATCACATCTCATGCTATAGGAAGGGTCTCAGGTTTGGTATAAGCATTGAGATATCACATCTCATGCTATAGGACAGGTCTCAGGATTGGAATGGAAGGAGTTGGATATCACATCTCATGTTATAGGAAGGATCTCAGGTTTGGTATTAGAAGCATTGAGACATCACATCTCATGCTATAGGAAGGGTCTCAGGGTTGGAATGGGAAGGAGTTGGATATCACATCTCATCCAATAGGAAGGGTCTCAGGTTTGGAATGGGAAGGAATTGGATATCACATCTCATGTTATAGGAAGGATCTCAGGTTTGGTATTAGAAGCATTGAGATATCACATCTCATGCTATAGGAAGGGTCTCAGGATTGGAATGTGAAGGATTTGGATATCACATCTCATGCTAAAGGAAGGGTCTCAGGTTTGGTAGAAGCATTGAGATATCACGTCTCTGCTATCGGAAGGGTCTCAGGATTGGATTGGGAAGGAGTTGGATATCCCTTCTCATGCTATAGGAAGGGTCTCAGGATTTGAATGGCAAGGAGTTGGATATCACATCTCATGCCATAGGAAGGGTCTCAGGTTTGGTATAAGCATTGAGATATCACATCTCTGCTATCGGAAGGGTCTCAGGATTGGAATGGGAAGGAGTTGGATATTCCCATCTCATGTTATAGGAAGGGTCTCAGGTTTGGTATTAGAAGCATTGAGATATCACATCTCATGCTATAGGAAGGGTCTCAGGATTGGAATGGGAAGGACTTGGATATCACATCTCATGCTATAGGGAGGGTCTCAAGTTTGATATTAGAAGCTTTGAGATATCACATCTCATGATATCGGAAGGGTCTCAGGATTGGAATGGGAAGGAGTTGGATATCACATCTCATGATAAAGGAAGGGTCTAAGGTTTGGAAGGGGAAGGATTTGGATATCACATCTCATGTTATATTACGGGTCTCAGGTTTGGTATTAGAAGCATTGAGATATCAAGTCTCAGAGTATAGGAAGGGTCTCAGAATTGGAATGGGAAGGAGTTGGATATCACATCTCAAGCTACAGGAAGGGTCTCAGGATTGGAATGGGAAGGACTTGGATATCACATCTCATGCTATAGGGAGGCTCTCAGGTTTGGAAGGGGAAAGAGTTGGATATCACATTTCATGTTAGAGGTAGGATCTCAGGTTTGGTATTAGAGGCATTGAGATATCACATCTCATGCTATCAGAAGGGTCTCAGGAATGGAATGGGAAGGAGTTGGATATCACATCTCATGCTAAAGGGAGGGTCTCAGGTTTGGAAGGGGAAGGATTTGGATATCACATCTCATGTTATAGGAAGGATCTCAGGTTTGGTATTAGAAGCATTGAGATATCACATCTCATGCTATCGGAAGGATCTCAGGTTTGGTATTAGAAGCATTTAGATATCACATCTCATGCTATCAGAAGGGTCTCAGGATTGGAATGGGAAGGAGTTGGATATCACATCTCATGCTAAAGGGAGGGTCTCAGGTTTGGAAGGGGAAGGATTTGGATATCACATCTCATGTTATCGGAAGGATCTCACGTTTGGTATTAGAAGTATTGAGATATCATATCTCATGCTATAGGAAGGGTCTCAGGATTGGAATGGGAAAGAGTTGGATATCACATCTCATGCTATAGGGAGTGTCTCAGGATTGGAATGGGAAGGACTTAGATATCACATATCATGCTATAGGGAGGGTCTCAGTTTTGATATTAGAAGCATTGAGATATCACATCTCATGCTATCGGAAGTGTCTCAGGATTGGAATGGGAAGGAGCTGGATATCACATCTCATGCTAAAGGAAGGGTCTCAGGTTTGGAACGGGAAGGATTTGGATATCACATCTCATGTTATAGGAAGGGTCTCAGGTTTGGTATAAGCATTGAGATATCACATCTCTGCTATCGGAAGTGTCTCAGGATTGGAATGGGAAGGAGTTGGATATCACATCTCATGTTATAGGACGGGTCTCAGGTTTGTTATTAGAATCATTGAGATATCATATTGCATGCTGTAGGAAGGGTCTAAGGGTTGGAATGGGAAGGACTTGGATATCACATCTCATGCTATAGATAGGCTCTTAGGTTTGGAAAGGGAAGGAGTTGGATATCATATCTCATGCTATAGGACGGGTCTCAGGTTTGTTATTAGAATCATTGAGATATCATATTGCATGCTGTAGGAAGGGTCTAAGGATTGGAATGGGAAGGACTTGGATATCACATCTCATGCTATAGATAGGCTCTTAGGTTTGGAAAGGGAAGGAGTTGGATATCACATTTCATGTTAGAGGAAGGATCTCAGGTTTGGTATTAGAAGCATTGAGATATCACATCTCATGCTATATGAAGGGTCTCAGGATTGGAATGGGAAGTAGTTGGATATCACATCTCATGCTATAGGTAGGCTCTCAGGTTTGGTATAAGCATTGAGATATCACATCTCATGCTATAGGAAGGGTCTCAGGATTGGAATGGGAAGGAGTTGTATATGACATCTCAGGCCATAGGAAGGTTCTCAGGTTTGGTATAAGCATTGAGATATCACATCTCTGCTATCGGAAGGGTCTCAGGATTGGAATGGGAAGGAGTTGGACATCCCATCTCATGTTATAGGAAGGGTCTCAGGTTTGGTATTAGAAGCATAGAGATATCACATCTCATGCTATAGGAAGGGTCTCAGGATTTGAATGGCAAGGAGTTGGATATCACATCTCATGCCATAGGAAGGGTCACAGGTTTGGTATAAGCATTGAGATATCACTTCTCTGCTATCGGAAGGGTCTCAGGATTGGATTGGGAAGGAGTTAGATATCCCTTCTCATGCTATAGGAAGTGTCTCAGGTTGGAATGGGAAGGAGTTGGATATCACATCTCATGTTATAGGAAGGGTCTCAGGATTGGAATGGGAGGGACTTGGATGTCACATCTCATGCTATAGGGAGGGTCTCAAGTTTGATATTAGAAGCATTGAGATAACAAATCTCATGATATCGGAAGGGTCTCAGGATTGGAATGGGAAGGAGTTGGATACCACATCTCATGATAAAGGAAAGGTCTAAGGTTTGGAAGGGGAAGGATTTGGATATCACATCTCATATTATAGGACGGGTCTCAGGTTTGGTATTAGAAGCATTGAGATATCAAGTCTCATGGTATAAGAAGGGTCTCAGAATTGGAATGGGAAGGAGTTGGATATCACACCTCAAGCTATAGGAAGTGTCTCAGGATTGGAATGGGAAGGAGTTTGATATCACATCTCATGCCATAGTATGGGTCTCAGGTTTGGTAGAAGCATTGGGATATCACATCTCATGCTATCGGAAGGGTATCAGTATTGGATTTGGAAGAAGTTGGATATCCCATCTCATGCTATAGGAAGGGTCTCAGGTTGGAATGGGAAGGAGTTGGATATCACATTTCATGTTATAGGAAGGGTCTCAGGATTGGAATGGGAAGGACTTGGATATCATATCTCATGCTATAGGACGGGTCTCAGGTTTGTTATTAGAATCATTGAGATATCATATTGCATGCTGTAGGAAGGGTCTAAGGATTGGAATGGGAAGGACTTGGATATCACATCTCATGCTATAGATAGGCTCTTAGGTTTGGAAAGGGAAGGAGTTGGATATCACATTTCATGTTAGAGGAAGGATCTCAGGTTTGGTATTAGAAGCATTGAGATATCACATCTCATGCTATATGAAGGGTCTCAGGATTGGAATGGGAAGTAGTTGGATATCACATCTCATGCTATAGGAAGGGTCTCAGGTTTGGTATAAGCATTGAGATATCACATCTCATGCTATAGGACAGGTCTCAGGATTGGAATGGAAGGAGTTGGATATCACATCTCATGTTATAGGAAGGATCTCAGGTTTGGTATTAGAAGCATTGAGACATCACATCTCATGCTATAGGAAGGGTCTCAGGGTTGGAATGGGAAGGAGTTGGATATCACATCTCATCCAATAGGAAGGGTCTCAGGTTTGGAATGGGAAGGAATTGGATATCACATCTCATGTTATAGGAAGGATCTCAGGTTTGGTATTAGAAGCATTGAGATATCACATCTCATGCTATAGGAAGGGTCTCAGGATTGGAATGTGAAGGATTTGGATATCACATCTCATGCTAAAGGAAGGGTCTCAGGTTTGGTAGAAGCATTGAGATATCACGTCTCTGCTATCGGAAGGGTCTCAGGATTGGATTGGGAAGGAGTTGGATATCCCTTCTCATGCTATAGGAAGGGTCTCAGGATTTGAATGGCAAGGAGTTGGATATCACATCTCATGCCATAGGAAGGGTCTCAGGTTTGGTATAAGCATTGAGATATCACATCTCTGCTATCGGAAGGGTCTCAGGATTGGAATGGGAAGGAGTTGGATATTCCCATCTCATGTTATAGGAAGGGTCTCAGGTTTGGTATTAGAAGCATTGAGATATCACATCTCATGCTATAGGAAGGGTCTCAGGATTGGAATGGGAAGGACTTGGATATCACATCTCATGCTATAGGGAGGGTCTCAAGTTTGATATTAGAAGCTTTGAGATATCACATCTCATGATATCGGAAGGGTCTCAGGATTGGAATGGGAAGGAGTTGGATATCACATCTCATGATAAAGGAAGGGTCTAAGGTTTGGAAGGGGAAGGATTTGGATATCACATCTCATGTTATATTACGGGTCTCAGGTTTGGTATTAGAAGCATTGAGATATCAAGTCTCAGAGTATAGGAAGGGTCTCAGAATTGGAATGGGAAGGAGTTGGATATCACATCTCAAGCTATAGGAAGTGTCTCAGGATTGGAATGGGAAGGAGTTTGATATCACATCTCATGCCATAGTATGGGTCTCAGGTTTGGTAGAAGCATTGGGATATCACATCTCATGCTATCGGAAGGGTATCAGTATTGGATTTGGAAGAAGTTGGATATCCCATCTCATGCTATAGGAAGGGTCTCAGGTTGGAATGGGAAGGAGTTGGATATCACATTTCATGTTATAGGAAGGGTCTCAGGATTGGAATGGGAAGGACTTGGATATCATATCTCATGCTATAGGACGGGTCTCAGGTTTGTTATTAGAATCATTGAGATATCATATTGCATGCTGTAGGAAGGGTCTAAGGATTGGAATGGGAAGGACTTGGATATCACATCTCATGCTATAGATAGGCTCTTAGGTTTGGAAAGGGAAGGAGTTGGATATCACATTTCATGTTAGAGGAAGGATCTCAGGTTTGGTATTAGAAGCATTGAGATATCACATCTCATGCTATATGAAGGGTCTCAGGATTGGAATGGGAAGTAGTTGGATATCACATCTCATGCTATAGGAAGGGTCTCAGGTTTGGTATAAGCATTGAGATATCACATCTCATGCTATAGGACAGGTCTCAGGATTGGAATGGAAGGAGTTGGATATCACATCTCATGTTATAGGAAGGATCTCAGGTTTGGTATTAGAAGCATTGAGACATCACATCTCATGCTATAGGAAGGGTCTCAGGGTTGGAATGGGAAGGAGTTGGATATCACATCTCATCCAATAGGAAGGGTCTCAGGTTTGGAATGGGAAGGAATTGGATATCACATCTCATGTTATAGGAAGGATCTCAGGTTTGGTATTAGAAGCATTGAGATATCACATCTCATGCTATAGGAAGGGTCTCAGGATTGGAATGTGAAGGATTTGGATATCACATCTCATGCTAAAGGAAGGGTCTCAGGTTTGGTAGAAGCATTGAGATATCACGTCTCTGCTATCGGAAGGGTCTCAGGATTGGATTGGGAAGGAGTTGGATATCCCTTCTCATGCTATAGGAAGGGTCTCAGGATTTGAATGGCAAGGAGTTGGATATCACATCTCATGCCATAGGAAGGGTCTCAGGTTTGGTATAAGCATTGAGATATCACATCTCTGCTATCGGAAGGGTCTCAGGATTGGAATGGGAAGGAGTTGGATATTCCCATCTCATGTTATAGGAAGGGTCTCAGGTTTGGTATTAGAAGCATTGAGATATCACATCTCATGCTATAGGAAGGGTCTCAGGATTGGAATGGGAAGGACTTGGATATCACATCTCATGCTATAGGGAGGGTCTCAAGTTTGATATTAGAAGCTTTGAGATATCACATCTCATGATATCGGAAGGGTCTCAGGATTGGAATGGGAAGGAGTTGGATATCACATCTCATGATAAAGGAAGGGTCTAAGGTTTGGAAGGGGAAGGATTTGGATATCACATCTCATGTTATATTACGGGTCTCAGGTTTGGTATTAGAAGCATTGAGATATCAAGTCTCAGAGTATAGGAAGGGTCTCAGAATTGGAATGGGAAGGAGTTGGATATCACATCTCAAGCTACAGGAAGGGTCTCAGGATTGGAATGGGAAGGACTTGGATATCACATCTCATGCTATAGGGAGGCTCTCAGGTTTGGAAGGGGAAAGAGTTGGATATCACATTTCATGTTAGAGGTAGGATCTCAGGTTTGGTATTAGAGGCATTGAGATATCACATCTCATGCTATCAGAAGGGTCTCAGGAATGGAATGGGAAGGAGTTGGATATCACATCTCATGCTAAAGGGAGGGTCTCAGGTTTGGAAGGGGAAGGATTTGGATATCACATCTCATGTTATAGGAAGGATCTCAGGTTTGGTATTAGAAGCATTGAGATATCACATCTCATGCTATCGGAAGGATCTCAGGTTTGGTATTAGAAGCATTTAGATATCACATCTCATGCTATCAGAAGGGTCTCAGGATTGGAATGGGAAGGAGTTGGATATCACATCTCATGCTAAAGGGAGGGTCTCAGGTTTGGAAGGGGAAGGATTTGGATATCACATCTCATGTTATCGGAAGGATCTCACGTTTGGTATTAGAAGTATTGAGATATCATATCTCATGCTATAGGAAGGGTCTCAGGATTGGAATGGGAAAGAGTTGGATATCACATCTCATGCTATAGGGAGTGTCTCAGGATTGGAATGGGAAGGACTTAGATATCACATATCATGCTATAGGGAGGGTCTCAGTTTTGATATTAGAAGCATTGAGATATCACATCTCATGCTATCGGAAGTGTCTCAGGATTGGAATGGGAAGGAGCTGGATATCACATCTCATGCTAAAGGAAGGGTCTCAGGTTTGGAACGGGAAGGATTTGGATATCACATCTCATGTTATAGGAAGGGTCTCAGGTTTGGTATAAGCATTGAGATATCACATCTCTGCTATCGGAAGTGTCTCAGGATTGGAATGGGAAGGAGTTGGATATCACATCTCATGTTATAGGACGGGTCTCAGGTTTGTTATTAGAATCATTGAGATATCATATTGCATGCTGTAGGAAGGGTCTAAGGGTTGGAATGGGAAGGACTTGGATATCACATCTCATGCTATAGATAGGCTCTTAGGTTTGGAAAGGGAAGGAGTTGGATATCACGTTTCATGTTAGAGGAAGGATCTCAGGTTTGGTATTAGAAGCATTGAGATATCACATCTCATGCTATAGGAAGGGTCTCAGGATTGGAATGGGAAGTAGTTGGATATCACATCTCATGCTATAGGAAGGGTCTCAGGTTTAGTATAAGCATTGAGATATCACATCTCATGCTATAGGACGGGTCTCAGGATTGGAATGGAAGGAGTTGGATATCACATCTCATGTTATAGGAAGGATCTCAGGTTTGGTATTAGAAGCATTGAGACATCACATCTCATGCTATAGGAAGGGTCTCAGGGTTGGAATGGGAAGGAGTTGGATATCACATCTCATCCAATAGGAAGGGTCTCAGGTTTGGAATGGGAAGGAATTGGATATCACATCTCATGTTATAGGAAGGATCTCAGGTTTGGTATTAGAAGCGTTGAGATATCACATCTCATGCTATAGGAAGGGTCTCAGGATTGGAATGTGAAGGATTTGGATATCACATCTCATGCTAAAGGAAGGGTCTCAGGTTTGGTAGAAGCATTGAGATATCACGTCTCTGCTATCGGAAGGGTCGCAGGATTGGATTGGGAAGGAGTTGGATATCCCTTCTCATGCTATAGGAAGGGTCTCAGGATTTGAATGGCAAGGAGTTGGATATCACATCTCATGCCATAGGAAGGGTCTCAGGTTTGGTATAAGCATTGAAATATCACATCTCTGCTATCGGAAGGGTCTCAGGATTGGATTGGGAAGGAGTTGGATATCCCTTCTCATGCTATAGGAAGTGTCTCAGGTTGGAATGGGAAGGAGTTGGATATCACATCTCATGTTATAGGAAGGGTCTCAGGATTGGAATGGGAAGGATTTGGATATCACATCTCTTGCTATAGGAAGGGTCTCAGGATTGGAATGGGTAGGAGTTGGATATTACTTTCTTGCTATAGGAAGGGTCTCATGTTTGGAATGGGAAGGAGTTGGATATCACATATGCTATAGTTAGTGTCTCAGGTTTGGAACGGGAAGGAGTTGGATATCACATCTCATGTTATAGGAAGGGTCTCAGGTTTGGTATAAGCATTGAGATATCACATCTCTGCTATCGAAAGCGGCTCAGGATTGGAATGGGAAGGAGTTGGATATCCCATCTCATGTTATAGTAAGAGTCTCTGGTTTGGTATTAGAATCATTGAGATATCACATCGCATGCTGTAGGAAGGGTCTAAGGATTGGAATGGGATGGACTTGGATATCACATCTCATGCTATAGGTAGGCTCTCAGGTTTGGTATAAGCATTGAGATATCACATCTCATGCTATAGGAAGGGTCTCAGGATTGGAATGGGAAGGATTTGGATATCACATCTCATGCTATAGGAAGGGTCTCAGATTTGGTATAAGCATTGAGATATCACATCTCATGCTAAAGGAAGGGTCTCAGGATTGGAATGGGAAGGAGTTGTATATGACATCTCAGGCCATAGGAAGGGTCTCAGGTTTGGTATAAGCATTGAGATATCACATCTCTGCTATCGGAAGGGTCTCAGGATTGCAATGGGAAGGAGTTGGATATCCCATCTCATGTTATAGGAAGAGTCTCAGGTTTGGTATTAGAAGCACTGAGATATCACATCTCATGCTATAGGAAGTGTCTCAAGATTGGAATGGGAAGGACTTGGATATCACATCTCATGCTATAGGGAGGGTCTCAAGTTTGATATTAGAAGCATTGAGATATCACATCTCATGCTATAGGAAGGGTCTCAGGATTGGAATGGGAAGGAGTTGGATATCACATCTCATGCTATAGGAAGGGTCTCAGGTTTGGTATAAGCAGTGAGATATCACATCTCATGCTATAGGAAGTGTCTCAGGATTGGAATGGGAAGGAGTTGGATATCACATCTCATGTTATAGGAAGGATCTCAGGTTTGGTATAAGCATTGAGATATCACATGTTTGCTATCGGAAGGGTCTCAGGATTGGAATGGGAAGGAGTTGGATATTCCCATCTCATGTTATAGGAAGGGTCTCAGGTTTGGTATTAGAAGCATTGAGACATCACATCTCATGCTATAGGAAGCGTCTCAGGATTGGAATGGGAAGGACTTGGATATCACATCTCATGCTATAGGGAGGGTCTCGAGTTTGATATTAGAAGCATTGAGATATCACATCTCATGATATCGGAAGGGTCTCAGGATTGGAATGGGAAGGAGTTGGATATCACATCTCATGATAAAGGAAGGGTCTAAGGTTTGGAAGGGGAAGGATTTGGATATCACATCTCATGTTATAGGACGGGTCTCAGGTTTGGTATTAGAAGCATTGAGATATCAAGTCTCATGGTATAGGAAGGGTCTCAGAATTGGAATGGGAAGGAGTTGGATATCACATCTCAAGCTATAGGAAGGGTCTCAGGATTGGAATGGGAAGGAGTTTGATATCACATCTCATGCCATAGTATGGGTCTCAGGTTTGGTATAAGCATTGGGATATCAAATCTCATGCTATCGGAAGGGTATCAGGATTGGAATTCCAAGGAGTTGGATATCCCATCTCATGCTATAGGAAGGGTCTCAGGTTGGAATGGGAAGGAGTTGGATATCACATCTCATGCTAAAGGGAGGGTCTCAGGTTTGGAAGGGGAAGGATTTGGATATCACATCTCATGTTATAGGAAGGATCTCAGGTTTGGTATAAGAAGCATTGAGATATCACATCTCATGCTATCGGAAGAATCTCAGATTTGGTATTAGAGGCATTGAGATATCACATCTCATGCTATCATAAGGGTCTCAGGATTGGAATGGGAAGGAGTTGGATATCACATCTCATGCTATAGGAAGGGTCTCAGGTTTGGAACGGGAAGGAGTTGGATATCACATCTCATGTTATAGGAAGAGTCTCAGGTTTGGTATAAGCATTGAGATATCAAATCTCTGCAATCGGAAGTGTCTCAGGATTGGGATGGGAAGGAGTTGGATATCACATCTCATGCTATAGGAAGGGTCTCAGGTTTGGAACGGGAAGGAGTTGGATATCCCATCTCATGTTATAGGACTGGTCTCATGTTTGGTATTAGAAGCATTGAGATATCACATCTCTGCTATCGGAAGTGTCTCAGGATTGGAATGGGAAGGAGTTGGATATCACATCTCATGTTATAGGACGGGTCTCAGGTTTGTTATTAGAATCATTGAGATATCATATTGCATGCTGTAGGAAGGGTCTAAGGATTGGAATGGAAGGACTTGGATATCACATCTCATGCTATAGGTAGGCTCTCAGGTTTGGAAAGGGAAGGAGTTGGATATCACATTTAATGTTAGAGGAAGGATCTCAGGTTTGATATTAGAGCCATTGGATATCACATCTCATGCTATAGGAAGGGTCTCAGGATTGGAATGGGAAGGAGTTGGATATCACATCTCATGCTATAGGAAGGGTTTTAGGTTTGGTATAAGCATTGAGATACCACATCTCATGCTATAGGAAGGGTCTCAGGATTGGAATGGGAAGGATCTGTATATGACATCTCATGCCATAGGAAGGGTCTCAGGTTTGGTATAAGCATTGAGATATCACATCTCTGCTTTCGGAAGGGTCTCAGGATTGTAATGGGAAGGAGTTGGATATCCCATCTCATGTTATAGGAAGAGTCTCAGGTTTGGTATTAGAAGCATTGAGATATCACATCTCATGCTATAGGAAGTGTCTCAGGATTGGAATGGGAAGGACTTGGATATCACATCTCATGCTATAGGAAGGGTCTCAGGTTTGGTATAAGCAGTGAGATATCACATCTCATGCTATAGGAAGTGTCTCAGGATTGGAATGGGAAGGAGTTGGATATCACATCTCATGTTATAAGAAGGATCTCAGGTTTGGTATAAGCATTGAGATATCACATGTTTGCTATCGGAAGGGTCTCAGGATTGGAATGAGAAGGAGTTGGATATTCCCATCTCATGTTATAGGAAGGGTCTCAGGTTTGTTATTAGAATCATTGAGATATCATATTGCATGCTGTAGGAAGGGTCTAAGGATTGGAATGGGAAGGACTTGGATATCACATCTCATGCTATAGGTAGGCTCTCAGGTTTGGAAAGGGAAGGAGTTGGATATCACATTTAATGTTAGAGGAAGGATCTCAGGTTTGATATTAGAGCCATTGGATATCACATCTCATGCTATAGGAATGGTCTCAGGATTGGAATGGGAAGGAGTTGGATATCACATCTCATGCTATAGGAAGGGTTTTAGGTTTGGTATAAGCATTGAGATATCACATCTCATGCTATAGGAAGGGTCTCAGGATTGGAATGGGAAGGATCTGTATATGACATCTCATGCCATAGGAAGGGTCTCAGGTTTGGTATAAGCATTGAGATATCACATCTCTGCTTTCGGAAGGGTCTCAGGATTGTAATGGGAAGGAGTTGGATATCCCATCTCATGTTATAGGAAGAGTCTCAGGTTTGGTATTAGAAGCATTGAGATATCACATCTCATGCTATAGGAAGTGTCTCAGGATTGAAATGGGAAGGACTTGGATATCACATCTCATGCTATAGGGAGGGTCTCAAGTTTGATATTAGAAGCATTGAGATATCACATCTCATGCTATAGGAAGGGTCTCAGTATTGGAATGGGAAGGAGTTGGATATCACATCTCATGCTATAGGAAGGGTCTCAGGTTTGGTATAAGCATTGAGATATCACATCTCTGCTATCGGAAGGGTCTCAGGATTGGAATGGGAAGGAGTTGGATATTCCCATCTCATGTTATAGGAAGGGTCTATCAGGTCTTAGCATGAGACTCTTCCTATAACATGAGATGTGATATCCAACTCCTTCCCGTTCCTAACCTGAGACCCTTCCTATAGCATGAGATGTGATATCCAACTCCTTCCCATTCCAATCCTGAGACCCTTCCGATAGCTTGAGATGTGATATCTCAATGCTTCTAATATCAATACTGAGACCCTCCCTATAGCATGAGATGTGATATCTAAGTCCTTCCCATTCCAATCCTGAGACCCTTCCGATAGCAGAGATGTGATATCTCAATGCTTATACCAAACCTGAGACCCTTCCTATAGCATGAGATGTGATATCCAACTCCTTCCCATTCCAATCCTGAGACCCTTCCTATAGCATGATATGTGAAATCTCAATGCTTCTACCAAAACTGAGACCCTTCCTTTAGCATGAGATGTGATATCCAACTCCTTCCCATTCCAATCCTGAGACCAGTCCTATAGCATGAGATGTGATATCTCAATGCTTCTAATACCAAACCTGAGATCCTTCCTATAACATGAGATGTGATATCCAACTCCTTCCCATTCCAATCCTGAGACCCTTCCTATAGCATGAGATGTGATATCTCAATGCTTCTAATACCAAACCTGAGATCCTTCCGATAGCATGAGATGTGATATCTCAATGCTTCTAATACCAAACCTGAGATACTTCCTATAACATGAGATGTGATATCCAAATCCTTCCCCTTCCGAACCTGAGACCCTCCCTTTAGCATGAGATGTGATATCTCAATGCTTATACCAAACCTGAGACCCTTCCTATAGCATGAGATGTGATATCCAACTCCTTCCCATTCCAATCCTGAGACCCTTCCTATAGCATGATATGTGAAATCTCAATGCTTCTACCAAAACTGAGACCCTTCCTTTAGCATGAGATGTGATATCCAACTCCTTCCCATTACAATCCTGAGACCAGTCCTATAGCATGAGATGTGATATCTCAATGCTTCTAATACCAAACCTGAGATCCTTCCTATAACAAGAGATGTGATATCCAACTCCTTCCCATTCCAATCCTGAGACCCTTCCTATAGCATGAGATGTGATATCTCAATGCTTCTAATACCAAACCTGAGATCCTTCCGATAGCATGAGATGTGATATCTCAATGCTTCTAATACCAAACCTGAGATACTTCCTATAACATGAGATGTGATATCCAAATCCTTCCCCTTCCGAACCTGAGACCCTCCCTTTAGCATGAGATGTGATATCCAACTCCTTCTCATTCCATTCCTGATACCATTCTGATAGCATGAGATGTGATATCTCAATGCCTCTAATACCAAACCTGAGATCCTACCTCTAACATGAAATGTGATATCCAACTCCTTCCCTTTCCAAACCTGAGAGCCTTCCTACAGCATGAGATGTGATATCCAAGTCCTTCCCATTCCAATCCTGAGACCCTTCCTATAACATGAGATGTCATATCCAACTCCTTCCCATTCCAACCTGATACCCTTCCTATAGC
Source organism: Ambystoma mexicanum (assembly GCF_040938575.1). NCBI lineage: Eukaryota > Metazoa > Chordata > Amphibia > Caudata > Ambystomatidae > Ambystoma > Ambystoma mexicanum. Next base: position 1,931,118 of record NW_027182510.1, on the reverse strand, counting down.
ATGAGATGGGATATCCAACTCCTTCCAAATCCAATCCTGATACCCTTCCGATAGCATGAGATGTGATATCCCAATGCTTCTACAAAACCTGATACCCATACCATGGCATGAGATGTGATATCAAACTCCCGTCCCATACCATGAGACTTGATATCTCAATGCTTCTAATACCAAACCTGAGACCGGTCCAATAACATGAGATGTGATATCCAAATCCTTCCCCTTCCAAACCTTAGACCCTTCCTTTATCATGAGATGTGATATCCAAGTCCTTCCCATTCCATTCCTGAGACCCTTCCTATAGCATGAGATGTGATATCTCAATGCTTCTAATACCAAACCTGAGACCCTTCCTATAACATGAGATGTGATATCCAAGTCCTTCCCATTTCAATCCTGAGACCCTTCCTATAGCATGAGATGTGATATCTCAATGCTTCTAATACCAAACCTGAGACCCTTCCTATAACATGAATTCTGATATCCAAGTCCTTCCCATTCCAATCCTGAGACCCTTCCAATAGCAGAGATGTGATATCTCAATGCTTCTAATATCAAACCTGAGACCTGTCCTATAACATGAGATGGGATATCCAACTCCTTCCCGTTCCAAACCTGATACCCTTCCTATAGCATGAGATGTGATATCCAATTCCTTCCCATCCCAATCCTGAGACACCTCCGATAGCAGAGATGTGATATCTCAATGCGTATACCAAACCTGAGACTCTTCCTATAACATGAGATGTGATATCTAACTCCTTTCCGTTCCAAACCTGAGACCCTTCCTATAGCATGAGATGTGATATCCAACTCCTTCCCGTTCCAAACCTGATACCCTTCCTATAGCATGAGATGTGATATCCAATTCCTTCCCATCCCAATCCTGAGACACCTCCGATAGCAGAGATGTGATATCTCAATGCTTATACCAAACCTGAGACTCTTCCTATAACATGAGATGTGATATCTAACTCCTTTCCGTTCCAATCCTGAGACCCTTCCTATAGCATGAGATGTGATATCTCAATGCTTATACCAAATCTGAGACCCTTCCTATAGCATGAGATGTGATATCCAACTCCTTCCCATTCCAATCCTGAGACCCTTCCTATAGCATGAGATGTGATATCTCAATGCTTCTAATACCAAACCTGAGATCCTTCCTATAACAAGAGATGTGATATCCAACTCCTTCCCATTCCAATCCTGAGACCCTTATGATAGCATGAGATGTGATATCTCAATGCCTCTAATACCAAACCTGAGATACTTCCGATAGCATGAGATGTGATATCTCAATGCTTCTAATACCAAACCTGAGATCCTTCCTATAACATGAGATGTGATTTCCAAATCCTTCCCCTTCCAAACCTGAGACCCTCCCTTTAGCATGAGATGTGATATACAATTCCTTCCCATTCCAATCCTGAGACCCTTCCTATAGCATGATATGTGAAATCTCAATGCTTCTACCAAAACTGAGACCCTTCCTTTAGCATGAGATGTGATATCCAACTCCTTCCCATTCCAATCCTGAGACCAGTCCTATAGCATGAGATGTGATATCTCAATGCTTCTAATACCAAACCTGAGATCCTTCCTATAACATGAGATGTGATATCCAACTCCTTCCCATTCCAATCCTGAGACCCTTCCTATAGCATGAGATGTGATATCTCAATGCTTCTAATACCAAACCTGAGATCCTTCCGATAGCATGAGATGTGATATCTCAATGCTTCTAATACCAAACCTGAGATACTTCCTATAACATGAGATGTGATATCCAAATCCTTCCCCTTCCGAACCTGAGACCCTCCCTTTAGCATGAGATGTGATATCCAACTCCTTCTCATTCCAATCCTGATACCCTTCTGATAGCATGAGATGTGATATCTCAATGCCTCTAATACCAAACCTGAGATCCTACCTCTAACATGAAATGTGATATCCAACTCCTTCCCTTTCCAAACCTGAGAGCCTTCCTACAGCATGAGATGTGATATCCAAGTCCTTCCCATTCCAATCCTGAGACCCTTCCTATAACATGAGATGTCATATCCAACTCCTTCCCATTCCAACCTGATACCCTTCCTATAGCATGAGATGGGATATCCAACTCCTTCCAAATCCAATCCTGATACCCTTCCGATAGCATGAGATGTGATATCCCAATGCTTCTACAAAACCTGATACCCATTCCATGGCATGAGATGTGATATCAAACTCCCGTCCCATACCATGAGACTTGATATCTCAATGCTTCTAATACTAAACCTGAGACCGGTCCAATAACATGAGATGTGATATCCAAATCCTTCCCCTTCCAAACGTTAGACCCTTCCTTTATCATGAGATGTGATATCCAAGTCCTTCCCATTCCATTCCTGAGAACCTTCCTATAGCATGAGATGTGATATCTCAATGCTTCTAATAACAAACCTGAGACCCTTCCTATAACATGAGATGTGATATCCAAGTCCTTCCCATTTCAATCCTGAGACCCTTCCTATAGCATGAGATGTGATATCTCAATGCTTCTAATACCAAACCTGAGACCCTTCCTATAACATGAATTCTGATATCCAAGTCCTTCCCATTCCAATCCTGAGACCCTTCCAATAGCAGAGATGTGATATCTCAATGCTTCTAATATCAAACCTGAGACCTGTCCTATAACATGAGATGGGATATCCAACTCCTTCCCGTTCCAAACCTGATACCCTTCCTATAGCATGAGATGTGATATCCAATTCCTTCACATCCCAATCCTGAGACACCTCCGATAGCAGAGATGTGATATCTCAATGCTTATACCAAACCTGAGACTCTTCCTATAACATGAGATGTGATATCTAACTCCTTTCCGTTCCAAACCTGAGACCCTTCCTATAGCATGAGATGTGATATCCAACTCCTTCCCATTCCAATCCTGAGACCCTTCCTATAGCATGAGATGTGATATCTCAATGCTTATACCAAATCTGAGACCCTTCCTATAGCATGAGATGTGATATCCAACTCCTTCCCATTCCAATCCTGAGACCCTTCCTATAGCATGAGATGTGATATCTCAATGCTTCTAATACCAAACCTGAGATCCTTCCTATAACAAGAGATGTGATATCCAACTCCTTCCCATTCCAATCCTGAGACCCTTATGATAGCATGAGATGTGATATCTCAATGCCTCTAATACCAAACCTGAGATACTTCCGATAGCATGAGATGTGATATCTCAATGCTTCTAATACCAAACCTGAGATCCTTCCTATAACATGAAATGTGATTTCCAAATCCTTCCCCTTCCAAACCTGAGACCCTCCCTTTAGCATGAGATGTGATATACAACTCCTTCCCATTCCAATCCTGAGACCCTTCTGATAGCATGAGATGTGATATCTCAATGCCTATAATACCAAACCTGAGATCCTACCTCTAACATGAAATGTGATATCCATCTCCTTCCCTTTCCAAACCTGAGACCCTGCCTATAGCATGAGATGTGATATCCAAGTCCTTCCCATTCCAATCCTGAGACCCTTCATATAGAATGTGATGTGATATCTCAATGCTTATACCAAACCTGAGACCCTTCCTATGGCATGAGATGTCATATACAACTCCTTCCCATTCCAATCATGAGACCCTTCCTATAGCATGAGATGTGATATCTTAATGCTTATACCAAACCTGAGACCCTTCCTATAGCATGAGATGTGATATCTCAATGCTTCTAATACCAAACCTGAGATCCTTCCGATAGCATGAGATGTGATATCTCAATGCTTCTAATACCAAACCTGAGATACTTCCTATAACATGAGATGTGATATCCAAATCCTTCCCCTTCCGAACCTGAGACCCTCCCTTTAGCATGAGATGTGATATCCAACTCCTTCTCATTCCAATCCTGATACCCTTCTGATAGCATGAGATGTGATATCTCAATGCCTCTAATACCAAACCTGAGATCCTACCTCTAACATGAAATGTGATATCCAACTCCTTCCCTTTCCAAACCTGAGAGCCTTCCTACAGCATGAGATGTGATATCCAAGTCCTTCCCATTCCAATCCTGAGACCCTTCCTATAACATGAGATGTCATATCCAACTCCTTCCCATTCCAACCTGATACCCTTCCTATAGCATGAGATGGGATATCCAACTCCTTCCAAATCCAATCCTGATACCCTTCCGATAGCATGAGATGTGATATCCCAATGCTTCTACAAAACCTGATACCCATACCATGGCATGAGATGTGATATCAAACTCCCGTCCCATACCATGAGACTTGATATCTCAATGCTTCTAATACTAAACCTGAGACCGGTCCAATAACATGAGATGTGATATCCAAATCCTTCCCCTTCCAAACGTTAGACCCTTCCTTTATCATGAGATGTGATATCCAAGTCCTTCCCATTCCATTCCTGAGAACCTTCCTATAGCATGAGATGTGATATCTCAATGCTTCTAATAACAAACCTGAGACCCTTCCTATAACATGAGATGTGATATCCAAGTCCTTCCCATTTCAATCCTGAGACCCTTCCTATAGCATGAGATGTGATATCTCAATGCTTCTAATACCAAACCTGAGACCCTTCCTATAACATGAATTCTGATATCCAAGTCCTTCCCATTCCAATCCTGAGACCCTTCCAATAGCAGAGATGTGATATCTCAATGCTTCTAATATCAAACCTGAGACCTGTCCTATAACATGAGATGGGATATCCAACTCCTTCCCGTTCCAAACCTGATACCCTTCCTATAGCATGAGATGTGATATCCAATTCCTTCACATCCCAATCCTGAGACACCTCCGATAGCAGAGATGTGATATCTCAATGCTTATACCAAACCTGAGACTCTTCCTATAACATGAGATGTGATATCTAACTCCTTTCCGTTCCAAACCTGAGACCCTTCCTATAGCATGAGATGTGATATCCAACTCCTTCCCATTCCAATCCTGAGACCCTTCCTATAGCATGAGATGTGATATCTCAATGCTTATACCAAATCTGAGACCCTTCCTATAGCATGAGATGTGATATCCAACTCCTTCCCATTCCAATCCTGAGACCCTTCCTATAGCATGAGATGTGATATCTCAATGCTTCTAATACCAAACCTGAGATCCTTCCTATAACAAGAGATGTGATATCCAACTCCTTCCCAGTCCAATCCTGAGACCCTTATGATAGCATGAGATGTGATATCTCAATGCCTCTAATACCAAACCTGAGATACTTCCGATAGCATGAGATGTGATATCTCAATGCTTCTAATACCAAACCTGAGATCCTTCCTATAACATGAAATGTGATTTCCAAATCCTTCCCCTTCCAAACCTGAGACCCTCCCTTTAGCATGAGATGTGATATACAACTCCTTCCCATTCCAATCCTGAGACCCTTCTGATAGCATGAGATGTGATATCTCAATGCCTATAATACCAAACCTGAGATCCTTCCTCTAACATGAAATGTGATATCCATCTCCTTCCCTTTCCAAACCTGAGACCCTGCCTATAGCATGAGATGTGATATCCAAGTCCTTCCCATTCCAATCCTGAGACCCTTCATATAGAATGTGATGTGATATCTCAATGCTTATACCAAACCTGAGACCCTTCCTATGGCATGAGATGTCATATACAACTCCTTCCCATTCCAATCATGAGACCCTTCCTATAGCATGAGATGTGATATCTCAATGCTTATACCAAACCTGAGACCCTTCCTATAGCATGAGATGTGATATCCAACTTCTTCCCATTCCAATCCTAAGACCCTTCCTATAACATGAGATGTGATGTCTCAATGCTTCTAATACCAAACCTGAGATCTTTCCTATAACATGAGATGTGATATCCAACTCCTTCCCATTCCAATCCTGAGACCCTTCCTATAGCATGAGATGTGATATCTCAATGTTTATACCAAACCTGAGACCCTTCCTATAGCTTGAGATGTGATATCCAACTCCTTCCCATTCCAATCCTGAGACCCTTCCTATAGCATGAGATGTGATATCTCAAGGCCTCTAATACCAAACCTGAGATCCTTCCTCTAACATGAAATGTGATATCCAACTCCTTCCCCTTCCAAACCTGAGAGCCTTCCTTTAGCATGAGATATGATATCCAAGTCCTTCCCATTCCAATCCTGAGACCCTTCCTATAACATGAAATGTGATATCCAACTCCTTCCCATTCCAACCTGAGACCCTTCCTATAGCATGAGATGGGATATCCAACTCCTTCCAAATCCAATACTGATACCCTTCCAATAGCATGAGATGTGATATCCCAATGCTTCTACCAAACCTGAGACCCATACTATGGCATATGATGTGACATCAAACTCCTTCCCATTCCAATCCTGAGACCCTTCCTATAGCTTGAGATGTGATATCCACCTCCTTCCCATTCCAATTCTGAGACCCCTCCTATACCATGAGACTTGATATCTCAATGCTTCTAATACCAAACCTGAGACCCGTCCTATAACATGAGATGTGATATCCAAATCCTTCCCCTTCCAAACCTTAGACCCTTCCTTTATCATGAGATGTGATATCCAACTCCTTCCCATTCCAATCCTGAGACCCTTCCTATAGCATGAGATGTGATATCTCAATGCTTCTAATACCAAACCTGAGATCCTTCCGATAGCATGAGATGTGATATCTCAATGCTTCTAATACCAAACCTGAGATCCTTCCTATAACATGAGATGTGATATCCAAATCCTTCCCCTTCTGAACCTGAGACCCTCCCTTTAGCATGAGATGTGATATCCAACTCCTTCCCATTCCAATCCTGATACCCTTCTGATAGCATGAGATGTGATATCTCAATGCCTCTAATACCAAACCTGAGATCCTACCTCTAACATGAAATGTGATATCCAACTCCTTCCCTTTCCAAACCTGAGAGCCTTCCTACAGCATGAGATGTGATATCCAAGTCCTTCCCATTCCAATCCTAAAACCCTTCCTATAACATGAGATGTCATATCCAACTCCTTCCCATTCCAACCTGAGACCCTTCCTATAGCATGAGATGGGATATCCAACTCCTTCCAAAACCAATCCTGATACCCTTCCGATAGCATGAGATGTGATATCCCAATGCTTCTACAAAACCTGAGACCCATACCATGGCATGAGATGTGATATCAAACTCCCGTCCTATACCATGAGACTTGATATCTCAATGCTTCTAATACCAAACCTGAGACCGGTCCAATAACATGAGATGTGATATCCAAATCCTTCCCCTTCCAAACCTTAGACCCTTCCTTTATCATGAGATGTGATATCCAAGTCCTTCCCATTCCATTCCTGAGACCCTTCCTATAGCATGAGATGTGATATCTCAATGCTTCTAATACCAAACCTGAGACCCTTCCTATAACATGAGATGTGATATCCAAGTCCTTCCCATTTCAATCCTGAGACCCTTCCTATAGCATGAGATGTGATATCTCAATGCTTTTAATACCAAACCTGAGACCCTTCCTATAACATGAATTCTGATATCCAAGTCCTTCCCATTCCAATCCTGAGACCCTTCCAATAGCAGAGATATGATATCTCAATGCTTCTAATATCAAACCTGAGACCTGTCCTATAACATGAGATGGGTTATCCAACTCCTTCCCGTTCCAAACCTGATACCCTTCCTATAGCATGAGATGTGATATCCAATTCCTTCCCATCCCAATCCTGAGACACCTCCGATAGCAGAGATGTGATATCTCAATGCTTATACCAAACCTGAGACTCTTCCTATAACATGAGATGTGATATCTAACACCTTCCCGTTCCAAACCTGAGACCCTTCCTATAGCATGAGATGTGATATCCAACTCCTTCCCATTCCAATCCTGAGACCCTTCCTATAGCATGAGATGTGATATCTCAATGCTTATACCAAATCTGAGACCCTTCCTATAGCATGAGATGTGATATCCAACTCCTTCCCATTCCAATCCTGAGACCCTTCCTATAGCATGAGATGTGATATCTCAATGCTTCTAATACCAAACCTGAGATCCTTCCTATAACATGAGATGTGATATCCAACTCCTTCCCATTCCAATCCTGAGACCCTTATGATGGCATGAGATGTGATATCTCAATGCCTCTAATACCAAACCTGAGATACTTCCGATAGCATGAGATGTGATATCTCAATGCTTCTAATACCAAACCTGAGATCCTTCCTATAACATGAGATGTGATTTCCAAATCCTTCCCCTACCAAACCTGAGACCATCCCTTTAGCATGTGATGTGATATCTCAATACTTATACCAAACCTGAGACCCTTCCTATGGCATGAGATGTCATATACAACTCCTTCCCATTCCAATCCTGAGACCCTTCCTATAGCATGAGATGTGATATCTCAATGCTTATACCAAACCTGAGACCCTTCCTATAGCATGAGATGTGATATCCAACTTCTTCCCATTCCAATCCTAAGACCCTTCCTATAATATGAGATGTGATATCCAACTCATTATTGGAATTAGAAGGACTTGGATATCACATCTCATGCTATAGGAAGGCTCTCAGGTTTGGAATGGGAAGGAGTTGGATATCACATCTCATGCTAAAGGGAGGGTCTCAGGTTTGGAAGGGGAAGGATTTGGATATCACATCTCATGTTATAGGAAGGATCTCAGGTTTGGTATTAGAAGCATTGAGATATCACATCTCATGCTATCGGAAGGATCTCAGGTTTGGTATAGAAGCATTGAGATATCACATCTCATGCTATCAGAAGGTTCTCATGATTGGAATGGGAAGGAGTTGGATATCACATCTCATGCTAAAGGGAGGGTCTCAGGTTTGGAAGGGGAAGGATTTGGATATCACATCTCATGTTATCGGAAGGATCTCAGGTTTGGTATTAGAAGTATTGAGATATCACATCTCATGCTATAGGAAGGGTCTCAGGATTGGAATGGGAAGGAGTTGGTTATCACATCTCATGCTAAAGGAAGGGTCTCAGGTTTGGTAGAAGCATTGAGATATCACATCTCATGCTATAGGAAGGGTCTCAGGATTGGAATGGGAAGGACTTAGATATCACATATCATGCTATAGGGAGGGTCTCAGTTTTGATATTAGAAGCATTGAGATATCACATCGCATGCTATCGGAAGTGTCTCAGGATTGGAATGGGAAGGAGCTGGATATCACATCTCATGCTAAAGAAAGGGTCTCAGGTTTGGAACGGGAAGGAGTTGGATATCACATCTCATGTTATAGGAAGGGTCTCAGGTTTGGTATAAGCATTGAGATATCACATCTCTGCTATCGGAAGTGTCTCAGGATTGGAATGGGAAGGACTTGGATATCACATCTCATGCTATAGATAGGCTCTCAGGTTTGGAAAGGGAAGGAGTTGGATATCACATTTCATGTTAGAGGAAGGATCTCAGGTTTGGTATTAGAGGCATTGAGATATCAGATCTCAGGCTATAGGAAGGGTCTCAGGATTGGAATGGGAAGGAGTTGGATATCACATCTCATGCTATAGGAAGGGTCTCAGGATTGGAATGGGAAGGAGTTGGATATCACATCTCATGCTAGAGGAAGGGTCTCAGGTTTGGTATAAGCATTGAGATATCACATCTCGTGTTATAGGAAGGGTCTCAGGATTGGAATGGGAAGGAGTTGTATATGACATCTCATGCCGTAGGAAGGGTCTCAGGTTTGGTATAAGCATTGAGATATCACATCTCTGCTATCGAAAGGGTCTTAGGATTGGAATGGGAAGGAGTTGGATATCCCATCTCATGTTATAGGAAGAGTCTCAGGTTTGGTATTAGAAGCATTGAGATATCCCATCTCATGATATAGGAAGGGTCTCAGGTTGGAATGGGAAGGAGTTGGATATCACATTTCATGTTATAGGAAGGGTCTCAGGATTGGAATGGGAAGGACTTGGATATCATATCCCATGCTATAGGAAGGCTCTCAGGTTTGGAAGGGGAAGGAGTTGGATATCACATTTCAGGTTAGAGGTAGGATCTCAGGTTTGGTATTAGAGGCCTTGAGATATCACATCTCATGCTATAGGAAGGGTCTCAGGATTGGAATGGGAAGGAGTTGGATATCACATCTCAAGCTATAGGAACGGTCTCAGGTTTGGTATAAGCATTGTGATATCACATCTCATGCTATAGGAAGGGTCTCAGGATTGGAATGGGAAGGAGTTGGATATCACATCTCATGTTATAGGAAAGATCTCAGTTTTGGTATTAGCATTGAGATATCACATCTCATGCAATAGGAAGGGTCTCAGGATTGGAATGGGAAGGAGTTGTATATGACATCTCATGCCATAGGAAGGGTCTCAGGTTTGGTATAAGCATTGAGATATCACATCACATGCTATAGGAAGGGTCTCAGGATTGGAATGGGAAGGACTTGGATATCACATCTCATGCTATAGGCAGGGTGTCAGGTTTGGAAAGGGAATGAGATGGATATCACATTTCATGTTAGAGGTAGGATCTCAGGTTTGGTATTAGAGGCATTGAGATATCACATCTCATGCTATCAGAAGGGTCTCAGGATTGGAATGGGAAGGAGTTGGATATCACATCTCATGCTAAAGGGAGGGTCTCAGGTTTGGAAGGGGAAGGATTTGGAAATCACATCTCATGTTGTAGGAAGGATCTCAGGTTTGGTATTAGAAGCATTGAGATATCACATCTCATGCTTTCATAAGGGTCTCAGGATTGGAATGGGAAGGAGTTGGATATCACATCTCATGTTATAGGAAGGATCTCAGGTTTGGTATTAGAAGCATTGAGACATCACATCTCATGCTATAGGAAGGGTCTCAGGATTGGAATGGGAAGGAGTTGGATATCACATCTCATGCTATAGGAAGAGTCTCAGATTTGGTATAAGCATTGAGATATCACATCCCATGCTATAGGAAGGGTCTCAGGATTGGAATGGGAAGGAGTTGTATATGACATCTCAGGCCATAGGAAGGGTCTCAGGTTTGGTATAAGCATTGAGATATCACATCTCTGCTATCGGAAGGGTCTCAGGATTGGAATGGGAAGGAATTGGATATCACATCTCATGTTATAGGAAGGATCTCAGGTTTGGTATTAGAAGCATTGAGATATCCCTTCTCATGCTATAGGAAGGGTCTCAGGATTGGAATGTGAAGGATTTGGATATCACATCTCAAGCTAAAGGAAGGGTCTCAGGTTTGGTAGAAGCATTGAGATATCACGTCTCTGCTATCGGAAGGGTCTCAGGATTGGATTGGGAAGGAGTTGGATATCCCTTCCCATGCTATAGGAAGGGTCTCAGGTTTGGTATAAGCATTGAGATATCACATCTCTGCTATCGGAAGGGTCTCAGGATTGGATTGGGAAGGAGTTGGATATCCCTTCTCATGCTATAGGAAGTGTCTCAGGTTGGAATGGGAAGGAGTTGGATATCACATCTCATGTAATAGGAAGGGTCTCAGGATTGGAATGGGAAGGATTTGGATATCACATCTCTTGCTATAGGAAGGGTCTCAGGATTGGAATGGGTAGGAGTTGGATATTACTTTCTTGCTATAGGAAGGGTCTCATGTTTGGAATGGGAAGAAGTTGGATATCACATATGCTATAGTTAGTGTCTCAGGTTTGGAACGGGAAGGAGTTGGATATCACATCTCATGTTATAGGAAGGGTCTCAGGTTTGGTATAAGCATTGAGATATCACATCTCTGCTATCGGAAGTGGCTCAGGATTGGAATGGGAAGGAGTTGGATATCCCATCTCATGTTATAGGACGAGTCTCAGGTTTGTTATTAGAATCATTGAGATATCATATTGCATGCTGTAGGAAGGGTCTAAGGATTGGAATGGGAAGGACTTGGATATCACATCTCATGCTATAGGTAGGCTCTCAGGTTTGGAAAGGGAAGGAGTTGGATATCACATTTAATGTTAGAGGAAGGATCTCAGGTTTGATATTAGAGCCATTGGATATCACATCTCATGCTATAGGAATGGTCTCAGGATTGGAATGGGAAGGAGTTGGATATCACATCTCATGCTATAGGAAGGGTTTTAGGTTTGGTATAAGCATTGAGATATCACATCTCATGCTATAGGAAGGGTCTCAGGATTGGAATGGGAAGGATCTGTATATGACATCTCATGCCATAGGAAGGGTCTTAGGTTTGGTATAAGCATTGAGATATCACATCTCTGCTTTCGGAAGGGTCTCAGGATTGTAATGGGAAGGAGTTGGATATCCCATCTCATGTTATAGGAAGAGTCTCAGGTTTGGTATTAGAAGCATTGAGATATCACATCTCATGCTATAGGAAGTGTCTCAGGATTGAAATGGGAAGGACTTGGATATCACATCTCATGCTATAGGGAGGGTCTCAAGTTTGATATTAGAAGCATTGAGATATCACATCTCATGCTATAGGAAGGGTCTCAGTATTGGAATGGGAAGGAGTTGGATATCACATCTCATGCTATAGGAAGGGTCTCCGGTTTGGTATAAGCATTGAGATATCACATCTCTGCTATCGGAAGGGTCTCAGGATTGGAATGGGAAGGAGTTGGATATTCCCATCTCATGTTATAGGAAGGGTCTATCAGGTCTTAGCATGAGACTCTTCCTATAACATGAGATGTGATATCCAACTCCTTCCCGTTCCTAACCTGAGACCCTTCCTATAGCATGAGATGTGATATCCAACTCCTTCCCATTCCAATCCTGAGACCCTTCCGATAGCTTGAGATGTGATATCTCAATGCTTCTAATATCAATACTGAGACCCTCCCTATAGCATGAGATGTGATATCTAAGTCCTTCCCATTCCAATCCTGAGACCCTTCCGATAGCAGAGATGTGATATCTCAATGCCTATACCAAACCTGAGACCCTTCCTATAGCATGAGATGTGATATCCAACTCCTTCCCATTCCAATCCTGAGACCCTTCCTATAGCATGATATGTGAAATCTCAATGCTTCTACCAAAACTGAGACCCTTCCTTTAGCATGAGATGTGATATCCAACTCCTTCCCATTCCAATCCTGAGACCAGTCCTATAGCATGAGATGTGATATCTCAATGCTTCTAATACCAAACCTGAGATCCTTCCTATAACATGAGATGTGATATCCAACTCCTTCCCATTCCAATCCTGAGACCCTTCCTATAGCATGAGATGTGATATCTCAATGCTTCTAATACCAAACCTGAGATCCTTCCGATAGCATGAGATGTGATATCTCAATGCTTCTAATACCAAACCTGAGATACTTCCTATAACATGAGATGTGATATCCAAATCCTTCCCCTTCCGAACCTGAGACCCTCCCTTTAGCATGAGATGTGATATCTCAATGCTTATACCAAACCTGAGACCCTTCCTATAGCATGAGATGTGATATCCAACTCCTTCCCATTCCAATCCTGAGACCCTTCCTATAGCATGATATGTGAAATCTCAATGCTTCTACCAAAACTGAGACCCTTCCTTTAGCATGAGATGTGATATCCAACTCCTTCCCATTCCAATCCTGAGACCAGTCCTATAGCATGAGATGTGATATCTCAATGCTTCTAATACCAAACCTGAGATCCTTCCTATAACAAGAGATGTGATATCCAACTCCTTCCCATTCCAATCCTGAGACCCTTCCTATAGCATGAGATGTGATATCTCAATGCTTCTAATACCAAACCTGAGATCCTTCCGATAGCATGAGATGTGATATCTCAATGCTTCTAATACCAAAACTGAGATACTTCCTATAACATGAGATGTGATATCCAAATCCTTCCCCTTCCGAACCTGAGACCCTCCCTTTAGCATGAGATGTGATATCCAACTCCTTCTCATTCCATTCCTGATACCATTCTGATAGCATGAGATGTGATATCTCAATGCCTCTAATACCAAACCTGAGATCCTACCTCTAACATGAAATGTGATATCCAACTCCTTCCCTTTCCAAACCTGAGAGCCTTCCTACAGCATGAGATGTGATATCCAAGTCCTTCCCATTCCAATCCTGAGACCCTTCCTATAACATGAGATGTCATATCCAACTCCTTCCCATTCCAACCTGATACCCTTCCTATAGCATGAGATGGGATATCCAACTCCTTCCAAATCCAATCCTGATACCCTTCCGATAGCATGAGATGTGATATCCCAATGCTTCTACAAAACCTGATACCCATACCATGGCATGAGATGTGATATCAAACTCCCGTCCCATACCAAGAGACTTGATATCTCAATGCTTCTAATACCAAACCTGAGACCGGTCCAATAACATGAGATGTGATATCCAAATCCTTCCCCTTCCAAACCTTAGACCCTTCCTTTATCATGAGATGTGATATCCAAGTCCTTCCCATTCCATTCCTGAGACCCTTCCTATAGCATGAGATGTGATATCTCAATGCTTCTAATACCAAACCTGAGACCCTTCCTATAACATGAGATGTGATATCCAAGTCCTTCCCATTTCAATCCTGAGACCCTTCCTATAGCATGAGATGTGATATCTCAATGCTTCTAATACCAAACCTGAGACCCTTCCTATAACATGAATTCTGATATCCAAGTCCTTCCCATTCCAATCCTGAGACCCTTCCAATAGCAGAGATGTGATATCTCAATGCTTCTAATATCAAACCTGAGACCTGTCCTATAACATGAGATGGGATATCCAACTCCTTCCCGTTCCAAACCTGATACCCTTCCTATAGCATGAGATGTGATATCCAATTCCTTCCCATCCCAATCCTGAGACACCTCCGATAGCAGAGATGTGATATCTCAATGCTTATACCAAACCTGAGACTCTTCCTATAACATGAGATGTGATATCTAACTCCTTTCCGTTCCAAACCTGAGACCCTTCCTATAGCATGAGATGTGATATCCAACTCCTTCCCGTTCCAAACCTGATACCCTTCCTATAGCATGAGATGTGATATCCAATTCCTTCCCATCCCAATCCTGAGACACCTCCGATAGCAGAGATGTGATATCTCAATGCTTATACCAAACCTGAGACTCTTCCTATAACATGAGATGTGATATCTAACTCCTTTCCGTTCCAATCCTGAGACCCTTCCTATAGCATGAGATGTGATATCCAACTCCTTCCCATTCCAATCCTGAGACCCTTCCTATAGCATGAGATGTGATATCTCAATGCTTCTAATACCAAACCTGAGATCCTTCCTATAACAAGAGATGTGATATCCAACTCCTTCCCATTCCAATCCTGAGACCCTTATGATAGCATGAGATGTGATATCTCAATGCCTCTAATACCAAACCTGAGATACTTCCGATAGCATGAGATGTGATATCTCAATGCTTCTAATACCAAACCTGAGATCCTTCCTATAACATGAGATGTGATTTCCAAATCCTTCCCCTTCCAAACCTGAGACCCTCCCTTTAGCATGAGATGTGATATACAATTCCTTCCCATTCCAATCCTGAGACCCTTCCTATAGCATGATATCTGAAATCTCAATGCTTCTACCAAAACTGAGACCCTTCCTTTAGCATGAGATGTGATATCCAACTCCTTCCCATTCCAATCCTGAGACCAGTCCTATAGCATGAGATGTGATATCTCAATGCTTCTAATACCAAACCTGAGATCCTTCCTATAACATGAGATGTGATATCCAACTCCTTCCCATTCCAATCCTGAGACCCTTCCTATAGCATGAGATGTGATATCTCAATGCTTCTAATACCAAACCTGAGATCCTTCCGATAGCATGAGATGTGATATCTCAATGCTTCTAATACCAAACCTGAGATACTTCCTATAACATGAGATGTGATATCCAAATCCTTCCCCTTCCGAACCTGAGACCCTCCCTTTAGCATGAGATGTGATATCCAACTCCTTCTCATTCCAATCCTGATACCCTTCTGATAGCATGAGATGTGATATCTCAATGCCTCTAATACCAAACCTGAGATCCTACCTCTAACATGAAATGTGATATCCAACTCCTTCCCTTTCCAAACCTGAGAGCCTTCCTACAGCATGAGATGTGATATCCAAGTCCTTCCCATTCCAATCCTGAGACCCTTCCTATAACATGAGATGTCATATCCAACTCCTTCCCATTCCAACCTGATACCCTTCCTATAGCATGAGATGGGATATCCAACTCCTTCCAAATCCAATCCTGATACCCTTCCGATAGCATGAGATGTGATATCCCAATGCTTCTACAAAACCTGATACCCATACCATGGCATGAGATGTGATATCAAACTCCCGTCCCATACCATGAGACTTGATATCTCAATGCTTCTAATACCAAACCTGAGACCGGTCCAATAACATGAGATGTGATATCCAAATCCTTCCCCTTCCAAACGTTAGACCCTTCCTTTATCATGAGATGTGATATCCAAGTCCTTCCCATTCCATTCCTGAGACCCTTCCTATAGCATGAGATGTGATATCTCAATGCTTCTAATAACAAACCTGAGACCCTTCCTATAACATGAGATGTGATATCCAAGTCCTTCCCATTCCAATCCTGAGACCCTTCAAATAGCAGAGATGTGATATCTCAATGCTTCTAATATCAAACCTGAGACCTGTCCTATAACATGAGATGGGATATCCAACTCCTTCCCGTTCCAAACCTGAGACCCTTCCTATAGCATGAGATGTGATATCCAATTCCTTCACATCCCAATCCTGAGACAACTCCGATAGCAGAGATGTGATATCTCAATGCTTATACCAAACCTGAGACTCTTCCTATAACATGAGATGTGATATCTAACTCCTTTCCGTTCCAAACCTGAGACCCTTCCTATAGCATGAGATGTGATATCCAACTCCTTCCCATTCCAATCCTGAGACCCTTCCTATAGCATGAGATGTGATATCTCAATGCTTATACCAAATCTGAGACCCTTCCTATAGCATGAGATGTGATATCCAACTCCTTCCCATTCCAATCCTGAGACCCTTCCTATAGCATGAGATGTGATATCTCAATGCTTTTAATACCAAACCTGAGATCCTTCCTATAACAAGAGATGTGATATACAACTCCTTCCCATTCCAATCCTGAGACCCTTCTGATAGCATGAGATGTGATATCTCAATGCCTATAATACCAAACCTGAGATCCTACCTCTAACATGAAATGTGATATCCATCTCCTTCCCTTTCCAAACCTGAGACCCTGCCTATAGCATGAGATGTGATATCCAAGTCCTTCCCATTCCAATCCTGAGACCCTTCATATAGAATGTGATGTGATATCTCAATGCTTATACCAAACCTGAGACCCTTCCTATGGCATGAGATGTCATATACAACTCCTTCCCATTCCAATCATGAGACCCTTCCTATAGCATGAGATGTGATATCTCAATGCTTATACCAAACCTGAGACCCTTCCTATAGCATGAGATGTGATATCCAACTTCTTCCCATTCCAATCCTAAGACCCTTCCTATAACATGAGATGTGATGTCTCAATGCTTCTAATACCAAACCTGAGATCTTTCCTATAACATGAGATGTGATATCCAACTCCTTCCCATTCCAATCCTGAGACCCTTCCTATAGCATGAGATGTGATATCTCAATGTTTATACCAAACCTGAGACCCTTCCTATAGCTTGAGATGTGATATCCAACTCCTTCCCATTCCAATCCTGAGACCCTTCCTATAGCATGAGATGTGATATCTCAAGGCCTCTAATACCAAACCTGAGATCCTTCCTCTAACATGAAATGTGATATCCAACTCCTTCCCCTTCCAAACCTGAGAGCCTTCCTTTAGCATGAGATATGATATCCAAGTCCTTCCCATTCCAATCCTGAGACCCTTCCTATAACATGAAATGTGATATCCAACTCCTTCCCATTCCAACCTGAGACCCTTCCTATAGCATGAGATGGGATATCCAACTCCTTCCAAATCCAATACTGATACCCTTCCAATAGCATGAGATGTGATATCCCAATGCTTCTACCAAACCTGAGACCCATACTATGGCATAATATGTGACATCAAACTCCTTCCCATTCCAATCCTGAGACCATTCCTATAGCTTGAGATGTGATATCCACCTCCTTCCCATTCCAATTCTGAGACCCCTCCTATACCATGAGACTTGATATCTCAATGCTTCTAATACCAAACCTGAGACCCGTCCTATAACATGAGATGCGATATCCAAATCCTTCCCCTTCCAAACCTTAGACCCTTCCTTTATCATGAGATGTGATATCCAACTCCTTCCCATTCCAATCCTGAGACCCTTCCTATAGCATGAGATGTGATATCTCAATGCTTCTAATACCAAACCTGAGATCCTTCCGATAGCATGAGATGTGATATCTCAATGCTTCTAATACCAAACCTGAGATCCTTCCTATAACATGAGATGTGATATCCAAATCCTTCCCCTTCTGAACCTGAGACCCTCCCTTTAGCATGAGATGTGATATCCAACTCCTTCCCATTCCAATCCTGATACCCTTCTGATAGCATGAGATGTGATATCTCAATGCCTCTAATACCAAACCTGAGATCCTACCTCTAACATGAAATGTGATATCCAACTCCTTCCCTTTCCAAACCTGAGAGCCTTCCTACAGCATGAGATGTGATATCCAAGTCCTTCCCATTCCAATCCTAAAACCCTTCCTATAACATGAGATGTCATATCCAACTCCTTCCCATTCCAACCTGAGACCCTTCCTATAGCATGAGATGGGATATCCAACTCCTTCCAAAACCAATCCTGATACCCTTCCGATAGCATGAGATGTGATATCCCAATGCTTCTACAAAACCTGAGACCCATACCATGGCATGAGATGTGATATCAAACTCCCGTCCTATACCATGAGACTTGATATCTCAATGCTTCTAATACCAAACCTGAGACCGGTCCAATAACATGAGATGTGATATCCAAATCCTTCCCCTTCCAAACCTTAGACCCTTCCTTTATCATGAGATGTGATATCCAAGTCCTTCCCATTCCATTCCTGAGACCCTTCCTATAGCATGAGATGTGATATCTCAATGCTTCTAATACCAAACCTGAGACCCTTCCTATAACATGAGATGTGATATCCAAGTCCTTCCCATTTCAATCCTGAGACCCTTCCTATAGCATGAGATGTGATATCTCAATGCTTTTAATACCAAACCTGAGACCCTTCCTATAACATGAATTCTGATATCCAAGTCCTTCCCATTCCAATCCTGAGACCCTTCCAATAGCAGAGATATGATATCTCAATGCTTCTAATATCAAACCTGAGACCTGTCCTATAACATGAGATGGGATATCCAACTCCTTCCCGTTCCAAACCTGATACCCTTCCTATAGCATGAGATGTGATATCCAATTCCTTCCCATCCCAATCCTGAGACACCTCCGATAGCAGAGATGTGATATCTCAATGCTTATACCAAACCTGAGACTCTTCCTATAACATGAGATGTGATATCTAACACCTTCCGTTCCAAACCTGAGACCCTTCCTATAGCATGAGATGTGATATCCAACTCCTTCCCATTCCAATCCTGAGACCCTTCCTATAGCATGAGATGTGATATCTCAATGCTTATACCAAATCTGAGACCCTTCCTATAGCATGAGATGTGATATCCAACTCCTTCCCATTCCAATCCTGAGACCCTTCCTATAGCATGAGATGTGATATCTCAATGCTTCTAATACCAAACCTGAGATCCTTCCTATAACATGAGATGTGATATCCAACTCCTTCCCATTCCAATCCTGAGACCCTTATGATAGCATGAGATGTGATATCTCAATGCCTCTAATACCAAACCTGAGATACTTCCGATAGCATGAGATGTGATATCTCAATGCTTCTAATACCAAACCTGAGATCCTTCCTATAACATGAGATGTGATTTCCAAATCCTTCCCCTACCAAACCTGAGACCATCCCTTTAGCATGAGATGTGATATACAACTCCTTCCCATTCCAATCCTGAGACCCTTCTGATAGCATGAGATGTGATATCTCAATGCCTCTAATACCAAACCTGAGATCCTACCTCTAACATGAAATATGATATCCATCTCCTTCCCTTTCCAAACCTGAGACCCTGCCTATAGCATGAGATGTGATATTCAAGTCCTTCCCATTCCAATCCTGAGACCCTTCCTATAGCATGTGATGTGATATCTCAATACTTATACCAAACCTGAGACCCTTCCTATGGCATGAGATGTCATATACAACTCCTTCCCATTCCAATCCTGAGACCCTTCCTATAGCATGAGATGTGATATCTCAATGCTTATACCAAACCTGAGACCCTTCCTATAGCATGAGATGTGATATCCAACTTCTTCCCATTCCAATCCTAAGACCCTTCCTATAATATGAGATGTGATATCCAACTCATTATTGGAATTAGAAGGACTTGGATATCACATCTCATGCTATAGGAAGGCTCTCAGGTTTGGAATGGGAAGGAGTTGGATATCACATCTCATGCTAAAGGGAGGGTCTCAGGTTTGGAAGGGGAAGGATTTGGATATCACATCTCATGTTATAGGAAGGATCTCAGGTTTGGTATTAGAAGCATTGAGATATCACATCTCATGCTATCGGAAGGATCTCAGGTTTGGTATAGAAGCATTGAGATATCACATCTCATGCTATCAGAAGGTTCTCAGGATTGGAATGGGAAGGAGTTGGATATCACATCTCATGCTAAAGGGAGGGTCTCAGGTTTGGAAGGGGAAGGATTTGGATATCACATCTCATGTTATCGGAAGGATCTCAGGTTTGGTATTAGAAGTATTGAGATATCACATCTCATGCTATAGGAAGGGTCTCAGGATTGGAATGGGAAGGAGTTGGTTATCACATCTCATGCTAAAGGAAGGGTCTCAGGTTTGGTAGAAGCATTGAGATATCACATCTCATGCTATAGGAAGGGTCTCAGGATTGGAATGGGAAGGACTTAGATATCACATATCATGCTATAGGGAGGGTCTCAGTTTTGATATTAGAAGCATTGAGATATCACATCGCATGCTATCGGAAGTGTCTCAGGATTGGAATGGGAAGGAGCTGGATATCACATCTCATGCTAAAGGAAGGGTCTCAGGTTTGGAACGGGAAGGAGTTGGATATCACATCTCATGTTATAGGAAGGGTCTCAGGTTTGGTATAAGCATTGAGATATCACATCTCTGCTATCGGAAGTGTCTCAGGATTGGAATGGGAAGGACTTGGATATCACATCTCATGCTATAGATAGGCTCTCAGGTTTGGAAAGGGAAGGAGTTGGATATCACATTTCATGTTAGAGGAAGGATCTCAGGTTTGGTATTAGAGGCATTGAGATATCAGATCTCAGGCTATAGGAAGGGTCTCAGGATTGGAATGGGAAGGAGTTGGATATCACATCTCATGCTATAGGAAGGGTCTCAGGATTGGAATGGGAAGGAGTTGGATATCACATCTCATGCTAGAGGAAGGGTCTCAGGTTTGGTATAAGCATTGAGATATCACATCTCGTGTTATAGGAAGGGTCTCAGGATTGGAATGGGAAGGAGTTGTATATGACATCTCATGCCGTAGGAAGGGTCTCAGGTTTGGTATAAGCATTGAGATATCACATCTCTGCTATCGAAAGGGTCTTAGGATTGGAATGGGAAGGAGTTGGATATCCCATCTCATGTTATAGGAAGAGTCTCAGGTTTGGTATTAGAAGCATTGAGATATCCCATCTCATGATATAGGAAGGGTCTCAGGTTGGAATGGGAAGGAGTTGGATATCACATTTCATGTTATAGGAAGGGTCTCAGGATTGGAATGGGAAGGACTTGGATATCATATCCCATGCTATAGGAAGGCTCTCAGGTTTGGAAGGGGAAGGAGTTGGATATCACATTTCATGTTAGAGGTAGGATCTCAGGTTTGGTATTAGAGGCCTTGAGATATCACATCTCATGCTATAGGAAGGGTCTCAGGATTGGAATGGGAAGGAGTTGGATATCACATCTCAAGCTATAGGAACGGTCTCAGGTTTGGTATAAGCATTGTGATATCACATCTCATGCTATAGGAAGGGTCTCAGGATTGGAATGGGAAGGAGTTGGATATCACATCTCATGTTATAGGAAAGATCTCAGTTTTGGTATTAGCATTGAGATATCACATCTCATGCTATAGGAAGGGTCTCAGGATTGGAATGGGAAGGAGTTGTATATGACATCTCATGCCATAGGAAGGGTCTCAGGTTTGGTATAAGCATTGAGATATCACATCACATGCTATAGGAAGGGTCTCAGGATTGGAATGGGAAGGACTTGGATATCACATCTCATGCTATAGGCAGGGTGTCAGGTTTGGAAAGGGAATGAGATGGATATCACATTTCATGTTAGAGGTAGGATCTCAGGTTTGGTATTAGAGGCATTGAGATATCACATCTCATGCTATCAGAAGGGTCTCAGGATTGGAATGGGAAGGAGTTGGATATCACATCTCATGCTAAAGGGAGGGTCTCAGGTTTGGAAGGGGAAGGATTTGGAAATCACATCTCATGTTGTAGGAAGGATCTCAGGTTTGGTATTAGAAGCATTGAGATATCACATCTCATGCTTTCATAAGGGTCTCAGGATTGGAATGGGAAGGAGTTGGATATCACATCTCATGTTATAGGAAGGATCTCAGGTTTGGTATTAGAAGCATTGAGACATCACATCTCATGCTATAGGAAGGGTCTCAGGATTGGAATGGGAAGGAGTTGGATATCACATCTCATGCTATAGGAAGAGTCTCAGATTTGGTAAAAGCATTGAGATATCACATCTCATGCTATAGGAAGGGTCTCAGGATTGGAATGGGAAGGAGTTGTATATGACATCTCAGGCCATAGGAAGGGTCTCAGGTTTGGTATAAGCATTGAGATATCACATCTCTGCTATCGGAAGGGTCTCAGGATTGGAATGGGAAGGAATTGGATATCACATCTCATGTTATAGGAAGGATCTCAGGTTTGGTATTAGAAGCATTGAGATATCCCTTCTCATGCTATAGGAAGGGTCTCAGGATTGGAATGTGAAGGATTTGGATATCACATCTCATGCTAAAGGAAGGGTCTCAGGTTTGGTAGAAGCATTGAGATATCACGTCTCTGCTATCGGAAGGGTCTCAGGATTGGATTGGGAAGGAGTTGGATATCCCTTCTCATGCTATAGGAAGGGTCTCAGGTTTGGTATAAGCATTGAGATATCACATCTCTGCTATCGGAAGGGTCTCAGGATTGGATTGGGAAGGAGTTGGATATCCCTTCTCATGCTACAGGAAGTGTCTCCGGTTGGAATGGGAAGGATTTGGATATCACATCTCATGTAATAGGAAGGGTCTCAGGATTGGAATGGGAAGGATTTGGATATCACATCTCTTGCTATAGGAAGGGTCTCAGGATTGGAATGGGTAGGAGTTGGATATTACTTTCTTGCTATAGGAAGGGTCTCATGTTTGGAATGGGAAGAAGTTGGATATCACATATGCTATAGTTAGTGTCTCAGGTTTGAAACGGGAAGGAGTTGGATATCACATCTCATGTTATAGGAAGGGTCTCAGGTTTGGTATAAGCATTGAGATATCACATCTCTGCTATCGGAAGTGGCTCAGGATTGGAATGGGAAGGAGTTGGATATCCCATCTCATGTTATAGGACGAGTCTCTGGTTTGGTATTAGAATCATTGAGATATCACATCGCATGCTGTAGGAAGGGTCTAAGGATTGGAATGGGATGGACTTGGTTATCACATCTCATGCTATAGGTAGGCTCTCAGGTTTGGTATAAGCATTGAGATATCACATCTCATGCTATAAGAAGGGTCTCAGGATTGGAATGGGAAGGAATTGGATATCACATCTCATGCTATAGGAAGGGTCTCAGATTTGGTATAGGCATTGAGATATCACATCTCATGCTATAGGAAGGGTCTCAGGATTGGAATAGGAAGGAGTTGTATATGACATCCCAGGCCATAGGAAGGGTCTCAGGTTTGGTATAAGCATTGAGATATCACATCTCTGCTATCGGAAGGGTCTCAGGATTGGAATGGGAAGGAGTTGGATATCCCATCTCATGTTATAGGAAGGGTCTCAGGTTTGGTATTAGAAGCATAGAGATATCACATCTCATGCTATAGGAAGGGTCTCAGGATTGGAATGGGAAGGACTTGGATGTCACATCTCATGCTATAGGGAGGGTCTCAAGTTTGATATTAGAAGCATTGAGATAGCAAATCTCATGATATCGGAAGGGTCTCAGGATTGGAATGGGAAGGAGTTGGATATCACATCTCATGATAAAGGAAGGGTCTGAGGTTTGGAAGGGGAAGGATTTGGATATCACATCTCATGTTATAGGACGGGTCTCAGGTTTGGTATTAGAAGCATTGAGATATCAAGTCTCATGGTATAAGAAGGGTCTCAGAATTGGAATGGGAAGGAGTTGGATATCACACCTCAAGCTATAGGAAGGGCCTCAGGATTGGAATGGGAAGGAGTTTGATATCACATCTCATGCCATAGTATGGGTCTCAGGTTTGGTAGAAGCATTGGGATATCACATCTCATGGTATCGGAAGGGTATCAGTATTGGATTTGGAAGGAGTTGGATATCCCATCTCATGCTATAGGAAGGGTCTCAGGTTGGAATGGGAAGGAGTTGGATATCACATTTCATGTTATAGAAAGTGTCTCAGGATTGGAATGGGAAGGACTTGGATATCATATCTCATGCTATAGGAAGGCTCCCAGGTTTGGAAGGGGAAGGAGTTGGATATCACATTTCATGTTAGAGGAAGGATCTCAGGTTTGGTATTAGAGGCCTTGAGATATCACATCTCATGCTATAGGAAGGGTCTCTGGATTGGAATGGGAAGGAGTTGGATATCACATCTCAAGCTATAGGAAGGGTCTCAGGTTTGGTATAAGCATTGAGATATCACATCTCATGCTATAGGAAGGGTCTCAGGATTGGAATGGGAAGGAGTTGGATATCACATCTCATATTATAGGAAATATCTCAGGTTTGGTATTAGAAGCATTGAGACATCACATCTCATGTTATAGGAAGGGTCTCAGGATTGGAATGGGAAGAAGTTGGATATCACATCTCATGCTATAGGAAGGGTCTCAGGTTTGGTATATGCATTGAGATATCACATCTCATGCTATAGGAAGGGTCTCAGGATTGGAATGGGAAGGAGTTGTATATGACATCTCATGCCATAGGAAGGGTCTCAGGTGTGGTATAAGCATTGAGATATCACATCACATGCTATAGAAAGGGTCTCAGGATTGGAATGGGAAGGACTTGGATATCACATCTCATGCTATAGGCAGGGTCTCAGGTTTGGAAAGGGAAGGAGATGGATATCACATTTCATGTTAGAGATAGGATCTCAGGTTTGGTATTAGAGGCATTGAGATATCACATCTCATGCTATCAGAAGGGTCTCAGAATTGGAATGGGAAGGAGTTGTATATCACATCTCATGCTAAAGGGAGGGTCTCAGGTTTGGAAGGGGAAGGATTTGGAAATCACATCTCATGTTATAGGAAGGGTCTCAGGTTTGGTATTAGAAGCATTGAGATATCACATCTCATGCTATAGGAAGGGTCTCAGGATTGGAATGGGGAGGACTTGGATGTCACATCTCATGCTATAGGGAGGGTCTCAAGTTTGATATTAGAAGCATTGAGATAACAAATCTCATGATATCGGAAGGGTCTCAGGATTGGAATGGGAAGGAGTTGGATATCACATCTCATGATAATGGAAGGGTCTAAGGTTTGGAAGGGGAAAGATTTGGATATCACATCTCATGTTATAGGACGGGTCTCAGGTTTGGTATTAGAAGCATTGAGATATCAAGTCTCATGGCATAGGTAGGGTCTCAGAATTGGAATGGGAAGGAGTTGGATATCACATCTCAAGCTATAGGAAGAGTCTCAGGATTGGAATGGGAATGAGTTTGATATCACATCTCATGCCATAGTATGGGTCTCAGGTTTGGTAGAAGCATTGGGATATCACATCACATGCTATTGGAAGGGTATCAGTATTGGATTTGGAAGGAGTTGAATATCCCATCTCATGCTATAGTATAGGTCTCAGGTTTGGTAGAAGCATTGGGATATCACATCTCATGCTATTGGAAGGGTATCAGTATTGGATTTGGAAGGAGTTGGATATCCTATCTCATGCTATAGGAAGGGTCTCAGATTTGGTATAAGCATTGAGATATCACATCTCATGCTATAGGAAGGGTCTCAGGATTGGATTGGGAAGGAGTTGTATATGACATCTCAGGCCATAGGAAGGGTCTCAGGATTGGTATAAGCATTGAGATATCACATCTCTGCTATCGGAAGGGTCTCAGGATTGGAATGGGAAGGAGTTGGATATCCCATCTCATGTTATAGGAAGAGTCTCAGGTTTGGTATTAGAAGCATTGAGATATCACATCTCATGCTATAGGAAGGGTCTCAGGATTGGAATGGGGAGGACTTGGATGTCACATCTCATGCTATAGGGAGGGTCTCAAGTTTGATATTAGAAGCATTGAGATAACAAATCTCATGATATCGGAAGGGTCTCAGGATTGGAATGGGAAGGAGTTGGATATCACATCTCATGATAAAGGAAGGGTCTAAGGTTTGGAAGGGGAAAGATCTGGATATCACATCTCATGTTATAGGACGGGTCTCAGGTTTGGTATTAGAAGCATTGAGATATCAATTCTCATGGCATAGGAAGGGTCTCAGAATTGGAATGGGAAGGAGTTTGATATCACATCTCATGCCATAGTATGGGTCTCAGGTTTGGTAGAAGCATAGGGATATCACATCTCATGCTATTGGAAGGGTATCAGTATTGGATTTGGAAGGAGTTGGATATCCCATCTCATGCTATAGGAAGGGTCTCAGGTTGGAATGGGAAGGAGTTGGATATCACATTTCATGTTATAGGAAGGGTCTCAGGATTGGAATGGGAAGGACTTGGATATCATATCTCATGCTATAGGAAGGCTCTCAGGTTTGGAAGGGGAAGGAGTTGGATATCACATTTCATGTTAGAGGAAGGATCTCAGGTTTGGTATTAGAGGCCTTGAGATATCACATCTCATGCTATAGGAAGGGTTTCAGGATTGGAATGGGAAGGAGTTGGATATCACATCTCATGTTATAGTAAAGATCTCCGGTTTGGTATTAGAAGCATTGAGACATCACATCTCATGTTATAGGAAGGGTCTCAGGATTGGAATGGGAAGAAGTTGGATATCACATCTCATGCTATAGGAAGGGTCTCAGGTTTGGAAGGGGAAGGAGTTGGATATCCAATCTCATGTTATAGGACTGGTCTCAGGTTTGGTATTAGAAGCATTGAGATATCACATTGCATGCTGTAGGAAGGTTCTCAGGTTTGGTATTAGAAGCATTGAGACATCACATCTCATGCTATAGGAAGGGTCTCAGGATTGGAATGGGAAGGAGTTGGATATCACATCTCATGTTATAGGAAGGATCTCAGGTTTGGTATTAGAAGCATTGAGACATCACATCTCATGCTATAGGAAGGGTCTCAGGATTGGAATGGGAAGGAGTTGGATATCACATCTCATGCTATAGGAAGGGTCTCAGATTTGGTATAAGCATTGAGATATCACATCTCATGCTATAGGAAGGGTCTCAGGATTGGATTGGGAAGGAGTTGTATATGACATCTCAGGCCATAGGAAGGGTCTCAGGATTGGTATAAGCATTGAGATATCACATCTCTGCTATCGGAAGGGTCTCAGGATTGGAATGGGAAGGAGTTGGATATCCCATCTCATGTTATAGGAAGGGTCTCAGGTTTGGTATTAGAAGCATTGAGATATCACATCTCATGCTATAGGAAGGGTCTCAGGATTGGAATGGGGAGGACTTGGATGTCACATCTCATGCTATAGGGAGGGTCTCAAGTTTGATATTAGAAGCATTGAGATAACAAATCTCATGATATCGGAAGGGTCTCAGGATTGGAATGGGAAGGAGTTGGATATCACATCTCATGATAAAGGAAGGGTCTAAGGTTTGGAAGGGGAAAGATTTGGATATCACATCTCATGTTATAGGACGGGTCTCAGGTTTGGTATTAGAAGCATTGAGATATCAAGTCTCATGGCATAGGAAGGGTCTCAGAATTTGAATGGGAACGAGTTGGATATCACATCTCAAGCTATAGGAAGAGTCTCAAGATTGGAATGGGAAGGAGTTTGATATCACATCTCATGCCATAGTATGGGTCTCAGGTTTGGTAGAAGCATTGGGATATCACATCGCATGCTATTGGAAGGGTATCAGTATTGGATTTGGAAGGAGTTGGATATCCCATCTCATGCTATAGGAAGGGTCTCAGGTTGGAATGGGAAGGAGTTGGATATCACATTTCATGTTAGAGGAAGGATCTCAGGTTTGGTATTAGAGGCCTTGAGATATCACATATCATGCTATAGGAAGGGTCTCAGGATTGGAATGGGAAGGAGTTGGATATCACATCTCAAGCTTTAGGAAGGGTCTCAGGTTTGGTATAAGCATTGAGATAGCACATCTCATGCTATAGGAAGGGTCTCAGGATTGGAATGGGAAGGAGTTGGATATTACATCTCATGTTATAGGAAAGATCTCAGGTTTGGTATTAGAAGCATTGAGACATCACATCTCATGTTATAGGAACGGTCTCAGGATTGGAATGGGAAGAAGTTGGATATCACATCTCATGCTATAGGAAGGGTCTCAGGTTTGGAAGGGGAAGGAGTTGGATATCCAATCTCATGTTATAGGACTGGTCTCAGGTTTGGTATTAGAAGCATTGAGATATCACATTGCATGCTGTAGGAAGGTTCTCAGGTTTGGTATTAGAAGCATTGAGACATCACATCTCATGCTATAGGAAGGGTCTCAGGATTGGAATGGGAAGGAGTTGGATATCACATCTCATGTTATAGGAAGGATCTCAGGTTTGGTATTAGAAGCATTGAGACATCACATCTCATGCTATAGGAAGGGTCTCAGGATTGGAATGGGAAGGAGTTGGATATCACATCTCATGCTATAGGAAGGGTCTCAGATTTGGTATAAGCATTGAGATATCACATCTCCGGCCATAGGAAGGGTCTCAGGATTGGTATAAGCATTGAGATATCACATCTCTGCTATCGGAAGGGTCTCAGGATTGGAATGGGAAGGAGTTGGATATCCCATCTCATGATAAAGGAAGGGTCTAAGGTTTGGAAGGGGAAAAATTTGGATATCACATCTCATGTTATAGGACGGGTCTCAGGTTTGGTATTAGAAGCATTGAGATATCAAGTCTCATGGTATAGGAAGGGTCTCAGAATTGGAATGGGAAGGATTTCGGATATCACATCTCAAGCTATAGGAAGAGTCTCAGGATTGGAATGGGAAGGAGTTTGATATCACATCTCATGCCATAGTATGGTTCTCAGGTTTGGTAGAAGCATTGGGATATCACATCTCATGCTATTGGAAGGGTATCAGTATTGGATTTGGAAGGAGTTGGATATCCCATCTCATGCTATAGGAAGGGTCTCAGGTTGGAATGGGAAGGAGTTGGATATCACATTTCATGTTATAGGAAGGGTCTCAGGACTGGAATGGGAAGGAGTTGGAGATCACATCTCAAGCTTTAGGAAGGGTCTCAGGTTTGGTATAAGCATTGAGATAGCACATCTCATGCTATAGGAAGGGTCTCAGGATTGGAATGGGAAGGAGTTGGATATCACATCTCATGTTATAGGAAAGATCTCAGGTTTGGTATTAGAAGCATTGAGACATCACATCTCATGTTATAGGAAGGGTCTCAGGATTGGAATGGGAAGAAGTTGGATATCACATCTCATGCTATAGGAAGGGTCTCAGGTTTGGAAGGGGAAGGAGTTGGATATCCAATCTCATGTTATAGGACTGGTCTCAGGTTTGGTATTAGAAGCATTGAGATATCACATCGCATGCTGTAGGAAGGTTCTCAGGTTTGGAATGGGGAGGAATTGGATATCACATCTCATGTCATAGGAAGGATCTCAGTTTTGGGATTAGAAGCATTGAGATATCATATCTCATGCTAAAGGAATGGTCTCAGGATTGGAATGGGAAGGAGTTGGATATTACATTCTTGCTATAGGAAGGGTCTCATGTTTGGAATGGGAACGAGTTGGATATCACATATGCTATAGGAAGGGTCTCAGGTTTGAAACGGGAAGGAGTTGGATATCACATCTCATGTTATAGGAAGGGTCTCAGGTTTGTTATAAGCATTGAGATATCACATCTCTGCTATCGGAAGTGTCTCAGGATTGGAATGGGAAGGTGTTGGATATCCCATCTCATGTTATAGGACGGGTCTCAGGTTTGTTATTGGAATCATTGAGATATCATATTGCATGCTGTAGGAAGGGTCTAAGGATTGGAATGGGAAGGACTTGGATATCACATCTCATGCTATAGGTAGGCTCTCAGGTTTGGAAAGGGAAGGAGTTCGATATCACATTTCATGTTAGAGGAAGGATCTCAGGTTTGGTATTAGAGGCATTGAGATATCACATATCATGCTATAGGAAGGGTCTCAGGATTGGAATGGGAAGGAGTTGGATATCACATCTCAAGCTTTAGGAAGGGTCTCAGGTTTGGTATAAGCATTGCGATAGCACATCTCATGCTATAGGAAGGGACTCAGGATTGGAATGGGAAGGAGTTGGATATTACATCTCATGTTATAGGAAAGATCTCAGGTTTGGTATTAGAAGCATTGAGACATCACATCTCATGTTATAGGAAGGGTCTCAGGATTGGAATGGGAAGAAGTTGGATATCACATCTCATGCTATAGGAAGGGTCTCAGGTTTGGAAGGGGAAGGAGTTGGATATCCAATCTCATGTTATAGGACTGGTCTCAGGTTTGGTATTAGAAGCATTGAGATATCACATCGCATGCTGTAGGAAGGTTCTCAGGTTTGGTATTAGAAGCATTGAGACATCACATCTCATGCTATAGGAAGGGTCTCAGGATTGGAAATGGAAGGAGTTGGATATCACATCTCATGTTATAGGAAGGATCTCAGGTTTGGTATTAGAAGCATTGAGACATCA
This sequence comes from Ambystoma mexicanum, assembly GCF_040938575.1. Taxonomy (NCBI): domain Eukaryota; kingdom Metazoa; phylum Chordata; class Amphibia; order Caudata; family Ambystomatidae; genus Ambystoma; species Ambystoma mexicanum. The sequence continues at coordinate 1,899,828 of NW_027182510.1, read as the reverse complement.
CATCTCATGCTATAGGAAGGGTCTCAGGATTGGAATTTGAAGGAGTTGGATATCACATCTCATGCTATAGGAAGGGTCTCAGATTTGGTATAAGCATTGAGATATCACATCTCATGATATAGGAAGGGTCTCAGGATTGGATTGGGAACAAGTTGTATATGACATCTCAGGCCATAGGAAGGGTCTCAGGATTGGTATAAGCATTGAGATATCACATCTCTGCTATCGGAAGGGTCTCAGGATTGGAATGGGAAGGAGTTGGATATCCCATCTCATGATAAAGGAAGGGTCTAAGGTTTGGAAGGGGAAAGATTTGGATATCACATCTCATGTAATAGGACGGGTCTCAATTTTGATATTAGAAGCATTGAGATAACAAATCTCATGATATCGGAAGGGTCTCAGGATTGGAATGGGAAGGAGTTGGATATCACATCTCATGATAAAGGAAGGGTCTAAGGTTTGGAAGGGGAAAGATTTGGATATCACATCTCATGTTATAGGACGGGTCTCAGGTTTGGTATTAGAAGCATTGAGATATCAAGTCTCATGGTAGAGGAAGGGTCTCAGAATTGGAATGGGAAGGATTTGGATATCACATCTCAAGCTATAGGAAGAGTCTCAGGATTGGAATGGGAAGGAGTTTGATATCACATCTCATGCCATAGTATGGTTCTCAGGTTTGGTAGAAGCATTGGGATATCACATCTCATGCTATTGGAAGGGTATCAGTATTGGATTTGGAAGGAGTTGGATATCCCATCTCATGCTAAAGGAAGGGTCTCAGGTTTGGTAGAAACATTGAGATATCACGTCTCTGCTATCGGAAGGTTCTCAGGATTGGATTGGGAAGGAGTTGGATATCCCTTCTCATGCTATAGGAAGGGTCTCAGGTTTGGTATAAGCATTGAGATATCACATCTCTGCTATCGGAAGGGTCTCAGGATTGGATTGGGAAGGAGTTGGATATCCCTTCTCATGCTATAGGAAGTGTCTCAGGTTGGAATGGGAAGGAGTTGGATATCACATCTCATGTTATAGGAAGGGTCTCAGGATTGGAATGGGAAGGATTTGGATATCACATCTCTTGCTATAGGAAGGGTCTCAGGATTGGAATGGGAAGGAGTTGGATATCACATATGCTATAGTTAGTGTCTCAGGTTTGGAACGGGAAGGAGTTGGATATCACATCTCATGTTATAGGAAGGGTCTCAGGTTTGGTATAAGCATTGAGATATCACATCTCTGCTATCGGAAGTGGCTTAGGATTGGAATGGGAAGGAGTTGGATATCCCATCTCATGTTATAGGACGAGTCTCTGGTTTGGTATTAGAATCATTGAGATATCACATCGCATGCTGTAGGAAGGGTCTAAGGATTGGAATGGGATGGACTTGGATATCACATCTCATGCTATAGGTAGGCTCTCAGGTTTGGTATAAGCATTGAGATATCAGATCTCATGCTATAGGAAGGGTCTCAGGATTGGAATGGGAAGGAATTGGATATCACATCTCATGCTATAGGAAGGGTCTCAGATTTGGTATAGGCATTGAGATATCACATCTCATGCTATAGGAAGGGTCTCAGGATTGGAATGGGAAGGAGTTGTATATGACATCCCAGGCCATAGGAAGGGTCTCAGGTTTGGTATAAGCATTGAGATATCACATCTCTGCTATCGGAAGGGTCTCAGGATTGGAATGGGAAGGAGTTTGATATCCCATCTCATGTTATAGGAAGGGTCTCAGGTTTGGTATTAGAAGCATAGAGATATCACATCTCATGCTATAGGAAGGGTCTCAGGATTGGAATGGGAAGGACTTGGATGTCACATCTCATGCTATAGGGAGGGTCTCAAGTTTGATATTAGAAGCATTGAGATAACAAATCTCATGATATCGGAAGGGTCTCAGGATTGGAATGGGAAGGAGTTGGATATCACATCTCATGATAAAGGAAGGGTCTGAGGTTTGGAAGGGGAAGGATTTGGATATCACATCTCATGTTATAGGACGGGTCTCAGGTTTGGTATTAGAAGCATTGAGATATCAAGTCTCATGGTATAAGAAGGGTCTCAGAATTGGAATGGGAAGGAGTTGGATATCACACCTCAAGCTATAGGAAGGGCCTCAGGATTGGAATGGGAAGGAGTTTGATATCACATCTCATGCCATAGTATGGGTCTCAGGTTTGGTAGAAGCATTGGGATATCACATCTCATGCTATCGGAAGGGAATCAGTATTGGATTTGGAAGGAGTTGGATATCCCATCTCATGCTATAGGAAGGGTCTCAGGTTAGAATGGGAAGGAGTTGGATATCACATTTCATGTTATAGAAAGGGTCTCAGGATTGGAATGGGAAGGACTTGGATATCATATCTCATGCTATAGGAAGGCTCTCAGGTTTGGAAGGGGAAGGAGTTGGATATCACATTTCATGTTAGAGGAAGGATCTCAGGTTTGGTATTAGAGGCCTTGAGATATCACATCTCATGCTATAGGAAGGGTCTCTGGATTGGAATGGGAAGGAGTTGGATATCACATCTCAAGCTATAGGAAGAGTCTCAGGTTTGGTATAAGCATTGAGATATCACATCTCATGCTATAGGAAGGGTCTCAGGATTGGAATGGGAAGGAGTTGGATATCACATCTCATATTATAGGAAATATCTCAGGTTTGGTATTAGAAGCATTGAGACATCACATCTCATGTTATAGGAAGGGTCTCAGGATTGGAATGGGAAGAAGTTGGATATCACATCTCATGCTATAGGAAGGGTCTCAGGTTTGGTATATGCATTGAGATATCACATCTCATGCTATAGGAAGGGTCTCAGGATTGGAATGGGAAGGAGTTGTATATGACATCTCATGCCATAGGAAGGGTCTCAGGTTTGGTATAAGCATTGAGATATCACATCACATGCTATAGAAAGGGTCTCAGGATTGGAATGGGAAGGACTTGGATATCACATCTCATGCTATAGGCAGGGTCTCAGGTTTGGAAAGGGAAGGAGATGGATATCACATTTCATGTTAGAGATAGGATCTCAGGTTTGGTATTAGAGGCATTGAGATATCACATCTCATGCTATCAGAAGGGTCTCAGGATTGGAATGGGAAGGAGTTGTATATCACATCTCATGCTAAAGGGAGGGTTTCAGGTTTGGAAGGGGAAGGATTTGGAAATCACATCTCATGTTATAGGAAGGGTCTCAGGTTTGGTATTAGAAGCATTGAGATAGCACATCTCATGCTATAGGAAGGGTCTCAGGATTGGAATGGGGAGGACTTGGATGTCACATCTCATGCTATAGGGAGGGTCTCAAGTTTGATATTAGAAGCATTGAGATAACAAATCTCATGATATCGGAAGGGTCTCAGGATTGGAATGGGAAGGAGTTGGATATCACATCTCATGATAATGGAAGGGTCTAAGGTTTGGAAGGGGAAAGATTTGGATATCACATCTCATGTTATAGGACGGGTCTCAGGTTTGGTATTAGAAGCATTGAGATATCAAGTCTCATGGCATAGGTAGGGTCTCAGAATTGGAATGGGAAGGAGTTGGATATCACATCTCAAGCTATAGGAAGAATCTCAGGATTGGAATGGGAATGAGTTTGATATCACATCTCATGCCATAGTATGGGTCTCAGGTTTGGTAGAAGCATTGGGATATCACATCACATGCTATTGGAAGGGTATCAGTATTGGATTTGGAAGGAGTTGAATATCCCATCTCATGCTATAGTATGGGTCTCAGGTTTGGTAGAAGCATTGGGATATCACATCTCATGCTATTGGAAGGGTATCAGTATTGGATTTGGAAGGAGTTGGATATCCCATCTCATGCTATAGGAAGGGTCTCAGATTTGGTATAAGCATTGAGATATCACATCTCATGCTATAGGAAGGGTCTCAGGATTGGATTGGGAAGGAGTTGTATATGACATCTCAGGCCATAGGAAGGGTCTCAGGATTGGTATAAGCATTGAGATATCACATCTCTGCTATCGGAAGGGTCTCAGGATTGGAATGGGAAGGAGTTGGATATCCCATCTCATGTTATAGGAAGAGTCTCAGGTTTGGTATTAGAAGCATTGAGATATCACATCTCATGCTATAGGAAGGGTCTCAGGATTGGAATGGGGAGGACTTGGATGTCACATCTCATGCTATAGGGAGGGTCTCAAGTTTGATATTAGAAGCATTGAGATAACAAATCTCATGATATCAGAAGGGTCTCAGGATTGGAATGGGAAGGAGTTGGATATCACATCTCATGATAAAGGAAGGGTCTAAGGTTTGGAAGGGGAAAGATTTGGATATCACATCTCATGTTATAGGACGGGTCTCAAGTTTGGTATTAGAAGCATTGAGATATCAAGTCTCATGGCATAGGAAGGGTCTCAGAATTGGAATGGGAAGGAGTTGGATATCACATCTCAAGCTATAGGAAGAGTCTCAGAATTGGAATGGGAAGGAGTTTGATATCACATCTCATGCCATAGTATGGGTCTCAGGTTTGGTAGAAGCATTGGGATATCACATCTCATGCTATTGGAAGGGTATCAGTATTGGATTTGGAAGGAGTTGGATATCCCATCTCATGCTATAGGAAGGGTCTCAGGTTAGAATGGGAAGGAGTTGGATATCACATTTCATGTTATAGGAAGGGTCTCAGGATTGGAATGGGAAGGACTTGGATATCATATCTCATGCTATAGGAAGGCTCTCAGGTTTGGAAGGGGAAGGAGTTGGATATCACATTTCATGTTAGAGGAAGGATCTCAGGTTTGGTATTAGAGGCCTTGAGATATCACATCTCATGCTATAGGAAGGGTCTCATGATTGGAAAGGGAAGGAGTTGGATATCACATCTCAAGCTTTAGGAAGGGTCTCATGTTTGGTATAAGCATTGAGATAGCACATCTCATGCTATAGGAAGGGTTTCAGTATTGGAATGGGAAGGAGTTGGATATCACATCTCATGTTATAGGAAAGATCTCCGGTTTGGTATTAGAAGCATTGAGACATCACATCTCATGTTATAGGAAGGGTCTCAGGATTGGAATGGGAAGAAGTTGGATATCACATCTCATGCTATAGGAAGGGTCTCAGGTTTGGAAGGGGAAGGAGTTGGATATCCAATCTCATGTTATAGGACTGGTCTCAGGTTTGGTATTAGAAGCATTGAGATATCACATTGCATGCTGTAGGAAGGTTCTCAGGTTTGGTATTAGAAGCATTGAGACATCACATCTCATGCTATAGAAAGGGTCTCAGGATTGGAATGGGAAGGAGTTGGATATCACATCTCATGTTATAGGAAGGATCTCAGGTTTGGTATTAGAAGCATTGAGACATCACATCTCATGCTATAGGAAGGGATGAGGATTGGAATGGGAAGGAGTTGGATATCACATCTCATGCTATAGGAAGGGTCTCAGATTTGGAATACCAAACCTGAGAACCTTCCTACAGCATGCAATGTGATATCTCAATGCTTCTAATACCAAACCTGAGACCAGTCCTATAACATGAGATTGGATATCCAACTCCTTCCCCTTCCAAACCTGAGACCCTTCCTATAGCATGAGATGTGATATCTCAAGGCCTCTAATACCAAACCTGAGATCCTTCCTCTAACATGAAATGTGATATCCAACTCCTTCCCCTTCCAAACCTGAGAGCTTTCCTATAGCATGAGATATGATATCCAAGTCCTTCCCATTCCAATCCTGAGACCCTTCCTATAACATGAAATGTGATATCCAACTCCTTCCCATTCCAACCTGAGACCCTTCCTATAGCATGAGATGGGATATCCAACTCCTTCCAAATCCAATACTGATACCCTTCCAATAGCATGAATTGTGATATCCCAATGCTTCTACCAAACCTGAGACCCATACTATGGCATGAGATGTGATATCAAACTCATTCCCATTCCAATCCTGAGACTCTTCCTATAGCTTGAGATATGATATCCAACTCCTTCCCATTCCAATTCTGAGACCCTTCCTATGCCATGAGACTTGATATCTCAATGCTTCTAATACCAAACCTGAGACCCGTCCTATAACATGAGGTGATATCCAAATCTTTCCCCTTCCAAACCTTAGACCCTTCCTTTATCATGAGATGTGATATCCAACTCCTTCCCATTCCAATCCTGAGACCCTTCCGATAGCAGAGACGTGATATCTCAATGCTTCTACCAAACCTGAGACCCTTCCTTTAGCATGAGATGTGATATCCAAATCCTTCACATTCCAATCCTGAGACCCTTCCTATAGCATGAGATGTGATATCTCAATGCTTCTAATACCAAACCTGAGATCCTTCCTATAACATGAGATGTGATATCCAATTCCTTCCCATTCCAAACCTGAGACCCTTCCTATTGGATGAGATGTGATATCCAACTCCTTCCCATTCCAACCCTGAGACCCTTCCTATAGCATGAGATGTGATGTCTCAATGCTTCTAATACCAAACCTGAGATCCTTCCTATAACATGAGATGTGATATCCAACTCCTTCCATTCCAATCCTGAGACCCGTCCTATAGCATGAGATGTGATATCTCCATGCTTATACCAAACCTGAGACCCTTCCTATAGCATGAGATGTGATATCCAACTACTTCCCATTCCAATCCTGAGACCCTTCCTATAGCATGAGATGTGATATCTCAATGCTTCTAATACCAATCTTGAGATCCTTCCTCTAACATGAAATGTGATATCCAACTCCTTCCCTTTCCAAACCTAAGAGCCTATCTATAGCATGAGATGTGATATCCAAGTCCTTCCCATTCCAATCCTTAGACCCTTCCTACGGCATGCAATATGATATCTCAATGATTCTAATAACAAACCTGAGACCCGTCCTATAGCATGAGATATGATATCCAAGTCCTTCCCATTCCAATCCTGAGACCCTTCCTATAACATGAAATGTGATATCCAACTCCTTCCCATTCCAACCTGAGACCCTTCCTATAGCATGAGATGGGATATCCAACTTCTTCCAAATCCAATACTGATACCCTTCCGATAGCATGAGATGTGATATCCCAATGCTTCTACCAAACCTGAGACCCATACTATGGCATGAGATGTGATATCAAACTCCTTCCCATTCCAATCCTGAGACCCTTCCCATAGCTTGAGGTGTGATATCCAACTCCTTCCCATTCCAATTCTGAGACCCTTCTTATACCATGAGACTTGATATCTCAATGCTTCTAATACCAAACCTGAGACCCGTCCTATAACATGAGATGTGATATCCAAATCCTTCCCCTTCCAAACCTTAGACCCTTCCTTTATCATGAGATGTGATATCCAACTCCTTCCCATTCCAATCCTGAGACCCTTCCGATATCATGAGATTTGTTATCTCAACGCGTCTAATATCAAACTTGAGACCCTCCCTATAGCATGAGATGTGACATCCAAGTCCTTCCCATTCCAATCCTGAGACCCTTCCTATAGCATGAGATGTGATATCTCTATGCTTCTAATACCAAACCTGAGACCATTCCTATAACATGAGATGGGATATCCAACTCCTTCCCATTCCAATCATGAGACCCTTCCGATAGCAGAGATGTGATATCTCAATGCTTATACCAAACCTGAGACCCTTCCTATGGCCTGAGATGTCATATACAACTCCTTCCCATTCCAATCCTGAGACCCTTCCTTTAGCATGAGATGTGATATCTCAATGCTTATACCAAATCTGAGACCCTTCCTATAGCATGAGATGTGATATCCAATTCCTTCCCATTCCAATCCTGAGACCCTTCCTATAGCATGAGATGTGATATCTCAATGCTTATACCAAACCTGAGAGCCTACCTATAGCATGAGATGTGATATCCAAGTCCATCCCATTCCAATCCTTAGACCCTTCCTACAGCATGCGATGTGATATTTCAATGATTCTAATACCAAACCAGAGACTCCTCCTATAACATGAGATGGGATATCCAACTCCTTCCCATTCCAATCCTGAGCCGCTTCCGATAGCAGAGATGTGATATCTCAATGCTTATACCAAACCTGAGACCCTTCCTATAACATGAGATGTGATATCCAACTCCTTCCCGTTCCAAACCTGAGACACTAACTATAGCATATGTGATATCCAACTGCTTCCCATTCCAAACATGAGACCCTTCCTATAGCAAGAAAGTAATATCCAACTCCTACCCATTCCAATCCTGAGACCCTTCCTATAGCAAGAGATGTGATATCCAAATCCTTCCCATTCCAATCCTGAGACCCTTCCTATAACATGAGATGTGATATCCAACTCCTTCCCATTCAAATCCTGAGACCCTTCCTATAGCATGAGAAGGGATATCCAACTCCTTCCCAATCCAATCCTGAGACCCTTCCGATAGCAGAGACGTGATATCTCAATGCTTCTACCAAACCTGAGACCCTTCCTTTAGCATGAGATGTGATATCCAAATCCTTCACATTCCAATCCTGAGACCCTTCCTATAGCATGAGATGTGATATCTCAATGCTTCTAATACCAAACCTGAGATCCTTCCTATAACATGAGATGTGATATCCAATTCCTTCCCATTCCAAACCTGAGACCCTTCCTATTGGATGAGATGTGATATCCAACTCCTTCCCATTCCAACCCTGAGACCCTTCCTATAGCATGAGATGTGATGTCTCAATGCTTCTAATACCAAACCTGAGATCCTTCCTATAACATGAGATGTGATATCCAACTCCTTCCATTCCAATCCTGAGACCCGTCCTATAGCATGAGATGTGATATCTCAATGCTTATACCAAACCTGAGACCCTTCCTATAGCATGAGATGTGATATCCAACTACTTCCCATTCCAATCCTGAGACCCTTCCTATAGCATGAGATGTGATATCTCAATGCTTCTAATACAAAACCTGAGATCCTTCCTCTAACATGAAATGTGATATCCAACTCCTTCCCTTTCCAAACCTAAGAGCCTATCTATAGCATGAGATGTGATATCCAAGTCCTTCCCATTCCAATCCTTAGACCCTTCCTACAGCATGCAATATGATATCTCAATGATTCTAATAACAAACCTGAGACCCGTCCTATAGCATGAGATATGATATCCAAGTCCTTCCCATTCCAATCCTGAGACCCTTCCTATAACATGAAATGTGATATCCAACTCCTTCCCATTCCAAACCTAAGAGCCTATCTATAGCATGAGATGTGATATCCAAGTCCTTCCCATTCCAATCCTTAGACCCTTCCTACAGCATGCAATATGATATCTCAATGATTCTAATAACAAACCTGAGACCCGTCCTATAGCATGAGATATGATATCCAAGTCCTTCCCATTCCAATCCTGAGACCCTTCCTATAACATGAAATGTGATATCCAACTCCTTCCCATTCCAACCTGAGACCCTTCCTATAGCATGAGATGGGATATCCAACTTCTTCCAAATCCAATACTGATACCCTTCCGATAGCATGAGATGTGATATCCCAATGCTTCTACCAAACCTGAGACCCATACTATGGCATGAGATGTGATATCAAACTCCTTCCCATTCCAATCCTGAGACCCTTCCTATAACTTGAGGTGTGATATCCAACTCCTTCCCATTCCAATTCTGAGACCCTTCTTATACCATGAGACTTGATATCTCAATGCTTCTAATACCAAACCTGAGACCCGTCCTATAACATGAGATGTGATATCCAAATCCTTCCCCTTCCAAACCTTAGACCCTTCCTTTATCATGAGATGTGGTATCCAACTCCTTCCCATTCCAATCCTGAGACCCTTCCGATATCATGAGATTTGTTATCTCAATGCTTCTAATATCAAACCTGAGACCCGTCCTATAGCATGAGATATGATATCCAAGTCCTTCCCATTCCAATCCTGAGACCCTTCCTATAACATGAAATGTGATATCCAACTCCTTCCCATTCCAACCTGAGACCCTTCCTATAGCATGAGATGGGATATCCAACTTCTTCCAAATCCAATACTGATACCCTTCCGATAGCATGAGATGTGATATCCCAATGCTTCTACCAAACCTGAGACCCATACTATGGCATGAGATGTGATATCAAACTCCTTCCCATTCCAATCCTGAGACCCTTCCTATAACTTGAGGTGTGATATCCAACTCCTTCCCATTCCAATTCTGAGACCCTTCTTATACCATGAGACTTGATATCTCAATGCTTCTAATACCAAACCTGAGACCCGTCCTATAACATGAGATGTGATATCCAAATCCTTCCCCTTCCAAACCTTAGACCCTTCCTTTATCATGAGATGTGGTATCCAACTCCTTCCCATTCCAATCCTGAGACCCTTCCGATATCATGAGATTTGTTATCTCAATGCTTCTAATATCAAACTTGAGACCCTCCCTATAGCATGAGATGTGACATCCAAGTCCTTCCCATTCCAATCCTGAGACCCTTCCTATAGCATGAGATGTGATATCTCAAGGCCTCTAATACCAAACCTGAGATCCTTCCTCTAACATGAAATGTGATATCCAACTCCTTCCCCTTCCAAACCTGAGAGCTTTCCTATAGCATGAGATATGATATCCAAGTCCTTCCCATTCCAATCCTGAGACCCTTCCTATAACATGAAATGTGATATCCAACTCCTTCCCATTCCAACCTGAGACCCTTCCTATAGCATGAGATGGGATATCCAACTCCTTCCAAATCCAATACTGATACCCTTCCAATAGCATGAATTGTGATATCCCAATGCTTCTACCAAACCTGAGACCCATACTATGGCATGAGATGTGATATCAAACTCATTCCCATTCCAATCCTGAGACTCTTCCTATAGCTTGAGATGTGATATCCAACTCCTTCCCATTTCAATTCTGAGACCCTTCCTATGCCATGAGACTTGATATCTCAATGCTTCTAATACCAAACCTGAGACCCGTCCTATAACATGAGGTGATATCCAAATCTTTCCCCTTCCAAACCTTAGACCCTTCCTTTATCATGAGATGTGATATCCAACTCCTTCCCATTCCAATCCTGAGACCCTTCCGATATCATGAGATTTGTTATCTCAATGCTTCTAATATCAAACTTGAGACCCTCCCTATAACATGAGTTGTGATATCCAACTCCTTCCCATTCAAATCCTGAGACCCTTCCTATAGCATGAGAAGGGATATCCAACTCCTTCCCAATCCAATCCTGAGACCCTTCCGATAGCAGAGACGTGATATCTCAATGCTTCTACCAAACCTGAGACCCTTCCTTTAGCATGAGATGTGATATCCAAATCCTTCACATTCCAATTCTGAGACCCTTCCTATAGCATGAGATGTGATATCTCAATGCTTCTAATACCAAACCTGAGATCCTTCCTATAACATGAGATGTGATATCCAATTCCTTCCCATTCCAAACCTGAGACCCTTCCTATTGGATGAGATGTGATATCCAACTCCTTCCCATTCCAACCCTGAGACCCTTCCTATAGCATGAGATGTGATGTCTCAATGCTTCTAATACCAAACCTGAGATCCTTCCTATAACATGAGATGTGATATCCAACTCCTTCCATTCCAATCCTGAGACCCGTCCTATAGCATGAGATGTGATATCTCCATGCTTATACCAAACCTGAGACCCTTCCTATAGCATGAGATGTGATATCCAACTACTTCCCATTCCAATCCTGAGACCCTTCCTATAGCATGAGATGTGATATCTCAATGCTTCTAATACCAAACTTGAGATCCTTCCTCTAACATGAAATGTGATATCCAACTCCTTCCCTTTCCAAACCTAAGAGCCTATCTATAGCATGAGATGTGATATCCAAGTCCTTCCCATTCCAATCCTTAGACCCTTCCTACGGCATGCAATATGATATCTCAATGATTCTAATAACAAACCTGAGACCCGTCCTATAGCATGAGATATGATATCCAAGTCCTTCCCATTCCAATCCTGAGACCCTTCCTATAACATGAAATGTGATATCCAACTCCTTCCCATTCCAACCTGAGACCCTTCCTATAGCATGAGATGGGATATCCAACTTCTTCCAAATCCAATACTGATACCCTTCCGATAGCATGAGATGTGATATCCCAATGCTTCTACCAAACCTGAGACCCATACTATGGCATGAGATGTGATATCAAACTCCTTCCCATTCCAATCCTGAGACCCTTCCCATAGCTTGAGGTGTGATATCCAACTCCTTCCCATTCCAATTCTGAGACCCTTCTTATACCATGAGACTTGATATCTCAATGCTTCTAATACCAAACCTGAGACCCGTCCTATAACATGAGATGTGATATCCAACTCCTTCCCATTCCAATCCTGAGACCCTTCCGATATCATGAGATTTGTTATCTCAACGCTTCTAATATCAAACTTGAGACCCTCCCTATAGCATGAGATGTGACATCCAAGTCCTTCCCATTCCAATCCTGAGACCCTTCCTATAGCATGAGATGTGATATCTCTATGCTTCTAACACCAAACCTGAGACCATTCCTATAACATGAGATGGGATATCCAACTCCTTCCCATTCCAATCCTGAGACCCTTCCGATAGCAGAGATGTGATATCTCAATGCTTATACCAAACCTGAGACCCTTCCTATGGCCTGAGATGTCATATACAACTCCTTCCCATTCCAATCCTGAGACCCTTCCTTTAGCATGAGATGTGATATCTCAATGCTTATACCAAATCTGAGACCCTTCCTATAGCATGAGATGTGATATCCAATTCCTTCCCATTCCAATCCTGAGACCCTTCCTATAGCATGAGATGTGATATCTCAATGCTTATACCAAACCTGAGAGCCTACCTATAGCATGAGATGTGATATCCAAGTCCATCCCATTCCAATCCTTAGACCCTTCCTACAGCATGCGATGTGATATTTCAATGATTCTAATATCAAACCAGAGACTCCTCCTATAACATGAGATGGGATATCCAACTCCTTCCCATTCCAATCCTGAGCCGCTTCCGATAGCAGAGATGTGATATCTCAATGCTTATACCAAACCTGAGACCCTTCCTATAACATGAGATGTGATATCCAACTCCTTCCCGTTCCAAACCTGAGACACTAACTATAGCATATGTGATATCCAACTGCTTCCCATTCCAAACATGAGACCCTTCCTATAGCAAGAAAGTAATATCCAACTCCTACCCATTCCAATCCTGAGACCCTTCCTATAGCAAGAGATGTGATATCCAAATCCTTCCCATTCCAATCCTGAGACCCTTCCTATAACATGAGATGTGATATCCAACTCCTTCCCATTCAAATCCTGAGACCCTTCCTATAGCATGAGAAGGGATATCCAACTCCTTCCCAATCCAATCCTGAGACCCTTCCGATAGCAGAGACCTGATATCTCAATGCTTCTACCAAACCTGAGACCCTTCCTTTAGCATGAGATGTGATATCCAAATCCTTCACATTCCAATCCTGAGACCCTTCCTATAGCATGAGATGTGATATCTCAATGCTTCTAATACCAAACCTGAGATCCTTCCTATAACATGAGATGTGATATCCAATTCCTTCCCATTCCAAACCTGAAACCCTTCCTATTGGATGAGATGTGATATCCAACTCCTTCCCATTCCAACCCTGAGACCCGTCCTATAGCATGAGATGTGATGTCTCAATGCTTCTAATACCAAACCTGAGATCCTTCCTATAACATGAGATGTGATATCCAACTCCTTCCATTCCAATCCTGAGACCCGTCCTATAGCATGAGATGTGATATCTCAATGCTTATACCAAACCTGAGACCCTTCTTATAGCATGAGATGTGATATCCAACTACTTCCCATTCCAATCCTGAGACCCTTCCTATAGCATGAGATGTGATATCTCAATGCTTCTAATACCAAACCTGAGATCCTTCCTCTAACATGAAATGTGATATCCAACTCCTTCCCTTTCCAAACCTAAGAGCCTATCTATAGCATGAGATATGATATCCAAGTCCTTCCCATTCCAATCCTTAGACCCTTCCTACAGCATGCAATATGATATCTCAATGATTCTAATAACAAACCTGAGACCCGTCCTATAGCATGAGATATGATATCCAAGTCCTTCCCATTCCAATCCTGAGACCCTTCCTATAACATGAAATGTGATATCCAACTCCTTCCCATTCCAAACCTAAGAGCCTATCTATAGCATGAGATGTGATATCCAAGTCCTTCCCATTCCAATCATTAGACCCTTCCTACAGCATGCAATATGATATCTCAATGATTCTAATAACAAACCTGAGACCCGTCCTATAGCATGAGATATGATATCCAAGTCCTTCCCATTCCAATCCTGAGACCCTTCCTATAACATGAAATGTGATATCCAACTCCTTCCCATTCCAACCTGAGACCCTTCCTATAGCATGAGATGGGATATCCAACTTCTTCCAAATCCAATACTGATACCCTTCCGATAGCATGAGATGTGATATCCCAATGCTTCTACCAAACCTGAGACCCATACTATGGCATGAGATGTGATATCAAACTCCTTCCCATTCCAATCCTGAGACCCTTCCTATAACTTGAGGTGTGATATCCAACTCCTTCCCATTCCAATTCTGAGACCCTTCTTATACCATGAGACTTGATATCTCAATGCTTCTAATACCAAACCTGAGACCCGTCCTATAACATGAGATGTGATATCCAAATCCTTCCCCTTCCAAACCTTAGACCCTTCCTTTATCATGAGATGTGGTATCCAACTCCTTCCCATTCCAATCCTGAGACCCTTCCGATATCATGAGATTTGTTATCTCAATGCTTCTAATATCAAACTTGAGACCCTCCCTATAGCATGAGATGTGACATCCAAGTCCTTCCCATTCCAATCCTGAGACCCTTCCTATAGCATGAGATGTGATATCTCTATGCTTCTAATACCAAACCTGAGACCCTTCCTATAACATGAGATGGGATATCCAACTCCTTCCCATTCCAATCCTGAGACCCTTCCGATAGCAGAGATGTGATATCTCAATGCTTATACCAAACCTGAGACCCTTCCTATGGCCTGAGATGTCATATACAACTCCTTCCCATTCCAATCCTGAGACCCTTCCTTTAGCATGAGATGTGATATCTCAATGCTTATACCAAATCTGAGACCCTTCCTATAGCATGAGATGTGATATCCAAATCCTTCCCATTCCAATCCTGAGACCCTTCCTATAGCATGAGATGTGATATCTCAATGCTTATACCAAACCTGAGAGCCTACCTATAGCATGAGATGTGATATCCAAGTCCATCCCATTCCAATCCTTAGACCCTTCCTACAGCATGCGATGTGATATCTCAATGATTCCAATACCAAACCAGAGACTCTTACTATAACATGAGATGGGATATCCAACTCCTTCCCATTCCAATCCTGAGCCGCTTCCGATAGCAGAGATGTGATATCTCAATGCTTATACCAAACCTGAGACCCTTCCTATAACATGAGATGTGATATCCAACTCCTTCCCGTTCCAAACCTGAGACACTAACTATAGCATATGTGATATCCAACTCCTTCCCATTCCAAACATGAGACCCTTCCTATAGCAAGAAAGTAATATCCAACTCCTACCCATTCCAATCCTGAGACCCTTCCTATAGCAAGAGATGTGATATCCAAATCCTTCCCATTCCAATCCTGAGACCCTTCCTACAGCATGCAATATGATATCTCAATGATTCTAATAACAAACCTGAGACCCGTCCTATAGCATGAGATATGATATCCAAGTCCTTCCCATTCCAATCCTGAGACCCTTCCTATAACATGAAATGTGATATCCAACTCCTTCCCATTCCAAACCTAAGAGCCTATCTATAGCATGAGATGTGATATCCAAGTCCTTCCCATTCCAATCCTTAGACCCTTCCTACAGCATGCAATATGATATCTCAATGATTCTAATAACAAACCTGAGACCCGTCCTATAGCATGAGATATGATATCCACGTCCTTCCCATTCCAATCCTGAGACCCTTCCTATAACATGAAATGTGATATCCAACTCCTTCCCATTCCAACCTGAGACCCTTCCTATAGCATGAGATGGGATATCCAACTTCTTCCAAATCCAATACTGATACCCTTCCGATAGCATGAGATGTGATATCCCAATGCTTCTACCAAACCTGAGACCCATACTATGGCATGAGATGTGATATCAAACTCCTTCCCATTCCAATCCTGAGACCCTTCCTCTAACTTGAGGTGTGATATCCAACTCCTTCCCATTCCAATTCTGAGACCCTTCTTATACCATGAGACTTGATATCTCAATGCTTCTAATACCAAACCTGAGACCCGTCCTATAACATGAGATGTGATATCCAAATCCTTCCCCTTCCAAACCTTAGACCCTTCCTTTATCATGAGATGTGGTATCCAACTCCTTCCCATTCCAATCCTGAGACCCTTCCGATATCATGAGATTTGTTATCTCAATGCTTCTAATATCAAACTTGAGACCCTCCCTATAGCATGAGATGTGACATCCAAGTCCTTCCCATTCCAATCCTGAGACCCTTCCTATAGCATGAGATGTGATATCTCTATGCTTCTAATACCAAACCTGAGACCCTTCCTATAACATGAGATGGGATATCCAACTCCTTCCCATTCCAATCCTGAGACCCTTCCGATAGCAGAGATGTGATATCTCAATGCTTATACCAAACCTGACACCCTTCCTATGGCCTGAGATGTCATATACAACTCCTTCCCATTCCAATCCTGAGACCCTTCCTTTAGCATGAGATGTGATATCTCAATGCTTATACCAAATCTGAGACCCTTCCTATAGCATGAGATGTGATATCCAAATCCTTCCCATTCCAATCCAGAGACCCTTCCTATAGCATGAGATGTGATATCTCAATGCTTATACCAAACCTGAGAGCCTACCTATAGCATGAGATGTGATATCCAAGTCCATCCCATTCCAATCCTTAGACCCTTCCTACAGCATGCGATGTGATATCTCAATGATTCCAATACCAAACCAGAGACTCTTACTATAACATGAGATGGGATATCCAACTCCTTCCCATTCCAATCCTGAGCCGCTTCCGATAGCAGAGATGTGATATCTCAATGCTTATACCAAACCTGAGACCCTTCCTATAACATGAGATGTGATATCCAACTCCTTCCCGTTCCAAACCTGAGACACTAACTATAGCATATGTGATATCCAACTCCTTCCCATTCCAAACATGAGACCCTTCCTATAGCAAGAAAGTAATATCCAACTCCTACCCATTCCAATCCTGAGACCCTTCCTATAGCAAGAGATGTATATCCAAATCCTTCCCATTCCAATCCTGAGACCCTTCCTATAACATGGGATGTGATATCCAACTCCTTCCCATTCCAACCTGAGACACTTCCTATAGCATGAGAAGGGATATCCAACTCCTTCCCAATCCAATCCTGAGACCCTTCCGATAGCAGAGATGTGATATCTCAATGCTTATACCAAACCTGAGACCCTTCCTATGGCATGAGATGTGATATCCAACTCCTTGCCATTCAAATCCTGAGACCCTTCCTATAGCATGAGAAGGGATATCCAACTCCTGCCCAATCCAATCCTGAGACCCTTCCGATAGCAGAGACGTGATATCTCAATGCTTCTACCAAACCTGAGACCCTTCCTTTAGCATGAGATGTGATATCCAAATCCTTCACATTCCAATCCTGAGACCCTTCCTATAGCATGAGATGTGATATCTCAATGCTTCTAATACCAAACCTGAGATCCTTCCTATAACATAAGATGTGATATCCAAATTCCTTCCCATTCCAAACCTGAGACCCTTCCTATTGGATGAGAGGTGATATCCAACTCCTTCCCATTCCAACCCTGAGACCCTTCCTATAGCATGAGATGTGATGTCTCAATGCTTCTAATACCAAACCTGAGATCCTTCCTATAACATGAGATGTGATATCCAACTCCTTCCATTCCAATCCTGAGACCCGTCCTATAGCATTAGATGTGATATCTCAATGCTTATACCAAACCTGAGACCCTTCCTATAGCATGAGATGTGATATCCAACTACTTCCCATTCCAATCCTGAGACCCTTCCTATAGCATGAGATGTGATATCTCAATGCTTCTAATACCAAACCTGAGATCCTTCCTCTAACATGAAATGTGATATCCAACTCCTTCCCTTTCCAAACCTAAGAGCATATCTATAGCATGAGATGTGATATCCAAGTCCTTCCCATTCCAACCCTTAGACCCTTCCTACAGCATGCAATATGATATCTCAATGATTCTAATAACAAACCTGAGACCCGTCCTATAATATGAGATGGGATATCCAACTCCTTCCCATTCCAATCCTGAGACACTTCCGATAGCAGAGATGTGATATCTCAATGCTTATACCAAACCTGAGACCCTTCCTATAACATGTGATGTGATATCCAAATCCTTCCCATTCCAAACCTGAGACCCTTCCTTTAGCATGAGATGTGATATCCAGCTCCTTCCCATTCCAATCCTGAGACACTTCCGATAGCATGAGATGTGATATCTCAATGCTTCTAATATCAAACTGAGACCCTCCCCTATAGCATGATATGTGATATCTAAGTCCTTCCCATTCCAATCCTGAGACACTCCCTATAGCATGAGATGTGATATCCAACTCTTTCCCATTCCAATCCTGAGACCCTTCCTATAGCATGAGATATGATATCTCAATACTTCTAATACCAAACGTGAGATCCTTCCGATAACATGAGATGTGATATCCAAATCCTTCCCCTTCCAAACCTGAGACCCTCCCTTTAGCATGAGATGTGATATCCAACTTCTTCACATTCCAATCCTGAGACCCTTCTGATAGCATGAGATGTGATATCTCAATGCTTCTAATACCAAACCTGAGATCCTTCCGATAGCATGAGATGTGATATCTCAATGCTTCTAATTCCAAACCTGAGATCCTTCCTATAACATGAGATGTGATATCCAAATCCTTCCCCTTCCAAACATGAGACCCTCCCTTTAGCATGAGATGTGATATCCAACTCCTTCCCATTCCATTCCTGAGACCCTTCTGATAGCATGAGATGTGATATCTCAATGCCTCTAATACCAAACCTGAGATCCTACCTCTAACATGAAATGTGATATCCAACTCTTTCCCCTTCCAAACCTGAGAGCCTTCCTATAGCATGAGATGTGATATCCAAGTCCTTCCCATTCCAATCCTGAGACCCTTCCTATAGCTTGAGATGTGATATCCAACTCCTTCCCATTCCAATTCTGAGACCCTTCCTATACTCTGAGACTTGATATCTCAATGCTTCTAATACCAAACCTGAGACCCATAATATAACATGAGATGTGATATCCAAATCCTTCCCCTTCCAAACCTTAGACCCTTCCTTTATCATGAGATGTGATATCCAACTCCTTCCCATTCCAATCCTGAGACCCTTCCGATATCATGAGATGTGATATCTCAAAGCTTCTAATATCAAACTTGAGACCCTCCCTATAGCATGAGATGTGATATCCAAGTCCTTCCCATTCCAATCCTGAGACCCTTCCTATAGCATGAGATGTGATATCTCAATGCTTCTAATACCAAACCTGAGACCCTTCCTATAACATGAGATGGGAATATCCAACTCCTTCCCATTCCAATCCTGAGACCCTTCCGATAGCAGAGATGTGATATCTCAATGCTTATACCAAACCTGAGACCCTTCCTATGGCATGAGATGTGATATCCAACTCCTTGCCATTCAAATCCTGAGACCCTTCCTATAGCATGAGAAGGGATATCCAACTCCTTCCCATTCCAATCCTGAGACCCTTCCGATAGCAGAGACGTGATATCTCAATGCTTCTACCAAACCTGAGACCCTTCCTTTAGCATGAGATGTGATATCCAAATCCTTCACATTCCAATCCTGAGACCCTTCCTATAGCATGAGATGTGATATCTCAATGCTTCTAATACCAAACCTGAGATCCTTCCTATAACATGAGATGTGATATCCAATTCCTTCCCATTCCAAACCTGAGACCCTTCGTATTGGATGAGATGTGATATCCAACTCCTTCCCATTCCAACCCTGAGACCCTTCCTATAGCATGAGATGTGATGTCTCAATGCTTCTAATACCAAACCTGAGATCCTTCCTATAACATGAGATGTGATATCCAACTCCTTCCATTCCAATCCTGAGACCCGTCCTATAGCATGAGATGTGATATCCAAGTCCTTCCCATTCCAACCCTGAGACCCTTCCTATAGCATGAGATGTGATGTCTCAATGCTTATACCAAACCTGAGACCCTTCCTATAGCATGAGATGTGATATCCAACTACTTCCCATTCCAATCCTGAGTCCCTTCCTATAGCATGAGATGTGATATCCAAGTCCTTCCCATTCCAACCCTGAGACCCTTCCTATAGCATGAGATGTGATGTCTCAATGCTTCTAATACCAAACCTGAGATCCTTCCTATAACATGAGATGTGATATCCAACTCCTTCCATTCCAATCCTGAGACCCGTCCTATAGCATTAGATGTGATATCTCAATGCTTATACCAAACCTGAGACCCTTCCTATAGCATGAGATGTGATATCCAACTACTTCCCATTCCAATCCTGAGACCCTTCCTATAGCATGAGATGTGATATCTCAATGCTTCTAATACCAAACCTGAGATCCTTCCTCTAACATGAAATGTGATATCCAACTCCTTCCCTTTCCAAACCTAAGAGCCTATCTATAGCATGAGATGTGATATCCAAGTCCTTCCCATTCCAACCCTTAGACCCTTCCTACAGCATGCAATATGATATCTCAATGATTCTAATAACAAACCTGAGACCCGTCCTATAACATGAGATGGGATATCCAACTCCTTCCCATTCCAATCCTGAGACACTTCCGATAGCAGAGATGTGATATCTCAATGCTTATACCAAACCTGAGACCCTTCCTATAACATGAGATGTGATATCCAAATCCTTCTCGTTCCAAACCTGAGACCCTTCCTTTAGCATGAGATGTGATATCCAGCTCCTTCCCATTCCAATCCTGAGACACTTCCGATAGCATGAGATGTGATATCTCAATGCTTCTAATATCAAAACTGAGACCCCCCCCAATAGCATGATATGTGATATCTAAGTCCTTCCCATTCCAATCCTGAGACACTCCCTATAGCATGAGATGTGATATCCAACTCTTTCCCATTCCAATCCTGAGACCCTTCCTATAGCATGAGATATGATATCTCAATACTTCTAATACCAAACGTGAGATCCTTCCGATAACATGAGATGTGATATCCAAATCCTTCCCCTTCCAAACCTGAGACCCTCCCTTTAGCATGAGATGTGATATCCAACTCCTTCCCATTCCAATCCTGAGACCCTTCTGATAGCATGAGATGTGATATCTCAATGCTTCTAATACCAAACCTGAGATCCTTCCGATAGCATGAGATGTGATATCTCAATGCTTCTAATACCAAACCTGAGATCCTTCCTATAACATGAGATGTGATATCCAAATCCTTCCCCTTCCAAACCTGAGACCCTCCCTTTAGCATGAGATGTGATATCCAACTCCTTCCCATTCCATTCCTGAGACTCTTCTGATAGCATGAGATGTGATATCTCAATGCCTCTAATACCAAACCTGAGATCCTACCTCTAACATGAAATGTGATATCCAACTCTTTCCCCTTCCAAACCTGAGAGCCTTCCTATAGCATGAGATGTGATATCCAAGTCCTTCCCATTCCAATCCTGAGACCCTTCCTATAGCTTGAGATGTGATATCCAACTCCTTCCCATTCAAATTCTGAGACCCTTCCTATACTCTGAGACTTGATATCTCAATGCTTCTAATACCAAACCTGAGACCCGTAATATAACATGAGATGTGATATCCAAATCCTTCCCCTTCCAAACCTTAGACCCTTCCTTTATCATGAGATGTGATATCCAACTCCTTCCCATTCCAATCCTGAGACCCTTCCGATATCATGAGATGTGATATCTCAAAGCTTCTAATATCAAACTTGAGACCCTCCCTATAGCATGAGATGTGATATCCAAGTCCTTCCCATTCCAATCCTGAGACCCTTCCTATGGCATGAGATGTGATATCCAACTCCTTGCCATTCAAATCCTGAGACCCTTCCTATAGCATGAGAAGGGATATCCAACTCCTTCCCATTCCAATCCTGAGACCCTTCCGATAGCAGAGACGTGATATCTCAATGCTTCTACCAAACCTGAGACCCTTCCTTTAGCATGAGATGTGATATCCAAATCCTTCACATTCCAATCCTGAGACCCTTCCTATAGCATGAGATGTGATATCTCAATGCTTCTAATACCAAACCTGAGATCCTTCCTATAATATGAGATGTGATATCCAATTCCTTCCCATTCCAAACCTGAGACCCTTCCTATTGGATGAGATGTGATATCCAACTCCTTCCCATTCCAACCCTGAGACCCTTCCTATAGCATGAGATGTGATGTCTCAATGCTTCTAATACCAAACCTGAGATCCTTCCTATAACATGAGATGTGATATCCAACTCCTTCCATTCCAATCCTGAGACCCGTCCTATAGCATGAGATGTGATATCTCAATGCTCATACCAAACCTGAGACCCTTCCTATAGCATGAGAAGGGATATCCAACTCCTTCCCAATCCAATCCTGAGACCCTTCCGATAGCAGAGATGTGATATCTCAATGCTTATACCAAACCTGAGACCCTTCCTATGGCATGAGATGTGATATCCAACTCCTTGCCATTCAAATCCTGAGACCCTTCCTATAGCATGAGAAGGGATATCCAACTCCTGCCCAATCCAATCCTGAGACCCTTCCGATAGCAGAGACGTGATATCTCAATGCTTCTACCAAACCTGAGACCCTTCCTTTAGCATGAGATGTGATATCCAAATCCTTCACATTCCAATCCTGAGACCCTTCCTATAGCATGAGATGTGAAATCTCAATGCTTCTAATACCAAACCTGAGATCCTTCCTATAACATAAGATGTGATATCCAAATTCCTTCCCATTCCAATCCTGAGACCCTTCCTATTGGATGAGAGGTGATATCCAACTCCTTCCCATTCCAACCCTGAGACCCTTCCTATAGCATGAGATGTGATGTCTCAATGCTTCTAATACCAAACCTGAGATCCTTCCTATAACATGAGATGTGATATCCAACTCCTTCCATTCCAATCCTGAGACCCGTCCTATAGCATTAGATGTGATATCTCAATGCTTATACCAAACCTGAGACCCTTCCTATATCACATCTCATGCTATAGGACGGGTCTCAGGATTGGAATGGAAGGAGTTGGATATCACATCTCATGTTATAGGAAGAATCTCAGGTTTGGTATTAGACGCATTGAGACATCACATCTCATGCTATAGGAAGGGTCTCAGGGTTGGAATGGGAAGGATTTGGATATCACATCTCATGCTAAAGGAAGGGTCTCAGGTTTGGTAGAAGCATTGAGATATCACGTCGCTGCTATCGGAAGGGTCTCAGGATGAGATGTGATATCCAACTACTTCCCATTCCAATCCTGAGACCCTTCCTATAGCATGAGATGTGATATCTCAATGCTTCTAATACCAAACCTGAGATCCTTCCTCTAACATGAAATGTGATATCCAACTCCTTCCCTTTCCAAACCTAAGAGCATATCTATAGCATGAGATGTGATATCCAAGTCCTTCCCATTCCAACCCTTAGACCCTTCCTACAGCATGCAATATGATATCTCAATGATTCTAATAACAAACCTGAGACCCGTCCTATAATATGAGATGGGATATCCAACTCCTTCCCATTCCAATCCTGAGACACTTCCGATAGCAGAGATGTGATATCTCAATGCTTATACCAAACCTGAGACCCTTCCTATAACATGTGATGTGATATCCAAATCCTTCCCGTTCCAAACCTGAGACCCTTCCTTTAGCATGAGATGTGATATCCAGCTCCTTCCCATTATAATCCTGAGACACTTCCGATAGCATGAGATGTGATATCTCAATGCTTCTAATATCAAAACTGAGACCCTCCCTATAGCATGATATGTGATATCTAAGTCCTTCCCATTCCAATCCTGAGACACTCCCTATAGCATGAGATGTGATATCCAACTCTTTCCCATTCCAATCCTGAGACCCTTCCTATAGCATGAGATATGATATCTCAATACTTCTAATACCAAACGTGAGATCCTTCCGATAACATGAGATGTGATATCCAAATCCTTCCCCTTCCAAACCTGAGACCCTCCCTTTAGCATGAGATGTGATATCCAACTTCTTCACATTCCAATCCTGAGACCCTTCTGATAGCATGAGATGTGATATCTCAATGCTTCTAATACCAAACCTGAGATCCTTCCGATAGCATGAGATGTGATATTTCAATGCTTCTAATACCAAACCTGAGATCCTTCCTATAACATGAGATGTGATATCCAAATCCTTCCCCTTCCAAACCTGAGACCCTCCCTTTAGCATGAGATGTGATATCCAACTCCTTCCCATTCCATTCCTGAGACCCTTCTGATAGCATGAGATGTGATATCTCAATGCCTCTAATACCAAACCTGAGATCCTACCTCTAACATGAAATGTGATATCCAACTCTTTCCCCTTCCAAACCTGAGAGCCTTCCTATAGCATGAGATGTGATATCCAAGTCCTTCCCATTCCAATCCTGAGACCCTTCCTATAGCTTGAGATGTGATATCCAACTCCTTCCCATTCCAATTCTGAGACCCTTCCTATACTCTGAGACTTGATATCTCAATGCTTCTAATACCAAACCTGAGACCCGTAATATAACATGAGATGTGATATCCAAATCCTTCCCCTTCCAAACCTTAGACCCTTCCTTTATCATGAGATGTGATATCCAACTCCTTCCCATTCCAATCCTGAGACCCTTCCGATATCATGAGATGTGATATCTCAAAGCTTCTAATATCAAACTTGAGACCCTCCCTATAGCATGAGATGTGATATCCAAGTCCTTCCCATTCCAATCCTGAGACCCTTCCTATAGCATGAGATGTGATATCTCAATGCTTCTAATACCAAACCTGAGACCCTTCCTATAACATGAGATGGGAATATCCAACTCCTTCCCATTCCAATCCTGAGACCCTTCCGATAGCAGAGATGTGATATCTCAATGCTTATACCAAACCTGAGACCCTTCCTATGGCATGAGATGTGATATCCAACTCCTTGCCATTCAAATCCTGAGACCCTTCCTATAGCATGAGAAGGGATATCCAACTCCTTCCCATTCCAATCCTGAGACCCTTCCGATAGCAGAGACGTGATATCTCAATGCTTCTACCAAACCTGAGACCCTTCCTTTAGCATGAGATGTGATATCCAAATCCTTCACATTCCAATCCTGAGACCCTTCCTATAGCATGGAATGTGATATCTCAATGCTTCTAATACCAAACCTGAGATCCTTCCTATAACATGAGATGTGATATCCAATTCCTTCCCATTCCAAACCTGAGACCCTTCCTATTGGATGAGATGTGATATCCAACTCCTTCCCATTCCAACCCTGAGACCCTTCCTATAGCATGAGATGTGATGTCTCAATGCTTCTAATACCAAACCTGAGATCCTTCCTATAACATGAGATGTGATATCCAACTCCTTCCATTCCAATCCTGAGACCCGTCCTATAGCATGAGATGTGATATCTCAATGCTTATACCAAACCTGAGACCCTTCCTATAGCATGAGATGTGATATCCAACTACTTCCCATTCCAATCCTGAGACCCTTCCTATAGCATGAGATGTGATATCCAAGTCCTTCCCATTCCAACCCTGAGACCCTTCCTATAGCATGAGATGTGATGTCTCAATGCTTCTAATACCAAACCTGAGATCCTTCCTATAACATGAGATGTGATATCCAACTCCTTCCATTCCAATCCTGAGACCCGTCCTATAGCATTAGATGTGATATCTCAATGCTTATACCAAACCTGAGACCCTTCCTATAGCATGAGATGTGATATCCAACTAGTTCCCATTCCAATCCTGAGACCCTTCCTATAGCATGAGATGTGATATCTCAATGCTTCTAATACCAAACCTGAGATCCTTCCTCTAACATGAAATGTGATATCCAACTCCTTCCCTTTCCAAACCTAAGAGCCTATCTATAGCATGAGATGTGATATCCAAGTCCTTCCCATTCCAACCCTTAGACCCTTCCTACAGCATGCAATATGATATCTCAATGATTCTAATAACAAACCTGAGACCCGTCCTATAACATGAGATGGGATATCCAACTCCTTCCCATTCCAATCCTGAGACACTTCCGATAGCAGAGATGTGATATCTCAATGCTTATACCAAACCTGAGACCCTTCCTATAACATGAGATGTGATATCCAAATCCTTCCCGTTCCAAACCTGAGACCCTTCCTTTAGCATGAGATGTGATATCCAGCTCCTTCCCATTCCAATCCTGAGACACTTCCGATAGCATGAGATGTGATATCTCAATGCTTCTAATATCAAAACTGAGACCCCCCCTATAGCATGATATGTGATATCTAAGTCCTTCCCATTCCAATCCTGAGACACTCCCTATAGCATGAGATGTGATATCCAACTCTTTCCCATTCCAATCCTGAGACCCTTCCTATAGCATGAGATATGATATCTCAATACTTCTAATACCAAACGTGAGATCCTTCCGATAACATGAGATGTGATATCCAAATCCTTCCCCTTCCAAACCTGAGACCCTCCCTTTAGCATGAGATGTGATATCCAACTCCTTCCCATTCCAATCCTGAGACCCTTCTGATAGCATGAGATGTGATATCTCAATGCTTCTAATACCAAACCTGAGATCCTTCCGATAGCATGAGATGTGATATCTCAATGCTTCTAATACCAAACCTGAGACCCTTCCTATAACATGAGATGTGATATCCAAATCCTTCCCCTTCCAAACCTGAGACCCTCCCTTTAGCATGAGATGTGATATCCAACTCCTTCCCATTCCATTCCTGAGACCCTTCTGATAGCATGAGATGTGATATCTCAATGCCTCTAATACCAAACCTGAGATCCTACCTCTAACATGAAATGTGATATCCAACTCTTTCCCCTTCCAAACCTGAGAGCCTTCCTATAGCATGAGATGTGATATCCAAGTCCTTCCCATTCCAATCCTGAGACCCTTCCTATAGCTTGAGATGTGATATCCAACTCCTTCCCATTCCAATTCTGAGACCCTTCCTATACTCTGAGACTTGATATCTCAATGCTTCTAATACCAAACCTGAGACCCGTAATATAACATGAGATGTGATATCCAAATCCTTCCCCTTCCAAACCTTAGACCCTTCCTTTATCATGAGATGTGATATCCAACTCCTTCCCATTCCAATCCTGAGACCCTTCCGATATCATGAGATGTGATATCTCAAAGCTTCTAATATCAAACTTGAGACCCTTCCTTTAGCATGAGATGTGATATCCAAATCCTTCACATTCCAATCCTGAGACCCTTCCTATAGCATGAGATGTGATATCTCAATGCTTCTAATACCAAACCTGAGATCCTTCCTATAACATGAGATGTGATATCCAATTCCTTCCCATTCCAAACCTGAGACCCTTCCTATTGGATGAGATGTGATATCCAACTCCTTCCCATTCCAACCCTGAGACCCTTCCTATAGCATGAGATGTGATGTCTCAATGCTTCTAATACCAAACCTGAGATCCTTCCTATAACATGAGATGTGATATCCAACTCCTTCCATTCCAATCCTGAGACCCGTCCTATAGCATGAGATGTGATATCTCAATGCTTATACCAAACCTGAGACTCTTCCTATAGCATGAGATGTGATATCCAACTACTTCCCATTCCAATCCTGAGACCCTTCCTATAGCATGAGATGTGATATCTCAATGCTTCTAATACCAAACCTGAGATCCTTCCTCTAACATGAAATGTGATATCCAACTCCTTCCCTTTCCAAACCTAAGAGCCTATCTATACCATGAGATGTGATATCCAAGTCCTTCCCATTCCAATCCTTAGACCCTTCCTACAGCATGCAATATGATATCTCAATGATTCTAATAACAAACCTGAGACCCGTCCTATAGCATGAGATATGATATCCAAGTCCTTCCCATTCCAATCCTGAGACCCTTCCTATAACATGAAATGTGATATCCAACTCCTTCCCATTCCAACCTGAGACCCTTCCTATAGCATGAGATGGGATATCCAACTTCTTCCAAATCCAATACTGATACCCTTCCGATAGCATGAGATGTGATATCCCAATGCTTCTACCAAACCTGAGACCCATACTATGGCATGAGATGTGATATCAAACTCCATTCCAATCCTGAGACCCTTCCTATAGCTTGAGGTGTGATATCCAACTCCTTCCCATTCCAATTCTGAGACCCTTCTTATACCATGAGACTTGATATCTCAATGCTTCTAATACCAAACCTGAGACCCGTCCTATAACATGAGATGTGATATCCAAATCCTTCTCCTTCCAAACCTTAGACCCTTCCTTTATCATGAGATGTGGTATCCAACTCCTTCCCATTCCAATCCTGAGACCCTTCTGATAGCATGAGATGTGATATCTCAATGCTTCTAATACCAAACCTGAGATCCTTCCGATAGCATGAGATGTGATATCTCAATGCTTCTAATACCAAACCTGAGATCCTTCCTATACCATGAGATGTGATATCCAAATCCTTCCCCTTCCAAACCTGAGACCCTCCCTTTAGCATGAGATGTGATATCCAACTCCTTCCCATTCCATTCCTGAGACCCTTCTGATAGCATGAGATGTGATATCTCAATGCCTCTAACACCAAACCTGAGATCCTACCTCTAACATGAAATGTGATATCCAACTCTTTCCCCTTCCAAACCTGAGAGCCTTCCTATAACATGAGATGTGGTATCCAGGTCCTTCCCATTCCAATCCTGAGACCCTTCCTATAGCTTGAGATGTGATATCCAACTCCTTCCCATTCCAATTCTGAGACCCTTCCTATACTCTGAGACTTGATATCTCAATGCTTCTAATACCAAACCTGAGACCCGTAATATAACATGAGATGTGATATCCAAATCCTTCCCCTTCCAAACCTTAGACCCTTCCTTTATCATGAGATGTGATATCCAACTCCTTCCCATTCCAATCCTGAGACCCTTCCGATATCATGAGATGTGATATCTCTAAGCTTCTAATATCAAACTTGAGACCCTCCCTATAGCATGAGATGTGATATCCAAGTCCTTCCCATTCCAATCCTGAGACCCTTCCTATAGCATGAGATGTGATATCTCAATGCTTCTAATACCAAACCTGAGACCCTTCCTATAACATGAGATGGGAATATCCAACTCCTTCCCATTCCAATCCTGAGACCCTTCCGATAGCAGAGATGTGATATCTCAATGCTTATACCAAACCTGAGACCCTTCCTATGGCATGAGATGTGATATCCAACTCCTTGCCATTCAAATCCTGAGACCCTTCCTATAGCATGAGAAGGGATATCCAACTCCTTCCCAATCCAATCCTGAGACCCTTTCGATAGCAGAGACGTGATATCTCAATGCTTCTACCAAACCTGAGACCCTTCCTTTAGCATGAGATGTGATATCCAAATCCTTCACATTCCAATCCTGAGACCCTTCCTATGGCATGAGATGTGATATCTCAATGCTTCTAATACCAAACCTGAGATCCTTCCTATAACATGAGATGTGATATCCAATTCCTTCCCATTCCAACCCTGAGACCCTTCCTATTGGATGAGATGTGATATCCAACTCCTTCCCATTCCAACCCTGAGACCCTTCCTATAGCATGAGATGTGATGTCTCAATGCTTCTAATACCAAACCTGAGATCCTTCCTATAACATGAGATGTGATATCCAACTCCTTCCATTCCAATCCTGAGACCCGTCCTATAGCATGAGATGTGATATCCAACTACTTCCCATTCCAATCCTGAGACCCTTCCTATAGCATGAGATGTGATATCTCAATGCTTCTAATACCAAACCTGAGATCCTTCCTCTAACATGAAATGTGATATCCAACTCCTTCCCTTTCCAAACCTAAGAGCCTATCTATAGCATGCGATGTGATATCCAAGTCCTTCCCATTCCAATCCTTAGACCCTTCCTACAGCATGCAATATGATATCTCAATGATTCTAATAACAAACCTGAGACCCGTCCTATAGCATGAGATATGATATCCAAGTCCTTCCCATTCCAATCCTGAGACCCTTCCTATAACATGAAATGTGATCTCCAACTCCTTCCCATTCCAACCTGAGACCCTTCCTATAGCATGAGATGGGATATCCAACTTCTTCCAAATCCAATACTGATACCCTTCCGATAGCATGAGGTGTGATATCCAACTCCTTCCCATTCCAATTCTGAGACCCTTCTTATACCATGAGACTTGATATCCCAATGCTTCTACCAAACCTGAGACCCATACTATGGCATGAGATGTGATATCAAACTCCTTTCCATTCCAATCCTGAGACCCTTCCTATAGCTTGAGGTGTGATATCCAACTCCTTCCCATTCCAATTCTGGGACCCTTCTTATACCATGAGACTTGATATCTCAATGCTTCTAATACCAAACCTGAGACCCGTCCTATAACATGAGATGTGATATCCAAATCCTTCCCCTTCCAAACCTTAGACCCTTCCTTTATCATGAGATGTGGTATCCAACTCCTTCCCATTCCAATCCTGAGACCCTTCCGATATCATGAGATTTGTTATCTCAATGCTTCAAATATCAAACTCGAGACCCTCCCTATAGCATGAGATGTGACATCCAAGTCCTTCCCATTCCAATCCTGAGACCCTTCCTATAGCATGAGATGTGATATCTCTATGCTTCTAATACCAAACCTGAGACCCTTCCTATAACATGAGATGGGATATCCAACTCCTTCCCATTCCAATCCTGAGACCCTTCCGATAGCAGAGATGTGATATCTCAATGCTTATACCAAACCTGAGACCCTTCCTATGGCCTGAGATGTCATATACAACTCCTTCCCATTCCAATCCTGAGACCCTTCCTTTAGCATGAGATGTGATATCTCAATGCTTATACCAAATCTGAGACCCTTCCTATAGCATGAGATGTGATATCCAAATCCTTCCCATTCCAATCCTGAGACCCTTCCTATAGCATGAGATGTGATATCTCAATGCTTATACCAAACCTGAGAGCCTACCTATAGCATGAGATGTGATATCCAAGTCCATCCCATTCCAATCCTTAGACCCTTCCTACAGCATGCAATGTGATATCTCAATGATTCTAATACCAAACCAGAGACTCTTACTATAACATGAGATGGGATATCCAACTCCTTCCCATTCCAATCCTGAGCCGCTTCCGATAGCAGAGATGTGATATCTCAATGCTTATAACAAACCTGAGACCCTTCCTATAACATGAGATGTGATATCCAACTCCTTCCCGTTCCAAACCTGAGACACTAACTATAGCATATGTGATATCCAACTCCTTCCCATTCCAAACATGAGACCCTTCCTATAGCAAGAAAGTAATATCCAACTCCTACCCATTCCAATCCTGAGACCCTTCCTATAGCAAGAGATGTGATATCCAAATCCTTCCCATTCCAATCCTGAGACCCTTCCTATAACATGAGAAGTGATATCCAACTCCTTCCCATTCCAACCTGAGACACTTCCTATAGCATGAGAAGGGATATCCAACTCCTTCCCAATCCAATCCTGAGACCCTTCCGATAGCAGAGATGTGATATCTCAATGCTTATACCAAACCTGAGACCCTTCCTATGGCATGAGATGTGATATCCAACTCCTTGCCATTCAAATCCTGAGACCCTTCCTATAGCATGAGAAGGGATATCCAACTCCTTCCCAATCCAATCCTGAGACCCTTCCGATAGCAGAGACGTGATATCTCAATGCTTCTACCAAACCTGAGACCCTTCCTTTAGCATGAGATGTGATATCCAAATCCTTCACATTCCAATCCTGAGACCCTTCCTATAGCATGAGATGTGATATCTCAATGCTTCTAATACCAAACCTGAGATCCTTCCTATAACATGAGATGTGATATCCAATTCCTTCCCATTCCAAACCTGAGACCCTTCCTATTGGATGAGATGTGATATCCAACTCCTTCCCATTCCAACCCTGAGACCCTTCCTATAGCATGAGATGTGATGTCTCAATGCTTCTAATACCAAACCTGAGATCCTTCCTATAACATGAGATGTGATATCCATCTCCTTCCATTCCAATCCTGAGACCCGTCCTATAGCATGAGATGTGATATCTCAATGCTTATACCAAACCTGAGACTCTTCCTATAGCATGAGATGTGATATCCAACTACTTCCCATTCCAATCCTGAGACCCTTCCTATAGCATGAGATGTGATATCTCAATGCTTCTAATACCAAACCTGAGATCCTTCCTCTAACATGAAATGTGATATCCAACTCCTTCCCTTTCCAAACCTAAGAGCCTATCTATACCATGAGATGTGATATCCAAGTCCTTCCCATTCCAATCCTTAGACCCTTCCTACAGCATGCAATATGATATCTCAATGATTCTAATAACAAACCTGAGACCCGTCCTATAGCATGAGATATGATATCCAAGTCCTTCCCATTCCAATCCTGAGACCCTTCCTATAACATGAAATGTGATATCCAACTCCTTCCCATTCCAACCTGAGACCCTTCCTATAGCATGAGATGGGATATCCAACTTCTTCCAAATCCAATACTGATACCCTTCCGATAGCATGAGATGTGATATCCCAATGCTTCTACCAAACCTGAGACCCATACTATGGCATGAGATGTGATATCAAACTCCATTCCAATCCTGAGACCCTTCCTATAGCTTGAGGTGTGATATCCAACTCCTTCCCATTCCAATTCTGAGACCCTTCTTATACCATGAGACTTGATATCTCAATGCTTCTAATACCAAACCTGAGACCCGTCCTATAACATGAGATGTGATATCCAAATCCTTCTCCTTCCAAACCTTAGACCCTTCCTTTATCATGAGATGTGGTATCCAACTCCTTCCCATTCCAATCCTGAGACCCTTCTGATAGCATGAGATGTGATATCTCAATGCTTCTAATACCAAACCTGAGATCCTTCCGATAGCATGAGATGTGATATCTCAATGCTTCTAATACCAAACCTGAGATCCTTCCTATACCATGAGATGTGATATCCAAATCCTTCCCCTTCCAAACCTGAGACCCTCCCTTTAGCATGAGATGTGATATCCAACTCCTTCCCATTCCATTCCTGAGACCCTTCTGATAGCATGAGATGTGATATCTCAATGCCTCTAACACCAAACCTGAGATCCTACCTCTAACATGAAATGTGATATCCAACTCTTTCCCCTTCCAAACATGAGAGCCTTCCTATAGCATGAGATGTGATATCCAGGTCCTTCCCATTCCAATCCTGAGACCCTTCCTATAGCTTGAGATGTGATATCCAACTCCTTCCCATTCCAATTCTGAGACCCTTCCTATACTCTGAGACTTGATATCTCAATGCTTCTAATACCAAACCTGAGACCCGTAATATAACATGAGATGTGATATCCAAATCCTTCCCCTTCCAAACCTTAGACCCTTCCTTTATCATGAGATGTGATATCCAACTCCTTCCCATTCCAATCCTGAGACCCTTCCGATATCATGAGATGTGATATCTCTAAGCTTCTAATATCAAACTTGAGACCCTCCCTATAGCATGAGATGTGATATCCAAGTCCTTCCCATTCCAATCCTGAGACCCTTCCTATAGCATGAGATGTGATATCTCAATGCTTCTAATACCAAACCTGAGACCCTTCCTATAACATGAGATGGGAATATCCAACTCCTTCCCATTCCAATCCTGAGACCCTTCCGATAGCAGAGATGTGATATCTCAATGCTTATACCAAACCTGAGACCCTTCCTATGGCATGAGATGTGATATCCAACTCCTTGCCATTCAAATCCTGAGACCCTTCCTATAGCATGAGAAGGGATATCCAACTCCTTCCCAATCCAATCCTGAGACCCTTCCGATAGCAGAGACGTGATATCTCAATGCTTCTACCAAACCTGAGACCCTTCCTTTAGCATGAGATGTGATATCCAAATCCTTCACATTCCAATCCTGAGACCCTTCCTATAGCATGAGATGTGATATCTCAATGCTTCTAATACCAAACCTGAGATCCTTCCTATAACATGAGATGTGATATCCAATTCCTTCCCATTCCAAACCTGAGACCCTTCCTATTGGATGAGATGTGATATCCAACTCCTTCCCATTCCAACCCTGAGACCCTTCCTATAGCATGAGATGTGATGTCTCAATGCTTCTAATACCAAACCTGAGATCCTTCCTATAACATGAGATGTGATATCCAACTCCTTCCATTCCAATCCTGAGACCCGTCCTATAGCATGGATGTGATATCCAACTACTTCCCATTCCAATCCTGAGACCCTTCCTATAGCATGAGATGTGATATCTCAATGCTTCTAATACCAAACCTGAGATCCTTCCTCTAACATGAAATGTGATATCCAACTCCTTCCCTTTCCAAACCTAAGAGCCTATCTATAGCATGAGATGTGATATCCAAGTCCTTCCCATTCCAATCCTTAGACCCTTCCTACAGCATGCAATATGATATCTCAATGATTCTAATAACAAACCTGAGACCCGTCCTATAGCCTGAGATATGATATCCAAGTCCTTCCCATTCCAATCCTGAGACCCTTCCTATAACATGAAATGTGATATCCAACTCCTTCCCATTCCAACCTGAGACCCTTCCTATAGCATGAGATGGGATATCCAACTTCTTCCAAATCCAATACTGATACCCTTCCGATAGCATGAGGTGTGATATCCAACTCCTTCCCATTCCAATTCTGAGACCCTTCTTATACCATGAGACTTGATATCCCAATGCTTCTACCAAACCTGAGACCCATACTATGGCATGAGATGTGATATCAAACTCCTTTCCATTCCAATCCTGAGACCCTTCCTATAGCTTGAGGTGTGATATCCAACTCCTTCCCATTCCAATTCTGAGACCCTTCTTATACCATGAGACTTGATATCTCAATGCTTCTAATACCAAACCTGAGACCCGTCCTATAACATGAGATGTGATATCCAAATCCTTCCCCTTCCAAACCTTAGACCCTTCCTTTATCATGAGATGTGGTATCCAACTCCTTCCCATTCCAATCCTGAGACCCTTCCGATATCATGAGATTTGTTATCTCAATGCTTCTAATATCAAACTTGAGACCCTCCCTATAGCATGAGATGTGACATCCAAGTCCTTCCCATTCCAATCCTGAGACCCTTCCTATAGCATGAGATGTGATATCTCTATGCTTCTAATACCAAACCTGAGACCCTTCCTATAACATGAGATGGGATATCCAACTCCTTCCCATTCCAATCCTGAGACCCTTCCGATAGCAGAGATGTGATATCTCAATGCTTATACCAAACCTGAGACCCTTCCTATGGCCTGAGATGTCATATACAACTCCTTCCCATTCCAATCCTGAGACCCTTCCTTTAGCATGAGATGTGATATCTCAATGCTTATACCAAATCTGAGACCCTTCCTATAGCATGAGATGTGATATCCAAATCCTTCCCATTCCAATCCTGAGACCCTTCCTATAGCATGAGATGTGATATCTCAATGCTTATACCAAACCTGAGAGCCTACCTATAGCATGAGATGTGATATCCAAGTCCATCCCATTCCAATCCTTAGACCCTTCCTACAGCATGCAATGTGATATCTCAATGATTCTAATACCAAACCAGAGACTCTTACTATAACATGAGATGGGATATCCAACTCCTTCCCATTCCAATCCTGAGCCGCTTCCGATAGCAGAGATGTGATATCTCAATGCTTATACCAAACTTGAGACCCTTCCTATAACATGAGATGTGATATCCAACTCCTTCCCGTTCCAAACCTGAGACACTAACTATAGCATATGTGATATCCAACTCCTTCCCATTCCAAACATGAGACCCTTCCTATAGCAAGAAAGTAATATCCAACTCCTACCCATTCCAATCCTGAGACCCTTCCTATAGCAAGAGATGTGATATCCAAATCCTTCCCATTCCAATCCTGAGACCCTTCCTATAACATGAGATGTGATATCCAACTCCTTCCCATTCCAACCTGAGACACTTCCTATAGCATGAGAAGGGATATCCAACTCCTTCCCAATCCAATCCTGAGACCTTTCCGATAGCAGAGATGTGATATCTCAATGCTTATACCAAACCTGAGACCCTTCCTATGGCATGAGATGTGATATCCAACTCCTTGCCATTCAAATCCTGAGACCCTTCCTATAGCATGAGAAGGGATATCCAACTCCTTCCCAATCCAATCCTGAGACCCTTCCGATAGCAGAGACGTGATATCTCAATGCTTCTACCAAACCTGAGACCCTTCCTTTAGCATGAGATGTGATATCCAAATCCTTCACATTCCAATCCTGAGACCCTTCCTATAGCATGAGATGTGATATCTCAATGCTTCTAATACCAAACCTGAGATCCTTCCTATAACATGAGATGTGATATCCAATTCCTTCCCATTCCAAACCTGAGACCCTTCCTATTGGATGAGATGTGATATCCAACTCCTTCCCATTCCAACCCTGAGACCCTTCCTATAGCATGAGATGTGATGTCTCAATGCTTCTAATACCAAACCTGAGATCCTTCCTAGAACATGAGATGTGATATCCAACTCCTTCCATTCCAATCCTGAGACCCGTCCTATAGCATGAGATGTGATATCTCAATGCTTATATCAAACCTGAGACCCTTCCTATAGCATGAGATGTGATATCCAACTACTTCCCATTCCAATCCTGAGACCCTTCCTATAGCATGAGATGTGATATCTCAATGCTTCTAATAACAAACCTGAGATCCTTCCTCTAACATGAAATGTGATATCCAACTCCTTCCCTTTCCAAACCTAAGAGCCTATCTATAGCATGAGATGTGATATCCAAGTCCTTCCCATTCCAACCCTTAGACCCTTCCTACAGCATGCAATATGATATCTCAATGATTCTAATAACAAACCTGAGACCCGTCCTATAACATGAGATGGGATATCCAACTCCTTCCCATTCCAATCCTGAGACACTTCCGATAGCAGAGATGTGATATCTCAATGCTTATACCAAACCTGAGACCCTTCCTATAACATGAGATGTGATATCCAAATCCTTCCCATTCCAAACCTGAGACCCTTCCTTTAGCATGAGATGTGATATCCAAATCCTTCCCGTTCCAAACCTGAGACCCTTCCTTTAGCATGAGATGTGATATCCAGCTCCTTCCCATTCCAATCCTGAGACACTTCCGATAGCATGAGATGTGATATTTCAATGCTTCTAATATCAAAACTGAGACCCTCCCTATAGCATGATATGTGATATCTAAGTCCTTCCCATTCCAATCCTGAGACACTCCCTAAAGCATGAGATGTGATATCCAACTCTTTCCCATTCCAATCCTGAGACCCTTCATATAGCATGAGATATGATATCTCAATACTTCTAATACCAAACGTGAGATCCTTCCGATAACATGAGATGTGATATCCAAATCCTTCCCCTTCCAAACCTGAGACCCTCCCTTTAGCATGAGATGTGATATCCAACTCCTTCCCATTCCAATCCTGAGACCCTTCTGATAGCATGAGATGTGATATCTCAATGCTTCTAATACCAAACCTGAGATCCTTCCGATAGCATGAGATGTGATATCTCAATGCTTCTAATACCAAACCTGAGATCCTTCCTATAACATGAGATGTGATATCCAAATCCTTCCCCTTCCAAACCTGAGACCCTCCCTTTAGCATGAGATGTGATATCCAACTCCTTCCCATTCCATTCCTGAGACCCTTCTGATAGCATGAGATGTGATATCTCAATGCCTCTAATACCAAACCTGAGATCCTACCTCTAACATGAAATGTGATATCCAGCTCTTTCCCCTTCCAAACCTGAGAGCCTTCCTATAGCATGAGATGTGATATCCAAGTCCTTCCCATTCCAATCCTGAGACCCTTCCTATAGCTTGAGATGTGATATCCAACTCCTTCCCATTCCAATTCTGAGACCCTTCCTATACTCTGAGACTTGATATCTCAATGCTTCTAATACCAAACCTGAGACCCGTAATATAACATGAATTGTGATATCCAAATCCTTCCCCTTCCAAACCTTAGACCCTTCCTTTATCATGAGATGTGATATCCAACTCCTTCCCATTCCAATCCTGAGACCCTTCCGATATCATGAGATGTGATATCTCAAAGCTTCTAATATCAAACTTGAGACCCTCCCTATAGCATGAGATGTGATATCCAAGTCCTTCCCATTCCAATCCTGAGACCCTTCCTATAGCATGAGATGTGATATCTCAATGCTTCTAATACCAAACCTGAGACCCTTCCTATAACATGAGATGGGAATATCCAACTCCTTCCCATTCCAATCCTGAGACCCTTCCGATAGCAGAGATGTGATATCTCAATGCTTATACCAAACCTGAGACCCTTCCTATGGCATGAGATGTGATATCCAACTCCTTGCCATTCAAATCCCGAGACCCTTCCTATAGCATGAGAAGGGATATCCAACTCCTTCCCAATCCAATCCTGAGACCCTTCCGATAGCAGAGACGTGATATCTCAATGCTTCTACCAAACCTGAGACCCTTCCTTTAGCATGAGATGTGATATCCAAATCCTTCACATTCCAATCCTGAGACCCTTCCTATAGCATGAGATGTGATATCTCAATGCTTCTAATACCAAACCTGAGATCCTTCCTATAACATGAGATGTGATATCCAATTCCTTCCCATTCCAAACCTGAGACCCTTCCTATTGGATGAGATGTGATATCCAACTCCTTCCCATTCCAACCCTGAGACCCTTCCTATAGCATGAGATGTGATGTCTCAATGCTTCTAATACCAAACCTGAGATATTTCCTATAACATGAGATGTGATATCCAACTCCTTCCATTCCAATCCTGAGACCCGTCCTATAGCATGAGATGTGATATCTCAATGCTTATATCAAACCTGAGACCCTTCCTATAGCATGAGATGTGATATCCAACTACTTCCCATTCCAATCCTGAGACCCTTCCTATAGCATGAGATGTGATATCTCAATGCTTCTAATAACAAACCTGAGATCCTTCCTCTAACATGAAATGTGATATCCAACTCCTTCCCTTTCCAAACCTAAGAGCCTATCTATAGCATGAGATGTGATATCCAAGTCCTTCCCATTCCAACCCTTAGACCCTTCCTACAGCATGCAATATGATATCTCAATGATTCTAATAACAAACCTGAGACCCGTCCTATAAGATGAGATGGGATATCCAACTCCTTCCCATTCCAATCCTGAGACACTTCCGATAGCAGAGATGTGATATCTCAATGCTTATACCAAACCTGAGACCCTTCCTATAACATGAGATGTGATATCCAAATCCTTCCGATTCCAAACCTGAGACCCTTCCTTTAGCATGAGATGTGATATCCAAATCCTTCCCGTTCCAAACCTGAGACCCTTCCTTTAGCATGAGATGTGATATCCAGCTCCTTCCCATTCCAATCCTGAGACACTTCCGATAGCATGAGATGTGATATTTCAATGCTTCTAATATCAAAACTGAGACCCTCCCTATAGCATGATATGTGATATCTAAGTCCTTCCCATTCCAATCCTGAGACACTCCCTAAAGCATGAGATGTGATATCCAACTCTTTCCCATTCCAATCTTGAGACCCTTCATATAGCATGAGATATGATATCTCAATACTTCTAATACCAAACGTGAGATCCTTCCGATAACATGAGATGTGATATCCAAATCCTTCCCCTTCCAAACCTGAGACCCTCCCTTAAGCATGAGATGTGATATCCAACTCCTTCCCATTCCAATCCTGAGACCCTTCTGATAGCATGAGATGTGATATCTCAATGCTTCTAATACCAAACCTGAGATCCTTCCGATAGCATGAGATGTGATATCTCAATGCCTCTAATACCAAACCTGAGATCCTTCCTATAACATGAGATGTGATATCCAAATCCTTCCCCTTCCAAACCTGAGACCCTCCCTTTAGCATGAGATGTGATATCCAACTCCTTCCCATTCCATTCCTGAGACCCTTCTGATAGCATGAGATGTGATATCTCAATGCCTCTAATACCAAACCTGAGATCCTACCTCTAACATGAAATGTGATATCCAGCTCTTTCCCCTTCCAAACCTGAGAGCCTTCCTATAGCATGAGATGTGATATCCAAGTCCTTCCCATTCCAATCCTGAGACCCTTCCTATAGCTTGAGATGTGATATCCAACTCCTTCCCATTCCAATTCTGAGACCCTTCCTATACTCTGAGACTTGATATCTCAATGCTTCTAATACCAAACCTGAGACCCGTAATATAACATGAATTGTGATATCCAAATCCTTCCCCTTCCAAACCTTAGACCCTTCCTTTATCATGAGATGTGATATCCAACTCCTTCCCATTCCAATCCTGAGACCCTTCCGATATCATGAGATGTGATATCTCAAAGCTTCTAATATCAAACTTGAGACCCTCCCTATAGCATGAGATGTGATATCCAAGTCCTTCCCATTCCAATCCTGAGACCCTTCCTATAGCATGAGATGTGATATCTCAATGCTTCTAATACCAAACCTGAGACCCTTCCTATAACATGAGATGGGAATATCCAACTCCT
Source organism: Ambystoma mexicanum (assembly GCF_040938575.1). Taxonomy (NCBI): domain Eukaryota; kingdom Metazoa; phylum Chordata; class Amphibia; order Caudata; family Ambystomatidae; genus Ambystoma; species Ambystoma mexicanum. The sequence goes on along the minus strand of NW_027182510.1, from coordinate 1,858,663 downwards.
TCCCATTCCAATCCTGAGACCCTTCCGATAGCAGAGATGTGATATCTCAATGCTTATACCAAACCTGAGACCCTTCCTATGGCATGAGATGTGATATCCAACTCCTTGCCATTCAAATCCCGAGACCCTTCCTATAGCATGAGAAGGGATATCCAACTCCTTCCCAATCCAATCCTGAGACCCTTCCGATAGCAGAGACGTGATATCTCAATGCTTCTACCAAACCTGAGACCCTTCCTTTAGCATGAGATGTGATATCCAAATCCTTCACATTCCAATCCTGAGACCCTTCCTATAGCATGAGATGTGATATCTCAATGCTTCTAATACCAAACCTGAGATCCTTCCTATAACATGAGATGTGATATCCAATTCCTTCCCATTCCAAACCTGAGACCCTTCCTATTGGATGAGTTGTGATATCCAACTCCTTCCCATTCCAACCCTGAGACCCTTCCTATAGCATGAGATGTGATGTCTCAATGCTTCTAATACCAAACCTGAGATCCTTCCTATAACATGAGATGTGATATCCAACTCCTTCCATTCCAATCCTGAGACCCGTCCTATAGCATGAGATGTGATATCTCAATGCTTATACCAAACCTGAGACCCTTCCTATAGCATGAGATGTGATATCCAACTACTTCCCATTCCAATCCTGAGACCCTTCCTATAGCATGAGATGTGATATCTCAATGCTTCTAATACCAAACCTGAGATCCTTCCTCTAACATGAAATGTGATATCCAACTCCTTCCCTTTCCAAACCTAAGAGCCTATCTATAGCATGAGATGTGATATCCAAGTCCTTCCCATTCCAATCCTTAGACCCTTCCTACAGCATCCAATATGATATCTCAATGATTCTAATAACAAACCTGAGACCCGTCCTATAGCATGAGATATGATATCCAAGTCCTTCCCATTCCAATCCTGAGACCCTTCCTATAACATGAAATGTGATATCCAACTCCTTCCCATTCCAACCTGAGACCCTTCCTATAGCATGAGATGGGATATCCAACTTCTTCCAAATCCAATACTGATACCCTTCCGATAGCATGAGATGTGATATCCCTCTGCTTCTACCAAACCTGAGACCCATACTATGGCATGAGATGTGATATCAAACTCCTTCCCATTCCAATCCTGAGACCCTTCCTATAGCTTGAGGTGTGATATCCAACTCCTTCCCATTCCAACCTGAGACACTTCCTATAGCATGAGAAGGGATATCCAACTCCTTCCCAATCCAATCCTGAGACCCTTCCGATAGCAGAGATGTGATATTTCAATGCTTATACCAAACCTGAGACCCTTCCTATGGCATGAGATGTGATATCCAATTCCTTGCCATTCAAATCCTGAGACCCTTCCTATAACATGAGAAGGGATATCCAACTCCTTCCCAATCCAATCCTGAGACCCTTCCGATAGCAGAGACGTGATATCTCAATGCTTCTACCAAACCTGAGACCCTTCCTTTAGCATGAGATGTGATATCCAAATCCTTCACATTCCAATCCTGAGACCCTTCCTATAGCATGAGATGTGATATCTCAATGCTTCTAATACCAAACCTGAGATCCTTCCTATAACATGAGATGTGATATCCAATTCCTTCCCATTCCAAACCTGAGACCCTTCCTATTGGATGAGATGTGATATCCAACTCCTTCCCATTCCAACCCTGAGACCCTTCCTATAGCATGAGATGTGATGTCTCAATGCTTCTAATACCAAACCTGAGATCCTTCCTATAACATGAGATGTGATATCCAACTCCTTCCATTCCAATCCTGAGACCCGTCCTATAGCATGAGATGTGATATCTCAATGCTTATATCAAACCTGAGATCCTTCCTATAGCATGAGATGTGATATCCAACTACTTCCCATTCCAATCCTGAGACCCTTCCTATAGCATGAGATGTGATATCTCAATGCTTCTAATAACAAACCTGAGATCCTTCCTCTAACATGAAATGTGATATCCAACTCCTTCCCTTTCCAAACCTAAGAGCCTATCTATAGCATGAGATGTGATATCCAAGTCCTTCCCATTCCAACCCTTAGACCCTTCCTACAGCATGCAATATGATATCTCAATGATTCTAATAACAAACCTGAGACCCGTCCTATAACATGAGATGGGATATCCAACTCCTTCCCATTCCAATCCTGAGACACTTCCGATAGCAGAGATGTGATATCTCAATGCTTATACCAAACCTGAGACCCTTCCTATAACATGAGATGTGATATCCAAATCCTTCCCATTCCAAACCTGAGACCCTTCCTTTAGCATGAGATGTGATATCCAAATCCTTCCCGTTCCAAACCTGAGACCCTTCCTTTAGCATGAGATGTGATATCCAGCTCCTTCCCATTCCAATCCTGAGACACTTCCGATAGCATGAGATGTGATATTTCAATGCTTCTAATATCAAAACTGAGACCCTCCCTATAGCATGATATGTGATATCTAAGTCCTTCCCATTCCAATCCTGAGACACTCCCTAAAGCATGAGATGTGATATCCAACTCTTTCCCATTCCAATCCTGAGACCCTTCATATTGCATGAGATATGATATCTCAATACTTCTAATACCAAACGTGAGATCCTTCCGATAACATGAGATGTGATATCCAAATCCTTCCCCTTCCAAACCTGAGACCCTCCCTTTAGCATGAGATGTGATATCCAACTCCTTCCCATTCCAATCCTGAGACCCTTCTGATAGCATGAGATGTGATATCTCAATGCTTCTAATACCAAACCTGAGATCCTTCCGATAGCATGAGATGTGATATCTCAATGCTTCTAATACCAAACCTGAGATCCTTCCTATAACATGAGATGTGATATCCAAATCCTTCCCCTTCCAAACCTGAGACCCTCCCTTTAGCATGAGATGTGATATCCAACTCCTTCCCATTCCATTCCTGAGACCCTTCTGATAGCATGAGATGTGATATCTCAATGCCTCTAATACCAAACCTGAGATCCTACCTCTAACATAAAATGTGATATCCAGCTCTTTCCCCTTCCAAACCTGAGAGCCTTCCTATAGCATGAGATGTGATATCCAAGTCCTTCCCATTCCAATCCTGAGACCCTTCCTATAGCTTGAGATGTGATATCCAACTCCTTCCCATTCCAATTCTGAGACCCTTCCTATACTCTGAGACTTGATATCTCAATGCTTCTAATACCAAACCTGAGACCCGTAATATAACATGAATTGTGATATCCAAATCCTTCCCCTTCCAAACCTTAGACCCTTCCTTTATCATGAGATGTGATATCCAACTCCTTCCCATTCCAATCCTGAGACCCTTCCGATATCATGAGATGTGATATCTCAAAGCTTCTAATATCAAACTTGAGACCCTCCCTATAGCATGAGATGTGATATCCAAGTCCTTCCCATTCCAATCCTGAGACCCTTCCTATAGCATGAGATGTGATATCTCAATGCTTCTAATACCAAACCTGAGACCCTTCCTATAACATGAGATGGGAATATCCAACTCCTTCCCATTCCAATCCTGAGACCCTTCCGATAGCAGAGATGTGATATCTCAATGCTTATACCAAACCTGAGACCCTTCCTATGGCATGAGATGTGATATCCAACTCCTTGCCATTCAAATCCCGAGACCCTTCCTATAGCATGAGAAGGGATATCCAACTCCTTCCCAATCCAATCCTGAGACCCTTCCGATAGCAGAGACGTGATATCTCAATGCTTCTACCAAACCTGAGACCCTTCCTTTAGCATGAGATGTGATATCCAAATCCTTCACATTCCAATCCTGAGACCCTTCCTATAGCATGAGATGTGATATCTCAATGCTTCTAATACCAAACCTGAGATCCTTCCTATAACATGAGATGTGATATCCAATTCCTTCCCATTCCAAACCTGAGACCCTTCCTATTGGATGAGATGTGATATCCAACTCCTTCCCATTCCAACCCTGAGACCCTTCCTATAGCATGAGATGTGATGTCTCAATGCTTCTAATACCAAACCTGAGATCCTTCCTATAACATGAGATGTGATATCCAACTCCTTCCATTCCAATCCTGAGACCCGTCCTATAGCATGAGATGTGATATCTCAATGCTTATACCAAACCTGAGACCCTTCCTATAGCATGAGATGTGATATCCAACTACTTCCCATTCCAATCCTGAGACCCTTCCTATAGCATGAGATGTGATATCTCAATGCTTCTAATACCAAACCTGAGATCCTTCCTCTAACATGAAATGTGATATCCAACTCCTTCCCTTTCCAAACCTAAGAGCCTATCTATAGCATGAGATGTGATATCCAAGTCCTTCCCATTCCAATCCTTAGACCCTTCCTACAGCATGCAATATGATATCTCAATGATTCTAATAACAAACCTGAGACCCGTCCTATAGCAAGAGATATGATATCCAAGTCCTTCCCATTCCAATCCTGAGACCCTTCCTATAACATGAAATGTGATATCCAACTCCTTCCCATTCCAACCTGAGACCCTTCCTATAGCATGAGATGGGATATCCAACTTCTTCCAAATCCAATACTGATACCCTTCCGATAGCATGAGATGTGATATCCCTCTGCTTCTACCAAACCTGAGACCCATACTATGGCATGAGATGTGATATCAAACTCCTTCCCATTCCAATCCTGAGACCCTTCCTATAGCTTGAGGTGTGATATCCAACTCCTTCCCATTCCAACCTGAGACACTTCCTATAGCATGAGAAGGGATATCCAACTCCTTCCCAATCCAATCCTGAGACCCTTCCGATAGCAGAGATGTGATATCTCAATGCTTATACCAAACCTGAGACCCTTCCTATGGCATGAGATGTGATATCCAATTCCTTGCCATTCAAATCCTGAGACCCTTCCTATAGCATGAGAAGGGATATCCAACTCCTTCCCAATCCAATCCTGAGACCCTTCCGATAGCAGAGACGTGATATCTCAATGCTTCTACCAAACCTGAGACCCTTCCTTTAGCATGAGATGTGATATCCAAATCCTTCACATTCCAATCCTGAGACCCTTCCTATAGCATGAGATGTGATATCTCAATGCTTCTAATACCAAACCTGAGATCCTTCCTATAACATGAGATGTGATATCCAATTCCTTCCCATTCCAAACCTGAGACCCTTCCTATTGGATGAGATGTGATATCCAACTCCTTCCCATTCCAACCCTGAGACCCTTCCTATAGCATGAGATGTGATGTCTCAATGCTTCTAATACCAAACCTGAGATCCTTCCTATAACATGAGATGTGATATCCAACTCCTTCCATTCCAATCCTGAGACCCGTCCTATAGCATGAGATGTGATATCTCAATGCTTATACCAAACCTGAAACCCTTCCTATAGCATGAGATGTGATATCCAACTACTTCCCATTCCAATCCTGAGACCCTTCCTATAGCATGAGATGTGATATCTCAATGCTTCTAATAACAAACCTGAGATCCTTCCTCTAACATGAAATGTGATATCCAACTCCTTCGCTTCCCAAACCTAAGAGCCTATCTATAGCATGAGATGTGATATCCAAGTCCTTCCCATTCCAACCCTTAGACCCTTCCTACAGCATGCAATATGATATCTCAATGATTCTAATAACAAACCTGAGACCCGTCCTATAACATGAGATGGGATATCCAACTCCTTCCCATTCCAATCCTGAGACACTTCCGATAGCAGAGATGTGATATCTCAATGCTTATACCAAACCTGAGACCCTTCCTATAACATGAGATGTGATATCCAAATCCTTCCCGTTCCAAACCTGAGACCCTTCCTTTAGCATGAGATGTGATATCCAAATCCTTCCCGTTCCAAACCTGAGACCCTTCCTTTAGCATGAGATGTGATATTTCAATGCTTCTAATATCAAAACTGAGACCCTCCCTATAGCATGATATGTGATATCTCAGTCCTTCCCATTCCAATCCTGAGACACTCCCTAAAGCATGAGATGGGATATCCAACTCCTTCCCATTCCAATCCTGAGACGCTTCCGATAGCAGAGATGTGATATCTCAATGCTTATACCAAACCTGAGACCCTTCCTATAACATGAGATGTGATATCCAACTCCTTCCCGTTCCAAACCTGAGACACTAACTATAGCATATGTGATATCCAACTCCTTCCCATTCCAAACATGAGACCCTTCCTATAGCAAGAAAGTAATATCCAACTCCTACCCATTCCAATCCTGAGACCCTTCCTATAGCAAGAGATGTGATATCCAAATCCTTCCCATTCCAATCCTGAGACCCTTCCTATAACATGAGATGTGATATCCAACTCCTTCCCATTCCAACCTGAGACACTTCCTATAGCATGAGAAGGGATATCCAACTCCTTCCCAATCCAATCCTGAGACCCTTCCGATAGCAGAGATGTGATATCTCAATGCTTATACCAAACCTGAGACCCTTCCTATGGCATGAGATGTGATATCCAACTCCTTGCCATTCAAATCCTGAGACCCTTCCTATAGCATGAGAAGGGATATCCAACTCCTGCCCAATCCAATCCTGAGACCCTTCCGATAGCAGAGACGTGATATCTCAATGCTTCTACCAAACCTGAGACCCTTCCTTTAGCATGAGATGTGATATCCAAATCCTTCACATTCCAATCCTGAGACCCTTCCTATAGCATGAGATGTGATATCTCAATGCTTCTAATACCAAACCTGAGATCCTTCCTATAACATAAGATGTGATATCCAATCCCTTCCCATTCCAAACCTGAGACCCTTCCTATTGGATGAGAGGTGATATCCAACTCCTTCCCATTCCAACCCTGAGACCCTTCCTATAGCATGAGATGTGATATCTCAATGCTTCTAATACCAAACCTGAGATCCTTCCTCTAACATGAAATGTGATATCCAACTCCTTCCCTTTCCAAACCTAAGAGCATATCTATAGCATGAGATGTGATATCCAAGTCCTTCCCATTCCAACCCTTAGACCCTTCCTACAGCATGCAATATGATATCTCAATGATTCTAATAACAAACCTGAGACCCGTCCTATAACATGAGATGGGATATCCAACTCCTTCCCATTCCAATCCTGAGACACTTCCGATAGCAGAGATGTGATATCTCAATGCTTATACCAAACCTGAGACCCTTCCTATAACATGAGATGTGATATCCAAATCCTTCCCGTTCCAAACCTGAGACCCTTCCTTTAGCATGAGATGTGATATCCAGCTCCTTCCCATTCCAATCCTGAGACACTTCCGATAGCATGAGATGTGATATCTCAATGCTTCTAATATCAAAACTGAGACCCTCCATATAGCATGATATGTGATATCTAAGTCCTTCCCATTCCAATCCTGAGACACTCCCTATAGCATGAGATGTGATATCCAACTCTTTCCCATTCCAATCCTGAGACCCTTCCTATAGCATGAGATATGATATCTCAATACTTCTAATACCAAACGTGAGATCCTTCCGATAACATGAGATGTGATATCCAAATCCTTCCCCTTCCAAACCTGAGACCCTCCCTTTAGCATGAGATGTGATATCCAACTCCTTCCCATTCCAATCCTGAGACCCTTCTGATAGCATGAGAGGTGATATCTCAATGCTTCTAATACCAAACCTGAGATCCTTCCGATAGCATGAGATGTGATATCTCAATGCTTCTAATACTAAACCTGAGATCCTTCCTATAACATGAGATGTGATATCCAAATCCTTCCCCTTCCAAACCTGAGACCCTCCCTTTAGCATGAGATGTGATATCCAACTCCTTCCGATTCCATTCCTGAGACCCTTCTGATAGCATGAGATGTGATATCTCAATGCCTCTAATACCAAACCTGAGCTCCTACCTCTAACATGAAATGTGATATCCAACTCTTTCCCCTTCCAAACCTGAGAGCCTTCCTATAGCATGAGATGTGATATCCAAGTCCTTCCCATTCCAATCCTGAGACCCTTCCTATAGCTTGAGATGTGATATCCAACTCCTTCCCATTCCAATTCTGAGACCCTTCCTATACTCTGAGACTTGATATCTCAATGCTTCTAATACCAAACCTGAGACCCGTAATATAACATGAGATGTGATATCCAAATCCTTCCCCTTCCAAACCTTAGACCCTTCCTTTATCATGAGATGTGATATCCAACTCCTTCCCATTCCAATCCTGAGACCCTTCCGATATCATGAGATGTGATATCTCAAAGCTTCTAATATCAAACTTGAGACCCTCCCTATAGCATGAGATGTGATATCCAAGTCCTTCCCATTCCAATCCTGAGACCCTTCCTATAGCATGAGATGTGATATCTCAATGCTTCTAATACCAAACCTGAGACCCTTCCTATAACATGAGATGGGAATATCCAACTCCTTCCCATTCCAAACCTGAGACCCTTCCGATAGCAGAGATGTGATATCTCAATGCTTATACCAAACCTGAGACCCTTCCTATGGCATGAGATGTGATATCCAACTCCTTGCCATTCAAATCCTGAGACCCTTCCTATAGCATGAGAAGGGATATCCAACTCCTTCCCAATCCAATCCTGAGACCCTTCCGATAGCAGAGACGTGATATCTCAATGCTTCTACCAAACCTGAGACCCTTCCTTTAGCATGAGATGTGATATCCAAATCCTTCACATTCCAATCCTGAGACCCTTCCTATAGCATGAGATGTGATCTCTCAATGCTTCTAATACCAAACCTGAGATCCTTCCTATAACATGAGATGTGATATCCAATTCCTTCCCATTCCAAACCTGAGACCCTTCCTATTGGATGAGATGTGATATCCAACTCCTTCCCATTCCAACCCTGAGACCCTTCCTATAGCATGAGATCTGATGTCTCAATGCTTCTAATACCAAACCTGAGATCCTTCCTATAACATGAGATGTGATATCCAACTCCTTCCATTCCAATCCTGAGACCCGTCCTATAGCATGAGATGTGATATCTCAATGCTTATACCAAACCTGAGACCCTTCCTATAGCATGAGATGTGATATCCAAGTCCTTCCCATTCCAACCCTGAGACCCTTCCTATAGCATGAGATGTGATGTCTCAATGCTTCTAATACCAAACCTGAGATCCTTCCTATAACATGAGATGTGATATCCAACTCCTTCCATTCCAATCCTGAGACCCGTCCTATAGCATTAGATGTGATATCTCAATGCTTATACCAAACCTGAGACCCTTCCTATAGCATGAGTTGTGATATCCAACTACTTCCCATTCCAATCCTGAGACCCTTCCTATAGCATGAGATGTGATATCTCAATGCTTCTAATACCAAACCTGAGATCCTTCCTCTAACATGAAATGTGATATCCAACTCCTTCCCTTTCCAAACCTAAGAGCCTATCTATAGCATGAGATGTGATATCCAAGTCCTTCCCATTCCAACCCTTAGACCCTTCCTACAGCATGCAATATGATATCTCAATGATTCTAATAACAAACCTGAGACCCGTCCTATAACATGAGATGGGATATCCAACTCCTTCCCATTCCAATCCTGAGACACTTCCGATAGCAGAGATGTGATATCTCAATGCTTATACCAAACCTGAGACCCTTCCTATACCATGAGATATGATATCTCAATACTTCTAATACCAAACGTGAGATCCTTCCGATAACATGAGATGTGATATCCAAATCCTTCCCCTTCCAAACCTGAGACCCTCCCTTTAGCATGAGATGTGATATCCAACTCCTTCCCATTCCAATCCTGAGACCCTTCTGATAGCATGAGATGTGATATCTCAATGCTTCTAATACCAAACCTGAGATCCTTCCGATAGCATGAGATGTGATATCTCAATGCTTCTAATACCAAACCTGAGATCCTTCCTATAACATGAGATGTGATATCCAAATCCTTCCCCTTCCAAACCTGAGACCCTCCCTTTAGCATGAGATGTGATATCCAACTCCTTCCCATTCCATTCCTGAGACCCTTCTGATAGCATGAGATGTGATATCTCAATGCCTCTAATACCAAACCTGAGACCTCTAACATGAAATGTGATATCCAACTCTTTCCCCTTCCAAACCTGAGAGCCTTCCTATAGCATGAGATGTGATATCCAAGTCCTTCCCATTCCAATCCTGAGACCCTTCCTATAGCTTGAGATGTGATATCCAACTCCTTCCCATTCCAATTCTGAGACCCTTCCTATACTCTGAGACTTGATATCTCAATGCTTCTAATACCAAACCTGAGACCCGTAAAATAACATGAGATGTGATATCCAAATCCTTCCCCTTCCAAACCTTAGACCCTTCCTTTATCATGAGATGTGATATCCAACTCCTTCCCATTCCAATCCTGAGACCCTTCCGATATCATGAGATGTGATATCTCAAAGCTTCTAATATCAAACTTGAGACCCTCCCTATAGCATGAGATGTGATATCCAAGTCCTTCCCATTCCAATCCTGAGACCCTTCCTATAGCATGAGATGTGATATCTCAATGCTTCTAATACCAAACCTGAGACCCTTCCTATAACATGAGATGGGAATATCCAACTCCTTCCCATTCCAATCCTGAGACCCTTACGATAGCAGAGATGTGATATCTCAATGCTTATACCAAACCTGAGACCCTTCCTATGGCATGAGATGTGATATCCAACTCCTTGCCATTCAAATCCTGAGACCCTTCCTATAGCATGAGAAGGGATATCCAACTCCTTCCCAATCCAATCCTGAGACCCTTCCGATAGCAGAGACGTGATATCTTAATGCTTCTACCAAACCTGAGACCCTTCCTTTAGCATGAGAAGGGATATCCAACTCCTTCCCAATCCAATCCTGAGACCCTTCCGATAGCAGAGACGTGATATCTTAATGCTTCTACCAAACCTGAGACCCTTCCTATAGCATGAGATGTGATATCTCAATGCTTCTAATACCAAACCTGAGATCCTTCCTATAACATGAGATGTGATATCCATTTCCTTCCCATTCCAAACCTGAGACCCTTCCTATTGGATGAGATGTGATATCCAACTCCTTCCCATTCCAACCCTGAGACCCTTCCTATAGCATGAGATGTGATGTCTCAATGCTTCTAATACCAAACCTGAGATCCTTCCTATAACATGAGATGTGATATCCAACTCCTTCCATTCCAATCCTGAGACCCTTCCTATAGCATGAGATGTGATATCCAACTACTTCCCATTCCAATCCTGAGACCCTTCCTATAGCATGAGATGTGATATCTCAATGCTTCTAATACCAAACCTGAGATCCTTCCTCTAACATGAAATGTGATATCCAACTCCTTCCCTTTCCAAACCTAAGAGCCTATCTATAGCATGAGATGTGATATCCAAGTCCTTCCCATTCCAATCCTTAGACCCTTCCTACAGCATGCAATATGATATCTCAATGATTCTAATAACAAACCTGAGACCCGTCCTATAGCATGAGATATGATATCCAAGTCCTTCCCATTCCAATCCTGAGACCCTTCCTATAACATGAAATGTGATATCCAACTCCTTCCCATTCCAACCTGAGACCCTTCCTATAGCATGAGATGGGATATCCAACTTCTTCCAAATCCAATACTGATACCCTTCCGATAGCATGAGATGTGATATCCCAATGCTTCTACCAAACCTGAGACCCATACTATGGCATGAGATGTGATATCAAACTCCTTTCCATTCCAATCCTGAGACCCTTCCTATAGCATGAGATGTGATATCTCAATGCTTCTAATACCAAACCTGAGACCCGTCCTATAACATGAGATGGGATATCCAACTCCTTCCCATTCCAATCCTGAGACACTTCCGATAGCAGAGATGTGATATCTCAATGTTTATACCAAACCTGAGACCCTTCCTATAACATGAGATGTGATATCCAACTCCTTCCCGTTCCAAACCTAAGAGCCTATCTATAGCATGAGATGTGATATCCAAGTCCTTCCCATTCCAATCCTGAGACACTCCCTATAGCATGAGATGTGATATCCAAATCCTTCCCATTCAAATCCTGAGACCCTTCCTATAGCATGAGATATGATATCCAAGTCCTTCCCATTCCAATCCTGAGACCCTTCCTATAACATGAAATGTGATATCCAACTCCTTCCCATTCCAACCTGAGACCCTTCCTATAGCATGAGATGGGATATCCAACTTCTTCCAAATCCAATACTGATACCCTTCCGATAGCATGAGATGTGATATCCCAATGCTTCTACCAAACCTGAGACCCATACTATGGTATGAGATGTGATATCAAACTCCTTCCCATTCCAATCCTGAGACCCTTCCCATAGCTTGATGTGTGATATCCAACTCCTTCCCATTCCAATTCTGAGACCCTTCTTATACCATGAGACTTGATATCTCAATGCTTCTAATACCAAACCTGAGACCCGTCCTATAACATGGGATGTGATATCCAAATCCTTCCCCTTCCAAACCTTAGACCCTTCCTTTATCATGAGATGTGATATCCAACTCCTTCCCATTCCAATCCTGAGACCCTTCCGATATCATGAGATTTGTTATCTCAACGCGTCTAATATCAAACTTGAGACCCTCCCTATAGCATGAGATGTGACATCCAAGTCCTTCCCATTCCAATCCTGAGACCCTTCCTATAGCATGAGATGTGATATCTCTATGCTTCTAATACCAAACCTGAGACCATTCCTATAACATGAGATGGGATATCCAACTCCTTCCCATTCCAATCATGAGACCCTTCCGATAGCAGAGATGTGATATCTCAATGCTTATACCAAACCTGAGACCCTTCCTATGGCCTGAGATGTCATATACAACTCCTTCCCATTCCAATCCTGAGACCCTTCCTTTAGCATGAGATATGATATCTCAATGCTTATACCAAATCTGAGACCCTTCCTATAGCATGAGATGTGATATCCAATTCCTTCCCATTCCAATCCTGAGACCCTTCCTATAGCATGAGATGTGATATCTCAATGCTTATACCACACCTGAGAGCCTACCTATAGCATGAGATGTGATATCCAAGTCCATCCCATTCCAATCCTTAGACCCTTCCTACAGCATGCGATGTGATATTTCAATGATTCTAATACCAAACCAGAGACTCCTCCTGTAACATGAGATGGGATATCCAACTCCTTCCCATTCCAATCCTGAGCCGCTTCCGATAGCAGAGATGTGATATCTCAATGCTTATACCAAACCTGAGACCCTTCCTATAACATGAGATGTGATATCCAACTCCTTCCCGTTCCAAACCTGAGACACTAACTATAGCATATGTGATATCCAACTGCTTCCCATTCCAAACATGAGACCCTTCCTATAGCAAGAAAGTAATATCCCACTCCTACCCATTCCAATCCTGAGACCCTTCCTATAGCAAGAGATGTGATATCCAAATCCTTCCCATTCCAATCCTGAGACCCTTCCTATAACATGAGATGTGATATCCAACTCCTTCCCATTCAAATCCTGAGACCCTTCCTATAGCATGAGAAGGGATATCCAACTCCTTCCCAATCCAATCCTGAGACCCTTCCGATAGCAGAGACCTGATATCTCAATGCTTCTACCAAACCTGAGACCCTTCCTTTAGCATGAGATGTGATATCCAAATCCTTCACATTCCAATCCTGAGACCCTTCCTATAGCATGAGATGTGATATCTCTATGCTTCTAATACCAAACCTGAGACCATTCCTATAACATGAGATGGGATATCCAACTCCTTCCCATTCCAATCATGAGACCCTTCCGATAGCAGAGATGTGATATCTCAATGCTTATACCAAACCTGAGACCCTTCCTATGGCCTGAGATGTCATATACAACTCCTTCCCATTCCAATCCTGAGACCCTTCCTTTAGCATGAGATATGATATCTCAATGCTTATACCAAATCTGAGACCCTTCCTATAGCATGAGATGTGATATCCAATTCCTTCCCATTCCAATCCTGAGACCCTTCCTATAGCATGAGATGTGATATCTCAATGCTTATACCACACCTGAGAGCCTACCTATAGCATGAGATGTGATATCCAAGTCCATCCCATTCCAATCCTTAGACCCTTCCTACAGCATGCGATGTGATATTTCAATGATTCTAATACCAAACCAGAGACTCCTCCTGTAACATGAGATGGGATATCCAACTCCTTCCCATTCCAATCCTGAGCCGCTTCCGATAGCAGAGATGTGATATCTCAATGCTTATACCAAACCTGAGACCCTTCCTATAACATGAGATGTGATATCCAACTCCTTCCCGTTCCAAACCTGAGACACTAACTATAGCATATGTGATATCCAACTGCTTCCCATTCCAAACATGAGACCCTTCCTATAGCAAGAAAGTAATATCCCACTCCTACCCATTCCAATCCTGAGACCCTTCCTATAGCAAGAGATGTGATATCCAAATCCTTCCCATTCCAATCCTGAGACCCTTCCTATAACATGAGATGTGATATCCAACTCCTTCCCATTCAAATCCTGAGACCCTTCCTATAGCATGAGAAGGGATATCCAACTCCTTCCCAATCCAATCCTGAGACCCTTCCGATAGCAGAGACCTGATATCTCAATGCTTCTACCAAACCTGAGACCCTTCCTTTAGCATGAGATGTGATATCCAAATCCTTCACATTCCAATCCTGAGACCCTTCCTATAGCATGAGATGTGATATCTCAATGCTTCTAATACCAAACCTGAGATCCTTCCTATAACATGAGATGTGATATCCAATTCCTTCCCATTCCAAACCTGAGACCCTTCCTATTGGATGAGATGTGATATCCAACTCCTTCCCATTCCAACCCTGAGACCCTTCCTATAGCATGAGATGTGATGTCTCAATGCTTCTAATACCAAACCTGAGATCCTTCCTATAACATGAGATGTGATATCCAACTCCTTCCATTCCAATCCTGAGACCCGTCCTATAGCATGAGATGTGATATCTCAATGCTTATACCAAACCTGAGACCCTTCCTATAGCATGAGATGTGATATCCAACTACTTCCCATTCCAATCCTGAGACCCTTCCTATAGCATGAGATGTGATATCGCAATGCTTCTAATACAAAACCTGAGATCCTTCCTCTAACATGAAATGTGATATCCAACTCCTTCCCTTTCCAAACCTAAGAGCCTATCTATAGCATGAGATGTGATATCCAAGTCCTTCCCATTCCAATCCTTAGACCCTTCCTACAGCATGAAATATGATATCTCAATGATTCTAATAACAAACCTGAGACCCGTCCTATAGCATGAGATATGATATCCAAGTCCTTCCCATTCCAATCCTGAGACCCTTCCTATAACATGAAATGTGATATCCAACTCCTTCCCATTCCAAACCTAAGAGCCTATCTATAGCATGAGATGTGATATCCAAGTCCTTCCCATTCCAATCCTTAGACCCTTCCTACAGCATGCAATATATCTCAATGATTCTAATAACAAACCTGAGACCCGTCCTATAGCATGAGATATGATATCCAAGTCCTTCCCATTCCAATCCTGAGACCCTTCCTATAACATGAAATGTGATATCCAACTCCTTCCCATTCCAACCTGAGACCCTTCCTATAGCATGAGATGGGATATCCAACTTCTTCCAAATCCAATACTGATACCCTTCCGATAGCATGAGATGTGATATCCCAATGCTTCTACCAAACCTGAGACCCATACTATGGCATGAGATGTGATATCAAACTCCTTCCCATTCCAATCCTGAGACCCTTCCTATAACTTGAGGTGTGATATCCAACTCCTTCCCATTCCAATTCTGAGACCCTTCTTATACCATGAGACTTGATATCTCAATGCTTCTAATACCAAACCTGAGACCTGTCCTATAACATGAGATGTGATATCCAAATCCTTCCCCTTCCAAACCTTAGACCCTTCCTTTATCATGAGATGTGGTATCCAACTCCTTCCCATTCCAATCCTGAGACCCTTCCGATATCATGAGATTTGTTATCTCAATGCTTCTAATATCAAACCTGAGACCCGTCCTATAGCATGAGATATGATATCCAAGTCCTTCCCATTCCAATCCTGAGACCCTTCCGATATCATGAGATTTGTTATCTCAATGCTTCTAATACCAAACCTGAGATCCTTCCTATAACATGAGATGTGATATCCAATTCCTTCCCATTCCAATCCTGAGACCCTTCCTATAGCATGAGATGTGATATCTCAATGCTTCTAATATCAAAACTGAGACCCTCCCTATAGCATGATATGTGAAATCTAAGTCCTTCCCATTCCAATCCTGAGACCCTCCCTATAGCATGAGATGTGATATCCAACTCCTTCCCATTCCAATCCTGAGACCCTTCCTATAGCATGAGATATGATATCTCAATACTTCTAATACCAAACGTGAGATCCTTCCGATAACATGAGATGTGATATCCAAATCCTTCCCCTTCCAAACCTGAGACCCTCCCTTTAGCATGAGATGTGATATCCAACTCCTTCCTATTCCAATCCTGAGACTCTTCTGATAGCATGAGATGTGATATCTCAATGCTTCTAATACCAAACCTGAGATCCTTCCGATAGCATGAGATGTGATATCTCAATGCTTCTAATACCAAACCTGAGATCCTTCCTATAACATGAGATGTGATATCCAAATCCTTCCCCTTCCAAACCTGAGACCCTCCCTTTAGCATGAGATGTGATATCCAACTCCTTCCCATTCCAATCCTGAGACCCTTCCGATATCATGAGATGTGATATCTCAAAGCTTCTAATATCAAACTTGAGACCCTCCCTATAGCGTGAGATGTGATATCCAAGTCCTTCCCATTCCAATCCTGAGACCCTTCCTATAGCATGAGATATGATATCTCAATGCTTCTAATACCAAACCTGAGACCCTTCCTATAACATGAGATGGGAATATCCAACTCCTTCCCATTCCAATCCTGAGACCCTTCCGATAGCAGAGATGTGATATCTCAATGCTTATACCAAACCTGAGATCCTTCCTATAACATGAGATGTCCTGAGACACTTCCTATAGCATGAGATGTGATATCTCACTGCTTATACCAAACCTGAGACCCTTCCCATAGCATGAGATGTGATATCCAAGTCCTTCCCATTCCAATCCTGAGACACTTCCTATAGCATGAGATGTGATATCTCAATGCTTCTAATACCAAACCTGAGACTCTTCCTATAACATGAGATGGGGAATCCAACTCCTCCCCATTCCAATCCTGAGACCCTTTTGATAGCAGAGATGTGATATCTCAATGTTTATACCAAACCTGAAACCCTTCCTACGGCATGAGTTGTCATATTCAACTCCTTCCCATTCCAATCCTGAGACCCTTCCTATAGCATGAGATGTGATATCCAACTCCTTCCCATTCCAATCCTGAGACCCTTCCTATAGCATGAGATGTGATGTCTCAATGCTTCTAATACCAAACCTGATATCCTTCCTATAACATGAGATGTGATATCCAACTCCTTCCATTCCAATCCTGAGACCCTTCCTATAGCATGAGATGTGATATCTCAATGGTTCTACCAAACCTGAGACCCTTCCTATAGCATGAGATGTGATATCCAACTCCTTCCCATTCCAATCCTGAGACCCTTCCTATAGCCTGAGATGTGATATCTCAATGCCCCTAATTCCAAACCTGAGATCCTTCCTCTAACATGAAATGTGATATCCAACTCCTTCACTTTCCAAACCTGAGAGCCTATCTATAGCATGAGATGTGAGATCTAAGTCCTTCCCATTCCAATCCTTAGACCCTCCCTACATCATGCAATATGATATCTCAATGATTCTAATAAAAAACCTGAGACCCGTCCTATAACATGAGATGGGATATTCAACTCCTTCCCATTCCAATCCTGAGACACTTCCGATAGCAGAGATGTGATATCTCAATGTTTATACCAAACCTGAGACCCTTCCTATAACATGAGATGTGATATCCAACTCCTTCCCGTTCCAAACCTGAGACCCTTCCTTTAGCATGAGATGTTATATCCAGCTCCTTCCCATTCCAATCCTGAGACACTTCCGATAGCATGAGATGTGATATCTCAATGCTTCTAATATCAAAACTGAGACCCTCCCTATAGCATGATATGTGATATCTAAGTCCTTCCCATTCCAATCCTGAGACCCTTCCTATAGCATGAGATGTGATATCTCAATGCTTATACCACACCTGAGAGCCTACCTATAGCATGAGATGTGATATCCAAGTCCATCCCATTCCAATCCTTAGACCCTTCCTACAGCATGCGATGTGATATTTCAATGATTCTAATACCAAACCAGAGACTCCTCCTGTAACATGAGATGGGATATCCAACTCCTTCCCATTCCAATCCTGAGCCGCTTCCGATAGCAGAGATGTGATATCTCAATGCTTATACCAAACCTGAGACCCTTCCTATAACATGAGATGTGATATCCAACTCCTTCCCGTTCCAAACCTGAGACACTAACTATAGCATATGTGATATCCAACTGCTTCCCATTCCAAACATGAGACCCTTCCTATAGCAAGAAAGTAATATCCCACTCCTACCCATTCCAATCCTGAGACCCTTCCTATAACATGAGATGTGATATCCAACTCCTTCCCATTCAAATCCTGAGACCCTTCCTATAGCATGAGAAGGGATATCCAACTCCTTCCCAATCCAATCCTGAGACCCTTCCGATAGCAGAGACCTGATATCTCAATGCTTCTACCAAACCTGAGACCCTTCCTTTAGCATGAGATGTGATATCCAAATCCTTCACATTCCAATCCTGAGACCCTTCCTATAGCATGAGATGTGATATCTCTATGCTTCTAATACCAAACCTGAGACCATTCCTATAACATGAGATGGGATATCCAACTCCTTCCCATTCCAATCATGAGACCCTTCCGATAGCAGAGATGTGATATCTCAATGCTTATACCAAACCTGAGACCCTTCCTATGGCCTGAGATGTCATATACAACTCCTTCCCATTCCAATCCTGAGACCCTTCCTTTAGCATGAGATATGATATCTCAATGCTTATACCAAATCTGAGACCCTTCCTATAGCATGAGATGTGATATCCAATTCCTTCCCATTCCAATCCTGAGACCCTTCCTATAGCATGAGATGTGATATCTCAATGCTTATACCACACCTGAGAGCCTACCTATAGCATGAGATGTGATATCCAAGTCCATCCCATTCCAATCCTTAGACCCTTCCTACAGCATGCGATGTGATATTTCAATGATTCTAATACCAAACCAGAGACTCCTCCTGTAACATGAGATGGGATATCCAACTCCTTCCCATTCCAATCCTGAGCCGCTTCCGATAGCAGAGATGTGATATCTCAATGCTTATACCAAACCTGAGACCCTTCCTATAACATGAGATGTGATATCCAACTCCTTCCCGTTCCAAACCTGAGACACTAACTATAGCATATGTGATATCCAACTGCTTCCCATTCCAAACATGAGACCCTTCCTATAGCAAGAAAGTAATATCCCACTCCTACCCATTCCAATCCTGAGACCCTTCCTATAGCAAGAGATGTGATATCCAAATCCTTCCCATTCCAATCCTGAGACCCTTCCTATAACATGAGATGTGATATCCAACTCCTTCCCATTCAAATCCTGAGACCCTTCCTATAGCATGAGAAGGGATATCCAACTCCTTCCCAATCCAATCCTGAGACCCTTCCGATAGCAGAGACCTGATATCTCAATGCTTCTACCAAACCTGAGACCCTTCCTTTAGCATGAGATGTGATATCCAAATCCTTCACATTCCAATCCTGAGACCCTTCCTATAGCATGAGATGTGATATCTCAATGCTTCTAATACCAAACCTGAGATCCTTCCTATAACATGAGATGTGATATCCAATTCCTTCCCATTCCAAACCTGAGACCCTTCCTATTGGATGAGATGTGATATCCAACTCCTTCCCATTCCAACCCTGAGACCCTTCCTATAGCATGAGATGTGATGTCTCAATGCTTCTAATACCAAACCTGAGATCCTTCCTATAACATGAGATGTGATATCCAACTCCTTCCATTCCAATCCTGAGACCCGTCCTATAGCATGAGATGTGATATCTCAATGCTTATACCAAACCTGAGACCCTTCCTATAGCATGAGATGTGATATCCAACTACTTCCCATTCCAATCCTGAGACCCTTCCTATAGCATGAGATGTGATATCGCAATGCTTCTAATACAAAACCTGAGATCCTTCCTCTAACATGAAATGTGATATCCAACTCCTTCCCTTTCCAAACCTAAGAGCCTATCTATAGCATGAGATGTGATATCCAAGTCCTTCCCATTCCAATCCTTAGACCCTTCCTACAGCATGAAATATGATATCTCAATGATTCTAATAACAAACCTGAGACCCGTCCTATAGCATGAGATATGATATCCAAGTCCTTCCCATTCCAATCCTGAGACCCTTCCTATAACATGAAATGTGATATCCAACTCCTTCCCATTCCAAACCTAAGAGCCTATCTATAGCATGAGATGTGATATCCAAGTCCTTCCCATTCCAATCCTTAGACCCTTCCTACAGCATGCAATATATCTCAATGATTCTAATAACAAACCTGAGACCCGTCCTATAGCATGAGATATGATATCCAAGTCCTTCCCATTCCAATCCTGAGACCCTTCCTATAACATGAAATGTGATATCCAACTCCTTCCCATTCCAACCTGAGACCCTTCCTATAGCATGAGATGGGATATCCAACTTCTTCCAAATCCAATACTGATACCCTTCCGATAGCATGAGATGTGATATCCCAATGCTTCTACCAAACCTGAGACCCATACTATGGCATGAGATGTGATATCAAACTCCTTCCCATTCCAATCCTGAGACCCTTCCTATAACTTGAGGTGTGATATCCAACTCCTTCCCATTCCAATTCTGAGACCCTTTTTATACCATGAGACTTGATATCTCAATGCTTCTAATACCAAACCTGAGACCTGTCCTATAACATGAGATGTGATATCCAAATCCTTCCCCTTCCAAACCTTAGACCCTTCCTTTATCATGAGATGTGGTATCCAACTCCTTCCCATTCCAATCCTGAGACCCTTCCGATATCATGAGATTTGTTATCTCAATGCTTCTAATATCAAACCTGAGACCCGTCCTATAGCATGAGATATGATATCCAAGTCCTTCCCATTCCAATCCTGAGACCCTTCCGATATCATGAGATTTGTTATCTCAATGCTTCTAATACCAAACCTGAGATCCTTCCTATAACATGAGATGTGATATCCAATTCCTTCCCATTCCAATCCTGAGACCCTTCCTATAGCATGAGATGTGATATCTCAATGCTTCTAATATCAAAACTGAGACCCTCCCTATAGCATGATATGTGAAATCTAAGTCCTTCCCATTCCAATCCTGAGACCCTCCCTATAGCATGAGATGTGATATCCAACTCCTTCCCATTCCAATCCTGAGACCCTTCCTATAGCATGAGATATGATATCTCAATACTTCTAATACCAAACGTGAGATCCTTCCGATAACATGAGATGTGATATCCAAATCCTTCCCCTTCCAAACCTGAGACCCTCCCTTTAGCATGAGATGTGATATCCAACTCCTTCCTATTCCAATCCTGAGACTCTTCTGATAGCATGAGATGTGATATCTCAATGCTTCTAATACCAAACCTGAGATCCTTCCGATAGCATGAGATGTGATATCTCAATGCTTCTAATACCAAACCTGAGATCCTTCCTATAACATGAGATGTGATATCCAAATCCTTCCCCTTCCAAACCTGAGACCCTCCCTTTAGCATGAGATGTGATATCCAACTCCTTCCCATTCCAATCCTGAGACCCTTCCGATATCATGAGATGTGATATCTCAAAGCTTCTAATATCAAACTTGAGACCCTCCCTATAGCGTGAGATGTGATATCCAAGTCCTTCCCATTCCAATCCTGAGACCCTTCCTATAGCATGAGATATGATATCTCAATGCTTCTAATACCAAACCTGAGACCCTTCCTATAACATGAGATGGGAATATCCAACTCCTTCCCATTCCAATCCTGAGACCCTTCCGATAGCAGAGATGTGATATCTCAATGCTTATACCAAACCTGAGATCCTTCCTATAACATGAGATGTCCTGAGACACTTCCTATAGCATGAGATGTGATATCTCACTGCTTATACCAAACCTGAGACCCTTCCCATAGCATGAGATGTGATATCCAAGTCCTTCCCATTCCAATCCTGAGACACTTCCTATAGCATGAGATGTGATATCTCAATGCTTCTAATACCAAACCTGAGACTCTTCCTATAACATGAGATGGGGAATCCAACTCCTCCCCATTCCAATCCTGAGACCCTTTTGATAGCAGAGATGTGATATCTCAATGTTTATACCAAACCTGAAACCCTTCCTACGGCATGAGTTGTCATATTCAACTCCTTCCCATTCCAATCCTGAGACCCTTCCTATAGCATGAGATGTGATATCCAACTCCTTCCCATTCCAATCCTGAGACCCTTCCTATAGCATGAGATGTGATGTCTCAATGCTTCTAATACCAAACCTGATATCCTTCCTATAACATGAGATGTGATATCCAACTCCTTCCATTCCAATCCTGAGACCCTTCCTATAGCATGAGATGTGATATCTCAATGGTTCTACCAAACCTGAGACCCTTCCTATAGCATGAGATGTGATATCCAACTCCTTCCCATTCCAATCCTGAGACCCTTCCTATAGCCTGAGATGTGATATCTCAATGCCCCTAATTCCAAACCTGAGATCCTTCCTCTAACATGAAATGTGATATCCAACTCCTTCACTTTCCAAACCTGAGAGCCTATCTATAGCATGAGATGTGAGATCTAAGTCCTTCCCATTCCAATCCTTAGACCCTCCCTACATCATGCAATATGATATCTCAATGATTCTAATAAAAAACCTGAGACCCGTCCTATAACATGAGATGGGATATTCAACTCCTTCCCATTCCAATCCTGAGACACTTCCGATAGCAGAGATGTGATATCTCAATGTTTATACCAAACCTGAGACCCTTCCTATAACATGAGATGTGATATCCAACTCCTTCCCGTTCCAAACCTGAGACCCTTCCTTTAGCATGAGATGTTATATCCAGCTCCTTCCCATTCCAATCCTGAGACACTTCCGATAGCATGAGATGTGATATCTCAATGCTTCTAATATCAAAACTGAGACCCTCCCTATAGCATGATATGTGATATCTAAATCCTTCCCATTCCAATCCTGAGAGCCTTCCTATAGCATGAGATGTGATACCTCAATGCTTCTACCAAACCTGAGATCCTTCCGATAGCATGAGATGTGATATCTCAATACTTCTAATACCAAACCTGAGATCCTTCCGATAACATGAGATGTGATATCTCAATACTTCTAATACCAAACCTGAGATCCATCCTATAACATGAGATGTGATATCCAAATCCTTCCCCTTCCAAACCTGAGACCCTCCGTTTAGCATGAGATGTGATATCCAACTCCTTCCCATTCCAATCCCGAGACCCTTCTGATAGCATGATATATCTCAATGCTTCTATACCAAACCTGAGATCCTTCCGATAGCATGAGATATCATATCTCAATACTTCTAATACCAAACCTGAGATCCTTCCTATAACATGAGATGTGATATCCAAATCCTTATCTTCCAAACCTGAGACCCTTCCTTTACCATGAGATGTGATATCCAACTCCTTCCCATTCCAATCCTGAGACTCTTCTGATAGCATAAGATATGATATCTCAATGCTTCTATACCAAACCTGAGATCCTTCTGATAGCATGAGATGTGATATCTCAATACTTCTAATACCAAACCTGAGAACCTACCTCTAACATGAAATGTGATATCCAACTCTTTCCCCTTGCAAACCTGAGAGCCTTCCTATAGCATGAGATGTGATATCCAAGTCCTTCCCATTCCAATCCTGAGACCCGTCCTATAACATGAGATGTGATATCCAACTCCTTCCCATTCCAACCTGAGACCCTTCCTATAGCATGAGATGGGATATCCAACTCCTTCCAAATCCAATCCTGATAACCTTCCGATAGCATGAGATGTGATATCCCAATGCTTCTACCAAACCTGAGACCCATACTATGGCATGAGATGTGATATCAAACTCCTTCCCATTCTAATCCGTAGACCCTTCCTATAGCTTGAGATGTGATATCCAACTCCTTCCCATTCCAATTCTGAGACCCTTCCTATACCATGAGACTTGATATCTCAATGCTTCTAATACCAAACCTGAGACCCGTCCTATAACATGAGATGTGATATCCAAATCCTTCCCCTTCCAAACCTTAGACCCTTCCTTTATCATGAGATGTGATATCCAACTCCTTCCCATTCCAATCTTGAGACCCTTCCGATATCATGAAATGTGATATCTCAATGCTTCTAATATCAAACTTGAGACCCTCCTTATAGCATGAGATGTGATATCCAAGTCCTTCCCATTCTAATCCTGAGACCCTTCCTATAGCATGAGATGTGATATCTCAATGCTTCTAATACCAAACCTGAGATCCTTCCTATAACATGAGATGGGAATATCCAATGTGATATCCAACTCCTTCCCATTCCAATCCTGAGACCCTTCCTATAGCATGAGATGTGATATCCAACTCCTTCCCATTCCAATCCTGAGACCCTTCCTATAGCCTGAGATGTGATATCTCAATGTTTATACCATACCTGAGACTCTTCCTATAACATGAGATGTGATATCCAACTCCTTCCCGTTCCAAACCTGAGACCCTTCCTTTAGCATGAGATGTGATATCCAGCTCCTTCCCATTCTAATCCTGAGACACTTCCGATAGCATGAGATGTGATATCTCAATGCTTCTAATATCTAAACTGAGACCCTCCCTATAGCATGATATATGATATCTAAGTCCTTCCCATTCCAATCCTGAGACCCTTCCTATAGCATGAGATGTGATATCTCAATGCTTATCCTTGATTCCTGTAGTAAATTGATTTCCTTTGCAGGCCGACTCCTGTCACGAATGCCTTGTCTGCATGCATTCTCTCCTGGCCATTCTCTCACCGTGGCTATTTGCCTACC
Organism: Ambystoma mexicanum; assembly: GCF_040938575.1. Taxonomy (NCBI): domain Eukaryota; kingdom Metazoa; phylum Chordata; class Amphibia; order Caudata; family Ambystomatidae; genus Ambystoma; species Ambystoma mexicanum. The sequence goes on along the minus strand of NW_027182510.1, from coordinate 1,833,359 downwards.
CCCTTCCTCTCTCAGTGGATGGACTTCTCCATCCTAGCCTCCTACCACTCAACTCCGCCTACTTGGAGAATTCAACATGAACCTGTATGCTTCCTGACCTGGACTTTTACGAGATCTGCAACTCTTCATGTCGCTGGCCCTACACACTGCAGGGAATACTCAGGATTTTCTGATCTCAGACCTCCCCCTCTGTAACCCTCTCAACAATCCTCTCCCGTGGTGATCAAGTTCTCATCTTCAAAGAAGGCTAACTGCCAGCTGTTCCTCCTCAGAGGAGTTCTCCCTTTCTGTCCCTGCTCCCTGCACCGTTTCGCGTTGCAAACACTCGCTTCCCTGCTCTCTTGTTTAGACGCTTTTCCTTCTCAGAGACCTTCTTGCTTTCTGCCCTTTTCGCGTTGCAAGTACTCGCTTCCCAGCTCTCTGGTTTAGACGCGTGTTCCCTGCCTTCTCTCCTCTTCCCGCTGCCTTCAAATCAAAAAATGAGCTCCAAAAGATATACAGTGCTCAGAATGCTCTATAACACCCATTATTCAACATATAGCCGTAACCCGCTAGACGTATTGATACGTGCTGTAAACTAGCAAAAACAGCTAGAAAATGTACTTTCCTCGCGTTTTTGTAAATGCTAATTCTGATGGGTTCCCATGTATACTGTCCGTGCGTTTGTTGTCGAATGCTGAAGTTTTTAACCACTGTTCTCCCATACAAGGGGGGGGGGGGGGTCAACGTCTACTGCTGTTCATAGGCTGAATGTATACGGCTGAAATCTTCAAGGCATTATCAGCTTTCCTGACTGTTTTGGACGTGTATTTGCCATCTGTTAATGCAGTCGCCCTGTGTTCATAGTCCCTTCTACTTTACAGGCTGCTCTCCCCTGGTGATCACATTCTCCTCTCCAGAGCAGGCTGACTACCAGCTGCTCCTCCTCATAGGCGTTCATCCTTTCTGTCCCTGCTCCCTGCACCGTTTCGCGTTGCATGTACTCGCTTCCCTGCTCTCTGGTTTAGATGCGTGTTCCCTGCCTTCTCTCCTCTTCCTACAGCCTTCCAATGAGCTCCACAAGATACAGTGTTCAGAATGCTTTATAACACCCATTATTCAACATATAGCTGTAACCCGCTAGACGTATTGAAACGTGCTAAAAACGAGCAGAAACAGCTAGAACATGTACTTTCCTCGCGTTTTGGTAAATGCGAATTCTGGTGGATTCCCATTTTGTACTCTGTTCGTGCGTTTGTTCAGTCGAATCCTGGTCTTTTGAACCACTCTTCTCCCATACAAGGGAGGGTCAAAATGTGTTGTTCACAGGCTGAATTTATACTGCTGAAATGCTCGCTTCCCTGCTCTCTGGTTTAGACGTGTGTACCCTGCATTTACCAAAACGCGAGGGAAGTACATTTTCTAGCTGTTTTTGCTAGTTTTTAGCACGTTTCAATACGTCTATCGGGTTACAGCTATATGTTGAATAATGGGTGTTATAAAGCATTCTGAACACTGTATCTTGTGGAGCAAATTGGAAGGCTGTAGCAAGAGGAGAGAAGGCAGGGAACAAGCATCTCAACCAGAGAGCTGGGAAGCGAGTACATGCAACGCGAAACGGTGCAGGGAGCAGGGACAGAAAGGATGAACACCTATGAGGAGGAGCAGCTGGTAGTTAGCCTGCATAGGAGAGAAGAATGTGATCACTAGGGGAGTGCAGCCTGTAAACTAGAAGGAACGATGAACAAAGGGCGACTGCATTAACAGATGGCAAATACACGTTCCAAAACAGTCAGGAAAGCTGATAATGCCTTGAAGATTTCAGCCGTATACATTCAGCCTGTGAACAGCAGATGTTGACCCCCCCCCCTCCCTAGTATGGGAGAACAGTGGTTAAAAACGTCAGGATTCGACACAAACGCACGGACACAGTACATACAACATGGGAACCCACCAGAATTCGCATTTACAAAAACGCGAGGGGAGTACATTTTCTAGCTATTTTTGCTAGTTTTTAGCACGTTTCAATACGTCTAGCGGGTTACAGCTATATGTTGAATAATGGGGTTATAAAGCATTCTGAACACTATCTAGTGGAGCTCATTGGAAGGCTGTAGGAAGAGGAGAGAAGGCAGGGAACACGCATCTAAACCAGAGAGCAGGGAAGCGAGCATTTCAGCAGTATAAATTCAGCCTGTGAACAACACATTTTGACCCTCCTTTGTATGGGAGAAGAGTGGTTCAAAAGACCAGGATTCGACTGAACAAACGCACGAACAGAGTACAAAATGGGAATCCACCAGAATTCGCATTTACCAAAACGCGAGAAAAGTACATTTTCGAGCTGTTTCTGCTCGTTTTTAGCACGTTTCAATACGTCTAGCGGGATACAGCTATATGTTGAATAATGGGGTTATAAAGAATTCTGAACACTATCTTGTGGAGCTCATTGGAAGGCTGTAGGAAGAGGAGAGAAGGCAGGGAACACGCATCTAAACCAGAGAGCTGGGAAGCGAGTACATGCAACGCGGAACGGTGCAGGGAGCAGGGACAGAAAGGATGAACGCCTATGAGGAGGAGCAGCTGGTAGTCAGCCTGCTCTGGAGAGGAGAATGTGATCACCAGTGGAGTGCAGCCTGTGAAGTAGAAGGGACGATGAACACAGGGCGACTGCATTAACAGATGGCAAATACACGTTCCAAAACAGTCAGGAAAGCTGATAATGCCTTGAAGATTTCAGCCGTATACATTCAGCCTGTGAACAGCAGTAGACGTTGACCCCCCCTTGTATGGGAGAACAGTGGTTAAAAACTTCAGGATTCAACAACAAACGCACGGACAGTACATACATGGGAACCCATCAGAATTAGCATTTACAAAAACGCGAGGAAAGTACATTTTCTAGCTGTTTTTGCTAGTTTACAGCACGTTTCAATACGTCTAGCGGGTTACGGCTATATGTTGAATAATGGGTGTTATAGAGCATTCTGAGCACTGTGTATCTTTTGGAGCTCATTTTTTGATTTGAAGACAGCGGGAAGAGGAGAGAAGGCAGGGAACACGCGTCTAAACCAGAGAGCTGGGAAGCGAGTACTTGCAACGCGAAAAGGGCAGAAAGGAAGAAGGCCTCTGAGAAGGAAAAGCGTCTAAGCCAGAGAGCAGGAAAGCGAGTGTTTGCATCGCGAAACTGTGCAGGGAGCAGGGACAGAAAGGGAGAACTCCTCTGAGGAGGAATAGCTGGCAGTTAGCCTTCTTTGGAGATGAGAACTTGATCACCACGGGAGAGGATTGTTGAGAGGGTTACAGAGGGGGAGGTCTGAGATCAGAAAATCCTGAGTATTCCCTGCAGTGTGTAGGGCCAGCGACATGAAGAGTTGCAGATCTCGTAAAAGTCCAGGTCAGGAAGCATACAGGTTCATGTTGAATTCTCCAAGTAGGCGGAGTTGAGTGGTAGGAGGCTAGGATGGAGAAGTCCATCCACTGAGAGAGGAAGGGGGTAGGCAAATAGCCACGGTGAGCAAATGGCCAGGAGAGAATGCATGCAGACAAGGCATTCGTGACAGGAGTCGGCCTGCAAAGGAAATCAATTTACTACAGGAATCAAGGATAAGCATTGAGATAGCACATCTCATGCTATAGGGTCTCAGGATTGGAATGGGAAGGATTTAGATATCACATATGCTATAGGGAGGGTCTCAGTTTTGATATTAGAAGCATTAAGATATCACATCTCATGCTATCGGAAGTTTCTCAGGATTGGAATGGGAAGGAGCTGGATATCACATCTCATGCTAAACGAAGGGTCTCAGGTTTGGAACGGGAAGGAGTTGGATATCACATCTCATGTTATAGGAAGGGTCTCAGGTTTGGTATAAACATTGAGATATCACATCTCTGCTATCGGAAGTGTCTCAGGATTGGAATGGGAAGGAGTTGGATATCCCATCTCATGTTATAGGACGGGTCTCAGGTTTTTTATTAAAATCATTGAGATATCATATTGCATGCTGTAGGAAGGGTCTAAGGATTGGAATGGAAGGAGTTGGATATCACATCTCATGTTAAAGGAAGGATCTCAGGTTTGGTATTAGAAGCATTGAGACATCACATCTCATGCTATAGGAAGGGTCTCAGGATTGGAATGGGATGGAGTTGGATATCACATCTCATGCTATAGGAAGGGTCTCAGGATTGGAATGGGAAGGAGTTGGATATCACATCTCGTGTTATAGGAAGGGTCTCAGGTTTGGTATAAACATTGAGATATCACATCTCTGCTATCGGAAGTGTCTCAGGATTGGAATGGGAAGGAGTTGGATATCCCATCTCATGTTATAGGACGGGTCTCAGGTTTTTTATTAAAATCATTGAGATATCATATTGCATGCTGTAGGAAGGGTCTAAGGATTGGAATGGGAAGGAGTTGGATATTCCCATCTCATGTTATAGGAAGGGTCTCAGGTTTGGTATTAGAAGCATTGAGATATCACATCTCATGCTATAGGAAGGGTCTCAGGATTGGAATGGGAAGGACTTGGATATCACATCTCATGCTATAGGGAGGGTCTCAAGTTTGATAGAAGCATTGAGATATCACATTTCATGATATCGGAAGGGTCTCAAGATTGGAATGGGAAGGAGTTGGATATCACATCTCATGATAAAGGAAGGGTCTAAGGTTTGGAAGGGGAAGGATTTGGATATCACATCTCATGTTATAGGACGGGTCTCAGGTTTGGTATTAGAAGCATTGAGATATCAAGTCTCATGGTATAGGAAGGGTCTCAGAATTGGAATGGGAAGGAGTTGGATATCACATTTCAAGCTATAGGAAGGGTCTCAGGATTAGAATGGGAAGGAGTTTGATATCACATCTCATGCCATAATATGGGTCTCAGGTTTGGTAGAAGCATTGGGTTATCACATCTCATGCTATCGGAAGGGTATCGGGATTGGATTTGGAAGGAGTTGGATATCCCATCTCATGCTATAGGAAGGGTCTCAGGTTGGAATGGGAAGGAGTTGGATATCACATCTCATGTTATAGGAAGGGTCTCAGGATTGGAATGGGAAGGACTTGGATATCACATCTCATGCTATAGGAAGGCTCTCAGGTTTGCAAGGGGAAAGAGTTGGATATCACATTTCATGTTAGAGGTAGGATCTCAGGTTTGGTATTAGAAGCATTGAGATATCACATCTCATGCTATCAGAAGGATCTCAGGTTTGGTATAGAAGCATTGAGATATCATATCTTATGCTATCAGAAGAGTCTCAGGATTGGAATGGGAAGGAGTTGAATATCACATCTCATGGTAAAGGGAGGGTCTCAGGTTTGGAAGATAAGGATTTGGATATCACATCTCATGTTATAGGAAGGATCTCAGGTTTGGTATTGGAAGTATTGAGATATCACATCTCATGCTATCGGAAGGATCTCAGGTTTGGTATAGAAGCATTGAGATATCATATCTTATGCTATCAGAAGGGTCTCAGGATTGGAATGGGAAGGAGTTGGATATCACATCTCATGCTATAGGGAGGGTCTCAAGTTTGATAGAAGCATTGAGATATCACATTTCATGATATCGGAAGGGTCTCAAGATTGGAATGGGAAGGAGTTGGATATCACATCTCATGATAAAGGAAGGGTCTAAGGTTTGGAAGGGGAAGGATTTGGATATCACATCTCATGTTATAGGACGGGTCTCAGGTTTGGTATTAGAAGCATTGAGATATCAAGTCTCATGGTATAGGAAGGGTCTCAGAATTGGAATGGGAAGGAGTTGGATATCACATTTCAAGCTATAGGAAGGGTCTCAGGATTAGAATGGGAAGGAGTTTGATATCACATCTCATGCCATAATATGGGTCTCAGGTTTGGTAGAAGCATTGGGTTATCACATCTCATGCTATCGGAAGGGTATCGGGATTGGATTTGGAAGGAGTTGGATATCCCATCTCATGCTATAGGAAGGGTCTCAGGTTTGGTATTAGAAGTATTGAGATATCACATCTCATGCTATCGGAAGGATCTCAGGTTTGGTATAGAAGCATTGAGATATCATATCTTAGGCTATCAGAAGGGTCTCAGGATTGGAATGGGAAGGAGTTGGATATCACATCTCATGCTAAAGGGAGGGTCTCAGGTTTGGAAGGGGAAGGATTTGGATATCACATCTCATGTTATAGGATGGATCTCAGGTTTGGTATTAGAAGTATTGAGATATCACATCTCATGTTATCGGAAGGATCTCAGGTTTGGTAGAAGTATTTAGATATCACATCTCATGCTATAGGAAGGGTCTCAGGATTGGAATGGGAAGGACTTAGATATCACATAGCATGCTATAGGGAGGGTCTCAGTTTTGATATTAGAAGCATTGAGATATCACATCTCATGCTATCGGAAGTGTCTCAGGATTGGAATGGGAAGGAGCTGGATATCACATCTCATGCTAAAGGAAGGGTCTCAGGTTTGGAACGGGAAGGAGTTGGATATCACATCTCATGTTATAGGAAGGGTCTCAGGTTTGGTATAAACATTGAGATATCACATCTCTGCTATCAGAAGTGTCTCAGGATTGGAATGGGAAGAAGTTGGATATCCCATATCATGTTATAGGACGGGTCTCAGGTTTTTTATTAGAATCATTGAGATATCATATTGCATGCTGTAGGAAGGGTCTAAGGATTGGAATGCGAAGGACTTGGATATCACATCTCATGCTATAGATAGGCTCTCAGGTTTGGAAAGTGAAGGAGTTGGATATCACATTTCATGTTAGAGGAAGGATCTCAGGTTTGGTATTAGAGGCATTGAGATATCACATCTCAGGCTATAGGAAGGGTCTCAGGATTGGAATGGGAAGGAGTTGGATATCACATCTCATGCTATAGGAAGGGTTTCAGGTTTGGTATAAGCATTGAGATATCACATCTCATGCTATAGGAAGGGTCTCAGGATTGGAATGGAAGGAGTTGGATATCACATCTCATGTTATAGGAAGGATCTGAGGTTTGGTATTAGAAGCATTGAGACATCACATCTCATGCTATAGGAAGGGTCTCAGGATTGGAATGGGAAGGAGTTGGATATCAAATCTCAAGCTATAGGAAGGGTCTCAGGATTGGGATGGGAAGGAGTTGAATATGACATCTCATGCCGTAGGAAGGGTCTCAGGTTTGGTATAACCATTGAGATATCACATCTCTGCTATCAAAAGGGTCTCAGGATTGGAATTGGAAGGAGTTGGATAACCCATCTCATGTTATAGGAAGAGTCTCAGGTTTGGTATTAGAAGCATTGAGATATCACATCTCATGCTATAGGAAGTGTCTCAGGATTGGAATGGGAAGGACTTGGACATCACATCTCATGCTATAGGTAGGGTCTCAAGTTTGTCATTAGAAGCATTGAGATATCACATCTCATGCTATAGGAAGGGTCTGAGGATTGGAATGGGAAGGAGTTGGATATCACATCTGCTATGGGAAGGGTCTCAGGTTTGGTATAAGCAGTGAGATATCACATCTCATGCTATAGGAAGTGTCTCAGGATTGGAATGGGAAGGACTTGGATATCACATCTCATGCTATAGGTAGGGTCTCAAGTTTGTCATTAGAAGCATTGAGATATCACATCTCATGCTATAGGAAGTGTCTCAGGATTGGAATGGGAAGGAGTTGGATATCACATCTCATGTTATAGGAAGGATCTCAGGTGTGGTATAAGCATTGAGATATCACATCTCTGCTATCGGAAGGGTCTCAAGATTGGAATGGGAAGGAGTTGGATATTCCCATCTCATGTTATAGGAAGGGTCTCAGGTTTGGTATTAGAAGCATTGAGATATCACATCTCATGCTATAGGAAGGGTCTCAGGATTGGAATGGGAAGGACTTGGATATCACATCTCATGCTATAGGGAGGGTCTCAAGTTTGGTATTAGAAGCATTGAGATATCAAGTCTCATGGTATAGGAAGGGTCTCAGAATTGGAATGGGAAGGAGTTGGATATCACATTTCAAGCTATAGGAAGGGTCTCAGGATTAGAATGGGAAGGAGTTTGATATCACATCTCATGCCATAATATGGGTCTCAGGTTTGGTAGAAGCATTGGGTTATCACATCTCATGCTATCGGAAGGGTATCGGGATTGGATTTGGAAGGAGTTGGATATCCCATCTCATGCTATAGGAAGGGTCTCAGGTTGGAATGGGAAGGAGTTGGATATCACATCTCATGTTATAGGAAGGGTCTCAGGATTGGAATGGGAAGGACTTGGATATCACATCTCATGCTATAGGAAGGCTCTCAGGTTTGCAAGGGGAAAGAGTTGGATATCACATTTCATGTTAGAGGTAGGATCTCAGGTTTGGTATTAGAAGCATTGAGATATCACATCTCATGCTATCAGAAGGATCTCAGGTTTGGTATAGAAGCATTGAGATATCATATCTTATGCTATCAGAAGAGTCTCAGGATTGGAATGGGAAGGAGTTGAATATCACATCTCATGGTAAAGGGAGGGTCTCAGGTTTGGAAGATAAGGATTTGGATATCACATCTCATGTTATAGGAAGGATCTCAGGTTTGGTATTGGAAGTATTGAGATATCACATCTCATGCTATCGGAAGGATCTCAGGTTTGGTATAGAAGCATTGAGATATCATATCTTATGCTATCAGAAGGGTCTCAGGATTGGAATGGGAAGGAGTTGGATATCACATCTCATGCTATAGGGAGGGTCTCAAGTTTGATAGAAGCATTGAGATATCACATTTCATGATATCGGAAGGGTCTCAAGATTGGAATGGGAAGGAGTTGGATATCACATCTCATGATAAAGGAAGGGTCTAAGGTTTGGAAGGGGAAGGATTTGGATATCACATCTCATGTTATAGGACGGGTCTCAGGTTTGGTATTAGAAGCATTGAGATATCAAGTCTCATGGTATAGGAAGGGTCTCAGAATTGGAATGGGAAGGAGTTGGATATCACATTTCAAGCTATAGGAAGGGTCTCAGGATTAGAATGGGAAGGAGTTTGATATCACATCTCATGCCATAATATGGGTCTCAGGTTTGGTAGAAGCATTGGGTTATCACATCTCATGCTATCGGAAGGGTATCGGGATTGGATTTGGAAGGAGTTGGATATCCCATCTCATGCTATAGGAAGGGTCTCAGGTTTGGTATTAGAAGTATTGAGATATCACATCTCATGCTATCGGAAGGATCTCAGGTTTGGTATAGAAGCATTGAGATATCATATCTTATGCTATCAGAAGGGTCTCAGGATTGGAATGGGAAGGAGTTGGATATCACATCTCATGCTAAAGGGAGGGTCTCAGGTTTGGAAGGGGAAGGATTTGGATATCACATCTCATGTTATAGGATGGATCTCAGGTTTGGTATTAGAAGTATTGAGATATCACATCTCATGTTATCGGAAGGATCTCAGGTTTGGTAGAAGTATTTAGATATCACATCTCATGCTATAGGAAGGGTCTCAGGATTGGAATGGGAAGGACTTAGATATCACATAGCATGCTATAGGGAGGGTCTCAGTTTTGATATTAGAAGCATTGAGATATCACATCTCATGCTATCGGAAGTGTCTCAGGATTGGAATGGGAAGGAGCTGGATATCACATCTCATGCTAAACGAAGGGTCTCAGGTTTGGAACGGGAAGGAGTTGGATATCACATCTCATGTTATAGGAAGGGTCTCAGGTTTGGTATAAACATTGAGATATCACATCTCTGCTATCGGAAGTGTCTCAGGATTGGAATGGGAAGGAGTTGGATATCCCATCTCATGTTATAGGACGGGTCTCAGGTTTTTTATTAAAATCATTGAGATATCATATTGCATGCTGTAGGAAGGGTCTAAGGATTGGAATGGAAGGAGTTGGATATCACATCTCATGTTAAAGGAAGGATCTCAGGTTTGGTATTAGAAGCATTGAGACATCACATCTCATGCTATAGGAAGGGTCTCAGGATTGGAATGGGATGGAGTTGGATATCACATCTCATGCTATAGGAAGGGTCTCAGGATTGGAATGGGAAGGAGTTGGATATCACATCTCGTGTTATAGGAAGGGTCTCAGGTTTGGTATAAACATTGAGATATCACATCTCTGCTATCGGAAGTGTCTCAGGATTGGAATGGGAAGGAGTTGGATATCCCATCTCATGTTATAGGACGGGTCTCAGGTTTTTTATTAAAATCATTGAGATATCATATTGCATGCTGTAGGAAGGGTCTAAGGATTGGAATGGGAAGGAGTTGGATATTCCCATCTCATGTTATAGGAAGGGTCTCAGGTTTGGTATTAGAAGCATTGAGATATCACATCTCATGCTATAGGAAGGGTCTCAGGATTGGAATGGGAAGGACTTGGATATCACATCTCATGCTATAGGGAGGGTCTCAAGTTTGATAGAAGCATTGAGATATCACATTTCATGATATCGGAAGGGTCTCAAGATTGGAATGGGAAGGAGTTGGATATCACATCTCATGATAAAGGAAGGGTCTAAGGTTTGGAAGGGGAAGGATTTGGATATCACATCTCATGTTATAGGACGGGTCTCAGGTTTGGTATTAGAAGCATTGAGATATCAAGTCTCATGGTATAGGAAGGGTCTCAGAATTGGAATGGGAAGGAGTTGGATATCACATTTCAAGCTATAGGAAGGGTCTCAGGATTAGAATGGGAAGGAGTTTGATATCACATCTCATGCCATAATATGGGTCTCAGGTTTGGTAGAAGCATTGGGTTATCACATCTCATGCTATCGGAAGGGTATCGGGATTGGATTTGGAAGGAGTTGGATATCCCATCTCATGCTATAGGAAGGGTCTCAGGTTGGAATGGGAAGGAGTTGGATATCACATCTCATGTTATAGGAAGGGTCTCAGGATTGGAATGGGAAGGACTTGGATATCACATCTCATGCTATAGGAAGGCTCTCAGGTTTGCAAGGGGAAAGAGTTGGATATCACATTTCATGTTAGAGGTAGGATCTCAGGTTTGGTATTAGAAGCATTGAGATATCACATCTCATGCTATCAGAAGGATCTCAGGTTTGGTATAGAAGCATTGAGATATCATATCTTATGCTATCAGAAGAGTCTCAGGATTGGAATGGGAAGGAGTTGAATATCACATCTCATGGTAAAGGGAGGGTCTCAGGTTTGGAAGATAAGGATTTGGATATCACATCTCATGTTATAGGAAGGATCTCAGGTTTGGTATTGGAAGTATTGAGATATCACATCTCATGCTATCGGAAGGATCTCAGGTTTGGTATAGAAGCATTGAGATATCATATCTTATGCTATCAGAAGGGTCTCAGGATTGGAATGGGAAGGAGTTGGATATCACATCTCATGCTATAGGGAGGGTCTCAAGTTTGATAGAAGCATTGAGATATCACATTTCATGATATCGGAAGGGTCTCAAGATTGGAATGGGAAGGAGTTGGATATCACATCTCATGATAAAGGAAGGGTCTAAGGTTTGGAAGGGGAAGGATTTGGATATCACATCTCATGTTATAGGACGGGTCTCAGGTTTGGTATTAGAAGCATTGAGATATCAAGTCTCATGGTATAGGAAGGGTCTCAGAATTGGAATGGGAAGGAGTTGGATATCACATTTCAAGCTATAGGAAGGGTCTCAGGATTAGAATGGGAAGGAGTTTGATATCACATCTCATGCCATAATATGGGTCTCAGGTTTGGTAGAAGCATTGGGTTATCACATCTCATGCTATCGGAAGGGTATCGGGATTGGATTTGGAAGGAGTTGGATATCCCATCTCATGCTATAGGAAGGGTCTCAGGTTTGGTATTAGAAGTATTGAGATATCACATCTCATGCTATCGGAAGGATCTCAGGTTTGGTATAGAAGCATTGAGATATCATATCTTAGGCTATCAGAAGGGTCTCAGGATTGGAATGGGAAGGAGTTGGATATCACATCTCATGCTAAAGGGAGGGTCTCAGGTTTGGAAGGGGAAGGATTTGGATATCACATCTCATGTTATAGGATGGATCTCAGGTTTGGTATTAGAAGTATTGAGATATCACATCTCATGTTATCGGAAGGATCTCAGGTTTGGTAGAAGTATTTAGATATCACATCTCATGCTATAGGAAGGGTCTCAGGATTGGAATGGGAAGGACTTAGATATCACATAGCATGCTATAGGGAGGGTCTCAGTTTTGATATTAGAAGCATTGAGATATCACATCTCATGCTATCGGAAGTGTCTCAGGATTGGAATGGGAAGGAGCTGGATATCACATCTCATGCTAAAGGAAGGGTCTCAGGTTTGGAACGGGAAGGAGTTGGATATCACATCTCATGTTATAGGAAGGGTCTCAGGTTTGGTATAAACATTGAGATATCACATCTCTGCTATCAGAAGTGTCTCAGGATTGGAATGGGAAGAAGTTGGATATCCCATATCATGTTATAGGACGGGTCTCAGGTTTTTTATTAGAATCATTGAGATATCATATTGCATGCTGTAGGAAGGGTCTAAGGATTGGAATGCGAAGGACTTGGATATCACATCTCATGCTATAGATAGGCTCTCAGGTTTGGAAAGTGAAGGAGTTGGATATCACATTTCATGTTAGAGGAAGGATCTCAGGTTTGGTATTAGAGGCATTGAGATATCACATCTCAGGCTATAGGAAGGGTCTCAGGATTGGAATGGGAAGGAGTTGGATATCACATCTCATGCTATAGGAAGGGTTTCAGGTTTGGTATAAGCATTGAGATATCACATCTCATGCTATAGGAAGGGTCTCAGGATTGGAATGGAAGGAGTTGGATATCACATCTCATGTTATAGGAAGGATCTGAGGTTTGGTATTAGAAGCATTGAGACATCACATCTCATGCTATAGGAAGGGTCTCAGGATTGGAATGGGAAGGAGTTGGATATCAAATCTCAAGCTATAGGAAGGGTCTCAGGATTGGGATGGGAAGGAGTTGAATATGACATCTCATGCCGTAGGAAGGGTCTCAGGTTTGGTATAACCATTGAGATATCACATCTCTGCTATCAAAAGGGTCTCAGGATTGGAATTGGAAGGAGTTGGATAACCCATCTCATGTTATAGGAAGAGTCTCAGGTTTGGTATTAGAAGCATTGAGATATCACATCTCATGCTATAGGAAGTGTCTCAGGATTGGAATGGGAAGGACTTGGACATCACATCTCATGCTATAGGTAGGGTCTCAAGTTTGTCATTAGAAGCATTGAGATATCACATCTCATGCTATAGGAAGGGTCTGAGGATTGGAATGGGAAGGAGTTGGATATCACATCTGCTATGGGAAGGGTCTCAGGTTTGGTATAAGCAGTGAGATATCACATCTCATGCTATAGGAAGTGTCTCAGGATTGGAATGGGAAGGACTTGGATATCACATCTCATGCTATAGGTAGGGTCTCAAGTTTGTCATTAGAAGCATTGAGATATCACATCTCATGCTATAGGAAGTGTCTCAGGATTGGAATGGGAAGGAGTTGGATATCACATCTCATGTTATAGGAAGGATCTCAGGTGTGGTATAAGCATTGAGATATCACATCTCTGCTATCGGAAGGGTCTCAAGATTGGAATGGGAAGGAGTTGGATATTCCCATCTCATGTTATAGGAAGGGTCTCAGGTTTGGTATTAGAAGCATTGAGATATCACATCTCATGCTATAGGAAGGGTCTCAGGATTGGAATGGGAAGGACTTGGATATCACATCTCATGCTATAGGGAGGGTCTCAAGTTTGGTATTAGAAGCATTGAGATATCAAGTCTCATGGTATAGGAAGGGTCTCAGAATTGGAATGGGAAGGAGTTGGATATCACATTTCAAGCTATAGGAAGGGTCTCAGGATTAGAATGGGAAGGAGTTTGATATCACATCTCATGCCATAATATGGGTCTCAGGTTTGGTAGAAGCATTGGGTTATCACATCTCATGCTATCGGAAGGGTATCGGGATTGGATTTGGAAGGAGTTGGATATCCCATCTCATGCTATAGGAAGGGTCTCAGGTTGGAATGGGAAGGAGTTGGATATCACATCTCATGTTATAGGAAGGGTCTCAGGATTGGAATGGGAAGGACTTGGATATCACATCTCATGCTATAGGAAGGCTCTCAGGTTTGCAAGGGGAAAGAGTTGGATATCACATTTCATGTTAGAGGTAGGATCTCAGGTTTGGTATTAGAAGCATTGAGATATCACATCTCATGCTATCAGAAGGATCTCAGGTTTGGTATAGAAGCATTGAGATATCATATCTTATGCTATCAGAAGAGTCTCAGGATTGGAATGGGAAGGAGTTGAATATCACATCTCATGGTAAAGGGAGGGTCTCAGGTTTGGAAGATAAGGATTTGGATATCACATCTCATGTTATAGGAAGGATCTCAGGTTTGGTATTGGAAGTATTGAGATATCACATCTCATGCTATCGGAAGGATCTCAGGTTTGGTATAGAAGCATTGAGATATCATATCTTATGCTATCAGAAGGGTCTCAGGATTGGAATGGGAAGGAGTTGGATATCACATCTCATGCTATAGGGAGGGTCTCAAGTTTGATAGAAGCATTGAGATATCACATTTCATGATATCGGAAGGGTCTCAAGATTGGAATGGGAAGGAGTTGGATATCACATCTCATGATAAAGGAAGGGTCTAAGGTTTGGAAGGGGAAGGATTTGGATATCACATCTCATGTTATAGGACGGGTCTCAGGTTTGGTATTAGAAGCATTGAGATATCAAGTCTCATGGTATAGGAAGGGTCTCAGAATTGGAATGGGAAGGAGTTGGATATCACATTTCAAGCTATAGGAAGGGTCTCAGGATTAGAATGGGAAGGAGTTTGATATCACATCTCATGCCATAATATGGGTCTCAGGTTTGGTAGAAGCATTGGGTTATCACATCTCATGCTATCGGAAGGGTATCGGGATTGGATTTGGAAGGAGTTGGATATCCCATCTCATGCTATAGGAAGGGTCTCAGGTTTGGTATTAGAAGTATTGAGATATCACATCTCATGCTATCGGAAGGATCTCAGGTTTGGTATAGAAGCATTGAGATATCATATCTTATGCTATCAGAAGGGTCTCAGGATTGGAATGGGAAGGAGTTGGATATCACATCTCATGCTAAAGGGAGGGTCTCAGGTTTGGAAGGGGAAGGATTTGGATATCACATCTCATGTTATAGGATGGATCTCAGGTTTGGTATTAGAAGTATTGAGATATCACATCTCATGTTATCGGAAGGATCTCAGGTTTGGTAGAAGTATTTAGATATCACATCTCATGCTATAGGAAGGGTCTCAGGATTGGAATGGGAAGGACTTAGATATCACATAGCATGCTATAGGGAGGGTCTCAGTTTTGATATTAGAAGCATTGAGATATCACATCTCATGCTATCGGAAGTGTCTCAGGATTGGAATGGGAAGGAGCTGGATATCACATCTCATGCTAAAGGAAGGGTCTCAGGATTGGAATGGGAAGGAGTTGGATATCACATCTCATGCTATAGGAAGGATCTCAGGTTTGGTATTAGAAGCATTGAGATATCACATCTCATGCTATAGGAAGGGTCTCAGGATTGGAATGGGAAGGAGTTGGATATCCCATCTCATGTTATAGGACGGGTCTCAGGTTTTTTATTAAAATCATTGAGATATCATATTGCATGCTGTAGGAAGGGTCTAAGGATTGGAATGGAAGGAGTTGGATATCACATCTCATGTTAAAGGAAGGATCTCAGGTTTGGTATTAGAAGCATTGAGACATCACATCTCATGCTATAGGAAGGGTCTCAGGATTGGAATGGGATGGAGTTGGATATCACATCTCATGCTATAGGAAGGGTCTCAGGATTGGAATGGGAAGGAGTTGGATATCACATCTCGTGTTATAGGAAGGGTCTCAGGTTTGGTATAAACATTGAGATATCACATCTCTGCTATCGGAAGTGTCTCAGGATTGGAATGGGAAGGAGTTGGATATCCCATCTCATGTTATAGGACGGGTCTCAGGTTTTTTATTAAAATCATTGAGATATCATATTGCATGCTGTAGGAAGGGTCTAAGGATTGGAATGGGAAGGAGTTGGATATTCCCATCTCATGTTATAGGAAGGGTCTCAGGTTTGGTATTAGAAGCATTGAGATATCACATCTCATGCTATAGGAAGGGTCTCAGGATTGGAATGGGAAGGACTTGGATATCACATCTCATGCTATAGGGAGGGTCTCAAGTTTGATAGAAGCATTGAGATATCACATTTCATGATATCGGAAGGGTCTCAAGATTGGAATGGGAAGGAGTTGGATATCACATCTCATGATAAAGGAAGGGTCTAAGGTTTGGAAGGGGAAGGATTTGGATATCACATCTCATGTTATAGGACGGGTCTCAGGTTTGGTATTAGAAGCATTGAGATATCAAGTCTCATGGTATAGGAAGGGTCTCAGAATTGGAATGGGAAGGAGTTGGATATCACATTTCAAGCTATAGGAAGGGTCTCAGGATTAGAATGGGAAGGAGTTTGATATCACATCTCATGCCATAATATGGGTCTCAGGTTTGGTAGAAGCATTGGGTTATCACATCTCATGCTATCGGAAGGGTATCGGGATTGGATTTGGAAGGAGTTGGATATCCCATCTCATGCTATAGGAAGGGTCTCAGGTTGGAATGGGAAGGAGTTGGATATCACATCTCATGTTATAGGAAGGGTCTCAGGATTGGAATGGGAAGGACTTGGATATCACATCTCATGCTATAGGAAGGCTCTCAGGTTTGCAAGGGGAAAGAGTTGGATATCACATTTCATGTTAGAGGTAGGATCTCAGGTTTGGTATTAGAAGCATTGAGATATCACATCTCATGCTATCAGAAGGATCTCAGGTTTGGTATAGAAGCATTGAGATATCATATCTTATGCTATCAGAAGAGTCTCAGGATTGGAATGGGAAGGAGTTGAATATCACATCTCATGGTAAAGGGAGGGTCTCAGGTTTGGAAGATAAGGATTTGGATATCACATCTCATGTTATAGGAAGGATCTCAGGTTTGGTATTGGAAGTATTGAGATATCACATCTCATGCTATCGGAAGGATCTCAGGTTTGGTATAGAAGCATTGAGATATCATATCTTATGCTATCAGAAGGGTCTCAGGATTGGAATGGGAAGGAGTTGGATATCACATCTCATGCTATAGGGAGGGTCTCAAGTTTGATAGAAGCATTGAGATATCACATTTCATGATATCGGAAGGGTCTCAAGATTGGAATGGGAAGGAGTTGGATATCACATCTCATGATAAAGGAAGGGTCTAAGGTTTGGAAGGGGAAGGATTTGGATATCACATCTCATGTTATAGGACGGGTCTCAGGTTTGGTATTAGAAGCATTGAGATATCAAGTCTCATGGTATAGGAAGGGTCTCAGAATTGGAATGGGAAGGAGTTGGATATCACATTTCAAGCTATAGGAAGGGTCTCAGGATTAGAATGGGAAGGAGTTTGATATCACATCTCATGCCATAATATGGGTCTCAGGTTTGGTAGAAGCATTGGGTTATCACATCTCATGCTATCGGAAGGGTATCGGGATTGGATTTGGAAGGAGTTGGATATCCCATCTCATGCTATAGGAAGGGTCTCAGGTTTGGTATTAGAAGTATTGAGATATCACATCTCATGCTATCGGAAGGATCTCAGGTTTGGTATAGAAGCATTGAGATATCATATCTTATGCTATCAGAAGGGTCTCAGGATTGGAATGGGAAGGAGTTGGATATCACATCTCATGCTAAAGGGAGGGTCTCAGGTTTGGAAGGGGAAGGATTTGGATATCACATCTCATGTTATAGGATGGATCTCAGGTTTGGTATTAGAAGTATTGAGATATCACATCTCATGTTATCGGAAGGATCTCAGGTTTGGTAGAAGTATTTAGATATCACATCTCATGCTATAGGAAGGGTCTCAGGATTGGAATGGGAAGGACTTAGATATCACATAGCATGCTATAGGGAGGGTCTCAGTTTTGATATTAGAAGCATTGAGATATCACATCTCATGCTATCGGAAGTGTCTCAGGATTGGAATGGGAAGGAGCTGGATATCACATCTCATGCTAAAGGAAGGGTCTCAGGTTTGGAACGGGAAGGAGTTGGATATCACATCTCATGTTATAGGAAGGGTCTCAGGTTTGGTATAAACATTGAGATATCACATCTCTGCTATCAGAAGTGTCTCAGGATTGGAATGGGAAGGAGTTGGATATCCCATCTCATGTTATAGGACGGGTCTCAGGTTTTTTATTAGAATCATTGAGATATCATATTGCATGCTGTAGGAAGGGTCTAAGGATTGGAATGCGAAGGACTTGGATATCACATCTCATGCTATAGATAGGCTCTCAGGTTTGGAAAGTGAAGGAGTTGGATATCACATTTCATGTTAGAGGAAGGATCTCAGGTTTGGTATTAGAGGCATTGAGATATCACATCTCAGGCTATAGGAAGGGTCTCAGGATTGGAATGGGAAGGAGTTGGATATCACATCTCATGCTATAGGAAGGGTTTCAGGTTTGGTATAAGCATTGAGATATCACATCTCATGCTATAGGAAGGGTCTCAGGATTGGAATGGAAGGAGTTGGATATCACATCTCATGTTATAGGAAGGATCTGAGGTTTGGTATTAGAAGCATTGAGACATCACATCTCATGCTATAGGAAGGGTCTCAGGATTGGAATGGGAAGGAGTTGGATATCAAATCTCATGCTATAGGAAGGGTCTCAGGATTGGGATGGGAAGGAGTTGAATATGACATCTCATGCCGTAGGAAGGGTCTCAGGTTTGGTATAACCATTGAGATATCACATCTCTGCTATCAAAAGGGTCTCAGGATTGGAATTGGAAGGAGTTGGATAACCCATCTCATGTTATAGGAAGAGTCTCAGGTTTGGTATTAGAAGCATTGAGATATCACATCTCATGCTATAGGAAGTGTCTCAGGATTGGAATGGGAAGGACTTGGATATCACATCTCATGCTATAGGTAGGGTCTCAAGTTTGTCATTAGAAGCATTGAGATATCACATCTCATGCTATAGGAAGGGTCTGAGGATTGGAATGGGAAGGAGTTGGATATCACATCTCCTGCTATGGGAAGGGTCTCAGGTTTGGTATAAGCAGTGAGATATCACATCTCATGCTATAGGAAGTGTCTCAGGATTGGAATGGGAAGGACTTGGATATCACATCTCATGCTATAGGTAGGGTCTCAAGTTTGTCATTAGAAGCATTGAGATATCACATCTCATGCTATAGGAAGGGTCTGAGGATTGGAATGGGAAGGAGTTGGATATCACATCTCCTGCTATGGGAAGGGTCTCAGGTTTGGTATAAGCAGTGAGATATCACATCTCATGCTATAGGAAGTGTCTCAGGATTGGAATGGGAAGGAGTTGGATATCACATCTCATGTTATAGGAAGGATCTCAGGTGTGGTATAAGCATTGAGATATCACATCTCTGCTATCGGAAGGGTCTCAAGATTGGAATGGGAAGGAGTTGGATATTCCCATCTCATGTTATAGGAAGGGTCTCAGGTTTGGTATTAGAAGCATTGAGATATCACATCTCATGCTATAGGAAGGGTCTCAGGATTGGAATGGGAAGGACTTGGATATCACATCTCATGCTATAGGGAGGGTCTCAAGTTTGATATTAGAAGCTTTGAGATATCACATCTCATGATATCGGAAGGGTCTCAGGATTGGAATGGGAAGGAGTTGGATATCACATCTCATGATAAAGGAAGGGTCTAAGGTTTGGAAGGGGAAGGATTTGGATATCACATCTCATGTTATATTACGGGTCTCAGGTTTGGTATTAGAAGCATTGAGATATCAAGTCTCATAGTATAGGAAGGGTCTCAGAATTGGAATGGGAAGGAGTTGGATATCCCATCTCATGTTATAGGAAGAGTCTCTGGTTTGGTATTAGAATCATTGAGATATCACATCGCATGCTGTAGGAAGGGTCTAAGGATTGGAATGGGATGGACTTGGATATCACATCTCATGCTATAGGTAGGCTCTCAGGTTTGGTATAAGCATTGAGATATCACATCTCATGCTATAGGAAGGGTCTCAGAATTGGAATGGGAAGGAGTTGGATATCACATCTCAAGCTGTAGGAAGGGTCTCAGTATTGGAATGGGAAGGACTTGGATATCACATCTCATGCTATAGGAAGGCTCTCAGGTTTGGAAGGGGAAAGAGTTGGATATCTCATTTCATGTTAGAGGTAGGATCTCAGGTTTGGTATTAGAGGCATTGAGATATCACATCTCATGCTATCAGAAGGGTCTCAGGAATGGAATGGGAAGGAGTTAGATATCACATCTCATGCTAAAGGGAGGGTCTCAGGTTTGGAAGGGGAAGGATTTGGATATCACATCTCATGTTATAGGAAGGATCTCAGGTTTGGTATTAGAAGCATTGAGATATCACATCTCATGCTATCAGAAGAGTCTCAGGATTGGAATAGGAAGGAGTTGGATATCACATTTCATGCTAAAGGGAGGGTCTCAGGTTTGGAAGGGGAAGGATTTGGATATCACATCTCATGTTATCGGAAGGATCTCATGTTTGGTATTAGAAGTATTGAGATATCATATCTCATGCTATAGGAAGGGTCTCAGGATTGGAATGGGAAGGAGTTGGATATCACATCTCATGCTATAGGGAGGGTCTCAGGATTGGAATGGGAAGGACTTAGATATCACATATCATGCTATAGGGAGGGTCTCAGTTTTGATATTAGAAGCATTGAGATATCACATCTCATGCTATCGGAAGTGTCTCAGGATTGGAATGGGAAGGAGCTGGATATCACATCTCATGCTAAAGGAAGGGTCTCAGGTTTGGAACGGGAAGGATTTGGATATCACATCTCATGTTATAGGAAGGGTCTCAGGTTTGGTATAAGCATTGAGATATCACATCTCTGCTATCGGAAGTGTCTCAGGATTGGAATGGGAAGGAGTTGGATATCCCATCTCATGTTATAGGACGGGTCTCAGGTTTGTTATTAGAATCATTGAGATATCATATTGCATGCTGTAGGAAGGGTCTAAGGGTTGGAATGTGAAGGACTTGGATATCACATCTCATGCTATAGATAGGCTCTTAGGTTTGGAAAGGGAAGGAGTTGGATATCACATTTCATGTTAGAGGAAGGATCTCAGGTTTGGTATTAGAAGCATTGAGATATCACATCTCATGCTATAGGAAGGGTCTCAGGATTGGAATGGGAAGCAGTTGGATATCACATCTCATGCTATAGGAAGGGTCTCAGGTTTGGTATAAGCATTGAGATATCACATCTCATGCTATAGGACGGGTCTCAGGATTGGAATGGAAGGAGTTGGATATCACATCTCATGTTATAGGAAGGATCTCAGGTTTGGTATTAGACGCATTGAGACATCACATCTCATGCTATAGGAAGGGTCTCAGGGTTGGAATGGAAAGGAGTTGGATATCCCATCTCATCCAATAGGAAGGGTCTCAGGTTTGGAATGGGAAGGAATTGGATATCACATCTCATGTTATAGGAAGGATCTCAGGTTTGGTATTAGAAGCATTGAGATATCACATCTCATGCTATAGGAAGGGTCTCAGGATTGGAATGTGAAGGATTTGGATATCACATCTCATGCTAAAGGAAGGGTCTCAGGTTTGGTAGAAGCATTGAGATATCACGTCGCTGCTATCGGAAGGGTCTCAGGATTGGATTGGGAAGGAGTTGGATATCCCTTCTCATGCTATAGGAAGGGTCTCAGGATTTGAATTGCAAGGAGTTGGATATCACATCTCATGCCATAGGAAGGGTCTCAGGTTTGGTATAAGCATTGAGATATCACATCTCTGCTATCGGAAGGGTCTCAGGATTGGATTGGGAAGGAGTTGGATATCCCTTCTCATGCTTTAGGAAGTGTCTCAGGTTGGAATGGGAAGGAGTTGGATATCACATCTCATGTTATAGGAAGGGTCTCAGGATTGGAATGGGAAGGATTTGGATATCACATCTCTTGCTATAGGAAGGGTCTCAGGATTGGAATGGGTAGGAGTTGGATATTACTTTCTTGCTATAGGAAGGGTCTCATGTTTGGAATGGGAAGGAGTTGGATATCACATATGCTATAGTTAGTGTCTCAGGTTTGGAACGGGAAGGAGTTGGATATCACATCTCATGTTATAGGAAGGGTCTCAGGTTTGGTATAAGCATTGAGATATCACATCTCTGCTATCGGAAGCGGCTCAGGATTGGAATGGGAAGGAGTTGGATATCCCATCTCATGTTATAGGAAGAGTCTCTGGTTTGGTATTAGAATCATTGAGATATCACATCGCATGCTGTAGGAAGGGTCTAAGGATTGGAATGGGATGGACTTGGATATCACATCTCATGTTATAGGTAGGCTCTCAGGTTTGGTATAAGCATTGAGATATCACATCTCATGCTATAGGGAGGGTCTCAGGATTGGAATGGGAAGGAATTGGATATCAAATCTCATGCTATAGGAAGGGTCTCAGATTTGGTATAAGCATTGAGATATCACATCTCATGCTAAAGGAAGGGTCTCAGGATTGGAATGGGAAGGAGTTGTATATGACATCTCAGGCCATGACATCTCAGGCCATAGGAAGGTTCTCAGGTTTGGTATAAGCATTGAGATATCATATTGCATGCTGTAGGAAGGGTCTAAGGATTGGAATGGGAAGGACCTGGATATCACATCTCATGCTATAGAACGGCTCTCAGGTTTGGAAAGGGAAGGAGTTGGATATCACATCTCATGTTATAGGATGGATCTCAGGTTTGGTATTAGAAGTATTGAGATATCACATCTCATGTTATAGGATGGATCTCAGGTTTGGTATTAGAAGTATTGAGATATCACATCTCATGTTATCGGAAGGATCTCAGGTTTGGTATTAGAAGTATTGAGATATCACATCTCATGCTATAGGAAGGGTCTCAGGATTGGAATGGGAAGGAGTTGGATATCACATCTCATGCTAAAGGAAGGGTCTCAGGTTTGGTAGAAGCATTGAGATATCACATCTCATGCTATAGGAAGGGTCTCAGGATTGGAATGGGAAGGACTTAGATATCACATATCATGCTATAGGGAGGGTCTCAGTTTTGATATTAGAAGCATTGAGATATCACATCTCATGCTATCGGAAGTGTCTCAGGATTGGAATGGGAAGGAGCTGGATATCACATCTCATGCTAAAGGAAGGGTCTCAGGTTTGGAACGGGAAGGAGTTGGATATCACATCTCATGTTATAGGAAGGGTCTCAGGTTTGGTATAAACATTGAGATATCACATCTCTGCTATCGGAAGTGTCTCAGGATTGGAATGGGAAGGAGTTGGATATCCCATCTCATGTTATAGGACGGGTCTCAGGTTTGTTATTGGAATCATTGAGATATCATATTGCATGCTGTAGGAAGGGTCTAAGGGTTGGAATGTGAAGGACTTGGATATCACATCTCATGCTATAGATAGGCTCTTAGGTTTGGAAAGGGAAGGAGTTGGATCTCACATTTCATGTTAGAGGAAGGATCTCAGGTTTGGTATTAGAAGCATTGAGATATCACATCTCATGCTATAGGAAGGGTCTCAGGATTGGAATGGGAAGGAGTTGGATATCACATCTCATGCTATAGGAAGGGTCTCAGGTTTGGTATAAGCATTGAGATATCACATCTCATGCTATAGGAAGGGTCTCAGGATTGGAATGGAAGGAGTTGGATATCACATCTCATGTTATAGGAAGGATCTCAGGTTTGGTATTAGAAGCATTGAGACATCACATCTCATGCTCTAGGAAGGGTCTCAGGATTGGAATGGGAAGGAGTTGGATATCAAATCTCATGCTATAGGAAGGGTCTCAGGATTGGAATGGGAAGGAGTTGAATATGACATCTCATGCCGTAGGAAGGGTCTCAGGTTTGGTATAAACATTGAGATATCACATCTCTGCTATCAAAAGGGTCTCAGGATTGGAATGGGAAGGAGTTGGATATCCCATCTCATGTTATAGGAAGAGTCTCAAGTTTGGTATTAGAAGCATTGAGATATCACATCTCATGCTATAGGAAGTGTCTTAGGATTGGAATGGGAAGGACTTGGATATCACATCTCATGCTATAGGTAGGGTCTCAAGTTTGACATTAGAAGCATTGAGATATCACATCTCATGCTATAGGAAGGGTCTGAGGATTGGAATGGGAAGGAGTTGGATATCACATCTCCTGCTATGGGAAGGGTCTCAGGTTTGGTATAAGCAGTGAGATATCACATCTCATGCTATAGGAAGTGTCTCAGGATTGGAATGGGAAGGAGTTGGATATCACATCTCATGTTATAGGAAGGATCTCAGGTTTGGTATAAGCATTGAGATATCACATCTCTGCTATCGGAAGGGTCTCAAGATTGGAATGGGAAGGAGTTGGATATTCCCATCTCATGTTATAGGAAGGGTCTCAGGTTTGGTATTAGAAGCATTGAGATATCACATCTCATGCTATAGGAAGGGTCTCAGGATTGGAATGGGAAGGACTTGGATATCACATCTCTTGCTATAGGGAGGGTCTCAAGTTTGATATTAGAAGCTTTGAGATATCACATCTCATGATATCGGAAGGGTCTCAGGATTGGAATGGGAAGGAGTTGGATATCACATCTCATGATAAAGGAAGGGTCTAAGGTTTGGAAGGGGAAGGATTTGGATATCACATCTCATGTTATATTACGGGTCTCAGGTTTGGTATTAGAAGCATTGAGATATCAAGTCTCATAGTATAGGAAGGGTCTCAGAATTGGAATGGGAAAGAGTTGGATATCCCATCTCATGTTATAGGAAGAGTCTCTGGTTTGGTATTAGAATCATTGAGATATCACATCGCATGCTGTAGGAAGGGTCTAAGGATTGGAATGGGATGGACTTGGATATCACATCTCATGCTATAGGTAGGCTCTCAGGTTTGGTATAAGCATTGAGATATCACATCTCATGCTATAGGAAGGATCTCAGGTTTGGAAGGGGAAGGATTTGGATATCACATCTCATGTTATAGGAAGGATCTCAGGTTTGGTATTAGAAGCATTGAGATATCACATCTCATGCTATCGGAAGGATCTCAGGTTTGGTATTAGAAGCATTGAGATATCACATCTCATGCTATCAGAAGAGTCTCAGGATTGGAATAGGAAGGAGTTGGATATCACATTTCATGCTAAAGGGAGGGTCTCAGGTTTGGAAGGGGAAGGATTTGGATATCACATTTCATGCTATAGGAAGGGTCTCAGGTTTGGTATAAGCATTGAGATATCACATCTCATGCTATAGGACGGGTCTCAGGATTCGAATGGAAGGAGTTGGATATCACATCTCATGTTATAGGAAGGATCTCAGGTTTGGTATTAGACGCATTGAGACATCACATCTCATGCTATAGGAAGGGTCTCAGGGTTGGAATGGGAAGGAGTTGGATATCACATCTCATCCAATAGGAAGGGTCTCAGGTTTGGAATGGGAAGGAATTGGATATCACATCTCATGTTATAGGAAGGATCTCAGGTTTGGTATTAGAAGCATTGAGATATCACATCTCATGCTATAGGAAGGGTCTCAGGATTGGAATGGGAAGGACTTGGATATCACATCTCATGCTATAGGTAGGGTCTCAAGTTTGACATTAGAAGCATTGAGATATCACATCTCATGCTATAGGAAGGGTCTGAGGATTGGAATGGGAAGGAGTTGGATATCACATCTCCTGCTATGGGAAGGGTCTCAGGTTTGGTATAAGCAGTGAGAGTTCCCATCACATGCTATAGGAAGTGTCTCAGGATTGGAATGGGAAGGAGTTGGATATCACATCTCATGTTATAGGAAGGATCTCAGGTTTGGTATAAGCATTGAGATATCACATCTCTGCTATCGGAAGGGTCTCAGGATTGGAATGGGAAGGAGTTGGATATCCCATCTCATGTTATAGGAAGAGTCTCAGGTTTGGTATTAGAAGCATTGAGATATCACATCTCATGCTATAGGAAGGGTCTCAGGATTGGAATGGGGAGGACTTGGATGTCACATCTCATGCTATAGGGAGGGTCTCAAGTTTGATATTAGAAGCATTGAGATAACAAATCTCATGATATCGGAAGGGTCTCAGGATTGGAATGGGAAGTAGTTGGATATCACATCTCATGATAAAGGAAGGGTCTAAGGTTTGGAAGGGGAAAGATTTGGATATCACATCTCATGTTATAGGACGGGTCTCAGGTTTGGTATTAGAAGCATTGAGATATCAAGTCTCATGGTGTAGGAAGGGTCTCAGAATTGGAATGGGAAGGATTTCGGATATCACATCTCAAGCTATAGGAAGAGTCTCAGGATTGGAATGGGAAGGAGTTTGATATCACATCTCATGCCATAGTATGGGTCTCAGGTTTGGTAGAAGCATTGGGATATCACATCTCATGCTATTGGAAGGGTATCAGTATTGGATTTGGAAGGAGTTGGATATCCCATCTCATGCTATAGGAAGGGTCTCAGGTTAGAATGGGAAGGAGTTGGATATCACATTTCATGTTATAGGAAGGGTCTCAGGATTGGAATGGGAAGGACTTGGATATCATATCTCATGCTATAGGAAGGCTCTCAGGTTTGGAAGGGGAAGGAGTTGGATATCACATTTCATGTTAGAGGAAGGATCTCAGGTTTGGTATTAGAGGCCTTGAGATATCACATCTCATGCTATAGGAAGGGTCTCAGGATTGGAATGGGAAGGAGTTGGATATCACATCTCAAGCTTTAGGAAGGGTCTCATGTTTGGTATAAGCATTGAGATAGCACATCTCATGCTATAGGAAGGGTTTCAGGATTGGAATGGGAAGGAGTTGGATATCACATCTCATGTTATAGGAAGGGTCTCAGGTTTGTTATAAGCATTGAGATATCACATCTCTGCTATCGGAAGTGTCTCAGGATTGGAATGGGAAGGTGTTGGATATCCCATCTCATGTTATAGGACGGGTCTCAGGTTTGTTATTAGAATCATTGAGATATCATATTGCATGCTGTAGGAAGGGTCTAAGGATTGGAATGGGAAGGACTTGGATATCACATCTCATGCTATAGGTAGGCTCTCAGCTTTGGAAAGGGAAGGAGTTCGATACCACATTTCATGTTAGAGGAAGGATCTCAGGTTTGGTATTAGAGGCATTGAGATATCACATATCATGCTATAGGAAGGGTCTCAGGATTGGAATGGGAAGGAGTTGGATATCACATCTCAAGCTTTAGGAAGGGTCTCAGGTTTGGTATAAGCATTGCGATAGCACATCTCATGCTATAGGAAGGGTCTCAGGATTGGAATGGGAAGGAGTTGGATATTACATCTCATGTTATAGGAAAGATCTCAGGTTTGGTATTAGAAGCATTGAGACATCACATCTCATGTTATAGGAAGGGTCTCAGGATTGGAATGGGAAGAAGTTGGATATCACATCTCATGCTATAGGAAGGGTCTCAGGTTTGGAAGGGGAAGGAGTTGGATATCCAATCTCATGTTATAGGACTGGTCTCAGGTTTGGTATTAGAAGCATTGAGATATCACATCGCATGCTGTAGGAAGGTTCTCAGGTTTGGTATTAGAAGCATTGAGACATCACATCTCATGCTATAGGAAGGGTCTCAGGATTGGAATGGGAAGGAGTTGGATATCACATCTCATGTTATAGGAAGGATCTCAGGTTTGGTATTAGAAGCATTGAGACATCACAACTCATGCTATAGGAAGGGTCTCAGGATTGGAATTTGAAGGAGTTGGATATCACATCTCATGCTATAGGAAGGGTCTCAGATTTGGTATAAGCATTGAGATATCACATCTCATGATATAGGAAGGGTCTCAGGATTGGATTGGGAAGGAGTTGTATATGACATCTCAGGCCATAGGAAGGGTCTCAGGATTGGTATAAGCATTGAGATATCACATTTCTGCTATCGGAAGGGTCTCAGGATTGGAATGGGAAGGAGTTGGATATCCCATCTCATGATAAAGGAAGGGTCTAAGGTTTGGAAGGGGAAAGATTTGGATATCACATCTCATGTTATAGGACGGGTCTCAATTTTGATATTAGAAGCATTGAGATAACAAATCTCATGATATCGGAAGGGTCTCAGGATTGGAATGGGAAGGAGTTGGATATCACATCTCATGATAAAGGAAGGGTCTAAGGTTTGGAAGGGGAAAGATTTGGATATCACATCTCATGTTATAGGACGGGTCTCAGGTTTGGTATTAGAAGCATTGAGATATCAAGTCTCATGGTATAGGAAGGGTCTCAGAATTGGAATGGGAAGGATTTGGATATCACATCTCAAGCTATAGGAAGAGTCTCAGGATTGGAATGGGAAGGAGTTTGATATCACATCTCATGCCATAGTATGGTTCTCAGGTTTGGTAGAAGCATTGGGATATCACATCTCATGCTATTGGAAGGGTATCAGTATTGGATTTGGAAGGAGTTTGATATCCCATCTCATGCTAAAGGAAGGGTCTCAGGTTTGGTAGAAGCATTGAGATATCACGTCTCTGCTATCGGAAGGGTCTCAGGATGGATTGGATTGGGAAGGAGTTGGATATCCCTTCTCATGCTATAGGAAGGGTCTCAGGTTTGGTATAAGCATTGAGATATCACATCTCTGCTATCGGAAGGGTCTCAGGATTGGATTGGGAAGGAGTTGGATATCCCTTCTCATGCTATACGAAGTGTCTCAGGTTGGAATGGGAAGGAGTTGGATATCACATCTCATGTTATAGGAAGGGTCTCAGGATTGGAATGGGAAGGATTTGGATATCACATCTCTTGCTATAGGAAGGGTCTCAGGATTGGAATGGGTAGGAGTTGGATATTACTTTCTTGCTATAGGAAGGGTCTCATGTTTGGAATGGGAAGGAGTTGGATATCACATATGCTATAGTTAGTGTCTCAGGTTTGGAACGGGAAGGAGTTGGATATCACATCTCATGTTATAGGAAGGGTCTCAGATTTGGTATAAGCATTGAGATATCACATCTCTGCTATCGGAAGTGGATTAGGATTGGAATGGGAAGGAGTTGGATATCCCATCTCATGTTATAGGACGAGTCTCTGGTTTGGTATTAGAATCATTGAGATATCACATCGCATGCTGTAGGAAGGGTCTAAGGATTGGAATGGGATGGACTTGGATATCACATCTCATGCTATAGGTAGGCTCTCAGGTTTGGTATAAGCATTGAGATATCACATCTCATGCTATAGGAAGGGTCTCAGGATTGGAATGGGAAGGAATTGGATATCACATCTCATGCTATAGGAAGGGTCTCAGATTTGGTATAGGCATTGAGATATCACATCTCATGCTATAGGAAGGGTCTCAGGATTGGAATGGGAAGGAGTTGTATATGACATCCCAGGCCATAGGAAGGGTCTCAGGTTTGGTATAAGCATTGAGATATCACATCTCTGCTATCGGAAGGGTCTCAGGATTGGAATGGGAAGGAGTTGGATATCCCATCTCATGTTATAGGAAGGGTCTCAGGTTTGGTATTAGAAGCATAGAGATATCACATCTCATGCTATAGGAAGGGTCTCAGGATTGGAATGGGAAGGACTTGGATGTCACATCTCATGCTATAGGGAGGGTCTCAAGTTTGATATTAAAAGCATTGAGATAACAAATCTCATGATATCGGAAGGGTCTCAGGATTGGAATGGGAAGGAGTTGGATATCACATCTCATGATAAAGGAAGGGTCTGAGGTTTGGAAGGGGAAGGATTTGGATATCACATCTCATGTTATAGGACGGGTCTCAGGTTTGGTATTAGAAGCATTGAGATATCAAGTCTCATGGTATAAGAAGGGTCTCAGAATTGGAATGGGAAGGAGTTGGATATCACACCTCAAGCTATAGGAAGGGCCTCAGGATTGGAATGGGAAGGAGTTTGATATCACATCTCATGCCATAGTATGGGTCTCAGGTTTGGTAGAAGCATTGGGATATCACATCTCATGCTATCGGAAGGGTATCAGTATTGGATTTGGAAGGAGTTGGATATCCCATCTCATGCTATAGGAAGGGTCTCAGGTTGCAATGGGAAGGAGTTGGATATCACATTTCATGTTATAGAAAGGGTCTCAGGATTGGAATGGGAAGGACTTGGATATCATATCTCATGCTATAGGAAAGCTCTCAGGTTTGGAAGGGGAAGGAGTTGGATATCACATTTCATGTTAGAGGAAGGATCTCAGGTTTGGTATTAGAGGCCTTGAGATATCACATCTCATGCTATAGGAAGGGTCTCTGGATTGGAATGGGAAGGAGTTGGATATCACATCTCAAGCTATAGGAAGGGTCTCAGGTTTGGTATAAGCATTGAGATATCACATCTCATGCTATAGGAAGGGTCTCAGGATTGGAATGGGAAGGAGTTGGATATCACATCTCATATTATAGGAAATATCTCAGATTTGGTATTAGAAGCATTGAGACATCACATCTCATGTTATAGGAAGGGTCTCAGGATTGGAATGGGAAGAAGTTGGATATCACATCTCATGCTATAGGAAGGGTCTCAGGGTTGGTATATGCATTGAGATATCACATCTCATGCTATAGGAAGGGTCTCAGGATTGGAATGGGAAGGAGTTGTATATGACATCTCATGCCATAGGAAGGGTCTCAGGTTTGGTATAAGCATTGAGATATCACATCACATGCTATAGAAAGGGTCTCAGGATTGGAATGGGAAGGACTTGGATATCACATCTCATGCTATAGGCAGGGTCTCAGGTTTGGAAAGGGAAGGAGATGGATATCACATTTCATGTTAGAGATAAGATCTCAGGTTTGGTATTAGAGGCATTGAGATATCACATCTCATGCTATCAGAAGGGTCTCAGGATTGGAATGTGAAGGAGTTGTATATCACATCTCATGCTAAAGGGAGGGTCTCAGGTTTGGAAGGGGAAGGATTTGGAAATCACATCTCATGTTATAGGAAGGGTCTCAGGTTTGGTATTAGAAGCATTGAGATATCACATCTCATGCTATAGGAAGGGTCTCAGGATTGGAATGGGAAGGAGTTGGATATCACATCTCATATTATAGGAAATATCTCAGGTTTGGTATTGCATTGAGACATCACATCTCATGTTATAGGAAGGGTCTCAGGATTGGAATGGGAAGAAGTTGGATATCACATCTCATGCTATAGGAAGGGTCTCAGGGTTGGTATATGCATTGAGATATCACATCTCATGCTATAGGAAGGGTCTCAGGATTGGAATGGGAAGGAGTTGTATATGACATCTCATGCCATAGGAAGGGTCTCAGGTTTGGTATAAGCATTGAGATATCACATCACATGCTATAGAAAGGGTCTCAGGATTGGAATGGGAAGGACTTGGATATCACATCTCATGCTATAGGCAGGGTCTCAGGTTTGGAAAGGGAAGGAGATGGATATCACATTTCATGTTAGAGATAAGATCTCAGGTTTGGTATTAGAGGCATTGAGATATCACATCTCATGCTATCAGAAGGGTCTCAGGATTGGAATGGGAAGGAGTTGGATATCACATCTCATGATAATGGAAGGGTCTAAGGTTTGGAAGGGGAAAGATTTGGATATCACATCTCATGTTATAGGACGGGTCTCAGGTTTGGTATTAGAAGCATTGAGATATCAAGTCTCATGGCATAGGTAGGGTCTCAGAATTGGAATTGGAAGGAGTTGGATATCACATCTCAAGCTATAGGAAGAATCTCAGGATTGGAATGGGAATGAGTTTGATATCACATCTCATGCCATAGTATGGGTCTCAGGTTTGGTAGAAGCATTGGGATATCACATCACATGCTATTGGAAGGGTATCAGTATTGGATTTGGAAGGAGTTGAATATCCCATCTCATGCTATAGTATGGGTCTCAGGTTTGGTAGAAGCATTGGGATATCACATCTCATGCTATTGAAAGGGTATCAGTATTGGATTTGGAAGGAGTTGGATATCCCATCTCATGCTATAGGAAGGGTCTCAGATTTGGTATAAGCATTGGGATATCACATCTCATGCTATAGGAAGGGTCTCAGGATTGGATTGGGAAGGAGTTGTATATGACATCTCAGGCCATAGGAAGGGTCTCAGGATTGGTATAAGCATTGAGATATCACATCTCTGCTATCGGAAGGGTCTCAGGATTGGAATGGGAAGGAGTTGGATATCCCATCTCATGTTATAGGAAGAGTCTCAGGTTTGGTATTAGAAGCATTGAGATATCACATCTCATGCTATAGAAAGGGTCTCAGGATTGGAATGGGAAGGACTTGGATATCACATCTCATGCTATAGGCAGGGTCTCAGGTTTGGAAAGGGAAGGAGATGGATATCACATTTCATGTTAGAGATAAGATCTCAGGTTTGGTATTAGAGGCATTGAGATATCACATCTCTGCTATCGGAAGGGTCTCAGGATTGGAATGGGGAGGACTTGGATATCACATCTCAAGCTATAGGAAGAGTCTCCGGATTGGAATGGGAAGGAGTTTGATATCACATCTCATGCCATAGTATGGGTCTCAGGTTTGGTAGAAGCATTGGGATATCACATCTCATGCTATTGGAAGGGTATCAGTATTGGATTTGGAAGGAGTTGGATATCCCATCTCATGCTATAGGAAGGGTCTCAGGTTGGAATGGGAAGGAGTTGGATATCACATTTCATGTTATAGGAAGGGTCTCAGGATTGGAATGGGAAGGACTTGGATATCATATCTCATGCTATAGGAAGGCTCTCAGGTTTGGAAGGGGAAGGAGTTGGATATCACATTTCACGTTAGAGAAAGGATCTCAGGTTTGGTATTAGAGGCCTTGAGATATCACATCTCATGCTATAGGAAGGGTCTCAGGATTGGAATGGGAAGGAGTTTGATATCACATCTCAAGCTTTAGGTAGGGTCTCAGGTTTGGAAGGGGAAGGAGTTGGATATCCAATCTCATGTTATAGGACTGGTCTCATGTTTGGTATAAGCATTAAGATAGCACATCTCATGCTATAGGAAGGGTTTCAGGATTGGAATGGGAAGGAGTTGGATATCACATCTCATGTTATAGGAAAGATCTCCGGTTTGGTATTAGAAGCATTGAGACATCACATCTCATGTTATAGGAAGGGTCTCAGGATTGGAATGGGAAGAAGTTGGATATCACATCTCATGCTATAGGAAGGGTCTCAGGTTTGGAAGGGGAAGGAGTTGGATATCCAATCTCATGTTATAGGACTGGTCTCAGGTTTGGTATTAGAAGCATTGAGATATCACATTGCATGCTGTAGGAAGGTTCTCAGGATTGGAATGGGAAGGAGTTGGATATCACATCTCATATTATAGGAAATATCTCAGGTTTGGTATTAGAAGCATTGAGACATCACATCTCATGTTATAGGAAGGGTCTCAGGATTGGAATGGGAAGAAGTTGGATATCACATCTCATGCTATAGGAAGGGTCTCAGGGTTGGTATATGCATTGAGATATCACATCTCATGCTATAGGAAGGGTCTCAGGATTGGAATGGGAAGGAGTTGTATATGACATCTCATGCCATAGGAAGGGTCTCAGGTTTGGTATAAGCATTGAGATATCACATCACATGCTATAGAAAGGGTCTCAGGATTGGAATGGGAAGGACTTAGATATCACATCTCATGCTATAGGCAGGGTCTCAGGTTTGGAAAGGGAAGGAGATGGATATCACATTTCATGTTAGAGATAAGATCTCAGGTTTGGTATTAGAGGCATTGAGATATCACATCTCATGCTATCAGAAGGGTCTCAGGATTGGAATGTGAAGGAGTTGTATATCACATCTCATGCTAAAGGGAGGGTCTCAGGTTTGGAAGGGGAAGGATTTGGAAATCACATCTCATGTTATAGGAAGGGTCTCAGGTTTGGTATTAGAAGCATTGAGATATCACATCTCATGCTATAGGAAGGGTCTCAGGATTGGAATGGGAAGGAGTTGGATATCACATCTCATATTATAGGAAATATCTCAGGTTTGGTATTGCATTGAGACATCACATCTCATGTTATAGGAAGGGTCTCAGGATTGGAATGGGAAGAAGTTGGATATCACATCTCATGCTATAGGAAGGGTCTCAGGGTTGGTATATGCATTGAGATATCACATCTCATGCTATAGGAAGGGTCTCAGGATTGGAATGGGAAGGAGTTGTATATGACATCTCATGCCATAGGAAGGGTCTCAGATTTGGTATAAGCATTGAGATATCACATCACATGCTATAGAAAGGGTCTCAGGATTGGAATGGGAAGGACTTGGATATCACATCTCATGCTATAGGCAGG
The DNA here is from genome assembly GCF_040938575.1 of Ambystoma mexicanum. NCBI lineage: Eukaryota > Metazoa > Chordata > Amphibia > Caudata > Ambystomatidae > Ambystoma > Ambystoma mexicanum. The sequence continues at coordinate 1,798,788 of NW_027182510.1, read as the reverse complement.
GTCTCAGGTTTGGAAAGGGAAGGAGATGGATATCACATTTCATGTTAGAGATAAGATCTCAGGTTTGGTATTAGAGGCATTGAGATATCACATCTCATGCTATCAGAAGGGTCTCAGGATTGGAATGGGAAGGAGTTGGATATCACATCTCATGATAATGGAAGGGTCTAAGGTTTGGAAGGGGAAAGATTTGGATATCACATCTCATGTTATAGGACGGGTCTCAGGTTTGGTATTAGAAGCATTGAGATATCAAGTCTCATGGCATAGGTAGGGTCTCAGAATTGGAATTGGAAGGAGTTGGATATCACATCTCAAGCTATAGGAAGAATCTCAGGATTGGAATGGGAATGAGTTTGATATCACATCTCATGCCATAGTATGGGTCTCAGGTTTGGTAGAAGCATTGGGATATCACATCACATGCTATTGGAAGGGTATCAGTATTGGATTTGGAAGGAGTTGAATATCCTCTCAGGTTTGGTAGAAGCATTGGGATATCACATCTCATGCTATTGGAAGGGTATCAGTATTGGATTTGGAAGGAGTTGGATATCCCATCTCATGCTATAGGAAGTCTCTCAGATTTGGTATAAGCATTGGGATATCACATCTCATGCTATAGGAAGGGTCTCAGGATTGGATTGGGAAGGAGTTGTATATGACATCTCAGGCCATAGGAAGGGTCTCAGGATTGGTATAAGCATTGAGATATCACATCTCTGCTATCGGAAGGGTCTCAGGATTGGAATGGGAAGGAGTTGGATATCCCATCTCATGTTATAGGAAGAGTCTCAGGTTTGGTATTAGAAGCATTGAGATATCACATCTCATGCTATAGGAAGGGTCTCAGGATTGGAATGGGGAGGAGTTGGATATCACATCTCATGATAAAGGAAGGGTCTAAGGTTTGGAAGGGGAAAGATTTGGATATCACATCTCAAGTTATAGGACGGGTCTCAGGTTTGGTATTAGAAGCAATGAGATATCAAGTCTCATGGCATAGGAAGGGTCTCAGAATTGGAATGGGAAGGAGTTGGATATCACATCTCAAGCTATAGGAAGAGTCTCAGGATTGGAATGGGAAGGAGTTTGATATCACATCTCATGCCATAGTATGGGTCTCAGGTTTGGTAGAAGCATTGGGATATCACATCTCATGCTATTGGAAGGGTATCAGTATTGGATTTGGAAGGAGTTGGATATCCCATCTCATGCTATAGGAAGGGTCTCAGGTTAGAATGGGAAGGAGTTGGATATCACATTTCATGTTATAGGAAGGGTCTCAGGATTGGAATGGGAAGGACTTGGATATCATATCTCATGCTATAGGAAGGCTCTCAGGTTTGGAAGGGGAAGGAGTTGGATATCACATTTCATGTTAGAGGAAGGATCTCAGGTTTGGTATTAGAGGCCTTGAGATATCACATCTCATGCTATAGGAAGGGTCTCAGGATTGGAATGGGAAGGAGTTGGATATCACATCTCAAGCTTTAGGAAGGGTCTCATGTTTGGTATAAGCATTGAGATAGCACATCTCATGCTATAGGAAGGGTTTCAGGATTGGAATGGGAAGGAGTTGGATATCACATCTCATGTTATAGGAAAGATCTCCGGTTTGGTATTAGAAGCATTGAGACATCACATCTCATGTTATAGGAAGGGTCTCAGGATTGGAATGGGAAGAAGTTGGATATCACATCTCATGCTATAGGAAGGGTCTCAGGTTTGGAAGGGGAAGGAGTTGGATATCCAATCTCATGTTATAGGACTGGTCTCAGGTTTGGTATTAGAAGCATTGAGATATCACATTGCATGCTGTAGGAAGGTTCTCAGGTTTGGTATTAGAAGCATTGAGACATCACATCTCATGCTATAGGAAGGGTCTCAGGATTGGAATGGGAAGGAGTTGGATATCACATCTCATGTCATAGGAAGGATCTCAGGTTTGGTATTAGAAGCATTGAGACATCACATCTCATGCTATAGGAAGGGTCTCAGGATTGGAATGGGAAGGAGTTGGATATCACATCTCATGCTATAGGAAGGGTCTCAGATTTGGTATAAGCATTGAGATATCACATCTCATGCTATAGGAAGGGTCTCAGGATTGGATTGGGAAGGAGTTGTATATGACATCTCAGGCCATAGGAAGGGTCTCAGGATTGGTATAAGCATTGAGATATCACATCTCTGCTATCGGAAGGGTCTCAGGATTGGAATGGGAAGGAGTTGGATATCCCATCTCATGTTATAGGAAGGGTCTCAGGTTTGGTATTAGAAGCATTGAGATATCACATCTCATGCTATAGGAAGGGTCTCAGGATTGGAATGGGGAGGACTTGGATGTCACATCTCATGCTATAGGGAGGGTCTCAAGTTTGATATTAGAAGCATTGAGATAACAAATCTCATGATATCGGAAGGGTCTCACGATTGGAATGGGAAGGAGTTGGATATCACATCTCATGATAAAGGAAGGGTCTAAGGTTTGGAAGGGGAAAGATTTGGATATCACATCTCATGTTATAGGACGGGTCTCAGGTTTGGTATTAGAAGCATTGAGATATCAAGTCTCATGGCATAGGAACGGTCTCAGAATTGGAATGGGAAGGAGTTGGATATCACATCTCAAGCTATAGGAAGAGTCTCAAGATTGGAATGGGAAGGAGTTTGATATCACATCTCATGCCATAGTATGGGTCTCAGGTTTGGTAGAAGCATTGGGATATCACATCTCATGCTATTGGAAGGGTATCAGTATTGGATTTGGAAGGAGTTGGATATCCCATCTCATGCTATAGGAAGGGTCTCAGGTTGGAATGGGAAGGAGTTGGATATCACATTTCATGTTATAGGAAGGGTCTCAGGATTGGAATGGGAAGGACTTGGATATCATATCTCATGCTATAGGAAGGCTCTCAGGTTTGGAAGGGGAAGGAGTTGGATATCACATTTCATGTTAGAGGAAGGATCTCAGGTTTGGTATTAGAGGCCTTGAGATATCACATATCATGCTATAGGAAGGGTCTCAGGATTGGAATGGGAAGGAGTTGGATATCACATCTCAAGCTTTAGGAAGGGTCTCAGGTTTGGTATAAGAATTGAGATAGCACATCTCATGCTATAGGAAGGGTCTCAGGATTGGAATGGGAAGGAGTTGGATATTACATCTCATGTTATAGGAAGGTTCTCAGGTTTGGTATTAGAAGCATTGAGACATCACATCTCATGTTATAGGAACGGTCTCAGGATTGGAATGGGAAGAAGTTGGATATCACATCTCATGCTATAGGAAGGGTCTCAGGTTTGGAAGGGGAAGGAGTTGGATATCCAATCTCATGTTATAGGACTGGTCTCAGGTTTGGTATTAGAAGCATTGAGATATCACATCGCATGCTGTAGGAAGGTTCTCAGGTTTGGTATTAGAAGCATTGAGACATCACATCTCATGCTATAGGATGGGTCTCAGGATTGGAATGGGAAGGAGTTGGATATCACATCTCATGTTATAGGAAGGATCTCAGGTTTGGTATTAGAAGCATTGAGACATCACATCTCATGCTATAGGAAGGGTCTCAGGATTGGAATGGGAAGGAGTTGGATATCACATCTCATGCTATAGGAAGGGTCTCAGATTTGGTATAAGCATTGAGATATCACATCTCATGCTATAGGAAGGGTCTCAGGATTGGATTGGGAAGGAGTTGTATATGACATCTCAGGCCATAGGAAGGTTCTCAGGATTGGTATAAGCATTGAGATATCACATCTCTGCTATCGGAAGGGTCTCAGGATTGGAATGGGAAGGAGTTGGATATCCCATCTCATGATAAAGGAAGGGTCTAAGGTTTGGAAGGGGAAAGATTTGGATATCACATCTCATGTTATAGGACGGGTCTCAATTTTGATATTAGAAGCATTGAGATAACAAATCTCATGATATCGGAAGGGTCTCAGGATTGGAATGGGAAGGAGTTGGATATCACATCTCATGATAAAGGAAGGGTCTAAGGTTTGGAAGGGGAAAGATTTGGATATCACATCTCATGTTATAGGACGGGTCTCAGGTTTGGTATTAGAAGCATTGAGATATCAAGTCTCATGGTATAGGAAGGGTCTCAGAATTGGAATGGGAAGGATTTTGATATTAGAAGCATTGAGATAACAAATCTCATGATATCGGAAGGGTCTCAGGATTGGAATGGGAAGGAGTTGGATATCACATCTCATGATAAAGGAAGGGTCTAAGGTTTGGAAGGGGAAAGATTTGGATATCACATCTCATGTTATAGGACGGGTCTCAGGTTTGGTATTAGAAGCATTGAGATATCAAGTCTCATGGTATAGGAAGGGTCTCAGAATTGGAATGGGAAGGATTTCGGATATCACATCTCAAGCTATAGGAAGAGTCTCAGGATTGGAATGGGAAGGAGTTTGATATCACATCTCATGCCATAGTATGGTTCTCAGGTTTGGTAGAAGCATTGGGATATCACATCTCATGCTATTGGAAGGGTATCAGTATTGGATTTGGAAGGAGTTGGATATCCCATCTCATGCTATAGGAAGGGTCTCAGGTTGGAATGGGAAGGAGTTGGATATCACATTTCATGTTATAGGAAGGGTCTCAGGATTGGAATGGGAAAGAGTTGGATATCACATCTCAAGCTTTAGGAAGGGTCTCAGGTTTGGTATAAGCATTGAGATAGCACATCTCATGCTATAGGAAGGGTCTCAGGATTGGAATGGGAAGGAGTTGGATATCACATCTCATGTTATAGGAAAGATCTCAGGTGTGGTATTAGAAGCATTGAGACATCACATCTCATGTTATAGGAAGGGTCTCAGGATTGGAATGGGAAGAAGTTGGATATCACATCTCATGCTATAGGAAGGGTCTCAGGTTTGGAAGGGGAAGGAGTTGGATATCCAATCTCATGTTATAGGACTGGTCTCAGGTTTGGTATTAGAAGCATTGAGATATCACATCGCATGCTGTAGGAAGGTTCTCAGGTTTGGAATGGGGAGGAATTGGATATCACATCTCATGTCATAGGAAGGATCTCAGTTTTGGCATTAGAAGCATTGAGATATCACATCTCATGCTATAGGAATGGTCTCAGGATTGGAATGGGAAGGAGTTGGATATTACATTCTTGCTATAGGAAGGGTCTCATGTTTGGAATGGGAAGGAGTTGGATATCACATATGCTATAGGAAGGGTCTCAGGTTTGAAAAGGGAAGGAGTTGGATATCACATCTCATGTTATAGGAAGGGTCTCAGGTTTGTTATAAGCATTGAGATATCACATCTCTGCTATCGGAAGTGTCTCAGGATTGGAATGGGAAGGTGTTGGATATCCCATCTCATGTTATAGGACGAGTCTCAGGTTTGTTATTAGAATCATTGAGATATCATATTGCATGCTGTAGGAAGGGTCTAAGGATTGGAATGGGAAGGACTTGGATATCACATCTCATGCTATAGGTAGGCTCTCAGGTTTGGAAAGGGAAGGAGTTCGATATCACATTTCATGTTAGAGGAAGGATCTCAGGTTTGGTATTAGAGGCATTGAGATATCACATATCATGCTATAGGAAGGGTCTCAGGATTGGAATGGGAAGGAGTTGGATATCACATCTCAAGCTTTAGGAAGGGTCTCAGGTTTGGCATAAGCATTGCGATAGCACATCTCATGCTATAGGAAGGGTCTCAGGATTGGAATGGGAAGGAGTTGGATATTACATCTCATGTTATAGGAAAGATCTCAGGTTTGGTATTAGAAGCATTGAGACATCACATCTCATGTTATAGGAAGGGTCTCAGGATTGGAATGGGAAGAAGTTGGATATCACATCTCATGCTATAGGAAGGGTCTCAGGTTTGGAAGGGGAAGGAGTTGGATATCCAATCTCATGTTATAGGACTGGTCTCAGGTTTGGTATTAGAAGCATTGAGATATCACATCGCATGCTGTAGGAAGGTTCTCAGGTTTGGTATTAGAAGCATTGAGATATCACATCTCATGCTATCAGAAGTATCTCAGGTTTGGTGTTAGAGGCATTGAGATATCACATCTCATGCTATCATAAGGGTCTCAGGATTGGAATGGGAAGGAGTTGGATATCACATCTCATGTTATAGGAAGGATCTCAGGTTTGGTATTAGAAGCATTGAGACATCACATCTCATGCTATAGGAAGGGGCTCAGGATTGGAATTTGAAGGAGTTGGATATCACATCTCATGCTATAGGAAGGGTCTCAGATTTGGTATAAGCATTGAGATATCACATCTCATGATATAGGAAGGGTCTCAGGATTGGATTGGGAAGGAGTTGTATATGACATCTCAGGCCATAGGAAGGGTCTCAGGATTGGTATAAGCATTGAGATATCACATCTCTGCTATCGGAAGGGTCTCAGGATTGGAATGGGAAGGAGTTGGATATCCCATCTCATGATAAAGGAAGGGTCTAAGGTTTGGAAGGGGAAAGATTTGGATATCACATCTCATGTTATAGGACGGGTCTCAATTTTGATATTAGAAGCATTGAGATAACAAATCTCATGATATCGGAAGGGTCTCAGGATTGGAATGGGAAGGAGTTGGATATCACATCTCATGATAAAGGAAGGGTCTAAGGTTTGGAAGGGGAAATATTTGGATATCACATCCCATGTTATAGGACGGGTCTCAGGTTTGGTATTAGAAGCATTGAGATATCAAGTCTCATGGTATAGGAAGGGTCTCAGAATTGGAATGGGAAGGATTTGGATATCACATCTCAAGCTATAGGAAGAGTCTCAGGATTGGAATGGGAAGGAGTTTGATATGACATCTCATGCCATAGTATGGTTCTCAGGTTTGGTAGAAGCATTGGGATATCACATCTCATGCTATTGGAAGGGTATCAGTATTGGATTTGGAAGGAGTTGGATATCCCATCTCATGCTATAGGAAGGGTCTCAGGTTGGAATGGGAAGGAGTTGGATATCACATTTCATGTTATAGGAAGGGTCTCAGGATTGGAATGGGAAGGAGTTGGATATCACATCTCAAGCTTTAGGAAGGGTCTCAGGTTTGGTATAAGCATTGAGATAGCACATCTCATGCTATAGGAAGGGTCTCAGGATTGGAATGGGAAGGAGTTGGATATCACATCTCATGTTATAGGAAAGATCTCAGGTTTGGTATTAGAAGCATGAGACATCACATCTCATGTTATAGGAAGGGTCTCAGGATTGGAATGGGAAGAAGTTGGATATCACATCTCATGCTATAGGAAGGGTCTCAGGTTTGGAAGGGGAAGGAGTTGGATATCCAATCTCATGTTATAGGACTGGTCTCAGGTTTGGTATTAGAAGCATTGAGATATCACATCGCATGCTGTAGGAAGGTTCTCAGGTTTGGAATGGGGAGGAATTGGATATCACATCTCATGTCATAGGAAGGATCTCAGGTTTGGTATTACAAGCATTGAGATATCACATCTCATGCTATAGGAATGGTCTCAGGATTGGAATTGGAAGGAGTTGGATATTACATTCTTGCTATAGGAAGGGTCTCATGTTTGGAATGGGAAGGAGTTGGATATCACATATGCTATAGGAAGGGTCTCAGGTTTGGTATTAGAAGCATTGAGACATCACATCTCATGTTATAGGAAGGGTCTCAGGATTGGAATGGGAAGAAGTTGGATATCACATCTCATGCTATAGGAAGGGTCTCAGGTTTGGAAGGGGAAGGAGTTGGATATCCAATCTCATGTTATAGGACTGGTCTCAGGTTTGGTATTAGAAGCATTGAGATATCACATCTCATGCTAAAGGAAGGGTCTCAGGTTTGGAACGGGAAGGAGTTGGATATCACATCTCATGTTATAGGAAGGGTCTCAGGTTTGGTATAAGCATTGAGATATCACATCTCTGCTATCGGAAGTGTCTCAAGATTGGAATGGGAAGGACTTGGATATCACATCTCATGCTATAGATAGGCTCTCAGGTTTGGAAAGGGAAGGAGTTGGATATCACATTTCATGTTAGAGGAAGGATCTCAGGTTTGGTATTAGAGGCATTGAGATATCACATCTCAGGCTATAGGAAGGGTCTCAGGATTGGAATGGGAAGGAGTTGGATATCACATCTCATGCTATAGGCAGGGTCTCAGGATTGGAATGGGAAGGAGTTGGATATCACATCTCATGCTATAGGAAGGGTCTCAGGTTTGGTATAAGCATTGAGATATCACATCTCGTGCTATAGGAAGGGTCTCAGGATTGGAATGGGAAGGAGTTGTATATGACATCTCATGCTATAGACAGGGTCTCAGGTTTGGAAAGGGAAGGAGATGGATATCACATTTCATGTTAGAGGTAGGATCTCAGGTTTGGTATTAGAGGCATTGAGATATCACATCTCATGCTATCAGAAGGGTCTCAGGATTGGAATGGGAAGGAGTTGGATATCACATCTCATGCTAAAGGGAGGGTCTCAGGTTTGGAACGGGGAAGGATTTGGAAATCACATCTCATGTTATAGGAAGGATCTCAGGTTTGGTATTAGAAGCATTGAGACATCACATCTCATGCTATAGGAAGGGTCTCAGGATTGGAATGGGAAGGAGTTGGATATCACATCTCATGCTATAGGAAGGGTCTCAGATTTGGTATAAGCATTGAGATATCACATCTCATGCTATAGGAAGGGTCTCAGGATTGGAATGGGAAGCAGTTGGATATCACATCTCAGGCCATAGGAAGGGTCTCAGGTTTGGTATAAGCATTGAGATATCACATCTCTGCTATCGGAAGGGTCTCAGGATTGGAATGGGAAGGAGTTGGATATCCCATCTCATGTTATAGGAAGAGTCTCAGGTTTGGTATTAGAAGCATTGAGATATCCCATCTCATGCTATAGGAAGGGTCTCAGGTTGGAATGGGAAGGAGTTGGATATCACATTTCATGGTATAGGAAGGGTCTCAGGATTGGAATTGGAAGGACTTGGCTATCATATCTCATGCTATAGGAAGGCTCTCAGGTTTGGAAGGGGAAGGAGTTGGATATCACATTTCATGTTAGAGGAACGATCTCAGGTTTGGTATTAGAGGCCTTGAGATATCACATCTCATGCTATAGGAAGGGTCTCAGGATTGGAATGGGAAGGAGTTGTATATGACATCTCAGGCCTTAGGAAGGGTCTCAGGTTTGGTATAAGCATTGATATATCACATCTCATGCTATAGGAAGGGTCTCAGGATTGGAATGGGAAGGAGTTGGATATCACATCTCATGTTATAGGAAAGATCTCAGGTTTGGTATTAGAAGCATTGAGACATCACATATCATGTTATAGGAAGGGTCTCAGGATTGGAATGGGAAGAAGTTGGATATCACATCTCATGCTATAGGAAGGGTCTCAGATTTGGTATAAGCATTGAGATATCACATCTCATGCTATAGGAAGGGTCTCAGGATTGGTATGGGAAGCAGTTGGATATCACATCTCAGGCCATAGGAAGGGTCTCAGGTTTGGTATAAGCATTGAGATATCACATCTCTGCTATCGGAAGGGTCTCAGGATTGGAATGGGAAGGAGTTGGATATCCCATCTCATGTTATAGGAAGAGTCTCAGGTTTGGTATTAGAAGCATTGAGATATCCCATCTCATGCTATAGGTAGGGTCTCAGGTTGGAATGGGAAGGAGTTGGATATCACATTTCATGTTATAGGAAGGGTCTCAGGATTGGAATTGGAAGGACTTGGCTATCATATCTCATGCTATAGGAAGGCTCTCAGGTTTGGAAGGGGAAGGAGTTGGATATCACATTTCATGTTAGAGGAACGATCTCAGGTTTGGTATTAGAGGCCTTGAGATATCACATCTCATGCTATAGGAAGGGTCTCAGGATTGGAATGGGAAGGAGTTGGATATCACATCTCAAGCTATAGGAACGGTCTCAGGGTTGGTATAAGCATTGTGATATCACATCTCATGCTATAGGAAGGGTCTCAGGATTGGAATGGGAAGGAGTTGGATATCACATCTCATGCTATAGGAAAGATCTCAGGTTTGGTATTAGAAGCATTGAGACATCACATCTCATGTTATAGGAAGGGTCTCAGGATTGGAATGGGAAGAAGTTGGATATCACATCTCATGCTATAGGAAGGGTCTCAGGTTTGGTATAAGCATTGAGATATCACATCTCATGCTATAGGAAGGGTCTCAGGATTGGAATGGGAAGGAGTTGTATATGACATCTCATGCCATAGGAAGGGTCTCAGGTTTGGTATAAACATTGAGATATCACATCACATGCTATAGGAAGGGTCTCAGGATTGTAATGGGAAGGACTTGGATATCACATCTCATGCTATAAGCAGGGTCTCAGGTTTGGAAAGGGAAGGAGATGGATATCACATTTCATGTTAGAGGTAGGATCTCAGGTTTGGTATTAGAGGCACTGAAATATCACATCTCATGCTATCAGAAGGGTCTCAGGATTGGAATGGGAAGGAGTTGGATATCACATCTCATGCTAAAGGGAGGGTCTCAGGTTTGGAAGGGGAAGGATTTGGAAATCACATCTCATGTTATAGGAAGGATCTCAGGTTTGGTATTAGAAGCATTGAGATATCACATCTCATGCTATCGGAAGTATCTCAGGTTTGGTATTAGAGGCATTGAGATATCACATCTCATGCTATCATAAGGGTCTCAGGATTGGAATGGGAAGGAGTTGGATATCACATCTCATGTTATAGGAAGGATCTCAGGTTTGGTATTAGAAGCATTGAGACATCGCATCTCATGTAATAGGAAGGGTCTCAGGATTGGAATGGGAAGGAGTTGGATATCACATCTCATGCTATAGGAAGGGTCTCAGATTTGGTATAAGCATTGAGATATCACATCTCATGCTATAGGAACGGTCTCAGGATTGGAATGGGAAGGAGTTGTATATGACATCTCAGGCCATAGGAAGGGTCTCAGGTTTGGTATAAGCATTGAGATATCACATCTCTACTATCGGAAGGGTCTCAGGATTGGAATGGGAAGGAGTTGGATATCCCATCTCATGTTATAGGAAGGGTCTCAGGTTTGGTATTAGAAGCATTGAGACATCACATCTCATGTTATAGGAAGGGTCTCAGGATTGGAATGGGAAGAAGTTGGATATCACATCTCATGCTATAGGAAGGGTCTCAGGTTTGGTATAAGCATTGAGATATCACATCTCATGCTATAGGAAGGGTCTCAGGATTGGAATGGGAAGGAGTTGTATATGACATCTCATGCCATAGGAAGGGTCTCAGGTTTGGTATAAGCATTGAGATATCACATCACATGCTAGAGGAAGGGTCTCAGGATTGGAATGGGAAGGACTTTTGATATCACATCTCATGCTATAGGCAGGGTCTCAGGTTTGGAAAGGGAAGGAGATGGATATCACATTTCATGTTAGAGGTAGGATCTCAGGTTTGGTATTAGAGGCATTGAAATATCACATCTCATGCTATCAGAAGGGTCTCAGGATTGGAATGGGAAGGAGTTGGATATCACATCTCATGCTAAAGGGAGGGTCTCAGGTTTGGAAGTGGAAGGATTTGGAAATCACATCTGATGTTATAGGAAGGATCTCAGGTTTGGTACTAGAAGCATTGAGATATCACATCTCATGCTATCAGAAGTATCTCAGGTTTGGTATTAGAGGCATTGAGATATCACATCTCATGCTATCATAAGGGTCTCAGGATTGGAATGGGAAGGGGTTGGATATCACATCTCATGTTATCGGAAGGATCTCAGGTTTGGTATTAGAAGCATTGAGACATCACATCTCATGCTATAGGAAGGGTCTCAGGATTGGAATGGGAAGGAGTTGGATATCACATCTCATGCTATAGGAAGGGTCTCGGATTTGGTATAAGCATTGAGATATCACATCTCATGCTATAGGAAGGGTCTCAGGATTGGAATGGGAAGGAGTTGTATATGACAAATCAGGCCATAGGAAGGGTCTCAGGTTTGGTATAAGCATTGAGATATCACATCTCTGCTATCGGAAGGGTCTCAGGATTGGAATGGGAAGGAGTTGGATATCCCATCTCATGTTATAGGAAGGGTCTCAGGTTTGGTATTAGAAGCATTGAGATATCACATCTCATGCTATAGGAAGAGTCTCAGGATTGGAATGGGGAGGACTTGGATGTCACATCTCATGCTATAGGGAGGGTATCAAGTTCGATATTAGAAGTATTGAGATAACAAATCTCATGATATCGGAAGGGTCTCAGGATTGGAATGGGAAGGAATTGGATATCACATCTCATGTTATAGGACGGGTCTCAGGTTTTGTATTAGAAGCATTGAGATATCAAGTCTCATGGTATAGGAAGGGTCTCAGAATTGGAATGGGAAGGATTTTGATATTAGAAGCATTGAGATAACAAATCTCATGATATCGGAAGGGTCTCAGGATTGGAATGGGAAGGAGTTGGATATCACATCTCATGATAAAGGAAGGGTCTAAGGTTTGGAAGGGGAAAGATTTGGATATCACATCTCATGTTATAGGACGGGTCTCAGGTTTGGTATTAGAAGCATTGAGATATCAAGTCTCATGGTATAGGAAGGGTCTCAGAATTGGAATGGGAAGGATTTCGGATATCACATCTCAAGCTATAGGAAGAGTCTCAGGATTGGAATGGGAAGGAGTTTGATATCACATCTCATGCCATAGTATGGTTCTCAGGTTTGGTAGAAGCATTGGGATATCACATCTCATGCTATTGGAAGGGTATCAGTATTGGATTTGGATATCATATCTCATGTTATAGGAAAGATCTCAGGTGTGGTATTAGAAGCATTGAGACATCACATCTCATGTTATAGGAAGGGTCTCAGGATTGGAATGGGAAGAAGTTGGATATCACATCTCATGCTATAGGAAGGGTCTCAGGTTTGGAAGGGGAAGGAGTTGGATATCCAATCTCATGTTATAGGACTGGTCTCAGGTTTGGTATTAGAAGCATTGAGATATCACATCGCATGCTGTAGGAAGGTTCTCAGGTTTGGAATGGGGAGGAATTGGATATCACATCTCATGTCATAGGAAGGATCTCAGTTTTGGCATTAGAAGCATTGAGATATCACATCTCATGCTATAGGAATGGTCTCAGGATTGGAATGGGAAGAAGTTGGATATTACATTCTTGCTATAGGAAGGGTCTCATGTTTGGAATGGGAAGGAGTTGGATATCACATATGCTATAGGAAGGGTCTCAGGTTTGAAAAGGGAAGGAGTTGGATATCACATCTCATGTTATAGGAAGGGTCTCAGGTTTGTTATAAGCATTGAGATATCACATCTCTGCTATCGGAAGTGTCTCAGGATTGGAATGGGAAGGTGTTGGATATCCCATCTCATGTTATAGGACGAGTCTCAGGTTTGTTATTAGAATCATTGAGATATCATATTGCATGCTGTAGGAAGGGTCTAAGGATTGGAATGGGAAGGACTTGGATATCACATCTCATGCTATAGGTAGGCTCTCAGGTTTGGAAAGGGAAGGAGTTCGATATCACATTTCATGTTAGAGGAAGGATCTCAGGTTTGGTATTAGAGGCATTGAGATATCACATATCATGCTATAGGAAGGGTCTCAGGATTGGAATGGGAAGGAGTTGGATATCACATCTCAAGCTTTAGGAAGGGTCTCAGGTTTGGTATAAGCATTGCGATAGCACATCTCATGCTATAGGAAGGGTCTCAGGATTGGAATGGGAAGGAGTTGGATATTACATCTCATGTTATAGGAAAGATCTCAGGTTTGGTATTAGAAGCATTGAGACATCACATCTCATGTTATAGGAAGGGTCTCAGGATTGGAATGGGAAGAAGTTGGATATCACATCTCATGCTATAGGAAGGGTCTCAGGTTTGGAAGGGGAAGGAGTTGGATATCCAATCTCATGTTATAGGACTGGTCTCAGGTTTGGTATTAGAAGCATTGAGATATCACATCGCATGCTGTAGGAAGGTTCTCAGGTTTGGTATTAGAAGCATTGAGACATCACATCTCATGCTATAGGAAGGGTCTCAGGATTGGAATGGGAAGGAGTTGGATATCACATCTCATGTTATAGGAAGGATCTCAGGTTTGGTATTAGAAGCATTGAGACATCACATCTCATGCTATAGGAAGGGGCTCAGGATTGGAATTTGAAGGAGTTGGATATCACATCTCATGCTATAGGAAGGGTCTCAGATTTGGTATAAGCATTGAGATATCACATCTCATGATATAGGAAGGGTCTCAGGATTGGATTGGGAAGGAGTTGTATATGACATCTCAGGCCATAGGAAGGGTCTCAGGATTGGTATAAGCATTGAGATATCACATCTCTGCTATCGGAAGGGTCTCAGGATTGGAATGGGAAGGAGTTGGATATCCCATCTCATGATAAAGGAAGGGTCTAAGGTTTGGAAGGGGAAAGATTTGGATATCACATCTCATGTTATAGGACGGGTCTCAATTTTGATATTAGAAGCATTGAGATAACAAATCTCATGATATCGGAAGGGTCTCAGGATTGGAATGGGAAGGAGTTGGATATCACATCTCATGATAAAGGAAGGGTCTAAGGTTTGGAAGGGGAAAGATTTGGATATCACATCCCATGTTATAGGACGGGTCTCAGGTTTGGTATTAGAAGCATTGAGATATCAAGTCTCATGGTATAGGAAGGGTCTCAGAATTGGAATGGGAAGGATTTGGATATCACATCTCAAGCTATAGGAAGAGTCTCAGGATTGGAATGGGAAGGAGTTTGATATCACATCTCATGCCATAGTATGGTTCTCAGGTTTGGTAGAAGCATTGGGATATCACATCTCATGCTATTGGAAGGGTATCAGTATTGGATTTGGAAGGAGTTGGATATCCCATCTCATGCTATAGGAAGGGTCTCAGGTTGGAATGGGAAGGAGTTGGATATCACATTTCATGTTATAGGAAGGGTCTCAGGATTGGAATGGGAAGGAGTTGGATATCACATCTCAAGCTTTAGGAAGGGTCTCAGGTTTGGTATAAGCATTGAGATAGCACATCTCATGCTATAGGAAGGGTCTCAGGATTGGAATGGGAAGGAGTTGGATATCACATCTCATGTTATAGGAAAGATCTCAGGTTTGGTATTAGAAGCATGAGACATCACATCTCATGTTATAGGAAGGGTCTCAGGATTGGAATGGGAAGAAGTTGGATATCACATCTCATGCTATAGGAAGGGTCTCAGGTTTGGAAGGGGAAGGAGTTGGATATCCAATCTCATGTTATAGGACTGGTCTCAGGTTTGGTATTAGAAGCATTGAGATATCACATCGCATGCTGTAGGAAGGTTCTCAGGTTTGGAATGGGGAGGAATTGGATATCACATCTCATGTCATAGGAAGGATCTCAGGTTTGGTATTACAAGCATTGAGATATCACATCTCATGCTATAGGAATGGTCTCAGGATTGGAATTGGAAGGAGTTGGATATTACATTCTTGCTATAGGAAGGGTCTCATGTTTGGAATGGGAAGGAGTTGGATATCACATATGCTATAGGAAGGGTCTCAGGTTTGAAACGGGAAGGAGTTGGATATCACATCTCATGTTATAGGAAGGGTCTCAGGTTTGGTATTAGAAGCATTGAGACATCACATCTCATGTTATAGGAAGGGTCTCAGGATTGGAATGGGAAGTAGTTGGATATCACATCTCATGCTATACGAAGGGTCTCAGGTTTGGAAGGGGAAGGAGTTGGATATCCAATCTCATGTTATAGGACTGGTCTCAGGTTTGGTATTAGAAGCATTGAGATATCACATCTCATGCTAAAGGAAGGGTCTCAGGTTTGGAACGGGAAGGAGTTGGATATCACATCTCATGTTATAGGAAGGGTCTCAGGTTTGGTATAAGCATTGAGATATCACATCTCTGCTATCGGAAGTGTCTCAAGATTGGAATGGGAAGGACTTGGATATCACATCTCATGCTATAGATAGGCTCTCAGGTTTGGAAAGGGAAGGAGTTGGATATCACATTTCATGTTAGAGGAAGGATCTCAGGTTTGGTATTAGAGGCATTGAGATATCACATCTCAGGCTATAGGAAGGGTCTCAGGATTGGAATGGGAAGGAGTTGGATATCACATCTCATGCTATAGGCAGGGTCTCAGGATTGGAATGGGAAGGAGTTGGATATCACATCTCATGCTATAGGAAGGGTCTCAGGTTTGGTATAAGCATTGAGATATCACATTTCGTGCTATAGGAAGGGTCTCAGGATTGGAATGGGAAGGAGTTGTATATGACATCTCATGCTATAGACAGGGTCTCAGGTTTGGAAAGGGAAGGAGATGAATATCACATTTCATGTTAGAGGTAGGATCTCAGGTTTGGTATTAGAGGCATTGAGATATCACATCTCATGCTATCAGAAGGGTCTCAGGATTGGAATGGGAAGGAGTTGGATATCACATCTCATGCTAAAGGGAGGGTCTCAGGTTTGGAAGGGGAAGGATTTGGAAATCACATCTCATGTTATAGGAAGGATCTCAGGTTTGGTATTAGAAGCATTGAGACATCACATCTCATGCTATAGGAAGGGTCTCAGGATTGGAATGGGAAGGAGTTGGATATCACATCTCATGCTATAGGAAGGGTCTCAGATTTGGTATAAGCATTGAGATATCACATCTCATGCTATAGGAAGGGTCTCAGGTTGGAATGGGAAGGAGTTGGATATCACATTTCATGGTATAGGAAGGGTCTCAGGATTGGAATTGGAAGGACTTGGCTATCATATCTCATGCTATAGGAAGGCTCTCAGGTTTGGAAGGGGAAGGAGTTGGATATCACATTTCATGTTAGAGGAACGATCTCAGGTTTGGTATTAGAGGCCTTGAGATATCACATCTCATGCTATAGGAAGGGTCTCAGGATTGGAATGGGAAGGAGTTGTATATGACATCTCAGGCCTTAGGAAGGGTCTCAGGTTTGGTATAAGCATTGATATATCACATCTCATGCTATAGGAAGGGTCTCAGGATTGGAATGGGAAGGAGTTGGATATCACATCTCATGTTATAGGAAAGATCTCAGGTTTGGTATTAGAAGCATTGAGACATCACATATCATGTTATAGGAAGGGTCTCAGGATTGGAATGGGAAGAAGTTGGATATCACATCTCATGCTATAGGAAGGGTCTCAGATTTGGTATAAGCATTGAGATATCACATCTCATGCTATAGGAAGGGTCTCAGGATTGGTATGGGAAGCAGTTGGATATCACATCTCAGGCCATAGGAAGGGTCTCAGGTTTGGTATAAGCATTGAGATATCACATCTCTGCTATCGGAAGGGTCTCAGGATTGGAATGGGAAGGAGTTGGATATCCCATCTCATGTTATAGGAAGAGTCTCAGGTTTGGTATTAGAAGCATTGAGATATCCCATCTCATGCTATAGGTAGGGTCTCAGGTTGGAATGGGAAGGAGTTGGATATCACATTTCATGTTATAGGAAGGGTCTCAGGATTGGAATTGGAAGGACTTGGCTATCATATCTCATGCTATAGGAAGGCTCTCAGGTTTGGAAGGGGAAGGAGTTGGATATCACATTTCATGTTAGAGGAACGATCTCAGGTTTGGTATTAGAGGCCTTGAGATATCACATCTCATGCTATAGGAAGGGTCTCAGGATTGGAATGGGAAGGAGTTGGATATCACATCTCAAGCTATAGGAACGGTCTCAGGGTTGGTATAAGCATTGTGATATCACATCTCATGCTATAGGAAGGGTCTCAGGATTGGAATGGGAAGGAGTTGGATATCACATCTCATGCTATAGGAAAGATCTCAGGTTTGGTATTAGAAGCATTGAGACATCACATCTCATGTTATAGGAAGGGTCTCAGGATTGGAATGGGAAGAAGTTGGATATCACATCTCATGCTATAGGAAGGGTCTCAGGTTTGGTATAAGCATTGAGATATCACATCTCATGCTATAGGAAGGGTCTCAGGATTGGAATGGGAAGGAGTTGTATATGACATCTCATGCCATAGGAAGGGTCTCAGGTTTGGTATAAGCATTGAGATATCAAATCACATGCTATAGGAAGGGTCTCAGGATTGTAATGGGAAGGACTTGGATATCACATCTCATGCTATAAGCAGGGTCTCAGGTTTGGAAAGGGAAGGAGATGGATATCACATTTCATGTTAGAGGTAGGATCTCAGGTTTGGTATTAGAGGCACTGAAATATCACATCTCATGCTATCAGAAGGGTCTCAGGATTGGAATGGGAAGGAGTTGGATATCACATCTCATGCTAAAGGGAGGGTCTCAGGTTTGGAAGGGGAAGGATTTGGAAATCACATCTCATGTTATAGGAAGGATCTCAGGTTTGGTATTAGAAGCATTGAGATATCACATCTCATGCTATCGGAAGTATCTCAGGTTTGGTATTAGAGGCATTGAGATATCACATCTCATGCTATCATAAGGGTCTCAGGATTGGAATGGGAAGGAGTTGGATATCACATCTCATGTTATAGGAAGGATCTCAGGTTTGGTATTAGAAGCATTGAGACATTGCATCTCATGCTATAGGAAGGGTCTCAGGATTGGAATGGGAAGGAGTTGGATATCACATCTCATGCTATAGGAAGGGTCTCAGATTTGGTATAAGCATTGAGATATCACATCTCATGCTATAGGAACGGTCTCAGGATTGGAATGGGAAGGAGTTGTATATGACATCTCAGGCCATAGGAAGGGTCTCAGGTTTGGTATAAGCATTGAGATATCACATCTCTACTATCGGAAGGGTCTCAGGATTGGAATGGGAAGGAGTTGGATATCCCATCTCATGTTATAGGAAGGGTCTCAGGTTTGGTATTAGAAGCATTGAGACATCACATCTCATGTTATAGGAAGGGTCTCAGGATTGGAATGGGAAGAAGTTGGATATCACATCTCATGCTATTGGAAGGGTCTCAGGTTTGGTATAAGCATTGAGATATCACATCTCATGCTATAGGAAGGGTCTCAGGATTGGAATGGGAAGGAGTTGTATATGACATCTCATGCCATAGGAAGGGTCTCAGGTTTGGTATAAGCATTGAGATATCACATCACATGCTATAGGAAGGGTCTCAGGATTGGAATGGGAAGGACTTTTGATATCACATCTCATGCTATAGGCAGGGTCTCAGGTTTGGAAAGGGAAGGAGATGGATATCACATTTCATGTTAGAGGTAGGATCTCAGGTTTGGTATTAGAGGCATTGAAATATCACATCTCATGCTATCAGAAGGGTCTCAGGATTGGAATGGGAAGGAGTTGGATATCACATCTCATGCTAAAGGGAGGGTCTCAGGTTTGGAAGTGGAAGGATTTGGAAATCACATCTGATGTTATAGGAAGGATCTCAGGTTTGGTACTAGAAGCATTGAGATATCACATCTCATGCTATCAGAAGTATCTCAGGTTTGGTATTAGAGGCATTGAGATATCACATCTCATGCTATCATAAGGGTCTCAGGATTGGAATGGGAAGGGGTTGGATATCACATCTCATGTTATCGGAAGGATCTCAGGTTTGGTATTAGAAGCATTGAGACATCACATCTCATGCTATAGGAAGGGTCTCAGGATTGGAATGGGAAGGAGTTGGATATCACATCTCATGCTATAGGAAGGGTCTCGGATTTGGTATAAGCATTGAGATATCACATCTCATGCTATAGGAAGGGTCTCAGGATTGGAATGGGAAGGAGTTGTATATGACAAATCAGGCCATAGGAAGGGTCTCAGGTTTGGTATAAGCATTGAGATATCACATCTCTGCTATCGGAAGGGTCTCAGGATTGGAATGGGAAGGAGTTGGATATCCCATCTCATGTTATAGGAAGGGTCTCAGGTTTGGTATTAGAAGCATTGAGATATCACATCTCATGCTATAGGAAGAGTCTCAGGATTGGAATGGGGAGGACTTGGATGTCACATCTCATGCTATAGGGAGGGTCTCAAGTTCGATATTAGAAGTATTGAGATAACAAATCTCATGATATCGGAAGGGTCTCAGGATTGGAATGGGAAGGAATTGGATATCACATCTCATGATAAAGGAAGGGTCTAAGGTTTGGAAGGGGAAGGATTTGGATATCACATCTCATGTTATAGGACGGGTCTCAGGTTTTGTATTAGAAGCATTGAGATTTCAAGTCTCATGGTATAGGAAGGGTCTCAGAATTGGAATGGGAAGGAGTTGGATATCACATCTCAAGCTATAGGTAGGGTCTCAGGATTGGAATGGGAAGGGGTTTGATATCACATCTCATGCCATAGTATGGGTCTCAGGTTTGGTAGAAGCATTGGGAAATCACATCTCATGCTATCGGAAGGGTATCAGTATTGGATTTGGAAGGAGTTGGATATCCCATCTCATGCTATAGTAAGGGTCTCAGGTTGGAATGGGAAGGAGTTGGATATCACATTTCATGTTATAGGAAGGGTCTCAGGATTGGATGGGAAGGACTTGGATATCATATCTCATGCTATAGGAAGGCTCTCAGGTTTGGAAGGGGAAGGAGTTGGATATCACATTTCATGTTAGAGGAAGGATCTCAGGTTTGGTATTAGAGGCCTTGAGATATCACATCTCATGCTATAGGAAGGGTCTCAGGATTGGAATGGGAAGGAGTTGGATATCACATCTCAAGCTATAGGAAGGGTCTCAAGTTTGGTATACGCATTGAGATATCACATCTCATGCTATAGGAAGGGTCTCAGGATTGGAATGGGAAGGAGTTGGATATTACATCTCATGTTATAGGAAAGATCTCAGGTTTGGTATTAGAAGCATTGAGACATCACATCTCATGTTATAGGAAGGGTCTCAGGTTTGTTATAAGCATTGAGATATCACATCTCTGCTATCGGAAGTGTCTCAGGATTGGAATGGGAAGGTGTTGGATATCCCATCTCATGTTATAGGACGAGTCTCAGGTTTGTTATTAGAATCATTGAGATATCATATTGCATGCTGTAGGAAGGGTCTAAGGATTGGAATGGGAAGGACTTGGATATCACATCTCATGCTATAGGTAGGCTCTCAGGTTTGGAAAGGGAAGGAGTTCGATATCACATTTCATGTTAGAGGAAGGATCTCAGGTTTGGTATTAGAGGCATTGAGATATCACATATCATGCTATAGGAAGGGTCTCAGGATTGGAATGGGAAGGAGTTGGATATCACATCTCAAGCTTTAGGAAGTGTCTCAGGTTTGGTATAAGCATTGCGATAGCACATCTCATGCTATAGGAAGGGTCTCAGGATTGGAATGGGAAGGAGTTGGATATTACATCTCATGTTATAGGAAAGATCTCAGGTTTGGTATTAGAAGCATTGAGACATCATATCTCATGTTATAGGAAGGGTCTCAGGATTGGAATGGGAAGAAGTTGGATATCACATCTCATGCTATAGGAAGGGTCTCAGGTTTGGAAGGGGAAGGAGTTGGATATCCAATCTCATGTTATAGGACTGGTCTCAGGTTTGGTATTAGAAGCATTGAGATATCACATCGCATGCTGTAGGAAGGTTCTCAGGTTTGGTATTAGAAGCATTGAGACATCACATCTCATGCTATAGGAAGGGTCTCAGGATTGGAATGGGAAGGAGTTGGATATCACATCTCATGTTATAGGAAGGATCTCAGGATTGGATTGGGAAGGAGTTGTATATCACATCTCATGTTATAGGAAGGGTCTCAGGATTGGATTGGGAAGGAGTTGTATATGACATCTCAGGCCATAGGAAGGGTCTCAGGATTGGTATAAGCATTGAGATATCACATCTCTGCTATCGGAAGGGTCTCAGGATTGGAATGGAAAGGAGTTGGATATCCCATCTCATGATAAAGGAAGGGTCTAAGGTTTGGAAGGGGAAAGATTTGGATATCACATCTCATGTTATAGGACGGGTCTCAATTTTGATATTAGAAGCATTGAGATAACAAATCTCATGATATCGGAAGGGTCTCAGGATTGGAATGGGAAGGAGTTGGATATCACATCTCATGATAAAGGAAGGGTCTAAGGTTTGGAAGGGGAAAGATTTGGATATCACATCTCATGTTATAGGACGGGTCTCAGGTTTGGTATTAGAAGCATTGAGATATCAAGTCTCATGGTATAGGAAGGGTCTCAGAATTGGAATGGGAAGGATTTGGATATCACATCTCAAGCTATAGGAAGAGTCTCAGGATTGGAATGGGAAGGAGTTTGATATCACATCTCATGCCATAGTATGGTTCTCAGGTTTGGTAGAAGCATTGGGATATCACATCTCATGCTATTGGAAGGGTATCAGTATTGGATTTGGAAGGAGTTGGATATCCCATCTCATGCTATAGGAAGGGTCTCAGGTTGGAATGGGAAGGAGTTGGATATCACATTTCATGTTATAGGAAGGGTCTCAGGATTGGAATGAGAAGGAGTTGGATATCACATCTCAAGCTTTAGGAAGGGTCTCAGGTTTGGTATAAGCATTGAGATAGCACATCTCATGCTATAGGAAGGGTCTCAGGATTGGAATGGGAAGGAGTTGGATATCACATCTCATGTTATAGGAAAGATCTCAGGTTTGGTATTAGAAGCATTGAGACATCACATCTCATGTTATAGGAAGGGTCTCAGGATTGGAATGGGAAGAAGTTGTATATGACATCTCATGCTATAGACAGGGTCTCAGGTTTGGAAAGGGAAGGAGATGGATATCACATTTCATGTTAGAGGTAGGATCTCAGGTTTGGTATTAGAGGCATTGAGATATCACATCTCATGCTATCAGAAGGGTCTCAGGATTGGAATGGGAAGGAGTTGGATATCACATCTCATGCTAAAGGGAGGGTCTCAGGTTTGGAAGGGGAAGGATTTGGAAATCACATCTCATGTTATAGGAAGGATCTCAGGTTTGGTATTAGAAGCATTGAGACATCACATCTCATGCTATAGGAAGGGTCTCAGGATTGGAATGGGAAGGAGTTGGATATCACATCTCATGCTATAGGAAGGGTCTCAGATTTGGTATAAGCATTGAGATATCACATCTCATGCTATAGGAAGGGTCTCAGGATTGGAATGGGAAGCAGTTGGATATCACATCTCAGGCCATAGGAAGGGTCTCAGGTTTGGTATAAGCATTGAGATATCACATCTCTGCTATCGGAAGGGTCTCAGGATTGGAATGGGAAGGAGTTGGATATCCCATCTCATGTTATAGGAAGAGTCTCAGGTTTGGTATTAGAAGCATTGAGATATCCCATCTCATGCTATAGGAAGGGTCTCAGGTTGGAATGGGAAGGAGTTGGATATCACATTTCATGTTATAGGAAGGGTCTCAGGATTGGAATTGGAAGGACTTGGCTATCATATCTCATGCTATAGGAAGGCTCTCAGGTTTGGAAGGGGAAGGAGTTGGATATCACATTTCATGTTAGAGGAACGATCTCAGGTTTGGTATTAGAGGCCTTGAGATATCACATCTCATGCTATAGGAAGGGTCTCAGGATTGGAATGGGAAGGAGTTGTATATGACATCTCAGGCCTTAGGAAGGGTCTCAGGTTTGGTATAAGCATTGAGATATCACATCTCATGCTATAGGAAGGGTCTCAGGATTGGAATGGGAAGGAGTTGGATATCACATCTCATGTTATAGGAAAGATCTCAGGTTTGGTATTAGAAGCATTGAGACATCACATCTCATGTTATAGGAAGGGTCTCAGGATTGGAATGGGAAGAAGTTGGATATCACATCTCATGCTATAGGAAGGGTCTCAGATTTGGTATAAGCATTGAGATATCACATCTCATGCTATAGGAAGGGTCTCAGGATTGGAATGGGAAGCAGTTGGATATCACATCTCAGGCCATAGGAAGGGTCTCAGGTTTGGTATAAGCATTGAGATATCACATCTCTGCTATCGGAAGGGTCTCAGGATTGGAATGGGAAGGAGTTGGATATCCCATCTCATGTTATAGGAAGAGTCTCAGGTTTGGTATTAGAAGCATTGAGATATCCCATCTCATGCTATAGGAAGGGTCTCAGGTTGGAATGGGAAGGAGTTGGATATCACATTTCATGTTATAGGAAGGGTCTCAGGATTGGAATTGGAAGGACTTGGCTATCATATCTCATGCTATAGGAAGGCTCTCAGGTTTGGAAGGGGAAGGAGTTGGATATCACATTTCATGTTAGAGGAACGATCTCAGGTTTGGTATTAGAGGCCTTGAGATATCACATCTCATGCTATAGGAAGGGTCTCAGGATTGGAATGGGAAGGAGTTGGATATCACATCTCAAGCTATAGGAACGGTCTCAGGTTTGGTATAAGCATTGTGATATCACATCTCATGCTATAGGAAGGGTCTCAGGATTGGAATGGGAAGGAGTTGGATATCACATCTCATGTTATAGGAAAGATCTCAGGTTTGGTATTAGAAGCATTGAGACATCACATCTCATGTTATAGGAAGGGTCTCAGGATTGGAATGGGAAGAAGTTGGATATCACATCTCATGCTATAGGAAGGGTCTCAGGTTTGGTATAAGCATTGAGATATCACATCTCATGCTATAGGAAGGGTCTCAGGATTGGAATGGGAGGGAGTTGTATATGACATCTCATGCCATAGGAAGGGTCTCAGGTTTGGTATAAGCATTGAGATATCACATCACATGCTATAGGAAGGGTCTCAGGATTGTAATGGGAAGGACTTGGATATCACATCTCATGCTGTAAGCAGGGTCTCAGGTTTGGAAAGGGAAGGAGATGGATATCACATTTCATGTTAGAGGTAGGATCTCAGGTTTGGTATTAGAGGCACTGAAATATCACATCTCATGCTCTCAGAAGGGTCTCAGGATTGGAATGGGAAGGAGTTGGATATCACATCTCATGCTAAAGGGAGGGTCTCAGGTTTGGTATAAGCATTGCGATAGCACATCTCATGCTATAGGAAGGGTCTCAGGATTGGAATGGGAAGGAGTTGGATATTACATCTCATGTTATAGGAAAGATCTCAGGTTTGGTATTAGAAGCATTGAGACATCACATCTCATGTTATAGGAAGGGTCTCAGGATTGGAATGGGAAGAAGTTGGATATCACATCTCATGCTATAGGAAGGGTCTCAGGTTTGGAAGGGGAAGGAGTTGGATATCCAATCTCATGTTATAGGACTGGTCTCAGGTTTGGTATTAGAAGCATTGAGATATCACATCGCATGCTGTAGGAAGGTTCTCAGGTTTGGTATTAGAAGCATTGAGACATCACATCTCATGCTATAGGAAGGGTCTCAGGATTGGAATGGGAAGGAGTTGGATATCACATCTCATGTTATAGGAAGGATCTCAGGTTTGGTATTAGAAGCATTGAGACATCACATCTCATGCTATAGGAAGGGTCTCAGGATTGGAATTTGAAGGAGTTGGATATCACATCTCATGCTATAGGAAGGGTCTCAGATTTGGTATAAGCATTGAGATATCACATCTCATGATATAGGAAGGGTCTCAGGATTGGATTGGGAAGGAGTTGTATATGACATCTCAGGCCATAGGAAGGGTCTCAGGATTGGTATAAGCATTGAGATATCACATCTCTGCTATCGGAAGGGTCTCAGGATTGGAATGGAAAGGAGTTGGATATCCCATCTCATGATAAAGGAAGGGTCTAAGGTTTGGAAGGGGAAAGATTTGGATATCACATCTCATGTTATAGGACGGGTCTCAATTTTGATATTAGAAGCATTGAGATAACAAATCTCATGATATCGGAAGGGTCTCAGGATTGGAATGGGAAGGAGTTGGATATCACATCTCATGATAAAGGAAGGGTCTAAGGTTTGGAAGGGGAAAGATTTGGATATCACATCTCATGTTATAGGACGGGTCTCAGGTTTGGTATTAGAAGCATTGAGATATCAAGTCTCATGGTATAGGAAGGGTCTCAGAATTGGAATGGGAAGGATTTGGATATCACATCTCAAGCTATAGGAAGAGTCTCAGGATTGGAATGGGAAGGAGTTTGATATCACATCTCATGCCATAGTATGGTTCTCAGGTTTGGTAGAAGCATTGGGATATCACATCTCATGCTATTGGAAGGGTATCAGTATTGGATTTGGAAGGAGTTGGATATCCCATCTCATGCTATAGGAAGGGTCTCAGGTTGGAATGGGAAGGAGTTGGATATCACATTTCATGTTATAGGAAGGGTTTCAGGATTGGAATGGGAAGGAGTTGGATATCACATCTCAAGCTTTAGGAAGGGTCTCAGGTTTGGTATAAGCATTGAGATAGCACATCTCATGCTATAGGAAGGGTCTCAGGATTGGAATGGGAAGGAGTTGGATATTACATCTCATGTTATAGGAAAGATCTCAGGTTTGGTATTAGAAGCATTGAGACATCACATCTCATGTTATAGGAAGGGTCTCAGGATTGGAATGGGAAGAAGTTGGATATCACATCTCATGCTATAGGAAGGGTCTCATGTTTGGAAGGGGAAGGAGTTGGATATCCAATCTCATGTTATAGGACTGGTCTCAGGTTTGGTATTAGAAGCATTGAGATATCACATCGCATGCTGTAGGAAGGTTCTCAGGTTTGGTATTAGAAGCATTGAGACATCACATCTCATGCTATAGGAAGGGTCTCAGGATTGGAATGGGAAGGAGTTGGATATCACATCTCATGTTATAGGAAGGATCTCAGGTTTGGTATTAGAAGCATTGAGACATCACATCTCATGCTATAGGAAGGGTCTCAGGATTGGAATTTGAAGGAGTTGGATATCACATCTCATGCTATAGGAAGGGTCTCAGATTTGGTATAAGCATTGAGATATCACATCTCATGATATAGGAAGGGTCTCAGGATTGGATTGGGAAGGAGTTGTATATGACATCTCAGGCCATAGGAAGGGTCTCAGGATTGGTATAAGCATTGAGATATCACATCTCTGCTATCGGAAGGGTCTCAGGATTGGAATGGAAAGGAGTTGGATATCCCATCTCATGATAAAGGAAGGGTCTAAGGTTTGGAAGGGGAAAGATTTGGATATCACATCTCATGTTATAGGACGGGTCTCAATTTTGATATTAGAAGCATTGAGATAACAAATCTCATGATATCGGAAGGGTCTCAGGATTGGAATGGGAAGGAGTTGGATATCACATCTCATGATAAAGGAAGGGTCTAAGGTTTGGAAGGGGAAAGATTTGGATATCACATCTCATGTTATATAACGGGTCTCAGGTTTGGTATTAGAAGCATTGAGATATCAAGTCTCATGGTATAGGAAGGGTCTCAGAATTGGAATGGGAAGGATTTGGATATCACATCTCAAGCTATAGGAAGAGTCTCAGGATTGGAATGGGAAGGAGTTTGATATCACATCTCATGCCATAGTATGGTTCTCAGGTTTGGTAGAAGCATTGGGATATCACATCTCATGCTATTGGAAGGGTATCAGTATTGGATTTGGAAGGAGTTGGATATCCCATCTCATGCTATAGGAAGGGTCTCAGGTTGGAATGGGAAGGAGTTGGATATCACATTTCATGTTATAGGAAGGGTCTCAGGATTGGAATGGGAAGGAGTTGGATATCACATCTCAAGCTTTAGGAAGGGTCTCAGGTTTGGTATAAGCATTGAGATAGCACATCTCATGCTATAGGAAGGGTCTCAGGATTGGAATGGGAAGGAGTTGGATATCACATCTCATGTTATAGGAAAGATCTCAGGTTTGGTATTAGAAGCATTGAGACATCACATCTCATGTTATAGGAAGGGTCTCAGGATTGGAATGGGAAGAAGTTGGATATCACATCTCATGCTATAGGAAGGGTCTCAGGTTTGGAAGGGGAAGGAGTTGGATATCCAATCTCATGTTATAGGACTGGTCTCAGGTTTGGTATTAGAAGCATTGAGATATCACATCGCATGCTGTAGGAAGGTTCTCAGGTTTGGAATGGGGAGGAATTGGATATCACATCTCATGTCATAGGAAGGATCTCAGGTTTGGTATTACAAGCATTGAGATATCACATCTCATGCTATAGGAATGGTCTCAGGATTGGAATTAGAAGGAGTTGGATATTACATTCTTGCTATAGGAAGGGTCTCATGTTTGGAATGGGAAGGAGTTGGATATCACATATGCTATAGGAAGGGTCTCAGGTTTGAAACGGGAAGGAGTTGGATATCACATCTCATGTTATAGGAAGGGTCTCAGGTTTGGTATTAGAAGCATTGAGACATCACATCTCATGTTATAGGAAGGGTCTCAGGATTGGAATGGGAAGAAGTTGGATATCACATCTCATGCTATAGGAAGGGTCTCAGGTTTGGAAGGGGAAGGAGTTGGATATCCAATCTCATGTTATAGGACTGGTCTCAGGTTTGGTATTAGAAGCATTGAGATATCACATCTCATGCTAAAGGAAGGGTCTCAGGTTTGGAACGGGAAGGAGTTGGATATCACATCTCATGTTATAGGAAGGGTCTCAGGTTTGGTATAAGCATTGAGATATCACATCTCTGCTATCGGAAGTGTCTCAAGATTGGAATGGGAAGGACTTGGATATCACATCTCATGCTATAGATAGGCTCTCAGGTTTGGAAAGGGAAGGAGTTGGATATCACATTTCATGTTAGAGGAAGGATCTCAGGTTTGGTATTAGAGGCATTGAGATATCACATCTCAGGCTATAGGAAGGGTCTCAGGATTGGAATGGGAAGGAGTTGGATATCACATCTCATGCTATAGGCAGGGTCTCAGGATTGGAATGGGAAGGAGTTGGATATCACATCTCATGCTATAGGAAGGGTCTCAGGTTTGGTATAAGCATTGAGATATCACATCTCGTGCTATAGGAAGGGTCTCAGGATTGGAATGGGAAGGAGTTGTATATGACATCTCATGCTATAGACAGGGTCTCAGGTTTGGAAAGGGAAGGAGATGGATATCACATTTCATGTTAGAGGTAGGATCTCAGGTTTGGTATTAGAGGCATTGAGATATCACATCTCATGCTATCAGAAGGGTCTCAGGATTGGAATGGGAAGGAGTTGGATATCACATCTCATGCTAAAGGGAGGGTCTCAGGTTTGGAAGGGGAAGGATTTGGAAATCACATCTCATGTTATAGGAAGGATCTCAGGTTTGGTATTAGAAGCATTGAGACATCACATCTCATGCTATAGCAATGGTCTCAGGATTGGAATGGGAAGGAGTTGGATATCACATCTCATGCTATAGGAAGGGTCTCAGATTTGGTATAAGCATTGAGATATCACATCTCATGCTATAGGAAGGGTCTCAGGATTGGAATGGGAAGCAGTTGGATATCACATCTCAGGCCATAGGAAGGGTCTCAGGTTTGGTATAAGCATTGAGATATCACATCTCTGCTATCGGAAGGGTCTCAGGATTGGAATGGGAAGGAGTTGGATATCACATTTCATGTTATAGGAAGGGTCTCAGGATTGGAATTGGAAGGACTTGGCTATCATATCTCATGCTATAGGAAGGCTCTCAGGTTTGGAAGGGGAAGGAGTTGGATATCACATTTCATGTTAGAGGAACGATCTCAGGTTTGGTATTAGAGGCCTTGAGATATCACATCTCATGCTATAGGAAGGGTCTCAGGATTGGAATGGGAAGGAGTTGTATATGACATCTCAAGCCTTAGGAAGGGTCTCAGGTTTGGTATAAGCATTGAGATATCACATCTCATGCTATAGGAAGGGTCTCAGGATTGGAATGGGAAGGAGTTGGATATCACATCTCATGTTATAGGAAAGATCTCAGGTTTGGTATTAGAAGCATTGAGACATCACATCTCATGTTATAGGAAGGGTCTCAGGATTGGAATGGGAAGAAGTTGGATATCACATCTCATGCTATAGGAAGGGTCTCAGGTTTGGTATAAGCATTGAGATATCACATCTCATGCTATAGGAAGGGTCTCAGGATTGGAATGGGAAGGAGTTGTATATGACATCTCATGCCATAGGAAGGGTCTCAGGTTTGGTATAAGCATTGAGATATCACATCACATGCTATAGGAAGGGTCTCAGGATTGTAATGGGAAGGACTTGGATATCACATCTCATGCTGTAAGCAGGGTCTCAGGTTTGGAAAGGGAAGGAGATGGATATCACATTTCATGTTAGAGGTAGGATCTCAGGTTTGGTATTAGAGGCACTGAAATATCACATCTCATGCTATCAGAAGGGTCTCAGGATTGGAATGGGAAGGAGTTGGATATCACATCTCATGCTAAAGGGAGGGTCTCAGGTTTGGAAGGGGAAGGATTTGGAAATCACATCTCATGTTATAGGAAGGATCTCAGGTTTGGTATTAGAAGCATTGAGATATCACATCTCATGCTATCGGAAGTATCTCAGGTTTGGTATTAGAGGCATTGAGATATCACATCTCATGCTATCATAAGGGTCTCAGGATTGGAATGGGAAGGAGTTGGATATCACATCTCATGTTATAGGAAGGATCTCAGGTTTGGTATTAGAAGCATTGAGACATCGCATCTCATGCTATAGGAAGGGTCTCAGGATTGGAATGGGAAGGAGTTGGATATCACATCTCATGCTATAGGAAGGGTCTCAGATTTGGTATAAGCATTGAGATATCACATCTCATGCTATAGGAACGGTCTCAGGATTGGAATGGGAAGGAGTTGTATATGACATCTCAGGCCATAGGAAGGGTCTCAGGTTTGGTATAAGCATTGAGATATCACATCTCTACTATCGGAAGGGTCTCAGGATTGGAATGGGAAGGAGTTGGATATCCCATCTCATGTTATAGGAAGGGTCTCAGGTTTGGTATTAGAAGCATTGAGACATCACATCTCATGTTATAGGAAGGGTCTCAGGATTGGAATGGGAAGAAGTTGGATATCACATCTCATGCTATAGGAAGGGTCTCAGGTTTGGTATAAGCATTGAGATATCACATCTCATGCTATAGGAAGGGTCTCAGGATTGGAATGGGAAGGAGTTGTATATGACATCTCATGCCATAGGAAGGGTCTCAGGTTTGGTATAAGCATTGAGATATCACATCACATGCTATAGGAAGGGTCTCAGGATTGGAATGGGAAGGACTTTTGATATCACATCTCATGCTATAGGCAGGGTCTCATGTTTGGAAAGGGAAGGAGATGGATATCACATTTCATGTTAGAGGTAGGATCTCAGGTTTGGTATTAGAGGCATTGAAATATCACATCTCATGCTATCAGAAGGGTCTCAGGATTGGAATGGGAAGGAGTTGGATATCACATCTCATGCTAAAGGGAGGGTCTCAGGTTTGGAAGTGGAAGGATTTGGAAATCACATCTCATGTTATAGGAAGGATCTCAGGTTTGGTACTAGAAGCATTGAGATATCACATCTCATGCTATCAGAAGTATCTCAGGTTTGGTATTAGAGTCATTGAGATATCACATCTCATGCTATCATAAGGGTCTCAGGATTGGAATGGGAAGGGGTTGGATATCACATCTCATGTTATAGGAAGGATCTCAGGTTTGGTATTAGAAGCATTGAGACATCACATCTCATGATATAGGAAGGGTCTCAGGATTGGATTGGGAAGGAGTTGTATATGACATCTCAGGCCATAGGAAGGGTCTCAGGATTGGTATAAGCATTGAGATATCACATCTCTGCTATCGGAAGGGTCTCAGGATTGGAATGGAAAGGAGTTGGATATCCCATCTCATGATAAAGGAAGGGTCTAAGGTTTGGAAGGGGAAAGATTTGGATATCACATCTCATGTTATAGGACGGGTCTCAATTTTGATATTAGAAGCATTGAGATAACAAATCTCATGATATCGGAAGGGTCTCAGGATTGGAATGGGAAGGAGTTGGATATCACATCTCATGATAAAGGAAGGGTCTAAGGTTTGGAAGGGGAAAGATTTGGATATCACATCTCATGTTATAGGACGGGTCTCAGGTTTGGTATTAGAAGCATTGAGATATCAAGTCTCATGGTATAGGAAGGGTCTCAGAATTGGAATGGGAAGGATTTGGATATCACATCTCAAGCTATAGGAAGAGTCTCAGGATTGGAATGGGAAGGAGTTTGATATCACATCTCATGCCATAGTATGGTTCTCAGGTTTGGTAGAAGCATTGGGATATCACATCTCATGCTATTGGAAGGGTATCAGTATTGGATTTGGAAGGAGTTGGATATCCCATCTCATGCTATAGGAAGGGTCTCAGGTTGGAATGGGAAGGAGTTGGATATCACATTTCATGTTATAGGAAGGGTTTCAGGATTGGAATGGGAAGGAGTTGGATATCACATCTCAAGCTTTAGGAAGGGTCTCAGGTTTGGTATAAGCATTGAGATAGCACATCTCATGCTATAGGAAGGGTCTCAGGATTGGAATGGGAAGGAGTTGGATATTACATCTCATGTTATAGGAAAGATCTCAGGTTTGGTATTAGAAGCATTGAGACATCACATCTCATGTTATAGGAAGGGTCTCAGGATTGGAATGGGAAGAAGTTGGGTATCACATCTCATGCTATAGGAAGGGTCTCAGGTTTGGAAGGGGAAGGAGTTGGATATCCAATCTCATGTTATAGGACTGGTCTCAGGTTTGGTATTAGAAGCATTGAGATATCACATCGCATGCTGTAGGAAGGTTCTCAGGTTTGGTATTAGAAGCATTGAGACATCACATCTCATGCTATAGGAAGGGTCTCAGGATTGGAATGGGAAGGAGTTGGATATCACATCTCATGTTATAGGAAGGATCTCAGGTTTGGTATTAGAAGCATTGAGACATCACATCTCATGCTATAGGAAGGGTCTCAGGATTGGAATTTGAAGGAGTTGGATATCACATCTCATGCTATAGGAAGGGTCTCAGATTTGGTATAAGCATTGAGATATCACATCTCATGATATAGGAAGGGTCTCAGGATTGGATTGGGAAGGAGTTGTATATGACATCTCAGGCCATAGGAAGGGTCTCAGGATTGGTATAAGCATTGAGATATCACATCTCTGCTATCGGAAGGGTCTCAGGATTGGAATGGAAAGGAGTTGGATATCCCATCTCATGATAAAGGAAGGGTCTAAGGTTTGAAAGGGGAAAGATTTGGATATCACATCTCATGTTATAGGACGGGTCTCAATTTTGATATTAGAAGCATTGAGATAACACATCTCATGATATCGGAAGGGTCTCAGGATTGGAATGGGAAGGAGTTGGATATCACATCTCATGATAAAGGAAGGGTCTAAGGTTTGGAAGGGGAAAGATTTGGATATCACATCTCATGTTATAGGACGGGTCTCAGGTTTGGTATTAGAAGCATTGAGATATCAAGTCTCATGGTATAGGAAGGGTCTCAGAATTGGAATGGGAAGGATTTGGATATCACATCTCAAGCTATAGGAAGAGTCTCAGGATTGGAATGGGAAGGAGTTTGATATCACATCTCATGCCATAGTA
The DNA here is from genome assembly GCF_040938575.1 of Ambystoma mexicanum. NCBI lineage: Eukaryota > Metazoa > Chordata > Amphibia > Caudata > Ambystomatidae > Ambystoma > Ambystoma mexicanum. The sequence goes on along the minus strand of NW_027182510.1, from coordinate 1,765,152 downwards.
TGGTTCTCAGGTTTGGTAGAAGCATTGGGATATCACATCTCATGCTATTGGAAGGGTATCAGTATTGGATTTGGAAGGAGTTGGATATCCCATCTCATGCTATAGGAAGGGTCTCAGGTTGGAATGGGAAGGAGTTGGATATCACATTTCATGTTATAGGAAGGGTCTCAGGATTGGAATGGGAAGGAGTTGGATATCACATCTCAAGCTTTAGGAAGGGTCTCAGGTTTGGTATAAGCATTGAGATAGCACATCTCATGCTATAGGAAGGGTCTCAGGATTGGAATGGGAAGGAGTTGGATATCACATCTCATGTTATAGGAAAGATCTCAGGTTTGGTATTAGAAGCATTGAGACATCACATCTCATGTTATAGGAAGGGTCTCAGGATTGGAATGGGAAGAAGTTGGATATCACATCTCATGCTATAGGAAGGGTCTCAGGTTTGGAAGGGGAAGGAGTTGGATATCCAATCTCATGTTATAGGACTGGTCTCAGGTTTGGTATTAGAAGCATTGAGATATCACATCGCATGCTGTAGGAAGGTTCTCAGGTTTGGAATGGGGAGGAATTGGATATCACATCTCATGTCATAGGAAGGATCTCAGGTTTGGTATTACAAGCATTGAGATATCACATCTCATGCTATAGGAATGGTCTCAGGATTGGAATTAGAAGGAGTTGGATATTACATTCTTGCTATAGGAAGGGTCTCATGTTTGGAATGGGAAGGAGTTGGATATCACATATGCTATAGGAAGGGTCTCAGGTTTGAAACGGGAAGGAGTTGGATATCACATCTCATGTTATAGGAAGGGTCTCAGGTTTGGTATTAGAAGCATTGAGACATCACATCTCATGTTATAGGAAGGGTCTCAGGATTGGAATGGGAAGAAGTTGGATATCACATCTCAGGCTATAGGAAGGGTCTCAGGTTTGGAAGGGGAAGGAGTTGGATATCCAATCTCATGTTATAGGACTGGTCTCAGGTTTGGTATTAGAAGCATTGAGATATCACATCTCATGCTAAAGGAAGGGTCTCAGGTTTGGAACGGGAAGGAGTTGGATATCACATCTCATGTTATAGGAAGGGTCTCAGGTTTGGTATAAGCATTGAGATATCACATCTCTGCTATCGGAAGTGTCTCAAGATTGGAATGGGAAGGACTTGGATATCACATCTCATGCTATAGATAGGCTCTCAGGTTTGGAAAGGGAAGGAGTTGGATATCACATTTCATGTTAGAGGAAGGATCTCAGGTTTGGTATTAGAGGCATTGAGATATCACATCTCAGGCTATAGGAAGGGTCTCAGGATTGGAATGGGAAGGAGTTGGATATCACATCTCATGCTATAGGCAGGGTCTCAGGATTGGAATGGGAAGGAGTTGGATATCACATCTCATGCTATAGGAAGGGTCTCAGGTTTGGTATAAGCATTGAGATATCACATCTCGTGCTATAGGAAGGGTCTCAGGATTGGAATGGGAAGGAGTTGTATATGACATCTCATGCTATAGACAGGGTCTCAGGTTTGGAAAGGGAAGGAGATGGATATCACATTTCATGTTAGAGGTAGGATCTCAGGTTTGGTATTAGAGGCATTGAGATATCACATCTCATGCTATCAGAAGGGTCTCAGGATTGGAATGGGAAGGAGTTGGATATCACATCTCATGCTAAAGGGAGGGTCTCAGGTTTGGAAGGGGAAGGATTTGGAAATCACATCTCATGTTATAGGAAGGATCTCAGGTTTGGTATTAGAAGCATTGAGACATCACATCTCATGCTATAGCAATGGTCTCAGGATTGGAATGGGAAGGAGTTGGATATCACATCTCATGCTATAGGAAGGGTCTCAGATTTGGTATAAGCATTGAGATATCACATCTCATGCTATAGGAAGGGTCTCAGGATTGGAATGGGAAGCAGTTGGATATCACATCTCAGGCCATAGGAAGGGTCTCAGGTTTGGTATAAGCATTGAGATATCACATCTCTGCTATCGGAAGGGTCTCAGGATTGGAATGGGAAGGAGTTGGATATCCCATCTCATGTTATAGGAAGAGTCTCAGGTTTGGTATTAGAAGCATTGAGATATCCAATCTCATGCTATAGGAAGGGTCTCAGGTTGGAATGGGAAGGAGTTGGATATCACATTTCATGTTATAGGAAGGGTCTCAGGATTGGAATTGGAAGGACTTGGCTATCATATCTCATGCTATAGGAAGGCTCTCAGGTTTGGAAGGGGAAGGAGTTGGATATCACATTTCATGTTAGAGGAACGATCTCAGGTTTGGTATTAGAGGCCTTGAGATATCACATCTCATGCTATAGGAAGGGTCTCAGGATTGGAATGGGAAGGAGTTGTATATGACATCTCAAGCCTTAGGAAGGGTCTCAGGTTTGGTATAAGCATTGAGATATCACATCTCATGCTATAGGAAGGGTCTCAGGATTGGAATGGGAAGGAGTTGGATATCACATCTCATGTTATAGGAAAGATCTCAGGTTTGGTATTAGAAGCATTGAGACATCACATCTCATGTTATAGGAAGGGTCTCAGGATTGGAATGGGAAGAAGTTGGATATCACATCTCATGCTATAGGAAGGGTCTCAGGTTTGGTATAAGCATTGAGATATCACATCTCATGCTATAGGAAGGGTCTCAGGATTGGAATGGGAAGGAGTTGTATATGACATCTCATGCCATAGGAAGGGTCTCAGGTTTGGTATAAGCATTGAGATATCACATCACATGCTATAGGAAGGGTCTCAGGATTGTAATGGGAAGGACTTGGATATCACATCTCATGCTGTAAGCAGGGTCTCAGGTTTGGAAAGGGAAGGAGATGGATATCACATTTCATGTTAGAGGTAGGATCTCAGGTTTGGTATTAGAGGCACTGAAATATCACATCTCATGCTATCAGAAGGGTCTCAGGATTGGAATGGGAAGGAGTTGGATATCACATCTCATGCTAAAGGGAGGGTCTCAGGTTTGGAAGGGGAAGGATTTGGAAATCACATCTCATGTTATAGGAAGGATCTCAGGTTTGGTATTAGAAGCATTGAGATATCACATCTCATGCTATCGGAAGTATCTCAGGTTTGGTATTAGAGGCATTGAGATATCACATCTCATGCTATCATAAGGGTCTCAGGATTGGAATGGGAAGGAGTTGGATATCACATCTCATGTTATAGGAAGGATCTCAGGTTTGGTATTAGAAGCATTGAGACATCGCATCTCATGCTATAGGAAGGGTCTCAGGATTGGAATGGGAAGGAGTTGGATATCACATCTCATGCTATAGGAAGGGTCTCAGATTTGGTATAAGCATTGAGATATCACATCTCATGCTATAGGAACGGTCTCAGGATTGGAATGGGAAGGAGTTGTATATGACATCTCAGGCAATAGGAAGGGTCTCAGGTTTGGTATAAGCATTGAGATATCACATCTCTACTATCGGAAGGGTCTCAGGATTGGAATGGGAAGGAGTTGGATATCCCATCTCATGTTATAGGAAGGGTCTCAGGTTTGGTATTAGAAGCATTGAGACATCACATCTCATGTTATAGGAAGGGTCTCAGGATTGGAATGGGAAGAAGTTGGATATCACATCTCATGCTATAGGAAGGGTCTCAGGTTTGGTATAAGCATTGAGATATCACATCTCATGCTATAGGAAGGGTCTCAGGATTGGAATGGGAAGGAGTTGTATATGACATCTCATGCCATAGGAAGGGTCTCAGGTTTGGTATAAGCATTGAGATATCACATCACATGCTATAGGAAGGGTCTCAGGATTGGAATGGGAAGGACTTTTGATATCACATCTCATGCTATAGGCAGGGTCTCATGTTTGGAAAGGGAAGGAGATGGATATCACATTTCATGTTAGAGGTAGGATCTCAGGTTTGGTATTAGAGGCATTGAAATATCACATCTCATGCTATCAGAAGGGTCTCAGGATTGGAATGGGAAGGAGTTGGATATCACATCTCATGCTAAAGGGAGGGTCTCAGGTTTGGAAGTGGAAGGATTTGGAAATCACATCTCATGTTATAGGAAGGATCTCAGGTTTGGTACTAGAAGCATTGAGATATCACATCTCATGCTATCAGAAGTATCTCAGGTTTGGTATTAGAGTCATTGAGATATCACATCTCATGCTATCATAAGGGTCTCAGGATTGGAATGGGAAGGGGTTGGATATCACATCTCATGTTATAGGAAGGATCTCAGGTTTGGTATTAGAAGCATTGAGACATCACATCTCATGCTATAGGAAGGGTCTCAGGATTGGAATGGGAAGGAGTTGGATATCACATCTCATGCTATAGGAAGGGTCTCGGATTTGGTATAAGCATTGAGATATCACATCTCATGCTATAGGAAGGGTCTCAGGATTGGAATGGGAAGGAGTTGTATATGACAAATCAGGCCATAGGAAGGGTCTCAGGTTTGGTATAAGCATTGAGATATCACATCTCTGCTATCGGAAGGGTCTCTCAGGATTGGAATGGGAAGGAGTTGGATATCCCATCTCATGTTATAGGAAGGGTCTCAGGTTTGGTATTAGAAGCATTGAGATATCACATCTCATGCTATAGGAAGAGTCTCAGGATTGGAATGGGGAGGACTTGGATGTCACATCTCATGCTATAGGGAGGGTCTCAAGTTTGATATTAGAAGTATTGAGATAACAAATCTCATGATATCGGAAGGGTGTCAGGATTGGAATGGGAAGGAATTGGATATCACATCTCATGATAAAGGAAGGGTCTAAGGTTTGGAAGGGGAAGGATTTGGATATCACATCTCATGTTATAGGACGGGTCTCAGGTTTTGTATTAGAAGCATTGAGATATCAAGTTTCATGGTATAGGAAGGGTCTCAGAATTGGAATGGGAAGGAGTTGGATATCACATCTCAAGCTATAGGTAGGGTCTCAGGATTGGAATGGGAAGGAGTTTGATATCACATCTCATGCCATAGTATGGGTCTCAGGTTTGGTAGAAGCATTGGGATATCACATCTCATGCTATCGGAAGGGTATCAGCATTGGATTTGGAAGGAGTTGGATATCCCATCTCATGCTATAGTAAGGGTCTCAGGTTGGAATGGGAAGGAGTTGGATATCACATTTCATGTTATAGGAAGGGTCTCAGGATTGGATGGGAAGGACTTGGATATCATATCTCATGCTATAGGAAGGCTCTCAGGTTTGGAAGGGGAAGGAGTTGGATATCACATTTCATGTTAGAGGAAGGATCTCAGGTTTGGTATTAGAGGCCTTGAGATATCACATCTCATGCTATAGGAAGGGTCTCAGGATTAGAATGGGAAGGAGTTGGATATCACATCTCACGCTATAGGAAGGGTCTCAGGTTTGGTATAAGCATTGAGATATCACATCTCATGCTATAGGAAGGGTCTCAGGATTGGAATGGGAAGGAGTTGGATATCACATCTCATGTTATAGGAAAGATCTCAGGTTTGGTATTAGAAGCATTGAGACATCGCATCTCATGTTATAGGAAGGGTCTCAGGAATGGAATGGGAAGAAGTTGGATATCACATCTCATGCTATAGGAAGGGTCTCAGGTTTGGAAGGGGAAGGAGTTGGATATCCAATCTCATGTTATAGGACTGGTCTCGGGTTTGGTATTAGAAGCATTGAGATATCACATCGCATGCTGTAGGAAGGTTCTCAGGTTTGGAATGGGGAGGAATTGGATATCACATCTCATGTCATAGGAAGGATCTCAGGTTTGGTATTAGAAGCATTGAGATATCACATCTCATGCTATAGGAATGGTCTCAGGATTGGAATGGGAAGGAGTTGGATATTACATTCTTGCTATAGGAAGGGTATCATGTTTGGAATGGGAAGGAGTTGGATATCACATATGCTATAGTAAGGGTCTCAGGTTGGGACCAGGAAGGAGTTGGATATCACATCTCATGTTATAGGAAGGGTCTCAGGTTTGGTATAAGCATTGAGATATCACATCTCTGCTATCGGAAGTGTCTCAGGATTGGAATGGGAAGGAGTTTGATATCCCATCTCATGTTATAGGATGGGTCTCAGGTTTGTTATTAGAATCATTGAGATATCCTATTGCATGCTGTAGGAAGGGTCTAAGGATTGGAATGGGAAGGACTTGGATATCACATCTCATGCTATAGGTAGGCTCTCATGTTTGGAAAGGGAAGGAGTTGGATATCACATTTCATGTTAGAGGAAGGATCTCAGGTTTGGTATTAGAGGCATTGAGATATCACATCTCATGCTATAGGAAGGGTCTCAGGATTGGAATGGGAAGGAGTTGGATATCACATCTCATGCTATAGGAAGGGTCTCAGGTTTGGTATAAACATCGAGATATCACATCTCATGCTATTGGAAGGGTCCCGGGATTGGAATGGGAAGGAGTTGGATATCACATCTCATGTTATAGGAAGGATCTCAGGTTTGGTATTAGAAGCATTGAGACATCACATCTCATGCTATAGGAAGTGTCTCAGGATTGGAATGGGAAGGACTTGGGTATCACATCTCATGCTATAGGGAGGGTCTCAAGTTTGATATTAGAAGCATTGAGATATCACATCTCATGCTATAGGAAGGGTCTCAGGATTGGAATGGGAAGGAGTTGGATATCACATCTCAAGCTTTAGGAAGGGTCTCAGGTTTGGTATAAGCATTGAGATAGCACATCTCATGCTATAGGAAGGGTCTCAGGATTGGAATGGGAAGGAGTTGGATATTACATCTCATGTTATAGGAAAGATCTCAGGTTTGGTATTAGAAGCATTGAGACATCACATCTCATGTTATAGGAAGGGTCTCAGGATTGGAATGGGAAGAAGTTGGATATCACATCTCATGCTATAGGAAGGGTCTCAGGTTTGGAAGGGGAATGAGTTGGATATCCAATCTCATGTTATAGGACTGGTCTCAGGTTTGGTATTAGAAGCATTGAGATATCACATCGCATGCTGTAGGAAGGTTCTCAGGTTTGGTATTAGAAGCATTGAGACATCACATCTCGTGCTATAGGAAGGGTCTCAGGATTGGAATGGGAAGGAGTTGGATATCACATCTCATGTTATAGGAAGGATCTCAGGTTTGGTATTAGAAGCATTGAGACATCACATCTCATGCTATAGGAAGGGTCTCAGGATTGGAATGGGAAGGAGTTGGATATCACATCTCATGCTATAGGAAGGGTCTCAGATTTGGTATAAGCATTGAGATATCACATCTCATGCTATAGGAAGGGTCTCAGGATTGGATTGGGAAGGAGTTGTATATGACATCTCAGGCCATAGGAAGGGTCTCAGGATTGGTATAAGCATTGAGATATCACATCTCTGCTATCGGAAGGGTCTCAGGATTGGAATGGGAAGGAGTTGGATATCCCATCTCATGATAAAGGAAGGGTCTAAGGTTTGGAAGGGGAAAGATTTGGATATCACATCTCATGTTATAGGCGGGTCTCAATTTTGATATAAGAAGCATTGAGATAACAAATCTCATGATATCGGAAGGGTCTCAGGATCGGAATGGGAAGGAGTTGGATATCACATCTCATGATAAAGGAAGGGTCTAAGGTTTGGAAGGGGAAAGATTTGGATATCATATCTCATGTTATAGGACGGGTCTCAGGTTTGGTATTAGAAGCATTGAGATATCAAGTCTCATCGTATAGGAAGGGTCTCAGAATTGGAATGGGAAGGATTTCGGATATCACATCTCAAGCTATAGGAAGAGTCTCAGGATTGGAATGGGAAGGAGTTTGATATCACATCTCATGCCATAGTATGGTTCTCAGGTTTGGTAGAAGCATTGGGATATCACATCTCATGCTATTGGAAGGGTATCAGTATTGGATTTGGAAGGAGTTGGATATCCCATCTCATGCTATAGGAAGGGTCTCAGGTTGGAATGGGAAGGAGTTGGATATCACATTTCATGTTATAGGAAGGGTCTCAGGATTGGAATGGGAAGGAGTTGGATATCACATCTCAAGCTTTAGGAAGGGTCTCAGGTTTGGTATAAGCATTGAGATAGCACATCTCATGCTATAGGAAGGGTCTCAGGATTGGAATGGGAAGGAGTTGGATATCACATCTCATGTTATAGGAAAGATCTCAGGTTTGGTATTAGAAGCATTGAGACATCACATCTCATGTTATAGGAAGGGTCTCAGGATTGGAATGGGAAGAAGTTGGATATCACATCTCATGCTATAGGAAGGGTCTCAGGTTTGGAAGGGGAAGGAGTTGGATATCCAATCTCATGTTATAGGACTGGTCTCAGGTTTGGTATTAGAAGCATTGAGATATCACATCGCATGCTGTAGGAAGGTTCTCAGGTTTGGAATGGGGAGGAATTGGATATCACATCTCATGTCATAGGAAGGATCTCAGGTTTGGTATTAGAAGCATTGAGATATCACATCTCATGCTATAGGAATGGTCTCAGGATTGGAATGGGAAGGAGTTGGATATTACATTCTTGCTATAGGAAGGGTCTCATGTTTGGAATGGGAAGGAGTTGGATATCACATATGCTATAGGAAGGGTCTCAGGTTTGAAACGGGAAGGAGTTGGATATCACATCTCATGTTATAGGAAGGGTCTCAGGTTTGAAACGGGAAGGAGTTGGATATCACATCTCATGTTATAGGACGGGTCTCAGGTTTGGTAGAAGAAGCATTGAGATATCACATCGCATGCTGTAGGAAGGTTCTCAGGTTTGGTATTAGAAGCATTGAGACATCACATCTCATGCTATAGGAAGGGTCTCAGGATTGGAATGGGAAGGAGTTGGATATCACATCTCATGTTATAGGAAGGATCTCAGGTTTGGTATTAGAAGCATTGAGACATCACATCTCATGCTATAGGAAGGGCCTCAGGATTGGAATGGGAAGGAGTTGGATATCACATCTCATGCTATAGGAAGGGTCTCAGATTTGGTATATGCATCGAGATATCACATCTCATGCTATAGGAAGGGTCTCGGGATTGGAATGGGAAGGAGTTGGATATCACATCTCATGCCATAGGAAGGGTCTTAGGTTTGGTATTAGAAGCATTGAGATATCACATCGCATGCTGTAGGAAGGGTGTCAGGGTTGGAATGGGAAGGAGTTGGATATCACATCTCATGTTATAGGAAGGATCTCAGGTTTGGTATTAGAAGCATTGAGACATCACATCTCATGCTATAGGAAGGGTCTCAGGATTGGAATGGGAAGGAGTTGGATATCACATCTCATGCTATAGGAAGGGTCTCAGGTTTGGTAGAAGCATTGAGATATCACATCTCATGCTATAGGAAGTGTCTCAGGATTGGAATGGGAAGGACTTGGGTGTCACATCTCATGCTATAAGGAGGGTCTCAAGTTTGATATTAGAAGCATTGAGATATCACATCTCATGCTATAGCAAGGGTCTCAGGATTGGAATGGGAAGGAGTTGGATATCACATCTCAAGCTTTAGGAAGGGTCTCAGGTTTGGTATAAGCATTGAGATAGCACATCTCATGCTATAGGAAGGGTCTCAGGATTGGAATGGGAAGGAGTTGGATAGTACATCTCATGTTATAGGAAAGATCTCAGGTTTGGTATTAGAAGCATTGAGACATCACATCTCATGTTATAGGAAGGGTCTCAGGATTGGAATGGGAAGAAGTTGGATATCACATCTCATGCTATAGGAAGGGTCTCAGGTTTGGAAGGGGAAGGAGTTGGATATCCAATCTCATGTTATAGGACTGGTCTCAGGTTTGGTATTAGAAGCATTGAGATATCACATCGCATGCTGTAGGAAGGTTCTCAGGTTTGGTATTAGAAGCATTTAGACATCACATCTCATGCTATAGGAAGGGTCTCAGGATTGGAATGGGAAGGAGTTGGATATCACATCTCATGTTATAGGAAGGATCTCAGGTTTGGTATTAGAAGCATTGAGATATCACATCTCATGCTATAGGAATGGTCTCAGGATTGGAATGGGAAGGAGTTGGATATTACATTCTTGCTATAGGAAGGGTCTCATGTTTGGAATGGGAAGGAGTTGGATATCACATATGCTATAGTAAGGGTCTCAGGTTTGGACCGGGAAGGAGTTGGATATCACATCTCATGTTATAGGAAGGGTCTCAGGTTTGGTATAAGCATTGAGATATCACATCTCTGCTATCAGAAGTGTCTCAGGATTGGAATGGGAAGGAGTTGGATATCCCATCTCATGCTATAGGAAGGGTCTCAGGATTGGAATGGGAAGGAGTTGGATATCACATCTCATGTTATAGGAAAGATCTCAGGTTTGGTATTAGAAGCATTGAGACATCGCATCTCATGTTATAGGAAGGGTCTCAGGATTGGAATGGGAAGAAGTTGGATATCACATCTCATGCTATAGGAAGGGTCTCAGGTTTGGAAGGGGAAGGAGTTGGATATCCAATCTCATGTTATAGGACTGGTCTCGGGTTTGGTATTAGAAGCATTGAGATATCACATCGCATGCTGTAGGAAGGTTCTCAGGTTTGGAATGGGGAGGAATTGGATATCACATCTCATGTCATAGGAAGGATCTCAGGTTTGGTATTAGAAGCATTGAGATATCACATCTCATGCTATAGGAATGGTCTCAGGATTGGAATGGGAAGGAGTTGGATATTACATTCTTGCTATAGGAAGGGTCTCATGTTTGGAATGGGAAGGAGTTGGAAATCACATATGCTATAGTAAGGGTCTCAGGTTGGGACCAGGAAGGAGTTGGATATCACATCTCATGTTATATGAAGGGTCTCAGGTTTGGTATAAGTATTGAGATATCACATCTCTGCTATCGGAAGTGTCTCAGGATTGGAATGGGAAGGAGTTTGATATCCCATCTCATGTTATAGGATGGGTCTCAGGTTTGTTATTAGAATCATTGAGATATCATATTGCATGCTGTAGGAAGGGTCTAAGGATTGGAATGGGAAGGACTTGGATATCACATCTCATGCTATAGGTAGGCTCTCATGTTTGGAAAGGGAAGGAGTTGGATATCACATTTCATGTTAGAGGAAGGATCTCAGGTTTGGTATTAGAGGCATTGAGATATCACATCTCATGCTATAGGAAGGGTCTCAGGATTGGAATGGGAAGGAGTTGGATATCACATCTCATGCTATAGGAAGGGTCTCAGGTTTGGTATAAACATCGAGATATCACATCTCATGCTATAGGAAGGGTCCTGGGATTGGAATGGGAAGGAGTTGGATATCACATCTCATGTTATAGGAAGGATCTCAGGTTTGGTATTAGAAGCATTGAGACATCACATCTCATGCTATAGGAAGTGTCTCAGGATTGGAATGGGAAGGACTTGGGTATCACATCTCAAGCTTTAGGAAGGGTCTCAGTTTTGGTATAAGCATTGAGATAGCACATCTCATGCTATAGGAAGGGTCTCCGGATTGGAATGGGAAGGAGTTGGATATTACATCTCATGTTATAGGAAGGGTCTCAGGTTTGGTATTAGAAGCATTGAGATATCACATCGCATGCTGTAGGAAGGTTCTCAGGTTTGGTATTAGAAGCATTGAGACATCACATCTCATGCTATAGGAAGGGTCTCAGGATTGGAATGGGAAGGAGTTGGATATCACATCTCATGTTATAGGAAGGATCTCAGGTTTGGTATTAGAAGCATTGAGACATCACATCTCATGCTATAGGAAGGGTCTCAGGATTGGAATGGGAAGGAGTTGGATATCACATCTCATGCTATAGGAAGGGTCTCAGATTTGGTATAAGCATTGAGATATCACATCTCATGCTATAGGAAGGGTCTCAGGATTGGATTGGGAAGGAGTTGTATATGACATCTCAGGCCATAGGAAGGGTCTCAGGATTGGTATAAGTTTGAGATATCACATCTCTGCTATCGGAAGGGTCTCAGGATTGGAATGGGAAGGAGTTGGATATCCCATCTCATGATAAAGGAAGGGTCTAAGGTTTGGAAGGGGAAAGATTTGGATATCACATCTCATGTTATAGGCGGGTCTCAATTTTGATATAAGAAGCATTGAGATAACAAATCTCATGATATCGGAAGGGTCTCAGGATCGGAATGGGAAGGAGTTGGATATCACATCTCATGATAAAGGAAGGGTCTAAGGTTTGGAAGGGGAAAGATTTGGATATCACATCTCATGTTATAGGACGGGTCTCAGGTTTGGTATTAGAAGCATTGAGATATCAAGTCTCATCGTATAGGAAGGGTCTCAGAATTGGAATGGGAAGGATTTCGGATATCACATCTCAAGCTATAGGAAGAGTCTCAGGATTGGAATGGGAAGGAGTTTGATATCACATCTCATGCCATAGTATGGTTGTCAGGTTTGGTAGAAGCATTGGGATATCACATCTCATGCTATTGGAAGGGTATCAGTATTGGATTTGGAAGGAGTTGGATATCCCATCTCATGCTATAGGAAGGGTCTCAGGTTGGAATGGGAAGGAGTTGGATATCACATTTCATGTTATAGGAAGGGTCTCAGGATTGGAATGGGAAGGAGTTGGATATCACATCTCAAGCTTTAGGAAGGGTCTCAGGTTTGGTATAAGTATTGAGATAGCACATCTCATGCTATAGGAAGGGTCTCAGGATTGGAATGGGAAGGAGTCGGATATCACATCTCATGTTATAGGAAGGGTCTCAGGTTTGGAAGGGGAAGGAGTTGGATATCCAATCTCATGTTATAGGACTGGTCTCAGGTTTGGTATTAGAAGCATTGAGATATCACATCGCATGCTGTAGGAAGGTTCTCAGGTTTGGAATGGGGAGGAATTGGATATCACATCTCATGTCATAGGAAGGATCTCAGGTTTGGTATTAGAAGCATTGAGATATCACATCTCAGGCTATAGGAATGGTCTCAGGATTGGAATGGGAAGGAGTTGGATATTACATTCTTGCTATAGGAAGGGTCTCATGTTTGGAATGGGAAGGAGTTGGATATCACATATGCTATAGGAAGGGTCTCAGGTTTGAAACGGGAAGGAGTTGGATATCACATCTCATGTTATAGGAAGGGTCTCAGGTTTGAAACGGGAAGGAGTTGGATATCACATCTCATGTTATAGGACGGGTCTCAGGTTTGGTATTAGAAGCATTGAGATATCACATCGCATGCTGTAGGAAGGTTCTCAGGTTTGGTATTAGAAGCATTGAGACATCACATCTCATGTTATAGGAAGGGTCTCAGGATTGGAATGGGAAGGAGTTGGATATCACATCTCATGTTATAGGAAGGATCTCAGGTTTGGTATTAGAAGCATTGAGACATCACATCTCATGCTATAGGAAGGGTCTCAGGATTGGAATGGGAAGGAGTTGGATATCACATCTCATGCTATAGGAAGGGTCTCAGATTTGGTATAAGCATTGAGATATCACATCTCATGCTATAGGAAGGGTCTCAGGATTGGATTGGGAAGGAGTTGTATATGACATCTCAGGCCATAGGAAGGGTCTCAGGATTGGTATAAGCATTGAGATATCACATCTCTGCTATCGGAAGGGTCTCAGGATTGGAATGGGAAGGAGTTGGATATCCCATCTCATGATAAAGGAAGGGTCTAAGGTTTGGAAGGGGAAAGATTTGGATATCACATCTCATGTTATAGGCGGGTCTCAATTTTGATATAAGAAGCATTGAGATAACAAATCTCATGATATCGGAAGGGTCTCAGGATCGGAATGGGAAGGAGTTGGATATCACATCTCATGATAAAGGAAGGGTCTAAGGTTTGGAAGGGGAAAGATTTGGATATCATATCTCATGTTATAGGACGGGTCTCAGGTTTGGTATTAGAAGCATTGAGATATCAAGTCTCATCGTATAGGAAGGGTCTCAGAATTGGAATGGGAAGGATTTCGGATATCACATCTCAAGCTATAGGAAGAGTCTCAGGATTGGAATGGGAAGGAGTTTGATATCACATCTCATGCCATAGTATGGTTCTCAGGTTTGGTAGAAGCATTGGGATATCACATCTCATGCTATTGGAAGGGTATCAGTATTGGATTTGGAAGGAGTTGGATATCCCATCTCATGCTATAGGAAGGGTCTCAGGTTGGAATGGGAAGGAGTTGGATATCACATTTCATGTTATAGGAAGGGTCTCAGGATTGGAATGGGAAGGAGTTGGATATCACATCTCAAGCTTTAGGAAGGGTCTCAGGTTTGGTATAAGCATTGAGATAGCACATCTCATGCTATAGGAAGGGTCTCAGGATTGGAATGGGAAGGAGTTGGATATCACATCTCATGTTATAGGAAAGATCTCAGGTTTGGTATTAGAAGCATTGAGACATCACATCTCATGTTATAGGAAGGGTCTCAGGATTGGAATGGGAAGAAGTTGGATATCACATCTCATGCTATAGGAAGGGTCTCAGGTTTGGAAGGGGAAGGAGTTGGATATCCAATCTCATGTTATAGGACTGGTCTCAGGTTTGGTATTAGAAGCATTGAGATATCACATCGCATGCTGTAGGAAGGTTCTCAGGTTTGGAATGGGGAGGAATTGGATATCACATCTCATGTCATAGGAAGGATCTCAGGTTTGGTATTAGAAGCATTGAGATATCACATCTCATGCTATAGGAATGGTCTCAGGATTGGAATGGGAAGGAGTTGGATATTACATTCTTGCTATAGGAAGGGTCTCATGTTTGGAATGGGAAGGAGTTGGATATCACATATGCTATAGGAAGGGTCTCAGGTTTGAAACGGGAAGGAGTTGGATATCACATCTCATGTTATAGGAAGGGTCTCAGGTTTGAAACGGGAAGGAGTTGGATATCACATCTCATGTTATAGGACGGGTCTCAGGTTTGGTAGAAGAAGCATTGAGATATCACATCGCATGCTGTAGGAAGGTTCTCAGGTTTGGTATTAGAAGCATTGAGACATCACATCTCATGCTATAGGAAGGGTCTCAGGATTGGAATGGGAAGGAGTTGGATATCACATCTCATGTTATAGGAAGGATCTCAGGTTTGGTATTAGAAGCATTGAGACATCACATCTCATGCTATAGGAAGGGCCTCAGGATTGGAATGGGAAGGAGTTGGATATCACATCTCATGCTATAGGAAGGGTCTCAGATTTGGTATATGCATCGAGATATCACATCTCATGCTATAGGAAGGGTCTCGGGATTGGAATGGGAAGGAGTTGGATATCACATCTCATGCCATAGGAAGGGTCTTAGGTTTGGTATTAGAAGCATTGAGATATCACATCGCATGCTGTAGGAAGGGTGTCAGGGTTGGAATGGGAAGGAGTTGGATATCACATCTCATGTTATAGGAAGGATCTCAGGTTTGGTATTAGAAGCATTGAGACATCACATCTCATGCTATAGGAAGGGTCTCAGGATTGGAATGGGAAGGAGTTGGATATCACATCTCATGCTATAGGAAGGGTCTCAGGTTTGGTAGAAGCATTGAGATATCACATCTCATGCTATAGGAAGTGTCTCAGGATTGGAATGGGAAGGACTTGGGTGTCACATCTCATGCTATAAGGAGGGTCTCAAGTTTGATATTAGAAGCATTGAGATATCACATCTCATGCTATAGCAAGGGTCTCAGGATTGGAATGGGAAGGAGTTGGATATCACATCTCAAGCTTTAGGAAGGGTCTCAGGTTTGGTATAAGCATTGAGATAGCACATCTCATGCTATAGGAAGGGTCTCAGGATTGGAATGGGAAGGAGTTGGATAGTACATCTCATGTTATAGGAAAGATCTCAGGTTTGGTATTAGAAGCATTGAGACATCACATCTCATGTTATAGGAAGGGTCTCAGGATTGGAATGGGAAGAAGTTGGATATCACATCTCATGCTATAGGAAGGGTCTCAGGTTTGGAAGGGGAAGGAGTTGGATATCCAATCTCATGTTATAGGACTGGTCTCAGGTTTGGTATTAGAAGCATTGAGATATCACATCGCATGCTGTAGGAAGGTTCTCAGGTTTGGTATTAGAAGCATTTAGACATCACATCTCATGCTATAGGAAGGGTCTCAGGATTGGAATGGGAAGGAGTTGGATATCACATCTCATGTTATAGGAAGGATCTCAGGTTTGGTATTAGAAGCATTGAGATATCACATCTCATGCTATAGGAATGGTCTCAGGATTGGAATGGGAAGGAGTTGGATATTACATTCTTGCTATAGGAAGGGTCTCATGTTTGGAATGGGAAGGAGTTGGATATCACATATGCTATAGTAAGGGTCTCAGGTTTGGACCGGGAAGGAGTTGGATATCACATCTCATGTTATAGGAAGGGTCTCAGGTTTGGTATAAGCATTGAGATATCACATCTCTGCTATCAGAAGTGTCTCAGGATTGGAATGGGAAGGAGTTGGATATCCCATCTCATGCTATAGGAAGGGTCTCAGGATTGGAATGGGAAGGAGTTGGATATCACATCTCATGTTATAGGAAAGATCTCAGGTTTGGTATTAGAAGCATTGAGACATCGCATCTCATGTTATAGGAAGGGTCTCAGGATTGGAATGGGAAGAAGTTGGATATCACATCTCATGCTATAGGAAGGGTCTCAGGTTTGGAAGGGGAAGGAGTTGGATATCCAATCTCATGTTATAGGACTGGTCTCGGGTTTGGTATTAGAAGCATTGAGATATCACATCGCATGCTGTAGGAAGGTTCTCAGGTTTGGAATGGGGAGGAATTGGATATCACATCTCATGTCATAGGAAGGATCTCAGGTTTGGTATTAGAAGCATTGAGATATCACATCTCATGCTATAGGAATGGTCTCAGGATTGGAATGGGAAGGAGTTGGATATTACATTCTTGCTATAGGAAGGGTCTCATGTTTGGAATGGGAAGGAGTTGGAAATCACATATGCTATAGTAAGGGTCTCAGGTTGGGACCAGGAAGGAGTTGGATATCACATCTCATGTTATATGAAGGGTCTCAGGTTTGGTATAAGTATTGAGATATCACATCTCTGCTATCGGAAGTGTCTCAGGATTGGAATGGGAAGGAGTTTGATATCCCATCTCATGTTATAGGATGGGTCTCAGGTTTGTTATTAGAATCATTGAGATATCATATTGCATGCTGTAGGAAGGGTCTAAGGATTGGAATGGGAAGGACTTGGATATCACATCTCATGCTATAGGTAGGCTCTCATGTTTGGAAAGGGAAGGAGTTGGATATCACATTTCATGTTAGAGGAAGGATCTCAGGTTTGGTATTAGAGGCATTGAGATATCACATCTCATGCTATAGGAAGGGTCTCAGGATTGGAATGGGAAGGAGTTGGATATCACATCTCATGCTATAGGAAGGGTCTCAGGTTTGGTATAAACATCGAGATATCACATCTCATGCTATAGGAAGGGTCCTGGGATTGGAATGGGAAGGAGTTGGATATCACATCTCATGTTATAGGAAGGATCTCAGGTTTGGTATTAGAAGCATTGAGACATCACATCTCATGCTATAGGAAGTGTCTCAGGATTGGAATGGGAAGGACTTGGGTATCACATCTCAAGCTTTAGGAAGGGTCTCAGTTTTGGTATAAGCATTGAGATAGCACATCTCATGCTATAGGAAGGGTCTCCGGATTGGAATGGGAAGGAGTTGGATATTACATCTCATGTTATAGGAAGGGTCTCAGGTTTGGTATTAGAAGCATTGAGATATCACATCGCATGCTGTAGGAAGGTTCTCAGGTTTGGTATTAGAAGCATTGAGACATCACATCTCATGCTATAGGAAGGGTCTCAGGATTGGAATGGGAAGGAGTTGGATATCACATCTCATGTTATAGGAAGGATCTCAGGTTTGGTATTAGAAGCATTGAGACATCACATCTCATGCTATAGGAAGGGTCTCAGGATTGGAATGGGAAGGAGTTGGATATCACATCTCATGCTATAGGAAGGGTCTCAGATTTGGTATAAGCATTGAGATATCACATCTCATGCTATAGGAAGGGTCTCAGGATTGGATTGGGAAGGAGTTGTATATGACATCTCAGGCCATAGGAAGGGTCTCAGGATTGGTATAAGTTTGAGATATCACATCTCTGCTATCGGAAGGGTCTCAGGATTGGAATGGGAAGGAGTTGGATATCCCATCTCATGATAAAGGAAGGGTCTAAGGTTTGGAAGGGGAAAGATTTGGATATCACATCTCATGTTATAGGCGGGTCTCAATTTTGATATAAGAAGCATTGAGATAACAAATCTCATGATATCGGAAGGGTCTCAGGATCGGAATGGGAAGGAGTTGGATATCACATCTCATGATAAAGGAAGGGTCTAAGGTTTGGAAGGGGAAAGATTTGGATATCACATCTCATGTTATAGGACGGGTCTCAGGTTTGGTATTAGAAGCATTGAGATATCAAGTCTCATCGTATAGGAAGGGTCTCAGAATTGGAATGGGAAGGATTTCGGATATCACATCTCAAGCTATAGGAAGAGTCTCAGGATTGGAATGGGAAGGAGTTTGATATCACATCTCATGCCATAGTATGGTTGTCAGGTTTGGTAGAAGCATTGGGATATCACATCTCATGCTATTGGAAGGGTATCAGTATTGGATTTGGAAGGAGTTGGATATCCCATCTCATGCTATAGGAAGGGTCTCAGGTTGGAATGGGAAGGAGTTGGATATCACATTTCATGTTATAGGAAGGGTCTCAGGATTGGAATGGGAAGGAGTTGGATATCACATCTCAAGCTTTAGGAAGGGTCTCAGGTTTGGTATAAGTATTGAGATAGCACATCTCATGCTATAGGAAGGGTCTCAGGATTGGAATGGGAAGGAGTCGGATATCACATCTCATGTTATAGGAAGGGTCTCAGGTTTGGAAGGGGAAGGAGTTGGATATCCAATCTCATGTTATAGGACTGGTCTCAGGTTTGGTATTAGAAGCATTGAGATATCACATCGCATGCTGTAGGAAGGTTCTCAGGTTTGGAATGGGGAGGAATTGGATATCACATCTCATGTCATAGGAAGGATCTCAGGTTTGGTATTAGAAGCATTGAGATATCACATCTCAGGCTATAGGAATGGTCTCAGGATTGGAATGGGAAGGAGTTGGATATTACATTCTTGCTATAGGAAGGGTCTCATGTTTGGAATGGGAAGGAGTTGGATATCACATATGCTATAGGAAGGGTCTCAGGTTTGAAACGGGAAGGAGTTGGATATCACATCTCATGTTATAGGAAGGGTCTCAGGTTTGAAACGGGAAGGAGTTGGATATCACATCTCATGTTATAGGACGGGTCTCAGGTTTGGTATTAGAAGCATTGAGATATCACATCGCATGCTGTAGGAAGGTTCTCAGGTTTGGTATTAGAAGCATTGAGACATCACATCTCATGTTATAGGAAGGGTCTCAGGATTGGAATGGGAAGAAGTTGGATATCACATCTCATGCTATAGGAAGGGTCTCAGGTTTGGAAGGGGAAGGAGTTGGATATCCAATCTCATGTTATAGGACTGGTCTCAGGTTTGGTATTAGAAGCATTGAGATATCACATTCCATGCTGTAGGAAGGTTCTCAGGTTTGGTATTAGAAGCATTGAGACATCACATCTCATGCTATAGGAAGGGTCTCAGGATTGGAATGGGAAGGAGTTGGATATCACATCTCATGTTATAGGAAGGATCTCAGGTTTGGTATTAGAAGCATTGAGACATCACATCTCATGCTATAGGAAGGGTCTCAGGATTGGAATGGGAAGGAGTTGGATATCACATCTCATGCTATAGGAAGGGTCTCAGATTTGGTATAAGCATTGAGATATCACATCTCATGCTATAGGAAGGGTCTCAGGATTGGAATGGGAAGGAGTTGTATATGACATCTCAGGCCATAGGAAGGGTCTCAGGTTTGGTATAAGCATTGAGATATCACATCTCTGCTATCGGAAGGGTCTCAGGATTGGAATGGGAATGAGTTGGATATCCCATCTCATGTTATAGGAAGAGTCTCAGGTTTGTTATTAGAAGCATTGAGATATCCCATCTCATGCTATAGGAAGGGTCTCAGGTTGGAATGGGAAGGAGTTGGATATCACATTTCATGTTATAGGAAGGGTCTCAGGATTGGAATTGGAAGGACTTGGCTATCATATCTCATGCTATAGGAAGGCTCTCAGGTTTGGAAGGGGAAGGAGTTGGATATCACATTTCATGTTAGAGGAACGATCTCAGGTTTGGTATTAGAGGCCTTGAGATATCACATCTCATGCTATAGGAAGGGTCTCAGGATTGGAATGGGAAGGAGTTGGATATCACATCTCAAGCTATAGGAAAGATCTCAGGTTTGGTATTAGAAGCATTGCGACATCACATCTCATGTTATAGGAAGTGTCTCAGGATTGGAATGGGAAGAAGTTGGATATCACATCTCATGCTATAGGAAGGGTCTCAGGTTTGGTATAAGCATTGAGATATCACATCTCATGCTATAGGAAGGGTCTCAGGTTTGGAATGGGAAGGAGTTGTATATGACATCTCATGCCATAGGAAGGGTCTCAGGTTTGGTATAAGCATTGAGATATCACATCACATGCTATAGGAAGGGTCTCAGGATTGGAATGGAAAGGACTTGGATATCACATCTCATGCTATAGGCAGGGTCTCAGGTTTGGAAAGGGAAGGAGATGGATATCACATTTCATGTTAGAGGTAGGATCTCAGGTTTGGTATTTGAGGCATTGAAATATCACATCTCATGCTATCAGAAGGGTCTCAGGATTGGAATGGGAAGGAGTTGGATATCACATCTCATGCTAAAGGGAGGGTCTCAGGTTTGGAAGGGGAAGGATTTGGAAATCACATCTCATGTTATAGGAAGGATCTCAGGTTTGGTATTAGAAGCATTGAGATATCACATCTTATGCTATCGGAAGTATCTCAGGTTTGGTATTAGAGGCATTGAGATATCACATCTCATGCTATCATAAGGGTCTCAGGATTGGAATGGGAAGGAGTTGGATATCACATCTCATGTTATAGGAAGGCTCTCAGGTTTGGAAGGGGAAGGAGTTGGATATCACATTTCATGTTAGAGGAACAATCTCAGGTTTGGTATTAGAGGCCTTGCGATATCACATCTCATGCTATAGGAAGGGTCTCAGGATTGGAATGGGAAGGAGTTGGATATCACATCTCAAGCTATAGGAACGGTCTCAGGTTTGGTATAAGCATTGTGATATCACATCTCATGCTATAGGAAGGGTCTCAGGATTGGAATGGGAAGGAGTTGGATATCACATCTCATGTTATAGGAAAGATCTCAGGTTTGGTATTAGAAGCATTGCGACATCACATCTCATGTTATAGGAAGGGTCTCAGGATTGGAATGGGAAGAAGTTGGATATCACATCTCATGCTATAGGAAGGGTCTCAGGTTTGGTATAAGCATTGAGATATCACATCTCATGCTATAGGAAGGGTCTCAGGATTGGAATGGGAAGGAGATGTATATGACATCTCATGCCATAGGAAGGGTCTCAGGTTTGGTATAAGAATTGAGATATCACATCACATGCTATAGGAAGGGTCTCAGGATTGGAATGGAAAGGACTTGGATATCACATCTCATGCTATAGGCAGGGTCTCAGGTTTGAAAAGGGAAGGAGATGGATATCACATTTCATTTTAGAGGTAGGATCTCAGGTTTGGTATTAGAGGCATTGAAATATCACATCTCATGCTATCAGATGGGTCTCAGGACTGGAATGGGAAGGAGTTTGATATCACATCTCATGCTAAAGGGAGGGTCTCAGGTTTGGAAGGGGAAGGATTTGGAAATCACATCTCATGTTATAGGAAGGATCTCAGGTTTGGTATTAGAAGCATTGAGATATCACATCTCATGCTATCGGAAGTATCTCAGGTTTGGTATTAGAGGCATTGAGATATCACATCTCATGCTATCATAAGGGTCTCAGGATTGGAATGGGAAGGAGTTGGATATCACATCTCATGTTATAGGAAGGATCTCAGGTTTGGTATTAGAAGCATTGAGACATCACATCTCATGCTATAGGAAGGGTGTCAGGATTGGAATGGGAAGGAGTTGGATATCACATCTCATGCTATAGGAAGGGTCTCAGATTTGGTATAAGCATTGAGATATCACATCTCATGCTATAGGAAGGGTCTCAGGATTGGAATGGGAAGGACTTGGGTATCACATCTCATGCTATAGGGAGGGTCTCAAGTTTGATATTAGAAGCATTGAGATATCACATCTCATGCTATAGGAAGGGTCTCAGGATTGGAATGGGAAGGAGTTGGATATCACATCTCAAGCTTTAGGAAGGGTCTCAGGTTTGGTATAAGCATTGAGATAGCACATCTCATGCTATAGGAAGGGTCTCAGGATTGGAATGGGAAGGAGTTGGATATTACATCTCATGTTATAGGAAAGATCTCAGGTTTGGTATTAGAAGCATTGAGACATCACATCTCATGTTATAGGAAGGGTCTCAGGATTGGAATGGGAAGAAGTTGGATATCACATCTCATGCTATAGGAAGGGTCTCAGGTTTGAAACGGGAAGGAGTTGGATATCACATCTCATGTTATAGGACGGGTCTCAGGTTGGTTATTAGAATCATTGAGATATCATATTGCATGCTGTAGGAAGGGTCTAAGGATTGGAATGGGAAGGACTTGGATATCACATCTCATGCTATAGGTAGGCTCTCAGGTTTGGAAAGGGAAGGAGTTCGATATCACATTTCATGTTAGAGGAAGGATCTCAGGTTTGGTATTAGAGGCATTGAGATATCACATATCATGCTATAGGAAGGGTCTCAGGATTGGAATGGGAAGGAGTTGGATATCACATCTCAAGCTTTAGGAAGGGTCTCAGGTTTGGTATAAGCATTGAGATAGCACATCTCATGCTATAGGAAGGGTCTCAGGATTGGAATGGGATGGAGTTGGATATTACATCTCATGTTATAGGAAAGATCTCAGGTTTGGTATTAGAAGCATTGAGACATCA
This sequence comes from Ambystoma mexicanum, assembly GCF_040938575.1. NCBI lineage: Eukaryota > Metazoa > Chordata > Amphibia > Caudata > Ambystomatidae > Ambystoma > Ambystoma mexicanum. Next base: position 1,742,036 of record NW_027182510.1, on the reverse strand, counting down.
CATCTCATGTTATAGGAAGGGTCTCAGGATTGGAATGGGAAGAAGTTGGATATCACATCTCATGCTATAGGAAGGGTCTCAGGTTTGGAAGGGGAAGGAGTTGGATATCCAATCTCATGTTATAGGACTGGTCTCAGGTTTGGTATTAGAAGCATTGAGATATCACATCGCATGCTGTAGGAAGGTTCTCAGGTTTGGTATTAGAAGCATTGAGACATCACATCTCATGCTATAGGAAGGGTCTCAGGATTGGAATGGGAAGGAGTTGGATATCACATCTCATGTTATAGGAAGGATCTCAGGTTTGGTATTAGAAGCATTGAGACATCACATCTCATGCTATAGGAAGGGCCTCAGGATTGGAATGGGAAGGAGTTGGATATCACATCTCATGCTATAGGAAGGGTCTCAGATTTGGTATAAGCATCGAGATATCACATCTCATGCTATAGGAAGGGTCTCGGGATTGGAATGGGAAGGAGTTGGATATCACATCTCATGCCATAGGAAGGGTCTTAGGTTTGGTATAAGCATTGAGATATCACATCTCTGCTATTGGAAGGGTCTCAGGATTGGAATGGGAAGGAGTTGGATATCCCATCTCATGTTATAGGAAGAGTCTCAGGTTTGGTATTAGAAGCATTGAGATATCACATCTCATGCTATAGGAAGTGTCTCAGGATTGGAATGGGAAGGACTTGGGTATCACATCTCATGCTATAGGGAGGGTCTCAAGTTTGATATTAGAAGCATTGAGATATCACATCTCATGCTATAAGAAGGGTTTCAGGATTGGAATGGGAAGGAGTTGGATATCACATCTCATTCTATAGGAAGGGTCTCAGGTTTGGTATAAGCAGTGAGATATCACATCTCATGCTATAGGAAGTGTCTCAGTATTGGAATGGGAAGGAGTTGGATATCACATCTCATGTTATAGGAAGGATCTCAGGTTTGGTATAAGCATTGAGATATCACATCTCTGCTATCGGAAGGGTCTCAGGATTGGAATGGGAAGGAGTTGGATATTCCCATCTCATGTTATAGGAAGGGTCTCAGGTTTGGTATTAGAAGCATTGAGATATCCCATCTCATGATATAGGAAGGGTCTCAGGATTGGAATGGGAAGGACTTGGATATCATATCTCATGCTATAGGAAGGCTCTCAGGTTTGGAAGGGGAAGGAGTTGGATATCACATTTCATATTAGAGGAAGGATCTCAGGTTTGGTATTAGAGGCCTTGAGATATCACATCTCATGCTATAGGAAGGGTCTCAGGATTGGAATGGGAAGGAGTTGGATATCACATCTCAAGCTATAGGAACGGTCTCAGGTTTTGTATAAGCATTGTGATATCACATCTCATACTATAGGAAGGGTCTCAGGATTGGAATGGGAAGGAGTTGGATATCACATCTCATGTTATAGGAAAGATCTCAGGTTTGGTATTAGAAGCATTGAGACATCACATCTCATGTTATAGGAAGGGTCTCAGGATTGGAATGGCAAGAAGTTGGATATCACATCTCATGCTATAGGAAGGGTCTCAGGTTTGGTATAAGCATTGAGATATCACATCTCATGCTATAGGAAGGGTCTCAGGATTGGAATGGGAAGGAGTTGTATATGACATCTCATGCCATAGGAAGGGTCTCAGGTTTGGTATAAGCATTGAGATATCACATCACATGCTATAGGAAGGGTCTCAGGATTGGAATGGGAAGGACTTGGATATCACATCTCATGCTAAAGGCAGGGTCTCGGGTTTGGAAAGGGAAGGAGATGGATATCACATTTCATGTTAGAGGTAGGATCTCAGGTTTGGAATTAGAGGCATTGAGATATCACATCTCATGCTATCAGAAGGGTCTCAGGATTGGAATGGGAAGGAGTTGGATATCACATCTCATGCTAAAGGGAGGGTCTCAGGTTTGGAAGCGGGAGGATTTGGAAATCACATCTCATGTTATAGGAAGGATCTCAGGTTTGGTATTCGAAGCATTGAGATATCACATCTCATGCTATCGGAAGTATCTCAGGTTTGGTATTAGAGGCATTGAGATATCACATCTCATGCTATCATAAGGGTCTCAGGATTGGAATGGGAAGGAGTTGGATATCACATCTCATGTTATAGGAAGGATCTCAGGTTTGGTATTAGAAGCATTGAGACATCACATCTCATGCTATAGGAAGGGTCTCAGGATTGGAATGGGAAGGAGTTGGATATCACATCTCATGCTATAGGAAGGGTCTCAGATTTGGTATAAGCATTGAGATATCACATCTCATGCTATAGGAAGGGTCTCAGGATTGGAATGGGAAGGAGTTGTATATGACATCTCAGGCCATAGGAAGGGTCTCAGGTTTGGTATAAGCATTGAGATATCACATCTCTGCTATTGGAAGGGTCTCAGGATTGGAATGGGAATGAGTTGGATATCCCATCTCATGTTATAGGAAGAGTCTCAGGTTTGTTATTAGAAGCATTGAGATATCCCATCTCATGCTATAGGAAGGGTCTCAGGTTGGAATGGGAAGGAGTTGGATATCACATTTCATGTTATAGGAAGGGTCTCAGGATTGGAATTGGAAGGACTTGGCTATCATATCTCATGCTATAGGAAGGCTCTCAGGTTTGGAAGGGGAAGGAGTTGGATATCACATTTCATGTTAGAGGAACGATCTCAGGTTTGGTATTAGAGGCCTTGAGATATCACATCTCATGCTATAGGAAGGGTCTCAGGATTGGAATGGGAAGGAGTTGGATATCACATCTCAAGCTATAGGAACGGTCTCAGGTTTGGTATAAGCATTGTGATATCACATCTCATGCTATAGGAAGGGTCTCAGGATTGGAATGGGAAGGAGTTGGATATCACATCTCATGTTATAGGAAAGATCTCAGGTTTGGTATTAGAAGCATTGCGACATCACATCTCATGTTATAGGAAGGGTCTCAGGATTGGAATGGGAAGAAGTTGGATATCACATCTCATGCTATAGGAAGGGTCTCAGGTTTGGTATAAGCATTGAGATATCACATCTCATGCTATAGGAAGGGTCTCAGGTTTGGAATGGGAAGGAGTTGTATATGACATCTCATGCCATAGGAAGGGTCTCAGGTTTGGTATAAGCATTGAGATATCACATCACATGCTATAGGAAGGGTCTCAGGATTGGAATGGAAAGGACTTGGATATCACATCTCATGCTATAGGCAGGGTCTCAGGTTTGGAAAGGGAAGGAGATGGATATCACATTTCATGTTAGAGGTAGGATCTCAGGTTTGGTATTTGAGGCATTGAAATATCACATCTCATGCTATCAGAAGGGTCTCAGGATTGGAATGGGAAGGAGTTGGATATCACATCTCATGCTAAAGGGAGGGTCTCAGGTTTGGAAGGGGAAGGATTTGGAAATCACATCTCATGTTATAGGAAGGATCTCAGGTTTGGTATTAGAAGCATTGAGATATCACATCTCATGCTATCGGAAGTATCTCAGGTTTGGTATTAGAGGCATTGAGATATCACATCTCATGCTATCATAAGGGTCTCAGGATTGGAATGGGAAGGAGTTGGATATCACATCTCATGTTATAGGAAGGCTCTCAGGTTTGGAAGGGGAAGGAGTTGGATATCACATTTCATGTTAGAGGAACGATCTCAGGTTTGGTATTAGAGGCCTTGCGATATCACATCTCATGCTATAGGAAGGGTCTCAGGATTGGAATGGGAAGGAATTGGATATCACATCTCAAGCTATAGGAACGGTCTCAGGTTTGGTATAAGCATTGTGATATCACATCTCATGCTATAGGAAGGGTCTCAGGATTGGAATGGGAAGGAGTTGGATATCACATCTCATGTTATAGGAAAGATCTCAGGTTTGGTATTAGAAGCATTGCGACATCACATCTCATGTTATAGGAAGGGTCTCAGGATTGGAATGGGAAGAAGTTGGATATCACATCTCATGCTATAGGAAGGGTCTAAGGTTTGGTATAAGCATTGAGATATCACATCTCATGCTATAGGAAGGGTCTCAGGATTGGAATGGGAAGGAGTTGTATATGACATCTCATGCCATAGGAAGGGTCTCAGGTTTGGTATAAGAATTGAGATATCACATCACATGCTATAGGAAGGGTCTCAGGATTGGAATGGAAAGGACTTGGATATCACATCTCATGCTATAGGCAGGGTCTCAGGTTTGAAAAGGGAAGGAGATGGATATCACATTTCATGTTAGAGGTAGGATCTCAGGTTTGGTATTAGAGGCATTGAAATATCACATCTCATGCTATCAGATGGGTCTCAGGACTGGAATGGGAAGGAGTTTGATATCACATCTCATGCTAAAGGGAGGGTCTCAGGTTTGGAAGGGGAAGGATTTGGAAATCACATCTCATGTTATAGGAAGGATCTCAGGTTTGGTATTAGAAGCATTGAGATATCACATCTCATGCTATCGGAAGTATCTCAGGTTTGGTATTAGAGGCATTGAGATATCACATCTCATGCTATCATAAGGGTCTCAGGATTGGAATGGGAAGGAGTTGGATATCACATCTCATGTTATAGGAAGGATCTCAGGTTTGGTATTAGAAGCATTGAGACATCACATCTCATGCTATAGGAAGGGTCTCAGTTTTGGAATGGGAAGGAGTTGGATATCACATCTCATGCTATAGGAAGGGTCTCAGATTTGGTATAAGCATTGAGATATCACATCTCAAGCTATAGGAAGGGTCTCAGGATTGGAATATGAAGGAGTTGTATATGACATCTCAGGCCATAGGAAGGGTCTCAGGCTTGGTAAAAGCATTGAGATATCACATCTCTGCTATCGGAAGGGTCTCAGGATTGGAATGGGAAGGAGTTGGATATCCCATCTCATGTTATAGGAAGGGTCTCAGGTTTGGTATTAGAAGCATTGAGACATCACATCTCATGTTATAGGAAGGGTCTCAGGATTGGAATGGGAAGGAGTTGGATATCACATCTCATGCTATAGGAAGGGTCTCAGGTTTGGTATTAGAAGCATTGAGACATCACATCTCATGTTATAGGAAGGGTCTCAGGATTGGAATGGGAAGGAGTTGTATATGACATCTCATGCCATATGAAGGGTCTCAGGTTTGGTATAAGCATTGAGATATCACATCACATGCTATAGGAAGGGTCTCAGGATTGGAATGGGAAGGAGTTGTATATCACATCTCATGCTATAGGCAGGGTCTCAGGTTTGGAAAGGGAAGGAGATGGATATCACATTTCATGTTAGAGGTAGGATCTCAGGTTTGGTATTAGAGGCATTGAAATATCACATCTCATGCTATCAGAAGGGTCTCAGGATTGGAATGGGAAGGAGTTGGATATCACATCTCATGCTAAAGGGAGGGTCTCAGGTTTGGAAGTGGAAGGATTTGGAAATCACATCTCATGTTATAGGAAGGATCTCAGGTTTGGTATTAGAAGCATTGAGATATCACATCTCATGCTATCAGAAGTATCTCAGGTTTGGTATTAGAGGCATTGAGATATCACATCTCATGCTATCATAAGGGTCTCAGGATTGGAATGGGAAGAAGTTGGATATCACATCTCATGTTATAGGAAGGGTCTCAGATTTGGTATAAGCATTGAGATATCACATCTAATGCTATAGGAAGGGTCTCAGGATTGGAATGGGAAGGAGTTGCATATGACATCTCAGGCCATAGGAAGGGTCTCAGGTTTGGTATAAGCATTGAGATATCACATCTCTGCTATCGGAAGGGTCTCAGGATTGGAATGGGAAGGAGTTGGATATCCCAAATCATGTTATAGGAAGGGTCTCAGGTTTGGTATTAGAAGCATTGAGATATCACATCTCATGCTATAGGAAGGGTCTCAGGATTGGAATGGGGAGGACTTGGATGTCACATCTCATGTTATAGGAAGGCTCTCAGGTTTGGAAGGGGAAGGAGTTGGATATCACATTTCATGTTAGAGGAACGATCTCAGGTTTGGTATTAGAGGCCTTGAGATATCACATCTCATGCTATAGGAAGGGTCTCAGGATTGGAATGGGAGTTGGATATCACATCTCATGCTATAGGAAGGGTCTCAGGTTTGGTATAAGCATTGAGATATCACATCACATGCTATAGGAAGGGTCTCAGGATTGGAATGGGAAGGAGTTGTATATGACATCTCATGCCATAGGAAGGGTCTCAGGTTTGGTATAAGCATTGAGATATCACATCACATGCTATAGGCAGGGTCTCAGGTTTGGAAAGGGAAGGAGATGGATATCACATTTCATGTTAGAGGTAGGATCTCAGGTTTGGTATTAGAGGCATTGAAATATCACATCTCATGCTATCAGATGGGTCTCAGGATTGGAATGGGAAGGAGTTGGATATCACATCTCATGCTAAAGGGAGGGTCTCAGGTTTGGAAGGGGAAGGATTTGGAAATCACATCTCATGTTATAGGAAGGATCTCAGGTTTGGTATTAGAAGCATTGAGATATCACATCTCATGCTATCGGAAGTATCTCAGGTTTGGTATTAGAGGAATTGAGATATCACATCTCATGCTATCATAAGGGTCTCAGGATTGGAATGGGAAGGAGTTGGATATCACATCTCATGTTATAGGAAGGATCTCAGGTTTGGTATTAGAAGCATTGAGACATCACATCTCATGCTATAGGAAGGGTCTCAGGTTTGGTATTAGAAGCATTGAGACATCACATCTCATGCTATAGGAAGGGTCTCAGGATTGGAATGGGAAGGAGTTGGATATCACATCTCATGCTATAGGAAGGGTCTCAGATTTGGTATAAGCATTGAGATATCACATCTCATGCTATAGGAAGGGTCTCAGGATTGGAATGGGAAGGAGTTGTATATGACATCTCAGGCCATAGGAAGGGTCTCAGGCTTGGTAAAAGCATTGAGATATCACATCTCTGCTATCGGAAGGGTCTCAGGATTGGAATGGGAAGGAGTTGGATATCCCATCTCATGTTATAGGAAGGGTCTCAGGTTTGGTATTAGAAGCATTGAGACATCACATCTCATGTTATAGGAAGGGTCTCAGGATTGGAATGGGAAGAAGTTGGATATCACATCTCATGCTATAGGAAGGGTCTCAGGTTTGGTATAAGCATTGAGATATCACATCTCATGCTATAGGAAGGGTCTCAGGATTGGAATGGGAAGGAGTTGTATATGACATCTCATGCCATAGGAAGGGTCTCAGGTTTGGTATAAGCATTGAGATATCACATCACATGCTATAGGAAGGGTCTCAGGATTGGAATGGGAAGGACTTGGATATCACATCTCATGCTATAGGCAGGGTCTCAGGTTTGGAAAGGGAAGGAGATGGATATCACATTTCATGTTAGAGGTAGGATCTCAGGTTTGGTATTAGAGGCATTGAAATATCACATCTCATGCTATCAGAAGGGTCTCAGGATTGGAATGGGAAGGAGTTGGATATCACATCTCATGCTAAAGGGAGGGTCTCAGGTTTGGAAGTGGAAGGATTTGGAAATCACATCTCATGTTATAGGAAGGATCTCAGGTTTGGTATTAGAAGCATTGAGATATCACATCTCATGCTATCAGAAGTATCTCAGGTTTGGTATTAGAGGCATTGAGATATGACATCTCATGCTATCATAAGGGTCTCAGGATTGGAATGGGAAGAAGTTGGATATCACATCTCATGTTATAGGAAGGATCTCAGGTTTGGTATTAGAAGAATTGAGACATCACATCTCATGCTATAGGAAGGGTCTCAGGATTGGAATGGGAAGAAGTTGGATATCACATCTCATGCTATAGGAAGGGTCTCAGATTTGGTATAAGCATTGAGATATCACATCTAATGCTATAGGAAGGGTCTCAGGATTGGAATGGGAAGGAGTTGCATATGACATCTCAGGCCATAGGAAGGGTCTCAGGTTTGGTATAAGCATTGAGATATCACATCTCTGCTATCGGAAGGGTCTCAGGATTGGAATGGGAAGGAGTTGGATATCCCAAATCATGTTATAGGAAGGGTCTCAGGTTTGGTATTAGAAGCATTGAGATATCACATCTCATGCTATAGGAAGGGTCTCAGGATTGGAATGGGGAGGACTTGGATGTCACATCTCATGTTATAGGAAGGCTCTCAGGTTTGGAAGGGGAAGGAGTTGGATATCACATTTCATGTTAGAGGAACGATCTCAGGTTTGGTATTAGAGGCCTTGAGATATCACATCTCATGCTATAGGAAGGGTCTCAGGATTGGAATGGGAAGGAGTTGGATATCACATCTCATGCTATAGGAAGGGTCTCAGGTTTGGTATAAGCATTGAGATATCACATCTCATGCTATAGGAAGGGTCTCAGGATTGGAATGGGAAGGAGTTGTATATGACATCTCATGCCATAGGAAGGGTCTCAGGTTTGGTATAAGCATTGAGATATCACATCACATGCTATAGGCAGGGTCTCAGGTTTGGAAAGGGAAGGAGATGGATATCACATTTCATGTTAGAGGTAGGATCTCAGGTTTGGTATTAGAGGCATTGAAATATCACATCTCATGCTATCAGATGGGTCTCAGGTTTGGAATGGGAAGGAGTTGGATATCACATCTCATGCTAAAGGGAGGGTCTCAGGTTTGGAAGGGGAAGGATTTGGAAATCACATCTCATGTTATAGGAAGGATCTCAGGTTTGGTATTAGAAGCATTGAGATATCACATCTCATGCTATCGGAAGTATCTCAGGTTTGGTATTAGAGGCATTGAGATATCACATCTCATGCTATCATAAGGGTCTCAGGATTGGAATGGGAAGGAGTTGGATATCACATCTCATGTTATAGGAAGGATCTCGGGTTTGGTATTAGAAGCATTGAGACATCACATCTCATGCTATAGGAAGGGTCTCAGGATTGGAATGGGAAGGAGTTGGATATCACATCTCATGCTATAGGAAGGGTCTCAGATTTGGTATAAGCATTGAGATATCACATCACATGCTATAGGAAGGGTCTCAGGATTGGAATGGGAAGGACTTGGATATCACATTTCATGCTATAGGCAGGGTCTCAGGTTTGGAAAGGGAAGGAGATGGATATCACATTTCATGTTAGAGGTAGGATCTCAGGTTTGGTATTAGAGGCATTGAAATATCACATCTCATGCTATCAGAAGGGTCTCAGGATTGGAATGGGAAGGAGTTGGATATCACATCTCATGCTAAAGGGAGGGTCTCAGGTTTGGAAGTGGAAGGATTTGGAAATCACATCTCATGTTATAGGAAGGATCTCAGGTTTGGTATTAGAAGCATTGAGATATCACATCTCATGCTATCAGAAGTATCTCAGGTTTGGTATTAGAGGCATTGAGATATCACATATCATGCTATCATAAGGGTCTCAGGATTGGAATGGGAAGGAGTTGGATATCACATCTCATGTTATAGGAAGGATCTCGGGTTTGGTATTAGAAGCATTGAGACATCACATCTCATGCTATAGGAAGGGTCTCAGGATTGGAATGGGAAGGAGTTGGATATCACATCTCATGCTATAGGAAGGGTCTCAGATTTGGTATAAGCATTGAGATATCACATCACATGCTATAGGAAGGGTCTCAGGATTGGAATGGGAAGGACTTGGATATCACATTTCATGCTATAGGCAGGGTCTCAGGTTTGGAAAGGGAAGGAGATGGATATCACATTTCATGTTAGAGGTAGGATCTCAGGTTTGGTATTAGAGGCATTGAAATATCACATCTCATGCTATCAGAAGGGTCTCAGGATTGGAATGGGAAGGAGTTGGATATCACATCTCATGCTAAAGGGAGGGTCTCAGGTTTGGAAGTGGAAGGATTTGGAAATCACATCTCATGTTATAGGAAGGATCTCAGGTTTGGTATTAGAAGCATTGAGATATCACATCTCATGCTATCAGAAGTATCTCAGGTTTGGTATTAGAGGCATTGAGATATCACATATCATGCTATCATAAGGGTCTCAGGATTGGAATGGGAAGGAGTTGGATATCACTTCTCATGTTATAGGAAGGATCTCAGGTTTGGTATTAGAAGAATTGAGACATCACATCTCATGCTATAGGAAGGGTCTCAGGATTGGAATGGGAAGAAGTTGGATATCACATCTCATGCTATAGGAAGGGTCTCAGATTTGGTATAAGCATTGAGATATCACATCTAATGCTATAGGAAGGGTCTCAGGATTGGAATGGGAAGGAGTTGCATATGACATCTCAGGCCATAGGAAGGGTCTCAGGTTTGGTATAAGCATTGAGATATCTCATCTCTGCTATCGGAAGGGTCTCAGGATTGGAATGGGAAGGAGTTGGATATCCCAAATCATGTTATAGGAAGGGTCTCAGGTTTGGTATTAGAAGCATTGAGATATCACATCTCATGCTATAGGAAGGGTCTCAGGATTGGAATGGGGAGGACTTGGATGTCACATCTCATGTTATAGGAAGGCTCTCAGGTTTGGAAGGGGAAGGAGTTGGATATCACATTTCATGTTAGAGGAACGATCTCAGGTTTGGTATTAGAGGCCTTGAGATATCACATCTCATGCTATAGGAAGGGTCTCAGGATTGGAATGGGAAGGAGTTGGATATCACATCTCATGCTATAGGAAGGGTCTCAGGTTTGGTATAAGCATTGAGATATCACATCTCATGCTATAGGAAGGGTCTCAGGATTGGAATGGGAAGGAGTTGTATATGACATCTCATGCCATAGGAAGGGTCTCAGGTTTGGTATAAGCATTGAGATATCACATCACATGCTATAGGAAGGGTCTCAGGATTGGAATGGAAAGGACTTGGATATCACATCTCATGCTATAGGCAGGGTCTCAGGTTTGGAAAGCGAAGGAGATGGATATCACATTTCATGTTAGAGGTAGGATCTCAGGTTTGGTATTAGAGGCATTGAAATATCACATCTCATGCTATCAGATGGGTCTCAGGATTGGAATGGGAAGGAGTTGGATATCACATCTCATGCTAAAGGGAGGGTCTCAGGTTTGGAAGGGGAAGGATTTGGAAATCACATCTCATGTTATAGGAAGGATCTCAGGTTTGGTATTAGAAGCATTGAGATATCACATCTCATGCTATCGGAAGTATCTCAGGTTTGGTATTAGAGGCATTGAGATATCACATCTCATGCTATCATAAGGGTCTCAGGATTGGAATGGGAAGGAGTTGGATATCACATCTCATGTTATAGGAAGGATCTCAGGTTTGGTATTAGAAGCATTGAGACATCACATCTCATGCTATAGGAAGGGTCTCAGGATTGGAATGGGAAGGAGTTGGATATCACATCTCAAGCTTTAGGAAGGGTCTCAGGTTTGGTATAAGCATTGAGATAGCACATCTCATGCTATAGGAAGGGTCTCAGGATTGGAATGGGAAGGAGTTGGATATCACATCTCATGTTATAGGAAAGATCTCAGGTTTGGTATTAGAAGCATTGAGACATCACATCTCATGTTATAGGAAGGGTCTCAGGATTGGAATGGGAAGAAGTTGGATATCACATCTCATGCTATAGGAAGGGTCTCAGGTTTGGAAGGGGAAGGAGTTGGATATCCAATCTCATGTTATAGGACTGGTCTCAGGTTTGGTATTAGAAGCATTGAGATATCACATCGCATGCTGTAGGAAGGTTCTCAGGTTTGGAATGGGGAGGAATTGGATATCACATCTCATGTCATAGGAAGGATCTCAGGTTTGGTATTAGAAGCATTGAGATATCACATCACATGCTATAGGAATGGTCTCAGGATTGGAATGGGAAGGAGTTGGATATTACATTCTTGCTATAGGAAGGGTCTCATGTTTGGAATGGGAAGGAGTTGGATATCACATATGCTATAGTAAGGGTCTCAGGTTTGGACCGGGAAGGAGTTGGATATCGCATCTCATGTTATAGGAAGGGTCTCAGGTTTGGTATAAGCATTGAGATATCACATCTCTGCTATCGGAAGTGTCTCAGGATTGGAATGGGAAGGAGTTGGATATCCCATCTCATGTTATAGGATGGGTCTCAGATTTGTTATTAGAATCATTGAGATATCATATTGCATGCTGTAGGAAGGGTCTAAGGATTGGAATGGGAAGGACTTGGATATCACATCTCATGCTATAGGTAGGCTCTCATGTTTGGAAAGGGAAGGAGATGGATATCACATTTCATGTTAGAGGAAGGATCTCAGGTTTGGTATTAGAGGCATTGAGATATCACATCTCATGCTATAGGAAGGGTCTCAGGATTGGAATGGGAAGGAGTTGGATATCACATCTCATGCTATAGGAAGGGTCTCAGGTTTGGTATAAACATCGAGATATCACATCTCATGCTATAGGAAGGGTCCCGGGATTGGAATGGGAAGGAGTTGGATATCACATCTCATGTTATAGGAAGGATCTCAGGTTTGGTATTAGAAGCATTGAGACATCACATCTCATGCTATAGGAAGTGTCTCAGGATTGGAATGGGAAGGACTTGGGTATCACATCTCATGCTATAGGGAGGGTCTCAAGTTTGATATTAGAAGCATTGAGATATCACATCTCATGCTATAGGAAGGGTCTCAGGATTGGAATGGGAAGGAGTTGGATATCACATCTCAAGCTTTAGGAAGGGTCTCAGGTTTGGTATAAGCATTGAGATAGCACATTCCATGCTATAGGAAGGGTCTCAGGATTGGAATGGGAAGGAGTTGGATATTACATCTCATGTTATAGGAAAGATCTCAGGTTTGGTATTAGAAGCATTGAGACATCACATCTCATGTTATAGGAAGGGTCTCAGGATTGGAATGGGAAGAAGTTGGATATCACATCTCATGCTATAGGAAGGGTCTCAGGTTTGAAACGGGAAGGAGTTGGATATCACATCTCATGTTATAGGACGGGTCTCAGGTTTGTTATTAGAATCATTGAGATATCATATTGCATGCTGTAGGAAGGGTCTAAGGATTGGAATGGGAAGGACTTGGATATCACATCTCATGCTATAGGTAGGCTCTCAGGTTTGGAAAGGGAAGGAGTTCGATATCACATTTCATGTTAGAGGAAGGATCTCAGGTTTGATATTAGAGGCATTGAGATATCACATATCATGCTATAGGAAGGGTCTCAGGATTGGAATGGGAAGGAGTTGGATATCACATCTCAAGCTTTAGGAAGGGTCTCAGGTTTGGTATAAGCATTGAGATAGCACATCTCATGCTATAGGAAGGGTCTCAGGATTGGAATGGGAAGGAGTTGGATATTACATCTCATGTTATAGGAAAGATCTCAGGTTTGGTATTAGAAGCATTGAGACATCACATCTCATGTCATAGGAAGGGTCTCAGGATTGGAATGGGAAGAAGTTGGATATCACATCTCATGCTATAGGAAGGGTCTCAGGTTTGGAAGGGGAAGGAGTTGGATATCCAATCTCATGTTATAGGACTGGTCTCAGGTTTGGTATTAGAAGCATTGAGATATCACATCGCATGCTGTAGGAAGGTTCTCAGGTTTGGTATTAGAAGCATTGAGACATCACATCTCATGCTATAGGAAGGGTCTCAGGATTGGAATGGGAAGGAGTTGGATATCACATCTCATGTTATAGGAAGGATCTCAGGTTTGGTATTAGAAGCATTGAGACATTACATCTCATGCTATAGGAAGGGCCTCAGGATTGGAATGGGAAGGAGTTGGATATCACATCTCATGTTATAGGAAAGATCTCAGGTTTGGTATTAGAAGCATTGCGACATCACATCTCATGTTATAGGAAGGGTCTCAGGATTGGAATGGGAAGAAGTTGGATATCACATCTCATGCTATAGGAAGGGTCTAAGGTTTGGTATAAGCATTGAGATATCACATCTCATGCTATAGGAAGGGTCTCAGGATTGGAATGGGAAGGAGTTGTATATGACATCTCATGCCACAGGAAGGGTCTCAGGTTTGGTATAAGAATTGAGATATCACATCACATGCTATAGGAAGGGTCTCAGGATTGGAATGGAAAGGACTTGGATATCACATCTCATGCTATAGGCAGGGTCTCAGGTTTGAAAAGGGAAGGAGATGGATATCACATTTCATGTTAGAGGTAGGATCTCAGGTTTGGTATTAGAGGCATTGAAATATCACATCTCATGCTATCAGATGGGTCTCAGGACTGGAATGGGAAGGAGTTTGATATCACATCTCATGCTAAAGGGAGGGTCTCAGGTTTGGAAGGGGAAGGATTTGGAAATCACATCTCATGTTATAGGAAGGATCTCAGGTTTGGTATTAGAAGCATTGAGATATCACATCTCATGCTATCGGAAGTATCTCAGGTTTGGTATTAGAAGCATTGAATTATCACATCTCATGCTATCATAAGGGTCTCAGGATTGGAATGGGAAGGAGTTGGATATCACATCTCATGTTATAGGAAGGATCTCAGGTTTGGTATTAGAAGCATTGAGACATCACATCTCATGCTATAGGAAGGGTCTCAGGATTGGAATGGGAAGGAGTTGGATATCACATCTCATGCTATAGGAAGGGTCTCAGATTTGGTATAAGCATTGAGATATCACATCTCATGCTATAGGAAGGGTCTCAGGATTGGAATGGGAAGGAGTTGTATATGACATCTCAGGCCATAGGAAGGGTCTCAGGCTTGGTAAAAGCATTGAGATATCACATCTCTGCTATCGGAAGGGTCTCAGGATTGGAATGGGAAGGAGTTGGATATCCCATCTCATGTTATAGGAAGGGTCTCAGGTTTGGTATTAGAAGCATTGAGACATCACATCTCATGTTATAGGAAGGGTCTCAGGATTGGAATGGGAAGAAGTTGGATATCACATCTCATGCTATAGGAAGGGTCTCAGGTTTGGTATAAGCATTGAGATATCACATCTCATGCTATAGGAAGGGTCTCAGGATTGGAATGGGAAGGAGTTGTATATGACATCTCATGCCATAGGAAGGGTCTCAGGTTTGGTATAAGCATTGAGATATCACATCACATGCTATAGGAAGGGTCTCAGGATTGGAATGGGAAGGACTTGGATATCACATCTCATGCTATAGGCAGGGTCTCAGGTTTGGAAAGGGAAGGAGATGGATATCACATTTCATGTTAGAGGTAGGATCTCAGGTTTGGTATTAGAGGCATTTAAATATCACATCTCATGCTATCAGAAGGGTCTCAGGATTGGAATGGGAAGGAGTTGGATATCACATCTCATGCTAAAGGGATGGTCTCAGGTTTGGAAGTGGAAGGATTTGGAAATCACATCTCATGTTATAGGAAGGATCTCAGGTTTGGTATTAGAAGCATTGAGATATCACATCTCATGCTATCAGAAGTATCTCAGGTTTGGTATTAGAGGCATTGAGATATCACATCTCATGCTATCATAAGGGTCTCAGGATTGGAATGGGAAGAAGTTGGATATCACATCTCATGTTATAGGAAGGATCTCAGGTTTGGTATTAGAAGAATTGAGACATCACATCTCATGCTATAGGAAGGGTCTCAGGATTGGAATGGGAAGAAGTTGGATATCACATCTCATGCTATAGGAAGGGTCTCAGATTTGGTATAAGCATTGAGATATCACATCTAATGCTATAGGAAGGGTCTCAGGATTGGAATGGGAAGGAGTTGCATATGACATCTCAGGCCATAGGAAGGGTCTCAGGTTTGGTATAAGCATTGAGATATCACATCTCTGCTATCGGAAGGGTCTCAGGATTGGAATGGGAAGGAGTTGGATATCCCAAATCATGTTATAGGAAGGGTCTCAGGTTTGGTATTAGAAGCATTGAGATATCACATCTCATGCTATAGGAAGGGTCTCAGGATTGGAATGGGGAGGACTTGGATGTCACATCTCATGTTATAGGAAGGCTCTCAGGTTTGGAAGGGGAAGGAGTTGGATATCACATTTCATGTTAGAGGAACGATCTCAGGTTTGGTATTAGAGGCCTTGAGATATCACATCTCATGCTATAGGAAGGGTCTCAGGATTGGAATGGGAAGGAGTTGGATATCACATCTCATGCTATAGGAAGGGTCTCAGGTTTGGTATAAGCATTGAGATATCACATCTCATGCTATAGGAAGGGTCTCAGGATTGGAATGGGAAGGAGTTGTATATGACATCTCATGCCATAGGAAGGGTCTCAGGTTTGGTATAAGCATTGAGATATCACATCACATGCTATAGGAAGGGTCTCAGGATTGGAATGGAAAGGACTTGGATATCACATCTCATGCTATAGGCAGGGTCTCAGGTTTGGAAAGGGAAGGAGATGGATATCACATTTCATGTTAGAGGTAGGATCTCAGGTTTGATATTAGAGGCATTGAAATATCACATCTCATGCTATCAGATGGGTCTCAGGATTGGAATGGGAAGGAGTTGGATATCACATCTCATGCTAAATTGAGGGTCTCAGGTTTGGAAGGGGAAGGATTTGGAAATCACATCTCATGTTATAGGAAGGATCTCAGGTTTGGTATTAGAAGCATTGAGATATCACATCTCATGCTATCGGAAGTATCTCAGGTTTGGTATTAGAGGCATTGAGATATCACATCTCATGCTATCATTAGGGTCTCAGGATTGGAATGGGAAGGAGTTGGATATCACATCTCATGTTATAGGAAGGATCTCAGGTTTGGTATTAGAAGCATTGAGACATCACATCTCATGCTATAGGAAGGGTCTCAGGATTGGAATGGGAAGGAGTTGGATATCACATCTCAAGCTTTAGGAAGGGTCTCAGGTTTGGTATAAGCATTGAGATAGCACATCTCATGCTATAGGAAGGGTCTCAGGATTGGAATGGGAAGGAGTTGGATATCACATCTCATGTTAAAGGAAAGATCTCAGGTTTGGTATTAGAAGCATTGAGACATCACATCTCATGTTATAGGAAGGGTCTCAGGATTGGAATGGGAAGAAGTTGGATATCACATCTCATGCTATAGGAAGGGTCTCAGGTTTGGAAGGGGAAGGAGTTGGATATCCAATCTCATGTTATAGGACTGGTCTCAGGTTTGGTATTAGAAGCATTGAGATATCACATTGCATGCTGTAGGAATGGTCTCAGGATTGGAATGGGAAGGAGTTGGATATTACATTCTTGCTATAGGAAGGGTCTCATGTTTGGAATGGGAAGGAGTTGGATATCACATATGCTATAGTAAGGGTCTCAGGTTTGGACCGGGAAGGAGTTGGATATCGCATCTCATGTTATAGGAAGGGTCTCAGGTTTGGTATAAGCATTGAGATATCACATCTCTGCTATCGGAAGTGTCTCAGGATTGGAATGGGAAGGAGTTGGATATCCCATCTCATGTTATAGGATGGGTCTCAGGTTTGTTATTAGAATCATTGAGATATCATATTGCATGCTGTAGGAAGGGTCTAAGGATTGGAATGGGAAGGACTTGGATATCACATCTCATGCTATAGGTAGGCTTTCATGTTTGGAAAGGGAAGGAGATGGATATCACATTTCATGTTAGAGGAAGGATCTCAGGTTTGGTATTAGAGGCATTGAGATATCACATCTCATGCTATAGGAAGGGTCTCAGGATTGGAATGGGAAGGAGTTGGATATCACATCTCATGCTATAGGAAGGGTCTCAGGTTTGGTATAAACATCGAGATATCACATCTCATGCTATAGGAAGGGTCCCGGGATTGGAATGGGAAGGAGTTGGATATCACATCTCATGTTATAGGAAGGATCTCAGGTTTGGTATTAGAAGCATTGAGACATCACATCTCATGCTATAGGAAGTGTCTCAGGATTGGAATGGGAAGGACTTGGGTATCACATCTCATGCTATAGGGAGGGTCTCAAGTTTGATATTAGAAGCATTGAGATATCACATCTCATGCTATAGGAAGGGTCTCAGGATTGGAATGGGAAGGAGTTGGATATCACATCTCAAGCTTTAGGAAGGGTCTCAGGTTTGGTATAAGCATTGAGATAGCACATCTCATGCTATAGGAAGGGTCTCAGGATTGGAATGGGAAGGAGTTGGATATTACATCTCATGTTATAGGAAAGATCTCAGGTTTGGTATTAGAAGCATTGAGACATCACATCTCATGTTATAGGAAGGGTCTCAGGATTGGAATGGGAAGAAGTTGGATATCACATCTCATGCTATAGGAAGGGTCTCAGGTTTGAAACGGGAAGGAGTTGGATATCACATCTCATGTTATAGGACGGGTCTCAGGTTTGTTATTAGAATCATTGAGATATCATATTGCATGCTGTAGGAAGGGTCTAAGGATTGGAATGGGAAGGACTTGGATATCACATCTCATGCTATAGGTAGGCTCTCAGGTTTGGAAAGGGAAGGAGTTCGATATCACATTTCATGTTAGAGGAAGGATCTCAGGTTTGATATTAGAGGCATTGAGATATCACATATCATGCTATAGGAAGGGTCTCAGGATTGGAATGGGAAGGAGTTGGATATCACATCTCAAGCTTTAGGAAGGGTCTCAGGTTTGGTATAAGCATTGAGATAGCACATCTCATGCTATAGGAAGGGTCTCAGGATTGGAATGGGAAGGAGTTGGATATTACATCTCATGTTATAGGAAAGATCTCAGGTTTGGTATTAGAAGCATTGAGACATCACATCTCATGTTATAGGAAGGGTCTCAGGATTGGAATGGGAAGAAGTTGGATATCACATCTCATGCTATAGGAAGGGTCTCAGGTTTGGAAGGGGAAGGAGTTGGATATCCAATCTCATGTTATAGGACTGGTCTCAGGTTTGGTATTAGAAGCATTGAGATATCACATCGCATGCTGTAGGAAGGTTCTCAGGTTTGGTATTAGAAGCATTGAGACATCACATCTCATGCTATAGGAAGGGTCTCAGGATTGGAATGGGAAGGAGTTGGATATCACATCTCATGTTATAGGAAGGATCTCAGGTTTGGTATTAGAAGCATTGAGACATTACATCTCATGCTATAGGAAGGGCCTCAGGATTGGAATGGGAAGGAGTTGGATATCACATCTCATGCTATAGGAAGGGTCTCAGATTTGGTATAAGCATCGAGATATCACATCTCATGCTATAGGAAGGGTCTCGGGATTGGAATGGGAAGGAGTTGGATATCACATCTCATGCCATAGGAAGGGTCTTAGGTTTGGTATAAGCATTGAGATATCACATCTCTGCTATTGGAAGGGTCTCAGGATTGGAATGGGAAGGAGTTGGATATCCTATCTCATGTTATAGGAAGAGTCTCAGGTTTGGTATTAGAAGCATTGAGATATCACATCTCATGCTATAGGAAGTGTCTCAGGATTGGAATGGGAAGGACTTGGGTATCACATCTCATGCTATAGGGAGGGTCTCAAGTTTGATATTAGAAGCATTGAGATATCACATCTCATGCTATAGGAAGGGTCTCAGGATTGGAATGGGAAGGAGTTGGATATCACATCTCATTCTAGAGGAAGGGTCTCAGGTTTGGTATAAGCAGTGAGATATCACATCTCATGCTATAGGAAGTGTCTCAGGATTGGAATGGGAAGGAGTTGGATATCACATCTCATGTTATAGGAAGGATCTCAGGTTTGGTATAAGCATTGAGATATCACGTCTCTGCTATCGGAAGGGTCTCAGGATTGGAATGGGAAGGAGTTGGATATTCCCATCTCATGTTATAGGAAGGGTCTCAGGTTTGGTATTAGAAGCATTGAGATATCCCATCTCATGATATAGGAAGGGTCTCAGGATTGGAATGGGAAGGACTTGGATATCATATCTCATGCTATAGGAAGGCTCTCAGGTTTGGAAGGGGAAGGAGTTGAATATCACATTTCATGTTAGAGGAAGGATCTCAGGTTTGGTATTAGAGGCATTGAGATATCACATCTCATGCTATCAGAAGGGTCTCAGGATTGGAATGGGAAGGAGTTGGATATCACATCTCATGCTAAAGGGAGGGTCTCAGGTTTGGAAGCGGGAGGATTTGGGAATCACATCTCATGCTATAGGAAGGGTCTCAGATTTGGTATAAGCATCGAGATATCACATCTCATGCTATAGGAAGGGTCTCGGGATTGGAATGGGAAGGAGTTGGATATCACATCTCATGCCATAGGAAGGGTCTTAGGTTTGGTATAAGCATTGAGATATCACATCTCTGCTATTGGAAGTGTCTCAGGATTGGAATGGGAAGGAGTTGGATATCACATCTCAAGCTATAGGAACGGTCTCAGGTTTGGTATAAGCATTGTGATATCACATCTCATGCTATAGGAAGGGTCTCAGGATTGGAATGGGGAGGAGTTGGATATCACATCTCATGCTATAGGAAGGGTCTCAGGTTTGGTATAAGCATTGAGATATCACATCTCAAGCTATAGGAAGGGTCTCAGGTTTGGAATGGGAAGGAGTTGTATATGACATCTCATGCCATAGGAAGGGTCTCAGGTTTGGTATAAGCATTGAGATATCACATCACATGCTATAGGAAGGGTCTCAGGATTGGAATGGAAAGGACTTGGATATCACATCTCATGCTATAGGCAGGGTCTCAGGTTTGGAAAGGGAAGGAGATGGATATCACATTTCATGTTAGAGGTAGGATCTCAGGTTTGGAATTAGAGGCATTGAGATATCACATCTCATGCTATCAGAAGGGTCTCAGGATTGGAATGGGAAGGAGTTGGATATCACATCTCATGCTAAAGGGAGGGTCTCAGGTTTGGAAGCGGGAGGATTTGGGAATCACATCTCATGTTATAGGAAGGATCTCAGGTTTGGTATTAGAAGCATTGAGATATCACATCTCATGCTATCGGAAGTATCTCAGGTTTGGTATTAGAGGCATTAAGATATCACATCTCATGCTATCATAAGGGTCTCAGGATTGGAATGGGAAGGAGTTGGATATCACATCTCATGTTATAGGAAGGATCTCAGGTTTGGTATTAGAAGCATTGAGACATCACATCTCATGCTATAGGAAGGGTCTCAGGATTGGAATGGGAAGGAGTTGGATATCACATCTCATGCTATAGGAAGGGTCTCAGATTTGGTATAAGCATTGAGATATCACATCTCATGCTATAGGAAGGGTCTCAGGATTGGAATGGGAAGGAGTTGGATATCAAATCTCATGTTATAGGAAGAGTCTCAGGTTTGTTATTAGAAGCATTGAGATATCCCATCTCATGCTATAGGAAGGGTCTCAGGTTGGAATGGGAAGGAGTTGGATATCACATTTCATGTTATAGGAAGGGTCTCAGGATTGGAATTGGAAGGACTTGGCTATCATATCTCATGCTATAGGAAGGCTCTCAGGTTTGGAAGGGGAAGGAGTTGGATATCACATTTCATGTTAGAGGAACAATCTCAGGTTTGGTATTAGAGGCCTTGAGATATCACATCTCATGCTATAGGAAGGGTCTCAGGATTGGAATGGGAAGGAGTTGGATATCACATCTCAAGCTATAGGAACGGTCCCAGGTTTGGTATAAGCATTGTGATATCACATCTCATGCTATAGGAAGGGTCTCAGGATTGGAATGGGAAGGAGTTGGATATCACATCTCATGTTATAGGAAAGATCTCAGGTTTGGTATTAGAAGCATTGCGACATCAGATCTCATGTTATAGGAAGGGTCTCAGGATTGGAATGGGAAGAAGTTGGATATCACATCTCATGCTATAGGAAGGGTCTCAGGTTTGGTATAAGCATTGAGATATCACATCTCATGCTATAGGAAGGGTCTCAGGTTTGGAATGGGAAGGAGTTGTATATGACATCTCATGCCATAGGAAGGGTCTCAGGTTTGGTATAAGCATTGAGATATCACATCACATGCTATAGGAAGGGTCTCAGGATTGGAATGGAAAGGACTTGGATATCACATCTCATGCTATAGGCAGGGTCTCAGGTTTGGAAAGGGAAGGAGATGGATATCACATTTCGTGTTAGAGGTAGGATCTCAGGTTTGGTATTTGAGGCATTGAAATATCACATCTCATGCTATCAGAAGGGTCTCAGGATTGGAATGGGAAGGAGTTGGATATCACATCTCATGCTAAAGGTAGGGTCTCAGGTTTGGAAGGGGAAGGATTTGGAAATCACATCTCATGTTATAGGAAGGATCTCAGGTTTGGTATTAGAAGCATGGAGATATCACATCTCATGCTATCGGAAGTATCTCAGGTTTGGTATTAGAGGCATTGAGATATCACATCTCATGCTATCATAAGGGTCTCAGGATTGGAATGGGAAGGAGTTGGATATCACCTCTCATGTTATAGGAAGGATCTCAGGTTTGGTATTAGAAGCATTGAGACATCACATCTCATGCTATAGGAAGGGTCTACGGATTGGAATGGGAAGGAGTTGGATATCACATCTCATGCTATAGGAAGGGTCTCAGATTTGGTATAAGCATTGAGATATCACATCTCATGCTATAGGAAGGGTCTCAGGATTGGAATGGGAAGGAGTTGTATATGACATCTCAGGCCATAGGAAGGGTCTCAGGTTTGTTAAAAGCATTGAGATATCACATCTCTGCTATCGGAAGGGTCTCAGGATTGGAATGGGAAGGAGTTGGATATCCCATCTCATGTTATAGGAAGGGTCTCAGGTTTGGTATTAGAAGCATTGAGACATCACATCTCATGTTATAGGAAGGGTCTCAGGATTGGAATGGGAAGGACTTGGATATCACATCTCATGCTATAGGCAGGGTCTCAGGTTTGGAAAGGGAAGGAGATGGATATCACATTTCATGTTAGAGGTAGGATCTCAGGTTTGGTATTAGAGGCATTGAAATATCACATCTCATGCTATCAGAAGGGTCTCAGGATTGGAATGGGAAGGAGTTGGATATCACATCTCATGCTAAAGGGAGGGTCTCAGGTTTGGAAGGGGAAGGATTTGGAAATCACATCTCATGTTATAGGAAGGATCTCAGGTTTGGTATTAGAAGCATTGAGATATCACATCTCATGCTATCGGAAGTATCTCAGGTTTGGTATTAGAGGCATTGAGATATCACATCTCATGCTATCATAAGGGTCTCAGGATTGGAATGGGAAGGAGTTGGATATCACATCTCATGTTATAGGAACGATCTCAGGTTTGGTATTAGAGGCCTTGAGATATCACATCTCATGCTATAGGAAGTGTCTCAGGATTGGAATGGGAAGGAGTTGGATATCACATCTCAAGCTATAGGAACGGTCTCAGGTTTGGTATAAGCATTGTGATATCACATCTCATGCTATAGGAAGGGTCTCAGGATTGGAATGGGGAGGAGTTGGATATCACATCTCATGCTATAGGAAGGGTCTCAGGTTTGGTATAAGCATTGAGATATCACATCTCATGCTATAGGAAGGGTCTCAGGTTTGGAATGGGAAGGAGTTGTATATGACATCTCATGCCATAGGAAGGGTCTCAGGTTTGGTATAAGCATTGAGATATCACATCACATGCTATAGGAAGGGTCTCAGGATTGGAATGGAAAGGACTTGGATATCACATCTCATGCTATAGGCAGGGTCTCAGGTTTGGAAAGGGAAGGAGATGGATATCACATTTCATGTTAGAGGTAGGATCTCAGGTTTGGAATTAGAGGCATTGAGATATCACATCTCATGCTATCAGAAGGGTCTCAGGATTGGAATGGGAAGGAGTTGGATATCACATATCATGCTAAAGGGAGGGTCTCAGGTTTGGAAGCGGGAGGATTTGGGAATCACATCTCATGTTATAGGAAGGATCTCAGGTTTGGTATTAGAAGCATTGAGATATCACATCTCATGCTATCGGAAGTATCTCAGGTTTGGTATTAGAGGCATTGAGATATCACATCTCATGCTATCATAAGGGTCTCAGGATTGGAATGGGAAGGAGTTGGATATCACATCTCATGTTATAGGAAGGATCTCAGGTTTGGTATTAGAAGCATTGAGACATCACATCTCATGCTATAGGAAGGGTCTCAGGATTGGAATGGGAAGGAGTTGGATATCACATCTCATGCTATAGGAAGGGTCTCAGATTTGGTATAAGCATTGAGATATCACATCTCATGCTATAGGAAGGGTCTCAGGATTGGAATGGGAAGGAGTTGGATATCAAATCTCATGTTATAGGAAGAGTCTCAGGTTTGTTATTAGAAGCATTGAGATATCCCATCTCATGCTATAGGAAGGGTCTCAGGTTGGAATGGGAAGGAGTTGGATATCACATTTCATGTTATAGGAAGGGTCTCAGGATTGGAATTGGAAGGACTTGGCTATCATATCTCATGCTATAGGAAGGCTCTCAGGTTTGGAAGGGGAAGGAGTTGGATATCACATTTCATGTTAGAGGAACAATCTCAGGTTTGGTATTAGAGGCCTTGAGATATCACATCTCATGCTATAGGAAGGGTCTCAGGATTGGAATGGGAAGGAGTTGGATATCACATCTCAAGCTATAGGAACGGTCCCAGGTTTGGTATAAGCATTGTGATATCACATCTCATGCTATAGGAACGGTCTCAGGATTGGAATGGGAAGGAGTTGGATATCACATCTCATGTTATAGGAAAGATCTCAGGTTTGGTATTAGAAGCATTGCGACATCACATCTCATGTTATAGGAAGGGTCTCAGGATTGGAATGGGAAGAAGTTGGATATCACATCTCATGCTATAGGAAGGGTCTCAGGTTTGGTATAAGCATTGAGATATCACATCTCATGCTATAGGAAGGGTCTCAGGTTTGGAATGGGAAGGAGTTGTATATGACATCTCATGCCATAGGAAGGGTCTCAGGTTTGGTATAAGCATTGAGATATCACATCACATGCTATAGGAAGGGTCTCAGGATTGGAATGGAAAGGACTTGGATATCACATCTCATGCTATAGGCAGGGTCTCAGGTTTGGAAAGGGAAGGAGATGGATATCACATTTCATGTTAGAGGTAGGATCTCAGGTTTGGTATTTGAGGCATTGAAATATCACATCTCATGCTATCAGAAGGGTCTCAGGATTGGAATGGGAAGGAGTTGGATATCACATCTCATGCTAAAGGTAGGGTCTCAGGTTTGGAAGGGGAAGGATTTGGAAATCACATCTCATGTTATAGGAAGGATCTCAGGTTTGGTATTAGAAGCATGGAGATATCACATCTCATGCTATCGGAAGTATCTCAGGTTTGGTATTAGAGGCATTGAGATATCACATCTCATGCTATCATAAGGGTCTCAGGATTGGAATGGGAAGGAGTTGGATATCACCTCTCATGTTATAGGAAGGATCTCAGGTTTGGTATTAGAAGCATTGAGACATCACATCTCATGCTATAGGAAGGGTCTACGGATTGGAATGGGAAGGAGTTGGATATCACATCTCAGGCCATAGGAAGGGTCTCAGGTTTGGTAAAAGCATTGAGATATCACATCTCTGCTATCGGAAGGGTCTCAGGATTGGAATGGGAAGGAGTTGGATATCCCATCTCATGTTATAGGAAGGGTCTCAGGTTTGGTATTAGAAGCATTGAGACATCACATCTCATGTTATAGGAAGGGTCTCAGGATTGGAATGGGAAGAAGTTGGATATCACATCTCATGCTATAGGAAGGGTCTCAGGTTTGGTATAAGCATTGAGATATCACATCTCATGCTATAGGAAGGGTCTCAGGATTGGAATGGGAAGGAGTTGTATATGACATCTCATGCCATAGGAAGGGTCTCAGGTTTGGTATAAGCATTGAGATATCACATCACATGCTATAGGAAGGGTCTCAGGATTGGAATGGGAAGGACTTGGATATCACATCTCATGCTACAGGCAGGGTCTCAGGTTTGGAAAGGGAAGGAGATGGATATCACATTTCATGTTAGAGGTAGGATCTCAGGTTTGGTATTAGAGGCATTGAAATATCACATCTCATGCTATCAGAAGGGTCTCAGGATTGGAATGGGAAGGAGTTGGATATCACATCTCATGCTAAAGGGAGGGTCTCAGGTTTGGAAGTGGAAGGATTTGGAAATCACATCTCATGTTATAGGAAGGATCTCAGGTTTGGTATTAGAAGCATTGAGATATCACATCTCATGCTATCAGAAGTATCTCAGGTTTGGTATTAGAGGCATTGAGATATCACATCTCATGCTATCATAAGGGTCTCAGGATTGGAATGGGAAGGAGTTGGATATCACATCTCATGTTATAGGAAGGATCGCAGGTTTGGTATTAGAAGAATTGAGACATCACATCTCATGCTATAGGAAGGGTCTCAGGATTGGAATGGGAAGAAGTTGGATATCACATCTCATGCTATAGGAAGGGTCTCAGATTTGGTATAAGCATTGAGATATCACATCTAATGCTATAGGAAGGGTCTCAGGATTGGAATGGGAAGGAGTTGCATATGACATCTCAGGCCATAGGAAGGGTCTCAGGTTTGGTATAAGCATTGAGATATCACATCTCTGCTATCGGAAGGGTCTCAGGATTGGAATGGGAAGGAGTTGGATATCCCAAATCATGTTATAGGAAGGGTCTCAGGTTTGGTATTAGAAGCATTGAGATATCACATCTCATGCTATAGGAAGGGTCTCAGGATTGGAATGGGGAGGACTTGGATGTCACATCTCATGTTCTAGGAAGGCTCTCAGGTTTGGAAGGGGAAGGAGTTGGATATCACATTTCATGTTAGAGGAACGATCTCAGGTTTGGTATTAGAGGCCTTGAGATATCACATCTCATGCTATAGGAAGGGTCTCAGGATTGGAATGGGAAGGAGTTGGATATCACATCTCATGCTATAGGAAGGGTCTCAGGTTTGGTATAAGCATTGAGATATCACATCTCATGCTATAGGAAGGGTCTCAGGATTGGAATGGGAAGGAGTTGTATATGACATCGCATGCCATAGGAAGGGTCTCAGGTTTGGTATAAGCATTGAGATATCACATCACATGCTATAGGAAGGGTCTCAGGATTGGAATGGAAAGGACTTGGATATCACATCTCATGCTATAGGCAGGGTCTCAGGTTTGGAAAGGGAAGGAGATGGATATCACATTTCATGTTAGAGGTAGGATCTCAGGTTTGGTATTAGAGGCATTGAAATATCACATCTCATGCTATCAGATGGGTCTCAGGATTGGAATGGGAAGGAGTTGGATATCACATCTCATGCTAAAGGGAGGGTCTCAGGTTTGGAAGGGGAAGGATTTGGAAATCACATCTCATGTTATAGGAAGGATCTCAGGTTTGGTATTAGAAGCATTGAGATATCACATCTCATGCTATCGGAAGTATCTCAGGTTTGGTATTAGAGGCATTGAGATATCACATCTCATGCTATCATAAGGGTCTCAGGATTGGAATGGGAAGGAGTTGGATATCACATCTCATGTTATAGGAAGGATCTCAGGTTTGGTATTAGAAGCATTGAGACATCACATCTCATGCTATAGGAAGGGTCTCAGGATTGGAATGGGAAGGAGTTGGATATCACATCTCATGCTATAGGAAGGGTCTCAGATTTGGTATAAGCATTGAGATATCACATCACATGCTATAGGAAGGGTCTCAGGATTGGAATGGGAAGGACTTGGATATCACATTTCATGCTATAGGCAGGGTCTCAGGTTTGGAAAGGGAAGGAGATGGATATCACATTTCATGTTAGAGGTAGGATCTCAGGTTTGGTATTAGAGGCATTGAAATATCACATCTCATGCTATCAGAAGGGTCTCAGGATTGGAAAGGGAAGGAGTTGGATATCACATCTCATGCTAAAGGGAGGGTCTCAGGTTTGGAAGTGGAAGGATTTGGAAATCACACCTCATGTTATAGGAAGGATCTCAGGTTTGGTATTAGAAGCATTGAGATATCACATCTCATGCTATCAGAAGTATCTCAGGTTTGGAATTAGAGGCATTGAGATATCACATCTCATGCTATCATAAGGGTCTCAGGATTGGAATGGGAAGGAGTTGGATATCACATCTCATGTTATAGGAAGGATCTCAGGTTTGGTATTAGAAGAATTGAGACATCACATCTCATGCTATAAGAAGGGTCTCAGGATTGGAATGGGAAGAAGTTGGATATCACATCTCATGCTATAGGAAGGGTCTCAGATTTGGTATAAGCATTGAGATATCACATCTAATGCTATAGGAAGGGTCTCAGGATTGGAATGGGAAGGAGTTGCATATGACATCTCAGGCCATAGGAAGGGTCTCAGGTTTGGTATAAGCATTGAGATATCACATCTCTGCTATCGGAAGGGTCTCAGGATTGGAATGGGAAGGAGTTGGATATCCCAAATCATGTTATAGGAAGGGTCTCAGGTTTGGTATTAGAAGCATTGAGATATCACATCTCATGCTATAGGAAGGGTCTCAGGATTGGAATGCGGAGGACTTGGATGTCACATCTCATGTTATAGGGAGGGTCTCAAGTTTGATATTAGAAGCATTGAGATAACAAATCTCATGATATCGGAAGGGTCTCAGGATTGGAATGGGAAGGAATTGGATATCACATCTCATGATAAAGGAAGGGTCTAAGGTTTGGAAGGGGAAGGATTTGGATATCACATCTCATGTTATAGGACGGGTCTCAGGTTTGGTATTAGAAGCATTGAGATATCAAGTCTCATGGTATAGGAAGGGTCTCAGAATTGGAATGGGAAGGAGTTGGATATCACATCTCAAGCTATAGGTAGGGTCTCAGGATTGGAATGGGAAGAAGTTTGATATCACATCTCATGCATAGTATGGGTCTCAGGTTTGGTAGAAGCATTGGGATATCACATCTCATGCTATCGGAAGGGTATCAGTATTGGATTTGAAAGGAGTTGGATATCCCATCTCATGCTATAGGAAGGGTCTCAGGTTGGAATGGGAAGGAATTGGATATCACATTTCATGTTATAGGAAGGCTCTCAGGTTTGGAAGGGGAAGGAGTTGGATATCACATTTCATGTCAGAGGAAGGATCTCAGGTTTGGTATTAGAGGCCTTGAGATATCACATCTCATGCTATAGGAAGGGTCTCAGGATTGGAATGGGAAAGAGTTGGATATCACATCTCAAGCTATAGGAAGGGTCTCAGGTTTGGTATAAGCATTGAGATATCACATCTCATGCTATATGAAGTGTCTCAGGATTGGAATGTGAAGGAGTTGGATATCACATCTCATGTTATAGGAAAGATCTCAGGTTTGGTATTAGAAGCATTGAGACATCACATCTCATGTTATAGGAAGGGTCTCAGGATTGGAATGGGAAGAAGGTGGATATCACATCTCATGCTATAGGAAGAGTCTCAGGTCTGGAAGGGGAAGGAGTTGGATATCCAATCTCATGTTATAGGACTGGTCTCGGGTTTGGTATTAGAAGCATTGAGATATCACATCGCATGCTGTGGGAAGGTTCTCAGGTTTGGAATGGGGAGGAATTGGATATCACATCTCATGTTCATAGGAAGGATCTCAGGTTTGGTATTAGAGGCATTGAGATATCACATCTCATGCTATAGGAATGGTCTCAGGATTGGAATGGGAAGGAGTTGGATATTACACTCTTGCTATAGGAAGGGTCTCATGTTTGGAATGGGAAGGAGTTGGATATCACATATGCTATAGGAAGGGTCTCAGGTTTGGACCGGGAAGGAGTTGGATATCACATCTCATGTTATAGGAAGGGTCTCAGGTTTGGTATAAGCATTGAGATATCACATCTCTGCTATCGGAAGTGTCTCAGGATTGGAATGGGAAGGAGTTGGATATCCCATCTCATGTTATAGGACGGGTCTCAGGTTTGTTATTAGAATCATTGAGATATCATATTGCATGCTGTAGGAAGGGTCTAAGGATTGGAATGGGAAGGACTTGGATATCACATATCATGCTATAGGTAGGCTCTCAGGATTGGGAAGGGAAGGAGTTGGATATCACATTTCACGTTAGAGGAAGGATCTCAGGTTTGGTATTAGAGGCATTGAGATATCACATCTCATGCTATAGGAAGAGTCTCAGGATTGGAATGGGAAGGAGTTGGATATCACATCTCATGCTATAGGAAGGGTCTCAGGTTTGGTATAAGCATTGAGATATCACATCTCATGCTATCGGAAGGGTCTCGGGATTGGAATGGGAAGGAGATGGATATCACATTTCATGTTAGAGGTAGGATCTCAGGTTTGGAATTAGAGGCATTGAGATATCACATCTCATGCTATCAGAAGGGTTTCAGGATTGGAATGGGAAGGAGTTGGATATCACATCTCATGCTAAAGGGAGGGTCTCAGGTTTGGAAGCGGGAGGATTTGGAAATCACATCTCATGTTATAGGAAGGATCTCAGGTTTGGTATTAGAAGCATTGAGATATCACATCTCATGCTATCATAAGGGTCTCAGGATTGGAATGGGAAGGAGTTGGATATCACATCTCATGTTATAGGAAGGATCTCAGGTTTGGTATTAGAAGCATTGAGACATCACATCTCATGCTATAGGAAGGGTCTCAGGTTGGAATGGGAAGGAGTTGGATATCACATTTCATGTTATAGGAAGGGTCTCAGGATTGGAATTGGAAGGACTTGGCTATCATATCTCATGCTATAGGAAGGCTCTCAGGTTTGGAAGGGGAAGGAGTTGGATATCACATTTCATGTTAGAGGAACGATCTCAGGTTTGGTATTAGAGGCCTTGAGATATCACATCTCATGCTATAGGAAGGGTCTCAGGATTGGAATGGGAAGGAGTTGGATATCACATCTCAAGCTATAGGAACGGTCTCAGGTTTGGTATAAGCATTGTGATATCGCATCTCATGCTATAGGAAGGGTCTCAGGATTGGAATGGGAAGGAGTTGGATATCACATCTCATGCTATAGTAAGGGTCTCAGGTTTGGTATAAGCATTGAGATATCACATCTCATGCTATAGGAAGGGTCTCAGGTTTGGAATGGGAAGGAGTTGTATATGACATCTCATGCCATAGGAAGGGTCTCAGGTTTGGTATAAGCATTGAGATATCACATCACATGCTATAGGAAGGGTCTCAGGATTGGAATGGAAAGGACTTGGATATCACATCTCATGCTATAGGCAGGGTCTCAGGTTTGGAAAGGGAAGGAGATGGATATCACATTTCATGTTAGAGGTAGGATCTCAGGTTTGGTATTAGAGGCATTGAAATATCACATCTCATGCTATCAGAAGGGTCTCAGGATTGGAATGGGAAGGAGTTGGATATCACATCTCATGCTAAAGGGAGGGTCTCAGGTTTGGAAGGGGAAGGATTTGGAAATCACATCTCATGTTATAGGAAGGATCTCAGGTTTGGTATTAGAAGCATTGAGATATCACATCTCATGCTATCGGAAGTATCTCAGGTTTGGTATTAGAGGCATTGAGATATCACATCTCATGCTATCATAAGGGTCTCAGGATTGGAATGGGAAGGAGTTGGATATCACATCTCATGTTATAGGAAGGCTCTCAGGTTTGGAAGGGGAAGGAGTTGGATATCACATTTCATGTTAGAGGAACGATCTCAGGTTTGGTATTAGAGGCCTTGAGATATCACATCTCATGCTATAGGAAGGGTCTCAGGATTGGAATGGGAAGGAGTTGGATATCACATCTCAAGCTATAGGAACGGTCTCAGGTTTGCTATAAGCATTGTGATATCACATCTCATGCTATAGGAAGGGTCTCAGGATTGGAATGGGAAGGAGTTGGATATCACATCTCATGTTATAGGAAAGATCTCAGGTTTGGTATTAGAAGCATTGCGACATCACATCTCATGTTATAGGAAGGGTCTCAGGATTGGAATGGGAAGAAGTTGGATATCACATCTCATGCTATAGGAAGGGTCTCAGGTTTGGTATAAGCATTGAGATATCACATCTCATGCTATAGGAAGGGTCTCAGGATTGGAATGGGAAGGAGTTGTATATGACATCTCATGCCATAGGAAGGGTCTCAGGTTTGGTATAAGAATTGAGATATCACATCACATGCTATAGGAACGGTCTCAGGTTTGGTATAAGCATTGTGATATCACATCTCATGCTATAGGAAGGGTCTCAGGATTGGAATGGGAAGGAGTTGGATATCACATCTCATGTTATAGGAAAGATCTCAGGTTTGGAATGGAAAGGACTTGGATATCACATCTCATGCTATAGGCAGGGTCTCAGGTTTGGAAAGGGAAGGAGATGGATATCACATTTCATGTTGGAGGTAGGATCTCAGGTTTGGTATTAGAGGCATTGAAATATCACATCTCATGCTATCAGATGGGTCTCAGGATTGGAATGGGAAGGAGTTTGATATCACATCTCATGCTAAAGGGAGGGTCTCAGGTCTGGAAGGGGAAGGATTTGGAAATCACATCTCATGTTATAGGAAGGATCTCAGGTTTGGTATTAGAAGCATTGAGATATCACATCTCATGCTATCGGAAGTATCTCAGGTTTGGTATTAGAGGCATTGAGATATCACATCTCATGCTATCATAAGGGTCTCAGGATTGGAATGGGAAGGAGTTGGATATCACATCTCATGTTATAGGAAGGATCTCAGGTTTGGTATTAGAAGCATTGAGACATCACATCTCATGCTATAGGAAGGGTGTCAGGATTGGAATGGGAAGGAGTTGGATATCACATCTCATGCTATAGGAAGGGTCTCAGATTTGGTATAAGCATTGAGATATCACATCTCATGCTATAGGAAGGGTCTCAGGATTGGAATGGGAAGGAGTTGTATATGACATCTCAGGCCATAGGAAGGGTCTCAGGTTTGGTAAAAGCATTGAGATATCACATCTCTGCTATCGGAAGGGTCTCAGGATTGGAATGGGAAGGAGTTGGATATCCCATCTCATGTTATAGGAAGGGTCTCAGGTTTGGTATTAGAAGCATTGAGACATCACATCTCATGTTATAGGAAGGGTCTCAGGATTGGGACATCACATCTCATGCTATCGGAAGGGTATCAGTATTGGATTTGGCAGAAGTTGGATATCCCATCTCATGCTATAGGAAGGGTCTCAGGTTGGAATGGGAAGGAGTTGGATATCACATTTCATGTTATAGGAAGGGTCTCAGGATTGGAATGGGAAGGACTTGGATATCATATCTCATGCTATAGGACGGGTCTCAGGTTTGTTATTAGAATCATTGAGATATCATATTGCATGCTGTAGGAAGGGTCTAAGGTTTGGAAAGGGAAGGAGTTGGATATCACATTTCATGTTAGAGGAAGGATCTCAGGTTTGGTATTAGAAGCATTGAGATATCACATCTCATGCTATAGGAAGGGTCTCAGGATTGGAATGGGAAGTAGTTGGATATCACATCTCATGCTATAGGAAGGGTCTCAGGTTTGGTATAAGCATTGAGATATCACATCTCATGCTATAGGACGGGTCTCAGGATTGGAATGGAAGGAGTTGGATATCACATCTCATGTTATAGGAAGGATCTCAGGTTTGGTATTAGAAGCATTGAGACATCACATCTCATGCTATAGGAAGGGTCTCAGGGTTGGAATGGGAAGGAGTTGGATATCGCATCTCATCCAATAGGAAGGGTCTCAGGTTTGGAATGGGAAGGAATTGGATATCACATCTCATGTTATAGGAAGGATCTCAGGTTTGGTATTAGAAGCATTGAGATATCACATCTCATGCTATAGGAAGGGTCTCAGGATTGGAATGTGAAGGATTTGGATATCACATCTCATGCTAAAGGAAGGGTCTCAGGTTTGGTAGAAGCATTGAGATATCAGATCTCTTCTATCGGAAGGGTCTCAGGATTGGATTGGGAAGGAGTTGGATATCCCTTCTCATGCTATAGGAAGGGTCTCAGGATTTGAATGGGAAGGAGTTGGATATCACATCTCATGTTATAGGAAGGGTCTCAGGATTGGAATGGGAAGGATTTGGATATTACTTTCTTGCTATAGGAAGGGT
The DNA here is from genome assembly GCF_040938575.1 of Ambystoma mexicanum. NCBI lineage: Eukaryota > Metazoa > Chordata > Amphibia > Caudata > Ambystomatidae > Ambystoma > Ambystoma mexicanum. The sequence continues at coordinate 1,707,952 of NW_027182510.1, read as the reverse complement.
CTCATGTTTGGAATGGGAAGGAGTTGGATATCAATATGCTATAGTTAGTGTCTCAGGTTTGGAACGGGAAGGAGTTGGATATCACATCTCATGTTATAGGAAGGGTCTCATGTTTGGTATAAGCATTGAGATATCACATCTCTGCTATCGGAAGCGGCTCAGGATTGGAATGGGAAGGAGTTGGATATCCCATCTCATGTTATAGTAAGAGTCTCTGGTTTGGTATTAGAATCATTGAGATATCACATCGCATGCTGTAGGAAGGGTCTAAGGATTGGAATGGGATGGACTTGGATATCACATCTCATGCTATAGGTAGGCTCTCAGGTTTGATATAAGCATTGAGATATCACATCTCATGCTATAGGAAGGGTCTCAGGATTGGAATGAGAAGGATTTGGATATCACATCTCATGCTATAGGAAGGGTCTCAGATTTGGTATAAGCATTGAGATATCACATCTCATGCTATAGGAAGGGTCTGAGGATTGGAATGGGAAGGAGTTGGATATCACATCTCCTGCTATGGGAAGGGTCTCAAGTTTGGTATAAGCAGTGAGATATCACATCTCATGCTATAGGAAGGGTCTGAGGATTGGAATGGGAAGGAGTTGGATATCACATCTCCTGCTATGGGAAGGGTCTCAAGTTTGGTATAAGCAGTGAGATATCACATCTCATGCTATAAGAAGTGTCTCAGGATTGGAATGGGAAGGAGTTGGATATCACATCTCATGTTATAGGAAGGATCTCAGGTTTGGTATAAGCATTGAGATATCACATCTCTGCTATCGGAAGGGTCTCAAGATTGGAATGGGAAGGAGTTGGATATTCCCATCTCATGTTATAGGAAGGGTCTCAGGTTTGGTATTAGAAGCATTGAGATATCACATCTCATGCTATAGGAAGGGTCTCAGGATTGGAATGGGAAGGACTTGGATATCACATCTCATGCTATAGGGAGGGTCTCAAGTTTGATATTAGAAGCTTTGAGATATCACATCTCATGATATCGGAAGGGTCTCAGGATTGGAATGGGAAGGAGTTGGATATCACATCTCATGATAAAGGAAGGGTCTAAGGTTTGGAAGGGGAAGGATTTGGATATCACATCTCATGTTATATTACGGGTCTCAGGTTTGGTATTAGAAGCATTGAGATATCAAGTCTCATAGTATAGGAAGGGTCTCAGAATTGGAATGGGAAGGAGTTGGATATCCCATCTCATGTTATAGGAAGAGTCTCTGGTTTGGTATTAGAATCATTGAGATATCACATCGCATGCTGTAGGAAGGGTCTAAGGATTGGAATGGGATGGACTTGGATATCACATCTCATGTTATAGGTAGGCTCTCAGGTTTGGTATAAGCATTGAGATATCACATCTCATGCTATAGGAAGGGTCTCAGAATTGGAATGGGAAGGAGTTGGATATCACATCTCAAGCTATAGGAAGGGTCTCAGTATTGGAATGGGAAGGACTTGGATATCACATCTCATGCTATAGGAAGGCTCTCAGGTTTGGAAGGGGAAAGAGTTGGATATCTCATTTCATGTTAGAGGTAGGATCTCAGGTTTGGTATTAGAGGCATTGAGATATCACATCTCATGCTATCAGAAGGGTCTCAGGAATGGCATGGGAAGGAGTTAGATATCACATCTCATGCTAAAGGGAGGGTCTCAGGTTTGGAAGGGGAAGGATTTGGATATCACATCTCATGTTATAGGAAGGATCTCAGGTTTGGTATTAGAAGCATTGAGATATCACATCTCATGCTGTCGGAAGGATCTCAGGTTTGGTATTAGAAGCATTGAGATATCACATCTCATGCTATCAGAAGAGTCTCAGGATTGGAATAGGAAGGAGTTGGATATCACATTTCATGCTAAAGGGAGGGTCTCAGGTTTGGAAGGGGAAGGATTTGGATATCACATCTCATGTTATCGGAAGGATCTCACGTTTGGTATTAGAAGTATTGAGATATCATATCTCATGCTATAGGAAGGGTCTCAGGATTGGAATGGGAAGGAGTTGGATATCACATCTCATGCTATAGGGAGGGTCTCAGGATTGGAATGGGAAGGACTTAGATATCACATATCATGCTATAGGGAGGGTCTCAGTTTTGATATTAGAAGCATTGAGATATCACATCTCATGCAATCGGAAGTGTCTCAGGATTGGAATGGGAAGGAGCTGGATATCACATCTCATGCTAAAGGAAGGGTCTCAGGTTTGGAACGGGAAGGATTTGGATATCACATCTCATGTTATAGGAAGGGTCTCAGGTTTGGTATAAGCATTGAGATATCACATCTCTGCTATCGGAAGTGTCTCAGGATTGGAATGGGAAGGAGTTGGATATCCCATCTCATGTTATAGGACGGGTCTCAGGTTTGGTATTAGAATCATTGAGATATCATATTGCATGCTGTTGGAAGGGTCTAAGGGTTGGAATGTGAAGGACTTGGATATCACATCTCATGCTATAGATAGGCTCTTAGGTTTGGAAAGGGAAGGAGTTGGATATCACATTTCATGTTAGAGGAAGGATCTCAGGTTTGGTATTAGAAGCATTGAGATATCACATCTCATGCTATAGGAAGGGTCTCAGGATTGGAATGGGAAGCAGTTGGATATCACATCTCATGCTATAGGAAGGGTCTCAGGTTTGGTATAAGCCTTGAGATATCACATCTCATGCTATAGGACGGGTCTCAGGATTGGAATGGAAGGAGTTGGATATCACCTCTCATGTTATAGGAAGGATCTCAGGTTTGGTATTAGAAGCATTGAGACATCACATCTCATGCTATAGGAAGGGTCTCAAGGTTGGAATGGGAAGGAGTTGGATATCACATCTCATCCAATAGGAAGGGTCTAAGGATTGGAATGGGATGGACTTGGATATCACATCTCATGTTATAGGTAGGCTCTCAGGTTTGGTATAAGCATTGAGATATCACATCTCATGCTATAGGAAGGGTCTCAGAATTGGAATGGGAAGGAGTTGGATATCACATCTCAAGCTATAGGAAGGGTCTCAGTATTGGAATGGGAAGGACTTGGATATCACATCTCATGCTATAGGAAGGCTCTCAGGTTTGGAAGGGGAAAGAGTTGGATATCTCATTTCATGTTAGAGGTAGGATCTCCGGTTTGGTATTAGAGGCATTGAGATATCACATCTCATGCTATCAGAAGGGTCTCAGGAATGGAATGGGAAGGAGTTAGATATCACATCTCATGCTAAAGGGAAGGTCTCAGGTTTGGAAGGGGAAGGATTTGGATATCACATCTCATGTTATAGGAAGGATCTCAGGTTTGGTATTAGAAGCATTGAGATATCACATCTCATGCTATCGGAAGGATCTCAGGTTTGGTATTAGAAGCATTGAGATATCACATCTCATGCTATCAGAAGAGTCTCAGGATTGGAATAGGAAGGAGTTGGATATCACATTTCATGCTAAAGGGAGGGTCTCAGGTTTGGAAGGGGAAGGATTTGGATATCACATCTCATGTTATCGGAAGGATCTCACGTTTGGTATTAGAAGTATTGAGGTATCATATCTCATGCTATAGGAAGGGTCTCAGGATTGGAATGGGAAGGAGTTGGATATCACATCTCATGCTATAGGGAGGGTCTCAGGATTGGAATGGGAAGGACTTAGATATCACATATCATGCTATAGGGAGGGTCTCAGTTTTGATATTAGAAGCATTGAGATATCACATCTCATGCTATCGGAAGTGTCTCAGGATTGGAATGGGAAGGAGCTGGATATCACATCTCATGCTAAAGGAAGGGTCTCAGGTTTGGAACGGGAAGGATTTGGATATCACATCTCATGTTATAGGAAGGGTCTCAGGTTTGGTATAAGCATTGAGATATCACATCTCTGCTATCGGAAGTGTCTCAGGATTGGAATGGGAAGGAGTTGGATATCCCATCTCATGTTATAGGACGGGTCTCAGGTTTGTTATTAGAATCATTGAGATATCAATCCTGATACCCTTCCGATAGCATGAGATGTGATATCCCAATGCTTCTACAAAACCTGAGACCCATACATGGCATGAGATGTGATATCAAACTCCTTCCCATTCCAATCCTGAGACACTTCCTATAGCATGAGATGTGATATCTCAATGCTTCTAATACCAAACCTGAGACTCTTCCTATAACATGAGATGGGATATTCAACTCCTTCCCATTCCAATCCTGAGACCCTTCCGATAGCAGAGGTGTGATATCTCAATGCTTATACCAAACCTGAGACCCTTCCTATGGCATGAGATGTCATATACAACTCCTTCCCATTCCAATCCTGAGACCCTTCCTATAGCATGAGATGTGATATCTCAATGCTTATACCAAACCTGAGAACCATACATGGCATGAGATGTGATATCAAACTCCTTACCATTCCAATCCTGAGACCATTCCTATAGCATGAGATGTGATATCTCAATGCTTCTAATACCAAACCTGAGACCCTTCCTATAGCATGAGATGTGATATCTCAATGCTTATACCAAACCTGAGACCCTTCCTATAGCATGAGATGTGATATCCAACTCCTTCCCATTTCAATCCTGAGACCCTTCCTATAGCATGAGATGTGATGTCTCAATGCTTCTAATACCAAACCTGAGATCCTTCCTATAACATCAGATGTGATATCCAACTCCTTCCCATTCCAATCCTGAGACCCTTCCTATAGCATGAGATGTGATATCTCAATGTTTATACCAAACCTGAGACCCTTCCTATAGCATGAGATGTGATATCCAACTCCTTCCCATTCCAATCCTGAGACCCTTCCTATAGCATGAGATGTGATATCTCAATGCCTCTAATACCAAATCTGAGATCCTTCCTCTAACATGAAATGTGATATCCTACTCCTTCTCTTTCCAAACCTGAGAGCCTACCTATAGCATGAGATGTGATATCCAAGACCTTCCCATTCCAATCCTTAGACCCTTCCTACAGCATACAATATGATATCTCAATGATTCTAATAACAAACCTGAGACCCGTCCTATAACATGAGATGTGATATCCAACTCCTTCCCATTCCAATCCTGAGACACTTCCGATAGCAGAGATGTGATATCTCAATGCTTATTCCAAATCTGAGACCCTTCCTATAGCATGAGATGTGATATCCAACTCCTCCCCGTTCCAAACCTGAGACCCTTCCTATAGCATATGTGATATCCAACTCCTTCCCATTCCAAACATGAGACCCTTCCTATAGCATGAGATGTGATATCCAACTCCTTCCCATTCCAATCCTGAGACCCTTCCTATAGCATGAGATGTGATATCTCAATGCCTCTAATACCAAACCTGAGATCCTTCCTCTAACATGAAATGTGATATCCAACTCCTTCCCTTTCCAAACCTGAGAGCCTACCTATAGCATGAGATGTGATATCCAAGACCTTCCCATTCCAATCCTTAGACCCTTCCTACAGCATACAATATGATATCTCAATGATTCTAATAACAAACCTGAGACCCGTCCTATAACATGAGATGTGATATCCAACTCCTTCCCATTCCAATCCTGAGACACTTCCGATAGCAGAGATGTGATATCTCAATGCCTATTCCAAACCTGAGACCCTTCCTATAGCATGAGATGTGATATCCAACTCCTTCCCATTCCAAACATGAGACCCTTCCTATAGCAAGAATGTAATATCCAACTCCTTCCCATTCCAATCCTGAGACCCTTCCTATAACATGAGATGTGATATCCAACCCCTTCCCATTCCAACCTGAGACCCTTCCTATAGCATGAGATGGGATATCCAACTCCTTCCAAATCCAATCCTGATACCCTTCCGATAGCATGAGATGTGATATCCCAATGCTTCTACCAAACCTGAGACCCATACTATGGCATGAGATGTGATATCAAACTCCTTCCCATTCCAATCCTGAGACCCTTCCTATAGCTTGAGATGTGATATCCAACTCCTTCCCATTCCAATTCTGAGACCCTTCCTATACAATGAGACTTGATATCTCAATGCTTCTAATACCAAACCTGAGACCCGTCCTATAACATGAGATGTGATATCCAAATCCTTCCCCTTCCAAACCTTAGACCCTTCCTTTATCATGAGATGTTATATCCAACTCCTTCCCATTCCAATCCTGAGACTCTTCCGATATCATGAGATGTGATATCTCAATGCTTCTAATATCAAACATGAGACCCTCCCTATAGCATGAGATGTGATATCCAAGTCCTTCCCATTCCAATCCTGAGACCCTTCGTACAGCATGCAATGTGATGTCTCAATGCTTCTAATACCAAACCTGAGACTCTTCCTATAACATGAGATGGGATATCCAACTCCTTCCCATTCCAATCCTGAGACCCTTCCGATAGCAGAGATGTGATATCTCAATGCTTATACCAAACGTAAGACCCTTCCTATGGCATGAGATGTCATATACAACTCCTTCCCATTCCAATCCTGAGACCCTTCCTATAGCATGAGATGTGATATCCAACTCCTTCGCATTCCAATCCTGAGATCCTTCCTATAACATGAGATGTGATATCCAACTCCTTCCCATTCCAATCCCGAGACCCTTCCTATAGCATGAGATGTGATATCTCAATGCTTATACCAAACCTGAGACCCTTCCTATAGCATGAGATGTGATATCCAACTCCTTCCCATTCCAATCCTGAGACTCTTCCTATAGCATGAGATGTGATATCTCAATGCCTCTAATACCAAACCTGAGATCTTTCCTCTAACGTGAAATGTGATATCCAACTCCTTCCCTTTCCAAACCTGAGAGCCTACCTATAGCATGAGATGTGATATCCAAGTCCTTCCCATTCCAATCCTTAGACCCTTCCTACAGCATGCAATATGATATCTCAATGATTCTAATAACAAACCTGAGACCCGTCCTATAACATGAGATGGGATATCCAACTCCTTCCCATTGCAATCCTGAGACACTTCCGATAGCAGAGATGTGATATCTCAATGCTTATACCAAACCTGAGACCCTTCCTATAACATGAGATGTGATATCCAACTCCTTCCCGGTCCAAACCTGAGACCCTTCCTATAGCATATGTGATATCCAACTCCTTCCCATTCCAAACATGAGACCCTTCCTATAGCAAGAGTGTAATATCCAACTCCTTCCCATTCCAATCCTGAGACCATTCCTATAGCATGAGATGTGATATCTCAATGCTTCTAATATCAAACCTGAGATCCTTCCTATGAACATGAGATGTGATATCCAATTCCTCCCCATTCCAAACCTGAGAACCTTCCTACAGCATGCGATGTGATATCTCAATGCTTCTAATACCAAACCCGAGACCAGTCCTATAACATGAGATTGGATATCCAACTCCTTCCCCTTCCAAACCTGAGACTCTTCCTATAGCATGAGATGTGATATCCAACTTCTTCCCATTCCAATCCTGAGACCCTTTCTATAACATGAGATGTGATGTCTCAATGCTTCTAATACCAAACATGAGATCTTTCCTATAACATGAGATGTGATATCCAACTCCTTCCCATTCCAATCCTGAGACCCTTCCTATAGCATGAGGTGTGATATCTCAAGGCCTCTAATACCAAACCTGAGATCCTTCCTCTGACATGAAATGTGATATCCAACTCCTTCCCCTTCCAAACCTGAGAGCCTTCCTATAACATGAAATGTGATATCCAATTCCTTCCCATTCCAACCTGAGACCCTTCCTATAGCATGAGATGAGATATCCAACTCCTTCCAAATCCAATACTGATACCCTTCCGATAGCATGAGATGTGATATCCCAATGCTTCTACAAAACCTGAGACCCATACTATGGCATGAGATGTGATATCAAACTCCTTCCCATTCCAATCCTGAGACCCTACCTATAGCTTGAGATGTGATATCCAACTCCTTCCCATTCCAATTCTGAGACCCTTCCTATACCATGAGACTTGATATCTCAATGCTTCTAATACCAAACCTGAGACCCGTCCTATAACATGAGATGTGATATCCAAATATTTCCAGTTCCAAACCTTAGACCCTTCCTTTATCATGAGATGTGATATCCAATTCGTTCCCATTCCAATCCTGAGACCCTTCCGATATCATGAGATTTGTTATCTCAATGCTTCTAATATCAAACTTGAGACCCTCCCTATAACATCAGATGTGACATCCAAGTGCTCCCCATTCCAATCCTGAGACCCTTCCTATAGCATGAGATGTGATATCTCAATGCTTCTAATACCAAACCTGAGACCCTTCCTCTAACATGATTTGGGATATCCAACTCCTTCCCATTCCAATCCTGAGACCCTTCCGATAGCAGAGATGTGATATCTCAATGCTTATACCAAACCTGAGACCCTTCCTATGGCCTGAGATGTCATATGCAACTCCTTCCCATTCCAATCCTGAGACCCTTCCTATAGCATTAGATGTGATATCTCAATGCTTATACCAAATCTGAGACCCTTCCTATAGCATGAGATGTGATATCCAACTTCTTCCCATTCCAATCCTGAGACCCTTCCTATAGCATGAGATGTGATGTCTCAATTCTTCTAATACCAAACTTGAGATCCTTCCTATAACATGAGATGTGATATCCAACTCCTTCCCATTCCAATCCTGAGACCCTTATGATAGCATGAGATGTGATATCTCAATGCCTCTAACACCAAACCTGAGATACTTCTGATAGCATGAGATGTGATATCTCAATGCTTCTAATACCAAACCTGAGATCCTTCCTATAACATGAGATGTGATTTCCAAATCCTTCCACTTCCAAACCTGAGACCCTCGCTTTAGCATGAGATGTGATATCCAACTCCTTCCCATTCCAATCCTGAGACCCTTCTGATAGCATGAGATGTGATATTTCAATGCCTCTAATATCAAACCTGAGATCCTACCTCTAACATGAAATGTGATATCCATCTCCTTCCCTTTCCAAACCTGAGACCCTGCCTATAGCATGAAATGTGATATCCAAGTCCTTCCCATTCCAATCCTGAGATCCTTCCTATAGCATGAGATGTGATATCCAACTCCTTCCCATTCCAATCCTGAGACCCTTCCTATAGCATGAGATGTGAGGTCTCAATGCTTCTAATACCAAACCTGAGATCCTTCCTATAACATGAGATGTGATATCCAACTCCTTCCCATTCCAATCCTGAGACCCTTATGATAGCATGAGATGTGATATCTCAATGCCTCTAATACCAAACCTGAGATACTTCCGATAGCATGAGATGTGATATCTCAATGCTTCTAATACCAAACCTGAGATCCTTCCTATAACATGAGATGTGATTTCCAAATCCTTCCCCTTCCAAACCTGAGACCCTCCCTTTAGCATGAGATGTGATATCCAACTCCTTCCCATTCCAATCCTGAGACCCATCTGATAGCATGAGATGTGATATTTCAATGCCTCTAATACCAAACCTGAGATCCTACCTCTAACATGAAATGTGATATCCATCTCCTTCCCTTTCCAAACCTGAGACCCTGCCTATAGCATGAGATGTGATATCCAAGTCCTTTCCATTCCAATCCTGAGACCCTTCCTATAGCATGTGATGTGATATCTCAATGCTTATACCAAACCTGAGACCCTTCCTATGGCATGAGATGTCATATACAACTCCTTCCCATTCCAATCCTGAGACCCTTCCTATAGCATGAGATGTGATATCTCAATGCTTATACCAAACCTGAGACCCTTCCTATAGCATGAGATGTGATATCCAACTTCTTCCCATTCCAATCCTGACACCCTTCCTATAACATGAGATGTGATGTCGCAATGCTTCTAATACCAAACCTGAGATCTTTCCTATAACATGAGATGTGATATCCAACTCCTTCCCATTCCAATCCTGAGACCCTTCCTATAGCATGAGATGTGATATCACAATGCTTATACCAAACCTGAGACCGTTCCTATAGCTTGAGATGTGATATCCAACTCCTTCCCATTCCAATCCTGACACCCTTCCTATAACATGAGATGTGATATCTCAAGGCCTCTAATACCAAACCTGAGATCGTTCCTCTAACATGAAATGTGATATCCGACTCCTTCCCCTTCCAAACCTGAGAGCCTTCCTATAACATGAGATGTGACATCCAAGTCCTCCCCATTCCAATCCTGAGACCCTTCCTATAGCATGAGATGTGATATCTCAATGCTTCTAATACCAAACCTGAGACCCTTCCTATAACATGATTTGGGATATCCAACTCCTTCCCATTCCAATCCTGAGACCCTTCCGATAGCAGAGATGTGATATCTCAATGCTTATACCAAACCTGAGACCCTTCCTATGGCCTGAGATGTCATATGAAACTCCTTCCCATTCCAATCCTGAGACCCTTCCTATAGCATTAGATGTGATATCTCAATGCTTATACCAAATCTGAGACCCTTCCTATAGCATGAGATGTGATATCCAACTTCTTCCCATTCCAATCCTGAGACCCTTCCTATAGCATGAGATGTGATGTCTCAATTCTTCTAATACCAAACCTGAGATCCTTCCTATAACATGAGATGTGATATCCAACTCCTTCCCATTCCAATCCTGAGACCCTTATGATAGCATGAGATGTGATATCTCAATGCCTCTAATACCAAACCTGAGATACTTCTGATAGCATGAGATGTGATATCTCAATGCTTCTAATACCAAACCTGAGATCCTTCCTATAACATGAGATGTGATTTCCAAATCCTTCCACTTCCAAACCTGAGACCCTCCCTTTAGCATGAGATGTGATATCCAACTCCTTCCCATTCCAATCCTGAGACCCTTCTGATAGCATGAGATGTGATATTTCAATGCCTCTAATACCAAACCTGAGATCCTACCTCTAACATGAAATGTGATATCCATCTCCTTCCCTTTCCAAACCTGAGACCCTGCCTATAGCATGAGATGTGATATCCAAGTCCTTCCCATTCCAATCCTGAGACCCTTCCTATAGCATGTGATGTGATATCTCAATGATTCTAATAACAAACCTGAGACCCGTCCTATAACATGAGATGGGATATCCAACTCCTTCCCATTGCAATCCTGAGACACTTCCGATAACAGAGATGTGATATCTCAATGCTTATACCAAACCTGAGACCCTTCCTATAACATGAGATGTGATATCCAACTCCTTCCCGGTCCAAACCTGAGACCCTTCCTATAGCATATGTGATATCCAACTCCTTCCCATTCCAAACATGAGACCCTTCCTATAGCAAGAGTGTAATATCCAACTCCTTCCCATTCCAATCCTGAGACCATTTCTATAGCATGAGATGTGATATCTCAATGCTTCTAATACCAAACCTGAGATCCTTCCTATGAACATGAGATGTGATATCCAATTCCTCCCCATTCCAAACCTGAGAACCTTCCTACAGCATGCGATGTGATATCTCAATGCTTCTAATACCAAACCCGAGACCAGTCCTATAACATGAGATTGGATATCCAACTCCTTCCCCTTCCAAACCTGAGACTCTTCCTATAGCATGAGATGTGATATCCAACTTCTTCCCATTCCAATCCTGAGACCCTTCCTATAACATGAGATGTGATGTCTCAATGCTTCTAATACCAAACCTGAGATCTTTCCTATAACATGAGATGTGATATCCAACTTCTTCCCATTCCAATCCTGACACCCTTCCTATAGCATGAGATGTGATGTCTCAATGCTTCTAATACCAAACCTGAGATCCTTCCTATAACATGAGATGTGATATCCAACTCCTTCCCATTCCAATCCTGAGACCCTTATGATAGCATGAGATGTGATATCTCAATGCCTCTAATACCAAACCTGAGATACTTCCGATAGCATGAGATGTGATATCTCAATGCTTCTAATACCAAACCTGAGATCCTTCCTATAACATGAGATGTGATTTCCAAATCCTTCCCCTTCCAAACCTGAGACCCTCCCTTTAGCATGAGATGTGATATCAAACTCCTTCCCATTCCAATCCTGAGACCCATCTGATAGCATGAGATGTGATATTTCAATGCCTCTAATACCAAACCTGAGATCCTACCTCTAACATGAAATGTGATATCCATCTCCTTCCCTTTCCAAACCTGAGACCCTGCCTATAGCATGAGATGTGATATCCAAGTACTTTCCATTCCAATCCTGAGACCCTTCCTATAGCATGTGATGTGATATCTCAATTCTTATACCAAACCTGAGACCCTTCCTATGGCATGAGATGTCATATACAACTCCTTCCCATTCCAATCCTGAGACCCTTCCTATAGCATGAGATGTGATATCTCAATGCTTATACCAAACCTGAGACCCTTCCTATAGCATGAGATGTGATATCCAACTTCTTCCCATTCCAATCCTGAGACCCTTCCTATAACATGAGATGTGATGTCGCAATGCTTCTAATACCAAACCTGAGATCTTTCCTATAACATGAGATGTGATATCCAACTCCTTCCCATTCCAATCCTGAGTCCCTTCCTATAGCATGAGATGTGATATCACAATGCTTATACCAAACCTGAGACCGTTCCTATAGCTTGAGATGTGATATGCAACTCCTTCCCATTCCAATCCTGAGACCCTTCCTATAGCATGAGATGTGATATCTCAAGGCCTCTAATACCAAACCTGAGATCGTTCCTCTAACATGAAATGTGATATCCAACTCCTTCCCCTTCCAAACCTGAGAGCCTTCCTATAACATGAGATGTGATATCCAACTCCTTCCCATTCCAATCCTGAGACCCTTATGATAGCATGAGATGTGATATCTCAATGCCTCTAATACCAAACCTGAGATACTTCCGATAGCATGAGATGTGATATCTCAATGCTTCTAATACCAAACCTGAGATCCTTCCTATAACATGAGATGTGATTTCCAAATCCTTCCCCTTCCAAACCTGAGACCCTCCCTTTAGCATGAGATGTGATATCCAACTCCTTCCCATTCCAATCCTGAGACCCTTCTGATAGCATGAGATGTGATATTTCAATGCCTCTAATACCAAACCTGAGATCCTACCTCTAACATGAAATGTGATATCCATCTCCTTCCCTTTCCAAACCTGAGACCCTGCCTATAGCATGAGATGTGATATCCAAGTCCTTTCCATTCCAATCCTGAGACCCTTCCTATAGCATGTGATGTGATATCTCAATGCTTATACCAAACCTGAGACCCTTCCTATGGCATGAAATGTCATATACAACTCCTTCCCATTCCAAACCTGAGACCCTTCCTATAGCATGAGATGTGATATCTCAATGCTTATACCAAACCTGAGACCCTTCCTATAGCATGAGATGTGATATCTCAATGCCTCTAATACCAAACCTGAGATCCTTCCTCTAACGTGAAAAGTGATATCCAACTCCTTCCCTTTCCAAACCTGAGAGCCTACCTATAGCATGAGATGTGATATCACAATGCTTATACCAAACCTGAGACCGTTCCTATAGCTTGAGATGTGATATCCAACTCCTTCCCATTCTAATCCTGAGACCCTTCCTATAGCATGAGATGTGATATCTCAAGGCCTCTAATACCAAACCTGAGATCGTTCCTCTAACATGAAATGTGATATCCAACTCCTTCCCCTTCCAAACCTGAGAGCCTTCCTATAACATGAGATGTGGCATCCAAGTCCTCCCCATTCCAATCCTGAGACCCTTCCTATAGCATGAGATGTGATATCTCAATGCTTCTAATACCAATCCTGAGACCCTTCCTATAGCAAGAGATGTGATATCCAACTCCTTCCCCTTCCAAACTTGACACCCTCCCTATAACATCAGATGTGACATCCAAGTCCTCCCTATTCCAATCCTGAGACCCTTCCTATAGCATGAGATGTGATATCCAACTCCTTCCCATTCCAATCCTGAGACCCTTCTGATAGCATGAGATGTGATATTTCAATGCCTCTAATACCAAACCTGAGATCCTACCTCTAACATGAAATGTGATATCCATCTCCTTCCCTTTCCAAACCTGAGACCCTGCCTATAGCATGAGATGTGATATCCAAGTCCTTTCCATTCCAATCCTGAGACCCTTCCTATAGCATGTGATGTGATATCTCAATGCTTATACCAAACCTGAGACCCTTCCTATGGCATGAAATGTCATATACAACTCCTTCCCATTCCAAACCTGAGACCCTTCCTATAGCATGAGATGTGATATCTCAATGCGTATACCAAACCTGAGACCCTTCCTATAGCATGAGATGTGATATCTCAATGCCTCTAATACCAAACCTGAGATCCTTCCTCTAACGTGAAAAGTGATATCCAACTCCTTCCCTTTCCAAACCTGAGAGCCTACCTATAGCATGAGATGTGATATCACAATGCTTATACCAAACCTGAGACCGTTCCTATAGCTTGAGATGTGATATCCAACTCCTTCCCATTCTAATCCTGAGACCCTTCCTATAGCATGAGATGTGATATCTCAAGGCCTCTAATACCAAACCTGAGATCGTTCCTCTAACATGAAATGTGATATCCAACTCCTTCCCCTTCCAAACCTGAGAGCCTTCCTATAACATGAGATGTGGCATCCAAGTCCTCCCCATTCCAATCCTGAGACCCTTCCTATAGCATGAGATGTGATATCTCAATGCTTCTAATACCAATCCTGAGACCCTTCCTATAGCAAGAGATGTGATATCCAACTCCTTCCCCTTCCAAACTTGACACCCTCCCTATAACATCAGATGTGACATCCAAGTCCTCCCCATTCCAATCCTGAGACCCTTCCTATAGCATGAGATGTGATATCTCAATGCTTCTAATACCAAACCTGAGACCCTTCCTATAACATGATTTGGGATATCCAACTCCTTCCCATTCCAATCCTGAGACCCTTCCGATAGCAGAGATGTGATATCTCAATGCTTATACCAAACCTGAGACCCTTCCTATGGCCTGAGATGTCATATGCAACTCCTTCCCATTCCAATCCTGAGACCCTTCCTATAGCATTAGATGTGATATCTCAATGCTTATACCAAATCTGAGACCCTTCCTATAGCATGAGATGTGATATCCAACTTCTTCCCATTCCAATCCTGAGACCCTTCCTATAGCATGAGATGTGATGTCTCAATTCTTCTAATACCAAACCTGAGATCCTTCCTATAACATGAGATGTGATATCCAACTCCTTCCCATTCCAATCCTGAGACCCTTATGATAGCATGCGATGTGATATCTCAATGCCTCTAACACCAAACCTGAGATACTTCTGATAGCATGAGATGTGATATCTCAATGCTTCTAATACCAAACCTGAGATCCTTCCTATAACATGAGATGTGATTTCCAAATCCTTCCACTTCCAAACCTGAGACCCTCCCTTTAGCATGAGATGTGATATCCAACTCCTTCCCATTCCAATCCCGAGACCCTTCTGATAGCATGAGATGTGATATTTCAATGCCTCTAATATCAAACCTGAGATCCTACCTCTAACATGAAATGTGATATCCATCTCCTTCCCTTTCCAAACCTGAGACCCTGCCTATAGCATGAAATGTGATATCCAAGTCCTTCCCATTCCAATCCTGAGACCCTTCCTATAGCATGTGATGTGATATCTCAATGCTTATACCAAATCTGAGACCCTTCCTATAGCATGAGATGTGATATCCAACTCCTTCCCATTCCAATCCTGAGACCCTTCCTATAGCATGAGATGTGATGTCTCAATGCTTCTAATACCAAACCTGAGATCCTTCCTATAACATGAGATGTGATATCCAACTCCTTCCCATTCCAATCCTGAGACCCTTATGATAGCATGAGATGTGATATCTCAATGCCTCTAATACCAAACCTGAGATACTTCCGATAGCATGAGATGTGATATCTCAATGCTTCTAATACCAAACCTGAGATCCTTCCTATAACATGAGATGTGATTTCCAAATCCTTCCCCTTCCAAACCTGAGACCCTCCCTTTAGCATGAGATGTGATATCCAACTCCTTCCCATTCCAATCCTGAGACCCATCTGATAGCATGAGATGTGATATTTCAATGCCTCTAATACCAAACCTGAGATCCTACCTCTAACATGAAATGTGATATCCATCTCCTTCCCTTTCCAAACCTGAGACCCTGCCTATAGCATGAGATGTGATATCCAAGTCCTTTCCATTCCAATCCTGAGACCCTTCCTATAGCATGTGATGTGATATCTCAATGCTTATACCAAACCTGAGACCCTTCCTATGGCATGAGATTTCATATACAACTCCTTCCCATTCCAATCCTGAGACCCTTCCTATAGCATGAGATGTGATATCTCAATGCTTATACCAAACCTGAGACCCTTCCTATAGCATGAGATGTGATATCCAACTTCTTCCCATTCCAATCCTGAGACCCTTCCTATAACATGAGATGTGATGTCGCAATGCTTCTAATACCAAACCTGAGATCTTTCCTATAACATGAGATGTGATATCCAACTCCTTCCCATTCCAATCCTGAGACCCTTCCTATAGCATGAGATGTGATATCACAATGCTTATACCAAACCTGAGACCGTTCCTATAGCTTGAGATGTGATATCCAACTCCTTCCCATTCCAATCCTGAGACCCTTCCTATAGCATGAGATGTGATATCTCAAGGCCTCTAATACCAAACCTGAGATCGTTCCTCTAACATGAAATGTGATATCCAACTCCTTCCCCTTCCAAACCTGAGAGCCTTCCTATAACATGAGATGTGACATCCAAGTCCTCCCCATTCCAATCCTGAGACCCTTCCTATAGCATGAGATGTGATATCTCAATGCTTCTAATACCAAACCTGAGACCCTTCCTATAACATAATTCGGGATATCCAACTCCTTCCCATTCCAATCCTGAGACCCTTCCGATAGCAGAGATGTGATATCTCAATGCTTATACCAAACCTGAGACCCTTCCTATGGCCTGAGATGTCATATGCAACTCCTTCCCATTCCAATCCTGAGACCCTTCCTATAGCATTAGATGTGATATCTCAATGCTTATACCAAATCTGAGACCCTTCCTATAGCATGAGATGTGATATCCAACTTCTTCCCATTCCAATCCTGAGACCCTTCCTATAGCATGATATGTGATGTCTCAATTCTTCTAATACCAAACCTGAGATCCTTCCTATAACATGAGATGTGATATCCAACTCCTTCCCATTCCAATCCCGAGACCCTTATGATAGCATGAGATGTGATATCTCAATGCCTCTAATACCAAACCTGAGATACTTCTGATAGCATGAGATGTGATATCTCAATGCTTCTAATACCAAACCTGAGATCCTTCCTATAACATGAGATGTGATTTCCAAATCCTTCCACTTCCAAACCTGAGACCCTCCCTTTAGCATGAGATCTGATATCCAACTCCTTCCCATTCCAATCCTGAGACCCTTCTGATAGCATGAGATGTGATATTTCAATGCCTCTAATACCAAACCTGAGATCCTACCTCTAACATGAAATGTGATATCCATCTCCTTCCCTTTCCAAACCTGAGACCCTGCCTATAGCATGAGATGTGATATCCAAGTCCTTCCCATTCCAATCCTGAGACCCTTCCTATAGCATGTGATGTGATATCTCAATGATTCTAATAACAAACCTGAGACCCGTCCTATAACATGAGATGGGATATCCAACTCCTTCCCATTGCAATCCTGAGACACTTCCGATAACAGAGATGTGATATCTCAATGCTTATACCAAACCTGAGACCTTTCCTATAACATGAGATGTGATATCCAACTCCTTCCCGGTCCAAACCTGAGACCCTTCCTATAGCATATGTGATATCCAACTCCTTCCCATTCCAAACATGAGACCCTTCCTATAGCAAGAGTGTAATATCCAACTCCTTCCCATTCCAATCCTGAGACCATTCCTATAGCATGAGATGTGATATCTCAATGCTTCTAATACCAAACCTGAGATCCTTCCTATGAACATGAGATGTGATATCCAATTCCTCCCCATTCCAAACCTGAGAACCTTCCTACAGCATGCGATGTGATATCTCAATGCTTCTAATACCAAACCCGAGACCAGTCCTATAACATGAGATTGGATATCCAACTCCTTCCCCTTCCAAACCTGAGACTCTTCCTATAGCATGAGATGTGATACCCAACTTCTTCCCATTCCAATCCTGAGACCCTTCCTATAACATGAGATGTGATGTCTCAATGCTTCTAATACCAAACCTGAGATCTTTCCTATAACATGAGATGTGATATCCAACTCCTTCACATTCCAATCCTGAGACCCTTCCTATAGCATGAGATGTGATATCTCAATGCTTATACCAAACCTGAGACCCTTCCTATAGCTTGAGATGTGATATCCAACTCCTTCCCATTCCAATCCTGAGACCCTTCCTATAGCATGAGGTGTGATATCTCAAGGCCTCTAATACCAAACCTGAGATCCTTCCTCTGACATGAAATGTGATATCCAACTCCTTCCCCTTCCAAACCTGAGAGCCTTCCTATAACATGAAATGTGATATCCAATTCCTTCCCATTCCAACCTGAGACCCTTCCTATAGCATGAGATGAGATATCCAACTCCTTCCAAATCCAATACTGATACCCTTCCGATAGCATGAGATGTGATATCCCAATGCTTCTACCAAACCTGAGACCCATACTATGGCATGAGATGTGATATCAAACTCCTTCCCATTCCAATCCTGAGACCCTACCTATAGCTTGAGATGTGATATCCAACTCCTTCCCATTCCAATTCTGAGACCCTTCCTATACCATGAGACTTGATATCTCAATGCTTCTAATACCAAACCTGAGACCTGTCCTATAACATGAGATGTGATATCCAAATATTTCCAGTTCCAAACCTTAGACCCTTCCTTTATCATGAGATGTGATATCCAATTCCTTCCCATTCCAATCCTGAGACCCTTCCGATATCATGAGATTTGTTATCTCAATGCTTCTAATATCAAACTTGAGACCCTCCCTATAACATCAGATGTGACATCCAAGTCCTCCCCATTCCAATCCTGAGACCCTTCCTATAGCATGAGATATGATATCTCAATGCTTCTAATACCAAACCTGAGACCCTTCCTATAACATGATTTGGGATATCCAACTCCTTCCCATTCCAATCCTGAGACCCTTCCGATAGCAGAGATGTGATATCTCAATGCTTATACCAAACCTGAGACCCTTCCTATGGCCTGAGATGTCATATGCAACTCCTTCCCATTCCAATCCTGAGACCCTTCCTATAGCATTAGATGTGATATCTCAATGCTTATACCAAATCTGAGACCCTTCCTATAGCATGAGATGTGATATACAACTTCTTCCCATTCCAATCCTGAGACCCTTCCTATAGCATGAGATGTGATGTCTCAATTCTTCTAATACCAAACCTGAGATCCTTCCTATAACATGAGATGTGATATCCAACTCCTTCCCATTCCAATCCTGAGACCCTTATGATAGCATGAGATGTGATATCTCAATGCCTCTAACACCAAACCTGAGATACTTCTGATAGCATGAGATGTGATATCTCAATGCTTCTAATACCAAACCTGAGATCCTTCCTATAACATGAGATGTGATTTCCAAATCCTTCCACTTCCAAACCTGAGACCCTCCTTTTAGCATGAGATGTGATATCCAACTCCTTCCCATTCCAATCCTGAGACCCTTCTGATAGCATGAGATGTGATATTTCAATGCCTTTAATACCAAACCTGAGATCCTACCTCTAACATGAAATGTGATATCCATCTCGGTGTCCAGTCATAATATCGAAAAAAAAATTTCGAATGTCAAAAAAGTCGAATCAAAAATGTCGAAAAAAAAAATGTCGAATTATTTTTTTTTTCGATATTTTTGTTTGGGCTCTAGTTTATAGTTAAAAAAAAGGTAAAAACAAAAAAAAAAAAAAAAAAACGGGGGTTGGGGGGGGAACCCCCCCATTTCGAAAAAAAAACGTCATAAAAAATAAATTCGACATTATTTTTTTCGACATTTTTTTTTCGACTTTTTGACTTTCGAAATTTTTGATTTCGAAATTATGTCTATAAACCATCCATCTCCTTCCCTTTCCAAACCTGAGACCCTGCCTATAGCATGAAATGTGATATCCAAGTCCTTCCCATTCCAATCCTGAGACCCTTCCTATAGCATGTGATGTGATATCTCAATGCTTATACCAAATCTGAGACCCTTCCTATAGCATGAGATGTGATATCCAACTCCTTCCCATTCCAATCCTGAGACCCTTCCTATAGCATGAGATGTGATGTCTCAATGCTTCTAATACCAAACCTGAGATCCTTCCTATAACATGAGATGTGATATCCAACTCCTTCCCATTCCAATCCTGAGACCCTTATGATAGCATGAGATGTGATATCTCAATGCCTCTAATACCAAACCTGAGATACTTCCGATAGCATGAGATGTGATATCTCAATGCTTCTAATACCAAACCTGAGATCCTTCCTATAACATGAGATGTGATTTCCAAATCCTTCCCCTTCCAAACCTGAGACCCTCCCTTTAGCATGAGATGTGATATCCAACTCCTTCCCATTCCAATCCTGAGACCCATCTGATAGCATGAGATGTGATATTTCAATGCCTCTAATACCAAACCTGAGATCCTACCTCTAACATGAAATGTGATATCCATCTCCTTCCCTTTCCAAACCTGAGACCCTGCCTATAGCATGAGATGTGATATCCAAGTACTTTCCATTCCAATCCTGAGACCCTTCCTATAGCATGTGATGTGATATCTCAATTCTTATACCAAACCTGAGACCCTTCCTATGGCATGAGATGTCATATACAACTCCTTCCCATTCCAATCCTGAGACCCTTCCTATAGCATGAGATGTGATATCTCAATGCTTATACCAAACCTGAGACCCTTCCTATAGCATGAGATGTGATATCCAACTTCTTCCCATTCCAATCCTGAGACCCTTCCTATAACATGAGATGTGATGTCGCAATGCTTCTAATACCAAACCTGAGATCTTTCCTATAACATGAGATGTGATATCCAACTCCTTCCCATTCCAATCCTGAGTCCCTTCCTATAGCATGAGATGTGATATCACAATGCTTATACCAAACCTGAGACCGTTCCTATAGCTTGAGATGTGATATCCAACTCCTTCCCATTCCAATCCTGAGACCCTTCCTATAGCATGAGATGTGATATCTCAAGGCCTCTAATACCAAACCTGAGATCGTTCCTCTAACATGAAATGTGATATCCAACTCCTTCCCCTTCCAAACCTGAGAGCCTTCCTATAACATGAGATGTGATATCCAACTCCTTCCCATTCCAATCCTGAGACCCTTATGATAGCATGAGATGTGATATCTCAATGCCTCTAATACCAAACCTGAGATACTTCCGATAGCATGAGATGTGATATCTCAATGCTTCTAATACCAAACCTGAGATCCTTCCTATAACATGAGATGTGATTTCCAAATCCTTCCCCTTCCAAACCTGAGACCCTCCCTTTAGCATGAGATGTGATATCCAACTCCTTCCCATTCCAATCCTGAGACCCTTCTGATAGCATGAGATGTGATATTTCAATGCCTCTAATACCAAACCTGAGATCCTACCTCTAACATGAAATGTGATATCCATCTCCTTCCCTTTCCAAACCTGAGACCCTGCCTATAGCATGAGATGTGATATCCAAGTCCTTTCCATTCCAATCCTGAGACCCTTCCTATAGCATGTGATGTGATATCTCAATGCTTATACCAAACCTGAGACCCTTCCTATGGCATGAAATGTCATATACAACTCCTTCCCATTCCAAACCTGAGACCCTTCCTATAGCATGAGATGTGATATCTCAATGCTTATACCAAACCTGAGACCCTTCCTATAGCATGAGATGTGATATCTCAATGCCTCTAATACCAAACCTGAGATCCTTCCTTTAACGTCAAAAGTGATATCCAACTCCTTCCCTTTCCAAACCTGAGAGCCTACCTATAGCATGAGATGTGATATCACAATGCTTATACCAAACCTGAGACCGTTCCTATAGCTTGAGATGTGATATCCAACTCCTTCCCATTCTAATCCTGAGACCCTTCCTATAGCATGAGATGTGATATCTCAAGGCCTCTAATACCAAACCTGAGATCGTTCCTCTAACATGAAATGTGATATCCAACTCCTTCCCCTTCCAAACCTGAGAGCCTTCCTATAACATGAGATGTGGCATCCAAGTCCTCCCCATTCCAATCCTGAGACCCTTCCTATAGCATGAGATGTGATATCTCAATGCTTCTAATACCAATCCTGAGACCCTTCCTATAGCAAGAGATGTGATATCCAACTCCTTCCCCTTCCAAACTTGAGACCCTCCCTATAACATCAGATGTGACATCCAAGTCCTCCCCATTCCAATCCTGAGACCCTTCCTATAGCATGAGATGTGATATCTCAATGCTTCTAATACCAAACCTGAGACCCTTCCTATAACATGATTTGGGATATCCAACTCCTTCCCATTCCAATCCTGAGACCCTTCCGATAGCAGAGATGTGATATCTCAATGCTTATACCAAACCTGAGACCCTTCCTATGGCCTGAGATGTCATATGCAACTCCTTCCCATTCCAATCCTGAGACCCTTCCTATAGCATTAGATGTGATATCTCAATGCTTATACCAAATCTGAGACCCTTCCTATAGCATGAGATGTGATATCCAACTTCTTCCCATTCCAATCCTGAGACCCTTCCTATAGCATGAGATGTGATGTCTCAATTCTTCTAATACCAAACCTGAGATCCTTCCTATAACATGAGATGTGATATCCAACTCCTTCCCATTCCAATCCTGAGACCCTTATGATAGCATGAGATGTGATATCTCAATGCCTCTAACACCAAACCTGAGATACTTCTGATAGCATGAGATGTGATATCTCAATGCTTCTAATACCAAACCTGAGATCCTTCCTATAACATGAGATGTGATTTCCAAATCCTTCCACTTCCAAACCTGAGACCCTCCCTTTAGCATGAGATGTGATATCCAACTCCTTCCCATTCCAATCCCGAGACCCTTCTGATAGCATGAGATGTGATATTTCAATGCCTCTAATATCAAACCTGAGATCCTACCTCTAACATGAAATGTGATATCCATCTCCTTCCCTTTCCAAACCTGAGACCCTGCCTATAGCATGAAATGTGATATCCAAGTCCTTCCCATTCCAATCCTGAGACCCTTCCTATAGCATGTGATGTGATATCTCAATGCTTATACCAAATCTGAGACCCTTCCTATAGCATGAGATGTGATATCCAACTCCTTCCCATTCCAATCCTGAGACCCTTCCTATAGCATGAGATGTGATGTCTCAATGCTTCTAATACCAAACCTGAGATCCTTCCTATAACATGAGATGTGATATCCAACTCCTTCCCATTCCAATCCTGAGACCCTTATGATAGCATGAGATGTGATATCTCAATGCCTCTAATACCAAACCTGAGATACTTCCGATAGCATGAGATGTGATATCTCAATGCTTCTAATACCAAACCTGAGATCCTTCCTATAACATGAGATGTGATTTCCAAATCCTTCCCCTTCCAAACCTGAGACCCTCCCTTTAGCATGAGATGTGATATCCAACTCCTTCCCATTCCAATCCTGAGACCCATCTGATAGCATGAGATGTGATATTTCAATGCCTCTAATACCAAACCTGAGATCCTACCTCTAACATGAAATGTGATATCCATCTCCTTCCCTTTCCAAACCTGAGACCCTGCCTATAGCATGAGATGTGATATCCAAGTCCTTTCCATTCCAATCCTGAGACCCTTCCTATAGCATGTGATGTGATATCTCAATGCTTATACCAAACCTGAGACCCTTCCTATGGCATGAGATGTCATATACAACTCCTTCCCATTCCAATCCTGAGACCCTTCCTATAGCATGAGATGTGATATCTCAATGCTTATACCAAACCTGAGACCCTTCCTATAGCATGAGATGTGATATCCAACTTCTTCCCATTCCAATCCTGAGACCCTTCCTATAACATGAGATGTGATGTCGCAATGCTTCTAATACCAAACCTGAGATCTTTCCTATAACATGAGATGTGATATCCAACTCCTTCCCATTCCAATCCTGAGACCCTTCCTATAGCATGAGATGTGATATCACAATGCTTATACCAAACCTGAGACCGTTCCTATAGCTTGAGATGTGATATCCAACTCCTTCCCATTCCAATCCTGAGACCCTTCCTATAGCATGAGATGTGATATCTCAAGGCCTCTAATACCAAACCTGAGATCGTTCCTCTAACATGAAATGTGATATCCAACTCCTTCCCCTTCCAAACCTGAGAGCCTTCCTATAACATGAGATGTGACATCCAAGTCCTCCCCATTCCAATCCTGAGACCCTTCCTATAGCATGAGATGTGATATCTCAATGCTTCTAATACCAAACCTGAGACCCTTCCTATAACATAATTTGGGATATCCAACTCCTTCCCATTCCAATCCTGAGACCCTTCCGATAGCAGAGATGTGATATCTCAATGCTTATACCAAACCTGAGACCCTTCCTATGGCCTGAGATGTCATATGCAACTCCTTCCCATTCCAATCCTGAGACCCTTCCTATAGCATTAGATGTGATATCTCAATGCTTATACCAAATCTGAGACCCTTCCTATAGCATGAGATGTGATATCCAACTTCTTCCCATTCCAATCCTGAGACCCTTCCTATAGCATGATATGTGATGTCTCAATTCTTCTAATACCAAACCTGAGATCCTTCCTATAACATGAGATGTGATATCCAACTCCTTCCCATTCCAATCCCGAGACCCTTATGATAGCATGAGATGTGATATCTCAATGCCTCTAATACCAAACCTGAGATACTTCTGATAGCATGAGATGTGATATCTCAATGCTTCTAATACCAAACCTGAGATCCTTCCTATAACATGAGATGTGATTTCCAAATCCTTCCACTTCCAAACCTGAGACCCTCCCTTTAGCATGAGATCTGATATCCAACTCCTTCCCATTCCAATCCTGAGACCCTTCTGATAGCATGAGATGTGATATTTCAATGCCTCTAATACCAAACCTGAGATCCTACCTCTAACATGAAATGTGATATCCATCTCCTTCCCTTTCCAAACCTGAGACCCTGCCTATAGCATGAGATGTGATATCCAAGTCCTTCCCATTCCAATCCTGAGACCCTTCCTATAGCATGTGATGTGATATCTCAATGATTCTAATAACAAACCTGAGACCCGTCCTATAACATGAGATGGGATATCCAACTCCTTCCCATTGCAATCCTGAGACACTTCCGATAACAGAGATGTGATATCTCAATGCTTATACCAAACCTGAGACCTTTCCTATAACATGAGATGTGATATCCAACTCCTTCCCGGTCCAAACCTGAGACCCTTCCTATAGCATATGTGATATCCAACTCCTTCCCATTCCAAACATGAGACCCTTCCTATAGCAAGAGTGTAATATCCAACTCCTTCCCATTCCAATCCTGAGACCATTCCTATAGCATGAGATGTGATATCTCAATGCTTCTAATACCAAACCTGAGATCCTTCCTATGAACATGAGATGTGATATCCAATTCCTCCCCATTCCAAACCTGAGAACCTTCCTACAGCATGCGATGTGATATCTCAATGCTTCTAATACCAAACCCGAGACCAGTCCTATAACATGAGATTGGATATCCAACTCCTTCCCCTTCCAAACCTGAGACTCTTCCTATAGCATGAGATGTGATACCCAACTTCTTCCCATTCCAATCCTGAGACCCTTCCTATAACATGAGATGTGATGTCTCAATGCTTCTAATACCAAACCTGAGATCTTTCCTATAACATGAGATGTGATATCCAACTCCTTCACATTCCAATCCTGAGACCCTTCCTATAGCATGAGATGTGATATCTCAATGCTTATACCAAACCTGAGACCCTTCCTATAGCTTGAGATGTGATATCCAACTCCTTCCCATTCCAATCCTGAGACCCTTCCTATAGCATGAGGTGTGATATCTCAAGGCCTCTAATACCAAACCTGAGATCCTTCCTCTGACATGAAATGTGATATCCAACTCCTTCCCCTTCCAAACCTGAGAGCCTTCCTATAACATGAAATGTGATATCCAATTCCTTCCCATTCCAACCTGAGACCCTTCCTATAGCATGAGATGAGATATCCAACTCCTTCCAAATCCAATACTGATACCCTTCCGATAGCATGAGATGTGATATCCCAATGCTTCTACCAAACCTGAGACCCATACTATGGCATGAGATGTGATATCAAACTCCTTCCCATTCCAATCCTGAGACCCTACCTATAGCTTGAGATGTGATATCCAACTCCTTCCCATTCCAATTCTGAGACCCTTCCTATACCATGAGACTTGATATCTCAATGCTTCTAATACCAAACCTGAGACCTGTCCTATAACATGAGATGTGATATCCAAATATTTCCAGTTCCAAACCTTAGACCCTTCCTTTATCATGAGATGTGATATCCAATTCCTTCCCATTCCAATCCTGAGACCCTTCCGATATCATGAGATTTGTTATCTCAATGCTTCTAATATCAAACTTGAGACCCTCCCTATGACATCAGATGTGACATCCAAGTCCTCCCCATTCCAATCCTGAGACCCTTCCTATATCATGAGATATGATATCTCAATGCTTCTAATACCAAACCTGAGACCCTTCCTATAACATGATTTGGGATATCCAACTCCTTCCCATTCCAATCCTGAGACCCTTCCGATAGCAGAGATGTGATATCTCAATGCTTATACCAAACCTGAGACCCTTCCTATGGCCTGAGATGTCATATGCAACTCCTTCCCATTCCAATCCTGAGACCCTTCCTATAGCATTAGATGTGATATCTCAATGCTTATACCAAATCTGAGACCCTTCCTATAGCATGAGATGTGATATCCAACTTCTTCCCATTCCAATCCTGAGACCCTTCCTATAGCATGAGATGTGATGTCTCAATTCTTCTAATACCAAACCTGAGATCCTTCCTATAACATGAGATGTGATATCCAACTCCTTCCCATTCCAATCCTGAGACCCTTATGATAGCATGAGATGTGATATCTCAATGCCTCTAACACCAAACCTGAGATACTTCTGATAGCATGAGATGTGATATCTCAATGCTTCTAATACCAAACCTGAGATCCTTCCTATAACATGAGATGTGATTTCCAAATCCTTCCACTTCCAAACCTGAGACCCTCCCTTTAGCATGAGATGTGATATCCAACTCCTTCCCATTCCAATCCTGAGACCCTTCTGATAGCATGAGATGTGATATTTCAATGCCTTTTATACCAAACCTGAGATCCTACCTCTAACATGAAATGTGATATCCATCTCCTTCCCTTTCCAAACCTGAGACCCTGCCTATAGCATGAAATGTGATATCCAAGTCCTTCCCATTCCAATCCTGAGACCCTTCCTATAGCATGTGATGTGATATCTCAATGCTTATACCAAATCTGAGACCCTTCCTATAGCATGAGATGTGATATCCAACTCCTTCCCATTCCAATCCTGAGACCCTTCCTATAGCATGAGATGTGATGTCTCAATGCTTCTAATACCAAACCTGAGATCCTTCCTATAACATGAGATGTGATATCCAACTCCTTCCCATTCCAATCCTGAGACCCTTATGATAGCATGAGATGTGATATCTCAATGCCTCTAATACCAAACCTGAGATACTTCCGATAGCATGAGATGTGATATCTCAATGCTTCTAATACCAAACCTGAGATCCTTCCTATAACATGAGATGTGATTTCCAAATCCTTCCCCTTCCAAACCTGAGACCCTCCCTTTAGCATGAGATGTGATATCCAACTCCTTCCCATTCCAATCCTGAGACCCATCTGATAGCATGAGATGTGATATTTCAATGCCTCTAATACCAAACCTGAGATCCTACCTCTAACATGAAATGTGATATCCATCTCCTTCCCTTTCCAAACCTGAGACCCTGCCTATAGCATGAGATGTGATATCCAAGTACTTTCCATTCCAATCCTGAGACCCTTCCTATAGCATGTGATGTGATATCTCAATTCTTATACCAAACCTGAGACCCTTCCTATGGCATGAGATGTCATATACAACTCCTTCCCATTCCAATCCTGAGACCCTTCCTATAGCATGAGATGTGATATCTCAATGCTTATACCAAACCTGAGACCCTTCCTATAGCATGAGATGTGATATCCAACTTCTTCCCATTCCAATCCTGAGACCCTTCCTATAACATGAGATGTGATGTCGCAATGCTTCTAATACCAAACCTGAGATCTTTCCTATAACATGAGATGTGATATCCAACTCCTTCCCATTCCAATCCTGAGTCCCTTCCTATAGCATGAGATGTGATATCACAATGCTTATACCAAACCTGAGACCGTTCCTATAGCTTGAGATGTGATATCCAACTCCTTCCCATTCCAATCCTGAGACCCTTCCTATAGCATGAGATGTGATATCTCAAGGCCTCTAATACCAAACCTGAGATCGTTCCTCTAACATGAAAAGTGATATCCAACTCCTTCCCCTTCCAAACCTGAGAGCCTTCCTATAACATGAGATGTGATATCCAACTCCTTCCCATTCCAATCCTGAGACCCTTATGATAGCATGAGATGTGATATCTCAATGCCTCTAATACCAAACCTGAGATACTTCCGATAGCATGAGATGTGATATCTCAATGCTTCTAATACCAAACCTGAGATCCTTCCTATAACATGAGATGTGATTTCCAAATCCTTCCCCTTCCAAACCTGAGACCCTCCCTTTAGCATGAGATGTGATATCCAACTCCTTCCCATTCCAATCCTGAGACCCTTCTGATAGCATGAGATGTGATATTTCAATGCCTCTAATACCAAACCTGAGATCCTACCTCTAACATGAAATGTGATATCCATCTCCTTCCCTTTCCAAACCTGAGACCCTGCCTATAGCATGAGATGTGATATCCAAGTCCTTTCCATTCCAATCCTGAGACCCTTCCTATAGCATGTGATGTGATATCTCAATGCTTATACCAAACCTGAGACCCTTCCTATGGCATGAAATGTCATATACAACTCCTTCCCATTCCAAACCTGAGACCCTTCCTATAGCATGAGATGTGATATCTCAATGCTTATACCAAACCTGAGACCCTTCCTATAGCATGAGATGTGATATCTCAATGCCTCTAATACCAAACCTGAGATCCTTCCTCTAACGTCAAAAGTGATATCCAACTCCTTCCCTTTCCAAACCTGAGAGCCTACCTATAGCATGAGATGTGATATCACAATGCTTATACCAAACCTGAGACCGTTCCTATAGCTTGAGATGTGATATCCAACTCCTTCCCATTCTAATCCTGAGACCCTTCCTATAGCATGAGATGTGATATCTCAAGGCCTCTAATACCAAACCTGAGATCGTTCCTCTAACATGAAATGTGATATCCAACTCCTTCCCCTTCCAAACCTGAGAGCCTTCCTATAACATGAGATGTGGCATCCAAGTCCTCCCCATTCCAATCCTGAGACCCTTCCTATAGCATGAGATGTGATATCTCAATGCTTCTAATACCAATCCTGAGACCCTTCCTATAGCAAGAGATGTGATATCCAACTCCTTCCCCTTCCAAACTTGAGACCCTCCCTATAACATCAGATGTGACATCCAAGTCCTCCCCATTCCAATCCTGAGACCCTTCCTATAGCATGAGATGTGATATCTCAATGATTCTAATACCAAACCTGAGACCCTTCCTATAACATGATTTGGGATATCCAACTCCTTCCCATTCCAATCCTGAGACCCTTCCGATAGCAGAGATGTGATATCTCAATGCTTATACCAAACCTGAGACCCTTCCTATGGCCTGAGATGTCATATGCAACTCCTTCCCATTCCAATCCTGAGACCCTTCCTATAGCATTAGATGTGATATCTCAATGCTTATACCAAATCTGAGACCCTTCCTATAGCATGAGATGTGATATCCAACTTCTTCCCATTCCAATCCTGAGACCCTTCCTATAGCATGAGATGTGATGTCTCAATTCTTCTAATACCAAACCTGAGATCCTTCCTATAACATGAGATGTGATATCCAACTACTTCCCATTCCAATCCTGAGACCCTTATGATAGCATGAGATGTGATATCTCAATGCCTCTAACACCAAACCTGAGATACTTCTGATAGCATGAGATGTGATATCTCAATGCTTCTAATACCAAACCTGAGATCCTTCCTATAACATGAGATGTGATTTCCAAATCCTTCCACTTCCAAACCTGAGACCCTCCCTTTAGCATGAGATGTGATATCCAACTCCTTCCCATTCCAATCCCGAGACCCTTCTGATAGCATGAGATGTGATATTTCAATGCCTCTAATATCAAACCTGAGATCCTACCTCTAACATGAAATGTGATATCCATCTCCTTCCCTTTCCAAACCTGAGACCCTGCCTATAGCATGAAATGTGATATCCAAGTCCTTCCCATTCCAATCCTGAGACCCTTCCTATAGCATGTGATGTGATATCTCAATGCTTATACCAAATCTGAGACCCTTCCTATAGCATGAGATGTGATATCCAACTCCTTCCCATTCCAATCCTGAGACCCTTCCTATAGCATGAGATGTGATGTCTCAATGCTTCTAATACCAAACCTGAGATCCTTCCTATAACATGAGATGTGATATCCAACTCCTTCCCATTCCAATCCTGAGACCCTTATGATAGCATGAGATGTGCTATCTCAATGCCTCTAATACCAAACCTGAGATACTTCCGATAGCATGAGATGTGATATCTCAATGCTTCTAATACCAAACCTGAGATCCTTCCTATAACATGAGATGTGATTTCCAAATCCTTCCCCTTCCAAACCTGAGACCCTCCCTTTAGCATGAGATGTGATATCCAACTCCTTCCCATTCCAATCCTGAGACCCATCTGATAGCATGAGATGTGATATTTCAATGCCTCTAATACCAAACCTGAGATCCTACCTCTAACATGAAATGTGATATCCATCTCCTTCCCTTTCCAAACCTGAGACCCTGCCTATAGCATGAGATGTGATATCCAAGTCCTTTCCATTCCAATCCTGAGACCCTTCCTATAGCATGTGATGTGATATCTCAATGCTTATACCAAACCTGAGACCCTTCCTATGGCATGAGATGTCATATACAACTCCTTCCCATTCCAATCCTGAGACCCTTCCTATAGCATGAGATGTGATATCTCAATGCTTATACCAAACCTGAGACCCTTCCTATAGCATGAGATGTGATATCCAACTTCTTCCCATTCCAATCCTGAGACCCTTCCTATAACATGAGATGTGATGTCGCAATGCTTCTAATACCAAACCTGAGATCTTTCCTATAACATGAGATGTGATATCCAACTCCTTCCCATTCCAATCCTGAGACCCTTCCTATAGCATGAGATGTGATATCACAATGCTTATACCAAACCTGAGACCGTTCCTATAGCTTGAGATGTGATATCCAACTCCTTCCCATTCCAATCCTGAGACCCTTCCTATAGCATGAGATGTGATATCTCAAGGCCTCTAATACCAAACCTGAGATCGTTCCTCTAACATGAAATGTGATATCCAACTCCTTCCCCTTCCAAACCTGAGAGCCTTCCTATAACATGAGATGTGACATCCAAGTCCTCCCCATTCCAATCCTGAGACCTTTCCTATAGCATGAGATGTGATATCTCAATGCTTCTAATACCAAACCTGAGACCCTTCCTATAACATAATTTGGGATATCCAACTCCTTCCCATTCCAATCCTGAGACCCTTCCGATAGCAGAGATGTGATATCTCAATGCTTATACCAAACCTGAGACCCTTCCTATGGCCTGAGATGTCATATGCAACTCCTTCCCATTCCAATCCTGAGACCCTTCCTATAGCATTAGATGTGATATCTCAATGCTTATACCAAATCTGAGACCCTTCCTATAGCATGAGATGTGATATCCAACTTCTTCCCATTCCAATCCTGAGACCCTTCCTATAGCATGATATGTGATGTCTCAATTCTTCTAATACCAAACCTGAGATCCTTCCTATAACATGAGATGTGATATCCAACTCCTTCCCATTCCAATCCCGAGACCCTTATGATAGCATGAGATGTGATATCTCAATGCCTCTAATACCAAACCTGAGATACTTCTGATAGTATGAGATGTGATATCTCAATGCTTCTAATACCAAACCTGAGATCCTTCCTATAACATGAGATGTGATTTCCAAATCCTTCCACTTCCAAACCTGAGACCCTCCCTTTAGCATGAGATCTGATATCCAACTCCTTCCCATTCCAATCCTGAGACCCTTCTGATAGCATGAGATGTGATATTTCAATGCCTCTAATACCAAACCTGAGATCCTACCTCTAACATGAAATGTGATATCCATCTCCTTCCCTTTCCAAACCTGAGACCCTGCCTATAGCATGAGATGTGATATCCAAGTCCTTCCAATTCCAATCCTGAGACCCTTCCTATAGCATGTGATGTGATATCTCAATGATTCTAATAACAAACCTGAGACCCGTCCTATAACATGAGATGGGATATCCAACTCCTTCCCATTGCAATCCTGAGACACTTCCGATAACAGAGATGTGATATCTCAATGCTTATACCAAACCTGAGACCTTTCCTATAACATGAGATGTGATATCCAACTCCTTCCCGGTCCAAACCTGAGACCCTTCCTATAGCATATGTGATATCCAACTCCTTCCCATTCCAAACATGAGACCCTTCCTATAGCAAGAGTGTAATATCCAACTCCTTCCCATTCCAATCCTGAGACCATTCCTATAGCATGAGATGTGATATCTCAATGCTTCTAATACCAAACCTGAGATCCTTCCTATGAACATGAGATGTGATATCCAATTCCTCCCCATTCCAAACCTGAGAACCTTCCTACAGCATGCAATGTGATATCTCAATGCTTCTAATACCAAACCCGAGACCAGTCCTATAACATGAGATTGGATATCCAACTCCTTCCCCTTCCAAACCTGAGACTCTTCCTATAGCATGAGATGTGATACCCAACTTCTTCCCATTCCAATCCTGAGACCCTTCCTATAACATGAGATGTGATGTCTCAATGCTTCTAATACCAAACCTGAGATCTTTCCTATAACATGAGATGTGATATCCAACTCCTTCACATTCCAATCCTGAGACCCTTCCTATAGCATGAGATGTGATATCTCAATGCTTATACCAAACCTGAGACCCTTCCTATAGCTTGAGATGTGATATCCAACTCCTTCCCATTCCAATCCTGAGACCCTTCCTATAGCATGAGGTGTGATATCTCAAGGCCTCTAATACCAAACCTGAGATCCTTCCTCTGACATGAAATGTGATATCCAACTCCTTCCCCTTCCAAACCTGAGAGCCTTCCTATAACATGAAATGTGATATCCAATTCCTTCCCATTCCAACCTGAGACCCTTCCTATAGCATGAGATGAGATATCCAACTCCTTCCAAATCCAATACTGATACCCTTCCGATAGCATGAGATGTGATATCCCAATGCTTCTACCAAACCTGAGACCCATACTATGGCATGAGATGTGATATCAAACTCCTTCCCATTCCAATCCTGAGACCCTACCTATAGCTTGAGATGTGATATCCAACTCCTTCCCATTCCAATTCTGAGACCCTTCCTATACCATGAGACTTGATATCTCAATGCTTCTAATACCAAACCTGAGACCCGTCCTATAACATGAGATGTGATATCCAAATATTTCCAGTTCCAAACCTTAGACCCTTCCTTTATCATGAGATGTGATATCCAATTCCTTCCCATTCCAATCCTGAGACCCTTCCGATATCATGAGATTTGTTATCTCAATGCTTCTAATATCAAACTTGAGACACTCCCTATAACATCAGATGTGACATCCAAGTCCTCCCCATTCCAATCCTGAGACCCTTCCTATAGCATGAGATATGATATCTCAATGCTTCTAATACCAAACCTGAGACCCTTCCTATAACATGATTTGGGATATCCAACTCCTTCCCATTCCAATCCTGAGACCCTTCCGATAGCAGAGATGTGATATCTCAATGCTTATACCAAACCTGAGACCCTTCCTATGGCCTGAGATGTCATATGCAACTCCTTCCCATTCCAATCCTGAGACCCTTCCTATAGCATTAGATGTGATATCTCAATGCTTATACCAAATCTGAGACCCTTCCTATAGCATGAGATGTGATATCCAACTTCTTCCCATTCCAATCCTGAGACCCTTCCTATAGCATGAGATGTGATGTCTCAATTCTTCTAATACCAAACCTGAGATCCTTCCTATAACATGAGATGTGATATCCAACTCCTTCCCATTCCAATCCTGAGACCCTTATGATAGCATGAGATGTGATATCTCAATGCCTCTAACACCAAACCTGAGATACTTCTGATAGCATGAGATGTGATATCTCAATGCTTCTAATACCAAACCTGAGATCCTTCCTATAACATGAGATGTGATTTCCAAATCCTTCCACTTCCAAACCTGAGACCCTCCCTTTAGCATGAGATGTGATATCCAACTCCTTCCCATTCCAATCCTGAGACCCTTCTGATAGCATGAGATGTGATATTTCAATGCCTTTAATACCAAACCTGAGATCCTACCTCTAACATGAAATGTGATATCCATCTCCTTCCCTTTCCAAACCTGAGACCCTGCCTATAGCATGAAATGTGATATCCAAGTCCTTCCCATTCCAATCCTGAGACCCTTCCTATAGCATGTGATGTGATATCTCAATGCTTATACCAAATCTGAGACCCTTCCTATAGCATGAGATGTGATATCCAACTCCTTCCCATTCCAATCCTGAGACCCTTCCTATAGCATGAGATGTGATGTCTCAATGCTTCTAATACCAAACCTGAGATCCTTCCTATAACATGAGATGTGATATCCAACTCCTTCCCATTCCAATCCTGAGACCCGTATGATAGCATGAGATGTGATATCTCAATGCCTCTAATACCAAACCTGAGATACTTCCGATAGCATGAGATGTGATATCTCAATGCTTCTAATACCAAACCTGAGATCCTTCCTATAACATGAGATGTGATTTCCAAATCCTTCCCCTTCCAAACCTGAGACCCTCCCTTTAGCATGAGATGTGATATCCAACTCCTTCCCATTCCAATCCTGAGACCCATCTGATAGCATGAGATGTGATATTTCAATGCCTCTAATACCAAACCTGAGATCCTACCTCTAACATGAAATGTGATATCCATCTCCTTCCCTTTCCAAACCTGAGACCCTGCCTATAGCATGAGATGTGATATCCAAGTCCTTTCCATTCCAATCCTGAGACCCTTCCTATAGCATGTGATGTGATATCTCAATGCTTATACCAAACCTGAGACCCTTCCTATGGCATGAGATGTCATATACAACTCCTTCCCATTCCAATCCTGAGACCCTTCCTATAGCATGAGATGTGATATCTCAATGCTTATACCAAACCTAAGACCCTTCCTATAGCATGAGATGTGATATCCAACTTCTTCCCATTCCAATCCTGAGACCCTTCCTATAACATGAGATGTGATGTCGCAATGCTTCTAATACCAAACCTGAGATCTTTCCTATAACATGAGATGTGATATCCAACTCCTTCCCATTCCAATCCTGAGACCCTTCCTATAGCATGAGATGTGATATCACAATGCTTATACCAAACCTGAGACCGTTCCTATAGCTTGAGATGTGATATCCAACTCCTTCCCATTCCAATCCTGAGACCCTTCCTATAGCATGAGATGTGATATCTCAAGGCCTCTAATACCAAACCTGAGATCGTTCCTCTAACATGAAATGTGATATCCAACTCCTTCCCCTTCCAAACCTGAGAGCCTTCCTATAACATGAGATGTGACAGCCAAGTCCTCCCCATTCCAATCCTGAGACCCTTCCTATAGCATGAGATGTGATATCTCAATGCTTCTAATACCAAACCTGAGACCCTTCCTATAACATGATTTGGGATATCCAACTCCTTCCCATTCCAATCCTGAGACCCTTCCGATAGCAGAGATGTGATATCTCAATGCTTATACCAAACCTGAGACCCTTCCTATGGCCTGAGATGTCATATGCAACTCCTTCCCATTCCAATCCTGAGACCCTTCCTATAGCATTAGATGTGATATCTCAATGCTTATACCAAATCTGAGACCCTTCCTATAGCATGAGATGTGATATCCAACTTCTTCCCATTCCAATCCTGAGACCTTTCCTATAGCATGAGATGTGATGTCTCAATTCTTCTAATACCAAACCTGAGATCCTTCCTATAACATGAGATGTGATATCCAACTCCTTCCCATTCCAATCCTGAGACCCTTATGATAGCATGAGATGTGATATCTCAATGCCTCTAATACCAAACCTGACATACTTCTGATAGCATGAGATGTGATATCTCAATGCTTCTAATACCAAACCTGAGATCCTTCCTATAACATGAGATGTGATTTCCAAATCCTTCCACTTCCAAACCTGAGACCCTCCCTTTAGCATGAGATGTGATATCCAACTCCTTCCCATTCCAATCCTGAGACCCTTCTGATAGCATGAGATGTGATATTTCAATGCCTCTAATACCAAACCTGAGATCCTACCTCTAACATGAAATGTGATATCCATCTCCTTCCCTTTCCAAACCTGAGACCCTGCCTATAGCATGAGATGTGATATCCAAGTCCTTCCCATTCCAATCCTGAGACCCTTCCTATAGCATGTGATGTGATATCTCAATGCTTATACCAAACCTGAGACCCTTCCTATGGCATGAGATGTCATATACAACTCCTTCCCATTCCAATCCTGAGACCCTTCCTATAGCATGAGATGTGATATCTCAATGCTTATACCAAACCTGAGACCCTTCCTATAGCATGAGATGTGATATCCAACTTCTTCCCATTCCAATCCTGAGACCCTTCCTATAACATGAGATGTGATGTCTCAATGCTTCTAATACCAAACCTGAGACCCTTCCTATAACATGAGATGGGATATCCAACTCCTTCCCATTCCAATCCTGAGACCCTTCCGATAGCAGAGATGTGATATCTCAATGCTTTTACCAAACCTGAGACCCTTCCTATGGCCTGAGATGTCATATACAACTCCTTCCCATTCCAATCCTGAGACCCTTCCTATAGCATGAGATGTGATATCTCAATGCTTATACCAAATCTGAGACCCTTCCTATAGCATGAGATGTGATATCCAACTCCTTCCCATTCCAATCCTGACACCCTTCCTATAGCATGAGATGTGATGTCTCAATGCTTCTAATACCAAACCTGAGATCCTTCCTATAACATGAGATGTGATATCCAACTCCTTCCCATTCCAATCCTGAGACCCTTATGATAGCATGAGATGTGATATCTCAATGCCTCTAATAACAAACCTGAGATACTTCCGATAGCATGAGATGTGATATCTCAATGCTTCTAATACCAAACCTGAGATCCTTCCTATAACATGAGATGTGATTTCCAAATCCTTCCCCTTCGAAACCTGAGACCCTCCCTTTAGCATGAGATGTGATATCAAACTCCTTCCCATTCCAATCCTGAGACCCATCTGATAGCATGAGATGTGATATTTCAATGCCTCTAATACCAAACCTGAGATCCTACCTCTAACATGAAATGTGATATCCATCTCCTTCCCTTTCCAAACCTGAGACCCTGCCTATAGCATGAGATGTGATATCCAAGTCCTTTCCATTCCAATCCTGAGACCCTTCCTATAGCATGTGATGTGGTATCTCAATTCTTATACCAAACCTGAGACCCTTCCTATGGCATGAGATGTCATATACAACTCCTTCCCATTCCAATCCTGAGACCCTTCCTATAGCATGAGATGTGATATCTCAATGCTTATACCAAACCTGAGACCCTTCCTATAGCATGAGATGTGATATCCAACTTCTTCCCATTCCAATCCTGAGACCCTTCCTATAACATGAGATGTGATGTCGCAATGCTTCTAATACCAAACCTGAGATCTTTCCTATAACATGAGATGTGATATCCAACTCCTTCCCATTCCAATCCTGAGACCCTTCCTATAGCATGAGATGTGATATCACAATGCTTATACCAAACCTGAGACCGTTCCTATAGCTTGAGATGTGATATCCAACTCCTTCCCATTCCAATCCTGAGACCCTTCCTATAGCATGAGATGTGATATCTCAAGGCCTCTAATACCAAACCTGAGATCGTTCCTCTAACATGAAATGTGATATCCAACTCCTTCCCCTTCCAAACCTGAGAGCCTTCCTATAACATGAGATGTGATATCCAACTCCTTCCCATTCCAATCCTGAGACCCTTATGATAGCATGAGATGTGATATCTCAATGCCTCTAATACCAAACCTGAGATACTTCCGATAGCATGAGATGTGATATCTCAATGCTTCTAATACCAAACCTGAGATCCTTCCTATAACATGAGATGTGATTTCCAAATCCTTCCCCTTCCAAACCTGAGACCCTCCCTTTAGCATGAGATGTGATATCCAACTCCTTCCCATTCCAATCCTGAGACCCTTCTGATAGCATGAGATGTGATATTTCAATGCCTCTAATACCAAACCTGAGATCCTACCTCTAACATGAAATGTGATATCCATCTCCTTCCCTTTCCAAACCTGAGACCCTGCCTATAGCATGAGATGTGATATCCAAGTCCTTTCCATTCCAATCCTGAGACCCTTCCTATAGCATGTGATGTGATATCTCAATGCTTATACCAAACCTGAGACCCTTCCTATGGCATGAGATGTCATATACAACTCCTTCCCATTCCAAACCTGAGACCCTTCCTATAGCATGAGATGTGATATCTCAATGCTTATACCAAACCTGAGACCCTTCCTATAGCATGAGATGTGATATCCAACTCCTCCCCATTCCAATCCTGAGACCCTTCCTATAGCATGAGATGTGATATCACAATGCTTATACCAAACCTGAGACCGTTCCTATAGCTTGAGATGTGATATCCAACTCCTTCCCATTCCAATCCTGAGACCCTTCCTATAGCATGAGATGTGATATCTCAAGGCCTCTAATACCAAACCTGAGATCGTTCCTCTAACATGAAATGTGATATCCAACTCCTTCCCCTTCCAAACCTGAGAGCCTTCCTATAGCATGAGATATGATAGCCAAGTCCTTCTAATTCCAATCCTGAGACCCTTCCTATAACATGAAATGTGATATCCAACTCCTTCCCATTCCAACCTGAGACCCTTCCTATAGCATGAGATGGGATATCTCATTGCTTCTAATACCAAACCTGAGACTCTTCCTATAACATGAGATGGGATATCCAACTCATTCCCATTCCAATCCTGAGACCCTTCCGATAGCAGAGATGTGATATCTCAATGCTTATACCAAACCTGAGGCCCTTCCTATGGCCTGAGATGTCATATACAACTCCTTCCCATTCCAATCCTGAGACCCTTCCTATAGCATGAGATGTGATATCTCAATGCTTATACCAAATCTGAGACCCTTCCTATAGCATGAGATGTGATATCCAACTCCTTCCCATTCCAATCCTGAGACCCTTCCTATAGCATGAGATGTGATGTCTCAATGCTTCTAATACCAAACCTGATATCCTTCCTATAACATGAGATGTGATATCCAACTCCTTCCCATTCCAATCCTGAGACCCTTATGATAGCATGAGATGTGATATCTCAATGCCTCTAATACCAAACCTGAGATACTTCCGATAGCATGAGATGTGATATATCAATGCTTCTAATACCAAACCTGAGATCGTTCCTATAACATGAGATGTGATTTCCAAATCCTCCCGCTTCCAAACCTGAGACCCTCCCTTTAGCATGAGATGTGATATCCAACTCCTTCCCATTCCAATCCTGAAACCCTTCTGATAGCATGAGATGTGATATCTCAATGCCTCTAATTCGAAACCTGAGATCCTACCTCTAACATGAAATGTGATATCCATCTCCTTCCCATTCCAATCCCGAGACCCTTCCTATAGCATGAGATGTGATATCTCAATGCTTATACCAAACCTGAGACCCTTCCTATAGCATGAGATGTGATATCCAACTCCTTCCCATTCCAATCCTGAGACTCTTCCTATAGCATGAGATGTGATATCTCAATGCCTCTAATACCAAACCTGAGATCCTTCCTCTAACGTGAAATGTGATATCCAACTCCTTCCCTTTCCAAACCTGAGAGCCTACCTGTAGCATGAGATGTGATATCACAATGCTTATACCAAACCTGAGACCGTTCCTATAGCTTGAGATGTGATATCCAACTCCTTCCCATTCCAATCCTGAGACCCTTCCTATAGCATGAGATGTGATATCTCAAGGCCTCTAATACCAAACCTGAGATTGTTCCTCTAACATGAAATGTGATATCCAACTCCTTCCCCTTCCAAACCTGAGAGCCTTCCTATAACATGAGATGTGGCATCCAAGTCCTCCCCATTCCAATCCTGAGACCCTTCCTATAGCATGAGATGTGATATCTCAATGCTTCTAATACCAAACCTGAGACCCTTCCTATAACATGATTTGGGATATCCAACTCCTTCCCATTCCAATCCTGAGACCCTTCCGATAGCAGAGATGTGATATCTCAATGCTTATACCAAACCTGAGACCCTTCCTATGGCCTGAGATGTCATATGCAACTCCTTCCCATTCCAATCCTGAGACCCTTCCTATAGCATTAGATGTGATATCTCAATGCTTATACCAAATCTGAGACCCTTCCTATAGCATGAGATGTGATATCCAACTTCTTCCCATTCCAATCCTGAGACCCTTCCTATAGCATGAGATGTGATGTCTCAATTCTTCTAATACCAAACCTGAGATCCTTCCTATAACATGAGATGTGATATCCAACTCCTTCCCATTCCAATCCTGAGACCCTTATGATAGCATGAGATGTGATATCTCAATGCCT
This sequence comes from Ambystoma mexicanum, assembly GCF_040938575.1. Lineage (NCBI taxonomy): Eukaryota > Metazoa > Chordata > Amphibia > Caudata > Ambystomatidae > Ambystoma > Ambystoma mexicanum. The sequence goes on along the minus strand of NW_027182510.1, from coordinate 1,666,554 downwards.
CTAATACCAAACCTGAGATACTTCTGATAGCATGAGATGTGATATCTCAATGCTTCTAATACCAAACCTGAGATCCTTCCTATAACATGAGATGTGATTTCCAAATCCTTCCACTTCCAAACCTGAGACCCTCCCTTTAGCATGAGATGTGATATCCAACTCCTTCCCATTCCAATCCTGAGACCCTTCTGATAGCATGAGATGTGATATTTCAATGCCTCTAATACCAAACCTGAGATCCTACCTCTAACATGAAATGTGATATCCATCTCCTTCCCTTTCCAAACCTGAGACCCTGCCTATAGCATGAGATGTGATATCCAAGTCCTTCCCATTCCAATCCTGAGACCCTTCCTATAGCATGTGATGTGATATCTCAATGCTTATACCAAACCTGAGACCCTTCCTATGGCATGAGATGTCATATACAACTCCTTCCCATTCCAATCCTGAGACCCTTCCTATAGCATGAGATGTGATATCTCAATGCTTATACCAAACCTGAGACCCTTCCTATAGCATGAGATGTGATATCCAACTTCTTCCCATTCCAATCCTGAGACCCTTCCTATAACATGAGATGTGATGTCGCAATGCTTCTAATACCAAACCTGAGATCTTTCCTATAACATGAGATGGGATATCCAACTCCTTCCCATTCCAATCCTGAGACCCTTCCTATAGCATGAGATGTGATATCACAATGCTTATACCAAACCTGAGACCGTTCCTATAGCTTGAGATGTGATATCCAACTCCTTCCCATTCCAATCCTGAGACCCTTCCTATAGCATGAGATGTGATATCTCAAGGCCTCTAATACCAAACCTGAGATCGTTCCTCTAACATGAAATGTGATATCCAACTCCTTCCCCTTCCAAACCTGAGAGCCTTCCTATAACATGAGATGTGACAGCCAAGTCCTCCCCATTCCAATCCTGAGACCCTTCCTATAGCATGAGATGTGATATCTCAATGCTTCTAATACCAAACCTGAGACCCTTCCTATAACATGATTTGGGATATCCAACTCCTTCCCATTCCAATCCTGAGACCCTTCCGATAGCAGAGATGTGATATCTCAATGCTTATACCAAACCTGAGACCCTTCCTATGGCCTGAGATGTCATATGCAACTCCTTCCCATTCCAATCCTGAGACCCTTCCTATAGCATTAGATGTGATATCTCAATGCTTATACCAAATCTGAGACCCTTCCTATAGCATGAGATGTGATATCCAACTTCTTCCCATTCCAATCCTGAGACCTTTCCTATAGCATGAGATGTGATGTCTCAATTCTTCTAATACCAAACCTGAGATCCTTCCTATAACATGAGATGTGATATCCAACTCCTTCCCATTCCAATCCTGAGACCCTTATGATAGCATGAGATGTGATATCTCAATGCCTCTAATACCAAACCTGACATACTTCTGATAGCATGAGATGTGATATCTCAATGCTTCTAATACCAAACCTGAGATCCTTCCTATAACATGAGATGTGATTTCCAAATCCTTCCACTTCCAAACCTGAGACCCTCCCTTTAGCATGAGATGTGATATCCAACTCCTTCCCATTCCAATCCTGAGACCCTTCTGATAGCATGAGATGTGATATTTCAATGCCTCTAATACCAAACCTGAGATCCTACCTCTAACATGAAATGTGATATCCATCTCCTTCCCTTTCCAAACCTGAGACCCTGCCTATAGCATGAGATGTGATATCCAAGTCCTTCCCATTCCAATCCTGAGACCCTTCCTATAGCATGTGATGTGATATCTCAATGCTTATACCAAACCTGAGACCCTTCCTATGGCATGAGATGTCATATACAACTCCTTCCCATTCCAATCCTGAGACCCTTCCTATAGCATGAGATGTGATATCTCAATGCTTATACCAAACCTGAGACCCTTCCTATAGCATGAGATGTGATATCCAACTTCTTCCCATTCCAATCCTGAGACCCTTCCTATAACATGAGATGTGATGTCTCAATGCTTCTAATACCAAACCTGAGACCCTTCCTATAACATGAGATGGGATATCCAACTCCTTCCCATTCCAATCCTGAGACCCTTCCGATAGCAGAGATGTGATATCTCAATGCTTTTACCAAACCTGAGACCCTTCCTATGGCCTGAGATGTCATATACAACTCCTTCCCATTCCAATCCTGAGACCCTTCCTATAGCATGAGATGTGATATCTCAATGCTTATACCAAATCTGAGACCCTTCCTATAGCATGAGATGTGATATCCAACTCCTTCCCATTCCAATCCTGACACCCTTCCTATAGCATGAGATGTGATGTCTCAATGCTTCTAATACCAAACCTGAGATCCTTCCTATAACATGAGATGTGATATCCAACTCCTTCCCATTCCAATCCTGAGACCCTTATGATAGCATGAGATGTGATATCTCAATGCCTCTAATAACAAACCTGAGATACTTCCGATAGCATGAGATGTGATATCTCAATGCTTCTAATACCAAACCTGAGATCCTTCCTATAACATGAGATGTGATTTCCAAATCCTTCCCCTTCGAAACCTGAGACCCTCCCTTTAGCATGAGATGTGATATCAAACTCCTTCCCATTCCAATCCTGAGACCCATCTGATAGCATGAGATGTGATATTTCAATGCCTCTAATACCAAACCTGAGATCCTACCTCTAACATGAAATGTGATATCCATCTCCTTCCCTTTCCAAACCTGAGACCCTGCCTATAGCATGAGATGTGATATCCAAGTCCTTTCCATTCCAATCCTGAGACCCTTCCTATAGCATGTGATGTGGTATCTCAATTCTTATACCAAACCTGAGACCCTTCCTATGGCATGAGATGTCATATACAACTCCTTCCCATTCCAATCCTGAGACCCTTCCTATAGCATGAGATGTGATATCTCAATGCTTATACCAAACCTGAGACCCTTCCTATAGCATGAGATGTGATATCCAACTTCTTCCCATTCCAATCCTGAGACCCTTCCTATAACATGAGATGTGATGTCGCAATGCTTCTAATACCAAACCTGAGATCTTTCCTATAACATGAGATGTGATATCCAACTCCTTCCCATTCCAATCCTGAGACCCTTCCTATAGCATGAGATGTGATATCACAATGCTTATACAAAACCTGAGACCGTTCCTATAGCTTGAGATGTGATATCCAACTCCTTCCCATTCCAATCCTGAGACCCTTCCTATAGCATGAGATGTGATATCTCAAGGCCTCTAATACCAAACCTGAGATCGTTCCTCTAACATGAAATGTGATATCCAACTCCTTCCCCTTCCAAACCTGAGAGCCTTCCTATAACATGAGATGTGATATCCAACTCCTTCCCATTCCAATCCTGAGACCCTTATGATAGCATGAGATGTGATATCTCAATGCCTCTAATACCAAACCTGAGATACTTCCGATAGCATGAGATGTGATATCTCAATGCTTCTAATACCAAACCTGAGATCCTTCCTATAACATGAGATGTGATTTCCAAATCCTTCCCCTTCCAAACCTGAGACCCTCCCTTTAGCATGAGATGTGATATCCAACTCCTTCCCATTCCAATCCTGAGACCCTTCTGATAGCATGAGATGTGATATTTCAATGCCTCTAATACCAAACCTGAGATCCTACCTCTAACATGAAATGTGATATCCATCTCCTTCCCTTTCCAAACCTGAGACCCTGCCTATAGCATGAGATGTGATATCCAAGTCCTTTCCATTCCAATCCTGAGACCCTTCCTATAGCATGTGATGTGATATCTCAATGCTTATACCAAACCTGAGACCCTTCCTATGGCATGAGATGTCATATACAACTCCTTCCCATTCCAAACCTGAGACCCTTCCTATAGCATGAGATGTGATATCTCAATGCTTATACCAAACCTGAGACCCTTCCTATAGCATGAGATGTGATATCCAACTCCTCCCCATTCCAATCCTGAGACCCTTCCTATAGCATGAGATGTGATATCACAATGCTTATACCAAACCTGAGACCGTTCCTATAGCTTGAGATGTGATATCCAACTCCTTCCCATTCCAATCCTGAGACCCTTCCTATAGCATGAGATGTGATATCTCAAGGCCTCTAATACCAAACCTGAGATCGTTCCTCTAACATGAAATGTGATATCCAACTCCTTCCCCTTCCAAACCTGAGAGCCTTCCTATAGCATGAGATATGATAGCCAAGTCCTTCTAATTCCAATCCTGAGACCCTTCCTATAACATGAAATGTGATATCCAACTCCTTCCCATTCCAACCTGAGACCCTTCCTATAGCATGAGATGGGATATCTCATTGCTTCTAATACCAAACCTGAGATTCTTCCTATAACATGAGATGGGATATCCAACTCATTCCCATTCCAATCCTGAGACCCTTCCGATAGCAGAGATGTGATATCTCAATGCTTATACCAAACCTGAGGCCCTTCCTATGGCCTGAGATGTCATATACAACTCCTTCCCATTCCAATCCTGAGACCCTTCCTATAGCATGAGATGTGATATCTCAATGCTTATACCAAATCTGAGACCCTTCCTATAGCATGAGATGTGATATCCAACTCCTTCCCATTCCAATCCTGAGACCCTTCCTATAGCATGAGATGTGATGTCTCAATGCTTCTAATACCAAACCTGATATCCTTCCTATAACATGAGATGTGATATCCAACTCCTTCCCATTCCAATCCTGAGACCCTTATGATAGCATGAGATGTGATATCTCAATGCCTCTAATACCAAACCTGAGATACTTCCGATAGCATGAGATGTGATATATCAATGCTTCTAATACCAAACCTGAGATCGTTCCTATAACATGAGATGTGATTTCCAAATCCTCCCGCTTCCAAACCTGAGACCCTCCCTTTAGCATGAGATGTGATATCCAACTCCTTCCCATTCCAATCCTGAAACCCTTCTGATAGCATGAGATGTGATATCTCAATGCCTCTAATTCGAAACCTGAGATCCTACCTCTAACATGAAATGTGATATCCATCTCCTTCCCATTCCAATCCCGAGACCCTTCCTATAGCATGAGATGTGATATCTCAATGCTTATACCAAACCTGAGACCCTTCCTATAGCATGAGATGTGATATCCAACTCCTTCCCATTCCAATCCTGAGACTCTTCCTATAGCATGAGATGTGATATCTCAATGCCTCTAATACCAAACCTGAGAACCTTCCTCTAACGTGAAATGTGATATCCAACTCCTTCCCTTTCCAAACCTGAGAGCCTACCTGTAGCATGAGATGTGATATCACAATGCTTATACCAAACCTGAGACCGTTCCTATAGCTTGAGATGTGATATCCAACTCCTTCCCATTCCAATCCTGAGACCCTTCCTATAGCATGAGATGTGATATCTCAAGGCCTCTAATACCAAACCTGAGATTGTTCCTCTAACATGAAATGTGATATCCAACTCCTTCCCCTTCCAAACCTGAGAGCCTTCCTATAACATGAGATGTGGCATCCAAGTCCTCCCCATTCCAATCCTGAGACCCTTCCTATAGCATGAGATGTGATATCTCAATGCTTCTAATACCAAACCTGAGACCCTTCCTATAACATGATTTGGGATATCCAACTCCTTCCCATTCCAATCCTGAGACCCTTCCGATAGCAGAGATGTGATATCTCAATGCTTATACCAAACCTGAGACCCTTCCTATGGCCTGAGATGTCATATGCAACTCCTTCCCATTCCAATCCTGAGACCCTTCCTATAGCATTAGATGTGATATCTCAATGCTTATACCAAATCTGAGACCCTTCCTATAGCATGAGATGTGATATCCAACTTCTTCCCATTCCAATCCTGAGACCCTTCCTATAGCATGAGATGTGATGTCTCAATTCTTCTAATACCAAACCTGAGATCCTTCCTATAACATGAGATGTGATATCCAACTCCTTCCCATTCCAATCCTGAGACCCTTATGATAGCATGAGATGTGATATCTCAATGCCTCTAATACCAAACCTGAGATACTTCTGATAGCATGAGATGTGATATCTCAATGCTTCTAATACCAAACCTGAGATCCTTCCTATAACATGAGATGTGATTTCCAAATCCTTCCACTTCCAAACCTGAGACCCTCCCTTTAGCATGAGATGTGATATCCAACTCCTTCCCATTCCAATCCTGAGACCCTTCTGATAGCATGAGATGTGATATTTCAATGCCTCTAATACCAAACCTGAGATCCTACCTCTAACATGAAATGTGATATCCATCTCCTTCCCTTTCCAAACCTGAGACCCTGCCTATAGCATGAGATGTGATATCCAAGTCCTTCCCATTCCAATCCTGAGACCCTTCCTATAGCATGTGATGTGATATCTCAATGCTTATACCAAACCTGAGACCCTTCCTATGGCATGAGATGTCATATACAACTCCTTCCCATTCCAATCCTGAGACCCTTCCTATAGCATGAGATGTGATATCTCAATGCTTATACCAAACCTGAGACCCTTCCTATAGCATGAAATGTGATGTCCAACTTCTTCCCATTCCAATCCTGAGACCCTTCCTATAACATGAGATGTGATGTCTCAATGCTTCTAATACCAAACCTGAGACCCTTCCTATAACATGAGATGGGATATCCAACTCCTTCCCATTCCAATCCTGAGACCCTTCCGATAGCAGAGATGTGATATCTCAATGCTTTTACCAAACCTGAGACCCTTCCTATGGCCTGAGATGTCATATACAACTCCTTCCCATTCCAATCCTGAGACCCTTCCTATAGCATGAGATGTGATATCTCAATGCTTATACCAAATCTGAGACCCTTCCTATAGCATGAGATGTGATATCCAACTCCTTCCCATTCCAATCCTGACACCCTTCCTATAGCATGAGATGTGATGTCTCAATGCTTCTAATACCAAACCTGAGATCCTTCCTATAACATGAGATGTGATATCCAACTCCTTCCCATTCCAATCCTGAGACCCTTATGATAGCATGAGATGTGATATCTCAATGCCTCTTATACCAAACCTGAGATACTTCCGATAGCATGAGATGTGATATCTCAATGCTTCTAATACCAAACCTGAGATCCTTCCTATAACATGAGATGTGATTTCCAAATCCTTCCCCTTCCAAACCTGAGACCCTCCCTTTAGCATGAGATGTGATATCAAACTCCTTCCCATTCCAATCCTGAGACCCATCTGATAGCATGAGATGTGATATTTCAATGCCTCTAATACCAAACCTGAGATCCTACCTCTAACATGAAATGTGATATCCATCTCCTTCCCTTTCCAAACCTGAGACCCTGCCTATAGCATGAGATGTGATATCCAAGTCCTTTCCATTCCAATCCTGAGACCCTTCCTATAGCATGTGATGTGATATCTCAATTCTTATACCAAACCTGAGACCCTTCCTATGGCATGAGATGTCATATACAACTCCTTCCCATTCCAATCCTGAGACCCTTCCTATAGCATGAGATGTGATATCTCAATGCTTATACCAAACCTGAGACCCTTCCTATAGCATGAGATGTGATATCCAACTTCTTCCCATTCCAATCCTGAGACCCTTCCTATAACATGAGATGTGATGTCGCAATGCTTCTAATACCAAACCTGAGATCTTTCCTATAACATGAGATGTGATATCCAACTCCTTCCCATTCCAATCCTGAGACCCTTCCTATAGCATGAGATGTGATATCACAATGCTTATACCAAACCTGAGACCGTTCCTATAGCTTGAGATGTGATATCCAACTCCTTCCCATTCCAATCCTGAGACCCTTCCTATAGCATGAGATGTGATATCTCAAGGCCTCTAATACCAAACCTGAGATCGTTCCTCTAACATGAAATGTGAAATCCAACTCCTTCCCCTTCCAAACCTGAGAGCCTTCCTATAACATGAGATATGATATCCAACTCCTTCCCATTCCAATCCTGAGACCCTTATGATAGCATGAGATGTGATATCTCAATGCCTCTAATACCAAACCTGAGATACTTCCGATAGCATGAGATGTGATATCTCAATGCTTCTAATACCAAACCTGAGATCCTTCCTATAACATGAGATGTGATTTCCAAATCCTTCCCCTTCCAAACCTGAGACCCTCCCTTTAGCATGAGATGTGATATCCAACTCCTTCCCATTCCAATCCTGAGACCCTTCTGATAGCATGAGATGTGATATTTCAATGCCTCTAATACCAAACCTGAGATCCTACCTCTAACATGAAATGTGATATCCATCTCCTTCCCTTTCCAAACCTGAGACCCTGCCTATAGCATGAGATGTGATATCCAAGTCCTTTCCATTCCAATCCTGAGACCCTTCCTATAGCATGTGATGTGATATCGCAATGCTTATACCAAACCTGAGACCCTTCCTATGGCATGAGATGTCATATACAACTCCTTCCCATTCCAAACCTGAGACCCTTCCTATAGCATGAGATGTGATATCTCAATGCTTATACCAAACCTGAGACCCTTCCTATAGCATGAGATGTGATATCTCAATGCCTCTAATACCAAACCTGAGATCCTTCCTCTAACGTGAAATGTGATATCCAACTCCTTCCCTTTCCAAACCTGAGAGCCTACCTATAGCATGAGATGTGATATCACAATGCTTATACCAAACCTGAGACCGTTCCTATAGCTTGAGATGTGATATCCAACTCCTTCCCATTCTAATCCTGAGACCCTTCCTATAGCATGAGATGTGATATCTCAAGGCCTCTAATACCAAACCTGAGATCGTTCCTCTAACATGAAATGTGATATCCAACTCCTTCCCCTTCCAAACCTGAGAGCCTTCCTATAACATGAGATGTGGCATCCAAGTCCTCCCCATTCCAATCCTGAGACCCTTCCTATAGCATGAGATGTGATATCTCAATGCTTCTAATACCAATCCTGAGACCCTTCCTATAGCAAGAGATGTGATATCCAAATCCTTCCCATTCCAATCCTGAGACCCTTCCTATAACATGAGATGTGATATCCAACTCCTTCCCATTCAAATCCTGAGACCCTTCCTATAGCATGAGAAGGGATATCCAACTCCTTCCCAATCCAATCCTGAGACCCTTCCGATAGCAGAGACGTGATATCTCAATGCTTCTACCAAACCTGAGACCCTTCCTTTAGCATGAGATGTGATATCCAAATCCTTCACATTCCAATCCTGAGACCCTTCCTATAGCATGAGATGTGATATCTCAATGCTTCTAATACCAAACCTGAGATCCTTCCTATAACATGAGATGTGATATCCAATTCCTTCCCATTCCAAACCTGAGACCCTTCCTATTGGATGAGATGTGATATCCAACTCCTTCCCATTCCAACCCTGAGACCCTTCCTATAGCATGAGATGTGATGTCTCAATGCTTCTAATACCAAACCTGAGATCCTTCCTATAACATGAGATGTGATATCCAACTCCTTCCATTCCAATCCTGAGACCCGTCCTATAGCATGAGATGTGATATCTCAATGCTTATACCAAACCTGAGACCCTTCCTATAGCATGAGATGTGATATCCAACTACTTCCCATTCCAATCCTGAGACCCTTCCTATAGCATGAGATGTGATATCTCAATGCTTCTAATACCAAACCTGAGATCCTTCCTCTAACATGAAATGTGATATCCAACTCCTTCCCTTTCCAAACCTAAGAGCCTATCTATAGCATGAGATGTGATATCCAAGTCCTTCCCATTCCAATCCTTAGACCCTTCCTACAGCATGCAATATGATATCTCAATGATTCTAATAACAAACCTGAGACCCGTCCTATAGCATGAGATAGGATATCCAAGTCCTTCCCATTCCAATCCTGAGACCCTTCCTATAACATGAAATGTGATATCCAACTCCTTCCCATTCCAACCTGAGACCCTTCCTATAGCATGAGATGGGATATCCAACTTCTTCCAAATCCAATACTGATACCCTTCCGATAGCATGAGATGTGATATCCCAATGCTTCTACCAAACCTGAGACCCATACTATGGCATGAGATGTGATATCAAACTCCTTCCCATTCCAATCCTGAGACCCTTCCTATAGCTTGAGGTGTGATATCCAACTCCTTCCCATTCCAATTCTGAGACCCTTCTTATACCATGAGACTTGATATCTCAATGCTTCTAATACCAAACCTGAGACCCGTCCTATAGCATGAGATGTGATATCTCAATGCTTATACCAAACCTGAGACCCTTCCTATAGCATGAGATGTGATATCTCAATGCTTATACCAAACCTGAGACCCTTCCTATGGCATGAGATGTCATATACAACTCCTTCCCATTCCAAACCTGAGACCCTTCCTATAGCATGAGATGTGATATCCAACTCCTTCCCATTCCAATCCTGAGACCCTTCCTATAGCATGAGATGTGATATCACAATGCTTATACCAAACCTGAGACCGTTCCTATAGCTTGAGATGTGATATCCAACTCCTTCCCATTCCAATCCTGAGACCCTTCCTATAGCATGAGATGTGATATCTCAAGGCCTCTAATACCAAACCTGAGATCGTTCCTCTAACATGAAATGTGATATCCAACTCCTTCCCCTTCCAAACCTGAGAGCCTTCCTATAGCATGAGATATGATAGCCAAGTCCTTCCAATTCCAATCCTGAGACCCTTCTTATAACATGAAATGTGATATCCAACTCCTTCCCATTCCAACCTGAGACCCTTCCTATAGCATGAGATGGGATATCTCAATGCTTCTAATACCAAACCTGAGACTCTTCCTATAACATGAGATGGGATATCCAACTCATTCCCATTCCAATCCTGAGACCCTTCCGATAGCAGAGATGTGATATCTCAATGCTTATACCAAACCTGAGACCCTTCCTATGGCCTGAGATGTCATATACAACTCCTTCCCATTCCAATCCTGAGACCCTTCCTATAGCATGAGATGTGATATCTCAATGCTTATACCAAATCTGAGACCCTTCCTATAGCATGAGATGTGATATCCAACTCCTTCCCATTCCAATCCTGAGACCCTTCCTATAGCATGAGATGTGATGTCTCAATGCTTCTAATACCAAACCTGAGATCCTTCCTATAACATGAGATGTGATATCCAACTCCTTCCCATTCCAATCCTGAGACCCTTATGATAGCATGAGATGTGATATCTCAATGCCTCTAATACCAAACCTGAGATACTTCCGATAGCATGAGATGTGATATCTCAATGCTTCTAATACCAAACCTGAGATCCTTCCTATAACATGAGATGTGATTTCCAAATCCTCCCGCTTCCAAACCTGAGACCCTCCCTTTAGCATGAGATGTGATATCCAACTCCTTCCCATTCCAATCCTGAAACCCTTCTGATAGCATGAGATGTGATATCTCAATGCCTCTAATTCCAAACCTGAGATCCTACCTCTAACATGAAATGTGATATCCATCTCCTTCCCATTCCAATCCCGAGACCCTTCCTATAGCATGAGATGTGATATCTCAATGCTTATACCAAACCTGAGACCCTTCCTATAGCATGAGATGTGATATCCAACTCCTTCCCATTCCAATCCTGAGACTCTTCCTATAGCATGAGATGTGATATCTCAATGCCTCTAATACCAAACCTGAGATCCTTCCTCTAACGTGAAATGTGATATCCAACTCCTTCCCTTTCCAATCCTGAGAGCCTACCTATAGCATGAGATGTGATATCCAAGTCCTTCACATTCCAATCCTTAGACCCTTCCTACAGCATGCAATATGATATCTCAATGATTCTAATAACAAACCTGAGACCCGTCCTATAACATGAGATGGGATATCCAACTCCTTCCCATTCCAATCCTGAGACACTTCCGATAGCAGAGATGTGATATCTCAATGCTTATACCAAACCTGAGACCCTTCCTATAACATGAGATGTGATATCCAACTCCTTCCCGGTCCAAACCTGAGACCCTTCCTATAGCATATGTGATATCCAACTCCTTCCCATTCCAAACATGAGACCCTTCCTATAGCAAGAGTGTAATATCCAACTCCTTCCCATTCCAATCCTGAGACCATTCCTATAGCATGAGATGTGATATCTCAATGCTTCTAATACCAAACCTGAGATCCTTCCTATGAACATGAGATGTGATATCCAATTCCTCCCCATTCCAAACCTGAGAACCTTCCCACAGCATGCGATGTGATATCTCAATGCTTCTAATACCAAACCCGAGACCAGTCCTATAACATGAGATTGGATATCCAACTCCTTCCCCTTCCAGACCTGAGACTCTTCCTATAGAATGAGATGTGATATCCACCTTCTTCCCATTCCAATCCTGAGACCCTTCCTATAACATGAGATGTGATGTCTCAATGCTTCTAATACCAAACCTGAGATCTTTCCTATAACATGAGATGTGATATCCAACTCCTTCACATTCCAATCCTGAGACACTTCATATAGCATGAGATGTGATATCTCAATGCTTATACCAAACCTGAGACCCTTCCTATAGCTTGAGATGTGATATCCAACTCTTTCCCATTCCAATCCTGAGACCCTTCCTATAGCATGAGATGTGATATCTCAAGGCCTCTAATACCAAACCTGAGATCCTTCCTCTGACATGAAATGTGATATCCAACTCCTTCCCCTTCCAAACCTGAGAGCCTTCCTATAACATGAAATGTGATATCCAATTCCTTCCCATTCTAACCTGAGACCCTTCCTATAGCATGAGATGGGATATCCAACGCCTTCCAAATCCAATACTGATACCCTTCCGATAGCATGAGATGTGATATCCCAATGCTTCTACCAAACCTGAGACCCATACTATGCATGAGATGTGATATCAAACTTCTTCCCATTCCAATCCTGAGACCCTACCTATAGCTTGAGATGTGATATCCAACTCCTTCCCATTCCAATTCTGAGACCCTTCCTATTCCATGAGACTTGATATCTCAATGCTTCTAATACCAAACCTGAGACCCGTCCTATAACATGAGATGTGATATCCAAATCCTTCCCCTTCCAAACCTTAGACCCTTCCTTTATCATGAGATGTGATATCCAATTCCTTCCCATTCCAATCCTGAGACCCTTCCGATATCATGAGATTTGTTATCTCAATGCTTCTAATATCAAACTTGAGACCCTCCCTATAACATGAGATGTGACATCCAAGTCCTCCCCATTCCAATCCTGAGACCCTTCCTATAGCATGAGATGTGATATCTCAATGCTTCTAATACCAAACCTGAGACCCTTCCTATAACATGATTTGGGATATCCAACTCCTTCCCATTCCAATCCTGAGACCCTTCCGATAGCAGAGATGTGATATCTCAATGCTTATACCAAACCTGAGACCCTTCCTATGGCCTGAGATGTCATATGCAACTCCTTCCCATTCCAATCCTGAGACCCTTCCTATAGCATTAGATGTGATATCTCAATGCTTATACCAAATCTGAGACCCTTCCTATAGCATGAGATGTGATATCCAACTTCTTCCCATTCCAATCCTGAGACCCTTCCTATAGCATGAGATGTGATGTCTCAATTCTTCTAATACCAAACCTGAGATCCTTCCTATAACATGAGATGTGATATCCAACTCCTTCCCATTCCAATCCTGAGACCCTTATGATAGCATGAGATGTGATATCTCAATGCCTCTAATTCCAAACCTGAGATACTTCTGATAGCATGAGATGTGATATCTCAATGCTTCTAATACCAAACCTGAGATCCTTCCTATAACATGAGATGTGATTTCCAAATCCTTCCACTTCCAAACCTGAGACCCTCCCTTTAGCATGAGATGTGATATCCAACTCCTTCCCTTTCCAATCCTGAGACCCTTCTGATAGCATGAGATGTGATATTTCAATGCCTCTAATACCAAACCTGAGATCCTACCTCTAACATGAAATGTGATATCCATCTCCTTCCCTTTCCAAACCTGAGACACTGCCTATAGCATGAAATGTGATATCCAAGTCCTTCCCATTCCAATCCTGAGACCCTTCCTATAGCATGTGATGTGATATCTCAATGCTTATACCAAATCTGAGACCCTTCCTATAGCATGAGATGTGATATCCAACTCCTTCCCATTCCAATCCTGAGACCCTTCCTATAGCATGAGATGTGATGTCTCAATGCTTCTAATACCAAACCTGAGATCCTTCCTATAACATGAGATGTGATATCCAACTCCTTCCCATTCCAATCCTGAGACCCTTATGATAGCATGAGATGTGATATCTCAATGCCTCTAATACCAAACCTGAGATACTTCCGATAGCATGAGATGTGATATCTCAATGCTTCTAATACCAAACCTGAGACCCTTCCTATAACATGAGATGTGATATCTCAATGCTTCTAATACCAAACCTGAGATCCTTCCTATAACATGAGATGTGATTTCCAAATCCTTCCCCTTCCAAACCTGAGACCTTCCCTTTAGCATGAGATGTGATATCCAACTCCTTCCCATTCCAATCCTGAGACCCATCTGATAGCATGAGATGTGATATTTCAATGCCTCTAATACCAAACCTGAGATCCTACCTCTAACATGAAATGTGATATCCATCTCCTTCACTTTCCAAACCTGAGACCCTGCCTATAGCATGAGATGTGATATCCAAGTCCTTTCCATTCCAATCCTGAGACCCTTCCTATAGCATGTGATGTGATATCTCAATGCTTATACCAAACCTGAGACCCTTCCTATGGCATGAGATGTCATATACAACTCCTTCCCATTCCAATCCTGAGACCCTTCCTATAGCATGAGATGTGATATCTCAATGCTTATACCAAACCTGAGACCCTTCCTATAGCATGAGATGTGATATCCAACTCCTTCCCATTCCAATCCTGAGACCCTTCCTATAGCATGAGATGTGATATCTCAAGGCCTCTAATACCAAACCTGAGATCGTTCCTCTAACATGAAATGTGATATCCAACTCCTTCCCCTTCCAAACCTGAGAGCCTTCCTATAACATGAGATGTGACATCCAAGTCCTCCCCATTCCAATCCTGAGACCCTTCCTATAGCATGAGATGTGATATCTCAATGCTTCTAATACCAAACCTGAGACCCTTCCTATAACATGATTTGGGATATCCAACTCCTTCCCATTCCAATCCTGAGACCCTTCCGATAGCAGAGATGTGATATCTCAATGCTTATACCAAACCTGAGACCCTTCCTATGGCCTGAGATGTCATATGCAACTCCTTCCCATTCCAATCCTGAGACCCTTCCTATAGCATTAGATGTGATATCTCAATGCTTATACCAAATCTGAGACCCTTCCTATAGCATGAGATGTGATATCCAACTTCTTCCCATTCCAATCCTGAGACCCTTCCTATAGCATGAGATGTGATGTCTCAATTCTTCTAATACCAAACATGAGATCCTTCCTATAACATGAGATGTGATATCCAACTCCTTCCCATTCCAATCCTGAGACCCTTATGATAGCATGAGATGTGATATCTCAATGCCTCTAATACCAAACCTGAGATACTTCTGATAGCATGAGATGTGATATCTCAATGCTTCTAATACCAAACCTGAGATCCTTCCTATAACATGAGATGTGATTTCCAAATCCTTCCACTTCCAAACCTGAGACCCTCCCTTTAGCATGAGATGTGATATCCAACTCCTTCCCATTCCAATCCTGAGACCCTTCTGATAGCATGAGATGTGATATTTCAATGCCTCTAATACCAAACCTGAGATCCTACCTCTAACATGAAATGTGATATCCATCTCCTTCCCTTTCCAAACCTGAGACCCTGCCTATAGCATGAGATGTGATATCCAAGTCCTTCCCATTCCAATCCTGAGACCCTTCCTATAGCATGTGATGTGATATCTCAATGCTTATACCAAACCTGAGACCCTTCCTATGGCATGAGATGTCATATACAACTCCTTCCCATTCCAATCCTGAGACCCTTCCTATAGCATGAGATGTGATATCTCAATGCTTATACCAAACCTGAGACCCTTCCTATAGCATGAGATGTGATATCCAACTTCTTCCCATTCCAATCCTGAGACCCTTCCTATAACATGAGATGTGATGTCTCAATGCTTCTAATACCAAACCTGAGACCCTTCCTATAACATGAGATGGGATATCCAACTCCTTCCCATTCCAATCCTGAGACCCTTCCGATAGCAGAGATGTGATATCTCAATGCTTTTACCAAACCTGAGACCCTTCCTATGGCCTGAGATGTCATATACAACTCCTTCCCATTCCAATCCTGAGACCCTTCCTATAGCATGAGATGTGATATCTCAATGCTTATACCAAATCTGAGACCCTTCCTATAGCATGAGATGTGATATCCAACTCCTTCCCATTCCAATCCGTAGACCCTTCCTATAGCATGAGATGTGATGTCTCAATGCTTCTAATACCAAACCTGAGATCCTTCCTATAACATGAGAGGTGATATCCAACTCCTTCCCATTCCAATCCTGAGACCCTTATGATAGCATGAGATTTGATATCTCAATGCCTCTAATACCAAACCTGAGATACTTCCGATAGCATGAGATGTGATATCTCAATGCTTCTAATACCAAACCTGAGATCCTTCCTATAACATGAGATGTGATTTCCAAATCCTTCCCCTTCCAAACCTGAGACCCTCCCTTTAGCATGAGATGTGATATCCAACTCCTTCCCATTCCAATCCTGAGACCCTTCTGATAGCATGAGATGTGATATTTCAATGCCTCAAATACCAAACCTGAGATCCTACCTCTAACATGAAATGTGATATCCATCTCCTTCCCTTTCCAAACCTGAGACCCTGCCTATAGCATGAGATGTGATATCCAAGTCCTTTCCATTCCAATCCTGAGACCCTTCCTATAGCATGTGATGTGATATCTCAATGCTTATACCAAACCTGAGACCCTTCCTATGGCATGAGATGTCATATACAACTCCTTCCCATTCCAAACCTGAGACCCTTCCTATAGCATGAGATGTGATATCTCAATGCTTATACCAAACCTGAGACCCTTCCTTTAGCATGAGATGTGATATCCAACTTCTTCCCATTCCAATCCTGAGACCCTTCCTATAACATCAGATGTGATGTTGCAATGCTTCTAATACCAAACCTGAGATCTTTCCTATAACATGAGATGTGATATCCAACTCCTTCCCATTACAATCCTGAGACCCTTCCTATAGCATGAGATGTGATATCACAATGCTTATACCAAACCTGAGACCGTTCCTATAGCTTGAGATGTGATATCCAACTCCTTCCCATTCCAATCCTGAGACCCTTCCTATAGCATGAGATGTGATATCTCAAGGCCTCTAATACCAAACCTGAGATTGTTCCTCTAACATGAAATGTGATATCCAACTCCTTCCCCTTCCAAACCTGAGAGCCTTCCTATAGCATGAGATATGATAGCCAAGTCCTTCCAATTCCAATCCTGAGACCCTTCCTATAATATGAAATGTGATATCCAACTCCTTCCCATTCCAACCTGAGACCCTTCCTATAGCATGAGATGGGATATCTCAATGCTTCTAATAACAAACCTGAGACTCTTCCTATAACATGAGATGGGATATCCAACTCCTTCCCATTCCAATCCTGAGACCCTTCCTATAGCATGAGATGTGATATCTCAATGCTTATACCAAATCTGAGACCCTTCCTATAGCATGAGATGTGATATCCAACTCCTTCCCATTCCAATCCTGAGACCCTTCCTATAGCATGAGATGTGATGTCTCAATGCTTCTAATACCAAACCTGAGATCCTTCCTATAACATGAGATGTGATATCCAACTCCTTCCCATTCCAATCCTGAGACCCTTATGATAGCATGAGATGTGATATCTCAATGCCTCTAATACCAAACCTGAGATACTTCCGATAGCATGAGATGTGATATCTCAATGCTTCTAATACCAAACCTGAGATCCTTCCTATAACATGAGATGTGATTTCCAAATCCTCCCGCTTCCAAACCTGAGACCCTCCCTTTAGCATGAGATGTGATATCCAACTCCTTCCCATTCCAATCCTGAGACCCTTCTGATAGCATGAGATGTGATATCTCAATGCCTCTAATTCCAAACCTGAGATCCTACCTCTAACATGAAATGTGATATCCATCTCCTTCCCTTTCCAAACCTGAGACCCTGCCTATAGCATGAGATGTGATATCCAAGTCCTTCCCATTCCAATCCTGAGACCCTTCCTATAGCATGTGATGTGATATCTCAATGCTTATACCAAACCTGAGACCCTTCCTATGGCATGAGATGTCATATACAACTCCTTCCCATTCCAATCCTGAGACCCTTCCTATAGCATGAGATGTGATATCTCAATGCTTATACCAAACCTGAGACCCTTCCTATAGCATGAGATGTGATATCCAACTTCTTCCCATTCCAATCCTGAGACCCTTCCTATAACATGAGATGTGATGTCTCAATGCTTCTAATACCAAACCTGAGATCTTTCCTATAACATGAGATGTGATATCCAACTCCTTCCCATTCCAATCCTGAGACCCTTCCTATAGCATGAGATGTGATATCACAATGCTTATACCAAACCTGAGACCGTTCCTATAGCTTGAGATGTGATATCCAACTCCTTCCCATTCCAATCCTGAGACCCTTCCTATAGCATGAGATGTGATATCTCAAGGCCTCTAATACCAAACCTGAGATCCTTCCTCTAACATGAAATGTGATATTCAACTCCTTCCCCTTCCAAACCTGAGAGCCTTCCTATAGCATGAGATATGATATCCAAGTCCTTCCCATTCCAATTCTGAGACCCTTCCTATATCATGAGATGGGATATCTCAATGCTTCTAATACCAAACCTGAGACCCTTCCTATAACATGAGATGGAAATATCCAACTCCTTCCCATTCCAATCCTGAGACCCTTCCGATAGCAGAGATGTGATATCTCAATGCTTATACCAAACCTGGGATCCTTCCTATAACATGAGATGTGATATCCAACTCCTTCCCATTCCAATCCTGAGACACTTCCTATAGCATGAGATGTGATATCTCACTGCTTATACCAAACCTGAGACCCTTCCTCTAGAATGAGATGTGATATCCAACTCCTTCCCATTCCAATCCTGAGACCCTTCCTATAGCATGAGATGTGATATCTCAATGCTTCTAATATCAAACTTGAGACCCTCCCTATAGCATGAGATGTGATACCCAAGTCCTTCCCATTCCAATCCTGAGACACTTCCTATAGCATGAGATGTGATATCTCAATGCTTCTAATACCAAACCTGAGACTCTTCCTATAACATGAGATGGGATATCCAACTCCTTCCCATTCCAATCCTGAGACCCTTCCAATAGCAGAGATGTGATATCTCAATGCTTATACCAAACCTAAGACCCTTCCTATGGCATGAGATGTGATATCCAACTCCTTCCCATTCCAATCCCGAGACCCTTCCTATAGCATGAGATGTGATATCTCGATGCTTATACCAAATCTGAGACCCTTCCTATAGCATGAGATGTAATATCCAACTCCTTCCCATTCCAATCCTGAGGCCCTTCCTATAGCATGAGATGTAATGTCTCAATGCTTCTAATACCAAACCTGAGATCCTTCCTATAACATGAGATGTGATATCCAACTCCTTCCCATTCCAATCCTGAGACCCTTCCTATAGCATGAGATGTGATGTCTCAATGCTTCTAATACCAAACCTGAGAACCTTTCTACAGCATGCGATGTGATATCTCAATGCTTCTAATACCAAACCTGAGACCCTTCCTATAACATGAGATGGGATATCCAACTCCTTCCCATTCCAATCCTGAGACCCTTCCGATAGCAGAGATGTGATATCTCAATGCTTTTACCAAGCCTGAGACCCTTCCTATGGCCTGAGATGTCATATACAACTCCTTCCCATTCCAATCCTGAGACCCTTCCTATAGCATGAGATGTGATATCTCAATGCTTATACCAAATCTGAGACCCTTCCTATAGCATGAGATGTGATATCCAACTCCTTCCCATTCCAATCCTGAGACCCTTCCTATAGCATGAGATGTGATGTCTCAATGCTTCTAATACCAAACCTGAGATCCTTCCTATAACATGAGATGTGATATCCAACTCCTTCCCATTCCAATCCTGAGACCCTTATGATAGCATGAGATGTGATATCTCAATGCCTCTAATACCAAACCTGAGATACTTCCGATAGCATGAGATGTGATATCTCAATGCTTCTAATACCAAACCTGAGATCCTTCCTACAACATGAGATGTGATTTCCAAATCCTTCCCCTTCCAAACCTGAGACCCTCCCTTTAGCATGAGATGTGATATCAAACTCCTTCCCATTCCAGTCCTGAGACCCATCTGATAGCATGAGATGTGATATTTCAATGCCTCTAATACCAAACCTGAGATCCTACCTCTAACATGAAATGTGATATCCATCTCCTTCCCTTTTCAAACCTGAGACCCTGCCTATAGCATGAGATGTGATATCCAAGTCCTTTCCATTCCAATCCTGAGACCCTTCCTATAGCATGTGATGTGATATCTCAATTCTTATACCAAACCTGAGACCCTTCCTATGGCATGAGATGTCATATACAACTCCTTCCCATTCCAATTCTGAGACCCTTCCTATAGCATGAGATGTGATATCTCAATGCTTATACCAAACCTGAGACCCTTCCTATAGCATGAGATGTGATATCCAACTTCTTCCCATTCCAATCCTGAGACCCTTCCTATAACATGAGATGTGATGTCGCAATGCTTCTAATACCAAACCTGAGATCTTTCCTATAACATGAGATGTGATATCCAACTCCTTCCCATTCCAATCCTGAGACCCTTCCTATAGCATGAGATGTGATATCACAATGCTTATACCAAACCTGAGACCGTTCCTATAGCTTGAGATGTGATATCCAACTCCTTCCCATTCCAATCCTGAGACCCTTCCTATAGCATGAGATGTGATATCGCAAGGCCTCTAATACCAAACCTGAGATCGTTCCTCTAACATGAAATGTGATATCCAACTCCTTCCCCTTCCAAACCTGAGAGCCTTCCTATAACATGAGATGTGATATCCAACTCCTTCCCATTCCAATCCTGAGACCCTTATGAAAGCATGAGATGTGATATCTCAATGCCTCTAATACCAAACCTGAGATACTTCCGATAGCATGAGATGTGATATCTCAATGCTTCTAATACCAAACCTGAGATCCTTCCTATAACATGAGATGTGATTTCCAAATCCTTCCCCTTCCAAA
Source organism: Ambystoma mexicanum (assembly GCF_040938575.1). Lineage (NCBI taxonomy): Eukaryota > Metazoa > Chordata > Amphibia > Caudata > Ambystomatidae > Ambystoma > Ambystoma mexicanum. The sequence goes on along the minus strand of NW_027182510.1, from coordinate 1,645,106 downwards.
CCTGAGACCCTCCCTTTAGCATGAGATGTGATATCCAACTCCTTCCCATTCCAATCCTGAGACCCTTCTGATAGCATGAGATGTGATATTTCAATGCCTCAAATACCAAACCTGAGATCCTACCTCTAACATGAAATGTGATATCCATCTCCTTCCCTTTCCAAACCTGAGACCCTGCCTATAGCATGAGATGTGATATCCAAGTCCTTTCCATTCCAATCCTGAGACCCTTCCTATAGCATGTGATGTGATATCTCAATGCTTATACCAAACCTGAGACCCTTCCTATGGCATGAGATGTCATATACAACTCCTTCCCATTCCAAACCTGAGACCCTTCCTATAGCATGAGATGTGATATCTCAATGCTTATACCAAACCTGAGACCCTTCCTATAGCATGAGATGTGATATCCAACTTCTTCCCATTCCAATCCTGAGACCCTTCCTATAACATGAGATGTGATGTCGCAATGCTTCTAATACCAAACCTGAGATCTTTCCTATAACATGAGATGTGATATCCAACTCCTTCCCATTCCAATCCTGAGACCCTTCCTATAGCATGAGATGTGATATCACAATGCTTATACCAAACCTGAGACCGTTCCTATAGCTTGAGATGTGATATCCAACTCCTTCCCATTCCAATCCTGAGACCCTTCCTATAGCATGAGATGTGATATCTCAAGGCCTCTAATACCAAACCTGAGATCGTTCCTCTAACATGAAATGTGATATCCAACTCCTTCCCCTTCCAAACCTGATAGCCTTCCTATAGCATGAGATATGATAGCCAAGTCCTTCCAATTCCAATCCTGAGACCCTTCCTATAACATGAAATGTGATATCCAACTCCTTCCCATTCCAACCTGAGACCCTTCCTATAGCATGAGATGGGATATCTCAATGCTTCTAATAACAAACCTGAGACTCTTCCTATAACATGAGATGGGATATCCAACTCATTCCCATTCCAATCCTGAGACCCTTCCGATAGCAGAGATGTGATATCTCAATGCTTATACCAAACCTGAGACCCTTCCTATGGCCTGAGATGTCATATACAACTCCTTCCCATTCCAATCCTGAGACCCTTCCAATAGCATGAGATGTGATATCTCAATGCTTATACCAAATCTGAGACCCTTCCTATAGCATGAGATGTGATATCCAACTCCTTCCCATTCCAATCCTGAGACCCTTCCTATAGCATGAGATGTGATGTCTCAATGCTTCTAATACCAAACCTGAGATCCTTCCTATAACATGAGATGTGATATCCAACTCCTTCCCATTCCAATCCTGAGACCCTTATGATAGCATGAGATGTGATATCTCAATGCCTCTAATACCAAACCTGAGATACTTCCGATAGCATGAGATGTGATATCTCAATGCTTCGAATACCAAACCTGAGATCCTTCCTATAACATGAGATGTGATTTCCAAATCCTCCCGCTTCCAAACCTGAGACCCTCCCTTTAGCATGAGATGTGATATCCAACTCCTTCCCATTCCAATCCTGAGACCCTTCTGATAGCATGAGATGTGATATCTCAATGCCTCTAATTCCAAACCTGAGATCCTACCTCTAACATGAAATGTGATATCCATCTCCTTCCCTTTCCAAACCTGAGACCCTGCCTTTAGCATGAGATGTGATATCCAAGTCCTTCCCATTCCAATCCTGAGACCCTTCCTATAGCATGTGATGTGATATCTCAATGCTTATACCAAACCTGAGACCCTTCCTATGGCATGAGATGTCATATACAACTCCTTCCCATTCCAATCCTGAGACCCTTCCTATAGCATGAGATGTGATATCTCAATGCTTATACCAAACCTGAGACCCTTCCTATAGCATGAGATGTGATATCCAACTTCTTCCCATTCCAATCCTGAGACCCTTCCTATAACATGAGATGTGATGTCTCAATGCTTCTAATACCAAACCTGAGATCTTTCCTATAACATGAGATGTGATATCCAACTCCTTCCCATTCCAATCCTGAGACCCTTCCTATAGTATGAGATGTGATATCACAATGCTTATACAAAACCTGAGACCGTTCCTATAGCTTGAGATGTGATATCCAACTCCTTCCCATTCCAATCCTGAGACCCTTCCTATAGCATGAGATGTGATATCTCAAGGCCTCTAATACCAAACCTGAGATACTTCCTCTAATATGAAATGTGATATCCAACTCCTTCCCCTTCCAAACCTGAGAGCCTTCCTATAGCATGAGATATGATATCCAAGTCCTTCCCATTCCAATCCTGAGACCCTTCCTATATCATGAGATGGGATATCTCAATGCTTCTAATACCAAACCTGAGACCCTTCCTATAACATGAGATGGGAATATCCAACTCCTTCCCATTCCAATCCTGAGACCATTCCGATAGCAGAGATGTGATATCTCAATGCTTATACCAAACCTGAGATCCTTCCTATAACATGAGATTTGATATCCAACTCCTTCCCATTCCAACCCTGAGACACTTCCTATAGCATGAGATGTGATATCTCACTGCTTATACCAAACCTGAGACCCTTCCTATAGAATGAGATGTGATATCCAACTCCTTCCCATTCCAATCCTGAGACCCTTCCTATAGCATGAGATGTGATATCTCAATGCTTCTAATATCAAACTTGAGACCCTCCCTATAGCATGAGATGTGATACCCAAGTCCTTCCCATTCCAATCCTGAGACACTTCCTATAGCATGAGATGTGATATCTCAATGCTTCTAATACCAAACCTGAGACTCTTCCTATAACATGAGATGGGATATCCAACTCCTTCCCATTCCAATCCTGAGACCCTTCCAATAGCAGAGATGTGATATCTCAATGCTTATACCAAACCTAAGACCCTTCCTATGGCATGAGATGTGATATCCAACTCCTTCCCATTCCAATCCCGAGACCCTTCCTATAGCATGAGATTTGATATCTCGATGCTTATACCAAATCTGAGACCCTTCCTATAGCATGAGATGTGATATCCAACTCCTTCCCATTCCAATCCTGAGGCCCTTCCTATAGCATGAGATGTGATGTCTCAATGCTTCTAATACCAAACCTGAGATCCTTCCTATAACATGAGATGTGATATCCAACTCCTTCCCATTCCAATCCTGAGACCCTTCCTATAGCATGAGATGTGATGTCTCAATGCTTCTAATACCAAACCTGAGAACCTTCCTACAGCATGCGATGTGATATCTCAATGCTTCTAATACCAAACCTGAGACCAGTCCTATAACATGAGATTGGATATCCAACTCCTTCCCCTTCCAAACCTGAGACCCTTCCTATAGCATGAGATGTGATATCCAACTTCTTCCCATTCCAATCCTGAGACCCTTCCTATAACATGAGATGTGATGTCTCAATGCTTCTAATACCAAACCTGAGATCTTTCCTATAACATGAGATGTAATATCCAACTCCATCCCATTCCAATCCTGAGACCCTTCCTATAGCATGAGATGTGCTATCTCAATGCTTATACCAAACCTGAGACCCTTCCTAAAGCTTGAGATGTGATATCCAACTCCTTCCCATTCCAATCCTGAGACCCTTCCTATAGCATGATATGTGATATCTCAATGCCTCTAATACCAAACCTGAGATCCTTCCTCTAACATGAAATGTGATATCGAACTCCTTCCCTTTCCAAACCTGAGAGCCTACCTATAGCATGAGATGTGATATCCAAGTCCTTCCCATTCCAATCCTTAGACCCTTCCTACAGCATGCAATATGATATCTCAATGATTCTAATAACAAACCTGAGACCCGTCCTATAACATGAGATGTGATATCCAACTCCTTCCCGTTTCAAACCTGAGACCCTTCCTATAGCATGAGATGTGATATCCAACTTCTTCCCATTCCAATCCTGAGACCCTTCTTATAACATGAGATGTGATGTCTCAATGCTTCTAATACCAAACCTGAGATCTTTCCTATAACATGAGATGTAATATCCAACTCCTTCCCATTCCAATCCTGAGACCCTTCCTATAGCATGAGATGTGCTATCTCAATGCTTATACCAAACCTGAGACCCTTCCTAAAGCTTGAGATGTGATATCCAACTCCTTCCCATTCCAATCCTGAGACCCTTCCTATAGCATGAGATGTGATATCTCAATGCTTCTAATATCAAACTTGAGACCCTCCCTATAGCATGAGATGTGATACCCAAGTCCTTCCCATTCCAATCCTGAGACCCTTCCTATAGCATGAGATGTGATATCTCAATGCTTATACCAAATCTGAGACCCTTCCTATAGCATGAGATGTGATATCCAACTCCTTCCCATTCCAATCCTGAGACCCTTCCTATAGCATGAGATGTGATGTCTCAATGCTTCTAATACCAAACCTGAGATCCTTCCTATAACATGAGATGTGATATCCAACTCCTTCCCATTCCAATCCTGAGACCCTTATGATAGCATGAGATGTGATATCTCAATGCCTCTAATACCAAACCTGAGATACTTCGATAGCATGAGATGTGATATCTCAATGCTTCTAATACCAAACCTGAGATCCTTCCTATAACATGAGATGTGATTTCCAAATCCTTCCCCTTCCAAACCTGAGACCCTCGCTTTAGCATGAGATGTGATATCAAACTCCTTCCCATTCCAGTCCTGAGACCCATCTGATAGCATGAGATGTGATATTTCAATGCCTCTAATACCAAACCTGAGATCCTACCTCTAACATGAAATGTGATATCCATCTCCTTCCCTTTTCAAACCTGAGACCCTGCCTATAGCATGAGATGTGATATCCAAGTCCTTTCCATTCCAATCCTGAGACCCTTCCTATAGCATGTGATGTGATATCTCAATTCTTATACCAAACCTGAGACCCTTCCTATGGCATGAGATGTCATATACAACTCCTTCCCATTCCAATCCTGAGACCCTTCCTATAGCATGAGATGTGATATCTCAATGCTTATACCAAACCTGAGACCCTTCCTATAGCATGAGATGTGATATCCAACTTCTTCCCATTCCAATCCTGAGACCCTTCCTATAACATGAGATGTGATGTCGCAATGCTTCTAATACCAAACCTGAGATCTTTCCTATAACATGAGATGTGATATCCAACTCCTTCCCATTCCAATCCTGAGACCCTTCCTATAGCATGAGATGTGATATCACAATGCTTATACCAAACCTGAGACCGTTCCTATAGCTTGAGATGTGATATCCAACTCCTTCCCATTCCAATCCTGAGACCCTTCCTATAGCATGAGATGTGATATCGCAAGGCCTCTAATACCAAACCTGAGATCGTTCCTCTAACATGAAATGTGATATCCAACTCCTTCCCCTTCCAAACCTGAGAGCCTTCCTATAACATGAGATGTGATATCCAACTTCTTCCCATTCCAATCCTGAGACCCTTATGATAGCATGAGATGTGATATCTCAATGCCTCTAATACCAAACCTGAGATACTTCCGATAGCATGAGATGTGATATCTCAATGCTTCTAATACCAAACCTGAGATCCTTCCTATAACATGAGATGTGATTTCCAAATCCTTCCCCTTCCAAACCTGAGACCCTCCCTTTAGCATGAGATGTGATATCCAACTCCTTCCCATTCCAATCCTGAGACCCTTCTGATAGCATGAGATGTGATATTTCAATGCCTCAAATACCAAACCTGAGATCCTACCTCTAACATGAAATGTGATATCCATCTCCTTCCCTTTCCAAACCTGAGACCCTGCCTATAGCATGAGATGTGATATCCAAGTCCTTTCCATTCCAATCCTGAGACCCTTCCTATAGCATGTGATGTGATATCTCAATGCTTATACCAAACCTGAGACCCTTCCTATGGCATGAGATGTCATATACAACTCCTTCCCATTCCAAACCTGAGACCCTTCCTATAGCATGAGATGTGATATCTCAAGGCCTCTAATACCAAACCTGAGATTGTTCCTCTAACATGAAATGTGATATCCAACTCCTTCCCCTTCCAAACCTGAGAGCCTTCCTATAGCATGAGATATGATAGCCAAGTCCTTCCAATTCCAATCCTGAGACCCTTCCTATAACATGAAATGTGATATCCAACTCCTTCCCATTCCAACCTGAGACCCTTCCTATAGCATGAGATGGGATATCTCAATGCTTCTAATAACAAACCTGAGACTCTTCCTATAACATGAGATGGGATATCCAACTCATTCCCATTCCAATCCTGAGACCCTTCCGATAGCAGAGATGTGATATCTCAATGCTTATACCAAACCTGAGACCCTTCCTATGGCCTGAGATGTCATATACAACTCCTTCCCATTCCAATCCTGAGACCCTTCCTATAGCATGAGATGTGATATCTCAATGCTTATACCAAATCTGAGACCCTTCCTATAGCATGAGATGTGATATCCAACTCCTTCCCATTCCAATCCTGAGACCCTTCCTATAGCATGAGATGTGATGTCTCAATGCTTCTAATACCAAACCTGAGATCCTTCCTATAACATGAGATGTGATATCCAACTCCTTCCCATTCCAATCCTGAGACCCTTATGATAGCATGAGATGTGATATCTCAATGCCTCTAATACCAAACCTGAGATACTTCCGATAGCATGAGATGTGATATCTCAATGCTTCGAATACCAAACCTGAGATCCTTCCTATAACATGAGATGTGATTTCCAAATCCTCCCGCTTCCAAACCTGAGACCCTCCCTTTAGCATGAGATGTGATATCCAACTCCTTCCCATTCCAATCCTGAGACCCTTCTGATAGCATGAGATGTGATATCTCAATGCCTCTAATTCCAAACCTGAGATCCTACCTCTAACATGAAATGTGATATCCATCTCCTTCCCTTTCCAAACCTGAGACCCTGCCTTTAGCATGAGATGTGATATCCAAGTCCTTCCCATTCCAATCCTGAGACCCTTCCTATAGCATGTGATGTGATATCTCAATGCTTATACCAAACCTGAGACCCTTCCTATGGCATGAGATGTCATATACAACTCCTTCCCATTCCAATCCTGAGACCCTTCCTATAGCATGAGATGTGATATCTCAATGCTTATACCAAACCTGAGACCCTTCCTATAGCATGAGATGTGATATCCAACTTCTTCCCATTCCAATCCTGAGACCCTTCCTATAACATGAGATGTGATGTCTCAATGCTTCTAAAACCAAACCTGAGATCTTTCCTATAACATGAGATGTGATATCCAACTCCTTCCCATTCCAATCCTGAGACCCTTCCTATAGTATGAGATGTGATATCACAATGCTTATACAAAACCTGAGACCGTTCCTATAGCTTGAGATGTGATATCCAACTCCTTCCCATTCCAATCCTGAGACCCTTCCTATAGCATGAGATGTGATATCTCAAGGCCTCTAATACCAAACCTGAGATCCTTCCTCTAATATGAAATGTGATATCCAACTCCTTCCCCTTCCAAACCTGAGAGCCTTCCTATAGCATGAGATATGATATCCAAGTCCTTCCCATTCCAATCCTGAGACCCTTCCTATATCATGAGATGGGATATCTCAATGCTTCTAATACCAAACCTGAGACCCTTCCTATAACATGAGATGGGAATATCCAACTCCTTCCCATTCCAATCCTGAGACCCTTCCGATAGCAGAGATGTGATATCTCAATGCTTATACCAAACCTGAGATCCTTCCTATAACATGAGATGTGATATCCAACTCCTTCCCATTCCAATCCTGAGACACTTCCTATAGCATGAGATGTGATATCTCACTGCTTATACCAAACCTGAGACCCTTCCTACAGAATGAGATGTGATATCCAACTCCTTCCCATTCCAATCCTGAGACCCTTCCTATAGCATGAGATGTGATATCTCAATGCTTCTAATATCAAACTTGAGACCCTCCCTATAGCATGAGATGTGATACCCAAGTCCTTAGCCATTCCAATCCTGAGACACTTCCTATAGCATGAGATGTGATATCTCAATGCTTCTAATACCAAACCTGAGACTCTTCCTATAACATGAGATGGGATATCCAACTCCTTCCCATTCCAATCCTGAGACCCTTCCAATAGCAGAGATGTGATATCTCAATGCTTATACCAAACCTAAGACCCTTCCTATGGCATGAGATGTGATATCCAACTCCTTCCCATTCCAATCCCGAGACCCTTCCTATAGCATGAGATGTGATATCTCGATGCTTATACCAAATCTGAGACCCTTCCTATAGCATGAGATGTGATATCCAACTCCTTCCCATTCCAATCCTGAGGCCCTTCCTATAGCATGAGATGTGATGTCTCAATGCTTCTAATACCAAACCTGAGATCCTTCCTATAACATGAGATGTGATATCCAACTCCTTCCCGTTTCAAACCTGAGAACCTTCCTACAGCATGCGATGTGATATCTCAATGCTTCTAATACCAAACCTGAGACCAGTCCTATAACATGAGATGTGATATCCAACTTCTTCCCATTCCAATCCTGAGACCCTTCCTATAACATGAGATGTGATGTCTCAATGCTTCTAATACCAAACCTGAGATCTTTCCTATAACATGAGATGTAATATCCAACTCCATCCCATTCCAATCCTGAGACCCTTCCTATAGCATGAGATGTGCTATCTCAATGCTTATACCAAACCTGAGACCCTTCCTAAAGCTTGAGATGTGATATCCAACTCCTTCCCATTCCAATCCTGAGACCCTTCCTATAGCATGATATGTGATATCTCAATGCCTCTAATACCAAACCTGAGATCCTTCCTCTAACATGAAATGTGATATCGAACTCCTTCCCTTTCCAAACCTGAGAGCCTACCTATAGCATGAGATGTGATATCCAAGTCCTTCCCATTCCAATCCTTAGACCCTTCCTACAGCATGCAATATGATATCTCAATGATTCTAATAACAAACCTGAGACCCGTCCTATAACATGAGATGTGATATCCAACTCCTTCCCGTTTCAAACCTGAGACCCTTCCTATAGTATGAGATGTGATATCCAACTTCTTCCCATTCCAATCCTGAGACCCTTCCTATAACATGAGATGTGATGTCTCAATGCTTCTAATACCAAACCTGAGATCTTTCCTATAACATGAGATGTAATATCCAACTCCTTCCCATTCCAATCCTGAGACACTTCCTATAGCATGAGATGTGCTATCTCAATGCTTATACCAAACCTGAGACCCTTCCTAAAGCTTGAGATGTGATATCCAACTCCTTCCCATTCCAATCCTGAGACCCTTCCTATAGCATGAGATGTGATATCTCAATGCTTCTAATATCAAACTTGAGACCCTCCCTATAGCATGAGATGTGATACCCAAGTCCTTCCCATTCCAATCCTGAGACACTTCCTATAGCATGAGATGTGATGTATCAATGCTTCTAATACCAAACCTGAGATCCTTCCTATAACATGAGATGTGATATCCAACTCCTTCCCATTCCAATCCCGGGACCCTTCCTATAGCATGAGATGTGATATCTCGATGTTTATACCAAACCTGAGACCCTTCCTATAGCATGAGATGTGATATCCAACTCCTTCCCATTCCAATCCTGAGACCCTTCCTATAGCATGAGATGTGATATCTCAATGCCTCTAATACAAAACCTGAGATCCTTCCTCTAACATGAAATGTGATATCCAACTCCTTCCCTTTCCAAACATGAGAGCCTACCTATAGCATGAGATGTGATATCCAAGTCCTTCCCATTCCAATCCTTAGACCCTTCCTACAGCATGCAATATGATATCTCAATGATTCTAATAACAAACCTGAGACCCATCCTATAACATGAGATGGGATATCCAACTCCTTCCCATTCCAATCCTGAGACACTTCCGATAGCAGAGATGTGATATCTCAATGCTTATACCAAACCTGAGACCCTTCCTATAACATGAGATGTGATATCCAACTCCTTCCCGGTCCAAACCTGAGACCCTTACTATAGCATATGTGATATCCAACTCCTTCCCATTCCAAACATGAGACCCTTCCTATAGCAAGAATGTAATATCCAACTCCTTCCCATTCCAATCCTGAGACCATTCCTATAGCATGAGATGTGATATCTCAATGCTTCTAATACCAAACCTGAGATCCTTCCTATAACATGAGATGTGATATCCAACTCCTTCCCATTCCAATCCTGAGACCCTTCCTATAGCATGAGATGTGATGTCTCAATGCTTCTAATACCAAACCTGAGAACCTTCCTACAGCATGCGATGTGATATCTCAATGCTTCTAATACCAAACCTGAGACCAGTCCTATAACATGAGATTGGATATCCAACTCCTTCCCCTTCCAAACCTGAGACCCTTCCTATAGCATGAGATGTGATATCCAACTTCTTCCCATTCCAATCCTGAGACCCTTCCTATAACATGAGATGTGATGTTTCAATGCTTCTAATACCAAACCTGAGATCTTTCCTATAACATGAGATGTAATATCCAACTCCTTCCCATTCCAATCCTGAGACCATTCCTATAGCATGAGATGTGATATCTCAATGCTTCTAATATCAAACTTGAGACCCTCCCTATAGCATGAGATGTGACACCCAAGTCCTTCCCATTCCAATCCTGAGACACTTCCTATAGCATGAGATGTGATATCTCAATGCTTATACCAAACCTGAGACCCTTCCTATAGCATGAGATGTGATATCCAACTCCTTCCCATTCCAATCCTGAGACCCTTCCTATAGCATGAGATGTGATGTCTCAATGCTTCTAATACCAAACCTGAGATCCTTCCTATAACATGAGATGTGATATCCAACTCCTTCCCATTCCAATCCTGAGACCCTTCCAATAGCAGAGATGTGATATCTCAATGCTTATACCAAACCTAAGACCCTTCCTATGGCATGAGATGTGATATCCAACTCCTTCCCATTCCAATCCCGAGACCCTTCCTATAGCATGAGATGTGATATCTCGATGCTTATACCAAATCTGAGACCCTTCCTATAGCATGAGATGTGATATCCAACTCCTTCCCATTCCAATCCTGAGGCCCTTCCTATAGCATGAGATGTGATGTCTCAATGCTTCTAATACCAAACCTGAGATCCTTCCTATAACATGAGATGTGATATCCAACTCCTTCCCATTCCAATCCTGAGACCCTTCCTATAGCATGAGATGTGCTATCTCAATGCTTATACCAAACCTGAGACCCTTCCTAAAGCTTGAGATGTGATATCCAACTCCTTCCCATTCCAATCCTGAGACCCTTCCTATAGCATGATATGTGATATCTCAATGCCTCTAATACCAAACCTGAGATCCTTCCTCTAACATGAAATGTGATATCGAACTCCTTCCCTTTCCAAACCTGAGAGCCTACCTATAGCATGAGATGTGATATCCAAGTCCTTCCCATTCCAATCCTTAGACCCTTCCTACAGCATGCAATATGATATCTCAATGATTCTAATAACAAACCTGAGACCCGTCCTATAACATGAGATGTGATATCCAACTCCTTCCCGTTTCAAACCTGAGACCCTTCCTATAGTATGAGATGTGATATCCAACTTCTTCCCATTCCAATCCTGAGACCCTTCCTATAACATGAGATGTGATGTCTCAATGCTTCTAATACCAAACCTGAGATCTTTCCTATAACATGAGATGTAATATCCAACTCCTTCCCATTCCAATCCTGAGACACTTCCTATAGCATGAGATGTGCTATCTCAATGCTTATACCAAACCTGAGACCCTTCCTAAAGCTTGAGATGTGATATCCAACTCCTTCCCATTCCAATCCTGAGACCCTTCCTATAGCATGAGATGTGATATCTCAATGCTTCTAATATCAAACTTGAGACCCTCCCTATAGCATGAGATGTGATACCCAAGTCCTTCCCATTCCAATCCTGAGACACTTCCTATAGCATGAGATGTGATGTATCAATGCTTCTAATACCAAACCTGAGATCCTTCCTATAACATGAGATGTGATATCCAACTCCTTCCCATTCCAATCCCGGGACCCTTCCTATAGCATGATATGTGATATCTCGATGTTTATACCAAACCTGAGACCCTTCCTATAGCATGAGATGTGATATCCAACTCCTTCCCATTCCAATCCTGAGACCCTTCCTATAGCATGAGATGTGATATCTCAATGCCTCTAATACCAAACCTGAGATCCTTCCTCTAACATGAAATGTGATATCCAACTCCTTCCCTTTCCAAACATGAGAGCCTACCTATAGCATGAGATGTGATATCCAAGTCCTTCCCATTCCAATCCTTAGAGCCTTCCTACAGCATGCAATATGATATCTCAATGATTCTAATAACAAACCTGAGACCCATCCTATAACATGAGATGGGATATCCAACTCCTTCCCATTCCAATCCTGAGACACTTCCGATAGCAGAGATGTGATATCTCAATGCTTATACCAAACCTGAGACCCTTCCTATAACATGAGATGTGATATCCAACTCCTTCCCGGTCCAAACCTGAGACCCTTACTATAGCATATGTGATATCCAACTCCTTCCCATTCCAAACATGAGACCCTTCCTATAGCAAGAATGTAATATCCAACTCCTTCCCATTCCAATCCTGAGACCATTCCTATAGCATGAGATGTGATATCTCAATGCTTCTAATACCAAACCTGAGATCCTTCCTATAACATGAGATGTGATATCCAACTCCTTCCCATTCCAATCCTGAGACCTTTCCTATAGCATGAGATGTGATGTCTCAATGCTTCTAATACCAAACCTGAGAACCTTCCTACAGCATGCGATGTGATATCTCAATGCTTCTAATACCAAACCTGAGACCAGTCCTATAACATGAGATTGGATATCCAACTCCTTCCCCTTCCAAACCTGAGACCCTTCCTATAGCATGAGATGTGATATCCAACTTCTTCCCATTCCAATCCTGAGACCCTTCCTATAACATGAGATGTGATGTTTCAATGCTTCTAATACCAAACCTGAGATCTTTCCTATAACATGAGATGTAATATCCAACTCCTTCCCATTCCAATCCTGAGACCATTCCTATAGCATGAGATGTGATATCTCAATGCTTCTAATATCAAACTTGAGACCCTCCCTATAGCATGAGATGTGACACCCAAGTCCTTCCCATTCCAATAATGAGACACTTCCTATAGCATGAGATATGATATCTCAATGCTTATACCAAACCTGAGACCCTTCCTATAGCATGAGATGTGATATCCAACTCCTTCCCATTCCAATCCTGAGACCCTTCCTATAGCATGAGATGTGATGTCTCAATGCTTCTAATACCAAACCTGAGATCCTTCCTATAACATGAGATGTGATATCCAACTCCTTCCCATTCCAATCCTGAGACCCTTCCAATAGCAGAGATGTGATATCTCAATGCTTATACCAAACCTAAGACCCTTCCTATGGCATGAGATGTGATATCCAACTCCTTCCCATTCCAATCCCGAGACCCTTCCTATAGCATGAGATGTGATATCTCGATGCTTATACCAAATCTGAGACCCTTCCTATAGCATGAGATGTGATATCCAACTCCTTCCCATTCCAATCCTGAGGCCCTTCCTATAGCATGAGATGTGATGTCTCAATGCTTCTAATACCAAACCTGAGATCCTTCCTATAACATGAGATGTGATATCCAACTCCTTCCCATTCCAATCCTGAGACCCTTCCTATAGCATGAGATGTGATGTCTCAATGCTTCTAATACCAAACCTGAGAACCTTCCTACAGCATGCGATGTGATATCTCAATGCTTCTAATACCAAACCTGAGACCCGTCCTATAACATGAGATGTGATATCCAACTCCTTCCCGTTTCAAACCTGAGACCCTTCCTATAACATGAGATGTGATATCCAATTCCTTCCCGTTTCAAACCTGAGACCCTTCCTATAGCATATGTGATATCCAACTCCTTCCCATTCTAAACATGAGACCCTTCCTATATCAAGAATGTAATATCCAACTCCTTCCCATTCCAATCCTGAGACCATTCCTATAGCATGAGATGTGATATCTCAATGCTTCTAATACCAAACCTGAGATCCTTCCTATGACATGAGATGTGATATCCAATTCCTCCCCATTGCAAACCTGAGAACCTTCCTACAGCATGCGATGTGATATCTCAATGCTTCTAATACCAAACCTGAGACCAGTCCTATAACATGAGATTGGATATCCAACTCCTTCCCCTTCCAAACCTGAGACCCTTCCTATAGCATGAGATGTGATATCCAACTTCTTCCCATTCCAATCCTGAGACCCTTCCTATAACATGAGATGTGATGTCTCAATGCTTCTAATACCAAACCTGAGATCTTTCCTATAACATGAGATGTGATATCCAACTCCTTCCCATTCCAATCCTGAGACCCTTCCTATAGCATGAGATGTGCTATCTCAATGCTTATACCAAACCTGAGACCCTTCCTAAAGCTTGAGATGTGATATCCAACTCCTTCCCATTCCAATCCTGAGACCCTTCCTATAGCATGAGATGTGATATCTCAATGCCTCTAATACCAAACCTGAGATCCTTCCTATAACATGAGATGTGATATCCAACTCCTTCCCATTCCAATCCTGAGACCCTTCCTATAGCATGAGATGTGATATCTCAATGCTTCTAATACCAAACCTGAGACCAGTCCTATAACATGAGATTGGATATCCAACTCCTTCCCCTTCCAAACCTGAGACCCTTCCTATAGCATGAGATGTGATATCCAACTCCTTCCCATTCCAATCCTGAGGCCCTTCCTATAGCATGAGATGTGATGTCTCAATGCTTCTAATACCAAACCTGAGATCCTTCCTATAACATGAGATGTGATATCCAACTCCTTCCCATTCCAATCCTGAGACCCTTCCTATAGCATGAGATGTGATGTCTCAATGCTTCTAATACCAAACCTGAGAACCTTCCTACAGCATGCGATGTGATATCTCAATGCTTCTAATACCAAACCTGAGACCCGTCCTATAACATGAGATGTGATATCCAACTCCTTCCCGTTTCAAACCTGAGACCCTTCCTATAACATGAGATGTGATATCCAACTCCTTCCCGTTTCAAACCTGAGACCCTTCCTATAGCATATGTGATATCCAACTCCTTCCCATTCTAAACATGAGACCCTTCCTATAGCAAGAATGTAATATCCAACTCCTTCCCATTCCAATCCTGAGACCATTCCTATAGCATGAGATGTGATATCTCAATGCTTCTAATACCAAACCTGAGATCCTTCCTATGACATGAGATGTGATATCCAATTCCTCCCCATTCCAAACCTGAGAACCTTCCTACAGCATGCGATGTGATATCTCAATGCTTCTAATACCAAACCTGAGACCAGTCCTATAACATGAGATTGGATATCCAACTCCTTCCCCTTCCAAACCTGAGACCCTTCCTATAGCATGAGATGTGATATCCAACTTCTTCCCATTCCAATCCTGAGACCCTTCCTATAGCATGAGATGTGCTATCTCAATGCTTATACCAAACCTGAGACCCTTCCTAAAGCTTGAGATGTGATATCCAACTCCTTCCCATTCCAATCCTGAGACCCTTCCTATAGCATGAGATGTGATATCTCAATGCCTCTAATACCAAACCTGAGATCCTTCCTCTAACATGAAATGTGATATCCAACTCCTTCCCTTTCCAAACATGAGAGCCTACCTATAGCATGAGATGTGATATCCAAGTCCTTCCCATTCCAATCCTTAGACCCTTCCTACAGCATGCAATATGATATCTCAATGATTCTAATAACAAACCTGAGACCCATCCTATAACATGAGATGGGATATCCAACTCCTTCCCATTCCAATCCTGAGACACTTCCGATAGCAGAGATGTGATATCTCAATGCTTATACCAAACCTGAGACCCTTCCTATAACATGAGATGTGATATCCAACTCCTTCCCGGTCCAAACCTGAGACCCTTACTATAGCATATGTGATATCCAACTCCTTCCCATTCCAAACATGAGACCCTTCCTATAGCAAGAATGTAATATCCAACTCCTTCCCATTCCAATCCTGAGACCATTCCTATAGCATGAGATGTGATATCTCAATGCTTCTAATACCAAACCTGAGATCCTTCCTATAACATGAGATGTGATATCCAACTCCTTCCCATTCCAATCCTGAGACCCTTCCTATAGCATGAGATGTGATGTCTCAATGCTTCTAATACCAAACCTATGAACCTTCCTACAGCATGCGATGTGATATCTCAATGCTTCTAATACCAAACCTGAGACCAGTCCTATAACATGAGATTGGATATCCAACTCCTTCCCCTTCCAAACCTGAGACCCTTCCTATAGCATGAGATGTTATATCCAACTTCTTCCCATTCCAATCCTGAGACCCTTCCTATAACATGAGATGTGATGTCTCAATGCTTCTAATACCAAACCTGAGATCTTTCCTATAACATGAGATGTAATATCCAACTCCTTCCCATTCCAATCCTGAGACCCTTCCTATAGCATGAGATGTGCTATCTCAATGCTTATACCAAACCTGAGACCCTTCCTAAAGCTTGAGATGTGATATCCAACTCCTTCCCATTCCAATCCTGAGACCCTTCCTATAGCATGAGATGTGATATCTCAATGCTTCTAATATCAAACTTGAGACCCTCCCTATAGCATGAGATGTGACACCCAAGTCCTTCCCATTCCAATCCTGAGACACTTCCTATAGCATGAGATGTGATATCTCAATGCTTATACCAAACCTGAGACCCTTCCTATAGCATGAGATGTGATATCCAACTCCTTCCCATTCCAATCCTGAGACCCTTCCTATAGCATGAGATGTGATGTCTCAATGCTTCTAATACCAAACCTGAGATCCTTCCTATAACATGAGATGTGATATCCAACTCCTTCCCATTCCAATCCTGAGACCCTTCCAATAGCAGAGATGTGATATCTCAATGCTTATACCAAACCTAAGACCCTTCCTATGGCATGAGATGTGATATCCAACTCCTTCCCATTCCAATCCCGAGACCCTTCCTATAGCATGAGATGTGATATCTCGATGCATATACCAAATCTGAGACCCTTCCTATAGCATGAGATGTGATATCCAACTCCTTCCCATTCCAATCCTGAGGCCCTTCCTATAGCATGAGATGTGATGTCTCAATGCTTCTAATACCAAACCTGAGATCCTTCCTATAACATGAGATGTGATATCCAACTCCTTCCCATTCCAATCCTGAGACCCTTCCTATAGCATGAGATGTGATGTCTCAATGCTTCTAATACCAAACCTGAGAACCTTCCTACAGCATGCGATGTGATATCTCAATGCTTCTAATACCAAACCTGAGACCCGTCCTATAACATGAGATGTGATATCCAACTCCTTCCCGTTTCAAACCTGAGACCCTTCCTATAACATGAGATGTGATATCCAACTCCTTCCCGTTTCAAACCTGAGACCATTCCTATAGCATATGTGATATCCAACTCCTTCCCATTCCAAACATGAGACCCTTCCTATAGCAAGAATGTAATATCCAACTCCTTCCCATTCCAATCCTGAGACCATTCCTATAGCATGAGATGTGATATCTCAATGCTTCTAATACCAAACCTGAGATCCTTCCTATGACATGAGATGTGATATCCAATTCCTCCCCATTCCAAACCTGAGAACCTTCCTACAGCATGCGATGTGATATCTCAATGCTTCTAATACCAAACCTGCCAGTCCTATAACATGAGATTGGATATCCAACTTCTTCCCATTCCAATCCTGAGACCCTTCCTATAACATGAGATGTGATGTCTCAATGCTTCTAATACCAAACCTGAGATATTTCCTATAACATGAGATGTGATATCCGACTCCTTCCCATTCCAATCCTGAGACCCTTCCTATAGCATGAGATGTGCTATCTCAATGCTTATACCAAACCTGAGACCCTTCCTAAAGCTTGAGATGTGATATCCAACTCCTTCCCATTCCAATCCTGAGACCCTTCCTATAACATGAAATGTGATATCCAACTCCTTCCCATACCAACCTGAGGCCCTTCCTATAGCATGAGATGGGATATCCAACTCCTTCCAAATCCAATACTGATACCCTTCCAATAGCATGAGATGTGATATCCCAATGCTTCTACCAAACCTGAGAACCATACTATGGCATGAGATGTGATATCAAACTCCTTCCCATTCCAATCCTGAGACTCTTCCTATAGCTTGAGATGTGATATCCGAAATCCTTCCCATTCCAATTCTGAGACCCTTCCTATACGATGAGACTTGATATCTCAATGCTTCTAATACCAAACCTGAGACCCGTCCTATAACATGAGATGTGATATCCAAATCTTTCCCCTTCCAAACCTTAGACCCTTCCTTTATCATGAGATGTGATATCCAACTCCTTCCCATTCCGATCCTGAGACCCTTCCGATATCATGAGATTTGTTATCTCAATGCTTCTTATATCAAAATTGAGACCCGCCTATAACATGAGATGTGATATCCAAATCTTTCCCCTTCCAAACCTTAGACCCTTCCTTTATCATGAGATGGGATATCCAACTCCTTCCCATTCCAATCCTGAGACCCTTCCGATAGCAGAGATGTGATATCTCAATGCTTATACCAATCCTGAGACCCTTCCTATGGCCTGAGATGTCATATACAACTCCTTCCCAATCCAATCCTGAGACCCTTCCTATAGCATGAGATGTGATATCTCAATGCTTATACCAAATCTGAGACCCTTCCTATAGCATGAGATGTGATATCCAACTCCTTCCCATTCCAATCCTGAGACCCTTCCTATAGCATGAGATGTGATGTCTCAATGCTTCTAATACCAAACCTGAGATCCTTCCTATAACATGAGATGTGATATCCAACTCCTTCCCATTCCAATCCTGAGACCCTTCCTATAGCATGAGATGTGATGTCTCAATGCTTCTAATACCAAACCTGAGAACCTTCCTACAGCATGGAATGTGATATCTCAATGCTTCTAATACCAAACCTGAGACCAGTCCTATAACATGAGATTGGATATCCAACTCCTTCCCCTTCCAAACCTGAGACCCTTCCTATAGCATGAGATGTGATATCCAACTTCTTCCCATTCCAATCCTGAGACCCTTCCTATAACATGAGATGTGATGTCTCAATGCTTCTAATACCAAACCTGAGAACCTTCCTACAGCATGCAATGTGATATCTCAATGCTTCTAATACCAAACCTGAGACCCGTCCTATAACATGAGATGTGATATCCAACTCCTTCCCGTTTCAAACCTGAGACCCTTCCTATAACATGAGATGTGATATCCAACTCCTTCCCGTTTCAAACCTGAGACCCTTCCTATAGCATATGTGATATCCAACTCCTTCCCATTCCAAACATGAGACCCTTCCTATAGCAAGAATGTAATATCCAACTCCTTCCCATTCCAATCCTGAGACCATTCCTATAGCATGAGATGTGATATCTCAATGCTTCTAATACCAAACCTGAGATCCTTCCTATGACATGAGATGTGATATCCAATTCCTCCCAATTCCAAACCTGAGAACCTTCCTACAGCATGCGATGTGATATCTCAATGCTTCTAATACCAAACCTGAGACCAGTCCTATAACATGAGATTGGATATCCAACTCCTTCCCCTTCCAAACCTGAGACCCTTCCTATAGCATGAGATGTGATATCCAGCTTCTTCCCATTCCAATCCTGAGACCCTTCCTATAACATGAGATGTGATGTCTCAATGCTTCTAATACCAAACCTGAGATCTTTCCTATAACATGAGATGTGATATCCGACTCCTTCCCATTCCAATCCTGAGACCCTTCCTATAGCATGAGATGTGCTATCTCAATGCTTATACCAAACCTGAGACCCTTCCTAAAGCTTGAGATGTGATATCCAACTCCTTCCCATTCCAATCCTGAGACCCTTCCTATAACATGAAATGTGATATCCAACTCCTTCCCATTCCAACCTGAGACCCTTCCTATAGCATGAGATGGGATATCCAACTCCTTCCAAATCCAATACTGATACCCTTCCAATAGCATGAGATGTGATATCCCAATGCTTCTACCAAACCTGACAACCATACTATGGCATGAGATGTGATATCAAACTCCTTCCCATTCCAATCCTGAGACTCTTCCTATAGCATGAGATGTGATATCTCAATGCTTATACCAAATCTGAGACCCTTCCTATAGCATGAGATGTGATATCCAACTCCTTCCCATTCCAATCCTGAGACCCTTCCTATAGCATGAGATGTGATGTCTCAATGCTTCTAATACCAAACCTGAGATCCTTCCTATAACATGAGATGTGATATCCAACTCCTTCCCATTCCAATCCTGAGACCCTTCCTATAGCATGAGATGTGATGTCTCAATGCTTCTAATACCAAACCTGAGAACCTTCCTACAGCATGCGATGTGATATCTCAATGCTTCTAATACCAAACCTGAGACCAGTCCTATAACATGAGATTGGATATCCAACTCTTTCCCCTTCCAAACCTGAGACCCTTCCTATAGCATGAGATGTGATATCCAACTTCTTCCCATTCCAATCCTGAGACCCTTCCTATAACATGAGATGTGATGTCTCAATGCTTCTAATACCAAACCTGAGATCTTTCCTATAACATGAGATATAATATCCAACTCCTTCCCATTCCAATCCTGAGACCCTTCCTATAGCATGAGATGTGCTATCTCAATGCTTATACCAAAACTGAGACCCTTCCTAAAGCTTGAGATGTGATATATCCAACTCCTTCCCATTCCAATCCTGAGACCCTTCCTATAGCATGAGATGTGATATCTCAATGCTTCTAATATCAAACTTGAGACCCTCCCTATAGCATGAGATGTGATACCCAAGTCCTTCCCATTCCAATCCTGAGACACTTCCTATAGCATGAGATGTGATGTCTCAATGCTTCTAATACCAAACCTGAGATCCTTCCTATAACATGAGATGTGATATCCAACTCCTTCCCATTCCAATCCCGGGACCCTTCCTATAGCATGAGATGTGATATCTCGATGTTTATACCAAACCTGAGACCCTTCCTATAGCATGAGATGTGATATCCAACTCCTTCCCATTCCAATCCTGAGACCCTTCCTATAGCATGAGATGTGATATCTCAATGCCTCTAATACCAAACCTGAGATCCTTCCTCTAACATGAAATGTGATATCCAACTCCTTCCCTTTCCAAACATGAGACCCTCCCTATAGCATGAGATGTGATACCCAAGTCCTTCCCATTCCAATCCTGAGACACTTCCTATAGCATGAGATGTGATGTATCAATGCTTCTAATACCAAACCTGAGATCCTTCCTATAACATGAGATGTGATATCCAACTCCTTCCCATTCCAATCCCGGGACCCTTCCTATAGCATGAGATG
The DNA here is from genome assembly GCF_040938575.1 of Ambystoma mexicanum. NCBI lineage: Eukaryota > Metazoa > Chordata > Amphibia > Caudata > Ambystomatidae > Ambystoma > Ambystoma mexicanum. Next base: position 1,623,516 of record NW_027182510.1, on the reverse strand, counting down.
TGATATCTCGATGTTTATACCAAACCTGAGACCCTTCCTATAGCATGAGATGTGATATCCAACTCCTTCCCATTCCAATCCTGAGACCCTTCCTATAGCATGAGATGTGATCTCTCAATGCCTCTAATACAAAACCTGAGATCCTTCCTCTAACATGAAATGTGATATCCAACTCCTTCCCTTTCCAAACATGAGAGCCTACCTATAGCATGAGATGTGATATCCAAGTCCTTCCCATTCCAATCCTTAGACCCTTCCTACAGCATGCAATATGATATCTCAATGATTCTAATAACAAACCTGAGACCCATCCTATAACATGAGATGGGATATCCAACTCCTTCCCATTCCAATCCTGAGACACTTCCGATAGCAGAGATGTGATATCTCAATGCTTATACCAAACCTGAGACCCTTCCTATAACATGAGATGTGATATCCAACTCCTTCCCGGTCCAAACCTGAGACCCTTACTATAGCATATGTGATATCCAACTCCTTCCCATTCCAAACATGAGACCCTTCCTATAGCAAGAATGTAATATCCAACTCCTTCCCATTCCAATCCTGAGACCATTCCTATAGCATGAGATGTGATATCTCAATGCTTCTAATACCAAACCTGAGATCCTTCCTATAACATGAGATGTGATATCCAACTCCTTCCCATTCCAATCCTGAGACCCTTCCTATAGCATGAGATGTGATGTCTCAATGCTTCTAATACCAAACCTGAGAACCTTCCTACAGCATGCGATGTGATATCTCAATGCTTCTAATACCAAACCTGAGACCAGTCCTATAACATGAGATTGGATATCCAACTCCTTCCCCTTCCAAACCTGAGACCCTTCCTATAGCATGAGATGTGATATCCAACTTCTTCCCATTCCAATCCTGAGACCCTTCCTATAACATGAGATGTGATGTTTCAATGCTTCTAATACCAAACCTGAGATCTTTCCTATAACATGAGATGTAATATCCAACTCCTTCCCATTCCAATCCTGAGACCATTCCTATAGCATGAGATGTGATATCTCAATGCTTCTAATATCAAACTTGAGACCCTCCCTATAGCATGAGATGTGACACCCAAGTCCTTCCCATTCCAATCCTGAGACACTTCCTATAGCATGAGATGTGATATCTCAATGCTTATACCAAACCTGAGACCCTTCCTATAGCATGAGATGTGATATCCAACTCCTTCCCATTCCAATCCTGAGACCCTTCCTATAGCATGAGATGTGATGTCTCAATGCTTCTAATACCAAACCTGAGATCCTTCCTATAACATGAGATGTGATATCCAACTCCTTCCCATTCCAATCCTGAGACCCTTCCAATAGCAGAGATGTGATATCTCAATGCTTATACCAAACCTAAGACCCTTCCTATGGCATGAGATGTGATATCCAACTCCTTCCCATTCCAATCCCGAGACCCTTCCTATAGCATGAGATGTGATATCTCGATGCTTATACCAAATCTGAGACCCTTCCTATAGCATGAGATGTGATATCCAACTCCTTCCCATTCCAATCCTGAGGCCCTTCCTATAGCATGAGATGTGATGTCTCAATGCTTCTAATACCAAACCTGAGATCCTTCCTATAACATGAGATGTGATATCCAACTCCTTCCCATTCCAATCCTGAGACCCTTCCTATAGCATGAGATGTGCTATCTCAATGCTTATACCAAACCTGAGACCCTTCCTAAAGCTTGAGATGTGATATCCAACTCCTTCCCATTCCAATCCTGAGACCCTTCCTATAGCATGATATGTGATATCTCAATGCCTCTAATACCAAACCTGAGATCCTTCCTCTAACATGAAATGTGATATCGAACTCCTTCCCTTTCCAAACCTGAGAGCCTACCTATAGCATGAGATGTGATATCCAAGTCCTTCCCATTCCAATCCTTAGACCCTTCCTACAGCATGCAATATGATATCTCAATGATTCTAATAACAAACCTGAGACCCGTCCTATAACATGAGATGTGATATCCAACTCCTTCCCGTTTCAAACCTGAGACCCTTCCTATAGTATGAGATGTGATATCCAACTTCTTCCCATTCCAATCCTGAGACCCTTCCTATAACATGAGATGTGATGTCTCAATGCTTCTAATACCAAACCTGAGATCTTTCCTATAACATGAGATGTAATATCCAACTCCTTCCCATTCCAATCCTGAGACACTTCCTATAGCATGAGATGTGCTATCTCAATGCTTATACCAAACCTGAGACCCTTCCTAAAGCTTGAGATGTGATATCCAACTCCTTCCCATTCCAATCCTGAGACCCTTCCTATAGCATGAGATGTGATATCTCAATGCTTCTAATATCAAACTTGAGACCCTCCCTATAGCATGAGATGTGATACCCAAGTCCTTCCCATTCCAATCCTGAGACACTTCCTATAGCATGAGATGTGATGTATCAATGCTTCTAATACCAAACCTGAGATCCTTCCTATAACATGAGATGTGATATCCAACTCCTTCCCATTCCAATCCCGGGACCCTTCCTATAGCATGATATGTGATATCTCGATGTTTATACCAAACCTGAGACCCTTCCTATAGCATGAGATGTGATATCCAACTCCTTCCCATTCCAATCCTGAGACCCTTCCTATAGCATGAGATGTGATATCTCAATGCCTCTAATACCAAACCTGAGATCCTTCCTCTAACATGAAATGTGATATCCAACTCCTTCCCTTTCCAAACATGAGAGCCTACCTATAGCATGAGATGTGATATCCAAGTCCTTCCCATTCCAATCCTTAGAGCCTTCCTACAGCATGCAATATGATATCTCAATGATTCTAATAACAAACCTGAGACCCATCCTATAACATGAGATGGGATATCCAACTCCTTCCCATTCCAATCCTGAGACACTTCCGATAGCAGAGATGTGATATCTCAATGCTTATACCAAACCTGAGACCCTTCCTATAACATGAGATGTGATATCCAACTCCTTCCCGGTCCAAACCTGAGACCCTTACTATAGCATATGTGATATCCAACTCCTTCCCATTCCAAACATGAGACCCTTCCTATAGCAAGAATGTAATATCCAACTCCTTCCCATTCCAATCCTGAGACCATTCCTATAGCATGAGATGTGATATCTCAATGCTTCTAATACCAAACCTGAGATCCTTCCTATAACATGAGATGTGATATCCAACTCCTTCCCATTCCAATCCTGAGACCTTTCCTATAGCATGAGATGTGATGTCTCAATGCTTCTAATACCAAACCTGAGAACCTTCCTACAGCATGCGATGTGATATCTCAATGCTTCTAATACCAAACCTGAGACCAGTCCTATAACATGAGATTGGATATCCAACTCCTTCCCCTTCCAAACCTGAGACCCTTCCTATAGCATGAGATGTGATATCCAACTTCTTCCCATTCCAATCCTGAGACCCTTCCTATAACATGAGATGTGATGTTTCAATGCTTCTAATACCAAACCTGAGATCTTTCCTATAACATGAGATGTAATATCCAACTCCTTCCCATTCCAATCCTGAGACCATTCCTATAGCATGAGATGTGATATCTCAATGCTTCTAATATCAAACTTGAGACCCTCCCTATAGCATGAGATGTGACACCCAAGTCCTTCCCATTCCAATAATGAGACACTTCCTATAGCATGAGATATGATATCTCAATGCTTATACCAAACCTGAGACCCTTCCTATAGCATGAGATGTGATATCCAACTCCTTCCCATTCCAATCCTGAGACCCTTCCTATAGCATGAGATGTGATGTCTCAATGCTTCTAATACCAAACCTGAGATCCTTCCTATAACATGAGATGTGATATCCAACTCCTTCCCATTCCAATCCTGAGACCCTTCCAATAGCAGAGATGTGATATCTCAATGCTTATACCAAACCTAAGACCCTTCCTATGGCATGAGATGTGATATCCAACTCCTTCCCATTCCAATCCCGAGACCCTTCCTATAGCATGAGATGTGATATCTCGATGCTTATACCAAATCTGAGACCCTTCCTATAGCATGAGATGTGATATCCAACTCCTTCCCATTCCAATCCTGAGGCCCTTCCTATAGCATGAGATGTGATGTCTCAATGCTTCTAATACCAAACCTGAGATCCTTCCTATAACATGAGATGTGATATCCAACTCCTTCCCATTCCAATCCTGAGACCCTTCCTATAGCATGAGATGTGATGTCTCAATGCTTCTAATACCAAACCTGAGAACCTTCCTACAGCATGCGATGTGATATCTCAATGCTTCTAATACCAAACCTGAGACCCGTCCTATAACATGAGATGTGATATCCAACTCCTTCCCGTTTCAAACCTGAGACCCTTCCTATAACATGAGATGTGATATCCAATTCCTTCCCGTTTCAAACCTGAGACCCTTCCTATAGCATATGTGATATCCAACTCCTTCCCATTCTAAACATGAGACCCTTCCTATATCAAGAATGTAATATCCAACTCCTTCCCATTCCAATCCTGAGACCATTCCTATAGCATGAGATGTGATATCTCAATGCTTCTAATACCAAACCTGAGATCCTTCCTATGACATGAGATGTGATATCCAATTCCTCCCCATTGCAAACCTGAGAACCTTCCTACAGCATGCGATGTGATATCTCAATGCTTCTAATACCAAACCTGAGACCAGTCCTATAACATGAGATTGGATATCCAACTCCTTCCCCTTCCAAACCTGAGACCCTTCCTATAGCATGAGATGTGATATCCAACTTCTTCCCATTCCAATCCTGAGACCCTTCCTATAACATGAGATGTGATGTCTCAATGCTTCTAATACCAAACCTGAGATCTTTCCTATAACATGAGATGTGATATCCAACTCCTTCCCATTCCAATCCTGAGACCCTTCCTATAGCATGAGATGTGCTATCTCAATGCTTATACCAAACCTGAGACCCTTCCTAAAGCTTGAGATGTGATATCCAACTCCTTCCCATTCCAATCCTGAGACCCTTCCTATAGCATGAGATGTGATATCTCAATGCCTCTAATACCAAACCTGAGATCCTTCCTATAACATGAGATGTGATATCCAACTCCTTCCCATTCCAATCCTGAGACCCTTCCTATAGCATGAGATGTGATATCTCAATGCTTCTAATACCAAACCTGAGACCAGTCCTATAACATGAGATTGGATATCCAACTCCTTCCCCTTCCAAACCTGAGACCCTTCCTATAGCATGAGATGTGATATCCAACTCCTTCCCATTCCAATCCTGAGGCCCTTCCTATAGCATGAGATGTGATGTCTCAATGCTTCTAATACCAAACCTGAGATCCTTCCTATAACATGAGATGTGATATCCAACTCCTTCCCATTCCAATCCTGAGACCCTTCCTATAGCATGAGATGTGATGTCTCAATGCTTCTAATACCAAACCTGAGAACCTTCCTACAGCATGCGATGTGATATCTCAATGCTTCTAATACCAAACCTGAGACCCGTCCTATAACATGAGATGTGATATCCAACTCCTTCCCGTTTCAAACCTGAGACCCTTCCTATAACATGAGATGTGATATCCAACTCCTTCCCGTTTCAAACCTGAGACCCTTCCTATAGCATATGTGATATCCAACTCCTTCCCATTCTAAACATGAGACCCTTCCTATAGCAAGAATGTAATATCCAACTCCTTCCCATTCCAATCCTGAGACCATTCCTATAGCATGAGATGTGATATCTCAATGCTTCTAATACCAAACCTGAGATCCTTCCTATGACATGAGATGTGATATCCAATTCCTCCCCATTCCAAACCTGAGAACCTTCCTACAGCATGCGATGTGATATCTCAATGCTTCTAATACCAAACCTGAGACCAGTCCTATAACATGAGATTGGATATCCAACTCCTTCCCCTTCCAAACCTGAGACCCTTCCTATAGCATGAGATGTGATATCCAACTTCTTCCCATTCCAATCCTGAGACCCTTCCTATAGCATGAGATGTGCTATCTCAATGCTTATACCAAACCTGAGACCCTTCCTAAAGCTTGAGATGTGATATCCAACTCCTTCCCATTCCAATCCTGAGACCCTTCCTATAGCATGAGATGTGATATCTCAATGCCTCTAATACCAAACCTGAGATCCTTCCTCTAACATGAAATGTGATATCCAACTCCTTCCCTTTCCAAACATGAGAGCCTACCTATAGCATGAGATGTGATATCCAAGTCCTTCCCATTCCAATCCTTAGACCCTTCCTACAGCATGCAATATGATATCTCAATGATTCTAATAACAAACCTGAGACCCATCCTATAACATGAGATGGGATATCCAACTCCTTCCCATTCCAATCCTGAGACACTTCCGATAGCAGAGATGTGATATCTCAATGCTTATACCAAACCTGAGACCCTTCCTATAACATGAGATGTGATATCCAACTCCTTCCCGGTCCAAACCTGAGACCCTTACTATAGCATATGTGATATCCAACTCCTTCCCATTCCAAACATGAGACCCTTCCTATAGCAAGAATGTAATATCCAACTCCTTCCCATTCCAATCCTGAGACCATTCCTATAGCATGAGATGTGATATCTCAATGCTTCTAATACCAAACCTGAGATCCTTCCTATAACATGAGATGTGATATCCAACTCCTTCCCATTCCAATCCTGAGACCCTTCCTATAGCATGAGATGTGATGTCTCAATGCTTCTAATACCAAACCTATGAACCTTCCTACAGCATGCGATGTGATATCTCAATGCTTCTAATACCAAACCTGAGACCAGTCCTATAACATGAGATTGGATATCCAACTCCTTCCCCTTCCAAACCTGAGACCCTTCCTATAGCATGAGATGTTATATCCAACTTCTTCCCATTCCAATCCTGAGACCCTTCCTATAACATGAGATGTGATGTCTCAATGCTTCTAATACCAAACCTGAGATCTTTCCTATAACATGAGATGTAATATCCAACTCCTTCCCATTCCAATCCTGAGACCCTTCCTATAGCATGAGATGTGCTATCTCAATGCTTATACCAAACCTGAGACCCTTCCTAAAGCTTGAGATGTGATATCCAACTCCTTCCCATTCCAATCCTGAGACCCTTCCTATAGCATGAGATGTGATATCTCAATGCTTCTAATATCAAACTTGAGACCCTCCCTATAGCATGAGATGTGACACCCAAGTCCTTCCCATTCCAATCCTGAGACACTTCCTATAGCATGAGATGTGATATCTCAATGCTTATACCAAACCTGAGACCCTTCCTATAGCATGAGATGTGATATCCAACTCCTTCCCATTCCAATCCTGAGACCCTTCCTATAGCATGAGATGTGATGTCTCAATGCTTCTAATACCAAACCTGAGATCCTTCCTATAACATGAGATGTGATATCCAACTCCTTCCCATTCCAATCCTGAGACCCTTCCAATAGCAGAGATGTGATATCTCAATGCTTATACCAAACCTAAGACCCTTCCTATGGCATGAGATGTGATATCCAACTCCTTCCCATTCCAATCCCGAGACCCTTCCTATAGCATGAGATGTGATATCTCGATGCATATACCAAATCTGAGACCCTTCCTATAGCATGAGATGTGATATCCAACTCCTTCCCATTCCAATCCTGAGGCCCTTCCTATAGCATGAGATGTGATGTCTCAATGCTTCTAATACCAAACCTGAGATCCTTCCTATAACATGAGATGTGATATCCAACTCCTTCCCATTCCAATCCTGAGACCCTTCCTATAGCATGAGATGTGATGTCTCAATGCTTCTAATACCAAACCTGAGAACCTTCCTACAGCATGCGATGTGATATCTCAATGCTTCTAATACCAAACCTGAGACCCGTCCTATAACATGAGATGTGATATCCAACTCCTTCCCGTTTCAAACCTGAGACCCTTCCTATAACATGAGATGTGATATCCAACTCCTTCCCGTTTCAAACCTGAGACCATTCCTATAGCATATGTGATATCCAACTCCTTCCCATTCCAAACATGAGACCCTTCCTATAGCAAGAATGTAATATCCAACTCCTTCCCATTCCAATCCTGAGACCATTCCTATAGCATGAGATGTGATATCTCAATGCTTCTAATACCAAACCTGAGATCCTTCCTATGACATGAGATGTGATATCCAATTCCTCCCCATTCCAAACCTGAGAACCTTCCTACAGCATGCGATGTGATATCTCAATGCTTCTAATACCAAACCTGCCAGTCCTATAACATGAGATTGGATATCCAACTTCTTCCCATTCCAATCCTGAGACCCTTCCTATAACATGAGATGTGATGTCTCAATGCTTCTAATACCAAACCTGAGATATTTCCTATAACATGAGATGTGATATCCGACTCCTTCCCATTCCAATCCTGAGACCCTTCCTATAGCATGAGATGTGCTATCTCAATGCTTATACCAAACCTGAGACCCTTCCTAAAGCTTGAGATGTGATATCCAACTCCTTCCCATTCCAATCCTGAGACCCTTCCTATAACATGAAATGTGATATCCAACTCCTTCCCATACCAACCTGAGGCCCTTCCTATAGCATGAGATGGGATATCCAACTCCTTCCAAATCCAATACTGATACCCTTCCAATAGCATGAGATGTGATATCCCAATGCTTCTACCAAACCTGAGAACCATACTATGGCATGAGATGTGATATCAAACTCCTTCCCATTCCAATCCTGAGACTCTTCCTATAGCTTGAGATGTGATATCCGAAATCCTTCCCATTCCAATTCTGAGACCCTTCCTATACGATGAGACTTGATATCTCAATGCTTCTAATACCAAACCTGAGACCCGTCCTATAACATGAGATGTGATATCCAAATCTTTCCCCTTCCAAACCTTAGACCCTTCCTTTATCATGAGATGTGATATCCAACTCCTTCCCATTCCGATCCTGAGACCCTTCCGATATCATGAGATTTGTTATCTCAATGCTTCTTATATCAAAATTGAGACCCGCCTATAACATGAGATGTGATATCCAAATCTTTCCCCTTCCAAACCTTAGACCCTTCCTTTATCATGAGATGGGATATCCAACTCCTTCCCATTCCAATCCTGAGACCCTTCCGATAGCAGAGATGTGATATCTCAATGCTTATACCAATCCTGAGACCCTTCCTATGGCCTGAGATGTCATATACAACTCCTTCCCAATCCAATCCTGAGACCCTTCCTATAGCATGAGATGTGATATCTCAATGCTTATACCAAATCTGAGACCCTTCCTATAGCATGAGATGTGATATCCAACTCCTTCCCATTCCAATCCTGAGACCCTTCCTATAGCATGAGATGTGATGTCTCAATGCTTCTAATACCAAACCTGAGATCCTTCCTATAACATGAGATGTGATATCCAACTCCTTCCCATTCCAATCCTGAGACCCTTCCTATAGCATGAGATGTGATGTCTCAATGCTTCTAATACCAAACCTGAGAACCTTCCTACAGCATGGAATGTGATATCTCAATGCTTCTAATACCAAACCTGAGACCAGTCCTATAACATGAGATTGGATATCCAACTCCTTCCCCTTCCAAACCTGAGACCCTTCCTATAGCATGAGATGTGATATCCAACTTCTTCCCATTCCAATCCTGAGACCCTTCCTATAACATGAGATGTGATGTCTCAATGCTTCTAATACCAAACCTGAGAACCTTCCTACAGCATGCAATGTGATATCTCAATGCTTCTAATACCAAACCTGAGACCCGTCCTATAACATGAGATGTGATATCCAACTCCTTCCCGTTTCAAACCTGAGACCCTTCCTATAACATGAGATGTGATATCCAACTCCTTCCCGTTTCAAACCTGAGACCCTTCCTATAGCATATGTGATATCCAACTCCTTCCCATTCCAAACATGAGACCCTTCCTATAGCAAGAATGTAATATCCAACTCCTTCCCATTCCAATCCTGAGACCATTCCTATAGCATGAGATGTGATATCTCAATGCTTCTAATACCAAACCTGAGATCCTTCCTATGACATGAGATGTGATATCCAATTCCTCACAATTCCAAACCTGAGAACCTTCCTACAGCATGCGATGTGATATCTCAATGCTTCTAATACCAAACCTGAGACCAGTCCTATAACATGAGATTGGATATCCAACTCCTTCCCCTTCCAAACCTGAGACCCTTCCTATAGCATGAGATGTGATATCCAGCTTCTTCCCATTCCAATCCTGAGACCCTTCCTATAACATGAGATGTGATGTCTCAATGCTTCTAATACCAAACCTGAGATCTTTCCTATAACATGAGATGTGATATCCGACTCCTTCCCATTCCAATCCTGAGACCCTTCCTATAGCATGAGATGTGCTATCTCAATGCTTATACCAAACCTGAGACCCTTCCTAAAGCTTGAGATGTGATATCCAACTCCTTCCCATTCCAATCCTGAGACCCTTCCTATAACATGAAATGTGATATCCAACTCCTTCCCATTCCAACCTGAGACCCTTCCTATAGCATGAGATGGGATATCCAACTCCTTCCAAATCCAATACTGATACCCTTCCAATAGCATGAGATGTGATATCCCAATGCTTCTACCAAACCTGACAACCATACTATGGCATGAGATGTGATATCAAACTCCTTCCCATTCCAATCCTGAGACTCTTCCTATAGCATGAGATGTGATATCTCAATGCTTATACCAAATCTGAGACCCTTCCTATAGCATGAGATGTGATATCCAACTCCTTCCCATTCCAATCCTGAGACCCTTCCTATAGCATGAGATGTGATGTCTCAATGCTTCTAATACCAAACCTGAGATCCTTCCTATAACATGAGATGTGATATCCAACTCCTTCCCATTCCAATCCTGAGACCCTTCCTATAGCATGAGATGTGATGTCTCAATGCTTCTAATACCAAACCTGAGAACCTTCCTACAGCATGCGATGTGATATCTCAATGCTTCTAATACCAAACCTGAGACCAGTCCTATAACATGAGATTGGATATCCAACTCTTTCCCCTTCCAAACCTGAGACCCTTCCTATAGCATGAGATGTGATATCCAACTTCTTCCCATTCCAATCCTGAGACCCTTCCTATAACATGAGATGTGATGTCTCAATGCTTCTAATACCAAACCTGAGATCTTTCCTATAACATGAGATATAATATCCAACTCCTTCCCATTCCAATCCTGAGACCCTTCCTATAGCATGAGATGTGCTATCTCAATGCTTATACCAAAACTGAGACCCTTCCTAAAGCTTGAGATGTGATATCCAACTCCTTCCCATTCCAATCCTGAGACCCTTCCTATAGCATGAGATGTGATATCTCAATGCTTCTAATATCAAACTTGAGACCCTCCCTATAGCATGAGATGTGATACCCAAGTCCTTCCCATTCCAATCCTGAGACACTTCCTATAGCATGAGATGTGATGTCTCAATGCTTCTAATACCAAACCTGAGATCCTTCCTATAACATGAGATGTGATATCCAACTCCTTCCCATTCCAATCCCGGGACCCTTCCTATAGCATGAGATGTGATATCTCGATGTTTATACCAAACCTGAGACCCTTCCTATAGCATGAGATGTGATATCCAACTCCTTCCCATTCCAATCCTGAGACCCTTCCTATAGCATGAGATGTGATATCTCAATGCCTCTAATACCAAACCTGAGATCCTTCCTCTAACATGAAATGTGATATCCAACTCCTTCCCTTTCCAAACATGAGAGCCTACCTATAGCATGAGATGTGATATCCAAGTCCTTCCCATTCCAATCCTTAGACCCTTCCTACAGCATGCAATATGATATCTCAATGATTCTAATAACAAACCTGAGACCCATCCTATAAAATGAGATGGGATATCAAACTCCTTCCCATTCCAATCCTGAGACACTTCCGATAGCAGAGATGTGATATCTCAATGCTTATACCAAACCTGAGACCCTTCCTATAACATGAGATGTGATATCCAACTCCTTCCTGGTCCCAACCTGAGACCCTTACTATAGCATATGTGATATCCAACTCCTTCCCATTCCAAACATGAGACCCTTCCTATAGCAAGAATGTAATATCCAACTCCTTCCCATTCCAATCCTGAGACCATTCCTATAGCATGAGATGTGATATCTCAATGCTTCTAATACCAAACCTGAGATCCTTCCTATGACATGAGATGTGATATCCAATTCCTCCCCATTCCAAACCTGAGAACCTTCCTACAGCATGCGATGTGATATCTCAATGCTTCTAATACCAAACCCGAGACCAGTCCTATAACATGAGATTGGATATCCAACTCCTTCCCCTTCCAAACCTGAGACCCTTCCTATAGCATGAGATGTGATATCCAACTTCTTCCCATTCCATTCCTGAGACCCTTCCTATAACATGAGATGCGATGTCTCAATGCTTCTAATACCAAACCTGAGATCTTTCCTATAACATGAGATGTGATATCCAACTCCTTCCCATTCCAATCCTGAGACCCTTCCTATAGCATGAGATGTGATATCTCAATGCTTATAACAAACCTGAGACCCTTCCTATAGCTTGAGATGTGATATCCAACTCCTTCCCATTCCAATCCTGAGACCCTTCCTATAGCATGAGATGCGATATCTCAAGGCCTCTAATACCAAACCTGAGATCCTTCCTCTAACATGAAATGTGATATCCAACTCCTTCCCTTTCCAAACATGAGAGCCTACCTATAGTGAGATGTGATATCCAAGTCCTTCCCATTCCAATCCTTAGACCCTTCCTACAGCATGCAATATGATATCTCAATGATTCTAATAACAAACCTGAGACCCTTCCTATAGCATGAGATGTGATATCCAACTTCTTCCCATTCCATTCCTGAGACCCTTCCTATAACATGAGATGCGATGTCTCAATGCTTCTAATACCAAACCTGAGATCTTTCCTATAACATGAGATGTGATATCCAACTCCTTCCCATTCCAATCCTGAGACCCTTCCTATAGCATGAGATGTGATATCTCAATGCTTATACCAAACCTGAGACCCTTCCTATAGCTTGAGATGTGATATCCAACTCCTTCCCATTCCAATCCTGAGACCCTTCCTATAGCATGAGATGTGATATCTCAAGGCCTCTAATACCAAACCTGAGATCCTTCCTCTAACATGAAATGTGATATCCAACTCCTTCCCTTTCCAAACATGAGAGCCTACCTATAGTGAGATGTGATATCCAAGTCCTTCCCATTCCAATCCTTAGACCCTTCCTACAGCATGCAATATGATATCTCAATGATTCTAATAACAAACCTGAGACCCATCCTATAACATGAGATGGGATATCCAACTCCTTCCCATTCCAATCCTGAGACACTTCTGATAGCAGAGATGTGATATCTCAATGCTTATACCAAACCTGAGACCCTTCCTATAACATGAGATGTGATATCCAACTCCTTCCCGGTCCAAACCTGAGACCCTTACTATAGCATATGTGATATCCAACTCCTTCCCATTCCAAACATGAGACCCTTCCTATAGCAAGAATGTAATATCCAACTCCTTCCCATTCCAATCCTGAGACCACTCCTATAGCATGAGATGTGATATCTCAATGCTTCTAATACCAAACCTGAGATCCTTCCTATAACATGAGATGTGATATCCAACTCCTTCCCATTCCAATCCTGAGACCCTTCCTATAGCATGAGATGTGATGTCTCAATGCTTCTAATACCAAACCTGAGAACCTTCCTACAGCATGCGATGTGATATCTCAATGCTTCTAATACCAAACCTGAGACCAGTCCTATAACATGAGATTGGATATCCAACTCCTTCCCCTTCCAAACCTGAGACCCTTCCTATAGCATGAGATGTGATATCCAACTTCTTCCCATTCCAATCCTGAGACCCTTCCTATAACATGAGATGTGATGTCTCAATGCTTCTAATACCAAACCTGAGATCTTTCCTATAACATGAGATGTAATATCCAACTCCTTCCCATTCCAATCCTGAGACCCTTCCTATAGCATGAGATGTGCTATCTCAATGCTTATACCAAACCTGAGACCCTTCCTAAAGCTTGAGATGTGATATCCAACTCCTTCCCATTCCAATCCTGAGACCCTTCCTATAGCAAGAATGTAATATCCAACTCCTTCCCATTCCAATCCTGAGACCATTCCTATAGCATGAGATGTGATATCTCAATGCTTCTAATACCAAACCTGAGATCCTTCCTATGACATGAGATGTGATATCCAATTCCTCCCAATTCCAAACCTGAGAACCTTCCTACAGCATGCGATGTGATATCTCAATGCTTCTAATACCAAACCTGAGACCAGTCCTATAACATGAGATTGGATATCCAACTCCTTCCCCTTCCAAACCTGAGACCCTTCCTATAGCATGAGATGTGATATCCAACTTCTTCCCATTCCAATCCTGAGACCCTTCCTATAACATGAGATGTGATGTCTCAATGCTTCTAATACCAAACCTGAGATCTTTCCTATAACATGAGATGTGATATCCGACTCCTTCCCATTCCAATCCTGAGACCCTTCCTATAGCATGAGATGTGCTATCTCAATGCTTATACCAAACCTGAGACCCTTCCTAAAGCTTGAGATGTGATATCCAACTCCTTCCCATTCCAATCCTGAGACCCTTCCTATAACATGAAATGTGATATCCAACTCCTTCCCATTCCAACCTGAGACCCTTCCTATAGCATGAGATGGGATATCCAACTCCTTCCAAATCCAATACTGATACCCTTCCAATAGCATGAGATGTGATATCCCAATGCTTCTACCAAACCTGACAACCATACTATGGCATGAGATGTGATATCAAACTCCTTCCCATTCCAATCCTGAGACTCTTCCTATAGCATGAGATGTGATATCTCAATGCTTATACCAAATCTGAGACCCTTCCTATAGCATGAGATGTGATATCCAACTCCTTCCCATTCCAATCCTGAGACCCTTCCTATAGCATGAGATGTGATGTCTCAATGCTTCTAATACCAAACCTGAGATCCTTCCTATAACATGAGATGTGATATCCAACTCCTTCCCATTCCAATCCTGAGACCCTTCCTATAGCATGAGATGTGATGTCTCAATGCTTCTAATACCAAACCTGAGAACCTTCCTACAGCATGCGATGTGATATCTCAATGCTTCTAATACCAAACCTGAGATCAGTCCTATAACATGAGATTGGATATCCAACTCCTTCCCCTTCCAAACCTGAGACCCTTCCTATAGCATGAGATGTGATATCCAACTTCTTCCCATTCCAATCCTGAGACCCTTCCTATAACATGAGATGTGATGTCTCAATGCTTCTAATACCAAACCTGAGATCTTTCCTATAACATGAGATATAATATCCAACTCCTTCCCATTCCAATCCTGAGACCCTTCCTATAGCATGAGATGTGCTATCTCAATGCTTATACCAAAACTGAGACCCTTCCTAAAGCTTGAGATGTGATATCCAACTCCTTCCCATTCCAATCCTGAGACCCTTCCTATAGCATGAGATGTGATATCTCAATGCTTCTAATATCAAACTTGAGACCCTCCCTATAGCATGAGATGTG
Organism: Ambystoma mexicanum; assembly: GCF_040938575.1. Classification (NCBI taxonomy): domain Eukaryota; kingdom Metazoa; phylum Chordata; class Amphibia; order Caudata; family Ambystomatidae; genus Ambystoma; species Ambystoma mexicanum. The sequence continues at coordinate 1,607,786 of NW_027182510.1, read as the reverse complement.
ATACCCAAGTCCTTCCCATTCCAATCCTGAGACACTTCCTATAGCATGAGATGTGATGTCTCAATGCTTCTAATACCAAACCTGAGATCCTTCCTATAACATGAGATGTGATATCCAACTCCTTCCCATTCCAATCCCGGGACCCTTCCTATAGCATGAGATGTGATATCTCGATGTTTATACCAAACCTGAGACCCTTCCTATAGCATGAGATGTGATATCCAACTCCTTCCCATTCCAATCCTGAGACCCTTCCTATAGCATGAGATGTGATATCTCAATGCCTCTAATACCAAACCTGAGATCCTTCCTCTAACATGAAATGTGATATCCAACTCCTTCCCTTTCCAAACATGAGAGCCTACCTATAGCATGAGATGTGATATCCAAGTCCTTCCCATTCCAATCCTTAGACCCTTCCTACAGCATGCAATATGATATCTCAATGATTCTAATAACAAACCTGAGACCCATCCTATAACATGAGATGGGATATCAAACTCCTTCCCATTCCAATCCTGAGACACTTCCGATAGCAGAGATGTGATATCTCAATGCTTATACCAAACCTGAGACCCTTCCTATAACATGAGATGTGATATCCAACTCCTTCCTGGTCCCAACCTGAGACCCTTACTATAGCATATGTGATATCCAACTCCTTCCCATTCCAAACATGAGACCCTTCCTATAGCAAGAATGTAATATCCAACTCCTTCCCATTCCAATCCTGAGACCATTCCTATAGCATGAGATGTGATATCTCAATGCTTCTAATACCAAACCTGAGATCCTTCCTATGACATGAGATGTGATATCCAATTCCTCCCCATTCCAAACCTGAGAACCTTCCTACAGCATGCGATGTGATATCTCAATGCTTCTAATACCAAACCCGAGACCAGTCCTATAACATGAGATTGGATATCCAACTCCTTCCCCTTCCAAACCTGAGACCCTTCCTATAGCATGAGATGTGATATCCAACTTCTTCCCATTCCATTCCTGAGACCCTTCCTATAACATGAGATGCGATGTCTCAATGCTTCTAATACCAAACCTGAGATCTTTCCTATAACATGAGATGTGATATCCAACTCCTTCCCATTCCAATCCTGAGACCCTTCCTATAGCATGAGATGTGATATCTCAATGCTTATAACAAACCTGAGACCCTTCCTATAGCTTGAGATGTGATATCCAACTCCTTCCCATTCCAATCCTGAGACCCTTCCTATAGCATGAGATGCGATATCTCAAGGCCTCTAATACCAAACCTGAGATCCTTCCTCTAACATGAAATGTGATATCCAACTCCTTCCCTTTCCAAACATGAGAGCCTACCTATAGTGAGATGTGATATCCAAGTCCTTCCCATTCCAATCCTTAGACCCTTCCTACAGCATGCAATATGATATCTCAATGATTCTAATAACAAACCTGAGACCCTTCCTATAGCATGAGATGTGATATCCAACTTCTTCCCATTCCATTCCTGAGACCCTTCCTATAACATGAGATGCGATGTCTCAATGCTTCTAATACCAAACCTGAGATCTTTCCTATAACATGAGATGTGATATCCAACTCCTTCCCATTCCAATCCTGAGACCCTTCCTATAGCATGAGATGTGATATCTCAATGCTTATACCAAACCTGAGACCCTTCCTATAGCTTGAGATGTGATATCCAACTCCTTCCCATTCCAATCCTGAGACCCTTCCTATAGCATGAGATGTGATATCTCAAGGCCTCTAATACCAAACCTGAGATCCTTCCTCTAACATGAAATGTGATATCCAACTCCTTCCCTTTCCAAACATGAGAGCCTACCTATAGTGAGATGTGATATCCAAGTCATTCCCATTCCAATCCTTAGACCCTTCCTACAGCATGCAATATGATATCTCAATGATTCTAATAACAAACCTGAGACCCATCCTATAACATGAGATGGGATATCCAACTCCTTCCCATTCCAATCCTGAGACACTTCTGATAGCAGAGATGTGATATCTCAATGCTTATACCAAACCTGAGACCCTTCCTATAACATGAGATGTGATATCCAACTCCTTCCCGGTCCAAACCTGAGACCCTTACTATAGCATATGTGATATCCAACTCCTTCCCATTCCAAACATGAGACCCTTCCTATAGCAAGAATGTAATATCCAACTCCTTCCCATTCCAATCCTGAGACCACTCCTATAGCATGAGATGTGATATCTCAATGCTTCTAATACCAAACCTGAGATCCTTCCTATAACATGAGATGTGATATCCAACTCCTTCCCATTCCAATCCTGAGACCCTTCCTATAGCATGAGATGTGATGTCTCAATGCTTCTAATACCAAACCTGAGAACCTTCCTACAGCATGCGATGTGATATCTCAATGCTTCTAATACCAAACCTGAGACCAGTCCTATAACATGAGATTGGATATCCAACTCCTTCCCCTTCCAAACCTGAGACCCTTCCTATAGCATGAGATGTGATATCCAACTTCTTCCCATTCCAATCCTGAGACCCTTCCTATAACATGAGATGTGATGTCTCAATGCTTCTAATACCAAACCTGAGATCTTTCCTATAACATGAGATGTAATATCCAACTCCTTCCCATTCCAATCCTGAGACCCTTCCTATAGCATGAGATGTGCTATCTCAATGCTTATACCAAACCTGAGACCCTTCCTAAAGCTTGAGATGTGATATCCAACTCCTTCCCATTCCAATCCTGAGACCCTTCCTATAGCATGAGATGTGATATCTCAATGCTTCTAATATCAAACTTGAGACCCTCCCTATAGCATGAGATGTGACACCCAAGTCCTTCCCATTCCAATCCTGAGACACTTCCTATAGCATGAGATGTGATATCTCAATGCTTATACCAAACCTGAGACCCTTCCTATAGCATGAGATGTGATATCCAACTCCTTCCCATTCCAATCCTGAGACCCTTCCTATAGCATGAGATGTGATGTCTCAATGCTTCTAATACCAAACCTGAGATCCTTCCTATAACATGAGATGTGATATCCAACTCCTTCCCATTCCAATCCTGAGACCCTTCCAATAGCAGAGATGTGATATCTCAATGCTTATACCAAACCTAAGACCCTTCCTATGGCATGAGATGTGATATCCAACTCCTTCCCATTCCAATCCCGAGACCCTTCCTATAGCATGAGATGTGATATCTCGATGCATATACCAAATCTGAGACCCTTCCTATAGCATGAGATGTGATATCCAACTCCTTCCCATTCCAATCCTGAGGCCCTTCCTATAGCATGAGATGTGATGTCTCAATGCTTCTAATACCAAACCTGAGATCCTTCCTATAACATGAGATGTGATATCCAACTCCTTCCCATTCCAATCCTGAGACCCTTCCTATAGCATGAGATGTGATGTCTCAATGCTTCTAATACCAAACCTGAGAACCTTCCTACAGCATGCGATGTGATATCTCAATGCTTCTTCTACCAAACCTGAGACCCGTCCTATAACATGAGATGTGATATCCAACTCCTTCCCGTTTCAAACCTGAGACCCTTCCTATAACATGAGATGTGATATCCAACTCCTTCCCGTTTCAAACCTGAGACCCTTCCTATAGCATATGTGATATCCAACTCCTTCCCATTCCAAACATGAGACCCTTCCTATAGCAAGAATGTAATATCCAACTCCTTCCCATTCCAATCCTGAGACCATTCCTATAGCATGAGATGTGATATCTCAATGCTTCTAATACCAAACCTGAGATCCTTCCTATGACATGAGATGTGATATCCAATTCCTCCCCATTCCAAACCTGAGAACCTTCCTACAGCATGCGATGTGATATCTCAATGCTTCTAATACCAAACCTGAGACCAGTCCTATAACATGAGATTGGATATCCAACTCCTTCCCCTTCCAAACCTGAGACCCTTCCTATAGCATGAGATGTGATATCCAACTTCTTCCCATTCCAATCCTGAGACCCTTCCTATAACATGAGATGTGATGTCTCAATGCTTCTAATACCAAACCTGAGATCTTTCCTATAACATGAGATGTGATATCCAACTCCTTCCCATTCCAATCCTGAGACCCTTCCTATAGCATGAGATGTGCTATCTCAATGCTTATACCAAACCTGAGACCCTTCCTAAAGCTTGAGATGTGATATCCAACTCCTTCCCATTCCAATCCTGAGACCCTTCCTATAACATGAAATGTGATATCCAACTCCTTCCCATTCCAACCTGAGACCCTTCCTATAGCATGAGATGGGATATCCAACTCCTTCCAAATCCAATACTGATACCCTTCCAATAGCATGAGATGTGATATCCCAATGCTTCTACCAAACCTGAGAACCATACTATGGCATGAGATGTGATATCAAACTCCTTCCCATTCCAATCCTGAGACTCTTCCTATAGCTTGAGATGTGATATCCGAAATCCTTCCCATTCCAATTCTGAGACCCTTCCTATACGATGAGACTTGATATCTCAATGCTTCTAATACCAAACCTGAGACCCGTCCTATAACATGAGATATGATATCCAAATCTTTCCCCTTCCAAACCTTAGACCCTTCCTTTATCATGAGATGTGATATCCAACTCCTTCCCATTCCGATCCTGAGACCCTTCCGATATCATGAGATTTGTTATCTCAATGCTTCTTATATCAAAATTGAGACCCGCCTATAACATGAGATGTGATATCCAAATCTTTCCCCTTCCAAACCTTAGACCCTTCCTTTATCATGAGATGGGATATCCAACTCCTTCCCATTCCAATCCTGAGACCCTTCCGATAGCAGAGATGTGATATCTCAATGCTTATACCAATCCTGAGACCCTTCCTATGGCCTGAGATGTCATATACAACTCCTTCCCAATCCAATCCTGAGACCCTTCCTTTAGCATGAGATGTGATATCTCAATGCTTATACCAAATCTGAGACCCTTCCTATAGCATGAGATGTGATATCCAACTCCTTCCCATTCCAATCCTGAGACCCTTCCTATAGCATGAGATGTGATGTCTCAATGCTTCTAATACCAAACCTGAGATCCTTCGTATAACATGAGATGTGATATCCAACTCCTTCCCATTCCAATCCTGAGACCCTTCCTATAGCATGAGATGTGATGTCTCAATGCTTCTAATACCAAACCTGAGAACCTTCCTACAGCATGCGATGTGATATCTCAATGCTTCTAATACCAAACCTGAGACCAGTCCTATAACATGAGATTGGATATCCAACTCCTTCCCCTTCCAAACCTGAGACCCTTCCTATAGCATGAGATGTGATATCCAACTTCTTCCCATTCCAATCCTGAGACCCTTCCTATAACATGAGATGTGATGTCTCAATGCTTCTAATACCAAACCTGAGATCTTTCCTATAACATGAGATGTAATATCCAACTCCTTCCCATTCCAATCCTGAGACCCTTCCTATAGCATGAGATGTGCTATCTCAATGCTTATACCAAACCTGAGACCCTTCCTAAAGCTTGAGATGTGATATCCAACTCCTTCCCATTCCAATCCTGAGACCCTTCCTATAGCATGAGATGTGATATCTCAATGCTTCTAATATCAAACTTGAGACCCTCCCTATAGCATGAGATGTGATACCCAAGTCCTTCCCATTCCAATCCTGAGACACTTCCTATAGCATGAGATGTGATGTCTCAATGCTTCTAATACCAAACCTGAGATCCTTCCTATAACATGAGATGTGATATCCAACTCCTTCCCATTCCAATCCCGGGACCCTTCCTATAGCATGAGATGTGATATCTCGATGTTTATACCAAACATGAGACCCTTCCTATAGCATGAGATGTGATATCCAACTCCTTCCCATTCCAATCCTGAGACCCTTCCTATAGCATGAGATGTGATATCTCAATGCCTCTAATACCAAACCTGAGATCCTTCCTCTAACATGAAATGTGATATCCAACTCCTTCCCTTTCCAAACATGAGAGCCTACCTATAGCATGAGATGTGATATCCAAGTCCTTCCCATTCCAATCCTTAGACCCTTCCTACAGCATGCAATAGGATATCTCAATGATTCTAATAACAAACCTGAGACCCATCCTATAACATGAGATGGGATATCAAACTCCTTCCCATTCCAATCCTGAGACACTTCCGATAGCAGAGATGTGATATCTCAATGCTTATACCAAACCTGAGACCCTTCCTATAACATGAGATGTGATATCCAACTCCTTCCTGGTCCCAACCTGAGACCCTTACTATAGCATATGTGATATCCAACTCCTTCCCATTCCAAACATGAGACCCTTCCTATAGCAAGAATGTAATATCCAACTCCTTCCCATTCCAATCCTGAGACCATTCCTATAGCATGAGATGTGATATCTCAATGCTTCTAATACCAAACCTGAGATCCTTCCTATGACATGAGATGTGATATCCAATTCCTCCCCATTCCAAACCTGAGAACCTTCCTACAGCATGCGATGTGATATCTGAATGCTTCTAATACCAAACCCGAGACCAGTCCTATAACATGAGATTGGATATCCAACTCCTTCCCCTTCCAAACCTGAGACCCTTCCTATAGCATGAGATGTGATATCCAACTTCTTCCCATTCCATTCCTGAGACCCTTCCTATAACATGAGATGCGATGTCTCAATGCTTCTAATACCAAACCTGAGATCTTTCCTATAACATGAGATGTGATATCCAACTCCTTCCCATTCCAATCCTAAGACCCTTCCTATAGCATGAGATGTGATATCTCAATGCTTATACCAAACCTGAGACCCTTCCTATAGCGTGAGATGTGATATCCAACTCCTTCCCATTCCAATCCTGAGACCCTTCCTATAGCATGAGATGTGATATCTCAAGGCCTCTAATACCAAACCTGAGATCCTTCCTCTAACATGAAATGTGATATCCAACTCCTTCCCCTTCCAAACCTGAGAGCCTTCCTATAGCATGAGATATGATATCCAAGTCCTTCCCATCCAATCCTGAGACCCTTCCTATAACATGAAATGTGATATCCAACTCCTTCCCATTCCAACCTGAGACCCTTACTATAGCATGAGATGGGATATCCAACTCCTTCCAAATCCAATGCTGATACCCTTCCGATAGCATGAGATGTGATATCCCAATGCTTCTACCAAACCTGAGACCCATACTATGGCATGAGATGTGATATCAAACTCCTTCCCATTCCAATCCTGAGACCCTACCTATAGCTTGAGATGTGATATCCAACTCCTTCCCATTCCAATTCTGAGACCCTTCCTATACCATGAAACTTGATATCTCAATGCTTCTAATACAAAACCTGAGACCCGTCCTATAACATGAGATGTGATATCCAAATCCTTCCCCTTCCAAACCTTAGACCCTTCCTTTATCATGAGATGTGATATCCAATTCCTTCCCATTCCAATCCTGACACCCTTCCGATATCATGAGATTTGTTATCTCAATACTTCTAATATCAAACTTGAGACCCTCCCTATAGCATGAGATGTGACATCCAAGTCCTCCCCATTCCAATCCTGAGACTCTTCCTATAGCATGAGATGTGATATCTCAATGCTTCTAATACCAAACCTGAGACCCTTCCTATAACATGAGATGGGATATCCAACTCCTTCCCATTCCAATCCTGAGAGACCCTTCCGATAGCAGAGATGTGATATCTCAATGCTTATACCAAACCTGAGACCCTTCCTATGGCCTGATTTGTCATATACAACTCCTTCCCATTCCAATCCTGAGACCCTTCCTATAGCATGAGATGTGATATCTCAATGCTTATACCAAATCCGAGACCCTTCCTATAGCATGAGATGTGATATCCAACTCCTTCCCATTCCAATCCTGAGACCCTTCCTATAGCATGAGATGTGATGTCTCAATGCTTCTAATACCAAACCTGAGATCCTTCCTATAATATGAGATGTGATATCCAACCCCTTCCCATTCCAATCCTGAGACCCTTATGATAGCATGAGATGTGATATCTCAATGCCTCTAATACCAAACCTGAGATACTTCTGATAGCATGAGATGTGATATCTCAATGCTTCTAGTACCAAACCTGAGATCCTTCCTATAACATGAGATGTGATTTTTCAAATCCTTCCACTTCCAAACCTGAGACCCTCCCTTTAGCATGAGATGTGATATCCAACTCCTTCCCATTCCAATCCTGAGACCCTTCTGATAGCATGAGATGTGATATTTCAATGCCTCTAATACCAAACCTGAGATGCTACCTCTAACATGAAATGTGATATCCATCTCCTTCCCTTTCCAAACATGAGACCCTGCCTATAGCATGAGATGTGATATCAAAAGTCCTTCCCATTCCAATCCTGAGACCCTTCCTATAGCATGTGATGTGATATCTCAATGCTTATACCAAACCTGAGACCCTTCCTATGGCATGAGATGTCATATACAACTCCTTCCCATTCCAATCCTGAGACCCTTCCTATAGCATGAGATGTGATATCTCAATGCTTATACCAAACCTGAGACCCTTCCTATAGCATGAGATGTGATATCCAACTTCTTCCCATTCCAATCCTGAGACCCTTCCTATAACATGAGATGTGATGTCTCAATGCTTCTAATACCAAACCTGAGACCCTTCCTATAACATGAGATGGGATATCCAACTCCTTCCCATTCCAATCCTGAGACCCTTCCGATAGTAGAGATGTGATATCTCAATGCTTATACCAAACCTGAGACCCTTCCTATGGCCTGAGATGTCATATACAACTCCTTCCCATTCCAATCCTGAGACCGTTCCTATAGCATGAGATGTGATATCTCAATGCTTATACCAAATCTGAGACCCTTCCTATAGCATGAGATGTGATATCCAACTCCTTCCCATTCCAATCCTGAGACCCTTCCTATAGCATGAGATGCGATGTCTCAATGCTTCTAATACCAAACCTGAGATCCTTCCTATAACATGAGATGTGATATCCAACTCCTTCCCATTCCAATCCTGAGACCCTTATGATAGCATGAGATGTGATATCTCAATGCCTCTAATACCAAACCTGAGATACTTCCGATAGCATGAGATGTGATATCTCAATGCTTCTAATACCAAACCTGAGATCCTTCCTATAACATGAGATGTGATTTCCAAATCCTTCCCCTTCCAAACCTGAGACCCTCCCTTTAGCATGAGATGTGATATCCAACTCCTTCCCATTCCAATCCTGAGACCCTTCTGATAGCATGAGATGTGATATTTCAGTGCCTCTAATACCAAACCTGAGATCCTACCTCTAACATGAAATGTGATATCCATCTCCTTCCCTTTCCAAACCTGAGACCCTGCTTACAGCATGAGATGTGATATCCAAGTCCTTCCCATTACAATCCTGAGACCCTTCCTATAGCATGTGATGTGATATCTCAATGCTTATACCAAACCTGAGACCCTTCCTATGGCATGAGATGTCATATACAACTCCTTCCCATTCCAATCCTGAGACCCTTCCTATAGCATGAGATGTGATATCTCAATGCTTATACCAAACCTGAGACCCTTCCTATAGCATGAGATGTGATATCCAACTTCTTCCCATTCCAATCCTGAGACCCTTCCTATAACATGAGATGTGATGTCTCAATGCTTCTAATACCAAACCTGAGATCTTTCCTATAACATGAGATGTGATATCCAACTCCTTCCAATTCCAATCCTGAGACCCTTCCTATAGCATGAGATGTGATATCACAATGCTTATACCAAACCTGAGACCGTTCCTATAGCTTGAGATGTGATATCCAACTCCTTCCCATTCCAATCCTGAGACCCTTCCTATAGCATGAGATGTGATATCTCAAGGCCTCTAATACCAAACCTGAGATCGTTCCTCTAACATGAAATGTGATATCCAACTCCTTCCCCTTCCAAACCTGAGAGCCTTCCTATAGCATGAGATATGATAGCCAAGTCCTTCCAATTCCAATCCTGAGACCCTTCTTATAACATGAAATGTGATATCCAACTCCTTCCCATTCCAACCTGAGACCCTTCCTATAGCATGAGATGGGATATCACAATGCTTCTAATACCAAACCTGAGACTCTTCCTATAACATGAGATGGGATATCCAACTCCTTCCCATTCCAATCCTGAGACCCTTCCGATAGCAGAGATGTGATATCTCAATGCTTATACCAAACCTGAGACCGTTCCTATGGCCTGAGATGTGATATCCAACTGCTTCCCATTCCAATCCTGAGACCCTTCCTATAGCATGAGATGTGATATCTCAATGCTTATACCAAATCTGAGACCCTTCCTATAGCATGAGATGTGATATCCAACTTCTTCCCATTCCAAACCTGAGACCCTTCCTATAACATGAGATGTGATGTCTCAATGCTTCTAATACCAAACCTGAGATCTTTCCTATAACATGAGATGTGATATCCAACTCCTTCCCATTCCAATCCTGAGACCCTTCCTATAGCATGAGATGTGATATCTCAATGCTTATACCAAACCTGAGACCCTTCCTAAGGCCTGAGATGTCATATACAACTCCTTCCCATTCCAATCCTGAGACCCTTCCTATAGCATGAGATGTGATATCTCAAGGCCTCTAATACCAAACCTGAGATCGTTCCTCTAACATGAAATGTGATATCCAACTCCTTCCCCTTCCAAACCTGAGAGCCTTCCTATAGCATGAGATATGATAGCCAAGTCCTTCCAATTCCAATCCTGAGACCCTTCCTATAACATGAAATGTGATATCCAACTCCTTCCCATTCCAACCTGAGACCCTTCCTATAGCATGAGATGGGATATCTCACTGCTTCTAATACCAAACCTGAGACTCTTCCTATAACATGAGATGGGATATCCAACTCCTTCCCATTCCAATCCTGAGACCCTTCCGATAGCAGAGATGTGATATCTCAATGCTTATACCAAACCTGAGACCCTTCCTATGGCCTGAGATGTGATATCCAACTGCTTCCCATTCCAATCCTGAGACCCTTCCTATAGCATGAGATGTGATATCTCAATGCTTATACCAAATCTGAGACCCTTCCTATAGCATAAGATGTGATATCCAACTCCTTCCCATTCCAATCCTGAGACCCTTCCTATAGCATGAGATGTGATGTCTCAATGCTTCTAATACCAAACCTGAGATCCTTCCTATAACATGAGATGTGATTTCCAAATCCTTCCCCTTCCAAACCTGAGACCCTCCCTTTAGCATGAGATGTGATATCCAACTCCTTCCCATTCCAATCCTGAGACCCTTCTGATAGCATGAGATGTGATATCTCAATGCCTCTAATACCAAACCTGAGATCCTACCTCTAACATGAAATGTGATATCCATCTCCTTCCCTTTCCAAACCTGAGACCCTGTCTATAGCATGAGATGTCATATACAACTCCTTCCCATTCCAATCCTGAGACCCTTCCTATAGCACGAGATGTGATATCTCAATGCTTATACCAAACCTGAGACCCTTCCTATAGCATGAGATGTGATATCCAACTCCTTCCCATTCCAATCCTGAGACCCTGCCTATAGCATGAGATGTGATATCCAACTCCTTCCCATTCCAATCCTGAGACCCTTCCTATAGCCTGAGATGTGATATCTCAATGCCTCTAATACCAAACCTGAGATCCTTCCTCTAACATGAAATGTGATATCCAACTCCTTCCCCTTCCAAACCTGAGAGCCTATCTATAGCATGAGATGTGATATCCAAGTCCTTCCATTCCAATCTTGAGACACTTCCGATAGCAGAGATGTGATATCTCAATGCTTATACCAAACCTGAGACCCTTCCTATAACATGAGATGTGATATCCAACTCCTTCCCGTTCCAAACCTGAGACCCTTCCTTTAGCATGAGATGTGATATCTCAATGCTTCTAATACCAAACCTGAGACCAGTCCTATAACATGAGATTGGATATCCAACTCCTTCCCCTTCCAAACCTGAGACCCTTCCTATAGCATGAGATGTGATATCCAACTTCTTCCCATTCCAATCCTGAGACCCTTCCTATAACATGAGATGTGATGTCTCAATGCTTCTAATACCAAACCTGAGACCCTTCCTATAACATGAGATGTGATATCCAACTCCTTCCCGTTTCAAACCTGAGAACCTTCCTATAGCATATGTGATATCCAACTCCTTCCCATTCCAAACATGAGACCCTTTCTATAGCAAGAATGTAATATCCAACTCCTTCTAATTCCAATCCTGAGACCATTCCTATAGCATGAGATGTGATATCTCAATGCTTGTAATACCAAACCTGAGATCCTTCCTATGACATGAGATGTGATATCCAATTCCTCCCCATTCCAAACCTGAGAACCTTCCTACAGCATGCGATGTGATATCTCAATGCTTCTAATACCAAACCTGAGACCAGTCCTATAACATGAGATTGGATATCCAACTCCTTCCCCTTCCAAACCTGAGACCCTTCCTATAGCATGAGATGTGATATCCAACTTCTTCCCATTCCAATCCTGAGACCCTTCCTATAACATGAGATGTGATGTCTCAATGCTTCTAATACCAAACCTGAGATCTTTCCTATAACATGAGATGTGATATCCAACTCCTTCCCATTCCAATCCTGAGACCCTTCCTATAGCATGAGATGTGCTATCTCAATGCTTATACCAAACCTGAGACCCTTCCTAAAGCTTGAGATGTGATATCCAACTCCTTCCCATTCCAATCCTGAGACCCTTCCTATAACATGAAATGTGATATCCAACTCCTTCCCATTCCAACCTGAGACCCTTCCTATAGCATGAGATGTGATATCCCAATGCTTCTACCAAACCTGAGAACCATACTATGGCATGAGATGTGATATCAAACTCCTTCCCATTCCAATCCTGAGACTCTTCCTATAGCTTGAGATGTGATATCCAAATCCTTCCCATTCCAATTCTGAGACCCTTCCTATACCATGAGACTTGATATCTCAATTCTTCTAATGCCAAACCTGAGACCCGTCCTATAACATGAGATGTGATATCCAAATCTTTCCCCTTCCAAACCTTAGACCCTTCCTTTATCATGAGATGTGATATCCAACTCCTTCCCATTCCAATCCTGAGACCCTTCCGATATCATGAGATTTGTTATCTCAATGCTTCTAATATCAAAATTGAGACCCGTCCTATAACATGAGATGTGATATCCAAATCTTTCCCCTTCCAAACCTTAGACCCTTCCTTTATCATGAGATGGGATATCCAACTCCTTTCCATTCCAATCCTGAGACCCTTCCGATAGCAGAGATGTGATATCTCAATGCTTATACCAATCCTGAGACCCTTCCTATGGCCTAAGATGTCATATACAACTCCTTCCCAATCCAATCCTGAGACCCTTCCTATATCATGAGATGTGATATCTCAATGCTTATACCAAATCTGAGACCCTTCCTATAGCATGAGATGTGATATCCAACTCCTTCAAATTCCAATCCTGAGACCCTTCCTATAGCATGAGATGTGATGTCTCAATGCTTCTAATACCAAACCTGAGATCCTTCCTATAACATGAGATGTGATATCCAACTCCTTCCCATTCCAATCCTGAGACCCTTCCTATAGCATGAGATGTGATGTCTCAATGCTTCTAATACCAAACCTGAGAACCTTCCTACAGCATGCGATGTGATATCTCAATGCTTCTAATACCAAACCTGAGACCAGTCCTATAACATGAGATTGGATATCCAACTCCTTCCCCTTCCAAACCTGAGACCCTTCCTATAGCATGAGATGTGATATCCAACTTCTTCCCATTCCAATCCTGAGACCCTTCCTATAACATGAGATGTGATGTCTCAATGCTTCTAATACCAAACCTGAGATCTTTCCTATAACATGAGATGTAATATCCAACTCCTTCCCATTCCAATCCTGAGACCCTTCCTATAGCATGAGATGTGCTATCGCAATGCTTATACCAAACCTGAGACCCTCCCTTTAGCATGAGATGTGATATCCAACTCCTTCCCATTCCAATCCTGAGACCCTTCTGATAGCATGAGATGTGATATTTCAGTGCCTCTAATACCAAACCTGAGATCCTACCTCTAACATGAAATGTGATATCCATCTCCTTCCCTTTCCAAACCTGAGACCCTGCTTACAGCATGAGATGTGATATCCAAGTCCTTCCCATTACAATCCTGAGACCCTTCCTATAGCATGTGATGTGATATCTCAATGCTTATACCAAACCTGAGACCCTTCCTATGGCATGAGATGTCATATACAACTCCTTCCCATTCCAATCCTGAGACCCTTCCTATAGCATGAGATGTGATATCTCAATGCTTATACCAAACCTGAGACCCTTCCTATAGCATGAGATGTGATATCCAACTTCTTCCCATTCCAATCCTGAGACCCTTCCTATAACATGAGATGTGATGTCTCAATGCTTCTAATACCAAACCTGAGATCTTTCCTATAACATGAGATGTGATATCCAACTCCTTCCCATTCCAATCCTGAGACCCTTCCTATAGCATGAGATGTGATATCACAATGCTTATACCAAACCTGAGACCGTTCCTATAGCTTGAGATGTGATATCCAACTCCTTCCCATTCCAATCCTGAGACCCTTCCTATAGCATGATATGTGATATCTCAAGGCCTCTAATACCAAACCTGAGATCGTTCCTCTAACATGAAATGTGATATCCAACTCCTTCCCCTTCCAAACCTGAGAGCCTTCCTATAGCATGAGATATGATAGCCAAGTCCTTCCAATTCCAATCCTGAGACCCTTCCTATAACATGAAATGTGATATCCAACTCCTTCCCATTCCAACCTGAGACCCTTCCTATAGCATGAGATGGGATATCTCAATGCTTCTAATACCAAACCTGAGACTCTTCCTATAACATGAGATGGGATATCCAACTCCTTCCCATTCCAATCCTGAGACCCTTCCGATAGCAGAGATGTGATATCTCAATGCTTATACCAAACCTGAGACCCTTCCTATGGCCTGAGATGTGATATCCAACTGCTTCCCATTCCAATCCTGAGACCCTTCCTATAGCATGAGATGTGATTGGAATGGGAAGGACTTAGATATCACATATCATGCTATAGGGAGGGTCTCAGTTTTGATATTAGAAGCATTGAGATATCACATCTCATGCTATCGGAAGTGTCTCAGGATTGGAATGGGAAGGACATCACATCTCATGCTAAAGGAAGGGTCTCAGGTTTGGAACGGGAAGGAGTTAAATTTCACATCTCATGTTATAGGAAGGGTCTCAGGTTTGGTATAAACATTGAGATATCACATCTCTGCTATCGGAAGTGTCTCAGGATTGGCATGGGAAGGAGTTGGATATCCCATCTCATGTTATAGGACGGGTCTCAGGTTTGTTATTAGAATCATTGAGATATCATATTGCATGCTGTAGGAAGGGTCTAAGGGTTGGGATGTGAAGGACTTGGATATCACATCTCATGCTATAGATAGGCTCTTAGGTTTGGAAAGGGAAGGAGTTGGATATCACATTTCATGTTAGAGGAAGGATCTCAGGTTTGGTATTAGAAGCATTGAGATATCACATCTCATGCTATAGGAAGGGTCTCAGGATTGGAATGGGAAGGAGTTGGATATCACATCTCATGCTATAGGAATGGTCTCAGGTTTGGTATAAGCATTGAGATATCACATCTCATGCTATAGGACGGGTCTCAGGATTGGAATGGAAGGAGTTGGATATCACATCTCATGTTATAGGAAGGATCTCAGGTTTGGTATTAGAAGCATTGAGACATCACATCTCATGCTATAGGAAGGGTCTCAGGGTTGGAATGGGAAGGAGTTGGATATCACATCTCATCCAATAGGAAGGGTCTCAGGTTTGGAATGGGAAGTAATTGGATATCACATCTCATGTTATAGGAAGGATCTCAGGTTTGGTATTAGAAGCATTGAGATATCAAATCTCATGCTATAGGAAGGGTCTCAGGATTGGAATGTGAAGGATTTGGATATCACATCTCATGCTAAAGGAAGGGTCTCAGGTTTGGTAGAAGCATTGAGATATCACGTCTCTGCTATCGGAAGGGTCTCAGGATTGGATTGGGAAGGAGTTGGATATCCCTTTTCATGCTATAGGAAGGGTCTCAGGTTTGGTATAAGCATTGAGATATCACATCTCTGCTATCGGAAGGGTCTCAGGATTGGATTGGGAAGGAGTTGGATATCCCTTCTCATGCTATAGGAAGTGTCTCAGGTTGGAATGGGAAGGAGTTGGATATCACATCTCATGTTATAGGAAGGGTCTCAGGATTGGAATGGGAAGGATTTGGATATCACATCTCTTGCTATAGGAAGGGTCTCAGGATTGGAATGGGTAGGAGTTGGATATTACTTTCTTGCTATAGGAAGGGTCTCATGTTTGGAATGGGAAGGAGTTGGATATCACATATGCTATAGTTAGTGTCTCAGGTTTGGAACGGGAAGGAGTTGGATATCACATCTCATGTTATAGGAAGGGTCTCAGGTTTGGTATAAGCATTGAGATATCACATCTCTGCTATCGGAAGCGGCTCAGGATTGGAATGGGAAGGAGTTGGATATCCCATCTCATGTTATAGGAAGAGTCTCTGGTTTGGTATTAGAATAATTGAGATATCACATTGCATGTTGTAGGAAGGGTCTAAGGATTGGAATGGGATGGACTTGGATATCACATCTCATGCTATAGGTAGGCTCTCAGGTTTGGTATAAGCATTGAGATATCACATCTCATGCTATAGGAAGGGTCTCAGGATTGGAATGGGAAGGAATTGGATATCACATCTCATGCTATAGGAAGGGTCTCAGATTTGGTATAAGCATTGAGATATCACATATCATGCTAAAGGAAGGGTCTCAGGATTGGAATGGGAAGGAGTTGTATATTACATCTCAGGCCATAGGAAGGTTCTCAGGTTTGGTATAAGCATTGAGATATCACATCTCTGCTATCGGAAAGGTCTCAGGATTGGAATGGGAAGGAGTTGGATATCCCATCTCATGTTATAGGAAGGATCTCAGGTTTGGTATTAGAAGCATAGAGATATCACATCTCATGCTATAGGAAGGGTCTCAGGATTGGAATGGGAAGGACTTGGATGTCACATCTCATGCTATAGGGAGGGTCTCAAGTTTGATATTAGAAGCATTGAGATAACAAATCTCATGATATCGGAAGGGTCTCAGGATTGGAATGGGAAGGAGTTGGATATCACATCTCATGATAAAGGAAGGGTCTAAGGTTTGGAAGGGGAAGGATTTGGATATCACATCTCATGTTATAGGACGGGTCTCAGGTTTGGTATTAGAAGCATTGAGATATCAAGTCTCATGGTATAAGAAGGGTCTCAGAATTGGAATGGGAAGGAGTTGGATATCACACCTCAAGCTATAGGAAGGGTCTCAGGATTGGAATGGGAAGGAGTTTGATATCACATCTCATGCCATAGTATGGGTCTCAGGTTTGGTAGAAGCATTGGGATATCACATCTCATGCTATCGGAAGGGTATCAGTATTGGATTTCGAAGAAGTTGGATATCCCATCTCATGCTATAGGAAGGGTCTCAGGTTGGAATGGGAAGGAGTTGGATATCACATTTCATGTTATAGGAAGGGTCTCAGGATTGGAATGGGAAGGACTTGGATATCATATCTCATGCTATAGGACGGGTCTCAGGTTTGTTATTAGAATCATTGAGATATCATATTGCATGCTGTAGGAAGGGTCTAAGGATTGGAATAGGAAGGACCTGGATATCACATCTCATTCTATAGATAGGCTCTTAGGTTTGGAAAGGGAAGGAGTTGGATATCACATTTCATGTTAGAGGAAGGATCTCAGGTTTGGTATTAGAAGCACTGAGATATCACATCTCATGCTATAGGAAGGGTCTCAGGATTGGAATGGGAAGTAGTTGGATATCACATCTCATGCTATAGGAAGGGTCTCAGGTTTGGTATAACCATTGAGATATCACATCTCATGCTATAGGACGGGTCTCAGGATTGGAATGGAAGGAGTTGGATATCACATCTCATGTTATAGGAAGGATCTCAGGTTTGGTATTAGAATCATTGAGACATCACATCTCATGCTATAGGAAGGGTCTCAGGGTTGGAATGGGAAGGAGTTGGATATCACAACTCATCCAATAGGAAGGGTCTCAGGATTGGAATGTGAAGGATTTGGATATCACATCTCATGCTAAAGGAAGGGTCTCAGGTTTGGTAGAAGCATTGAGATATCACGTCTCTGCTATCGGAAGGGTCTCAGGATTGGATTGGGAAGGAGTTGGATATCCCTTCTCATGCTATAGGAAGGGTCTCAGGATTTGAATGGCAAGGAGTTGGATATCACATCTCATGCCATACGAAGGGTCTCAGGTTTGGTATAAGCATTGAGATATCACATCTCTGCTATCGGAAGGGTCTCAGGATTGGAATGGGAAGGAGTTGGATATTCCCATCTCATGTAATAGGAAGGGTCTCAGGTTTGGTATTAGAAGCATTGAGATATCACATCTCATGCTATAGGAAGGGTCTCAGGATTGGAATGGGAAGGACTTGGATATCACATCTCATGATAAAGGAAGGGTCTAAGGTTTGGAAGGGGAAGGATTTGGATATCACATCTCATGTTATATTACGGGTCTCAGGTTTGGTATTAGAAGCATTGAGATATCAAGTCTCAGAGTATAGGAAGGGTCTCAGAATTGGAATGGGAAGGAGTTGGATATCACATCTCAAGCTATAGGAAGGGTCTCAGGATTGGAATGGGAAGGACTTGGATATCACATCTCATGCTATAGGAAGGCTCTCAGGTTTGGAAGGGGAAAGAGTTGGATATCACATTTCATGTTAGAGGTAGGATCTCAGGTTTGGTATTAGAGGCATTGAGATATCACATCTCATGCTATCAGAAGGGTCTCGGGAATGGAATGGGAAGGAGTTGGATATCACATCTCATGCTAAAGGGAGGGTCTCAGGTTTGGAAGGGAAAGGATTTGGATATCACATCTCATGTTATAGGAAGGATCTCAGGTTTGGTATTAGAAGCATTGAGATATCACATCTCATGCTATCAGAAGGGTCTCAGGATTGGAATGGGAAGGAGTTGGATATCACATCTCATGCTAAAGGGAGGGTCTCAGGTTTGGAAGGGGAAGGATTTGGATATCACATCTCATGTTATCGGAAGGATCTCACGTTTGGTATTAGAAGTATTGAGATATCATATCTCATGCTATAGGAAGGGTCTCAGGATTGGAATGGGAAGGAGTTGGATATCACATCTCATGTTATAGGAAGTGTCTCAGGATTGTAATGGGAAGGACTTGGATATCACATCTCATGCTATAGGTAGGGTCTCAAGTTTGATATTAGAAGCATTGAGATATCACATCTCATGCTATAGGAAGGGTCTGAGGATTGGAATGGGAAGAAGTTGGATATCACATCTCATGCTATGGGAAGGGTCTCAGGTTTGGTATAAGCAGTGAGATATCACATCTCATGCTATAGGAAGTGTCTCAGGATTGGAATGGGAAGGAGTTGGATATCACATCTCATGTTATAGGAAGGATCTCAGGTTTGGTATAAGCATTGAGATATCACATCTCTGCTACCGGAAGGGTCTCAGGATTGGAATGGGAAGGAGTTGGATATTCCCATCTCATGTTATAGGAAGGGTCTCAGGTTTGGTATTAGAAGCATTGAGATATCACATCTCATGTTATAGGAAGGGTCTCAGGATTGGAATGGGAAGGACTTGGATATCACATCTCATGCTATAGGGAGGGTCTCAAGTTTGATATTAGAAGCTTTGAGATATCACATCTCATGATATCGGAAGGGTCTCAGGATTGGAATGGGAAGGAGTTGGATATCACATCTCATGATAAAGGAAGGGTCTAAGGTTTGGAAGGGGAAGGATTTGGATATCACATCTCATGTTATATTACGGGTCTCACGTTTGTATTAGAAGCATTGAGATATCAAGTCTCATAGTATAGGAAGGGTCTCAGAATTGGAATGGGAAGGAGTTGGATATCACATCTCAAGCTATAGGAAGGGTCTCAGGATTGGAATGGGAAGGACTTGGATATCACATCTCATGCTATAGGAAGGCTCTCAGGTTTGGAAGGGGAAAGAGTTGGATATCACATTTCATGTTAGAGGTAGGATCTCAGGTTTGGTATTAGAGGCATTGAGATATCACATCTCATGCTATCAGAAGGGTCTCAGGAATGGAATGGGAAGGAGTTGGATATCACATCTCATGCTAAAGGGAGGGTCTCAGGTTTGGAAGGGGAAGGATTTAGATATCACATCTCATGTTATAGGAAGGATCTCAGGTTTGGTATTAGAAGCATTGAGATATCACATCTCATGCTATCGGAAGGATCTCAGGTTTGGTATTAGAAGCATTGAGATATCACATCTCATGCTATCAGAAGAGTCTCAGGATTGGAATAGGAAGGAGTTGGATATCACATCTCATGCTAAAGGGAGGGTCTCAGGATTGGAAGGGGAAGGATTTGGATATCACATCTCATGTTATCGGAAGGATCTCACGTTTGGTATTAGAAGTATTGAGATATCATATCTCATGCTATAGGAAGGGTCTCAGGATTGGAATGGGAAGGAGTTGGATATCACATCTCATGCTATAGGGAGGGTCTCAGGATTGGAATGGGAAGGACTTAGATATCACATATCATGCTATAGGGAGGGTCTCAGTTTTGATATTAGAAGCATTGAGATATCACATCTCATGCTATAGGAAGTGTCTCAGGATTGGAATGGGAAGGTGCTGGATATCACATCTCATGCTAAAGGAAGGGTCTCAGGTTTGGAACGGGAAGGGTTTGGATATCACATCTCATGTTATAGGAAGGGTCTCAGGTTTGGTATAAGCATTGAGATATCACATCTCTGCTATCGGAAGTGTCTCAGGATTGGAATGGGAAGGAGTTGGATATCCCATCTCATGTTATAGGACGGGTCTCAGGTTTGTTATTAGAATCATTGAGATATCATATTGCATGCTGTAGGAAGGGTCTAAGGGTTGGAATGGGAAGGACTTGGATATCACATCTCATGGTATAGATAGGCTCTTAGGTTTGGAAAGGGAAGGAGTTGGATATCACATTTCATGTTAGAGGAAGGATCTCAGGTTTGGTATTAGAAGCATTGAGATATCACATCTCATGCTATAGGAAGGGTCTCAGGATTGGAATGGGAAGCAGTTGGATATCACATCTCATGCTAAAGGGAGGGTCTCAGGTTTGGAAGGGGAAGGATTTGGATATCACATCTCATGTTATAGGAAGGATCTCAGGTTTGGTATTAGAAGCATTGAGATATCACATCTCATGCTATCGGAAGGATCTCAGGTTTGGTATTAGAAGCATTGAGATATCACATCTCATGCTATCAGAAGAGTCTCAGGATTGGAATAGGAAGGAGTTGGATATCCCATCTCATGTTATAGGACGGGTCTCAGGTTTGTTATTGGAATCATTGAGATATCATATTGCATGCTGTAGGAAGGGTCTAAGGGTTGGAATGTGAAGGACTTGGATATCACATCTCATGCTATAGATAGGCTCTTAGGTTTGGAAAGGGAAGGAGTTGGATCTCACATTTCATGTTAGAGGAAGGATCTCAGGTTTGGTATTAGAAGCATTGAGATATCACATCTCATGCTATAGGAAGGGTCTCAGGATTGGAATGGGAAGGAGTTGGATATCACATCTCATGCTATAGGAAGGGTCTCAGGTTTGGTATAAGCATTGAGATATCACATCTCATGCTATAGGATGGGTCTCAGGATTGGAATGGAAGGAGTTGGATATCAGATCTCATGTTATAGGAAGGATCTCAGGTTTGGTATTAGAAGCATTGAGATATCACATCTCATGCTATAGGAAGGGTCTCAGGATTGGAATGTGAAGGATTTGGATATCACATCTCATGCTAAAGGAAGGGTCTCAGGTTTGGTAGAAGCATTGAGATATCACGTCGCTGCTATCGGAAGGGTCTCAGGATTGGATTGGGAAGGAGTTGGATATCCCTTCTCATGCTATAGGAAGGGTCTCAGGATTTGAATGGCAAGGAGTTAGATATCACATCTCATGCCATAGGAAGGGTCTCAGGTTTGGTATAAGCATTGAGATATCACATCTCTGCTATCGGAAGGGTCTCAGGATTGGATTGGGAATGAGTTGGATATCCCTTCTCATGCTATAGGAAGTGTCTCAGGTTGGAATGGGAAGGAGTTGGATATCACATCTCATGTTATAGGAAGGGTCTCAGGATTGGAATGGGAAGGAGTTGGATATTACTTTCTTGCTATAGGAAGGGTCTCATGTTTGGAATGGGAAGGAGTTGGATATCACATATGCTATAGTTAGTGTCTCAGGTTTGGAACGGGAAGGAGTTGGATATCACATCTCATGTTATAGGAAGGGTCTCAGGTTTGGTATAAGCATTGAGATATCACATCTCTGCTATCGGAAGCGGCTCAGGATTGGAATGGGAAGGAGTTGGATATCCCATCTCATGTTATAGGAAGAGTCTCTGGTTTGGTATTAGAATAATTGAGATATCACATTGCATGTTGTAGGAAGGGTCTAAGGATTGGAATGGGATGGACTTGGATATCACATCTCATGCTATAGGTAGGCTCTCAGGTTTGGTATAAGCATTGAGATATCACATCTCATGCTATAGGAAGGGTCTCATGATTGGAATGGGAAGGAATTGGATATCACATCTCATGCTATAGGAAGGGTCTCAGATTTGGTATAAGCATTGAGATATCACATATCATGCTAAAGGAAGAGTCTCAGGATTGGAATGGGAAGGAGTTGTATATGACATCTCAGGCCATAGGAAGGTTCTCAGGTTTGGTATAAGCATTGAGATATCACATCTCTGCTATCGGAAAGGTCTCAGGATTGGAATGGGAAGGAGTTGGATATCCCATCTCATGTTATAGGAAGGATCTCAGGTTTGGTATTAGAAGCATAGAGATATCACATCTCATGCTATAGGAAGGGTCTCAGGATTGGAATGGGAAGGACTTGGATGTCACATCTCATGCTATAGGGAGGGTCTCAAGTTTGATATTAGAAGCATTGAGATAACAAATCTCATGATATCGGAAGGGTCTCAGGATTGGAATGGGAAGGAGTTGGATATCACATCTCATGATAAAGGAAGGGTCTAAGGTTTGGAAGGGGAAGGATTTGGATATCACATCTCATGTTATAGGACGGGTCTCAGGTTTGGTATTAGAAGCATTGAGATATCAAGTCTCATGGTATAAGAAGGGTCTCAGAATTGGAATGGGAAGGAGTTGGATATCACACCTCAAGCTATAGGAAGGGTCTCAGGATTGGAATGGGAAGGAGTTTGATATCACATCTCATGCCATAGTATGGGTCTCAGGTTTGGTAGAAGCATTGGGATATCACATCTCATGCTATCGGAAGGGTATCAGTATTGGATTTTGAAGAAGTTGGATATCCCATCTCATGCTATAGGAAGGGTCTCAGGTTGGAATGGGAAGGAGTTGGATATCACATTTCATGTTATAGGAAGGGTCTCAGGATTGGAATGGGAAGGACTTGGATATCATATCTCATGCTATAGGACGGGTCTCAGGTTTGTTATTAGAATCATTGAGATATCATATTGCATGCTGTAGGAAGGGTCTAAGGATTGGAATAGGAAGGACCTGGATATCACATCTCATGCTATAAATAGGCTCTTAGGTTTGGAAAGGGAAGGAGTTGGATATCACATTTCATGTTAGAGGAAGGATCTCAGGTTTGGTATTAGAAGCACTGAGATATCACATCTCATGCTATAGGAAGGGTCTCAGGATTGGAATGGGAAGTAGTTGGATATCACATCTCATGCTATAGGAAGGGTCTCAGGTTTGGTATAAGCATTGAGATATCACATCTCATGCTATAGGACGGGTCTCAGGATTGGAATGGAAGGAGTTGGATATCACATCTCATGTTATAGGAAGGATCTCAGGTTTGGTATTAGAATCATTGAGACATCACATCTCATGCTATAGGAAGGGTCTCAGGGTTGGAATGGGAAGGAGTTGGATATCACAACTCATCCAATAGGAAGGGTCTCAGGTTTGGAATGGGAAGGAATTGGATATCACATCTCATGTTATAGGAAGGATCTCAGGTTTGGTAGTAGAAGCATTGAGATATCACATCTCATGCTATAGGAAGGGTCTCAGGATTGGAATGTGAAGGATTTGGATATCATATCTCATGCTAAAGGAAGGGTCTCAGGTTTGGTAGAAGCATTGAGATATCACGTCTCTGCTATCGGAAGGGTCTCAGGATTGGATTGGGAAGGAGTTGGATATCCCTTCTCATGCTATAGGAAGGGTCTCAGGATTTGAATGGCAAGGAGTTGGATATCACATCTCATGCCATACGAAGGGTCTCAGGTTTGGTATAAGCATTGAGATATCACATCTCTGCTATCGGAAGGGTCTCAGGATTGGAATGGGAAGGAGTTGGATATTCCCATCTCATGTAATAGGAAGGGTCTCAGGTTTGGTATTAGAAGCATTGAGATATCACATCTCATGCTATAGGAAGGGTCTCAGGATTGGAATGGGAAGGACTTGGATATCACATCTCATGCTATAGGGAGGGTCTCAAGTTTGATATTAGAAGCTTTGAGATATCACATCTCATGATATCGGAAGGGTCTCAGGATTGGAATGGGAAGGAGTTGGATATCACATCTCATGATAAAGGAAGGGTCTAAGGTTTGGAAGGGGAAGGATTTGGATATCACATCTCATGTTATATTACGGGTCTCAGGTTTGGTATTAGAAGCATTGAGATATCAAGTCTCAGAGTATAGGAAGGGTCTCAGAATTGGAATGGGAAGGAGTTGGATATCACATCTCAAGCTATAGGAAGGGTCTCAGGATTGGAATGGGAAGGACTTGGATATCACATCTCATGCTATAGGAAGGATCTCAGGTTTGGTATTAGAAGCATTGAGATATCACATCTCATGCTATCAGAAGGGTCTCAGGATTGGAATGGGAAGGAGTTGGATATCACATCTCATGCTAAAGGGAGGGTCTCAGGTTTGGAAGGGAAAGGATTTGGATATCACATCTCATGTTATAGGAAGGATCTCAGGTTTGGTATTAGAAGCATTGAGATATCACATCTCATGCTATCAGAAGGGTCTCAGGATTGGAATGGGAAGGAGTTGGATATCACATCTCATGCTAAAGGGAGGGTCTCAGGTTTGGAAGGGGAAGGATTTGGATATCACATCTCATGTTATCGGAAGGATCTCACGTTTGGTATTAGAAGTATTGAGATATCATATCTCATGCTATAGGAAGGGTCTCAGGATTGGAATGGGAAGGAGTTGGATATCACATCTCATGTTATAGGAAGTGTCTCAGGATTGTAATGGGAAGGACTTGGATATCACATCTCATGCTATAGGTAGGGTCTCAAGTTTGATATTAGAAGCATTGAGATATCACATCTCATGCTATAGGAAGGGTCTGAGGATTGGAATGGGAAGGAGTTGGATATCACATCTCATGCTATGGGAATGGTCTCAGGTTTGGTATAAGCAGTGAGATATCGTATCTCATGCTATAGGAAGTGTCTCAGGATTGGAATGGGAAGGAGTTGGATATCACATCTCATGTTATAGGAAGGATCTCAGGTTTGGTATAAGCATTGAGATATCACATCTCTTCTACCGGAAGGGTCTCAGGATTGGAATGGGAAGGAGTTGGATATTCCCATCTCATGTTATAGGAAGGGTCTCAGGTTTGGTATTAGAAGCATTGAGATATCACATCTCATGCTATAGGAAGGGTCTCAGGATTGGAATGGGAAGGACTTGGATATCACATCTCATGCTATAGGGAAGGTCTCAAGTTTGATATTAGAAGCTTTGAGATATCACATCTCATGATATCGGAAGGGTCTCAGGATTGGAATGGGAAGGAGTTGGATATCACATCTCATGATAAAGGAAGGGTCTATGGTTTGGAAGGGGAAGGATTTGGATATCACATCTCATGTTATATTACGGGTCTCACGTTTGTATTAGAAGCATTGAGATATCAAGTCTCATAGTATAGGAAGGGTCTCAGAATTGGAATGGGAAGGAGTTGGATATCACATCTCAAGCTATAGGAAGGGTCTCAGCATTGGAATGGGAAGGACTTGGATATCACATCTCATGCTATAGGAAGGCTCTCAGGTTTGGAAGGGGAAAGAGTTGGATATCACATTTCATGTTAGAGGTAGGATCTCAGGTTTGGTATTAGAGGCATTGAGATATCACATCTCATGCTATCAGAAGGGTCTCAGGAATGGAATGGGAAGGAGTTGGATATCACATCTCATGCTAAAGGGAGGGTCTCAGGTTTGGAAGGGGAAGGATTTGGATATCACATCTCATGTTATAGGAAGGATCTCAGGTTTGGTATTAGAAGCATTGAGATATCACATCTCATGCTATCGGAAGGATCTCAGGTTTGGTATTAGAAGCATTGAGATATCACATCTCATGCTATCAGAAGAGTCTCAGGATTGGAATAGGAAGGAGTTGGATATCACATCTCATGCTAAAGGGAGGGTCTCAGGATTGGAAGGGGAAGGATTTGGATATCACATCTCATGTTATCGGAAGGATCTCACGTTTGGTATTAGAAGTATTGAGATATCATATCTCATGCTATAGGAAGGGTCTCAGGATTGGAATGGGAAGGAGTTGGATATCACATCTCAAGCTATAGGGAGGGTCTCAGGATTGGAATGGGAAGGACATAGATATCACATATCATGCTATAGGGAGGGTCTCAGTTTTGATATTAGAAGCATTGAGATATCACATCTCATGCTATAGGAAGTGTCTCAGGATTGGAATGGGAAGGTGCTGGATATCACATCTCATGCTAAAGGAAGGGTCTCAGGTTTGGAACGGGAAGGATTTGGATATCACATCTCATGTTATAGGAAGGGTCTCAGGTTTGGTATAAGCATTGAGATATCACATCTCTGCTATCGGAAGTGTCTCAGGATTGGAATGGGAAGGAGTTGGATATCCCATCTCATGTTATAGGACGGGTCTCAGGTTTGTTATTAGAATCATTGAGATATCATATTGCATGCTGTAGGAAGGGTCTAAGGGTTGGAATGGGAAGGACTTGGATATCACATCTCATGGTATAGATAGGCTCTTAGGTTTGGAAAGGGAAGGAGTTGGATATCACATTTCATGTTAGAGGAAGGATCTCAGGTTTTGTATTAGAAGCATTGAGATATCACATCTCATGCTATAGGAAGGGTCTCAGGATTGGAATGCGAAGCAGTTGGATATCACATCTCATGCTAAAGGAGGGTCTCAGGTTTGGAAGGGGAAGGATTTGGATATCACATCTCATGTTATAGGAAGGATCTCAGGTTTGGTATTAGAAGCATTGAGATATCACATCTCATGCTATCGGAAGGATCTCAGGTTTGGTATTAGAAGCATTGAGATATCACATCTCATGCTATCAGAAGAGTCTCAGGATTGGAATAGGAAGGAGTTGGATATCACATCTCATGCTAAAGGGAGGGTCTCAGGATTGGAAGGGGAAGGATTTGGATATCACATCTCATGTTATCGGAAGGATCTCACGTTTGGTATTAGAAGTATTGAGATATCATATCTCATGCTATAGGAAGGGTCTCAGGATTGGAATGGGAAGGAGTTGGATATCACATCTCATGCTATAGGGAGGGTCTCAGGATTGGAATGGGAAGGACTTAGATATCACATTTCATGCTATAGGGAGGGTCTCAGTTTTGATATTAGAAGCATTGAGATATAACATCTCATGCTATAGGAAGTGTCTCAGGATTGGAATGGGAAGGTGCTGGATATCACATCTCATGCTAAAGGAAGGGTCTCAGGTTTGGAACGGGAAGGATTTGGATATCACATCTCATGTTATAGGAAGGGTCTCAGGTTTGGTATAAGCATTGAGATATCACATCTCTGCTATCGGAAGTGTCTCAGGATTGGAATGGGAAGGAGTTGGATATCCCATCTCATGTTATAGGACGGGTCTCAGGTTTGTTATTAGAATCATTGAGATATCATATTGCATGCTGTAGGAAGGGTCTAAGGGTTGGAATGGGAAGGACTTGGATATCACATCTCATGGTATAGATAGGCTCTTAGGTTTGGAAAGGGAAGGAGTTGGATATCACATTTCATGTTAGAGGAAGGATCTCAGGTTTGGTATTAGAAGCATTGAGATATCACATCTCATGCTATAGGAAGGGTCTCAGGATTGGAATGGGAAGCAGTTGGATATCACATCTCATGCTATAGGAAGGGTCTCAGGTTTGGTATAAGCATTGAGATATCACATCTCATGCTATAGGACGGGTCTCAGGATTGGAATGGAAGGAGTTGGATATCACATCTCATGTTATAGGAAGGATCTCAGGTTTGGTATTAGAAGCATTGAGACATCACATCTCATGCTATAGGAAGGGTCTCAGGGTTGGAATGGGAAGGAGTTGGATATCACATCTCATCCAATAGGAAGGGTCTCAGGTTTGGAATGGGAAGGAATTGGATATCACATCTCATGTTATAGGAAGGATCTCAGGTTTGGTATTAAAAGCATTGAGATATCACATCTCATGCTATAGGAAGGGTCTCAGGATTGGAATGTGAAGGATTTGGATATCACATCTCATGCTAAAGGAAGGGTCTCAGGTTTGGTAGAAGCATTGAGATATCACGTCTCTGCTATCGGAAGAGTCTCAGGATTGGATTGGGAAGGAGTTGGATATCACATCTCATGCCATAGGAAGGGTCTCAGGTTTGGTATAAGCATTGAGATATCACATCTGTGCTATCGGAAGGGTCTCAGGATTGGATTGGGAAGGAGTTGGATATCCCTTCTCATGCTATAGGAAGTGTCTCAGGTTGGAATGGGAAGGAGTTGGATATCACATCTCATGTTATAGGAAGGGTCTCAGGATTGGAATGGGAAGGATTTGGATATCACATCTCTTGCTATAGGAAGGGTCTCAGGATTGGAATGGGTAGGAGTTGGATATTACTTTCTTGCTATAGGAAGGGTCTCATGTTTGGAATGGGAAGGTGTTGGATATCACATATGCTATAGTTAGTGTCTCAGGTTTGGAACGGGAAGGAGTTGGATATCACATCTCATGTTATAGGAAGGGTCTCAGGTTTGGTATAAGCATTGAGATATCACATCTCTGCTATCGGAAGCGGCTCAGGATTGGAATGGGAAGGAGTTGGATATCCCATCTCATGTTATAGGAAGAGTCTCTGGTTTGGTATTAGAATCATTGAGATATCACATCGCATGCTGTAGGAAAGGTCTAACGATTGGAATGGGATGGACTTGGATATCACATCTCATGCTATAGGTAGGCTCTCAGGTTTGGTATAAGCATTGAGATATCACATCTCATGCTATAGGAAGGGTCTCAGGATTGGAATGGGAAGGAATTGGATATCACATCTCATGCTATAGGAAGGGTCTCAGATTTGGTATAAGCATTGAGATATCACATCTCATGCTAAAGGAAGGGTCTCAGGATTGGAATGGGAAGGAGTTGTATATGACATCTCAGGCCATAGGAAGGTTCTCAGGTTTGGTATAAGCATTGAGATATCACATCTCTGCTATCGGAAGGGTCTCAGGATTGGAATGGGAAGCAGTTGGATATCCCATCTCATGTTATAGGAAGGGTCTCAGGTTTGGTATTAGAAGCATAGAGATATCACATCTCATGCTATAGGAAGGATCTCAGGATTTGAATGGCAAGGAGTTGGATATCACATCTCATGCCATAGGAAGGGTCTCAGGTTTGGTATAAGCATTGAGATATCACATCTCTGCTATCGGAAGGGTCTCGGGATTGGATTGGGAAGGAGTTAGATATCCCTTCTCATGCTATAGGAAGTGTCTCAGGTTGGAATGGGAAGGAGTTGGATATCACATCTCATGTTATAGGAAGGGTCTCAGGATTGGAATGGGAAGGACTTGGATGTCACATCTCATGCTATAGGGAGGGTCTCAAGTTTGATATTAGAAGCATTGAGATAACAAATCTCATGATATCGGAAGGGTCTCAGGATTGGAATGGGAAGGAGTTGGATATCACATCTCATGATAAAGGAAGGGTCTAAGGTTTGGAAGGGGAAGGATTTGGATATCACATCTCATGTTATAGGACGGGTCTCAGGTTTGGTATTAGATGCATTGAGATATCAAGTCTCATGGTATAAGAAGGGTCTCAGAATTGGAATGGGAAGGAGTTGGATATCACACCTCAAGCTATAGGAAGGGTCTCAGGATTGGAATGGGAAGGAGTTTGATATCACATCTCATGCCATAGTATGGGTCTCAGGTTTGCTAGAAGCATTGGGATATCACATCTCATGCTATCGGAAGGGTATCAGTATTGGATTTGGAAGAAGTTGGATATCCCATCTCATGCTATAGGAAGGGTCTCAGGTTGGAATGGGAAGGAGTTGGATATCACATTTCATGATATAGGAAGGGTCTCAGGATTGGAATGGGAAGGACTTGGATATCATATCTCATGCTATAGGACGGGTCTCAGGTTTGTTATTAGAATCATTGAGATATCATATTGCATGCTGTAGTAAGGGTCTAAGGATTGGAATGGGAAGGACTTGGATATCACATCTCATGCTATAGATAGGCTCTTAGGTTTGGAAAGGGAAGGAGTTGGATATCACATTTCATGTTAGAGGAAGGATCTCAGGTTTGGTATTAGAAGCATTGAGATATCACATCTCATGCTATATGAAGGGTCTCAGGATTGGAATGGGAAGTAGTTGGATATCACATCTCATGCTATAGGAAGGGTCTCAGGTTTGGTATAAGCATTGAGATATCACATCTCATGCTATAGGACAGGTCTCAGGATTGGAATGGAAGGAGTTGGATATCACATATCATGTTATAGGAAGGATCTCAGGTTTGGTATTGGAAGCATTGAGACATCACATCTCATGCTATAGGAAGGGTCTCAGGGTTGGAATGGGAAGGAGTTGGATATCACATCTCATCCAATAGGAAGGGTCTCAGGTTTGGAATGGGAAGGAATTGGATATCACATCTCATGTTATAGGAAAGATCTCAGGTTTGGTATTAGAAGCATTGAGATATCACATCTCATGCTATAGGAAGGGTCTCAGGATTGGAATGTGGAGGATTTGGATATCACATCTCATGCTAAAGGAAGGGTCTCAGGTTTGGTAGAAGCATTGAGATATCACGTCTCTGCTATCGGAAGGGTCTCAGGATTGGATTGGGAAGGAGTTGGATATCCCTTCTCATGCTATAGGAAGGGTCTCAGGATTTGAATGGCAAGGAGTTGGATATCACATCTCATGCCATAGGAAGGGTCTCAGGTTTGGTATAAGCATTGAGATATCACATCTCTGCTATCGGAAGGGTCTCAGGATTGGAATGGGAAGGAGTTGGATATTCCCATCTCATGTTATAGGAAGGGTCATTGGTTTGGTATTAGAAGCATTGAGATATCACATCTCATGCTATAGGAAGGGTCTCAGGATTGGAATGGGAAGGACTTGGATATCACATCCCCTGCTATAGGGAGGGTCTCAAGTTTGATATTAGAAGCTTTGAGATATCACATCTCATGATATCGGAAGGGTCTCAGGATTGGAATGGGAAGGAGTTGGATATCACATCTCATGATAAAGGAAGGGTCTAAGGTTTGGAAGGGGAAGGATTTGGATATCACATCTCATGTTATATTACGGGTCTCAGGTTTGGTATTAGAAGCATTGAGATATCAAGTCTCAGAGTATAGGAAGGGTCTCAGAATTGGAATGGGAAGGAGTTGGATATCACATCTCAAGCTATAGGAAGGGTCTCAGGATTGGAATGGGAAGGACTTGGATATCACATCTCATGCTATAGGAAGGCTCTCAGGTTTGGAAGGGGAAAGAGTTGGATATCACATTTCATGTTAGAGATAGGATCTCAGGTTTGGTATTAGAGGCATTGAGATATCACATCTCATGCTTTCAGAAGGGTCTCAGGAATGGAATGGGAAGGAGTTGGATATCACATCTCATGCTAAAGGGAGGGTCTCAGGTTTGGAAGGGGAATGATTTGGATATCACATCTCATGTTATAGGAAGGATCTCAGGTTTGGTATTAGAAGCATTGAGATATCACATCTCATGCTATCGGAAGGATCTCAGGTTTGGTATTAGAAGCATTGAGATATCACATCTCATGCTATCAGAAGGGTCTCAGGATTGGAATGGGAAGGAGTTGGATATCACATCTCATGCTAAAGGGAGGGTCTCAGGTTTGGAAGGGGAAGGATTTGGATATCACATCTCATGTTATCGGAAGGATCTCACGTTTGGTATTAGAAATATTGAGATATCATATCTCATGCTATAGGAAGGGTCTCAGGAGTGGAATGGGAAAGAGTTGGATATCACATCTCATGCTATAGGGAGTGTCTCAGGATTGGAATGGGAAGGACTTAGATATCACATATCATGCTATAGGGAGGGTCTCAGTTTTGATATTAGAAGCATTGAGATATCACATCTCATGCTATCGGAAGTGTCTCAGGATTGGAATGGGAAGGAGCTGGATATCACATCTCATGCTAAAGGAAGGGTCTCAGGTTTGGAACGGGAAGGATTTGGATATCACATCTCATGTTATAGGAAGGGTCTCAGGTTTGGTATAAGCATTGAGATATCACATCTCTGCTATCGGAAGTGTCTCAGGATTGGAATGGAAGGAGTTGGATATCACATCTCATGTTATAGGACGGGTCTCAGGTTTGTTATTAGAATCATTGAGATATCATATTGCATGCTGTAGGAAGGGTCTAAGGGTTGGAATGGGAAGGACTTGGATATCACATCTCATGCTATAGATAGGCTCTTAGGTTTGGAAAGGGAAGGAGTTGGATATCACATTTCATGTTAGAGGAAGGATCTCAGGTTTGGTATTAGAAGCATTGAGATATCACATCTCATGCTATAGGAAGGGTCTCAGGATTGGAATGGGAAGTAGTTGGATATCACATCTCATGCTATAGGAAGGGTCTCAGGTTTAGTATAAGCATTGAGATATCACATCTCATGCTATAGGACGGGTCTCAGGATTGGAATGGAAGGAGTTGGATATCACATCTCATGTTATAGGAAGGATCTCAGGTTTGGTATTAGAAGCATTGAGACATCACATCTCATGCTATAGGAAGGGTCTCAGGGTTGGAATGGGAAGGAGTTGGATATCACATCTCATCCAATAGGAAGGGTCTCAGGTTTGGAATGGGAAGGAATTGGATATCACATCTCATGTTATAGGAAGGATCTCAGGTTTGGTATTAGAAGCATTGAGATATCACATCTCTTGCTATAGGAAGGGTCTCAGGAATGGAATGTGAAGGATTTGGATATCACATCTCATGCTAAAGGAAGGGTCTCAGGTTTGGTAGAAGCATTGAGATATCACGTCTCTGCTATCGAAAGGGTCGCAGGATTGGATTGGGAAGGAGTTGGATATCCCTTCTCATGCTATAGGAAGTGTCTCAGGTTGGAATGGGAAGGAGTTGGATATCACATCTCATGTTATAGGAAGGGTCTCAGGATTGGAATGGGAAGGATTTGGATATCACATCTCTTGCTATAGGAAGGGTCTCAGGATTGGAATGGGTAGGAGTTGGATATTACTTTCTTGCTATAGGGAGTGTCTCAGGATTGGAATGGGAAGGACTTAGATATCACATATCATGCTATAGGGAGGGTCTCAGTTTTGATATTAGAAGCATTGAGATATCACATCTCATGCTATCGGAAGTGTCTCAGGATTGGAATGGGAAGGAGCTGGATATCACATCTCATGCTATAGTTAGTGTCTCAGGTTTGGAACGGGAAGGAGTTGGATATCACATCTCATGTTATAGGAAGGGTCTCAGGTTTGGTATAAGCATTGAGATATCACATCTCTGCTATCGGAAGCGGCTCAGGATTGGAATGGGAAGGAGTTGGATATCACATCTCATGTTATAGTAAGAGTCTCTGGTTTGGTATTAGAATCATTGAGATATCACATCGCATGCTGTAGGAAGGGTCTAAGGATTGGAATGGGATGGACTTGGATATCACATCTCATGCTATAGGTAGGCTCTCAGGTTTGGTATAAGCATTGAGATATCACATCTCATGCTATAGGAAGGGTCTCAGGATTGGAATGGGAAGGATTTGGATATCACATCTCATGCTATAGGAAGGGTCTCAGATTTGGTATAAGCATTGAGATATCACATCTCATGCTAAAGGAAGGGTCTCAGGATTGGAATGGGAAGGAGTTGTGTATGACATCTCAGGCCATAGGAAGGGTCTCAGGTTTGGTATAAGCATTGAGATATCACATCTCTGCTATCGGAAGGGTCTCAGGATTGGAATGGGAAGGAGTTGGATATCCCATCTCATGTTATAGGAAGGGTCTCAGGTTTGGTATTAGAAGCATAGAGATATCACATCTCATGCTATAGGAAGGGTCTCAGGATTGGAATGGGAAGGACTTGGATGTCACATCTCATGCTATAGGGAGGATCTCAAGTTTGATATTAGAAGCATTGAGATAACAAATCTCATGATATCGGAAGGGTCTCAGGATTGGAATGGGAAGGAGTTGGATACCACATCTCATGATAAAGGAAGGGTCTAAGGTTTGGAAGGGGAAGGATTTGGATATCACATCTCATGTTATAGGACGGGTCTCAGGTTTGGTATTAGAAGCATTGAGATATCAAGTCTCATGGTATAAGAAGGGTCTCAGAATTGGAATGGGAAGGAGTTGGATATCACACCTCAAGCTATAGGAAGGGTCTCAGGATTGGAATGGGAAGGAGTTTGATATCACATCTCATGCCATAGTATGGGTCTCAGGTTTGGTAGAAGCATTGGGATATCACATCTCATGCTATCGGAAGGGTATCAGTATTGGATTTTGAAGAAGTTGGATATCCCATCGACATCTCAGGCCATAGGAAGGGTCTCAGGTTTGGTATAAGCATTGAGATATCACATCTCTGCTATCGGAAGGGTCTCAGGATTGGAATGGGAAGGAGTTGGATATCCCAAATTATGTTATAGGAAGGGTCTCAGGTTTGGTATTAGAAGCATTGAGATATCACATCTCATGCTATAGGAAGGGTCTCAGGATTGGAATGGGGAGGACTTGGATGTCACATCTCATGTTATAGGAAGGCTCTCAGGTTTGGAAGGGGAAGGAGTTGGATATCACATTTCATGTTAGAGGAACGATCTCAGGTTTGGTATTAGAGGCCTTGAGATATCACATCTCATGCTATAGGAAGGGTCTCAGGATTGGAATGGGAAGGAGTTGGATATCACATCTCAAGCTATAGGAACGGTCTCAGGTTTGGTATAAGCATTGTGATATCACATCTCATGCTATAGGAAGGGTCTCAGGATTGGAATGGGAAGGAGTTGGATATCACATCTCATGTTATAGGAAAGATCTCAGGTTTGGTATTAGAAGCATTGCGACATCACATCTCATGTTATAGGAAGGGTCTCAGGATTGGAATGGGAAGAAGTTGGATATCACATCTCATGCTATAGGAAGGGTCTCAGGTTTGGTATAAGCATTGAGATATCACATCTCATGCTATAGGAAGGGTCTCAGGATTGGAATGGGAAGGAGTTGTATATGACATCTCATGCCATAGGAAGGGTCTCAGGTTTGGTATAAGCATTGAGATATCACATCACATGCTATAGGAAGGGTCTCAGGATTGGAATGGAAAGGACTTGGATATCACATCTCATGCTATAGGCAGGGTCTCAGGTTTGGAAAGGGAAGGAGATGGATATCACATTTCATGTTAGAGGTAGGATCTCAGGTTTGGTATTAGAGGCATTGAAATATCACATCTCATGCTATCAGATGGGTCTCAGGATTGGAATGGGAAGGAGTTGGATATCACATCTCATGCTAAAGGGAGGGTCTCAGGTTTGGAAGGGGAAGGATTTGGAAATCACATCTCATGTTATAGGAAGGATCTCAGGTTTGGTATTAGAAGCATTGAGATATCACATCTCATGCTATCGGAAGTATCTCAGGTTTGGTATTAGAGGCATTGAGATATCACATCTCATGCTATCATAAGGGTCTCAGGATTGGAATGGGAAGGAGTTGGATATCACATCTCATGTTATAGGAAGGATCTCAGGTTTGGTATTAGAAGCATTGAGACATCACATCTCATGCTATAGGAAGGGTCTCAGGATTGGAATGGGAAGGAGTTGGATATCACATCTCATGCTATAGGAAGGGTCTCAGATTTGGTATAAGCATTGAGATATCACATCACATGCTATAGGAAGGGTCTCAGGATTGGAATGGGAAGGACTTGGATATCACATTTCATGCTATAGGCAGGGTCTCAGGTTTGGAAAGGGAAGGAGATGGATATCACATTTCATGTTAGAGGTAGGATCTCAGGTTTGATATTAGAGGCATTGAAATATCACATCTCATGCTATCAGAAGGGTCTCGGGATTGGAATGGGAAGGAGTTGGATATCACATCTCATGCTAAAGGGAGGGTCTCAGGTTTGGAAGTGGAAGGATTTGGAAATCACATCTCATGTTATAGGAAGGATCTCAGGTTTGGTATTAGAAGCATTGAGATATCACATCTCATGCTATCAGAAGTATCTCAGGTTTGGTGTTAGAGGCATTGAGATATCACATCTCATGCTATCATAAGGGTCTCAGGATTGGAATGGGAAGGAGTTGGATATCACATCTCATGTTATAGGAAGGATCTCAGGTTTGGTATTAGAAGAATTGAGACATCACATCTCATGCTATAGGAAGGGTCTCAGGATTGGAATGGGAAGAAGTTGGATATCACATCTCATGCTATAGGAAGGGTCTCAGATTTGGTATAAGCATTGAGATATCACATCTAATGCTATAGGAAGGGTCTCAGGATTGGAATGGGAAGGAGTTGCATATGACATCTCAGGCCATAGGAAGGGTCTCAGGTTTGGTATAAGCATTGAGATATCACATCTCTGCTATCGGAAGGGTCTCAGGATTGGAATGGGAAGGAGTTGGATATCCCAAATCATGTTATAGGAAGGGTCTCAGGTTTGGTATTAGAAGCATTGAGATATCACATCTCATGCTATAGGAAGGGTCTCAGGATTGGAATGGGGAGGACTTGGATGTCACATCTGATGTTATAGGGAGGGTCTCAAGTTTGGAAGGGGAAGGAGTTGGATATCACATCTCTTGCTATAGGAAGGGTCTCAGGATTGGTATTAGAAGCATTGAGATATCACATCTCATGCTATAGGAAGGGTCTCAGGATTGGAATGGGGAGGACTTGGATGCCACATCTCATGTTATAGGAAGGCTCTCAGGTTTGGAAGGGGAAGGAGTTGGATATCACATTTCATGTTAGAGGAACGATCTCAGGTTTGGTATTAGAGGCCTTGAGATATCACATCTCATGCTATAGGAAGGGTCTCAGGATTAGAATGGGAAGGAGTTGGATATCACATCTCAAGCTATAGGAACGGTCTCAGGTTTGGTATAAGCATTGTGATATCACATCTCATGCTATAGGTAGGCTCTCAGGTTTGGAAAGGGAAGGAGTTGGATATCACTTTTCACGTTAGAGGAAGGATCTCAGGTTTGGTATTAGAGGCATTGAGATATCACATCTCATGCTATAGGAAGGGTCTCAGGTTTGGTATAAGCATTGAGATATCACATCTCATGCTATAGGAAGGGTCTCAGGTTTGGAATGGGAAGGAGTTGTATATGACATTGCATGCCATAGGAAGGGTCTCAGGTTTGGTATAAGCATTGAGATATCACATCACATGCTATAGGAAGGGTCTCAGGATTGGAATGGAAAGGACTTGGATATCACATCTCATGCTATAGGCAGGGTCTCAGGTTTGGAAAGGGAAGGAGATGGATATCACATTTCATGTTAGAGGTAGGATCTCAGGTTTGGTATTAGAGGCATTGAAATATCACATCTCATGCTATCAGAAGGGTCTCAGGATTGGAATGGGAAGGAGTTGGATATCACATCTCATGCTAAAGGGAGGGTCTCAGGTTTGGAAGGGGAAGGATTTGGAAATCACATCTCATGTTATAGGAAGGATCTCAGGTTTGGTATTAGAAGCATTGAGATATCACATCTCATGCTATCGGAAGTATCTCAGGTTTGGTATTAGAGGCATTGAGATATCACATCTCATGCTATCATAAGGGTCTCAGGATTGGAATGGGAAGGAGTTGGATATCACATCTCATGTTATAGGAAGGCTCTCAGGTTTGGAAGGGGAAGGAGTTGGATATCACATTTCATGTTAGAGGAACGATCTCAGGTTTGGTATTAGAGGCCTTGAGATATCACATCTCATGCTATAGGAAGGGTCTCAGGATTGGAATGGGAAGGAGTTGGATATCACATCTCAAGCTATAGGAACGGTCTCAGGTTTGGTATAAGCATTGTGATATCACATCTCATGCTATAGGAAGGGACTCAGGATTGGAATGGGAAGGAGTTGGATATCACATCTCATGTTATAGGAAAGATCTCAGGTTTGGTATTAGAAGCATTGCGACATCACATCTCATGTTATAGGAAGGGTCTCAGGATTGGAATGGGAAGAAGTTGGATATCACATCTCATGCTATAGGAAGGGTCTCAGGTTTGGTATAAGCTGATATCTCAATGCTTATACCAAACCTGAGACCCTTCCTATAACATGAGATGTGATATCCAAATCCTTCCCGTTCCAAACCTGAGACCCTTCCTTTAGCATGAGATGTGATATCCAGCACCTTCCCATTCCAATCCTGAGACACTTCCTATAGCATGAGATGTGATATCTCAATGCTTCTAATATCAAAACTGAGACCCTCCCTATAGCATGATATGTGATATCTAAGTCCTTCCCATTCCAATCCTGAGACCCTCCCTATAGCATGAGATGTGATATCCAACTCCTTCCCATTCCAATCCTGAGACCCTTCCTATAGCATGAGATATGATATCTCAATACTTCTAATACCAAACGTGAGATCCTTCCGATAACATGAGATGTGATATCCAAATCCTTCCCCTTCCAATCCTGAGACCCTCCCTTTAGCATGAGATGTGATATCGAACTCCTTCCTATTCCAATCCTGAGACTCTTCTGATAGCATGAGATGTGATATCTCAATGCTTCTAATACCAAACCTGAGATCCTTCCGATAGCATGAGATGTGATATCTCAATGCTTCTAATACCAAACCTGAGATCCTT
Source organism: Ambystoma mexicanum (assembly GCF_040938575.1). Classification (NCBI taxonomy): domain Eukaryota; kingdom Metazoa; phylum Chordata; class Amphibia; order Caudata; family Ambystomatidae; genus Ambystoma; species Ambystoma mexicanum. Next base: position 1,568,163 of record NW_027182510.1, on the reverse strand, counting down.
CCTATAACATGAGATGTGATATCCAAATCCTTCCCCTTCCAAACCTGAGACCCTCCCTTTAGCATGAGATGTGATATCCAACTCCTTCCCATTCCATTCCTGTGACCCTTCTGATAGCATGAGATGTGATATCTCAATGCCTCTAATACCAAACCTGAGATTCTACCTCTAACATGAAATGTGATATCCAACTCTTTCCCCTTCCAAACCTGAGAGCCTTCCTATAGCATGAGATGTGATATCCAAGTCCTTCCCATTCCAATCCTGAGACCCTTCCTATAACTTGAGATGTGATATCCAACTCCTTCCCATTCCAATTCTGAGACCCTTCCTATACTATGAGACTTGATATCTCAATGCTTCTAATACAGACGTGAGACCCGTAATATAACATGAGATGTGATATCCAAATCCTTCCCCTTCCAAACCTTAGACCCTTCCTTTATCATGAGATGTGATATCCAACTCCTTCCCATTCCAATCCTGAGACCCTTCCGATATCATGAGATGTGATATCTCAAAGCTTCTAATATCAAACTTGAGACCCTCCCTATAGCATGAGATGTGATATCCAAGTCCTTCCCATTCCAATCCTGAGACCCTTCCTATAGCATGAGATGTGATATCTCAATGCTTCTAATACCAAACCTGAGACCCTTCCTATAACATGAGATGGGAATATCCAACTCCTTCCCATTCCAATCCTGAGACCCTTCCGATAGCAGAGATGTGATATCTCAATGCTTATACCAAACCTGAGATCCTTCCTATAACATGAGATGTGATATCCAACTCCTTCCCATTCCAATCCTGAGACACTTCCTATAGCATGAGATGTGATATCTCACTGCTTATACCAAACCTGAGACCCTTCCCATAGCATGAGATGTGATATCCAACTCCTTCCCATTTCAATCCTCAGACCCTTCCTATAGCATGAGATGTGATATCTCAATGCTTCTAATATCAAACTTGAGACCCTACCTATAGCATGAGATGTGATATCCAAGTCCTTCCCATTACAATCCTGAGACACTTCCTATAGCATGAGATGTGATATCCAACTCCTTCCCATTCCAATCCTGAGACCCTTCCTATAGCATGAGATATGATATCTCAATACTTCTAATACCAAACGTGAGATCCTTCCGATAACATGAGATGTGATATCCAAATCCTTCCCCTTCCAAACCTGAGACCCTCCCTTTAGCATGAGATGTGATATCCAACTCCTTCCCATTCCAATCCTGAGACCATTCTGATAGCATGAGATGTGATATCTCAATGCTTCTAATACCAAACCTGAGATCCTTCCGATAGCATGAGATGTGATATCTCAATGCTTCTAATACCAAACCTGAGATCCTTCCTATAACATGAGATGTGATATCCAAATCCTTCCCCTTCCAAACCTGAGACCCTCCCTTTAGCATGAGATGTGATATCCAACTCCTTCCCATTCCATTCCCGAGACCCTTCTGATAGCATGAGATGTGATATCTCAATGCCTCTAATCCCAAACCTGAGATCCTACCTCTAACATGAAATGTGATATCCATCTCTTTCCCCTTCCAAACCTGAGAGCCTTCCTATAGCATGAGATGTGATATCCAAGTCCTTCCCATTCCAATCCTGAGACCCTTCCTATAACTTGAGATGTGATATCCAACTCCTTCCCATTCCAATTCTGAGACCCTTCCTATACTATGAGACTTGATATCTCAATGCTTCTAATACAGACGTGAGACCCGTAATATAACATGAGATGTGATATCCAAATCCTTCCCCTTCCAAACCTTAGACCCTTCCTTTATCATGAGATGTGATATCCAACTCCTTCCCATTCCAATCCTGAGACCCTTCCGATATCATGAGATGTGATATCTCAAAGCTTCTAATATCAAACTTGAGACCCTCCCTATAGCATGAGATGTGATATCCAAGTCCTTCCCATTCCAATCCTGAGACCCTTCCTATAGCATGAGATGTGATATCTCAATGCTTCTAATACCAAACCTGAGACCCTTCCTATAACATGAGATGGGAATATCCAACTCCTTCCCATTCCAATCCTGAGACCCTTCCGATAGCAGAGATGTGATATCTCAATGCTTATACCAAACCTGAGATCCTTCCTATAACATGAGATGTGATATCCAACTCCTTCCCATTCCAATCCTGAGACACTTCCTATAGCATGAGATGTGATATCTCACTGCTTATACCAAACCTGAGACCCTTCCCATAGCATGAGATGTGATATCCAACTCCTTCCCATTTCAATCCTCAGACCCTTCCTATAGCATGAGATGTGATATCTCAATGCTTCTAATATCAAACTTGAGACCCTACCTATAGCATGAGATGTGATATCCAAGTCCTTCCCATTACAATCCTGAGACACTTCCTATAGCATGAGATGTGATATCCAACTCCTTCCCATTCCAATCCTGAGACCCTTCCTATAGCATGAGATATGATATCTCAATACTTCTAATACCAAACGTGAGATCCTTCCGATAACATGAGATGTGATATCCAAATCCTTCCCCTTCCAAACCTGAGACCCTCCCTTTAGCATGAGATGTGATATCCAACTCCTTCCCATTCCAATCCTGAGACCATTCTGATAGCATGAGATGTGATATCTCAATGCTTCTAATACCAAACCTGAGATCCTTCCGATAGCATGAGATGTGATATCTCAATGCTTCTAATACCAAACCTGAGATCCTTCCTATAACATGAGATGTGATATCCAAATCCTTCCCCTTCCAAACCTGAGACCCTCCCTTTAGCATGAGATGTGATATCCAACTCCTTCCCATTCCATTCCCGAGACCCTTCTGATAGCATGAGATGTGATATCTCAATGCCTCTAATCCCAAACCTGAGATCCTACCTCTAACATGAAATGTGATATCCATCTCTTTCCCCTTCCAAACCTGAGAGCCTTCCTATAGCATGAGATGTGATATCCAAGTCCTTCCCATTCCAATCCTGAGACCCTTCCTATAGCTTGAGATGTGATATCCAACTCCTTCCCATTCCAATTCTGAGACCCTTCCTATACTCTGAGACTTGATATCTCAATGCTTCTAATACCAAACCTGAGACCCGTAATATAACATGAGATGTGATATCCAAATCCTTCCCCTTCCAAACCTTAGACCCTTCCTTTATCATGAGATGTGATATCCAACTCCTTCCCATTCCAATCCTGAGACCCTTCCGATATCATGAGATGTGATATCTCAAAGCTTCTAATATCAAACTTGAGACCCTCCCTATAGCATGAGATGTGATATCCAAGTCCTTCCCATTCCAATCCTGAGACCCTTCCTATAGCATGAGATGTGATATCTCAATGCTTCTAATACCAAACCTGAGACCCTTCCTATTACATGAGATGGGAATATCCAACTCCTTCCCATTCCAATCCTGAGACCCTTCCGATAGCAGAGATGTGATATCTCAATGCTTATACCAAACCTGAGACCCTTCGTATGGCATGAGATGTGATATCCAACTCCTTGCCATTCAAATCTTGAGACCCTTCCTATAGCATGAGAAGGGATATCCAACTCCTTCCCAATCCAATCCTGAGACCCTTCCGATAGCAGAGACGTGATATCTCAATGCTTCTACCAAACCTGAGACCCTTCCTTTAGCATGAGATGTGATATCCAAATCCTTCACATTCCAATCCTGAGACCCTTCCTATAGCATGAGATGTGATATCTCAATGCTTCTAATACCAAACCTGAGATCCTTCCTATAACATGAGATGTGATATCCAATTCCTTCCCATTCCAAACCTGAGACCCTTCCTATTGGATGAGTTGTGATATCCAACTCCTTCCCATTCCAACCCTGAGACCCTTCCTATAGCATGAGATGTAATGTCTCAATGATTCTAATACCAAACCTGAGATCCTTCCTATAACATGAGATGTGATATCCAACTCCTTCCATTCCAATCCTGAGACCCGTCCTATAGCATGAGATGTGATATCGCAATGCTTATACCAAACCTGAGACCCTTCCTATAGCATGAGATGTGATATCCAACTACTTCCCATTCCAATCCTGAGACCCTTCCTATAGCATGAGATGTGATATCTCAATGCTTCTAATACCAAACCTGAGATCCTTCCTCTAACATGAAATGTGATATCCAACTCCTTCCCTTTCCAAACATAAGAGCCTATCTATAGCATGAGATGTGATATCCAGGTCCTTCCTATTCCAATCCTTAGACCCTTCCTACAGCATGCAATATGATATCTCAATGATTCTAATACCAAACCTGAGATCCTTCCTATGACATGAGATGTGATATCCAACTCCTTCCATTCCAATCCTGAGACCCTTCCTATAGCATGAGATGTGATATATCAATGCTTATACCAAACCTGAGACCCTTCCTATAGCATGAGATGTGATATCCAACTCCTTCCCATTCCAATCATGAGACCTTTCCTATAGCATGAGATGTGATATCTCAATGCTTCTAATACCAACCCTGAGATCCTTCCTCTAACATGAAATGTGAGATCCAACTCCTTCCCTTTCCAAACCTAAGAGCCTATCTATAGCATGAGATGTGATATCCAAGTCCTTCACATTCCAACCCTTAGACCCTTCCTACAGTATGCAATATGATATCTCAATGATTCCAATAACAAACCTGAGACACGTCCTATAACATGAGATGGGATATCCAACTCCTTCCCATTCCAATCCTGAGACACTTCCGATAGCAGAGATGTGATATCTCAATGTTTATACCAAACCTGAGACCCTTCCTATAACATGAGATGTGATATCCAACTCCTTCCCGTTCCAAACCTGAGACCCTTCCTTTAGCATGAGATGTGATATCCAGCTCCTTCCCATTCCAATCCTGAGACACTTCCGATAGCATGAGATGTGATATCTCAATGCTTCTAATATCAAAACTGAGACCCTCCCTATAGCATGATATGTGATATCTAAGTCCTTCCCATTCCAATCCTGAGACCCTTCCTATAGCATGAGATGTGATATCTCAATGCTTCTACCAAACCTGAGACCCTTCCTTTAGCATGAGATGTGATATCCAACTCCTTCCCATTCCAATCCTGAGACCCTTCCTATAGCATGAGATGTGATATCTCAATACTTCTAATACCAAACCTGAGATCCTTCCGATAACATGAGATGTGATATCTCAATACTTCTAATACCAAACCTGAGATCCATACTATAACATGAGATGTGATATCCAACTCCTTCCCTTTCCAAACCTGAGAGCCGTTCTATAGCATGAGATGTGATATCCAGGTCCTTCCCATTCCAATCCTTAGACCCTTCCTACAGCATGCAATATGATATCTCAATGCTTATACCAAACCTGAGAACCTTCCTATGGCCTGAGATGTCATGGCCTGAGATGTCATATACAACTCCTTCCCATTCCAATCCTGAGACCCTTCCTTTAGCATGAGATGTGATATCTCAATGCTTATACCAAATCTGAGACCCTTCCTATAGCATGAGATGTGATATCCAATTCCTTCCCATTCCAATCCTGAGACCCTTCCTATAGCATGAGATGTGATATCTCAATGCTTATACCAAACCTGAGAGCCTACCTATAACATGAGATGTGATATCCAAGTCCATCCCATTCCAATCCTTAGACCCTTCCTACAGCATGCGATGTGATATCTCAATGATTCTAATACCAAACCAGAGACTCTTCCTATAACATGAGATGTGATATCCAACTCCTTCCCGTTCCAAACCTGAGACACTAACTATAGCATATGTGATATCCAACTCCTTCCCATTCCAAACATGAGACCCTTCCTATAGCAAGAAAGTAATATCCAACTCCTACCCATTCCAATCCTGAGACCCTTCCTATAGCAAGAGATGTGATATCCAAATCCTTCCCATTCCAATCCTGAGACCCTTCCTATAACATGAGATGTGATATCCAACTCCTTCCCATTCCAACCTGAGACACTTCCTATAGCATGAGAAGGGATATCCAACTCCTTCCCAATCCAATCCTGAGACCCTTCCGATAGCAGAGATGTGATATCTCAATGCTTATACCAAACCTGAGACCCTTCCTATGGCATGAGATGTGATATCCAACTCCTTGCCATTCAAATCCTGAGACCCTTCCTATATCATGAGAAGGGATATCCAACTCCTTCCCAATCCAATCCTGAGACCCTTCCGATAGCAGCGACGTGATATCTCAATGCTTCTACCAAACCTGAGACCCTTCCTTTAGCATGAGATGTGATATCCAAATCCTTCACATTCCAATCCTGAGACCCTTCCTATAGCATGAGATGTGATATCTCAATGCTTCTAATACCAAACCTGAGATCCTTCCTATAACATGAGATGTGATATCCAATTCCTTCCCATTCCAAACCTGAGACCCTTCCTATTGGATGAGATGTGATATCCAACTCCTTCCCATTCCAACCCTGAGACCCTTCCTATAGCATGAGATGTGATGTCTCAATGCTTATACCAAACCTGAGACCCTTCCTATAGCATGAGATGTGATATCCAACTGTTTCCCATTCCAATCCTGAGACCCTTCCTATAGCATGAGATGTGATATCTCAATGCTTCTAATACCAAACCTGAGATCCTTCCTCTAACATGAAATGTGATATCCAACTCCTTCCCTTTCCAAACCTAAGAGCCTATCTATAGCATGAGATGTGATATCCAAGTCCTTCACATTCCAACCCTTAGACCCTTCCTACAGCATGCAATATGATATCTCAATGATTCTAATAACAAACCTGAGACCCGTCCTATAACATGAGATGGGATATCCAACTCCTTCCCATTCCAATCCTGAGACACTTCCGATAGCAGAGATGTGATATCTCAATGCTTATACCAAACCTGAGACCCTTCCTATAACATGAGATGTGATATCCAAATCCTTCCCGTTCCAAACCTGAGACCCTTCCTTTAGCATGAGATGTGATATCCAGCTCCTTCCCATTCCAATCCTGAGACACTTCCGATAGCATGAGATGTGATATCTCAATGCTTCTAATATCAAAACTGAGACCCTCCCTATAGCATGATATGTGATATCTAAGTCCTTCCCATTCCAATCCTGAGACCCTCCCTATAGCATGAGATGTGATATCCAACTCCTTCCCATTCCAATCCTGAGACCCTTCCTATAGCATGAGATATGATATCTCAATACTTCTAATACCAAACGTGAGATCCTTCCGATAACATGAGATGTGATATCCAAATCCTTCCCCTTCCAAACCTGAGACCCTCCCTTTAGCATGAGATGTGATATCCAACTCCTTCCCATTCCAATCCTGAGACCCTTCCTATAGCATGAGATATGATATCTCAATACTTCTAATACCAAACGTGAGATCCTTCCGATAACATGAGATGTGATATCCAAATCCTTCCCATTCCAATCCTGAGACCCTTCTGATAGCATGAGATGTGATATTTCAATGCCTTTAATACCAAACCTGAGATCCTACCTCTAACATGAAATGTGATATCCATCTCCTTCCCTTTCCAAACCTGAGACCCTGCCTATAGCATGAAATGTGATATCCAAGTCCTTCCCATTCCAATCCTGAGACCCTTCCTATAGCATGTGATGTGATATCTCAATGCTTATACCAAATCTGAGACCCTTCCTATAGCATGAGATGTGATATCCAACTCCTTCCCATTCCAATCCTGAGACCCTTCCTATAGCATGAGATGTGATGTCTCAATGCTTCTAATACCAAACCTGAGATCCTTCCTAAAACATGAGATGTGATATCCAACTCCTTCCCATTCCAATCCTGAGACCCTTATGATAGCATGAGATGTGATATCTCAATGCCTCTAATACCAAACCTGAGATACTTCCGATAGCATGAGATGTGATATCTCAATGCTTCTAATACCAAACCTGAGATCCTTCCTATAACATGAGATGTGATTTCCAAATCCTTCCCCTTCCAAACCTGAGACCCTCCCTTTAGCATGAGATGTGATATCCAACTCCTTCCCATTCCAATCCTGAGACCCATCTGATAGCATGAGATGTGATATTTCAATGCCTCTAATACCAAACCTGAGATCCTACCTCTAACATGAAATGTGATATCCATCTCCTTCCCTTTCCAAACCTGAGACCCTGCCTATAGCATGAGATGTGATATCCAAGTACTTTCCATTCCAATCCTGAGACCCTTCCTATAGCATGTGATGTGATATCTCAATTCTTATACCAAACCTGAGACCCTTCCTATGGCATGAGATGTCATATACAACTCCTTCCCATTCCAATCCTGAGACCCTTCCTATAGCATGAGATGTGATATCTCAATGCTTATACCAAACCTGAGACCCTTCCTATAGCATGAGATGTGATATCCAACTTCTTCCCATTCCAATCCTGAGACCCTTCCTATAACATGAGATGTGATGTCGCAATGCTTCTAATACCAAACCTGAGATCTTTCCTATAACATGAGATGTGATATCCAACTCCTTCCCATTCCAATCCTGAGTCCCTTCCTATAGCATGAGATGTGATATCACAATGCTTATACCAAACCTGAGACCGTTCCTATAGCTTGAGATGTGATATCCAACTCCTTCCCATTCCAATCCTGAGACCCTTCCTATAGCATGAGATGTGATATCTCAAGGCCTCTAATACCAAACCTGAGATCGTTCCTCTAACATGAAATGTGATATCCAACTCCTTCCCCTTCCAAACCTGAGAGCCTTCCTATAACATGAGATGTGATATCCAACTCCTTCCCATTCCAATCCTGAGACCCTTATGATAGCATGAGATGTGATATCTCAATGCCTCTAATACCAAACCTGAGATACTTCCGATAGCATGAGATGTGATATCTCAATGCTTCTAATACCAAACCTGAGATCCTTCCTATAACATGAGATGTGATTTCCAAATCCTTCCCCTTCCAAACCTGAGACCCTCCCTTTAGCATGAGATGTGATATCCAACTCCTTCCCATTCCAATCCTGAGACCCTTCTGATAGCATGAGATGTGATATTTCAATGCCTCTAATACCAAACCTGAGATCCTACCTCTAACATGAAATGTGATATCCATCTCCTTCCCTTTCCAAACCTGAGACCCTGCCTATAGCATGAGATGTGATATCCAAGTCCTTTCCATTCCAATCCTGAGACCCTTCCTATAGCATGTGATGTGATATCTCAATGCTTATACCAAACCTGAGACCCTTCCTATGGCATGAAATGTCATATACAACTCCTTCCCATTCCAAACCTGAGACCCTTCCTATAGCATGAGATGTGATATCTCAATGCTTATACCAAACCTGAGACCCTTCCTATAGCATGAGATGTGATATCTCAATGCCTCTAATACCAAACCTGAGATCCTTCCTCTAACGTGAAAAGTGATATCCAACTCCTTCCCTTTCCAAACCTGAGAGCCTACCTATAGCATGAGATGTGATATCACAATGCTTATACCAAACCTGAGACCGTTCCTATAGCTTGAGATGTGATATCCAACTCCTTCCCATTCTAATCCTGAGACCCTTCCTATAGCATGAGATGTGATATCTCAAGGCCTCTAATACCAAACCTGAGATCGTTCCTCTAACATGAAATGTGATATCCAACTCCTTCCCCTTCCAAACCTGAGAGCCTTCCTATAACATGAGATGTGGCATCCAAGTCCTCCCCATTCCAATCCTGAGACCCTTCCTATAGCATGAGATGTGATATCTCAATGCTTCTAATACCAATCCTGAGACCCTTCCTATAGCAAGAGATGTGATATCCAACTCCTTCCCCTTCCAAACTTGAGACCCTCACTATAACATCAGATGTGACATCCAAGTCCTCCCCATTCCAATCCTGAGACCCTTCCTATAGCATGAGATGTGATATCTCAATGCTTATAATACCAAACCTGAGACCCTTCCTATAACATGATTTGGGATATCCAACTCCTTCCCATTCCAATCCTGAGACCCTTCCGATAGCAGAGATGTGATATCTCCTTCCCATTCCAACCTGAGACACTTCCTATAGCATGAGAAGGGATATCCAACTCCTTCCCAATCCAATCCTGAGACCCTTCCGATAGCAGAGATGTGATATCTCAATGCTTATACCAAACCTGAGACCCTTCCTATGGCATGAGATGTGATATCCAACTCCTTCCCAATCCAATCCTGAGACCCTTCCGATAGCAGAGACGTGATATCTCAATGCTTCTACCAAACCTGAGACCCTTCCTTTAGCATGAGATGTGATATCCAAATCCTTCACATTCCAATCCTGAGACCCTTCCTATAGCATGAGATGTGATATCTCAATGCTTCTAATACCAAACCTGAGATCCTTCCTATAACATGAGATGTGATATCCAATTCCTTCCCATTCCAAACCTGAGACCCTTCCTATTGGATGAGATGTGATATCCAACTCCTTCCCATTCCAACCCTGAGACCCTTCCTATAGCATGAGATGTGGTCTCAATGCTTCTAATACCAAACCTGAGATCCTTCCTATAACATGAGATGTGATATCCAACTCCTTCCATTCCAATCCTGAGACCCGTCCTATAGCATGAGATGTGATATCTCAATGCTTATACCAAACCTGAGACCCTTCCTATAGCATGAGATGTGATATCCAACTGCTTCCCATTCCAATCCTGAGACCCTTCCTATAGCATGAGATGTGATATCTCAATGCTTCTAATACCAAACCTGAGATCCTTCCTCTAACATGAAATGTGATATCCAACTCCTTCCCTTTCCAAACCTAAGAGCCTATCTATAGCATGAGATGTGATATCCAAGTCCTTCCCATTCCAACCCTTAGACCCTTCCTACAGCATGCAATATGATATCTCAATGATTCTAATAACAAACCTGAGACCCGTCCTATAACATGAGATGGGATATCCAACTCCTTCCCATTCCAATCCTGAGACACTTCCGATAGCAGAGATGTGATATCTCAATGCTTATACCAAACCTGAGACCCTTCCTATAACATGAGATGTGATATCCAAATCCTTCCCGTTCCAAACCTGAGACCCTTCCTTTAGCATGAGATGTGATATCCAGCACCTTCCCATTCCAATCCTGAGACACTTCCTATAGCATGAGATGTGATATCTCAATGCTTCTAATATCAAAACTGAGACCCTCCCTATAGCATGATATGTGATATCTAAGTCCTTCCCATTCCAATCCTGAGACCCTCCCTATAGCATGAGATGTGATATCCAACTCCTTCCCATTCCAATCCTGAGACCCTTCCTATAGCATGAGATATGATATCTCAATACTTCTAATACCAAACGTGAGATCCTTCCGATAACATGAGATGTGATATCCAAATCCTTCCCCTTCCAATCCTGAGACCCTCCCTTTAGCATGAGATGTGATATCCAACTCCTTCCTATTCCAATCCTGAGACTCTTCTGATAGCATGAGATGTGATATCTCAATGCTTCTAATACCAAACCTGAGATCCTTCCGATAGCATGAGATGTGATATCTCAATGCTTCTAATACCAAACCTGAGATCCTTCCTATAACATGAGATGTGATATCCAAATCCTTCCCCTTCCAAACCTGAGACCCTCCCTTTAGCATGAGATGTGATATCCAACTCCTTCCCATTCCATTCCTAAGACCCTTCTGATAGCATGAGATGTGATATCTCAATGCCTCTAATACCAAACCTGAGATCCTACCTCTAACATGAAATGTGATATCCAACTATTTCCCCTTCCAAACCTGAGAGCCTTCCTATAGCATGAGATGTGATATCCAAGTCCTTCCCATTCCAATCCTGAGACCCTTCCTATAGCTTGAGATGTGATATCCAACTCCTTCCCATTCCAATTCTGAGACCCTTCCTATACTATGAGACTTGATATCTCAATGCTTCTAATACAAACGTGAGACCCGTAATATAACATGAGATGTGATATCCAAATCCTTCCCCTTCCAAACCTTAGACCCTTCCTTTATCATGAGATGTGATATCCAACTCCTTCCCATTCCAATCCTGAGACCCTTCCGATATCATGAGATGTGATATCTCAAAGCTTCTAATATCAAACTTGAGACCCTCCCTATAGCATGAGATGTGATATCCAAGTCCTTCCCATTCCAATCCTGAGACCCTTCCTATAGCTTGAGGTGTGATATCCAACTCCTTCCCATTCCAATTCTGAGACCCTTCTTATACCATGAGACTTGATATCTCAATGCTTCTAATACCAAACCTGAGACCCGTCCTATAACATGAGATGTGATATCCAAATCCTTCCCATTCCAATCCTGAGACCCTTCCTATAGCTTGAGATGTGATATCCAACTCCTTCCCATTCCAATCCTGAGATCCTTCCGATATCATGAGATTTGTTATCTCAATGCTTCTAATATCAAACTTGAGACCCTCCCTAAAGCATGAGATGTGACATCCAAGTCCTTCCCATTCCAATCCCGAGACCCTTCCTATAACATGAGATGTGATATCCAACTCCTTCCCATTCCAACCTGAGACACTTCCTATAGCATGAGAAGGGATATCTAACTCCTTCCCAATCCAATCCTGAGACCCTTCCGATAGCAGAGATGTGATATCTGAATGCTTATACCAAACCTGAGACCCTTCCTATGGCATGAGATGTGATATCCAACTCCTTGCCATTCAAATCCTGAGACCCTTCCTATAGCATGAGATGTGATATCTCAATGCTTCTAATACCAAACCTGAGATCCTTCCTATAACATGAGATGTGATATCCAATTCCTTCCCATTCCAAACCTGAGACCCTTCCTATTGGATGAGTTGTGATATCCAACTCCTTCCCATTCCAACCCTGAGACCCTTCCTATAGCATGAGATGTGATGTCTCAATGATTCTAATACCAAACCTGAGATCCTTCCTATAACATGAGATGTGATATCCAACTCCTTCCATTACAATCCTGAGACCCGTCCTATAGCATGAGATGTGATATCTCAATGCTTATACCAAACCTGAGACCCTTCCTATAGCATGAGATGTGATATCCAACTCCTTCCCATTCCAACCTGAGACACTTCCTATAGCATGAGAAGGGATATCCAACTCCTTCCCAATCCAATCCTGAGACCCTTCCGATAGCAGAGATGTGATATCTCAATGCTTATACCAAACCTGAGACCCTTCCTATGGCATGAGATGTGATATCCAACTCCTTGCCATTCAAATCCTGAGACCCTTCCTATAGCATGAGAAGGGATATCCAACTCCTTCCCAATCCAATCCTGAGACCCTTCCGATAGCAGCGACGTGATATCTCAATGCTTCTACCAAACCTGAGACCCTTCCTTTAGCATGAGATGTGATATCCAAATCCTTCACATTCCAATCCTGAGACTCTTCCTTTAGCATGAGATGTGATATCTCAATGCTTATACCAAATCTGAGACCCTTCCTATAGCATGAGATGTGATATCCAATTCCTTCCCATTCCAATCCTGAGACCCTTCCTATAGCATGAGATGTGATATCTCAATGCTTATACCAAACCTGAGAGCCTACCTATAGCATGAGATGTGATATCCAAGTCCATCCCATTCCAATCCTTTGACCCTTCCTACAGCATGCGATGTGATATCTCAATGATTCTACCAAACCAGAGACTCTTCCTATAACATGAGATGGGATATCCAACTCCTTCCCATTCCAATCCTGAGCCGCTTCCGATAGCAGAGATGTGATATCTCAATGCTTATACCAAGCCTGAGACCCTTCCTATAACATGAGATGTGATATCCAACTCCTTCCCGTTCCAAACCTGAGACACTAACTATAGCATATGTGATATCCAACTCCTTCCCATTCCAAACATGAGACCCTTCCTATAGCAAGAAAGTAATATCCAACTCCTACCCATTCCAATCCTGAGACCCTTCCTATAGCAAGAGATGTGATATCCAAATCCTTCCCATTCCAATCCTGAGACCCTTCCTATAACATGAGATGTGATATCCAACTCCTTCCCATTCCAACCTGAGACACTTCCTATAGCATGAGAAGGGATATCCAACTCCTTCCCAATCCAATCCTGAGACCCTTCCGATAGCAGAGATGTGATATCTCAATGCTTATACCAAACCTGAGACCCTTCCTATGGCATGAGATGTGATATCCAACTCCTTCCCAATCCAATCCTGAGACCCTTCCGATAGCAGAGACGTGATATCTCAATGCTTCTACCAAACCTGAGACCCTTCCTTTAGCATGAGATGTGATATCCAAATCCTTCACATTCCAATCCTGAGACCCTTCCTATAGCATGAGATGTGATATCTCAATGCTTCTAATACCAAACCTGAGATCCTTCCTATAACATGAGATGTGATATCCAATTCCTTCCCATTCCAAACCTGAGACCCTTCCTATTGGATGAGATGTGATATCCAACTCCTTCCCATTCCAACCCTGAGACCCTTCCTATAGCATGAGATGTGATGTCTCAATGCTTCTAATACCAAACCTGAGATCCTTCCTATAACATGAGATGTGATATCCAACTCCTTCCATTCCAATCCTGAGACCCGTCCTATAGCATGAGATGTGATATCTCAATGCTTATACCAAACCTGAGACCCTTCCTATAGCATGAGATGTGATATCCAACTGCTTCCCATTCCAATCCTGAGACCCTTCCTATAGCATGAGATGTGATATCTCAATGCTTCTAATACCAAACCTGAGATCCTTCCTCTAACATGAAATGTGATATCCAACTCCTTCCCTTTCCAAACCTAAGAGCCTATCTATAGCATGAGATGTGATATCCAAGTCCTTCCCATTCCAACCCTTAGACCCTTCCTACAGCATGCAATATGATATCTCAATGATTCTAATAACAAACCTGAGACCCGTCCTATAACATGAGATGGGATATCCAACTCCTTCCCATTCCAATCCTGAGACACTTCCGATAGCAGAGATGTGATATCTCAATGCTTATACCAAACCTGAGACCCTTCCTATAACATGAGATGTGATATCCAAATCCTTCCCGTTCCAAACCTGAGACCCTTCCTTTAGCATGAGATGTGATATCCAGCACCTTCCCATTCCAATCCTGAGACACTTCCTATAGCATGAGATGTGATATCTCAATGCTTCTAATATCAAAACTGAGACCCTCCCTATAGCATGATATGTGATATCTAAGTCCTTCCCATTCCAATCCTGAGACCCTCCCTATAGCATGAGATGTGATATCCAACTCCTTCCCATTCCAATCCTGAGACCCTTCCTATAGCATGAGATATGATATCTCAATACTTCTAATACCAAACGTGAGATCCTTCCGATAACATGAGATGTGATATCCAAATCCTTCCCCTTCCAATCCTGAGACCCTCCCTTTAGCATGAGATGTGATATCCAACTCCTTCCTATTCCAATCCTGAGACTCTTCTGATAGCATGAGATGTGATATCTCAATGCTTCTAATACCAAACCTGAGATCCTTCCGATAGCATGAGATGTGATATCTCAATGCTTCTAATACCAAACCTGAGATCCTTCCTATAACATGAGATGTGATATCCAAATCCTTCCCCTTCCAAACCTGAGACCCTCCCTTTAGCATGAGATGTGATATCCAACTCCTTCCCATTCCATTCCTAAGACCCTTCTGATAGCATGAGATGTGATATCTCAATGCCTCTAATACCAAACCTGAGATCCTACCTCTAACATGAAATGTGATATCCAACTATTTCCCCTTCCAAACCTGAGAGCCTTCCTATAGCATGAGATGTGATATCCAAGTCCTTCCCATTCCAATCCTGAGACCCTTCCTATAGCTTGAGATGTGATATCCAACTCCTTCCCATTCCAATTCTGAGACCCTTCCTATACTATGAGACTTGATATCTCAATGCTTCTAATACAAACGTGAGACCCGTAATATAACATGAGATGTGATATCCAAATCCTTCCCCTTCCAAACCTTAGACCCTTCCTTTATCATGAGATGTGATATCCAACTCCTTCCCATTCCAATCCTGAGACCCTTCCGATATCATGAGATGTGATATCTCAAAGCTTCTAATATCAAACTTGAGACCCTCCCTATAGCATGAGATGTGATATCCAAGTCCTTCCCATTCCAATCCTGAGACCCTTCCTACAGCTTGAGGTGTGATATCCAACTCCTTCCCATTCCAATTCTGAGACCCTTCTTATACCATGAGACTTGATATCTCAATGCTTCTAATACCAAACCTGAGACCCGTCCTATAACATGAGATGTGATATCCAAATCCTTCCCATTCCAATCCTGAGACCCTTCCTATAGCTTGAGATGTGATATCCAACTCCTTCCCATTCCAATCCTGAGACCCTTCCGATATCATGAGATTTGTTATCTCAATGCTTCTAATATCAAACTTGAGACCCTCCCTAAAGCATGAGATGTGACATCCAAGTCCTTCCCATTCCAATCCCGAGACCCTTCCTATAACATGAGATGTGATATCCAACTCCTTCCCATTCCAACCTGAGACACTTCCTATAGCATGAGAAGGGATATCTAACTCCTTCCCAATCCAATCCTGAGACCCTTCCGATAGCAGAGATGTGATATCTGAATGCTTATACCAAACCTGAGACCCTTCCTATGGCATGAGATGTGATATCCAACTCCTTGCCATTCAAATCCTGAGACCCTTCCTATAGCATGAGATGTGATATCTCTATGCTTCTAATACCAAACCTGAGACCCTTCCTATAACATGAGATGGGATATCCAACTCCTTCCCATTCCAATCCTGAGACCCTTCCGATAGCAGAGATGTGATATCTCAATGCTTATACCAAACCTGAGAACCTTCCTATGGCCTGAGATGTCATATACAACTCCTTCCCATTCCAATCCTGAGACCCTTCCTTTAGCATGAGATGTGATATCTCAATGCTTATACCAAATTTGAGACCCTTCCTATAGCATGAGATGTGATATCCAATTCCTTCCCATTCCAATCCTGAGACCCTTCCTATAGCATGAGATGTGATATCTCAATGCTTATACCAAACCTGAGAGCCTACCTATAGCATGAGATGTGATATCCAAGTCCATCCCATTCCAATCCTTAGACCCTTCCTACAGCATGCAATGTGATATCTCAATGATTCTAATACCAAACCAGAGACTCTTCCTATAACATGAGATGGGATATCCAACTCCTTCCCATTCCAATCCTGAGCCGCTTCCGATAGCAGAGATGTGATATCTCAATGCTTATACCAAACCTGAGACCCTTCCTATAACATGAGATGTGATATCCAACTCCTTCCGTTCCAAACCTGAGACACTAACTATAGCATATGTGATATCCAACTCCTTCCCATTCCAAACATGAGACCCTTCCTATAGCAAGAAAGTAATATCCAACTCCTACCCATTCCAATCCTGAGACCCTTCCTATAGCAAGAGATGTGATATCCAAATCCTTCCCATTCCAATCCTGAGACCCTTCCTATAACATGAGATGTGATATCCAACTCCTTCCCATTCCAACCTGAGACACTTCCTACAGCATGAGAAGGGATATCCAACTCCTTCCCAATCCAATCCTGAGACCCTCCCGATAGCAGAGATGTGATATCTCAATGCTTATACCAAACCTGAGACCCTTCCTATGGCATGAGATGTGATATCCAACTCCTTCCCAATCCAATCCTGAGACCCTTCCGATAGCAGAGACGTGATATCTCAATGCTTCTACCAAACCTGAGACCCTTCCTTTAGCATGAGATGTGATATCCAAATCCTTCACATTCCAATCCTGAGACCCTTCCTATAGCATGAGATGTGATATCTCAATGCTTCTAATACCAAACCTGAGATCCTTCCTATAACATGAGATGTGATATCCAATTCCTTCCCATTCCAAACCTGAGACCCTTCCTATTGGATGCGATGTGATATCCAACTCCTTCCCATTCCAACCCTGAGACCCTTCCTATAGCATGAGATGTGATGTCTCAATGCTTCTAATACCAAACCTGAGATCCTTCCTATAACATGAGATGTGATATCCAACTCCTTCCATTCAAATCCTGAGACCCGTCCTATAGCATGAGATGTGATATCTCAATGCTTATACCAAACCTGAGACCCTTCCTATAGCATGAGATGTGATATCCAACTGCTTCCCATTCCAATCCTGAGACCCTTCCTATAGCATGAGATGTGATATCTCAATGCTTCTAATACCAAACCTGAGATCCTTCCTCTAACATGAAATGTGATATCCAACTCCTTCCCTTTCCAAACCTAAGAGCCTATCTATAGCATGAGATGTGATATCCAAGTCCTTCCCATTCCAACCCTTAGACCCTTCCTACAGCATGCAATATGATATCTCAATGATTCTAATAACAAACCTGAGACCCGTCCTATAACATGAGATGGGATATCCAACTCCTTCCCATTCCAATCCTGAGACACTTCCGATAGCAGAGATGTGCCTTTCCAAACCTGAGACCCTGCCTATAGCATGAGATGTGATATCCAAGTCCTTCAGGCAGGGTCTCAGTTTGGAAAGGGAAGGAGATGGATATCACATTTCATGTTAGAGGTAGGATCTCAGGTTTGGTATTAGAGGCATTGAAATATCACATCTCATGCTATCAGAAGGGTCTCAGGATTGGAATGGGAAGGAGTTGGATATCACATCTCATGCTAAAGGGAGGGTCTCAGGTTTGGAAGGGGAAGGATTTGGAAATCACATCTCATGTTATAGGAAGGATCTCAGGTTTGGTATTAGAAGCATTGAGATATCACATCTCATGCTATCGGAAGTATCTCAGGTTTGGTATTAGAGGCATTGAGATATCACATCTCATGCTATCATAAGGGTCTCAGGATTGGAATGGGAAGGAGTTGGATATCACATCTCATGTTATAGGAAGGCTCTCAGGTTTGGAAGGGGAAGGAGTTGGATATCACATTTCATGTTAGAGGAACGATCTCAGGTTTGGTATTAGAGGCCTTGAGATATCACATCTCATGCTATAGGAAGGGTCTCAGGATTGGAATGGGAAGGAGTTGGATATCACATCTCAAGCTATAGGAACGGTCTCAGGTTTGGTATAAGCATTGTGATATCACATCTCATGCTATAGGAAGGGTCTCAGGATTGGAATGGGAAGGAGTTGGATATCACATCTCATGTTATAGGAAAGATCTCAGGTTTGGTATTAGAAGCATTGCGACATCACATCTCATGTTATAGGAAGGGTCTCAGGATTGGAATGGGAAGAAGTTGGATATCACATCTCATGCTATAGGAAGGGTCTCAGGTTTGGTATAAGCATTGAGATATCACATCTCATGCTATAGGAAGGGTCTCAGGATTGGAATGGGAAGGAGTTGTATATGACATCTCATGCCATAGGAAGGGTCTCAGGTTTGGTATAAGAATTGAGATACCACATCACATGCTATAGGAAGGGTCTCAGGATTGGAATGGAAAGGACTTGGATATCACATCTCATGCTATAGGCAGGGTCTCAGGTTTGGAAAGGGAAGGAGATGGATATCACATTTCATGTTAGAGGTAGGATCTCAGGTTTGGTATTAGAGGCATTGAAATATCACATCTCATGCTATCAGATGGGTCTCAGGATTGGAATGGGAAGGAGTTTGATATCACATCTCATGCTAAAGGGAGGGTCTCAGGTTTCGAAGGGGAAGGATTTGGAAATCACATCTCATGTTATAGGAAGGATCTCAGGTTTGGTATTAGAAGCATTGAGATATCACATCTCATGCTATCGGAAGTATCTCAGGTTTGGTATTAGAGGCATTGAGATATCACATCTCATGCTATCATAAGGGTCTCAGGATTGGAATGGGAAGGAGTTGGATATCACATCTCATGTTATAGGAAGGATCTCAGGTTTGGTATTAGAAGCATTGAGACATCACATCTCATGCTATAGGAAGGGTGTCAGGATTGGAATGGGAAGGAGTTGGATATCACATCTCATGCTATAGGAAGGGTCTCAGATTTGGTATAAGCATTGAGATATCACATCTCATGCTATAGGAAGGGTCTCAGGATTGGAATGGGAAGGAGTTGTATATGACATCTCAGGCCATAGGAAGGGTCTCAGGTTTGGTAAAAGCATTGAGATATCACATCTCTGCTATCGGAAGGGTCTCAGGATTGGAATGGGAAGGAGTTGGATATCCCATCTCATGTTATAGGAAGGGTCTCAGGTTTGGTATTAGAAGCATTGAGACATCACATCTCATGTTATAGGAAGGGTCTCAGGATTGGAATGGGAAGAAGTTGGATATCACATCTCATGCTATAGGAAGGGTCTCAGGTTTGGTATAAGCATTGAGATATCACATCTCATGCTATAGGAAGGGTCTCAGGATTGGAATGGGAAGGAGTTGTATATGACATCTCATGCCATAGGAAGGGTCACAGGTTTGGTATAAGCATTGAGATATCACATCACATGCTATAGGAAGGGTCTCAGGATTGGAATGGGAAGGACTTGGATATCACATCTCATGCTATAGGCAGGGTCTCAGGTTTGGAAAGGGAAGGAGATGGATATCACATTTCATGTTAGAGGTAGGATCTCAGGTTTGGTATTAGAGGCATTGAAATATCACATCTCATGCTATCAGAAGGGTCTCAGGATTGGAATGGGAAGGAGTTGGATATCACATCTCATGCTAAAGGGAGGGTCTCAGGTTTGGAAGTGGAAGGATTTGGAAATCACATCTCATGTTATAGGAAGGATCTCAGGTTTGGTATTAGAAGCATTGAGATATCGGATATCACATCTCATGTTATAGGAAGGGTCTCAGGATTGGAATGGGAAGGATTTGGATATCACATCTCTTGCTATAGGAAGGGTCTCAGGATTGGAATGGGTAGGAGTTGGATATTACTTTCTTGCTATAGGAAGGGTCTCATGTTTGGAATGGGAAGGAGTTGGATATCACATATGCTATAGTTAGTGTCTCAGGTTTGGAACGGGAAGGAGTTGGATATCACATCTCATGTTATAGGAAGGGTCTCAGGCTTGGTATAAGCATTGAGATATCACATCTCTGCTATCGGAAGCGGCTCAGGATTGGAATGGGAAGGAGTTGGATATCCCATCTCATGTTATAGGAAGAGTCTCTGGTTTGGTAGAATCATTGAGATATCACATCGCATGCTGTAGGAAGGGTCAAAGGATTGGAATGGGATGGACTTGGATATCACATCTCATGCTATAGGTAGGCTCTCAGGTTTGGTATAAGCATTGAGATATCACATCTCATGCTATAGGAAGGGTCTCAGGATTGGAATGGGAAGGAATTGGATATCACATCTCATGCTATAGGAAGGGTCTCAGATTTGGTATAAGCATTGAGATATCACATCTCATGCTAAAGGAAGAGTCTCAGGATTGGAATGTGAAGGATTTGGATATCACATCTCATGCTAAAGGAAGGTTCTCAGGTTTGGTAGAAGCATTGAGATATCACGTCGCTGCTATCGGAAGGGTCTCAGGATTGGATTGGGAAGGAGTTGGATATCCCTTCTCATGCTATAGGAAGGGTCTCAGGATTTGAATGGCAAGGAGTTGGATATCACATCTCATGCCATAGGAAGGGTCTCAGGTTTGGTATAAGCATTGAGATATCACATCTCTGCTATCGGAAGGGTCTCAGGATTGGATTGGGAAGGAGTTGGATATCCCTTCTCATGCTATAGGAAGTGTCTCAGGTTGGAATGGGAAGGAGTTGGATATCACATCTCATGCTATAGGAAGGGTCTCAGGTTTGGTATAAGCATTGAGATATCACATCTCATGCTATAGGACGGGTCTCAGGATTGTAATGGAAGGAGTTTGATATCACATCTCATGTTATAGGAAGGATCTCAGGTTTGGTATTAGAATCATTGAGACATCACATCTCATGCTATAGGAAGGGTCTCAGGGTTGGAATGGGAAGGAGTTGGATATCACAACTCATCCAATAGGAAGGGTCTCAGGTTTGGAATGGGAAGGAATTGGATATCACATCTCATGTTATAGGAAGGATCTCAGGTTTGGTATTAGAAGCATTGAGATATCACATCTCATGCTATAGGAAGGGTCTCAGGATTGGAATGTGAAGGATTTGGATATCACATCTCATGCTAAAGGAAGGGTCTCAGGTTTGGTAGAAGCATTGAGATATCACGTCTCTGCTATCGGAAGGGTCTCAGGATTGGATTGGGAAGGAGTTGGATATCCCTTTTCATGCTATAGGAAGGGTCTCAGGATTTGAATGGCAAGGAGTTGGATATCACATCTCATGCCACAGGAAGGGTCTCAGGTTTGGTTTAAGCATTGAGATATCACATCTCTGCTATCGGAAGGGTCTCAGGATTGGATTGGGAAGGAGTTGGATATCCCTTCTCATGCTATAGGAAGTGTCTCAGGTTGGAATGGGAAGGAGTTGGATATCACATCTCATGTTATAGGAAGGGTCTCAGGATTGGAATAGGAAGGATTTGGATATCACATCTCTTGCTATAGGAAGGGTCTCAGGATTGGAATGGGTAGGAGTTGGATATTACTTTCTTGCTATAGGAAGGGTCTCATGTTTGGAATGGGTAGGAGTTGGATATCACATATGCTATAGTTAGTGTCTCAGGTTCGGAACGGGAAGGAGTTGGATATCACATCTCATGTTATAGGAAGGGTCTCAGGTTTGGTATAAGCATTGAGATATCACATCTCTGCTATCGGAAGCGGCTCAGGATTTGAATGGGAAGGAGTTGGATATCCCATCTCATGTTATAGGAAGAGTCTCTGGTTTGGTATTAGAATCATTGAGATATCACATCGCATGCTGTAGGAAGGGTCTAAGGATTGGAATGGGGTGGACTTGGATATCACATCTCATGCTATAGGTAGGCTCTCAGTTTTGGTATAAGCATTGAGATATCACATCTCATGCTATAGGAAGGGTCTCAGGATTGGAATGGGAAGGAATTGGATATCACATCTCATGCTATAGGAAGGGTCTCAGATTTGGTATAAGCATTGAGATATCACATCTCATGCTAGAGGAAGGGTCTCAGGATTGGAATGGGAAGGAGTTGTATATGACATCTCAGGCCATAGGAAGGTTCTCAGGTTTGGTATAAGCATTGAGATATCACATCTCTGCTATCGGAAAGGTCTCAGGATTGGAATGGGAAGGAGTTGGATATCCCATCTCATGTTATAGGAAGGGTCTCAGGTTTGGTATTAGAAGCATAGAGATATCACATCTCATGCTATAGGAAGGGTCTCAGGATTGGAATGGGAAGGACTTGGATGTCACATCTCATGCTATAGGGAGGGTCTCAAGTTTGATATTAGAAGCATTGAGATAACAAATCTCATGATATCGGAAGGGTCTCAGGATTGGAATGGGAAGGAGTTGGATATCACATCTCATGATAAAGGAAGGGTCTAAGGTTTGGAAGGGGAAGGATTTGGATATCACATCTCATGTTATAGGACGGGTCTCAGGTTTGGTATTAGAAGCATTGAGATATCAAGTCTCATGGTATACGAAGGGTCTCAGGATTGGAATGGGAAGGATTTGGATATCACATCTCTTGCTATAGGAAGGGTCTCAGGATTGGAATGGGTAGGAGTTGGATATTACTTTCTTGCTATAGGAAGGGTCTCATGTTTGGAATGGGAAGGAGTTGGATATCACATATGCTATAGTTAGTGTCTCAGGTTCGGAATGGGAAGGAGTTGGATATCACATCTCATGTTATAGGAAGGGTCTCAGGTTTGGTATAAGCATAGAGATATCACATCTCATGCTACAGGAAGGGTCTCAGGATTGGAATGGGAAGGACTTGGATGTCACATCTCATGCTATAGGGAGGGTCTCAAGTTTGATATTAGAAGCATTGAGATAACAAATCTCATGATATCGGAAGGGTCTCAGGATTGGAATGGGAAGGAGTTGGATATCACATCTCATGATAAAGGAAGGGTCTAAGGTTTGGAAGGGGAAGGATTTGGATATCACATCTCATGTTATAGGACGGGTCTCAGGTTTGGTATTAGAAGCATTGAGATATCAAGTCTCATGGTATACGAAGGGTCTCAGGATTGGAATGGGAAGGATTTGGATATCACATCTCTTGCTATAGGAAGGGTCTCAGGATTGGAATGGGTAGGAGTTGGATATTACTTTCTTGCTATAGGAAGGGTCTCATGTTTGGAATGGGAAGGAGTTGGATATCACATATGCTATAGTTAGTGTCTCAGGTTCGGAACGGGAAGGAGTTGGATATCACATCTCATGTTATAGGAAGGGTCTCAGGTTTGGTATAAGCATTGAGATATCACATCTCTGCTATCGGAAGGGTCTCAGGATTGGAATGGGAAGGAGTTGGATATCACATCTCATGATAAAGGAAGGGTCTAAGGTTTGGAAGGGGAAGGATTTGGATATCACATCTCATGTTATAGGACGGGTCTCAGGTTTGGTATTAGAAGCATTGAGATATCAAGTCTCATGGTATACGAAGGGTCTCAGAATTGGAATGGGAAGGAGTTGGATATCACACCTCAAGCTATAGGAAGGGTCTCAGGATTGGAATGGGAAGGAGTTTGATATCACATCTCATGCCATAGTATGGGTCTCAGGTTTGGTAGAAGCATTGGGATATCACATCTCATGCTATCGGAAGGGTGTCAGTATTGGATTTGGAAGAAGTTGGATATCCCATCTCATGCTATAGGAAGGGTCTCAGGTTGGAATGGGAAGGAGTTGGATATCACATTTCATGTTATAGGAAGGGTCTCAGGATTGGAATGGGAAGGACTTGGATATCATATCTCATGCTATAGGACGGGTCTCAGGTTTGTTATTAGAATCATTGAGATATCATATTGCATGCTGTAGGAAGGGTCTAAGGATTGGAATGGGAAGGACCTGGATATCACATCTCATGCTATAGATAGGCTCTTAGGTTTGGAAAGGGAAGGAGTTGGATATCACATCTCATGTTATAGGATGGATCTCAGGTTTGGTATTAGAAGTATTGAGATATCACATCTCATGTTATCGGAAGGATCTCAGGTTTGGTATTAGAAGTATTGAGATATCACATCTCATGCTATAGGAAGGGTCTCAGGATTGGAATGGGAAGGAGTTGGATATCACATCTCATGCTAAAGGAAGGGTCTCAGGTTTGGTAGAAGCATTGAGATATCACATCTCATGCTATAGGAAGGGTCTCAGGATTGGAATGGGAAGGACTTAGATATCACATATCATGCTATAGGGAGGGTCTCAGTTTTGATATTAGAAGCATTGAGATATCACATCTCATGCTATCGGAAGTGTCTCAGGATTGGAATGGGAAGGACATCACATCTCATGCTAAAGGAAGGGTCTCAGGTTTGGAACGGGAAGGAGTTAAATTTCACATCTCATGTTATAGGAAGGGTCTCAGGTTTGGTATAAACATTGAGATATCACATCTCTGCTATCGGAAGTGTCTCAGGATTGGCATGCGAAGGAGTTGGATATCCCATCTCATGTTATAGGACGGGTCTCAGGTTTGTTATTAGAATCATTGAGATATCATATTGCATGCTGTAGGAAAGGTCTAAGGGTTGGAATGTGAAGGACTTGGATATCACATCTCATGCTATAGATAGGCTCTTAGGTTTGGAAAGGGAAGGAGTTGGATATCACATTTCATGTTAGAGGAAGGATCTCAGGTTTGGTATTAGAAGCATTGAGATATCACATCTCATGCTATAGGAAGGGTCTCAGGATTGGAATGGGAAGGAGTTGGATATCCCATCTCATGTTATAGGAAGAGTCTCTGGTTTGGTAGAATCATTGAGATATCACATCGCATGCTGTAGGAAGGGTCAAAGGATTGGAATGGGATGGACTTGGATATCACATCTCATGCTATAGGTAGGCTCTCAGGTTTGGTATAAGCATTGAGATATCACATCTCATGCTATAGGAAGGGTCTCAGGATTGGAATGGGAAGGAATTGGATATCACATCTCATGCTATAGGAAGGGTCTCAGATTTGGTATAAGCATTGAGATATCACATCTCATGCTAAAGGAAGAGTCTCAGGATTGGAATGTGAAGGATTTGGATATCACATCTCATGCTAAAGGAAGGTTCTCAGGTTTGGTAGAAGCATTGAGATATCACGTCGCTGCTATCGGAAGGGTCTCAGGATTGGATTGGGAAGGAGTTGGATATCCCTTCTCATGCTATAGGAAGGGTCTCAGGATTTGAATGGCAAGGAGTTGGATATCACATCTCATGCCATAGGAAGGGTCTCAGGTTTGGTATAAGCATTGAGATATCACATCTCTGCTATCGGAAGGGTCTCAGGATTGGATTGGGAAGGAGTTGGATATCCCTTCTCATGCTATAGGAAGTGTCTCAGGTTGGAATGGGAAGGAGTTGGATATCACATCTCATGCTATAGGAAGGGTCTCAGGTTTGGTATAAGCATTGAGATATCACATCTCATGCTATAGGACGGGTCTCAGGATTGTAATGGAAGGAGTTGGATATCACATCTCATGTTATAGGAAGGATCTCAGGTTTGGTATTAGAATCATTGAGACATCACATCTCATGCTATAGGAAGGGTCTCAGGGTTGGAATGGGAAGGAGTTGGATATCACAACTCATCCAATAGGAAGGGTCTCAGGTTTGGAATGGGAAGGAATTGGATATCACATCTCATGTTATAGGAAGGATCTCAGGTTTGGTATTAGAAGCATTGAGATATCACATCTCATGCTATAGGAAGGGTCTCAGGATTGGAATGTGAAGGATTTGGATATCACATCTCATGCTAAAGGAAGGGTCTCAGGTTTGGTAGAAGCATTGAGATATCACGTCTCTGCTATCGGAAGGGTCTCAGGATTGGATTGGGAAGGAGTTGGATATCCCTTTTCATGCTATAGGAAGGGTCTCAGGATTTGAATGGCAAGGAGTTGGATATCACATCTCATGCCACAGGAAGGGTCTCAGGTTTGGTTTAAGCATTGAGATATCACATCTCTGCTATCGGAAGGGTCTCAGGATTGGATTGGGAAGGAGTTGGATATCCCTTCTCATGCTATAGGAAGTGTCTCAGGTTGGAATGGGAAGGAGTTGGATATCACATCTCATGTTATAGGAAGGGTCTCAGGATTGGAATAGGAAGGATTTGGATATCACATCTCTTGCTATAGGAAGGGTCTCAGGATTGGAATGGGTAGGAGTTGGATATTACTTTCTTGCTATAGGAAGGGTCTCATGTTTGGAATGGGTAGGAGTTGGATATCACATATGCTATAGTTAGTGTCTCAGGTTCGGAACGGGAAGGAGTTGGATATCACATCTCATGTTATAGGAAGGGTCTCAGGTTTGGTATAAGCATTGAGATATCACATCTCTGCTATCGGAAGCGGCTCAGGATTTGAATGGGAAGGAGTTGGATATCCCATCTCATGTTATAGGAAGAGTCTCTGGTTTGGTATTAGAATCATTGAGATATCACATCGCATGCTGTAGGAAGGGTCTAAGGATTGGAATGGGGTGGACTTGGATATCACATCTCATGCTATAGGTAGGCTCTCAGTTTTGGTATAAGCATTGAGATATCACATCTCATGCTATAGGAAGGGTCTCAGGATTGGAATGGGAAGGAATTGGATATCACATCTCATGCTATAGGAAGGGTCTCAGATTTGGTATAAGCATTGAGATATCACATCTCATGCTAGAGGAAGGGTCTCAGGATTGGAATGGGAAGGAGTTGTATATGACATCTCAGGCCATAGGAAGGTTCTCAGGTTTGGTATAAGCATTGAGATATCACATCTCTGCTATCGGAAAGGTCTCAGGATTGGAATGGGAAGGAGTTGGATATCCCATCTCATGTTATAGGAAGGGTCTCAGGTTTGGTATTAGAAGCATAGAGATATCACATCTCATGCTATAGGAAGGGTCTCAGGATTGGAATGGGAAGGACTTGGATGTCACATCTCATGCTATAGGGAGGGTCTCAAGTTTGATATTAGAAGCATTGAGATAACAAATCTCATGATATCGGAAGGGTCTCAGGATTGGAATGGGAAGGAGTTGGATATCACATCTCATGATAAAGGAAGGGTCTAAGGTTTGGAAGGGGAAGGATTTGGATATCACATCTCATGTTATAGGACGGGTCTCAGGTTTGGTATTAGAAGCATTGAGATATCAAGTCTCATGGTATACGAAGGGTCTCAGGATTGGAATGGGAAGGATTTGGATATCACATCTCTTGCTATAGGAAGGGTCTCAGGATTGGAATGGGTAGGAGTTGGATATTACTTTCTTGCTATAGGAAGGGTCTCATGTTTGGAATGGGAAGGAGTTGGATATCACATATGCTATAGTTAGTGTCTCAGGTTCGGAATGGGAAGGAGTTGGATATCACATCTCATGTTATAGGAAGGGTCTCAGGTTTGGTATAAGCATAGAGATATCACATCTCATGCTACAGGAAGGGTCTCAGGATTGGAATGGGAAGGACTTGGATGTCACATCTCATGCTATAGGGAGGGTCTCAAGTTTGATATTAGAAGCATTGAGATAACAAATCTCATGATATCGGAAGGGTCTCAGGATTGGAATGGGAAGGAGTTGGATATCACATCTCATGATAAAGGAAGGGTCTAAGGTTTGGAAGGGGAAGGATTTGGATATCACATCTCATGTTATAGGACGGGTCTCAGGTTTGGTATTAGAAGCATTGAGATATCAAGTCTCATGGTATACGAAGGGTCTCAGGATTGGAATGGGAAGGATTTGGATATCACATCTCTTGCTATAGGAAGGGTCTCAGGATTGGAATGGGTAGGAGTTGGATATTACTTTCTTGCTATAGGAAGGGTCTCATGTTTGGAATGGGAAGGAGTTGGATATCACATATGCTATAGTTAGTGTCTCAGGTTCGGAACGGGAAGGAGTTGGATATCACATCTCATGTTATAGGAAGGGTCTCAGGTTTGGTATAAGCATTGAGATATCACATCTCTGCTATCGGAAGGGTCTCAGGATTGGAATGGGAAGGAGTTGGATATCACATCTCATGATAAAGGAAGGGTCTAAGGTTTGGAAGGGGAAGGATTTGGATATCACATCTCATGTTATAGGACGGGTCTCAGGTTTGGTATTAGAAGCATTGAGATATCAAGTCTCATGGTATACGAAGGGTCTCAGAATTGGAATGGGAAGGAGTTGGATATCACACCTCAAGCTATAGGAAGGGTCTCAGGATTGGAATGGGAAGGAGTTTGATATCACATCTCATGCCATAGTATGGGTCTCAGGTTTGGTAGAAGCATTGGGATATCACATCTCATGCTATCGGAAGGGTGTCAGTATTGGATTTGGAAGAAGTTGGATATCCCATCTCATGCTATAGGAAGGGTCTCAGGTTGGAATGGGAAGGAGTTGGATATCACATTTCATGTTATAGGAAGGGTCTCAGGATTGGAATGGGAAGGACTTGGATATCATATCTCATGCTATAGGACGGGTCTCAGGTTTGTTATTAGAATCATTGAGATATCATATTGCATGCTGTAGGAAGGGTCTAAGGATTGGAATGGGAAGGACCTGGATATCACATCTCATGCTATAGATAGGCTCTTAGGTTTGGAAAGGGAAGGAGTTGGATATCACATCTCATGTTATAGGATGGATCTCAGGTTTGGTATTAGAAGTATTGAGATATCACATCTCATGTTATCGGAAGGATCTCAGGTTTGGTATTAGAAGTATTGAGATATCACATCTCATGCTATAGGAAGGGTCTCAGGATTGGAATGGGAAGGAGTTGGATATCACATCTCATGCTAAAGGAAGGGTCTCAGGTTTGGTAGAAGCATTGAGATATCACATCTCATGCTATAGGAAGGGTCTCAGGATTGGAATGGGAAGGACTTAGATATCACATA
The DNA here is from genome assembly GCF_040938575.1 of Ambystoma mexicanum. Lineage (NCBI taxonomy): Eukaryota > Metazoa > Chordata > Amphibia > Caudata > Ambystomatidae > Ambystoma > Ambystoma mexicanum. The sequence goes on along the minus strand of NW_027182510.1, from coordinate 1,538,047 downwards.
TCATGCTATAGGGAGGGTCTCAGTTTTGATATTAGAAGCATTGAGATATCACATCTCATGCTATCGGAAGTGTCTCAGGATTGGAATGGGAAGGACATCACATCTCATGCTAAAGGAAGGGTCTCAGGTTTGGAACGGGAAGGAGTTAAATTTCACATCTCATGTTATAGGAAGGGTCTCAGGTTTGGTATAAACATTGAGATATCACATCTCTGCTATCGGAAGTGTCTCAGGATTGGCATGCGAAGGAGTTGGATATCCCATCTCATGTTATAGGACGGGTCTCAGGTTTGTTATTAGAATCATTGAGATATCATATTGCATGCTGTAGGAAAGGTCTAAGGGTTGGAATGTGAAGGACTTGGATATCACATCTCATGCTATAGATAGGCTCTTAGGTTTGGAAAGGGAAGGAGTTGGATATCACATTTCATGTTAGAGGAAGGATCTCAGGTTTGGTATTAGAAGCATTGAGATATCACATCTCATGCTATAGGAAGGGTCTCAGGATTGGAATGGGAAGGAGTTGGATATCACATCTCATGCTATAGGAATGGTCTCAGGTTTGGTATAAGCATTGAGATATCACATCTCATGCTATAGGACGGGTCTCAGGATTGGAATGGAAGGAGTTGGATATCACATCTCATGTTATAGGAAGGATCTCAGGTTTGGTATTAGAAGCATTGAGACATCACATCTCATGCTATAGGAAGGGTCTCAGGGTTGGAATGGGAAGGAGTTGGATATCACATCTCATCCAATAGGAAGGGTCTCAGGTTTGGAATGGGAAGTAATTGGATATCACATCTCATGTTATAGGAAGGATCTCAGGTTTGGTATTAGAAGCATTGAGATATCAAATCTCATGCTATAGGAAGGGTCTCAGGATTGGAATGTGAAGGATTTGGATATCACATCTCATGCTAAAGGAAGGGTCTCAGGTTTGGTAGAAGCATTGAGATATCACGTCTCTGCTATCGGAAGGGTCTCAGGATTGGATTGGGAAGGAGTTGGATATCCCTTTTCATGCTATAGGAAGGGTCTCAGGTTTGGTATAAGCATTGAGATATCACATCTCTGCTATCGGAAGGGTCTCAGGATTGGATTGGGAAGGAGTTGGATATCCCTTCTCATGCTATAGGAAGTGTCTCAGGTTGGAATGGGAAGGAGTTGGATATCACATCTCATGTTATAGGAAGGGTCTCAGGATTGGAATGGGAAGGATTTGGATATCACATCTCTTGCTATAGGAAGGGTCTCAGGATTGGAATGGGTAGGAGTTGGATATTACATTCTTGCTATAGGAAGGGTCTCATGTTTGGAATGGGAAGGAGTTGGATATCACATATGCTATAGTTAGTGTCTCAGGTTTGGAACGGGAAGGAGTTGGATATCACATCTCATGTTATAGGAAGGGTCTCAGGTTTGGTATAAGCATTGAGATATCACATCTCTGCTATCGGAAGCGGCTCAGGATTGGAATGGGAAGGAGTTGGATATCCCATCTCATGTTATAGGAAGAGTCTCTGGTTTGGTATTAGAATAATTGAGATATCACATTGCATGTTGTAGGAAGGGTCTAAGGATTGGAATGGGATGGACTTGGATATCACATCTCATGCTATAGGTAGGCTCTCAGGTTTGGTATAAGCATTGAGATATCACATCTCATGCTATAGGAAGGGTCTCAGGATTGGAATGGGAAGGAATTGGATATCACATCTCATGCTATAGGAAGGGTCTCAGATTTGGTATAAGCATTGAGATATCACATATCATGCTAAAGGAAGGGTCTCAGGATTGGAATGGGAAGGAGTTGTATATTACATCTCAGGCCATAGGAAGGTTCTCAGGTTTGGTATAAGCATTGAGATATCACATCTCTGCTATCGGAAAGGTCTCAGGATTGGAATGGGAAGGAGTTGGATATCCCATCTCATGTTATAGGAAGGATCTCAGGTTTGGTATTAGAAGCATAGAGATATCACATCTCATGCTATAGGAAGGGTCTCAGGATTGGAATGGGAAGGACTTGGATGTCACATCTCATGCTATAGGGAGGGTCTCAAGTTTGATATTAGAAGCATTGAGATAACAAATCTCATGATATCGGAAGGGTCTCAGGATTGGAATGGGAAGGAGTTGGATATCACATCTCATGATAAAGGAAGGGTCTAAGGTTTGGAAGGGGAAGGATTTGGATATCACATCTCATGTTATAGGACGGGTCTCAGGTTTGGTATTAGAAGCATTGAGATATCAAGTCTCATGGTATAAGAAGGGTCTCAGAATTGGAATGGGAAGGAGTTGGATATCACACCTCAAGCTATAGGAAGGGTCTCAGGATTGGAATGGGAAGGAGTTTGATATCACATCTCATGCCATAGTATGGGTCTCAGGTTTGGTAGAAGCATTGGGATATCACATCTCATGCTATCGGAAGGGTATCAGTATTGGATTTCGAAGAAGTTGGATATCCCATCTCATGCTATAGGAAGGGTCTCAGGTTGGAATGGGAAGGAGTTGGATATCACATTTCATGTTATAGGAAGGGTCTCAGGATTGGAATGGGAAGGACTTGGATATCATATCTCATGCTATAGGACGGGTCTCAGGTTTGTTATTAGAATCATTGAGATATCATATTGCATGCTGTAGGAAGGGTCTAAGGATTGGAATAGGAAGGACCTGGATATCACATCTCATTCTATAGATAGGCTCTTAGGTTTGGAAAGGGAAGGAGTTGGATATCACATTTCATGTTAGAGGAAGGATCTCAGGTTTGGTATTAGAAGCACTGAGATATCACATCTCATGCTATAGGAAGGGTCTCAGGATTGGAATGGGAAGTAGTTGGATATCACATCTCATGCTATAGGAAGGGTCTCAGGTTTGGTATAAGCATTGAGATATCACATCTCATGCTATAGGACGGGTCTCAGGATTGGAATGGAAGGAGTTGGATATCACATCTCATGTTATAGGAAGGATCTCAGGTTTGGTATTAGAATCATTGAGACATCACATCTCATGCTATAGGAAGGGTCTCAGGGTTGGAATGGGAAGGAGTTGGATATCACAACTCATCCAATAGGAAGGGTCTCAGGATTGGAATGTGAAGGATTTGGATATCACATCTCATGCTAAAGGAAGGGTCTCAGGTTTGGTAGAAGCATTGAGATATCACGTCTCTGCTATCGGAAGGGTCTCAGGATTGGATTGGGAAGGAGTTGGATATCCCTTCTCATGCTATAGGAAGGGTCTCAGGATTTGAATGGCAAGGAGTTGGATATCACATCTCATGCCATACGAAGGGTCTCAGGTTTGGTATAAGCATTGAGATATCACATCTCTGCTATCGGAAGGGTCTCAGGATTGGAATGGGAAGGAGTTGGATATTCCCATCTCATGTAATAGGAAGGGTCTCAGGTTTGGTATTAGAAGCATTGAGATATCACATCTCATGCTATAGGAAGGGTCTCAGGATTGGAATGGGAAGGACTTGGATATCACATCTCATGGTATAGGGAGGGTCTCAAGTTTGATATTAGAAGCTTTGAGATATCACATGTCATGATATCGGAAGGGTCTCAGGATTGGAATGGGAAGGAGTTGGATATCACATCTCATGATAAAGGAAGGGTCTAAGGTTTGGAAGGGGAAGGATTTGGATATCACATCTCATGTTATATTACGGGTCTCAGGTTTGGTATTAGAAGCATTGAGATATCAAGTCTCAGAGTATAGGAAGGGTCTCAGAATTGGAATGGGAAGGAGTTGGATATCACATCTCAAGCTATAGGAAGGGTCTCAGGATTGGAATGGGAAGGACTTGGATATCACATCTCATGCTATAGGAAGGCTCTCAGGTTTGGAAGGGGAAAGAGTTGGATATCACATTTCATGTTAGAGGTAGGATCTCAGGTTTGGTATTAGAGGCATTGAGATATCACATCTCATGCTATCAGAAGGGTCTCGGGAATGGAATGGGAAGGAGTTGGATATCACATCTCATGCTAAAGGGAGGGTCTCAGGTTTGGAAGGGAAAGGATTTGGATATCACATCTCATGTTATAGGAAGGATCTCAGGTTTGGTATTAGAAGCATTGAGATATCACATCTCATGCTATCAGAAGGGTCTCAGGATTGGAATGGGAAGGAGTTGGATATCACATCTCATGCTAAAGGGAGGGTCTCAGGTTTGGAAGGGGAAGGATTTGGATATCACATCTCATGTTATCGGAAGGATCTCACGTTTGGTATTAGAAGTATTGAGATATCATATCTCATGCTATAGGAAGGGTCTCAGGATTGGAATGGGAAGGAGTTGGATATCACATCTCATGTTATAGGAAGTGTCTCAGGATTGTAATGGGAAGGACTTGGATATCACATCTCATGCTATAGGTAGGGTCTCAAGTTTGATATTAGAAGCATTGAGATATCACATCTCATGCTATAGGAAGGGTCTGAGGATTGGAATGGGAAGAAGTTGGATATCACATCTCATGCTATGGGAAGGGTCTCAGGTTTGGTATAAGCAGTGAGATATCACATCTCATGCTATAGGAAGTGTCTCAGGATTGGAATGGGAAGGAGTTGGATATCACATCTCATGTTATAGGAAGGATCTCAGGTTTGGTATAAGCATTGAGATATCACATCTCTGCTACCGGAAGGGTCTCAGGATTGGAATGGGAAGGAGTTGGATATTCCCATCTCATGTTATAGGAAGGGTCTCAGGTTTGGTATTAGAAGCATTGAGATATCACATCTCATGCTATAGGAAGGGTCTCAGGATTGGAATGGGAAGGACTTGGATATCACATCTCATGCTATAGGGAGGGTCTCAAGTTTGATATTAGAAGCTTTGAGATATCACATCTCATGATATCGGAAGGGTCTCAGGATTGGAATGGGAAGGAGTTGGATATCACATCTCATGATAAAGGAAGGGTCTAAGGTTTGGAAGGGGAAGGATTTGGATATCACATCTCATGTTATATTACGGGTCTCACGTTTGTATTAGAAGCATTGAGATATCAAGTCTCATAGTATAGGAAGGGTCTCAGAATTGGAATGGGAAGGAGTTGGATATCACATCTCAAGCTATAGGAAGGGTCTCAGGATTGGAATGGGAAGGACTTGGATATCACATCTCATGCTATAGGAAGGCTCTCAGGTTTGGAAGGGGAAAGAGTTGGATATCACATTTCATGTTAGAGGTAGGATCTCAGGTTTGGTATTAGAGGCATTGAGATATCACATCTCATGCTATCAGAAGGGTCTCAGGAATGGAATGGGAAGGAGTTGGATATCACATCTCATGCTAAAGGGAGGGTCTCAGGTTTGGAAGGGGAAGGATTTAGATATCACATCTCATGTTATAGGAAGGATCTCAGGTTTGGTATTAGAAGCATTGAGATATCACATCTCATGCTATCGGAAGGATCTCAGGTTTGGTATTAGAAGCATTGAGATATCACATCTCATGCTATCAGAAGAGTCTCAGGATTGGAATAGGAAGGAGTTGGATATCACATCTCATGCTAAAGGGAGGGTCTCAGGATTGGAAGGGGAAGGATTTGGATATCACATCTCATGTTATCGGAAGGATCTCACGTTTGGTATTAGAAGTATTGAGATATCATATCTCATGCTATAGGAAGGGTCTCAGGATTGGAATGGGAAGGAGTTGGATATCACATCTCATGCTATAGGGAGGGTCTCAGGATTGGAATGGGAAGGACTTAGATATCACATATCATGCTATAGGGAGGGTCTCAGTTTTGATATTAGAAGCATTGAGATATCACATCTCATGCTATAGGAAGTGTCTCAGGATTGGAATGGGAAGGTGCTGGATATCACATCTCATGCTAAAGGAAGGGTCTCAGGTTTGGAACGGGAAGGGTTTGGATATCACATCTCATGTTATAGGAAGGGTCTCAGGTTTGGTATAAGCATTGAGATATCACATCTCTGCTATCGGAAGTGTCTCAGGATTGGAATGGGAAGGAGTTGGATATCCCATCTCATGTTATAGGACGGGTCTCAGGTTTGTTATTAGAATCATTGAGATATCATATTGCATGCTGTAGGAAGGGTCTAAGGGTTGGAATGGGAAGGACTTGGATATCACATCTCATGGTATAGATAGGCTCTTAGGTTTGGAAAGGGAAGGAGTTGGATATCACATTTCATGTTAGAGGAAGGATCTCAGGTTTGGTATTAGAAGCATTGAGATATCACATCTCATGCTATAGGAAGGGTCTCAGGATTGGAATGGGAAGCAGTTGGATATCACATCTCATGCTAAAGGGAGGGTCTCAGGTTTGGAAGGGGAAGGATTTGGATATCACATCTCATGTTATAGGAAGGATCTCAGGTTTGGTATTAGAAGCATTGAGATATCACATCTCATGCTATCGGAAGGATCTCAGGTTTGGTATTAGAAGCATTGAGATATCACATCTCATGCTATCAGAAGAGTCTCAGGATTGGAATAGGAAGGAGTTGGATATCCCATCTCATGTTATAGGACGGGTCTCAGGTTTGTTATTGGAATCATTGAGATATCATATTGCATGCTGTAGGAAGGGTCTAAGGGTTGGAATGTGAAGGACTTGGATATCACATCTCATGCTATAGATAGGCTCTTAGGTTTGGAAAGGGAAGGAGTTGGATCTCACATTTCATGTTAGAGGAAGGATCTCAGGTTTGGTATTAGAAGCATTGAGATATCACATCTCATGCTATAGGAAGGGTCTCAGGATTGGAATGGGAAGGAGTTGGATATCACATCTCATGCTATAGGAAGGGTCTCAGGTTTGGTATAAGCATTGAGATATCACATCTCATGCTATAGGAAGGGTCTCAGGATTGGAATGGAAGGAGTTGGATATCAGATCTCATGTTATAGGAAGGATCTCAGGTTTGGTATTAGAAGCATTGAGATATCACATCTCATGCTATAGGAAGGGTCTCAGGATTGGAATGTGAAGGATTTGGATATCACATCTCATGCTAAAGGAAGGGTCTCAGGTTTGGTAGAAGCATTGAGATATCACGTCGCTGCTATCGGAAGGGTCTCAGGATTGGATTGGGAAGGAGTTGGATATCCCTTCTCATGCTATAGGAAGGGTCTCAGGATTTGAATGGCAAGGAGTTAGATATCACATCTCATGCCATAGGAAGGGTCTCAGGTTTGGTATAAGCATTGAGATATCACATCTCTGCTATCGGAAGGGTCTCAGGATTGGATTGGGAATGAGTTGGATATCCCTTCTCATGCTATAGGAAGTGTCTCAGGTTGGAATGGGAAGGAGTTGGATATCACATCTCATGTTATAGGAAGGGTCTCAGGATTGGAATGGGAAGGAGTTGGATATTACTTTCTTGCTATAGGAAGGGTCTCATGTTTGGAATGGGAAGGAGTTGGATATCACATATGCTATAGTTAGTGTCTCAGGTTTGGAACGGGAAGGAGTTGGATATCACATCTCATGTTATAGGAAGGGTCTCAGGTTTGGTATAAGCATTGAGATATCACATCTCTGCTATCGGAAGCGGCTCAGGATTGGAATGGGAAGGAGTTGGATATCCCATCTCATGTTATAGGAAGAGTCTCTGGTTTGGTATTAGAATAATTGAGATATCACATTGCATGTTGTAGGAAGGGTCTAAGGATTGGAATGGGATGGACTTGGATATCACATCTCATGCTATAGGTAGGCTCTCAGGTTTGGTATAAGCATTGAGATATCACATCTCATGCTATAGGAAGGGTCTCAGGATTGGAATGGGAAGGAATTGGATATCACATCTCATGCTATAGGAAGGGTCTCAGATTTGGTATAAGCATTGAGATATCACATATCATGCTAAAGGAAGAGTCTCAGGATTGGAATGGGAAGGAGTTGTATATGACATCTCAGGCCATAGGAAGGTTCTCAGGTTTGGTATAAGCATTGAGATATCACATCTCTGCTATCGGAAAGGTCTCAGGATTGGAATGGGAAGGAGTTGGATATCCCATCTCATGTTATAGGAAGGATCTCAGGTTTGGTATTAGAAGCATAGAGATATCACATCTCATGCTATAGGAAGGGTCTCAGGATTGGAATGGGAAGGACTTGGATGTCACATCTCATGCTATAGGGAGGGTCTCAAGTTTGATATTAGAAGCATTGAGATAACAAATCTCATGATATCGGAAGGGTCTCAGGATTGGAATGGGAAGGAGTTGGATATCACATCTCATGATAAAGGAAGGGTCTGAGGTTTGGAAGGGGAAGGATTTGGATATCACATCTCATGTTATAGGACGGGTCTCAGGTTTGGTATTAGAAGCATTGAGATATCAAGTCTCATGGTATAAGAAGGGTCTCAGAATTGGAATGGGAAGGAGTTGGATATCACACCTCAAGCTATAGGAAGGGTCTCAGGATTGGAATGGGAAGGAGTTTGATATCACATCTCATGCCATAGTATGGGTCTCAGGTTTGGTAGAAGCATTGGGATATCACATCTCATGCTATCGGAAGGGTATCAGTATTGGATTTTGAAGAAGTTGGATATCCCATCTCATGCTATAGGAAGGGTCTCAGGTTGGAATGGGAAGGAGTTGGATATCACATTTCATGTTATAGGAAGGGTCTCAGGATTGGAATGGGAAGGACTTGGATATCATATCTCATGCTATAGGACGGGTCTCAGGTTTGTTATTAGAATCATTGAGATATCATATTGCATGCTGTAGGAAGGGTCTAAGGATTGGAATAGGAAGGACCTGGATATCACATCTCATGCTATAAATAGGCTCTTAGGTTTGGAAAGGGAAGGAGTTGGATATCACATTTCATGTTAGAGGAAGGATCTCAGGTTTGGTATTAGAAGCACTGAGATATCACATCTCATGCTATAGGAAGGGTCTCAGGATTGGAATGGGAAGTAGTTGGATATCACATCTCATGCTATAGGAAGGGTCTCAGGTTTGGTATAAGCATTGAGATATCACATCTCATGCTATAGGACGGGTCTCAGGATTGGAATGGAAGGAGTTGGATATCACATCTCATGTTATAGGAAGGATCTCAGGTTTGGTATTAGAATCATTGAGACATCACATCTCATGCTATAGGAAGGGTCTCAGGGTTGGAATGGGAAGGAGTTGGATATCACAACTCATCCAATAGGAAGGGTCTCAGGTTTGGAATGGGAAGGAATTGGATATCACATCTCATGTTATAGGAAGGATCTCAGGTTTGGTATTAGAAGCATTGAGATATCACATCTCATGCTATAGGAAGGGTCTCAGGATTGGAATGTGAAGGATTTGGATATCATATCTCATGCTAAAGGAAGGGTCTCAGGTTTGGTAGAAGCATTGAGATATCACGTCTCTGCTATCGGAAGGGTCTCAGGATTGGATTGGGAAGGAGTTGGATATCCCTTCTCATGCTATAGGAAGGGTCTCAGGATTTGAATGGCAAGGAGTTGGATATCACATCTCATGCCATACGAAGGGTCTCAGGTTTGGTATAAGCATTGAGATATCACATCTCTGCTATCGGAAGGGTCTCAGGATTGGAATGGGAAGGAGTTGGATATTCCCATCTCATGTAATAGGAAGGGTCTCAGGTTTGGTATTAGAAGCATTGAGATATCACATCTCATGCTATAGGAAGGGTCTCAGGATTGGAATGGGAAGGACTTGGATATCACATCTCATGCTATAGGGAGGGTCTCAAGTTTGATATTAGAAGCTTTGAGATATCACATCTCATGATATCGGAAGGGTCTCAGGATTGGAATGGGAAGGAGTTGGATATCACATCTCATGATAAAGGAAGGGTCTAAGGTTTGGAAGGGGAAGGATTTGGATATCACATCTCATGTTATATTACGGGTCTCAGGTTTGGTATTAGAAGCATTGAGATATCAAGTCTCAGAGTATAGGAAGGGTCTCAGAATTGGAATGGGAAGGAGTTGGATATCACATCTCAAGCTATAGGAAGGGTCTCAGGATTGGAATGGGAAGGACTTGGATATCACATCTCATGCTATAGGAAGGCTCTCAGGTTTGGAAGGGGAAAGAGTTGGATATCACATTTCATGTTAGAGGTAGGATCTCAGGTTTGGTATTAGAGGCATTGAGATATCACATCTCATGCTATCAGAAGGGTCTCGGGAATGGAATGGGAAGGAGTTGGATATCACATCTCATGCTAAAGGGAGGGTCTCAGGTTTGGAAGGGAAAGGATTTGGATATCACATCTCATGTTATAGGAAGGATCTCAGGTTTGGTATTAGAAGCATTGAGATATCACATCTCATGCTATCAGAAGGGTCTCAGGATTGGAATGGGAAGGAGTTGGATATCACATCTCATGCTAAAGGGAGGGTCTCAGGTTTGGAAGGGGAAGGATTTGGATATCACATCTCATGTTATCGGAAGGATCTCACGTTTGGTATTAGAAGTATTGAGATATCATATCTCATGCTATAGGAAGGGTCTCAGGATTGGAATGGGAAGGAGTTGGATATCACATCTCATGTTATAGGAAGTGTCTCAGGATTGTAATGGGAAGGACTTGGATATCACATCTCATGCTATAGGTAGGGTCTCAAGTTTGATATTAGAAGCATTGAGATATCACATCTCATGCTATAGGAAGGGTCTGAGGATTGGAATGGGAAGGAGTTGGATATCACATCTCATGCTATGGGAATGGTCTCAGGTTTGGTATAAGCAGTGAGATATCGTATCTCATGCTATAGGAAGTGTCTCAGGATTGGAATGGGAAGGAGTTGGATATCACATCTCATGTTATAGGAAGGATCTCAGGTTTGGTATAAGCATTGAGATATCACATCTCTTCTACCGGAAGGGTCTCAGGATTGGAATGGGAAGGAGTTGGATATTCCCATCTCATGTTATAGGAAGGGTCTCAGGTTTGGTATTAGAAGCATTGAGATATCACATCTCATGCTATAGGAAGGGTCTCAGGATTGGAATGGGAAGGACTTGGATATCACATCTCATGCTATAGGGAAGGTCTCAAGTTTGATATTAGAAGCTTTGAGATATCACATCTCATGATATCGGAAGGGTCTCAGGATTGGAATGGGAAGGAGTTGGATATCACATCTCATGATAAAGGAAGGGTCTATGGTTTGGAAGGGGAAGGATTTGGATATCACATCTCATGTTATATTACGGGTCTCACGTTTGTATTAGAAGCATTGAGATATCAAGTCTCATAGTATAGGAAGGGTCTCAGAATTGGAATGGGAAGGAGTTGGATATCACATCTCAAGCTATAGGAAGGGTCTCAGGATTGGAATGGGAAGGACTTGGATATCACATCTCATGCTATAGGAAGGCTCTCAGGTTTGGAAGGGGAAAGAGTTGGATATCACATTTCATGTTAGAGGTAGGATCTCAGGTTTGGTATTAGAGGCATTGAGATATCACATCTCATGCTATCAGAAGGGTCTCAGGAATGGAATGGGAAGGAGTTGGATATCACATCTCATGCTAAAGGGAGGGTCTCAGGTTTGGAAGGGGAAGGATTTGGATATCACATCTCATGTTATAGGAAGGATCTCAGGTTTGGTATTAGAAGCATTGAGATATCACATCTCATGCTATCGGAAGGATCTCAGGTTTGGTATTAGAAGCATTGAGATATCACATCTCATGCTATCAGAAGAGTCTCAGGATTGGAATAGGAAGGAGTTGGATATCACATCTCATGCTAAAGGGAGGGTCTCAGGATTGGAAGGGGAAGGATTTGGATATCACATCTCATGTTATCGGAAGGATCTCACGTTTGGTATTAGAAGTATTGAGATATCATATCTCATGCTATAGGAAGGGTCTCAGGATTGGAATGGGAAGGAGTTGGATATCACATCTCAAGCTATAGGGAGGGTCTCAGGATTGGAATGGGAAGGACATAGATATCACATATCATGCTATAGGGAGGGTCTCAGTTTTGATATTAGAAGCATTGAGATATCACATCTCATGCTATAGGAAGTGTCTCAGGATTGGAATGGGAAGGTGCTGGATATCACATCTCATGCTAAAGGAAGGGTCTCAGGTTTGGAACGGGAAGGATTTGGATATCACATCTCATGTTATAGGAAGGGTCTCAGGTTTGGTATAAGCATTGAGATATCACATCTCTGCTATCGGAAGTGTCTCAGGATTGGAATGGGAAGGAGTTGGATATCCCATCTCATGTTATAGGACGGGTCTCAGGTTTGTTATTAGAATCATTGAGATATCATATTGCATGCTGTAGGAAGGGTCTAAGGGTTGGAATGGGAAGGACTTGGATATCACATCTCATGGTATAGATAGGCTCTTAGGTTTGGAAAGGGAAGGAGTTGGATATCACATTTCATGTTAGAGGAAGGATCTCAGGTTTGGTATTAGAAGCATTGAGATATCACATCTCATGCTATAGGAAGGGTCTCAGGATTGGAATGCGAAGCAGTTGGATATCACATCTCATGCTAAAGGGAGGGTCTCAGGTTTGGAAGGGGAAGGATTTGGATATCACATCTCATGTTATAGGAAGGATCTCAGGTTTGGTATTAGAAGCATTGAGATATCACATCTCATGCTATCGGAAGGATCTCAGGTTTGGTATTAGAAGCATTGAGATATCACATCTCATGCTATCAGAAGAGTCTCAGGATTGGAATAGGAAGGAGTTGGATATCACATCTCATGCTAAAGGGAGGGTCTCAGGATTGGAAGGGGAAGGATTTGGATATCACATCTCATGTTATCGGAAGGATCTCACGTTTGGTATTAGAAGTATTGAGATATCATATCTCATGCTATAGGAAGGGTCTCAGGATTGGAATGGGAAGGAGTTGGATATCACATCTCATGCTATAGGGAGGGTCTCAGGATTGGAATGGGAAGGACTTAGATATCACATTTCATGCTATAGGGAGGGTCTCAGTTTTGATATTAGAAGCATTGAGATATAACATCTCATGCTATAGGAAGTGTCTCAGGATTGGAATGGGAAGGTGCTAGATATCACATCTCATGCTAAAGGAAGGGTCTCAGGTTTGGAACGGGAAGGATTTGGATATCACATCTCATGTTATAGGAAGGGTCTCAGGTTTGGTATAAGCATTGAGATATCACATCTCTGCTATCGGAAGTGTCTCAGGATTGGAATGGGAAGGAGTTGGATATCCCATCTCATGTTATAGGACGGGTCTCAGGTTTGTTAATAGAATCATTGAGATATCATATTGCATGCTGTAGGAAGGGTCTAAGGGTTGGAATGGGAAGGACTTGGATATCACATCTCATGGTATAGATAGGCTCTTAGGTTTGGAAAGGGAAGGAGTTGGATATCACATTTCATGTTAGAGGAAGGATCTCAGGTTTGGTATTAGAAGCATTGAGATATCACATCTCATGCTATAGGAAGGGTCTCAGGATTGGAATGGGAAGCAGTTGGATATCACATCTCATGCTATAGGAAGGGTCTCAGGTTTGGTATAAGCATTGAGATATCACATCTCATGCTATAGGACGGGTCTCAGGATTGGAATGGAAGGAGTTGGATATCACATCTCATGTTATAGGAAGGATCTCAGGTTTGGTATTAGAAGCATTGAGACATCACATCTCATGCTATAGGAAGGGTCTCAGGGTTGGAATGGGAAGGAGTTGGATATCACATCTCATCCAATAGGAAGGGTCTCAGGTTTGGAATGGGAAGGAATTGGATATCACATCTCATGTTATAGGAAGGATCTCAGGTTTGGTATTAAAAGCATTGAGATATCACATCTCATGCTATAGGAAGGGTCTCAGGATTGGAATGTGAAGGATTTGGATATCACATCTCATGCTAAAGGAAGGGTCTCAGGTTTGGTAGAAGCATTGAGATATCACGTCTCTGCTATCGGAAGAGTCTCAGGATTGGATTGGGAAGGAGTTGGATATCACATCTCATGCCATAGGAAGGGTCTCAGGTTTGGTATAAGCATTGAGATATCACATCTGTGCTATCGGAAGGGTCTCAGGATTGGATTGGGAAGGAGTTGGATATCCCTTCTCATGCTATAGGAAGTGTCTCAGGTTGGAATGGGAAGGAGTTGGATATCACATCTCATGTTATAGGAAGGGTCTCAGGATTGGAATGGGAAGGATTTGGATATCACATCTCTTGCTATAGGAAGGGTCTCAGGATTGGAATGGGTAGGAGTTGGATATTACTTTCTTGCTATAGGAAGGGTCTCATGTTTGGAATGGGAAGGTGTTGGATATCACATATGCTATAGTTAGTGTCTCAGGTTTGGAACGGGAAGGAGTTGGATATCACATCTCATGTTATAGGAAGGGTCTCAGGTTTGGTATAAGCATTGAGATATCACATCTCTGCTATCGGAAGCGGCTCAGGATTGGAATGGGAAGGAGTTGGATATCCCATCTCATGTTATAGGAAGAGTCTCTGGTTTGGTATTAGAATCATTGAGATATCACATCGCATGCTGTAGGAAAGGTCTAACGATTGGAATGGGATGGACTTGGATATCACATCTCATGCTATAGGTAGGCTCTCAGGTTTGGTATAAGCATTGAGATATCACATCTCATGCTATAGGAAGGGTCTCAGGATTGGAATGGGAAGGAATTGGATATCACATCTCATGCTATAGGAAGGGTCTCAGATTTGGTATAAGCATTGAGATATCACATCTCATGCTAAAGGAAGGGTCTCAGGATTGGAATGGGAAGGAGTTGTATATGACATCTCAGGCCATAGGAAGGTTCTCAGGTTTGGTATAAGCATTGAGATATCACATCTCTGCTATCGGAAGGGTCTCAGGATTGGAATGGGAAGCAGTTGGATATCCCATCTCATGTTATAGGAAGGGTCTCAGGTTTGGTATTAGAAGCATAGAGATATCACATCTCATGCTATAGGAAGGATCTCAGGATTTGAATGGCAAGGAGTTGGATATCACATCTCATGCCATAGGAAGGGTCTCAGGTTTGGTATAAGCATTGAGATATCACATCTCTGCTATCGGAAGGGTCTCGGGATTGGATTGGGAAGGAGTTAGATATCCCTTCTCATGCTATAGGAAGTGTCTCAGGTTGGAATGGGAAGGAGTTGGATATCACATCTCATGTTATAGGAAGGGTCTCAGGATTGGAATGGGAAGGACTTGGATGTCACATCTCATGCTATAGGGAGGGTCTCAAGTTTGATATTAGAAGCATTGAGATAACAAATCTCATGATATCGGAAGGGTCTCAGGATTGGAATGGGAAGGAGTTGGATATCACATCTCATGATAAAGGAAGGGTCTAAGGTTTGGAAGGGGAAGGATTTGGATATCACATCTCATGTTATAGGACGGGTCTCAGGTTTGGTATTAGATGCATTGAGATATCAAGTCTCATGGTATAAGAAGGGTCTCAGAATTGGAATGGGAAGGAGTTGGATATCACACCTCAAGCTATAGGAAGGGTCTCAGGATTGGAATGGGAAGGAGTTTGATATCACATCTCATGCCATAGTATGGGTCTCAGGTTTGGTAGAAGCATTGGGATATCACATCTCATGCTATCGGAAGGGTATCAGTATTGGATTTGGAAGAAGTTGGATATCCCATCTCATGCTATAGGAAGGGTCTCAGGTTGGAATGGGAAGGAGTTGGATATCACATTTCATGATATAGGAAGGGTCTCAGGATTGGAATGGGAAGGACTTGGATATCATATCTCATGCTATAGGACGGGTCTCAGGTTTGTTATTAGAATCATTGAGATATCATATTGCATGCTGTAGTAAGGGTCTAAGGATTGGAATGGGAAGGACTTGGATATCACATCTCATGCTATAGATAGGCTCTTAGGTTTGGAAAGGGAAGGAGTTGGATATCACATTTCATGTTAGAGGAAGGATCTCAGGTTTGGTATTAGAAGCATTGAGATATCACATCTCATGCTATATGAAGGGTCTCAGGATTGGAATGGGAAGTAGTTGGATATCACATCTCATGCTATAGGAAGGGTCTCAGGTTTGGTATAAGCATTGAGATATCACATCTCATGCTATAGGACAGGTCTCAGGATTGGAATGGAAGGAGTTGGATATCACATATCATGTTATAGGAAGGATCTCAGGTTTGGTATTGGAAGCATTGAGACATCACATCTCATGCTATAGGAAGGGTCTCAGGGTTGGAATGGGAAGGAGTTGGATATCACATCTCATCCAATAGGAAGGGTCTCAGGTTTGGAATGGGAAGGAATTGGATATCACATCTCATGTTATAGGAAAGATCTCAGGTTTGGTATTAGAAGCATTGAGATATCACATCTCATGCTATAGGAAGGGTCTCAGGATTGGAATGTGGAGGATTTGGATATCACATCTCATGCTAAAGGAAGGGTCTCAGGTTTGGTAGAAGCATTGAGATATCACGTCTCTGCTATCGGAAGGGTCTCAGGATTGGATTGGGAAGGAGTTGGATATCCCTTCTCATGCTATAGGAAGGGTCTCAGGATTTGAATGGCAAGGAGTTGGATATCACATCTCATGCCATAGGAAGGGTCTCAGGTTTGGTATAAGCATTGAGATATCACATCTCTGCTATCGGAAGGGTCTCAGGATTGGAATGGGAAGGAGTTGGATATTCCCATCTCATGTTATAGGAAGGGTCATTGGTTTGGTATTAGAAGCATTGAGATATCACATCTCATGCTATAGGAAGGGTCTCAGGATTGGAATGGGAAGGACTTGGATATCACATCCCCTGCTATAGGGAGGGTCTCAAGTTTGATATTAGAAGCTTTGAGATATCACATCTCATGATATCGGAAGGGTCTCAGGATTGGAATGGGAAGGAGTTGGATATCACATCTCATGATAAAGGAAGGGTCTAAGGTTTGGAAGGGGAAGGATTTGGATATCACATCTCATGTTATATTACGGGTCTCAGGTTTGGTATTAGAAGCATTGAGATATCAAGTCTCAGAGTATAGGAAGGGTCTCAGAATTGGAATGGGAAGGAGTTGGATATCACATCTCAAGCTATAGGAAGGGTCTCAGGATTGGAATGGGAAGGACTTGGATATCACATCTCATGCTATAGGAAGGCTCTCAGGTTTGGAAGGGGAAAGAGTTGGATATCACATTTCATGTTAGAGGTAGGATCTCAGGTTTGGTATTAGAGGCATTGAGATATCACATCTCATGCTTTCAGAAGGGTCTCAGGAATGGAATGGGAAGGAGTTGGATATCACATCTCATGCTAAAGGGAGGGTCTCAGGTTTGGAAGGGGAATGATTTGGATATCACATCTCATGTTATAGGAAGGATCTCAGGTTTGGTATTAGAAGCATTGAGATATCACATCTCATGCTATCGGAAGGATCTCAGGTTTGGTATTAGAAGCATTGAGATATCACATCTCATGCTATCAGAAGGGTCTCAGGATTGGAATGGGAAGGAGTTGGATATCACATCTCATGCTAAAGGGAGGGTCTCAGGTTTGGAAGGGGAAGGATTTGGATATCACATCTCATGTTATCGGAAGGATCTCACGTTTGGTATTAGAAATATTGAGATATCATATCTCATGCTATAGGAAGGGTCTCAGGAGTGGAATGGGAAAGAGTTGGATATCACATCTCATGCTATAGGGAGTGTCTCAGGATTGGAATGGGAAGGACTTAGATATCACATATCATGCTATAGGGAGGGTCTCAGTTTTGATATTAGAAGCATTGAGATATCACATCTCATGCTATCGGAAGTGTCTCAGGATTGGAATGGGAAGGAGCTGGATATCACATCTCATGCTAAAGGAAGGGTCTCAGGTTTGGAACGGGAAGGATTTGGATATCACATCTCATGTTATAGGAAGGGTCTCAGGTTTGGTATAAGCATTGAGATATCACATCTCTGCTATCGGAAGTGTCTCAGGATTGGAATGGGAAGGAGTTGGATATCACATCTCATGTTATAGGACGGGTCTCAGGTTTGTTATTAGAATCATTGAGATATCATATTGCATGCTGTAGGAAGGGTCTAAGGGTTGGAATGGGAAGGACTTGGATATCACATCTCATGCTATAGATAGGCTCTTAGGTTTGGAAAGGGAAGGAGTTGGATATCACATTTCATGTTAGAGGAAGGATCTCAGGTTTGGTATTAGAAGCATTGAGATATCACATCTCATGCTATAGGAAGGGTCTCAGGATTGGAATGGGAAGTAGTTGGATATCACATCTCATGCTATAGGAAGGGTCTCAGGTTTAGTATAAGCATTGAGATATCACATCTCATGCTATAGGACGGGTCTCAGGATTGGAATGGAAGGAGTTGGATATCACATCTCATGTTATAGGAAGGATCTCAGGTTTGGTATTAGAAGCATTGAGACATCACATCTCATGCTATAGGAAGGGTCTCAGGGTTGGAATGGGAAGGAGTTGGATATCACATCTCATCCAATAGGAAGGGTCTCAGGTTTGGAATGGGAAGGAATTGGATATCACATCTCATGTTATAGGAAGGATCTCAGGTTTGGTATTAGAAGCATTGAGATATCACATCTCTTGCTATAGGAAGGGTCTCAGGAATGGAATGTGAAGGATTTGGATATCACATCTCATGCTAAAGGAAGGGTCTCAGGTTTGGTAGAAGCATTGAGATATCACGTCTCTGCTATCGAAAGGGTCGCAGGATTGGATTGGGAAGGAGTTGGATATCCCTTCTCATGCTATAGGAAGTGTCTCAGGTTGGAATGGGAAGGAGTTGGATATCACATCTCATGTTATAGGAAGGGTCTCAGGATTGGAATGGGAAGGATTTGGATATCACATCTCTTGCTATAGGAAGGGTCTCAGGATTGGAATGGGTAGGAGTTGGATATTACTTTCTTGCTATAGGGAGTGTCTCAGGATTGGAATGGGAAGGACTTAGATATCACATATCATGCTATAGGGAGGGTCTCAGTTTTGATATTAGAAGCATTGAGATATCACATCTCATGCTATCGGAAGTGTCTCAGGATTGGAATGGGAAGGAGCTGGATATCACATCTCATGCTATAGTTAGTGTCTCAGGTTTGGAACGGGAAGGAGTTGGATATCACATCTCATGTTATAGGAAGGGTCTCAGGTTTGGTATAAGCATTGAGATATCACATCTCTGCTATCGGAAGCGGCTCAGGATTGGAATGGGAAGGAGTTGGATATCACATCTCATGTTATAGTAAGAGTCTCTGGTTTGGTATTAGAATCATTGAGATATCACATCGCATGCTGTAGGAAGGGTCTAAGGATTGGAATGGGATGGACTTGGATATCACATCTCATGCTATAGGTAGGCTCTCAGGTTTGGTATAAGCATTGAGATATCACATCTCATGCTATAGGAAGGGTCTCAGGATTGGAATGGGAAGGATTTGGATATCACATCTCATGCTATAGGAAGGGTCTCAGATTTGGTATAAGCATTGAGATATCACATCTCATGCTAAAGGAAGGGTCTCAGGATTGGAATGGGAAGGAGTTGTGTATGACATCTCAGGCCATAGGAAGGGTCTCAGGTTTGGTATAAGCATTGAGATATCACATCTCTGCTATCGGAAGGGTCTCAGGATTGGAATGGGAAGGAGTTGGATATCCCATCTCATTTTATAGGAAGGGTCTCAGGTTTGGTATTAGAAGCATAGAGATATCACATCTCATGCTATAGGAAGGGTCTCAGGATTGGAATGGGAAGGACTTGGATGTCACATCTCATGCTATAGGGAGGATCTCAAGTTTGATATTAGAAGCATTGAGATAACAAATCTCATGATATCGGAAGGGTCTCAGGATTGGAATGGGAAGGAGTTGGATACCACATCTCATGATAAAGGAAGGGTCTAAGGTTTGGAAGGGGAAGGATTTGGATATCACATCTCATGTTATAGGACGGGTCTCAGGTTTGGTATTAGAAGCATTGAGATATCAAGTCTCATGGTATAAGAAGGGTCTCAGAATTGGAATGGGAAGGAGTTGGATATCACACCTCAAGCTATAGGAAGGGTCTCAGGATTGGAATGGGAAGGAGTTTGATATCACATCTCATGCCATAGTATGGGTCTCAGGTTTGGTAGAAGCATTGGGATATCACATCTCATGCTATCGGAAGGGTATCAGTATTGGATTTTGAAGAAGTTGGATATCCCATCGACATCTCAGGCCATAGGAAGGGTCTCAGGTTTGGTATAAGCATTGAGATATCACATCTCTGCTATCGGAAGGGTCTCAGGATTGGAATGGGAAGGAGTTGGATATCCCAAATTATGTTATAGGAAGGGTCTCAGGTTTGGTATTAGAAGCATTGAGATATCACATCTCATGCTATAGGAAGGGTCTCAGGATTGGAATGGGGAGGACTTGGATGTCACATCTCATGTTATAGGAAGGCTCTCAGGTTTGGAAGGGGAAGGAGTTGGATATCACATTTCATGTTAGAGGAACGATCTCAGGTTTGGTATTAGAGGCCTTGAGATATCACATCTCATGCTATAGGAAGGGTCTCAGGATTGGAATGGGAAGGAGTTGGATATCACATCTCAAGCTATAGGAACGGTCTCAGGTTTGGTGTAAGCATTGTGATATCACATCTCATGCTATAGGAAGGGTCTCAGGATTGGAATGGGAAGGAGTTGGATATCACATCTCATGTTATAGGAAAGATCTCAGGTTTGGTATTAGAAGCATTGCGACATCACATCTCATGTTATAGGAAGGGTCTCAGGATTGGAATGGGAAGAAGTTGGATATCACATCTCATGCTATAGGAAGGGTCTCAGGTTTGGTATAAGCATTGAGATATCACATCTCATGCTATAGGAAGGGTCTCAGGATTGGAATGGGAAGGAGTTGTATATGACATCTCATGCCATAGGAAGGGTCTCAGGTTTGGTATAAGCATTGAGATATCACATCACATGCTATAGGAAGGGTCTCAGGATTGGAATGGAAAGGACTTGGATATCACATCTCATGCTATAGGCAGGGTCTCAGGTTTGGAAAGGGAAGGAGATGGATATCACATTTCATGTTAGAGGTAGGATCTCAGGTTTGGTATTAGAGGCATTGAAATATCACATCTCATGCTATCAGATGGGTCTCAGGATTGGAATGGGAAGGAGTTGGATATCACATCTCATGCTAAAGGGAGGGTCTCAGGTTTGGAAGGGGAAGGATTTGGAAATCACATCTCATGTTATAGGAAGGATCTCAGGTTTGGTATTAGAAGCATTGAGATATCACATCTCATGCTATCGGAAGTATCTCAGGTTTGGTATTAGAGGCATTGAGATATCACATCTCATGCTATCATAAGGGTCTCAGGATTGGAATGGGAAGGAGTTGGATATCACATCTCATGTTATAGGAAGGATCTCAGGTTTGGTATTAGAAGCATTGAGACATCACATCTCATGCTATAGGAAGGGTCTCAGGATTGGAATGGGAAGGAGTTGGATATCACATCTCATGCTATAGGAAGGGTCTCAGATTTGGTATAAGCATTGAGATATCACATCACATGCTATAGGAAGGGTCTCAGGATTGGAATGGGAAGGACTTGGATATCACATTTCATGCTATAGGCAGGGTCTCAGGTTTGGAAAGGGAAGGAGATGGATATCACATTTCATGTTAGAGGTAGGATCTCAGGTTTGATATTAGAGGCATTGAAATATCACATCTCATGCTATCAGAAGGGTCTCGGGATTGGAATGGGAAGGAGTTGGATATCACATCTCATGCTAAAGGGAGGGTCTCAGGTTTGGAAGTGGAAGGATTTGGAAATCACATCTCATGTTATAGGAAGGATCTCAGGTTTGGTATTAGAAGCATTGAGATATCACATCTCATGCTATCAGAAGTATCTCAGGTTTGGTGTTAGAGGCATTGAGATATCACATCTCATGCTATCATAAGGGTCTCAGGATTGGAATGGGAAGGAGTTGGATATCACATCTCATGTTATAGGAAGGATCTCAGGTTTGGTATTAGAAGAATTGAGACATCACATCTCATGCTATAGGAAGGGTCTCAGGATTGGAATGGGAAGAAGTTGGATATCACATCTCATGCTATAGGAAGGGTCTCAGATTTGGTATAAGCATTGAGATATCACATCTAATGCTATAGGAAGGGTCTCAGGATTGGAATGGGAAGGAGTTGCATATGACATCTCAGGCCATAGGAAGGGTCTCAGGTTTGGTATAAGCATTGAGATATCACATCTCTGCTATCGGAAGGGTCTCAGGATTGGAATGGGAAGGAGTTGGATATCCCAAATCATGTTATAGGAAGGGTCTCAGGTTTGGTATTAGAAGCATTGAGATATCACATCTCATGCTATAGGAAGGGTCTCAGGATTGGAATGGGGAGGACTTGGATGTCACATCTGATGTTATAGGGAGGGTCTCAAGTTTGGAAGGGGAAGGAGTTGGATATCACATCTCTTGCTATAGGAAGGGTCTCAGGATTGGTATTAGAAGCATTGAGATATCACATCTCATGCTATAGGAAGGGTCTCAGGATTGGAATGGGGAGGACTTGGATGCCACATCTCATGTTATAGGAAGGCTCTCAGGTTTGGAAGGGGAAGGAGTTGGATATCACATTTCATGTTAGAGGAACGATCTCAGGTTTGGTATTAGAGGCCTTGAGATATCACATCTCATGCTATAGGAAGGGTCTCAGGATTAGAATGGGAAGGAGTTGGATATCACATCTCAAGCTATAGGAACGGTCTCAGGTTTGGTATAAGCATTGTGATATCACATCTCATGCTATAGGTAGGCTCTCAGGTTTGGAAAGGGAAGGAGTTGGATATCACTTTTCACGTTAGAGGAAGGATCTCAGGTTTGGTATTAGAGGCATTGAGATATCACATCTCATGCTATAGGAAGGGTCTCAGGTTTGGTATAAGCATTGAGATATCACATCTCATGCTATAGGAAGGGTCTCAGGTTTGGAATGGGAAGGAGTTGTATATGACATTGCATGCCATAGGAAGGGTCTCAGGTTTGGTATAAGCATTGAGATATCACATCACATGCTATAGGAAGGGTCTCAGGATTGGAATGGAAAGGACTTGGATATCACATCTCATGCTATAGGCAGGGTCTCAGGTTTGGAAAGGGAAGGAGATGGATATCACATTTCATGTTAGAGGTAGGATCTCAGGTTTGGTATTAGAGGCATTGAAATATCACATCTCATGCTATCAGAAGGGTCTCAGGATTGGAATGGGAAGGAGTTGGATATCACATCTCATGCTAAAGGGAGGGTCTCAGGTTTGGAAGGGGAAGGATTTGGAAATCACATCTCATGTTATAGGAAGGATCTCAGGTTTGGTATTAGAAGCATTGAGATATCACATCTCATGCTATCGGAAGTATCTCAGGTTTGGTATTAGAGGCATTGAGATATCACATCTCATGCTATCATAAGGGTCTCAGGATTGGAATGGGAAGGAGTTGGATATCACATCTCATGTTATAGGAAGGCTCTCAGGTTTGGAAGGGGAAGGAGTTGGATATCACATTTCATGTTAGAGGAACGATCTCAGGTTTGGTATTAGAGGCCTTGAGATATCACATCTCATGCTATAGGAAGGGTCTCAGGATTGGAATGGGAAGGAGTTGGATATCACATCTCAAGCTATAGGAACGGTCTCAGGTTTGGTATAAGCATTGTGATATCACATCTCATGCTATAGGAAGGGACTCAGGATTGGAATGGGAAGGAGTTGGATATCACATCTCATGTTATAGGAAAGATCTCAGGTTTGGTATTAGAAGCATTGCGACATCACATCTCATGTTATAGGAAGGGTCTCAGGATTGGAATGGGAAGAAGTTGGATATCACATCTCATGCTATAGGAAGGGTCTCAGGTTTGGTATAAGCTGATATCTCAATGCTTATACCAAACCTGAGACCCTTCCTATAACATGAGATGTGATATCCAAATCCTTCCCGTTCCAAACCTGAGACCCTTCCTTTAGCATGAGATGTGATATCCAGCACCTTCCCATTCCAATCCTGAGACACTTCCTATAGCATGAGATGTGATATCTCAATGCTTCTAATATCAAAACTGAGACCCTCCCTATAGCATGATATGTGATATCCAACTCCTTCCCATTCCAATCCTGAGACCCTCCCTATAGCATGAGATGTGATATCCAACTCCTTCCCATTCCAATCCTGAGACCCTTCCTATAGCATGAGATATGATATCTCAATACTTCTAATACCAAACGTGAGATCCTTCCGATAACATGAGATGTGATATCCAAATCCTTCCCCTTCCAATCCTGAGACCCTCCCTTTAGCATGAGATGTGATATCGAACTCCTTCCTATTCCAATCCTGAGACTCTTCTGATAGCATGAGATGTGATATCTCAATGCTTCTAATACCAAACCTGAGATCCTTCCGATAGCATGAGATGTGATATCTCAATGCTTCTAATACCAAACCTGAGATCCTTCCTATAACATGAGATGTGATATCCAAATCCTTCCCCTTCCAAACCTGAGACCCTCCCTTTAGCATGAGATGTGATATCCAACTCCTTCCCATTCCATTCCTGAGACCCTTCTGATAGCATGAGATGTGATATCTCAATGCCTCTAATACCAAACCTGAGATTCTACCTCTAACATGAAATGTGATATCCAACTCTTTCCCCTTCCAAACCTGAGAGCCTTCCTATAGCATGAGATGTGATATCCAAGTCCTTCCCATTCCAATCCTGAGACCCTTCCTATAACTTGAGATGTGATATCCAACTCCTTCCCATTCCAATTCTGAGACCCTTCCTATACTATGAGACTTGATATCTCAATGCTTCTAATACAGACGTGAGACCCGTAATATAACATGAGATGTGATATCCAAATCCTTCCCCTTCCAAACCTTAGACCCTTCCTTTATCATGAGATGTGATATCCAACTCCTTCCCATTCCAATCCTGAGACCCTTCCGATATCATGAGATGTGATATCTCAAAGCTTCTAATATCAAACTTGAGACCCTCCCTATAGCATGAGATGTGATATCCAAGTCCTTCCCATTCCAATCCTGAGACCCTTCCTATGGCCTGAGATGTCATATGCAACTCCTTCCCATTCCAATCCTGAGACCCTTCCTATAGCATTAGATGTGATATCTCAATGCTTATACCAAATCTGAGACCCTTCCTATAGCATGAGATGTGATATCCAACTTCTTCCCATTCCAATCCTGAGACCCTTCCTATAGCATGAGATGTGATGTCTCAATTCTTCTAATACCAAACCTGAGATCCTTCCTATAACATGAGATGTGATATCCAACTCCTTCCCATTCCAATCCTGAGACCCTTTTGATAGCATGAGATGTGATATCTCAATGCCTCTAACACCAAACCTGAGATACTTCTGATAGCATGAGATGTGATATCTCAATGCTTCTAATACCAAACCTGAGATCCTTCCTATAACATGAGATGTGATTTCCAAATCCTTCCACTTCCAAACCTGAGACCCTCCCTTTAGCATGAGATGTGATATCCAACTCCTTCCCATTCCAATCCCGAGACCCTTCTGATAGCATGAGATGTGATATTTCAATGCCTCTAATATCAAACCTGAGATCCTACCTCTAACATGAAATGTGATATCCATCTCCTTCCCTTTCCAAACCTGAGACCCTGCCTATAGCATGAAATGTGATATTCAAGTCCTTCCCATTCCAATCCTGAGACCCTTCCTATAGCATGTGATGTGATATCTCAATGCTTATACCAAATCTGAGACCCTTCCTATAGCATGAGATGTGATATCCAACTCCTTCCCATTCCAATCCTGAGACCCTTCCTATAGCATGAGATGTGATGTCTCAATGCTTCTAATACCAAACCTGAGATCCTTCCTATAACATGAGATGTGATATCCAACTCCTTCCCATTCCAATCCTGAGACCCTTATGATAGCATGAGATGTGATATCTCAATGCCTCTAATACCAAACCTGAGATACTTCCGATAGCATGAGATGTGATATCTCAATGCTTCTAATACCAAACCTGAGATCCTTCCTATAACATGAGATGTGATTTCCAAATCCTTCCCCTTCCAAACCTGAGACCCTCCCTTTAGCATGAGATGTGATATCCAACTCCTTCCCATTCCAATCCTGAGACCCATCTGATAGCATGAGATGTGATATTTCAATGCCTCTAATACCAAACCTAAGATCCTACCTCTAACATGAAATGTGATATCCATCTCCTTCCCTTTCCAAACCTGAGACCCTGCCTATAGCATGAGATGTGATATCCAAGTCCTTTCCATTCCAATCCTGAGACCCTTCCTATAGCATGTGATGTGATATCTCAATGCTTATACCAAACCTGAGACCCTTCCTATGGCATGAGATGTCATATACAACTCCTTCCCATTCCAATCCTGAGACCCTTCCTATAGCATGAGATGTGATATCTCAATGCTTATACCAAACCTGAGACCCTTCCTATAGCATGAGATGTGATATCCAACTTCTTCCCATTCCAATCCTGAGACCCTTCCTATAACATGAGATGTGATGTCGCAATGCTTCTAATACCAAACCTGAGATCTTTCCTATAACATGAGATGTGATATCCAACTCCTTCCCATTCCAATCCTGAGACCCTTCCTATAGCATGAGATGTGATATCACAATGCTTATACCAAACCTGAGACCGTTCCTATAGCTTGAGATGTGATATCCAACTCCTTCCCATTCCAATCCTGAGACCCTTCCTATAGCATGAGATGTGATATCTCAAGGCCTCTAATACCAAACCTGAGATCGTTCCTCTAACATGAAATGTGATATCCAACTCCTTCCCCTTCCAAACCTGAGAGCCTTCCTATAACATGAGATGTGACATCCAAGTCCTCCCCATTCCAATCCTGAGACCCTTCCTATAGCATGAGATGTGATATCTCAATGCTTCTAATACCAAACCTGAGACCCTTCCTATAACATAATTTGGGATATCCAACTCCTTCCCATTCCAATCCTGAGACCCTTCCGATAGCAGAGATGTGATATCTCAATGCTTATACCAAACCTGAGACCCTTCCTATGGCCTGAGATGTCATATGCAACTCCTTCCCATTCCAATCCTGAGACCCTTCCTATAGCATTAGATGTGATATCTCAATGCTTATACCAAATCTGAGACCCTTCCTATAGCATGAGATGTGATATCCAACTTCTTCCCATTCCAATCCTGAGACCCTTCCTATAGCATGATATGTGATGTCTCAATTCTTCTAATACCAAACCTGAGATCCTTCCTATAACATGAGATGTGATATCCAACTCCTTCCCATTCCAATCCCGAGACCCTTATGATAGCATGAGATGTGATATCTCAATGCCTCTAATACCAAACCTGAGATACTTCTGATAGCATGAGATGTGATATCTCAATGCTTCTAATACCAAACCTGAGATCCTTCCTATAACATGAGATGTGATTTCCAAATCCTTCCACTTCCAAACCTGAGACCCTCCCTTTAGCATGAGATCTGATATCCAACTCCTTCCCATTCCAATCCTGAGACCCTTCTGATAGCATGAGATGTGATATTTCAATGCCTCTAATACCAAACCTGAGATCCTACCTCTAACATGAAATGTGATATCCATCTCCTTCGGTTTCCAAACCTGAGACCCTGCCTATAGCATGAGATGTGATATCCAAGTCCTTCCCATTCCAATCCTGAGACCCTTCCTATAGCATGTGATGTGATATCTCAATGATTCTAATAACAAACCTGAGACCCGTCCTATAACATGAGATGGGATATCCAACTCCTTCCCATTGCAATCCTGAGACACTTCCGATAACAGAGATGTGATATCTCAATGCTTATACCAAACCTGAGACCTTTCCTATAACATGAGATGTGATATCCAACTCCTTCCCGGTCCAAACCTGAGACCCTTCCTATAGCATATGTGATATCCAACTCCTTCCCATTCCAAACATGAGACCCTTCCTATAGCAAGAGTGTAATATCCAACTCCTTCCCATTCCAATCCTGAGACCATTCCTATAGCATGAGATGTGATATCTCAATGCTTCTAATACCAGACCTGAGATCCTTCCTATGAACATGAGATGTGATATCCAATTCCTCCCCATTCCAAACCTGAGAACCTTCCTACAGCATGCGATGTGATATCTCAATGCTTCTAATACCAAACCCGAGACCAGTCCTATAACATGAGATTGGATATCCAACTCCTTCCCCTTCCAAACCTGAGACTCTTCCTATAGCATGAGATGTGATACCCAACTTCTTCCCATTCCAATCCTGAGACCCTTCCTATAACATGAGATGTGATGTCTCAATGCTTCTAATACCAAACCTGAGATCTTTCCTATAACATGAGATGTGATATCCAACTCCTTCACATTCCAATCCTGAGACCCTTCCTATAGCATGAGATGTGATATCTCAATGCTTATACCAAACCTGAGACCCTTCCTATAGCTTGAGATGTGATATCCAACTCCTTCCCATTCCAATCCTGAGACCCTTCCTATAGCATGAGGTGTGATATCTCAAGGCCTCTAATACCAAACCTGAGATCCTTCCTCTGACATGAAATGTGATATCCAACTCCTTCCCCTTCCAAACCTGAGAGCCTTCCTATAAAATGAAATGTGATATCCAATTCCTTCCCATTCCAACCTGAGACCCTTCCTATAGCATGAGATGAGATATCCAACTCCTTCCAAATCCAATACTGATACCCTTCCGATAGCATGAGATGTGATATCCCAATGCTTCTACCAAACCTGAGACCCATACTATGGCATGAGATGTGATATCAAACTCCTTCCCATTCCAATCCTGAGACCCTACCTATAGCTTGAGATGTGATATCCAACTCCTTCCCATTCCAATTCTGAGACCCTTCCTATACCATGAGACTTGATATCTCAATGCTTCTAATACCAAACCTGAGACCCGTCCTATAACATGAGATGTGATATCCAAATATTTCCAGTTCCAAACCTTAGACCCTTCCTTTATCATGAGATGTGATATCCAATTCCTTCCCATTCCAATCCTGAGACCCTTCCGATATCATGAGATTTGTTATCTCAATGCTTCTAATATCAAACTTGAGACCCTCCCTATAACATCAGATGTGACATCCAAGTCCTCCCCATTCCAATCCTGAGACCCTTCCTATAGCATGAGATATGATATCTCAATGCTTCTAATACCAAACCTGAGACCCTTCCTATAACATGATTTGGGATATCCAACTCCTTCCCATTCCAATCCTGAGACCCTTCCGATAGCAGAGATGTGATATCTCAATGCTTATACCAAACCTGAGACCCTTCCTATGGCCTGAGATGTCATATCCAACTCCTTCCAAATCCAATACTGATACCCTTCCGATAGCATGAGATGTGATATCCCAATGCTTCTACCAAACCTGAGACCCATACTATGGCATGAGATGTGATATCAAACTCCTTCCCATTCCAATCCTGAGACCCTACCTATAGCTTGAGATGTGATATCCAACTCCTTCCCATTCCAATTCTGAGACCCTTCCTATACCATGAGACTTGATATCTCAATGCTTCTAATACCAAACCTGAGATCCTTCCTATAACATGAGATGTGATTTCCAAATCCTTCCACTTCCAAACCTGAGACCCTCCCTTTAGCATGAGATGTGATATCCAACTCCTTCCCATTCCAATCCTGAGACCCTTCTGATAGCATGAGATGTGATATTTCAATGCCTTTAATACCAAACCTGAGATCTTACCTCTAACATGAAATGTGATATCCATCTCCTTCCCTTTCCAAACCTGAGACCCTGCCTATAGCATGAAATGTGATATCCAAGTCCTTCCCATTCCAATCCTGAGACCCTTCCTATAGCATGTGATGTGATATCTCAATGCTTATACCAAATCTGAGACCCTTCCTATAGCATGAGATGTGATATCCAACTCCTTCCCATTCCAATCCTGAGACCCTTCCTATAGCATGAGATGTGATGTCTCAATGCTTCTAATACCAAACCTGAGATCCTTCCTATAACATGAGATGTGATATCCAACTCCTTCCCATTCCAATCCTGAGACCCTTATGATAGCATGAGATGTGATATCTCAATGCCTCTAATACCAAACCTGAGATACTTCCGATAGCATGAGATGTGATATCTCAATGCTTCTAATACCAAACCTGAGATCCTTCCTATAACATGAGATGTGATTTCCAAATCCTTCCCCTTCCAAACCTGAGACCCTCCCTTTAGCATGAGATGTGATATCCAACTCCTTCCCATTCCAATCCTGAGACCCATCTGATAGCATGAGATGTGATATTTCAATGCCTCTAATACCAAACCTGAGATCCTACCTCTAACATGAAATGTGATATCCATCTCCTTCCCTTTCCAAACCTGAGACCCTGCCTATAGCATGAGATGTGATATCCAAGTCCTTTCCATTCCAATCCTGAGACCCTTCCTATAGCATGTGATGTGATATCTCAATGCTTATACCAAACCTGAGACCCTTCCTATGGCATGAGATGTCATATACAACTCCTTCCCATTCCAATCCTGAGACCCTTCCTATAGCATGAGATGTGATATCTCAATGCTTATACCAAACCTGAGACCCTTCCTATAGCATGAGATGTGATATCCAACTTCTTCCCATTCCAATCCTGAGACCCTTCCTATAACATGAGATGTGATGTCGCAATGCTTCTAATACCAAACCTGAGATCTTTCCTATAACATGAGATGTGATATCCAACTCCTTCCCATTCCAATCCTGAGACCCTTCCTATAGCATGAGATGTGATATCACAATGCTTATACCAAACCTGAGACCGTTCCTATAGCTTGAGATGTGATATCCAACTCCTTCCCATTCCAATCCTGAGACCCTTCCTATAGCATGAGATGTGATATCTCAAGGCCTCTAATACCAAACCTGAGATCGTTCCTCTAACATGAAATGTGATATCCAACTCCTTCCCCTTCCAAACCTG
The DNA here is from genome assembly GCF_040938575.1 of Ambystoma mexicanum. Taxonomy (NCBI): domain Eukaryota; kingdom Metazoa; phylum Chordata; class Amphibia; order Caudata; family Ambystomatidae; genus Ambystoma; species Ambystoma mexicanum. The sequence goes on along the minus strand of NW_027182510.1, from coordinate 1,506,873 downwards.
AGAGCCTTCCTATAACATGAGATGTGACAGCCAAGTCCTCCCCATTCCAATCCTGAGACCCTTCCTATAGCATGAGATGTGATATCTCAATGCTTCTAATACCAAACCTGAGACCCTTCCTATAACATGATTTGGGATATCCAACTCCTTCCCATTCCAATCCTGAGACCCTTCCGATAGCAGAGATGTGATATCTCAATGCTTATACCAAACCTGAGACCCTTCCTATGGCCTGAGATGTCATATGCAACTCCTTCCCATTCCAATCCTGAGACCCTTCCTATAGCATTAGATGTGATATCTCAATGCTTATACCAAATCTGAGACCCTTCCTATAGCATGAGAAGTGATATCCAACTTCTTCCCATTCCAATCCTGAGACCCTTCCTATAGCATGAGATGTGATGTCTCAATTCTTCTAATACCAAACCTGAGATCCTTCCTATAACATGAGATGTGATATCCAACTCCTTCCCATTCCAATCCTGAGACCCTTATGATAGCATGAGATGTGATATCTCAATGCCTCTAATACCAAACCTGACATACTTCTGATAGCATGAGATGTGATGGTCTCAGGATTGGAATGGGAAGGACTTGGATATCATATCTCATGCTATAGGACGGGTCTCAGGTTTGTTATTAGAATCATTGAGATATCATATTGCATGCTGTAGGAAGGGTCTAAGGATTGGAATAGGAAGGACCTGGATATCACATCTCATGCTATAGATAGGCTCTTAGGTTTGGAAAGGGAAGGAGTTGGATATCACATTTCATGTTAGAGGAAGGATCTCAGGTTTGGTATTAGAAGCATTGAGATATCACATCTCATGCTATAGGAAGGGTCTAAGGATTGGAATGGGAAGTAGTTGGATATCACATCTCATGCTATAGGAAGGGTCTCAGGTTTCGTATAAGCATTGCGATATCACATCTCATGCTATAGGACGGGTCTCAGGATTGGAATGGAAGGAGTTGGATATCACATCTCATGTTATAGGAAGGATCTCAGGTTTGGTATTAGAATCATTGAGACATCACATCTCATGCTATAGGAAGGGTCTCAGGGTTGGAATGGGAAGGAGTTGGATATCACAACTCATCCAATAGGAAGGGTCTCAGGTTTGGAATGGGAAGGAATTGGATATCACATCTCATGTTATAGGAAGGATCTCAGGTTTGGTATTAGAAGCATTGAGATATCACATCCCATGCTATAGGAAGGGTCTCAGGATTGGAATGTGAAGGATTTGGATATCACATCTCATGCTAAAGGAAGGGTCTCAGGTTTGGTAGAAGCATTGAGATATCACGTCTCTGCTATCGGAAGGGTCTCAGGATTGGATTGGGAAGGAGTTGGATATCCCTTCTCATGCTATAGGAAGGGTCTCAGGATTTGAATAGCAAGGAGTTGGATATCACATCTCATGCCATACGAAGGGTCTCAGGTTTGGTATAAGCATTGAGATATCACATCTCTGCTATCGGAAGGGTCTCAGGATTGGAATGGGAAGGAGTTGGATATTCCCATCTCATGTAATAGGAAGGGTCTCAGGTTTGGTATTAGAAGCATTGAGATATCACATCTCATGCTATAGGAAGGGTCTCAGGATTGGAATGCGAAGCAGTTGGATATCACATCTCATGCTAAAGGGAGGGTCTCAGGTTTGGAAGGGGAAGGATTTGGATATCACATCTCATGTTATAGGAAGGATCTCAGGTTTGGTATTAGAAGCATTGAGATATCACATCTCATGCTATCGGAAGGATCTCAGGTTTGGTATTAGAAGCATTGAGATATCACATCTCATGCTATCAGAAGAGTCTCAGGATTGGAATAGGAAGGAGTTGGATATCACATCTCATGCTAAAGGGAGGGTCTCAGGATTGGAAGGGGAAGGATTTGGATATCACATCTCATGTTATCGGAAGGATCTCACGTTTGGTATTAGAAGTATTGAGATATCATATCTCATGCTATAGGAAGGGTCTCAGGATTGGAATGGGAAGGAGTTGGATATCACATCTCATGCTATAGGGAGGGTCTCAGGATTGGAATGGGAAGGACTTAGATATCACATTTCATGCTATAGGGAGGGTCTCAGTTTTGATATTAGAAGCATTGAGATATAACATCTCATGCTATAGGAAGTGCCTCAGGATTGGAATGGGAAGGTGCTGGATATCACATCTCATGCTAAAGGAAGGGTCTCAGGTTTGGAACGGGAAGGATTTGGATATCACATCTCATGTTATAGGAAGGGTCTCAGGTTTGGTATAAGCATTGAGATATCACATCTCTGCTATCGGAAGTGTCTCAGGATTGGAATGGGAAGGAGTTGGATATCCCATCTCATGTTATAGGACGGGTCTCAGGTTTGTTATTAGAATCATTGAGATATCATATTGCATGCTGTAGGAAGGGTCTAAGGGTTGGAATGGGAAGGACTTGGATATCACATCTCATGGTATAGATAGGCTCTTAGGTTTGGAAAGGGAAGGAGTTGGATATCACATTTCATGTTAGAGGAAGGATCTCAGGTTTGGTATTAGAAGCATTGAGATATCACATCTCATGCTATAGGAAGGGTCTCAGGATTGGAATGGGAAGCAGTTGGATATCACATCTCATGCTATAGGAAGGGTCTCAGGTTTGGTATAAGCATTGAGATATCACATCTCATGCTATAGGACGGGTCTCAGGATTGGAATGGAAGGAGTTGGATATCACATCTCATGTTATAGGAAGGATCTCAGGTTTGGTATTAGAAGCATTGAGACATCACATCTCATGCTATAGGAAGGGTCTCAGGGTTGGAATGGGAAGGAGTTGGATATCACATCTCATCCAATAGGAAGGGTCTCAGGTTTGGAATGGGAAGGAATTGGATATCACATCTCATGTTATAGGAAGGATCTCAGGTTTGGTATTAAAAGCATTGAGATATCACATCTCATGCTATAGGAAGGGTCTCAGGATTGGAATGTGAAGGATTTGGATATCACATCTCATGCTAAAGGAAGGGTCTCAGGTTTGGTAGAAGCATTGAGATATCACGTCTCTGCTATCGGAAGAGTCTCAGGATTGGATTGGGAAGGAGTTGGATATCACATCTCATGCCATAGGAAGGGTCTCAGGTTTGGTATAAGCATTGAGATATCACATCTGTGCTATCGGAAGGGTCTCAGGATTGGATTGGGAAGGAGTTGGACATCCCTTCTCATGCTATAGGAAGTGTCTCAGGTTGGAATGGGAAGGAGTTGGATATCACATCTCATGTTATAGGAAGGGTCTCAGGATTGGAATGGGAAGGATTTGGATATCACATCTCTTGCTATATGAAGGGTCTCAGGATTGGAATGGGTAGGAGTTGGATATTACTTTCTTGCTATAGGAAGGGTCTCATGTTTGGAATGGGAAGGTGTTGGATATCACATATGCTATAGTTAGTGTCTCAGGTTTGGAACGGGAAGGAGTTGGATATCACATCTCATGTTATAGGAAGGGTCTCAGGTTTGGTATAAGCATTGAGATATCACATCTCTGCTATCGGAAGCGGCTCAGGATTGGAATGGGAAGGAGTTGGATATCCCATCTCATGTTATAGGAAGAGTCTCTGGTTTGGTATTAGAATCATTGAGATATCACATCGCATGCTGTAGGAAAGGTCTAACGATTGGAATGGGATGGACTTGGATATCACATCTCATGCTATAGGTAGGCTCTCAGGTTTGGTATAAGCATTGAGATATCACATCTCATGCTATAGGAAGGGTCTCAGGATTGGAATGGGAAGGAATTGGATATCACATCTCATGCTATAGGAAGGGTCTCAGATTTGGTATAAGCATTGAGATATCACATCTCATGCTAAAGGAAGGGTCTCAGGATTGGAATGGGAAGGAGTTGTATATGACATCTCAGGCCATAGGAAGGTTCTCAGGTTTGGTATAAGCATTGAGATATCACATCTCTGCTATCGGAAGGGTCTCAGGATTGGAATGGGAAGCAGTTGGATATCCCATCTCATGTTATAGGAAGGGTCTCAGGTTTGGTATTAGAAGCATAGAGATATCACATCTCATGCTATAGGAAGGATCTCAGGATTTGAATGGCAAGGAGTTGGATATCACATCTCATGCCATAGGAAGGGTCTCAGGTTTGGTATAAGCATTGAGATATCACATCTCTGCTATCGGAAGGGTCTCGGGATTGGATTGGGAAGGAGTTAGATATCCCTTCTCATGCTATAGGAAGTGTCTCAGGTTGGAATGGGAAGGAGTTGGATATCACATCTCATGTTATAGGAAGGGTCTCAGGATTGGAATGGGAAGGACTTGGATGTCACATCTCATGCTATAGGGAGGGTCTCAAGTTTGATATTAGAAGCATTGAGATAACAAATCTCATGATATCGGAAGGGTCTCAGGATTGGAATGGGAAGGAGTTGGATATCACATCTCATGATAAAGGAAGGGTCTAAGGTTTGGAAGGGGAAGGATTTGGATATCACATCTCATGTTATAGGACGGGTCTCAGGTTTGGTATTAGATGCATTGAGATATCAAGTCTCATGGTATAAGAAGGGTCTCAGAATTGGAATGGGAAGGAGTTGGATATCACACCTCAAGCTATAGGAAGGGTCTCAGGATTGGAATGGGAAGGAGTTTGATATCACATCTCATGCCATAGTATGGGTCTCAGGTTTGGTAGAAGCATTGGGATATCACATCTCATGCTATCGGAAGGGTATCAGTATTGGATTTGGAAGAAGTTGGATATCCCATCTCATGCTATAGGAAGGGTCTCAGGTTGGAATGGGAAGGAGTTGGATATCACATTTCATGATATAGGAAGGGTCTCAGGATTGGAATGGGAAGGACTTGGATATCATATCTCATGCTATAGGACGGGTCTCAGGTTTGTTATTAGAATCATTGAGATATCATATTGCATGCTGTAGTAAGGGTCTAAGGATTGGAATGGGAAGGACTTGGATATCACATCTCATGCTATAGATAGGCTCTTAGGTTTGGAAAGGGAAGGAGTTGGATATCACATTTCATGTTAGAGGAAGGATCTCAGGTTTGGTATTAGAAGCATTGAGATATCACATCTCATGCTATATGAAGGGTCTCAGGATTGGAATGGGAAGTAGTTGGATATCACATCTCATGCTATAGGAAGGGTCTCAGGTTTGGTATAAGCATTGAGATATCACATCTCATGCTATAGGACAGGTCTCAGGATTGGAATGGAAGGAGTTGGATATCACATATCATGTTATAGGAAGGATCTCAGGTTTGGTATTGGAAGCATTGAGACATCACATCTCATGCTATAGGAAGGGTCTCAGGGTTGGAATGGGAAGGAGTTGGATATCACATCTCATCCAATAGGAAGGGTCTCAGGTTTGGAATGGGAAGGAATTGGATATCACATCTCATGTTATAGGAAAGATCTCAGGTTTGGTATTAGAAGCATTGAGATATCACATCTCATGCTATAGGAAGGGTCTCAGAATTGGAATGTGGAGGATTTGGATATCACATCTCATGCTAAAGGAAGGGTCTCAGGTTTGGTAGAAGCATTGAGATATCACGTCTCTGCTATCGGAAGGGTCTCAGGATTGGATTGGGAAGGAGTTGGATATCCCTTCTCATGCTATAGGAAGGGTCTCAGGATTTGAATGGCAAGGAGTTGGATATCACATCTCATGCCATAGGAAGGGTCTCAGGTTTGGTATAAGCATTGAGATATCACATCTCTGCTATCGGAAGGGTCTCAGGATTGGAATGGGAAGGAGTTGGATATTCCCATCTCATGTTATAGGAAGGGTCATCGGTTTGGTATTAGAAGCATTGAGATATCACATCTCATGCTATAGGAAGGGTCTCAGGATTGGAATGGGAAGGACTTGGATATCACATCCCCTGCTATAGGGAGGGTCTCAAGTTTGATATTAGAAGCTTTGAGATATCACATCTCATGATATCGGAAGGGTCTCAGGATTGGAATGGGAAGGAGTTGGATATCACATCTCATGATAAAGGAAGGGTCTAAGGTTTGGAAGGGGAAGGATTTGGATATCACATCTCATGTTATATTACGGGTCTCAGGTTTGGTATTAGAAGCATTGAGATATCAAGTCTCAGAGTATAGGAAGGGTCTCAGAATTGGAATGGGAAGGAGTTGGATATCACATCTCAAGCTATAGGAAGGGTCTCAGGATTGGAATGGGAAGGACTTGGATATCACATCTCATGCTATAGGAAGGCTCTCAGGTTTGTAAGGGGAAAGAGTTGGATATCACATTTCATGTTAGAGGTAGGATCTCAGGTTTGGTATTAGAGGCATTGAGATATCACATCTCATGCTTTCAGAAGGGTCTCAGGAATGGAATGGGAAGGAGTTGGATATCACATCTCATGCTAAAGGGAGGGTCTCAGGTTTGGAAGGGGAATGATTTGGATATCACATCTCATGTTATAGGAAGGATCTCAGGTTTGGTATTAGAAGCATTGAGATATCACATCTCATGCTATCGGAAGGATCTCAGGTTTGGTATTAGAAGCATTGAGATATCACATCTCATGCTATCAGAAGGGTCTCAGGATTGGAATGGGAAGGAGTTGGATATCACATCTCATGCTAAAGGGAGGGTCTCAGGTTTGGAAGGGGAAGGATTTGGATATCACATCTCATGTTATCGGAAGGATCTCACGTTTGGTATTAGAAATATTGAGATATCATATCTCATGCTATAGGAAGGGTCTCAGGAGTGGAATGGGAAAGAGTTGGATATCACATCTCATGCTATAGGGAGTGTCTCAGGATTGGAATGGGAAGGACTTAGATATCACATATCATGCTATAGGGAGGGTCTCAGTTTTGATATTAGAAGCATTGAGATATCACATCTCATGCTATCGGAAGTGTCTCAGGATTGGAATGGGAAGGAGCTGGATATCACATCTCATGCTAAAGGAAGGGTCTCAGGTTTGGAACGGGAAGGATTTGGATATCACATCTCATGTTATAGGAAGGGTCTCAGGTTTGGTATAAGCATTGAGATATCACATCTCTGCTATCGGAAGTGTCTCAGGATTGGAATGGGAAGGAGTTGGATATCACATCTCATGTTATAGGACGGGTCTCAGGTTTGTTATTAGAATCATTGAGATATCATATTGCATGCTGTAGGAAGGGTCTAAGGGTTGGAATGGGAAGGACTTGGATATCACATCTCATGCTATAGATAGGCTCTTAGGTTTGGAAAGGGAAGGAGTTGGATATCACATTTCATGTTAGAGGAAGGATCTCAGGTTTGGTATTAGAAGCATTGAGATATCACATCTCATGCTATAGGAAGGGTCTCAGGATTGGAATGGGAAGTAGTTGGATATCACATCTCATGCTATAGGAAGGGTCTCAGGTTTAGTATAAGCATTGAGATATCACATCTCATGCTATAGGACGGGTCTCAGGATTGGAATGGAAGGAGTTGGATATCACATCTCATGTTATAGGAAGGATCTCAGGTTTGGTATTAGAAGCATTGAGACATCACATCTCATGCTATAGGAAGGGTCTCAGGGTTGGAATGGGAAGGAGTTGGATATCACATCTCATCCAATAGGAAGGGTCTCAGGTTTGGAATGGGAAGGAATTGGATATCACATCTCATGTTATAGGAAGGATCTCAGGTTTGGTATTAGAAGCATTGAGATATCACATCTCTTGCTATAGGAAGGGTCTCAGGAATGGAATGTGAAGGATTTGGATATCACATCTCATGCTAAAGGAAGGGTCTCAGGTTTGGTAGAAGCATTGAGATATCACGTCTCTGCTATCGAAAGGGTCGCAGGATTGGATTGGGAAGGAGTTGGATATCCCTTCTCATGCTATAGGAAGTGTCTCAGGTTGGAATGGGAAGGAGTTGGATATCACATCTCATGTTATAGGAAGGGTCTCAGGATTGGAATGGGAAGGATTTGGATATCACATCTCTTGTAATAGGAAGGGTCTCAGGATTGGAATGGGTAGGAGTTGGATATTACTTTCTTGCTATAGGGAGTGTCTCAGGATTGGAATGGGAAGGACTTAGATATCACATATCATGCTATAGGGAGGGTCTCAGTTTTGATATTAGAAGCATTGAGATATCACATCTCATGCTATCGGAAGTGTCTCAGGATTGGAATGGGAAGGAGCTGGATATCACATCTCATGCTATAGTTAGTGTCTCAGGTTTGGAACGGGAAGGAGTTGGATATCACATCTCATGTTATAGGAAGGGTCTCAGGTTTGGTATAAGCATTGAGATATCACATCTCTGCTATCGGAAGCGGCTCAGGATTGGAATGGGAAGGAGTTGGATATCACATCTCATGTTATAGTAAGAGTCTCTGGTTTGGTATTAGAATCATTGAGATATCACATCGCATGCTGTAGGAAGGGTCTAAGGATTGGAATGGGATGGACTTGGATATCACATCTCATGCTATAGGTAGGCTCTCAGGTTTGGTATAAGCATTGAGATATCACATCTCATGCTATAGGAAGGGTCTCAGGATTGGAATGGGAAGGATTTGGATATCACATCTCATGCTATAGGAAGGGTCTCAGATTTGGTATAAGCATTGAGATATCACATCTCATGCTAAAGGAAGGGTCTCAGGATTGGAATGGGAAGGAGTTGTGTATGACATCTCAGGCCATAGGAAGGGTCTCAGGTTTGGTATAAGCATTGAGATATCACATCTCTGCTATCGGAAGGGTCTCAGGATTGGAATGGGAAGGAGTTGGATATCCCATCTCATGTTATAGGAAGGGTCTCAGGTTTGGTATTAGAAGCATAGAGATATCACATCTCATGCTATAGGAAGGGTCTCAGGATTGGAATGGGAAGGACTTGGATGTCACATCTCATGCTATAGGGAGGATCTCAAGTTTGATATTAGAAGCATTGAGATAACAAATCTCATGATATCGGAAGGGTCTCAGGATTGGAATGGGAAGGAGTTGGATACCACATCTCATGATAAAGGAAGGGTCTAAGGTTTGGAAGGGGAAGGATTTGGATATCACATCTCATGTTATAGGACGGGTCTCAGGTTTGGTATTAGAAGCATTGAGATATCAAGTCTCATGGTATAAGAAGGGTCTCAGAATTGGAATGGGAAGGAGTTGGATATCACACCTCAAGCTATAGGAAGGGTCTCAGGATTGGAATGGGAAGGAGTTTGATATCACATCTCATGCCATAGTATGGGTCTCAGGTTTGGTAGAAGCATTGGGATATCACATCTCATGCTATCGGAAGGGTATCAGTATTGGATTTTGAAGAAGTTGGATATCCCATCTCATGCTATAGGAAGGGTCTCAGGTTGGAATGGGAAGGAGTTGGATATCACATTTCATGTTATAGGAAGGGTCTCAGGATTGGAATGGGAAGGACTTGGATATCATATCTCCTGCTATAGGACGGGTCTCAGGTTTGTTATTAGAATCATTGAGATATCATATTGCATGCTGTAGGAAGGGTCTAAGGATTGGAATAGGAAGGACCTGGATATCACATCTCATGCTATAGATAGGCTCTTAGGTTTGGAAAGGGAAGGAGTTGGATATCACATTTCATGTTAGAGGAAGGATCTCAGGTTTGGTATTAGAAGCATTGAGATATCACATCTCATGCTATAGGAAGGGTCTAAGGATTGGAATGGGAAGTAGTTGGATATCACATCTCATGCTATAGGAAGGGTCTCAGGTTTCGTATAAGCATTGCGATATCACATCTCATGCTATAGGACGGGTCTCAGGATTGGAATGGAAGGAGTTGGATATCACATCTCATGTTATAGGAAGGATCTCAGGTTTAGTATTAGAATCATTGAGACATCACATCTCATGCTATAGGAAGGGTCTCAGGGTTGGAATGGGAAGGAGTTGGATATCACAACTCATCCAATAGGAAGGGTCTCAGGTTTGGAATGGGAAGGAATTGGATATCACATCTCATGTTATAGGAAGGATCTCAGGTTTGGTATTAGAAGCATTGAGATATCACATCCCATGCTATAGGAAGGGTCTCAGGATTGGAATGTGAAGGATTTGGATATCACATCTCATGCTAAAGGAAGGGTCTCAGGTTTGGTAGAAGCATTGAGATATCACGTCTCTGCTATCGGAAGGGTCTCAGGATTGGATTGGGAAGGAGTTGGATATCCCTTCTCATGCTATAGGAAGGGTCTCAGGATTTGAATAGCAAGGAGTTGGATATCACATCTCATGCCATACGAAGGGTCTCAGGTTTGGTATAAGCATTGAGATATCACATCTCTGCTATCGGAAGGGTCTCAGGATTGGAATGGGAAGGAGTTGGATATTCCCATCTCATGTAATAGGAAGGGTCTCAGGTTTGGTATTAGAAGCATTGAGATATCACATCTCATGCTATAGGAAGGGTCTCAGGATTGGAATGGGAAGGACTTGGATATCACATCTCATGCTATAGGGAGGGTCTCAAGTTTGATATTAGAAGCTTTGAGATATCACATCTCATGATATCGGAAGGGTCTCAGGATTGGAATGGGAAGGAGTTGGATATCACATCTCATGATAAAGGAAGGGTCTAAGGTTTGGAAGGGGAAGGATTTGGATATCACATCTCATGTTATATTACGGGTCTCAGGTTTGGTATTAGAAGCATTGAGATATCAAGTCTCAGAGTATAGGAAGGGTCTCAGAATTGGAATGGGAAGGAGTTGGATATCACATCTCAAGCAATAGGAAGGGTATCAGGATTGGAATGGGAAGGACTTGGATATCAGATCTCATGCTATAGGAAGGCTCTCAGGTTTGGAAGGGGAAAGAGTTGGATATCACATTTCATGTTAGAGGTAGGATCTCAGGTTTGGTATTAGAGGCATTGAGATATCACATCTCATGCTATCAGAAGGGTCTCGGGAATGGAATGGGAAGGAGTTGGATATCACATCTCATGCTAAAGGGAGGGTCTCAGGTTTGGAAGGGGAAGGATTTGGATATCACATCTCATGTTATAGGAAGGATCTCAGGTTTGGTATTAGAAGCATTGAGATATCACATCTCATGCTATCGGAAGGATCTCAGGTTTGGTATTAGAAGCATTGAGATATCACATCTCATGCTATCAGAAGGGTCTCAGGATTGGAATGGGAAGGAGTTGGATATCACATCTCATGCTAAAGGGAGGGTCTCAGGTTTGGAAGTGGAAGGATTTGGATATCACATCTCATGTTATCGGAAGGATCTCACGTTTGGTATTAGAAGTATTGAGATATCATATCTCATGCTATAGGAAGGGTCTCAGGATTGGAATGGGAAGGAGTTGGATATCACATCTCATGCTATAGGAAGTGTCTCAGGATTGTAATGGGAAGGACTTGGATATCACATCTCATGCTATAGGTAGGGTCTCAAGTTTGATATTAGAAGCATTGAGATATCACATCTCATGCTATAGGAAGGGTCTGAGGATTGGAATGGGAAGGAGTTGGATATCACATCTCATGCTATGGGAAGGGTCTCAGGTTTGGTATAAGCAGTGAGATATCACATCTCATGCTATAGGAAGTGTCTCAGGATTGGAATGGGAAGGAGTTGGATATCACATCTCATGTTATAGGAAGGATCTCAGGTTTGGTATAAGCATTGAGATATCACATCTCTGCTATCGGAAGGGTCTCAGGATTGGAATGGGAAGGAGTTGGATATTCCCATCTCATGTTATAGGAAGGGTCTCAGGTTTGGTATTAGAAGCATTGAGATATCACATCTCATGCTATAGGAAGGGTCTCAGGATTGGAATGGGAAGGACTTGGATATCACATCTCATGCTATAGGGAGGGTCTCAAGTTTGATATTAGAAGCTTTGAGATATCACATCTCATGATATCGGAAGGGTCTCAGGATTGGAATGGGAAGAAGTTGGATATCACATCTCATGATAAAGGAAGGGTCTAAGGTTTGGAAGGGGAAGGATTTGGATATCACATCTCATGTTATATTACGGGTCTCACGTTTGTATTAGAAGCATTGAGATATCAAGTCTCATAGTATAGGAAGGGTCTCAGAATTGGAATGGGAAGGAGTTGGATATCACATCTCAAGTTATAGGAAGGGTCTCAGGATTGGAATGGGAAGGACTTGGATATCACATCTCATGCTATAGGAAGGCTCTCAGGTTTGGAAGGGGAAAGAGTTGGATATCACATTTCATGTTAGAGGTAGGATCTCAGGTTTGGTATTAGAGGCATTGAGATATCACATCTCATGCTATCGGAAGGATCTCAGGTTTGGTATTAGAAGCATTGAGATATCACATCTCATGCTATCAGAAGAGTCTCAGGATTGGAATAGGAAGGAGTTGGATATCACATCTCATGCTAAAGGGAGGGTCTCAGGATTGGAAGGGGAAGGATTTGGATATCACATCTCATGTTATCGGAAGGATCGCACGTTTGGTATTAGAAGTATTGAGATATCATATCTCATGCTATAGGAAGGGTCTCAGGATTGGAATGGGAAGGAGTTGGATATCACATCTCATGCTATAGGGAGGGTCTCAGGATTGGAATGGGAAGGACTTAGATATCACATATCATGCTATAGGGAGGGTCTCAGTTTTGATATTAGAAGCATTGAGATATCACATCTCATGCTATAGGAAGTGTCTCAGGATTTGAATGGGAAGGTGCTGGATATCACATCTCATGCTAAAGGAAGGGTCTCAGGTTTGGAACGGGAAGGATTTGGATATCATATCTCATGTTATAGGAAGGGTCTCAGGTTTGGTATAAGCATTGAGATATCACATCTCTGCTATCGGAAGTGTCTCAGGATTGGAATGGGAAGGAGTTGGATATCCCATCTCATGTTATAGGACGGGTCTCAGGTTTGTTATTAGAATCATTGAGATATCATATTGCATGCTGTAGGAAGGGTCTAAGGGTTGGAATGGGAAGGAGTTGGATATCCCATCTCATGTTATAGGACGGGTCTCAGGTTTGTTATTAGAATCATTGAGATATCACATCTCATGCTATCAGAAGGGTCTCAGGATTGGAATGGGAAGGAGTTGGATATCACATCTCATGCTAAAGGGAGGGTCTCAGGTTTGGAAGGGGAAGGATTTGGATATCACATCTCATGTTATCGGAAGGATCTCACGTTTGGTATTAGAAGTATTGAGATATCATATCTCATGCTATAGGAAGGGTCTCAGGATTGGAATGGGAAGGAGTTGGATATCACATCTCATGCTATAGGAAGTGTCTCAGGATTGTAATGGGAAGGACTTGGATATCACATCTCATGCTATAGGTAGGGTCTCAAGTTTGATATTAGAAGCATTGAGATATCACATCTCATGCTATAGGAAGGGTCTGAGGATTGGAATGGGAAGGAGTTGGATATCACATCTCATGCTATGGGAAGGGTCTCAGGTTTGGTATAAGCAGTGAGATATCACATCTCATGCTATAGGAAGTGTCTCAGGATTGGAATGGGAAGGAGTTGGATATCACATCTCATGTTATAGGAAGGATCTCAGGTTTGGTATAAGCATTGAGATATCACATCTCTGCTATCGGAAGGGTCTCAGGATTGGAATGGGAAGGAGTTGGATATTCCCATCTCATGTTATAGGAAGGGTCTCAGGTTTGGTATTAGAAGCATTGAGATATCACATCTCATGCTATAGGAAGGGTCTCAGGATTGGAATGGGAAGGACTTGGATATCACATCTCATGCTATAGGGAGGGTCTCAAGTTTGATATTAGAAGCTTTGAGATATCACATCTCATGATATCGGAAGGGTCTCAGGATTGGAATGGGAAGGAGTTGGATATCACATCTCATGATAAAGGAAGGGTCTAAGGTTTGGAAGGGGAAGGATTTGGATATCACATCTCATGTTATATTACGGGTCTCACGTTTGTATTAGAAGCATTGAGATATCAAGTCTCATAGTATAGGAAGGGTCTCAGAATTGGAATGGGAAGGAGTTGGATATCACATCTCAAGTTATAGGAAGGGTCTCAGGATTGGAATGGGAAGGACTTGGATATCACATCTCATGCTATAGGAAGGCTCTCAGGTTTGGAAGGGGAAAGAGTTGGATATCACATTTCATGTTAGAGGTAGGATCTCAGGTTTGGTATTAGAGGCATTGAGATATCACATCTCATGCTATCGGAAGGATCTCAGGTTTGGTATTAGAAGCATTGAGATATCACATCTCATGCTATCAGAAGAGTCTCAGGATTGGAATAGGAAGGAGTTGGATATCACATCTCATGCTAAAGGGAGGGTCTCAGGATTGGAAGGGGAAGGATTTGGATATCACATCTCATGTTATCGGAAGGATCGCACGTTTGGTATTAGAAGTATTGAGATATCATATCTCATGCTATAGGAAGGGTCTCAGGATTGGAATGGGAAGGAGTTGGATATCACATCTCATGCTATAGGGAGGGTCTCAGGATTGGAATGGGAAGGACTTAGATATCACATATCATGCTATAGGGAGGGTCTCAGTTTTGATATTAGAAGCATTGAGATATCACATCTCATGCTATAGGAAGTGTCTCAGGATTTGAATGGGAAGGTGCTGGATATCACATCTCATGCTAAAGGAAGGGTCTCAGGTTTGGAACGGGAAGGATTTGGATATCATATCTCATGTTATAGGAAGGGTCTCAGGTTTGGTATAAGCATTGAGATATCACATCTCTGCTATCGGAAGTGTCTCAGGATTGGAATGGGAAGGAGTTGGATATCCCATCTCATGTTATAGGACGGGTCTCAGGTTTGTTATTAGAATCATTGAGATATCATATTGCATGCTGTAGGAAGGGTCTAAGGGTTGGAATGGGAAGGAGTTGGATATCCCATCTCATGTTATAGGACGGGTCTCAGGTTTGTTATTAGAATCATTGAGATATCACATCTCATGCTATAGGAAGGGTCTCAGGATTGGAATGGGAAGCAGTTGGATATCACATCTCATGCTATAGGAAGGGTCTCAGGTTTGGTATAAGCATTGAGATATCACATCTCATGCTATAGGACGGGTCTCAGGATTGGAATGGAAGGAGTTGGATATCACATCTCATGTTATAGGAAGGATCTCAGGTTTCGTATTAGAAGCATTGAGACATCACATCTCATGCTATAGGAAGGGTCTCAGGGTTGGAATGGGAAGGAGTTGGATATCACATCGCATCCAATAGGAAGGGTCTCAGGTTTGGAATGGGAAGGAATTGGATATCACATCTCATGTTATAGGAAGGATCTCAGGTTTGGTATTAGAAGCATTGAGATATCACATCTCATGCTATAGGAAGGGTCTCAGGATTGGAATGTGAAGGATTTGAATATCACATCTCATGCTAAAGGAAGGGTCTCAGGTTTGGTAGAAGCATTGAGATATCACGTCTCTGCTATCGGAAGGGTCTCAGGATTGGATTGGGAAGGAGTTGGATATCACATCTCATGCCATAGGAAGGGTCTCAGGTTTGGTATAAGCATTGAGATATCACATCTCTGCTATCGGAAGGGTCTCAGGATTGGATTGGGAAGGAGTTGGATATCCCTTCTCATGCTATAGGAAGAGTCTCAGGTTGGAATGGGAAGGAGTTGGATATCACATCTCATGTTATAGGAAGGGTCTCAGGATTGGAATGGGAAGGATTTGGATATCACATCTCTTGCTATAGGAAGGGTCTCAGGATTGGAATGGGTAGGAGTTGGATATTACTTTCTTGCTATAGGAAGTGTCTCATGTTTGGAATGGGAAGGAGTTGGATATCACATATGCTATAGTTAGTGTCTCAGGTTTGGAACGGGAAGGAGTTGGATATCACATTTCATGTTATAGGAAGGGTCTCAGGTTTGGTATAAGCATTGAGATATCACATCTCTGCTATCGGAAGCGGCTCAGGATTGGAATGGGAAGGAGTTGGATATCCCATCTCATGTTATAGGAAGAGTCTCTGGTTTGGTATTAGAATCATTGAGATATCACATTGCATGCTGTAGGAAGGGTCTAAGGATTGGAATGGGATGGACTTGGATATCACATCTCATGCTATAGGTAGGCTCTCAGGTTTGGTATAAGCATTGAGATATCACATCTCATGCTATAGGAAGGGTCTCAGGATTGGAATGGGAAGGAATTGGATATCACATCTCATGCTATAGGAAGGGTCTCAGATTTGGTATAAGCATTGAGATATCACATCTCATGCTAAAGGAAGGGTCTCAGGATTGGAATGGGAAGGAGTTGTATATGACATCTCAGGCCATAGGAAGGTTCTCAGGTTTGGTATAAGCATTGAGATATCACATCTCTGCTATCGGAAGGGTCTCAGGATTGGAATGGGAAGGAGTTGGATTTCCCATCTCATGTTATAGGAAGGGTCTCAGGTTTGGTATTAGAAGCATAGAGATATCACATCTCATGCTATAGGAAGGGTCTCAGGATTTGAATGGCAAGGAGTTGGATATCACATCTCATGCCATAGGAAGGGTCTCAGGTTTGGTATAAGCATTCAGATATCACATCTCTGCTATCGGAAGGGTCTCAGGATTGGATTGGGAAGGAGTTAGATATCCCTTCTCATGCTATAGGAAGCGTCTCAGGTTGGAATGGGAAGGAGTTGGATATCACATCTCATGTTATAGGAAGGGTCTCAGGATTGGAATGGGAAGGACTTGGATGTCACATCTCATGCTATAGGGAGGGTCTCAAGTTTGATATTAGAAGCATTGAGATAACAAATCTCATGATATCGGAAGGGTCTCAGGATTGGAATGGGAAGGAGTTGGATATCACATCTCATGATAAAGGAAGGGTCTAAGGTTTGGAAGGGGAAGGATTTGGATATCACATCTCATGTTATAGGACGGGTCTCAGGTTTGGTATTAGAAGCATTGAGATATCAAGTCTCATGGTATAAGAAGGGTCTCAGAATTGGAATGGGAAGGAGTTGGATATCACACCTCAAGCTATAGGAAGGGTCTCAGGATTGGAATGGGAAGGACTTGGATATCACATCTCATGCTATAGGGAGGGTCTCAAGTTTGATATTAGAAGCTTTGAGATATCACATCTCATGATATCGGAAGGGTCTCAGGATTGGAATGGGAAGGAGTTGGATATCACATCTCATGATAAAGGAAGGGTCTAAGGTTTGGAAGGGGAAGCATTTGGATATCACATCTCATGTTATATTACGGGTCTCACGTTTGTATTAGAAGCATTGAGATATCAAGTCTCATAGTGTAGGAAGAGTCTCAGAATTGGAATGGGAAGGAGTTGGATATCACATCTCAAGCTATAGGAAGGGTCTCAGGATTGGAATGGGGAGGACTTGGATATCACATCTCATGCTATAGGAAGGCTCTCAGGTTTGGAAGGGGAAATAGTTGGATATCACATTTCATGTTAGAGGTAGGATCTCAGGTTTGGTATTAGAGGCATTGAGATATCACATCTCATGCTATCAGAAGGGTCTCAGGAATGGAATGGGAAGGAGTTGGATATCACATCTCATGCTAAAGGGAGGGTCTCAGGTTTGGAAGGGGAAGGATTTGGATATCACATCTCATGTTATAGGAAGGATCTCAGGTTTGGTATTAGAAGCATTGAGATATCACATCTCATGCTATCGGAAGGATCTCAGGTTTGGTATTAGAAGCATTGAGATATCACATCTCATGCTATCAGAAGAGTCTCAGGATTGGAATAGGAAGGAGTTGGATATCACATCTCATGCTAAAGGGAGGGTCTCAGGATTGGAAGGGGAAGGATTTGGATATCAAATCTCATGTTATCGGAAGGATCTCACGTTTGGTATTAGAAGTATTGAGATATCATATCTCATGCTATAGGAAGGGTCTCAGGATTGGAATGGGAAGGAGTTGGATATCACATCTCATGCTATAGGGAGGGTCTCAGGATTGGAATGGGAAGGACTTAGATATCACATATCATGCTATAGGGAGGGTCTCAGTTTTGATATTAGAAGCATTGAGATATCACATCTCATGCTATAGCAAGTGTCTCAGGATTGGAATGGGAAGGTGCTGGATATCACATCTCATGCTAAAGGAAGGGTCTCAGGTTTGGAACGGGAAGGATTTGGATATCACATCTCAGGTTATAGGAAGGGTCTCAGGTTTGGTATAAGCATTGAGATATCACATCTCTGCTATCGGAAGTGTCTCAGGATTGGAATGGGAAGGAGTTGGATATCCCATCTCATGTTATAGGACGGGTCTCAGGTTTGTTATTAGAATCATTGAGATATCATATTGCATGCTGTAGGAAGGGTCTAAGGGTTGGAATGGGAAGGACTTGGATATCACATCTCATGCTATAGATAGGCTCTTAGGTTTGGAAAGGGAAGGAGTTGGATATCACATTTCATGTTAGAGGAAGGATCTCAGGTTTGGTATTAGAAGCATTGAGATATCACATCTCATGCTATAGGAAGGGTCTCAGGATTGGAATGGGAAGCAGTTGGATATCACATCTCATGCTATAGGAAGGGTCTCAGGTTTGGTATAAGCATTCAGATATCACATCTCATGCTATAGGACGGGTCTCAGGATTGGAATGGAAGGAGTTGGATATCACATCTCATGTTATAGGAAGGATCTCAGGTTTGGTATTAGAAGCATTGAGACATCACATCTCATGCTATAGGAAGGGTCTCAGGGTTGGAATGGGAAGGAGTTGGATATCACATCTCATCCAATAGGAAGGGTCTCAGGTTTGGAATGGGAAGGAATTGGATATCACATCTCATGTTATAGGAAGGATCTCAGGTTTGGTATTAGAAGCATTGAGATATCACATCTCATGCTATAGGAAGGGTCTCAGGATTGGAATGTGAAGGATTTGGATATCACATCTCATGCTAAAGGAAGGGTCTCAGGTTTGGTAGAAGCATTGAGATATCACGTCTCTGCTATCGGAAGGGTCTCAGGATTGGATTGGGAAGGAGTTGGATATCACATCTCATGCCATAGGAAGGGTCTCAGGTTTGGTATAAGCATTGAGATATCACATCTCTGCTATCGGAAGGGTCTCAGGATTGGATTGGGAAGGAGTTGGATATCCCTTCTTATGCTATAGGAAGTGTCTCAGGTTGGAATGGGAAGGAGTTGGATATCACATCTCATGTTATAGGAAGGGTCTCAGGATTGGAATGGGAAGGATTTGGATATCACATCTCTTGCTATAGGAAGGGTCTCAGGATTGGAATGGGTAGGAGTTGGATATTACTTTCTTGCTATAGGAAGGGTCTCATGTTTGGAATGGGAAGGAGTTGGATATCACATATGCTATAGTTAGTGTCTCAGGTTTGGAACGGGAAGGAGTTGGATATCACATCTCATGTTATAGGAAGGGTCTCAGGTTTGGTATAAGCATTGAGATATCACATCTCTGCTATCGGAAGCGGCTCAGGATTGGAATGGGAAGGAGTTGGATATCCCATCTCATGTTATAGGAAGAGTCTCTGGTTTGGTAGAATCATTGAGATATCACATCGCATGCTGTAGGAAGGGTCAAAGGATTGGAATGGGATGGACTTGGATATCACATCTCATGCTATAGGTAGGCTCTCAGGTTTGGTATAAGCATTGAGATATCACATCTCATGCTATAGGAAGGGTCTCAGGATTGGAATGGGAAGGAATTGGATATCACATCTCATGCTATAGGAAGGGTCTCAGATTTGGTATAAGCATTGAGATATCACATCTCATGCTAAAGGAAGGGTCTCAGGATTGGAATGTGAAGGATTTGGATATCACATCTCATGCTAAAGGAAGGGTCTCAGGTTTGGTAGAAGCATTGAGATATCACGTCGCTGCTATCGGAAGGGTCTCAGGATTGGATTGGGAAGGAGTTGGATATCCCTTCTCATGCTATAGGAAGAGTCTCAGGATTGGAATGGGAAGGATTTGGATATCACATCTCTTGCTATAGGAAGGGTCTCAGGATTGGAATGGGTAGGAGTTGGATATTACTTTCTTGCTATAGGAAGGGTCTCATGTTTGGAATGGGAAGGAGTTGGATATCACATATGCTATAGTTAGTGTCTCAGGTTTGGAACGGGAAGGAGTTGGATATCACATCTCATGTTATAGGAAGGGTCTCAGGTTTGGTATAAGCATTGAGATATCACATCTCTGCTATCGGAAGCGGCTCAGGATTGGAATGGGAAGGAGTTGGATATCCCATCTCATGTTATAGGAAGAGTCTCTGGTTTGGTAGAATCATTGAGATATCACATCGCATGCTGTAGGAAGGGTCAAAGGATTGGAATGGGATGGACTTGGATATCACATCTCATGCTATAGGTAGGCTCTCAGGTTTGGTATAAGCATTGAGATATCACATCTCATGCTATAGGAAGGGTCTCAGGATTGGAATGGGAAGGAATTGGATATCACATCTCATGCTATAGGAAGGGTCTCAGATTTGGTATAAGCATTGAGATATCACATCTCATGCTAAAGGAAGGGTCTCAGGATTGGAATGTGAAGGATTTGGATATCACATCTCATGCTAAAGGAAGGGTCTCAGGTTTGGTAGAAGCATTGAGATATCACGTCGCTGCTATCGGAAGGGTCTCAGGATTGGATTGGGAAGGAGTTGGATATCCCTTCTCATGCTATCGGAAGGGTCTCAGGATTGGATTGGGAAGGAGTTGAATATCCCTTCTCATGCTATAGGAAGTGTCTCAGGTTGGAATGGGAAGGAGTTGGATATCACATCTCATGTTATAGGAAGGGTCTCAGGATTGGAATGGGAAGGATTTGGATATCACATCTCTTGCTATAGGAAGGGTCTCAGGATTGGAATGGGTAGGAGTTGGATATTACTTTCTTGCTATAGGAAGGGTCTCATGTTTGGAATGGGAAGGAGTTGGATATCACATATGCTATAGTTAGTGTCTCAGGTTTGGAACGGGAAGGAGTTGGATATCACATCTCATGTTATAGGAAGGGTCTCAGGTTTGGTATAAGCATTGAGATATCACATCTCTGCTATCGGAAGCGGCTCAGGATTGGTATGGGAAGGAGTTGGATATCCCATCTCATGTTATAGGAAGAGTCTCTGGTTTGGTATTAGAATCATTGAGATATCACATCGCATGCTGTAGGAAGGGTCTAAGGATTGGAATGGGATGGACTTGGATATCACATCTCATGTTATAGGTAGGCTCTCAGGTTTGGTATAAGCATTGAGATATCACATCTCATGCTATAGGAAGGGTCTCAGGATTGGAATGGGATGGAATTGGATATCACATCTCATGCTATAGGAAGGGTCTCAGATTTGGTATAAGCATTGAGATATCACATCTCATGCTAAAGGAAGGGTCTCAGGATTGGAATGGGAAGGAGTTGTATATGACATCTCAGGCCATAGGAAGGTTCTCAGGTTTGGTATAAGCATTGAGATATCACATCTCTGCTATCGGAAAGGTCTCAGGATTGGAATGGGAAGGAGTTGGATATCCCATCTCATGTTATAGGAAGGGTCTCAGGTTTGGTATTAGAAGCATAGAGATATCACATCTCATGCTATAGGAAGGGTCTCAGGATTGGAATGGGAAGGACTTGGATGTCACATCTCATGCTATAGGGAGGGTCTCAAGTTTGATATTAGAAGCATTGAGATAACAAATCTCATGATATCGGAAGGGTCTCAGGATTGGAATGGGAAGGAGTTGGATATCACATCTCATGATAAAGGAAGGGTCTAAGGTTTGGAAGGGGAAGGATTTGGATATCACATCTCATGTTATAGGACGGGTCTCAGGTTTGGTATTAGAAGCATTGAGATATCAAGTCTCATGGTATAAGAAGGGTCTCAGAATTGGAATGGGAAGGAGTTGGATATCACACCTCAAGCTATAGGAAGGGTCTCAGGATTGGAATGGGAAGGAGTTTGATATCACATCTCATGCCATAGTATGGGTCTCAGGTTTGGTAGAAGCATTGGGATATCACATCTCATGCTATCGGAAGGGTATCAGTATTGGATTTGGAAGAAGTTGGATATCCCATCTCATGCTATAGGAAGGGTCTCAGGTTGGAATGGGAAGGAGTTGGATATCACATTTCATGTTATAGGAAGGGTCTCAGGATTGGAATGGGAAGGACTTGGATATCATATCTCATGCTATAGGACGGGTCTCAGGTTTGTTATTAGAATCATTGAGATATCATATTGCATGCTGTAGGAAGGGTCTAAGGATTGGAATGGGAAGGACCTGGATATCACATCTCATGCTATAGATAGGCTCTCAGGTTTGGAAAGGGAAGGAGTTGGATATCACATCTCATGTTATAGGATGGATCTCAGGTTTGGTATTAGAAGTATTGAGATATCACATCTCATGTTATCGGAAGGATCTCAGGTTTGGTATTAGAAGTATTGAGATATCACATCTCATGCTATAGGAAGGGTCTCAGGATTGGAATGGGAAGGAGTTGGATATCACATCTCATGCTAAAGGAAGGGTCTCAGGTTTGGTAGAAGCATTGAGATATCACATCTCATGCTATAGGAAGGGTCTCAGGATTGGAATGGGAAGGACTTAGATATCACATATCATGCTATAGGGAGGGTCTCAGTTTTGATATTAGAAGCATTGAGATATCACATCTCATGCTATCGGAAGTGTCTCATGATTGGAATGGGAAGGAGCTGGATATCACATCTCATGCTAAAGGAAGGGTCTCAGGTTTGGAACGGGAAGGAGTTGGATATCACATCTCATGTTATAGGAAGGGTCTCAGGTTTGGTATAAACATTGAGATATCACATCTCTGCTATCGGAAGTGTCTCAGGATTGGAATGGGAAGGAGTTGGATATCCCATCTCAGGTTATAGGACGGGTCTCAGGTTTGTTATTAGAATCATTGAGATATCATATTGCATGCTGTAGGAAGGGTCTAAGGGTTGGAATGTGAAGGACTTGGATATCACATCTCATGCTATAGATAGGCTCTTAGGTTTGGAAAGGGAAGGAGTTGGATATCACATTTCATGTTAGAGGAAGAATCTCAGGTTTGGTATTAGAAGCATTGAGATATCACATCTCATGCTAGTGGAAGGGTCTCAGGATTGGAATGGGGAGGAGTTGGATATCACATCTCATGCTATAGGAAGGGTCTCAGGTTTGGTATAAGCAATGAGATATCACATCTCATGCTATAGGACGGGTCTCAGGATTGGAATGGAAGGAGTTGGATATCACATCTCATGTTATAGGAAGGATCTCAGGTTTGGTATTAGAAGCATTGAGACATCACATCTCATGCTATAGGAAGGGTCTCAGGGTTGGAATGGGAAGGAGTTGGATATCACATCTCATCCAGTAGGAAGGGTCTCAGGTTTGGAATGGGAAGGAATTGGATATCACATCTCATGTTATAGGAAGGATCTCAGGTTTGGTATTAGAAGCATTGAGATATCACATCTCATGCTATAGGAAGGGTCTCAGGATTGGAATGTGAAGGATTTGGATATCACATCTCATGCTAAAGGAAGGGTCTCAGGTTTGGTAGAAGCATTGAGATATCACGTCTCTGCTATCGGAAGGGTCTCAGGATTGGATTGGGAAGGAGTTGGATATCCCTTTTCATGCTATAGGAAGGGTCTCAGGATTTGAACGGCAAGGAGTTGGATATCACATCTCATGCCATAGGAAGGGTCTCAGGTTTGGTATAAGCATTGAGATATCACATCTCTGCTATCGGAAGGGTCTCAGGATTGGATTGGGAAGGAGTTGGATATCCCTTCTCATGCTATAGGAAGTGTCTCAGGTTGGAATGGGAAGGAGTTGGATATCACATCTCATGTTATAGGAAGGGTCTCAGGATTCGAATGGGAAGGAGTTGGATACCACATCTCATGATAAAGGAAGGGTCTAAGGTTTGGAAGGGGAAGGATTTGGATATCACATCTCATGTTATAGGACGGTCTCAGGTTTGGTATTAGAAGCATTGAGATATCAAGTCTCATGGTATAAGAAGGGTCTCAGAATTGGAATGGGAAGGAGTTGGATATCACACCTCAAGCTATAGGAAGGGTCTCAGGATTGGAATGGGAAGGAGTTTGATATCATATCTCATGCCATAGTATGGGTCTCAGGTTTGGTAGAAGCATTGGGATATCACATCTCATGCTATCGGAAGGGTATCAGTATTGGATTTGGACGAAGTTGGATATCCCATCTCATGCTATAGGAAGGGTCTCAGGTTGGAATGGGAAGGAGTTGGATATCACATTTCATGTTATAGGAAGGGTCTCAGGATTGGAATGGGAAGGACTTGGATATCATATCTCATGCTATAGGACGGGTCTCAGGTTTGTTATTAGAATCATTGAGATATCATATTGCATGCTTTAGGAAGGGTCTAAGGATTGGAATGGGAAGGACTTGGATATCACATCTCATGCTATAGGTAGGCTCTCAGGTTTGGAAAGGGAAGGAGTTCGATATCACATTTCATGTTAGAGGAAGGATCTCAGGTTTGGTATTAGAAGCATTGAGATATCACATCTCATGCTATAGGAAGGGTCTCAGGATTGGAATGGGAAGTAGTTGGATATCACATCTCATGCTATAGGAAGGGTCTCAGGTTTGGTATAAGCATTGAGATATCACATCTCATGCTATAGGACGGGTCTCAGGATTGGAATGTAAGGAGTTGGATATCACATCTCATGTTATAGGAAGGATCTCAGGTTTGGTATTAGAAGCATTGAGACATCACATCTCATGCTATAGGAAGGGTCTCAGGGTTGGAATGGGAAGGAGTTGGATATCACATCTCATCCAATAGGAAGGGTCTCAGGTTTGGAATGGGAAGGAATTGGATATCACATCTCATGTTATAGGAAGGATCTCAGGTTTGGTATTAGAAGCATTGAGATATCACATCTCATGCTATAGGAAGGGTCTCAGGATTGGAATGTGAAGGATTTGGATATCACATCTCATGCTAAAGGAAGGGTCTCAGGTTTGGTAGAAGCATTGAGATATCACGTCTCTGCTATCGGAAGGGTCTCAATACTTCTAATACCAAACCTGAGATCCTTCCGATAACATGAGATGTGATATCTCAATACTTCTAATACCAAACCTGAGATCCATCCTATAACATGAGATGTGATATCCAACTCCTTCCCTTTCCAAACCTAAGAGCCTATCTATAGCATGAGATGTGATATCCAGGTCCTTCCCATTCCAATCCTTAGACCCTTCCTACAGCATGCAATATGATATCTCAATGATTCTAATAACAAACCTGAGACCCGTCCTATTGCATGAGATATGATATCCAAGTACTTCCCATTCCAATCCTGAGACCCTTCCTATAACATGAAATGTGATATCCAACTCCTTCCCATTCCAACCTGAGACCCTTCCTATAGCATGAGATGGGATATCCAACTTCTTCCAAATCCAATACTGATACCCTTCCGATAGCATGAGATGTGATATCCCAATGCTTCTACCAAACCTGAGACCCATACTCTGGCATGAGATGTGATATCAAACTCCTTCCCATTCCAATCCTGAGACCCTTCGTATAGCTTGAGGTGTGATATCCAACTCCTTCCCATTCCAATTCTGAGACCCTTCTTATACCATGAGACTTGATATCTCAATGCTTCTAATACCAAACCTGAGACCCGTCCTATAACATGAGATGTGATATCCAAATCCTTCCCCTTCCAAACCTTAGACCCTTCCTTTATCATGAGATGTGATATCCAACTCCTTCCCATTCCAATCCTGAGACCCTTCCGATATCATGAGATTTGTTATCTCAATGCTTCTAATATCAAACTTGAGACCCTCCCTATAGCATGAGATGTGACATCCAAGTCCTTCCCATTCCAATCCTGAGACCCTTCCTATAGCATGAGATGTGATATCTCTATGCTTCTAATACCAAACCTGAGACCCTTCCTATAACATGAGATGGGATATCCAACTCCTTCCCATTCCAATCCTGAGACCTTTCCGATAGCAGAGATGTGATATCTCAATGCTTTTACCAAACCTGAGAACCTTCCTATGGCCTGAGATGTCATATACAACTCCTTCCCATTCCAATCCTGAGACCCTTCCTTTAGCATGAGATGTGATATCTCAATGCTTATACCAAATCTGAGACCCTTCCTATAGCATGAGATGTGATATCTCAATGCTTATACCAGACCTGAGAGCCTACCTATAACATGAGATGTGATATCCAAGTCCATCCCATTCCAATCCTTAGACCCTTCCTACAGCATGCGATGTGATATATCAATGATTCTAATACCAAACCAGAGACTCTTCCTATAACATGAGATGGGATATCCAACTCCTTCCCATTCCAATCCTGAGCCGCTTCCGATAGCAGAGATGTGATATCTCAATGCTTATACCAAACCTGAGACCCTTCCTATAACATGAGATGTGATATCCAACTCCTTCCCGTTCCAAACCTGAGACACTAACTATAGCATATGTGATACCCACCTCCTTCCCATTCCAAACATGAGACCCTTCCTATAGCAAGAAAGTAATATCCAACTCCTACCCATTCCAATGCTGAGACCCTTCCTATAGCAAGAGATGTGATATCCAAATCCTTCCCATTCCAATCCTGAGACCCTTCCTATAACATGAGATGTGATATCCAACTCCTTCCCATTCCAACCTGAGACACTTCCTATAGCATGAGAAGGGATATCCAACTCCTTCCCAATCCAATCCTGAGACCGTTCTGATAGCAGAGATGTGATATCTCAATGCTTATACCAAACCTGAGACCCTTCCTATGGCATGAGATGTGATATCCAACTCCTTGCCATTCAAATCCTGAGACCCTTCCTATAGCATGAGAAGGGATATCCAACTCCTTCCCAATCCAATCCTGAGACCCTTCCAAAAGCAGAGACGTGATATCTCAATGCTTCTACCAAACCTGAGACCCTTCCTTTAGCATGAGATGTGATATCCAAATCCTTCACATTCCAATCCTGAGACCCTTCCTATAGCATGAGATGTGATATCTCAATGCTTCTAATACGAAACCTGAGATCCTTCCTATAACATGAGATGTGATATCCAATTCCTTCCCATTCCAAACCTGAGACCCTTCCTATTGGATGAGATGTGATATCCAACTCCTTCCCATTCCAACCCTGAGACCCTTCCTATAGCATGAGATGTGATGTCTCAATGCTTCTAATACCAAACCTGAGATCCTTCCTATAACATGAGATGTGATATCCAACTCCTTCCATTCCAATCCTGAGACCCGTCCTATAGCATGAGATGTGATATCTCAATGCTTATACCAAACCTGAGACCCTTCCTATAGCATGAGATGTGATATCCAACTGCTTCCCATTCCAATCCTGAGACCCTTCCTATAGCATGAGATGTGATATCTCAATGCTTCTAATACCAAACCTGAGATCCTTCCTCTATTATGAAATGTGATATCCAACTCCTTCCCTTTCCAAACCTAAGAGCCTATCTATAGCATAAGATGTGATATCCAAGTCCTTCACATTCCAACCCTTAGACCCTTCCTACAGCATGCAATATGATATCTCAGTGATTCTAATAACAAACCTGAGACCCGTCCTATAACATGAGATGGGATATCCAACTCCTTCCCATTCCAATCCTGAGACACATTTCCGATAGCAGAGATGTGATATCTCAATGCTTATACCAAACCTGAGACCCTTCCTATAACATGAGATGTGATATCCAAATCCTTCCCGTTCCAAACCTGAGACCCTTCCTTTAGCATGAGATGTGATATCCAGCTCCTTCCCATTCCAATCCTGAGACACTTCCGATAGCATGAGATGTGATATCTCAATGCTTCTAATATCAAAACTGAGACCCTCCCTATAGCATGATATGTGATATCTAAATCCTTCCCATTCCAATCCTGAGACCCTCCCTATAGCATGAGATGTGATATCCAACTCCTTCCCATTCCAATCCTGAGACCCTTCTGATAGCATGAGATGTGATATCTCAATGCTTCTAATACCAAACCTGAGATCCTTCCTATAACATGAGATGTGATATCCAAATCCTTTCCCTTCCAAACCTGAGACCCTCCCTTTAGCATGAGATGTGATATCCAACTCCTGCCCATTCCATTCCTGAGACCCTTCTGATAGCATGAGATGTGATATCTCAATGCCTCTAATACCAAACCTGAGATCCTACCTCTAACATGAAATGTGATATCCAACTCTTTCCCCTTCCAAACCTGAGAGCCTTCCTATAGCATGAGATGTGATATCCAAGTCCTTCCCATTCCAATCCTGAGACCCTTCCTATAGCTTGAGATGTGATATCCAACTCCTTCCCATTCCAATTCTGAGACCCTTCCTATACTATGAGACTTGATATCTCAATGCTTCTAATACCAAAGGTGAGACCCGTAATATAACATGAGATGTGATATCCAAATCCTTCCCCTTCCAAACCTTAGACCCTTCCTTTATCATGAGATGTGATATCCAACTCCTTCCCATTCCAATCCTGAGACCCTTCCGATATCATGAGATGTGATATCTCAAAGCTTCTAATATCAAACTTGAGACCCTCCCTATAGCATGAGATGTGATATCCAAGTCCTTCCCATTCCAATCCTGAGACCCTTCCTATAGCATGAGATGTGATATCTCAATGCTTCTAATACCAAACCTGAGACCCTTCCTATAACATGAGATGGGAATATCCAACTCCTTCCCATTCCAATCCTGAGACCCTTCCGATAGCAGAGATGTGATATCTCAATGCTTATACCAAACCTGAGATCCTTCCTATAACATGAGATGTGATATCCAACTCCTTCCCATTCCAATCCTGAGACACTTCCTATAGCATGAGATGTGATATCTCACTGCTTATACCAAACCTGAGACCCTTCCCATAGCATGATATGTGATATCCAACTCCTTCCCATTCCAATCCTCAGACCCTTCCTATAGCATGAGATGTGATATCTCAATGCTTCTAATATCAAACTTGAGACCCTACCTATAGCATGAGATGTGATATCCAAGTCCTTCCCATTACAATCCTGAGACACTTCCTATAGCATGAGATGTGATATCCAACTCCTTCCCATTCCAATCCTGAGACCCTTCCTATAGCATGAGATATGATATCTCAATACTTCTAATACCAAACGTGAGATCCTTCCGATAACATGAGATGTGATATCCAAATCCTTCCCCTTCCAAACCTGAGACCCTCCTCCCAGGGAAACTAAAACTACCTCAGCCTCTATCCCGCTGGGAAATGAGTCTGAGGAGAAGGATGCTCCTGTAATCTCTTCTTCCTCGTAGGAGGAGAAGGCCAGATTAGCGGAGTGGACCCCCAAAGGTCTAACCTTACACCGGGGATCCCCCTTCACGTGGTCAGTTGCTCCACAAGCAAAACAAGATCCATTGGGTCTGTTTACATAGGGAGGCTTATTGTAAGACAGTGTGCTGATCAATGGAGTAGATACTCCAGCTCTTAGGGATAGTGGGTGCAGTCGAACTGTAGTGGATTCTACCTTGGTAGACTCAGAGGAAGTTGCCAGAGCTACTCTGATGCCCACTAAGTTGGCTGACGGCCCACTCCGTATGTTCCCAGTAATACCTGTAAATCTTACTTTAAATGGTACAGCAGTCAGGATTCCAGTGAGCATTCAGAGAAACGTCCCGGGAAAGGTCTTGTTAGGTAATGATCTCAGAGCTTTAGGGCTCATAGGAGACACTGCCGAAAGACCCTACACACGGTCTCAAGCACGGGCAGCATTGGCCAAGACCAATACGCCGCCCCAGCCGAAGGGGAAACCCAAGGCGAAAGGAGTCAACAAGTCAAGACGAGGGAAAGAGAATATTCCCCCGAGCTCGCCTACCACTGCGGTGGAGGAAGTTGGTCAATCGCCCGGGCCTGAGGAGGAGGTGGCGATGCCTGAAGTATTTGACCCCAACGACCATCCTGAACTAAAAGACTTGTTAGTTGAAGGAGGTCCTGATAGGGACGAATTCAGTAAAGGCCAACGTGAGTGCCCATCTCTGGAAGGCCTAAGGAGACAGGCCTGCTCCCAGCTTGAGGGTGAACCTCCTGGGACGCATAGGATTTATTGGGAAGGTGGACTCCTGTATAGTGAGCCCACAGAGTCTACAGAAGGAGACCATAGGAGGTTGGTGGTTCCCCTTGCTGTTAGGCCCTTCCTCCTGCAGTTGGCGCATGAAGTGCTCCTTGCTGGTCACCTTGGTATTAAGAGGACCAAGCAAAGGTTATCCATGCACTTCTACTGGCCCAAGATGGGGGTGCAAGTAGAAAGTCACTGCAGGAGTTGTGCCTCCTGCCAGTTATCTGGTAAGGTTGGCTCGACAATCCAAGCTCCGTTGGTACCGCTCCCAGTTGTGGGGGTACCATTTGAAAGGGTAGGGATCGACATCATTGGTCCCCTTGACCCGCAAACATCCTCGGGCAATAGGTTTATCCTGGTGCTGGTGGACCATGCAACCAGATATCCTGAGGCCATCCCATTGAAAACTGTAACTGCCAAGTCAGTTGCAAAAGCTTTACTTGGCATATTTACTAGGGTTGGCTTCCCTAAAGAAGTTGTGTCAGATCGTGGCAGCAACTTTATGTCGAAGTATATGCAGGCTATGTGGAAAGAATGTGGGGTCACCTACAAGTTCTCTTCTGCATACCACCCCCAGACCAATGGTCTGGTGGAACGTTTCAACAGAACGTTAAAAAGCATGATTGGGGCTCTGGAGAAGCTTCAGAGAAGACAATGGGATCTTCTTTTACCATGCTTACTGTTTGCCTACCGAGAGGTACCACAGGAGGGTGTTGGCTTCAGCCCCTTCAAACTTCTGTTTGGTCATCCTGTACGGGGACCCTTAGCCATAGTCAAAGAGGGATGGGAGATGCCCACTCCCCCTGTTACTACCAACGTAGTTGATTATGTGCTAGGGCTCAGAAAACGGATGGTACTTCTGATGGGCTTGGCTAGTGATAAATTGAAGGCAGTACAAGCGCTGGTGAAACATTGGTACGACCAGAAAGCTTCCCTCATCAACTTTACACCTGGTCAGCAAGTCCTGATCATGAATCCCATAAGGCCTTGAGCTTTACAGGACAAATGGTCAGGCCCTTACACAGTGGTGGAGCCCCTGGGTGAGGTTAACTATTTAGTGGACCTTGGAAGGCCTGGACAGGCTCCAAAAGTGTTTCACGTGAATAGGCTGAAGGCTTTCGTCCCAAGAGTCGAAATCGCAGCACGGTTACTGGCTTCAGATGTTGAGGAAGAGGAGTCTGAACCTCTCCCCGACCTGTTCCAAAGCGGTCCTTCAGATAGCTCCTTTGAGGGTGTCCGAGTGGCCCCTCACCTGACTTCTGATCAGCAGGCTGAGGTGAAAAGTTTGCTTAGGCAGTTTTCCCCCGTTTTCACAGTCGCCTGGTTTGACACCTTGGTGCAAACATAACATAGACACAGGAGACAGTGTACCTACCAAAAGTAGGGGATACAGGATGTCAGACAAAGTACGGTCTTATATTAAGACCGAGGTCAACAAGATGTTAGACCTTGGGGTGATTGAACCCTCTAGTAGTCCTTGGTCCAGCCCTGTGGTTTTCGTTCCAAAGGCAGGCACTTCTGAATTGAGGTTCTGTGTGGATTACAGGGCTCTGAATGCTGTCACCAAGACAGATGCACACCCCTTGCCTCGAACAGATGAGCTGGTGGATACTTTGGGTGCCTCCAAGTACCTCAGCACGTTTGACCTCACTGCTGGCTATTGGCAAATAGCTTTAGCAGAACATGCCAAGGAGAAGACAGCGTTTTCTACTCCAGACGGCCTTTACCAATTCCGGGTAATGCCGTTCGGGTTGAAGAATGCACCTGCCACTTTCCAGAGGCTTGTGCATCATGTTTTGAATGGGTTGGACGAATTCTGTCTTGCATATCTGGACGATATAGCAGTTTTCAGTGCCACCTGACCATGTGAAACACCTCGGGATTGTGCTCCAGGCTCTTCAGAAAGCACACTTGACCATAAAGGCTAGTAAATGCCAGATTGGACAAGGCTCAGTGTTTTACCTTGGACATGAAGTAGGTGGAGGGAGGATACAGCCTCTACCCAGTAAAGTACAAGCAGTACAAGACTGGCCTACCCCCACTACACAAACCCAAGTGAGAGCCTTCTTAGGACTCACGGGGTATTACCGCAATTTTGTGGCAGACTATGGCACCATAGCTGCCCCTCTGACTGCCCTCACAACTCTGAAGAAACCCAAGAAGGTAACTTGGACCGACGAGTGTGAGAAGGCCTTCAATGGCTTAAAAGACTCCTTGTGCCAGGCCCCTGTCCTCAGGGCCCCTGATTATCAAAGACCTTTTATCGTGCAGACGGACGCCTCTGACACTGGGATAGGAGCTGTACTATCGCAAGTAGATGAGAAGGGTAAGGAACACCCTATTGGTTTTATTAGTCGCCAGTTTAAGGACAGAGAGCTCAGATGGTCCACGGTAGAGAAAGAATGTTTCTCTGTTGTGTGGGCCCTAAGGAAGCTGAGGCCCTACCTCTATGGGACCCACTTCACTGTGCAAACTGACCATAAGCCCTTAAAGTGGCTAATAAACATGAAGGGGGAGAATCCAAAGTTGCTTAGGTGGTCCATAAGTCTACAAGGCTTCGACTTCACTATTGAGCATAGGCCAGGTGTCCAACATAGCAATGCTGATGGGTTGTGGAGAATGTTTAACCGACCTGAACAAGAGACTCATCCAGGGGTGGATTAGTTCCCCCTGTCCATAGTCTGGGAGGGGCGAGTGTTAGGAAAGATTTCGTAATTGTAGGTAATTTTCCTTCCATGTGGCAACCCCTAAACTTTTTGCTGTTGTTTTTCACCTTGTTCTCGACTTTGCCCGAGAAGTGCAGCCTTCTGCCGCACTCCTCTGGGCTTTCGCTCCTTTCTTAAGGGGAAACTGTCATGCCCTTAAGACAGTCAGTACCAGGAAACGCTGGTTTCCGTAGTTTCTTGTATCATGTTGCAGCTTTCGTGCAACATGACACAAGAGGGCACTGTAAGCTAAGTTACTGCTCTCTTGGGTCTCTAGCCTTCTACAGGCCCTAGATACTCTTTCAGGATTGTAACTGATCGGTGCAAGTGATTCACGGACGGGAATGGTGGCAGCGATCGTTTCTTGTATTTTGAGATCCTTTTGGCGTGCTAAGCGCGTTTCTCGCGCTTAACCCAAAATGTAGGCCTAGATCCCAAAATAGCCAGACCACGAGGCTCCTTTGTCCTGTCCGCTGACCGTCTTGCTCCCTTCACCTTCCCCAGGTCGAGCCGACCTGGGGCCTTCCTTATTTGGGCATGTGCTTTCCCGCGAAACACAGATGCTTTCATAGGCTTCTACATGTCTTGTGTGTGCCTCCAGGATGTGGGCTGGGATGTCTGGTCCCAATACACATCCTGGGTGCCAGAGAGTCTAGGGTGGTGTGAATGCCTGGGACCACCGTGGTCCGTGATAGGTCCACGAATGGTGTGAGTGTTGATGAGCGGATCTCCCATTGGGTCCCCTCCGTTTTGGCGCGAAGGGAACCGTGGATAAGAGGGGGCTGGAAACACCACTACCATGTCGATCTCCTGAGTTCTCACGAACGAAGGAATACAGGAGCCAAGTATCCTGCAACCATGAGGCTGAACCGAGGAATCGCTGGTGACCCGCTGAAGGACTGCTCCTCTGCACTGCTGTCGCCTTGTGAAACCCTTTTCACCTTTGATCGAACCAGAAGGCCTGTACTGGTACTTCGACCCTTGGAATAGCGGGGACAGCTATTCTTGGCATTTTCACCATCTCCTGCTAGTAAGCCTTCGGAAGCGTCTCTGGGCCATCCAGCAGACTGACCAGCCTACACAGGAGTCTTGCTCTGTAACCGCCGCCAGGTTGTGTAGTATATCGAGTCCTTGTCACTCTCACATGATTCGTACACTTGGCGTTCCCAGGTCTGAAGTGAGTAGTGTTATTGCATGCTGTAGGAAGGGTCTAAGGATTGGAATGGGAAGGACTTGGATATCACATCTCATGCTATGGATAGGCTCTCAGGTTTGGAAAGGGAAGGAGTTGGATATCACATTTCATGTTAGAGGAAGGATCTCAGGTTTGGTATTAGAGGCATTGAGATATCACATCTCATGCTATAGGAAGGGTCTCAGGATTGGAATGGGAAGGAGTTGGATATCACATCTCATGCTAAAGGAAGGGTCTCAGGTTTAGTATAAGCATTGAGATATCACATCTCATGCTATAGGAAGGGTCTCAGGATTGGAATGGAAGGAGTTGGATTTCACATCTCATGTTATAGGAAGGATCTCAGGTTTGGTATTAGAAGCATTGAGACATCACATCTCATGCTATAGGAAGGGTCTCAGGATTGGAATGGGAAGGAGTTGGATATCACATCTCATGCTATAGGAAGGGTCTCAGGTTTGGTATAAGCATTGAGATATCACATCTCATGCTATAGGAAGGGTCTCAGGATTGGAATGGGAAGGAGTTGTATATGACATCTCATGCCGTAGGAAGGGTCTCAGGTTTGGTATAAGCATTGAGATATCACATCTCTGCTATCGGAAGGGTCTCAGGATTGCAATGGGAAGGAGTTGGATATCCCATCTCATGTTATAGGAAGAGTCTCAGGTTTGGTATTAGAAGCATTGAGATATCACATCTCATGCTATAGGAAGTGTCTCAAGATTGGAATGGGAAGGACTTGGATATCACATCTCATGCTATAGGGAGGGTCTCAAGTTTGATATTAGAAGCATATGGATATCACATCTCATGCTATAGGAAGGGTCTCAGGTTTGGTATAAGCAGTGAGATATCACATCTCATGCTATAGGAAGTGTCTCAGGATTGGAATGGGAAGGAGTTGGATATCACATCTCATGTTATAGGAAGGATCTCAGGTTTGGTATAAGCATTGAGATATCACATGTTTGCTATCGGAAGGGTCTCAGGATTGGAATGGGAAGGAGTTGGATATTCCCATCTCATGTTATAGGAAGGGTCTCAGGTTTGGTATTAGAAGCATTGAGACATCACATCTCATGCTATAGGAAGGGTCTCAGGATTGGAATGGGAAGGACTTGGATATCACATCTCATGCTATAGGGAGGGTCTCGAGTTTGATATTAGAAGCATTGAGATATCACATCTCATGATATCGGAAGGGTCTCAGGATTGGAATGGGAAGGAGTTGGATATCACATCTCATGATAAAGGAAGGGTCTAAGGTTTGGAAGGGGAAGGATTTGGATATCACATCTCATGTTATAGGACGGGTCTCAGGTTTGGTATTAGAAGCATTGAGATATCAAGTCTCATGGTATAGGAAGGGTCTCAGAATTGGAATGGGAAGGAGTTGGATATCACATCTCAAGCTATAGGAAGGGTCTCAGGATTGGAATGGGAAGGAGTTTGATATCACATCTCATGCCATAGTATGGGTCTCAGGTTTGGTATAAGCATTGGGATATCAAATCTCATGCTATCGGAAGGGTATCAGGATTGGAATTCCAAGGAGTTGGATATCCCATCTCATGCTATAGGAAGGGTCTCAGGTTGGAATGGGAAGGAGTTGGATATCACATCTCATGCTAAAGGGAGGGTCTCAGGTTTGGAAGGGGAAGGATTTGGATATCACATCTCATGTTATAGGAAGGATCTCAGGTTTGGTATAAGAAGCATTGAGATATCACATCTCATGCTATCGGAAGAATCTCAGATTTGGTATTAGAGGCATTGAGATATCACATCTCATGCTATCATAAGGGTCTCAGGATTGGAATGGGAAGGAGTTGGATATCACATCTCATGCTATAGGAAGGGTCTCAGGTTTGGAACGGGAAGGAGTTGGATATCACATCTCATGTTATAGGAAGAGTCTCAGGTTTGGTATAAGCATTGAGATATCAAATCTCTGCAATCGGAAGTGTCTCAGGATTGGGATGGGAAGGAGTTGGATATCACATCTCATGCTATAGGAAGGGTCTCAGGTTTGGAACGGGAAGGAGTTGGATATCCCATCTCATGTTATAGGACTGGTCTCAGGTTTGGTATTAGAAGCATTGAGATATCACATCTCTGCTATCGGAAGTGTCTCAGGATTGGAATGGGAAGGAGTTGGATATCATATCTCATGTTATAGGACGGGTCTCAGGTTTGTTATTAGAATCATTGAGATATCATATTGCATGCTGTAGGAAGGGTCTAAGGATTGGAATGGAAGGACTTGGATATCACATCTCATGCTATAGGTAGGCTCTCAGGTTTGGAAAGGGAAGGAGTTGGATATCACATTTAATGTTAGAGGAAGGATCTCAGGTTTGATATTAGAGCCATTGGATATCACATCTCATGCTATAGGAAGGGTCTCAGGATTGGAATGGGAAGGAGTTGGATATCACATCTCATGCTAGAGGAAGGGTTTTAGGTTTGGTATAAGCATTGAGATATCACATCTCATGCTATAGGAAGGGTCTCAGGATTGGAATGGGAAGGATCTGTATATGACATCTCATGCCATAGGAAGGGTCTCAGGTTTGGTATTAGAAGCATTGAGATATCACATCTCATGCTATAGGAAGTGTCTCAGGATTGGAATGGGAAGGACTTGGATATCACATCTCATGCTATAGGAAGGGTCTCAGGTTTGGTATAAGCAGTGAGATATCACATCTCATGCTATAGGAAGTGTCTCAGGATTGGAATGGGAAGGAGTTGGATATCACATCCCATGTTATAGGAAGGATCTCAGGTTTGGTATAAGCATTGAGATATCACATGTTTGCTATCGGAAGGGTCTCAGGATTATAATGGGAAGGAGTTGGATATTCCCATCTCATGTTATAGGAAGGGTCTCAGGTTTGGTATTAGAAGCATTGAGACATCACATCTCATGCTGTAGGAAGGGTCTCAGGATTGGAATGGGAAGGACTTGGATATCACATCTCATGCTATAGGGAGGGTCTCGAGTTTGATATTAGAAGCATTGAGATATCACATCTCATGATATCGGAAGGGTCTCAGGATTGGAATGGGAAGGAGTTGGATATCACATCTCACGATAAAGGAAGGGTCTAAGGTTTGGAAGGGGAAGGATTTGGATATCACATCTCATGTTATAGGACAGGTCTCAGGTTTGGTATTAGAAGCATTGAGATATCAAGTCTCATGGTATAGGAAGGGTCTCAGAATTGGAATGGGAAGGAGTTGGATATCACATCTCGTTATAGGAAGGGTCTCAGGATTGGAATGGGAAGGAATTGGATATCATATCTCATGTTATAGGACCGGTCCCAGGTCTGGTATTAGAAGCATTGAGATATCACATCTCATGCTATAGGAGGAGTCTCAGGATTGGAATGGGAAGGAGTTGGATATCACGTTTCATGTTATACGAAGGGTCTCAGGATTGGAATGGGAAGGAGTTGAATATCACATCTCATGCTAAAGGAAGGGTATCAGGTTTGATAGAAGCATTGAGATATCACATCTCATGCTATAGGAAGGAACTCAGGATTGGAATGGGAAGGAGTTGGATATCACATCTAATGCCATAGGAAGGGTCATCAGGTTTGGTATAAGCATTGAGATATCACATCTCTGCTATCGGAAGGGTCTCAGGATAGGAATGGGGAGGACTTAGAATTCACATCTCATACTATAGGGAGGGTCTCAGTTTTGATATTAGAAGCATTGAGCTATCACATCTCATGCTATCGGAAGGGTCTCAGGATTGGAATCGGATGGAGTTGGATATCACATCTCAAGCTATCTCAGGATTGGAATGGGAAGGAGTTTGATATTTCATCTCAAGCTATAGGAAGGGTCTCAGGTTTGGAAAGGGAAGGATTTGGATTTCACATCTCATGTTATAGGATGGTTCTCATGTTTGGTTTTAGAAGCATTGAGATATCACATCTCATGCTATCGGAAGGGTCTCAGGTTTGGAATGGGAAGGAGTTGGATATCACATCTCTGCTATCTGAAGGGTCTCAGGATTGGAATGGGAAGGAGTTGGATATCCCATCTCGTAATAGGAAGGGTCTCAGGTTTGGTATTAGAAGCAATGAGATATCACATCTCATGCTATAGGAAGGGTCTAAGGTTTGGAAGGGGACGGATTTGGGTATCACATCTCATGTTATAGGACCGGTCTCAGGTTTGGTATTTGAAGCATTGAGATATCAAGTCTCATGGTATAGGACGGGTCTCAGAATTGGAATGAGAAGGAGTTGGATATCACATCTCAAGCTATAGGAAGGGTCTCATGATTGGAATGGGAAGGAGTTGGATATCACATCTCATGTTATAGGAAGGGTCTCAGGATTGGAATGGGAAGGACTTGGATATCACATCTCATTCTATACGAAGGCTCTCAGGGTTGGAAGGGGAAGGAGTTGGATATCACATTTCATGTTAGAGGTAGGATCTCAGGTTTGGTTTTAGAGGCATTGAGATATCACATCTCATGCCATCAGAAGGGTCTCAGGATTGGAATGGGAAGGAGTTGGATATCAAATCTCATGCTAAAGGGATGGTCTAAGGTTTGGAAGGGGAGGGATTTGGACATCATATCTCATGTTATTGGAAGGATCTCAGGTTTGGTATTAGAAGCATTGAGATATCACATCTCATGCTATCGGAAGGGTCTTAGGTTTGGTATAAGCATTGAGATATCACATCTCTGCTATCGGAAGGGTCTCAGGATTGGAATGGGAAGGATTTGGACATCACAATTCATGTTATAGGAAGGGTCTCAGGTTTGGTATTAGAAGCATTGAGATATCACATCTCATGCTATAGGAAGGGTCTCAGGATTGGAATGGGAAGGACTTGGATATCACATCTCATGTTATAGGAAGGGTCTCAGGTTTGGTATTAGAAGCATTGAGATATCACATCTCATGCTATAGGAAGGGTCTCAGGATTGGAATGGGAAGGACTTGGATATCACATCTCATGCTATAGGAAGGGTCTCAGGAATGGAATGGAAAGGACTTGGATATCACATGTCATGATAAAGGAAGGGTCTAAGGTTTGGAAGGGGAAGGATTTGGATATAACATCTCATGTTATTGGACCGGTCTCAGGTTTGGTATTAGAAGCATTGAGATATCAAGTCTCATGGTATAGGACGGGAGTTTGATATCACATCTCATGCCATGGTATGGGTGTCAGGTTTTATAGAAGCATTGGGATATCACATCTCATGCTATCGGAAGGGTATCAGGATTGGATTTGGAAGGAGTTGGATATCCCATCTCATGCTATAGGAAGGGTCTCAGGTTGGAATAGAAGGAGTTGGATATCACATCTCATGTTATAGGAAGGGTCTCAGGATTGGAATGCGAAGGACTTGGATATCACATCTTGTTAGGAAAGATTTCGTAATTGTAGGGAATTTTCCTTCCATGTGGCAACCCCTAAACTTTTTGCTATTGTTTTTAACCTTGTTCTTGACTTTGCCAGAGAAGTACAGCCTTCTGCCGCACTTCTCTGGGCTTTCGCTCCTTTTCTTACGGGGAAACTGACATGCCCTTAAGACAGTCAGTACCGGGGAACGCTGTTTCCCGTAGTTTCGTTTATCATGTTGCGGCTTTAGTGCAACATGACACAAGAGGGCACTGTAAGCTAAGTTACAGCTCTCTTGGGTCTCTAGCCTTCTACGGGCCCTAGATACTCTTTTAGGATGGTATTTGATCGGTGCAAGTCATTCAGGGACTGGAATGGTGGCAGCGATCGTTTTGTTTATTTTGAGCTCCTTTTGGCGTTCTGAGCACCTTTTTCGCACTGAACCCAAAATGGTGGCCTGGCTCCCAAAATGGCCAGTCCACGAGGCTCCTTTGTCCTGTCCACTGACCGTCTTGCTTCCGTCACCTTCCCCAGGTCGGGCGACCCGGGGCCTTCCTTATTTGGGCATGTACTTTCCCGCGATACGTGGTTGCTTTCGCGGGCTTCTACATGTCGTTTGTGTGCCTCCAGGGTGTGGGCTGGGATGTCTGGTCCCAATACACATCCTGGGTGCCAGAGAGTCTGGGGTGGTGTGAATGCCTGGGACCACCGTGGTCCGTGATTGGTCCACGTATGGTATGTGTGTTGATGTGCGGATCTCCCATTGGCTCCCCTCCGTTTTGGCGCGAAGGGAACCGTGGATAAGAGGGAGCTGGAAACACCACTACCATGTCGATCTCCTGAGTTCTCACGAACGAAGGAATACAGGAGCCAAGTATCCTGCAACCAAGAGGCTGGACCGAGGAATCGCTGGTGACCCGCTGAAGGAATCCTCCTTTGCACTGCTGTCGTCCTGTGAAACCCTTTCCTCCTTGGATCGAACCAGAAGGCCTGTACTGGTGCTTCGACCTTTGGAATAGCAGGAACAGCTATTCCCGGCGACTTCATCATCTCCTGCCAAGTAAGCCTTCGGAAGTGTCTCTGGGCCATCCAGTTGACTGACCAGCTTACAAGGGAGTCCTGCTCTGTAACTGCCGCCAGGTTGTGTTGTATTTCGAGTCCTTGTCACTCTCCCACGCTTCGTACACTTGGCGTTCCCAAGTCTGAAGGGAGGAGCGTACATTTGGCTTGAATACACACGGCCGCTCCGTTGTCCTGCTGCGGCAACAAACTGTGCTGGTTTCGTCGATTGGGACGTCTTTTTGCTCTACACGACTTCGAGGCATTCCCTGCTCTTCTGAACCTGCCAGCTGCTGAAACTAACGTGGAGAAGCCTGGGTCTGCTTGCTTCGGGGACCGGTGAGTAGTTTAGCTAGGATCTGGTCGCCCTCTTGCAGTATCCCATTGCTTTCCCTGCTGTGTAAAAACAGCACCCTTTTGGCCGTACTCGCGCTCTGCTTCTGCCCGCTGTGGAGGCTGCGCTTGAGTTGCGGAACCTGTTCTCCTTCTGCTGTGCACTAACCCGAACTGCCTGACTTCCTCCGAAGAGCTTCCCCTTTTGCCCGTTGGCACCGGCGTGGCAGGTACTTTGAGCACAAGGCTCCACTCTTCGCAGGGCTCGGACTTCCATCTAGTTAGGTGCCTCTGAAGGCGAACTGAGTCTAAAGCGTTATCGCACTGCCTGTTTTCCTTTCCTTTCAGGTGGACTACATATTTCGTGCTTTAAACGCTTGCGACTGTGTATTTGTATATATATTGTGTTGATATGGTATGTGTTGGTTTAATATTGTGATATTGTGATTTTCTCGCTACGGTCATTATTTTAAAGGCCTTAAAATAAATGTGTATCTATTTTTGATATAACAACTGTTTGGAGTAGTTTGTAAGCGCTCTTGCTTTGTGTGCTCATTGCGGGCTTTCAGTCACCCTCACCCCTCTTGAGACCTAGTCTTGACCGCCGCGATCGCTACCTTGATTGGTCTGGCTCGTCCAGAGGTTACCCTGTTCCAAGTAATTAGGTTGGCCTTCTGAACTTCTGCGCCACCAGGACAGAGTTCAGAAATCCGTCTTAACAAATTGGTGTACAGCGGTGGGATACGACTGAAGGTATCCAGTGTTGCGCTCGAACTAAGGCATTTCAGGTTATTCCAAACAGTACACGTAGTGAATTGTTGTAATATAACTTTAAAAAGGCCATAGTCCTATCAAACAGTATGGAAGCAAATACCTTGTTAACTTTAAATGCTTCCAAATCAGAAACATTGAAGAAGATGTGTGCGGAGAGAGGTGTTTCCTCTCAAGGCACTAAATTGGAAATGATCCAGAGAATCGTGGCGTGGCAAGAAGCGCAGCTTGACGCTATAACTTCCGAGGACAGTGCAGAAGGTGGTGGGGCTGCTCTCACTGGTAGAACCGACGGTTCTGCCGCTGCACTGATCCATCGCGACCACGAGGACAGGGAGGATGTGATGTCTAATGTTTCCTCTGCCAGTGTTGATGGGGAGGCTATGCTTGAATTCAAGAAGCAAGAGCTGCGGTTTAGGCAGCAGGAGCTTGAATTCAGCATAGCCAAACTAAAAATCGAACAGGCAGAAAAACAGAAAGACAGGGATCACCAGTTGGAACTGGCCAAGCTTCAGGTTGCAAATGGGTCCAAGGGTACTGGACATGGCTCTGGGGCTTCCTCTCATCCACGGTTTCCGAAAGATCTGCTCAGTGTGTATGAAGAAAGGAATGACATTATGGACTGGCTGAATGCGTTTGAGTATGCATGCGAGGTTCAAGAAGTTGACAATGCTGATAAGATTGCTTGGTTGCTCAGTAGACTGCCCCATTCTGGCTGCAGTGCCATTATGGAAATGTCGAAGGCTGAGCGGGCTGATTTCGCAATGTTAAAGCAAACTCTCATTTTAAAGTTTGGGAAGACTCCGGCCCAATATTTAAAGCGTTTTCGAGAGTATAAGAAAAAGGAAGGTGGTACTTGGGTATCTTATGTCGCTGAATCTTTGAAAAACTTAACTGGCTGGGTCGAAGGTTATAAGGCTTCTACCTTCGAAGGCATGATCAATCTGGTCATGCTGGAACACATTTTTGCTTCTTCTTCCCCGGAGCTTAAGCAGCATTTGGCCGATTCGAAGGAGATAGATCCTAAGAAGCTGGCCATTGCAGCAGACTTATGGGTGTCACATCGAGTGTCCCATAAGGACAAAAATCCTGGTAAGCAGGAGGAAGGGAAAAAGTCCAAAGATATGGAGGGTGGGGAATCTGCTAAATCTTCTTCCCATAAGGGCCACAAAAAGAAAAACAAGGGTAAGACACAAGAGAACTCACAGGGTAGTGGAGGTTCGCCTCCGAAACAGAACTCTGGTTACAATAAGCCTCCCTACGTAAACAGACCCACTGGGGCTTGTTTTTCTTGTGGAGCAACTGACCATGTGAAGGGGGATCCCCGGTGTAAGGTTAGACCTTTGGGGGTCCACTCCGCTAATCTGGCCTTCTCCTCCTACGAGGAAGAAGAGATTACAGGAGCATCCTTCTCCTCAGACTCATTTCCCAGCGGGATAGAGGCTGAGGTAGTTTTAGTGTCCCTGGGTTCCTGGGAGCCTAAAGTCGCAGAGGCTTATGCTAGGATTCCGGATAATACCAAGCACTACTTTAAAGACAGCGTGCTGATCAATGGAGTGGATACTCCAGCTCTTAGGGATAGTGGGTGCAGTCGAACAGTAGTGGA
This sequence comes from Ambystoma mexicanum, assembly GCF_040938575.1. Lineage (NCBI taxonomy): Eukaryota > Metazoa > Chordata > Amphibia > Caudata > Ambystomatidae > Ambystoma > Ambystoma mexicanum. The sequence continues at coordinate 1,463,545 of NW_027182510.1, read as the reverse complement.
TTCTACCTTGGTAGACTCAGAGGAAGTTGCCAGAGCTACTCTGATGCCCACTAAGTTTGCTGACGGCCCCCTCCGTATGTTTCCCGTGATCCCTGTAAATCTTACTTTAAATGGTACAGCAGTCAGGATTCCAGTGAGCATTCAGAGAAACGTCCCGGGAAAGGTCTTGCTGGGTAATGATCTCAGAGCTTTAGGGCTCGTAGGAGACACTGCCGAAAGACCCTACACACGGTCTCAAGCACGGGCAGCATTGGCCAAGTCCAATACGCCGCCCCAGCCGAAGGGGAAACCCAAGGCGAAGGGAGTCTACAAGTCAAGACGAGGGAAAGAGAATATTCCCCCGAGCTCGCCTACCACTGCGGTGGAGGAAGTTGGTCAATCGCCCGGGCCTGACGAGGAGGTGGCGATGCCTGAAGTTTTCGACCCCAACGATCATCCTGAACTAAAAGACTTGTTAGTTGAAGGAGGTCCTGATAGGGACGAATTCAGTAAAGGCCAACGTGAGTGCCCATCTCTGGAAGGCCTAAGGAGACAGGCCTGCTCCCAGCTTGAGGGTGAGCCTCCTGGGAAGCATAGGATTTATTGGGAAGGTGGACTCCTGTATAGTGAGCCCACAGAGTCTACAGAAGGAGACCATAGGAGGTTGGTGGTTCCCCTTGCTGTTAGGCCCTCCCTCCTGCAGTTGGCGCATGAAGTTCCCCTTGCTGGTCACCTTGGTATGAAGAGGACCAAGCAAAGGTTATCCATGCACTTCTACTGGCCCAAGATGGGGGTGCAAGTAGAAAGTCACTGCAGGAGTTGTGCCTCCTGCCAGTTGTCTGGTAAGGTTGGCGCGACAATCCAAGCTCCGTTGGTACCGCTCCCAGTTGTGGGGGTACCATTTGAAAGGGTAGGGATCGACATCGTTGGTCCCCTTGACCCGCAAACATCCTCGGGCAATAGGTTTATCCTGGTGCTGGTCGACCATGCAACCAGGTATCCTGAGGCCATCCCATTGAAAACTGTAACTGCCAAGTCAGTTGCAAAAGCTTTACTCGGCATATTTACTAGGGTTGGCTTCCCTAAAGAAGTTGTGTCAGATCGTGGCAGCAACTTTATGTCGAAGTATATGCAGGCTATGTGGAAAGAATGTGGGGTCACCTACAAGTTCTCTTCTGCATACCACCCCCAGACCAATGGTCTGGTGGAACGTTTCAACAGAACGTTAAAAAGCATGATTGGGGCTCTGGAGGAGCCCCAGAGAAGAAAATGGGATCTTCTTTTACCATGCCTACTGTTTGCCTACCGAGAGGTACCACAGGAGGGTGTTGGCTTCAGCCCCTTCGAACTTCTGTTCGGTCATCCCGTACGGGGACCCTTAGCCATCGTCAAAGAGGGATGGGAGATGCCCACTCCCCCTGTTACTACCAATGTAGTTGATTATGTGCTAGGGCTCAGAAAACGGATGGTACTTCTGATGGGCTTGGCTAGTGATAAATTGAAGGCAGGGCAAGCGCTGGTGAAACATTGGTACGACCATAAAGCTTCCCTCATCAACTTTACACCTGGTCAGCACGTCCTGATCATGAATCCAATAAGGCCTCGCGCTTTACAGGACAAATGGTCAGGCCCTTACACAGTGGTGGAGCCCCTGGGTGAGGTGAACTATTTAGTGGACCTTGGAAGGCCTGGACAGGCTCCAAAAGTGTTTCACGTGAATAGGCTGAAGGCTTTCGTCCCAAGAGTCGAAATCGCAGCACTGCTACTGGCTTCAGATGTTGAGGAAGAGGAGTCAGAACCTCTCCCCGACCTGTTCCAAAGCGGTCCTTCAGATGGCTCCGTTGAGGGTGTCCGAGTGGCCCCTCACCTGACTTCTGATCAGCAGGCTGAGGTGAAAAGTTTGCTTAGGCAGTTTTCCCCCCTGTTTTCACAGTCCCCTGGTTTGACACCTTGGTGCAAACATAACTTTGACACAGGAGACAGTGTACCTACCAAAAGTAGGGGATACAGGATGTCAGATAAAGTACGGTCTTATATTAAGACCGAGGTCAGCAAGATGTTAGACCTTGGGGTGATTGAACCCTCTAGTAGTCCTTGGTCCAGTCCTGTGGTTTTGGTTCCAAAAGCAGGCACTTCTGAATTGAGGTTCTGCGTGGATTACAGGGCTCTGAATGCTGTCACCAAGACAGATGCACACCCCTTGCCTCGAACAGATGAGCTGGTGGATACGTTGGGTGCCTCCAAGTACCTCAGCACGTTTGACCTCACTGCTGGCTATTGGCAAATAGCTTTAGCAGAACATGCCAAGGAGAAGACAGCATTTTCTACTCCAGACGGCCTTTACCAATTCCGGGTAATGCCGTTCGGGTTGAAGAATGCACCTGCCACTTTCCAGAGGCTTGTGAATCATGTGTTGAATGGGTTGGACGAATTCTGTCTTGCATATCTAGACGATATAGCAGTTTTCAGTGCCACCTGGGAAGACCATGTGAAACACCTCAGGATTGTGCTCCAGGCCCTTCAGAAAGCCCACTTGACCATAAAGGCTAGTAAATGCCAGATTTGACAAGGCTCAGTGGTTTACCTTGGACATGAAGTAGGTGGAGGGAGGATACAGCCTCTACCCAGTAAAGTACAAGCAGTACAAGACTGGCCTACCCCCACTACGCAAACCCAAGTGAGAGCCTTCTTAGGACTCACGGGTTATTATCACAATTTTGTGGCAGATTATGGCACCATAGCTGCTCCTCTGACTGCCCTCACAACTCCGAAGAAACCCAAGAAGGCAACTTGGACTGACGAGTGTGAGAAGGCCTTCAATGGCTTAAAAGACTCCTTGTGCCAGGCCCCTGTGCTCAGGGCCCCTGATTATCAAAGACCTTTTATCGTGCAGACGGATGCCTCTGACACTGGGATAGGAGCTGTACTATCACAAGTACATGAGAAGGGTAAGGAACACCCTATCGGTTTTATTAGTCGCCAGCTTAAGGACAGAGAGCTCAGATGGTCCACGGTAGAGAAAGAATGTTTCTCTGTTGTGTGGGCCCTAAGGAAGCTGAGGCCCTACCTCTATGGGACCCACTTCACTGTGCAGACTGACCATAAGCCGTTAAAGTGGCTAATGAACATGAAGGGGGAGAATCCAAAGTTGCTTAGGTGGTCCATAAGTCTTCAAGGCTTCGACTTCACTATTGAGCATAGGCCAGGTGTCCAACATAGCAATGCTGATGGGTTGTCCAGAATGTTTAACCGACCTGAACAAGAGACTCATCCAGGGGTGGATTAGTTCCCCCTGTCCATAGTCTGGGAGGGGCGAGTGTTAGGAAAGATTTCGTAATTGTAGGGAATTTTCCTTCCATGTAGCAACCCCTAAACTTTTTGCTATTGTTTTTAACCTTGTTCTTGACTTTGCCAGAGAAGTACAGCCTTCTGCCGCACTTCTCTGGGCTTTCGCTCCTTTTCTTACGGGGAAACTGACATGCCCTTAAGACATTCAGTACCGGGGAACGCTGTTTCCCGTAGTTTCGTTTATCATGTTGCGGCTTTAGTGCAACATGACACAAGAGGGCACTGTAAGCTCAGTTACAGCTCTCTTGGGTCTCTAGCCTTCTACGGGCCCTAGATACTCTTTTAGGATGGTATTTGATCGGTGCAAGTCATTCAGGGACTGGAATGGTGGCAGCGATCGTTTTGTTTATTTTGAGCTCCTTTTGGCGTTCTGAGCACGTTTTTCGCACTGAACCCAAAATGGTGGCCTGGCTCCCAAAATGGCCAGTCCACAAGGCTCCTTTGTCCTGTCCACTGACCGTCTTGCTCCCTTCACCTTCCCCAGGTCGGGCGACCCGGGGCCTTCCTTATTTGGGCATGTACTTTCCCGCGAAACGTGGTTGCTTTCGCGGGCTTCTACATGTCGTTTGTGTGCCTCCAGGGTGTGGGCTGGGATGTCTGGTCCCAATACACATCCTGGGTGCCAGAGAGTCTGGGGTGGTGTGAATGCCTGGGACCACCGTGGTCCGTGATTGGTCCACGTATGGTATGTGTGTTGATGTGCGGATCTCCCATTGGCTCCCCTCCGTTTTGGCGCGAAGGGAACCGTGGATAAGAGGGAGCTGGAAACACCACTACCATGTCGATCTCCTGAGTTCTCACGAACGAAGGAATACAGGAGCCAAGTATCCTGCAACCAAGAGGCTGGACCGAGGAATCGCTGGTGACCCGCTGAAGGAATCCTCCTTTGCACTGCTGTCGTCCTGTGAAACCCTTTCCTCCTTGGATCGAACCAGAAGTGTCTGTACTGGTGCTTCGACCTTTGGAATAGCAGGAACAGCTATTCCCGGCGACTTCATCACCCCCTCCAAGTAAGCCTTCGGAAGTGTCTCTGGGCCATCCAGTTGACTGACCAGCTTACAAGGGAGTCCTGCTCTGTAACTGCCGCCAGGTTGTGTTGTATTTCGAGTCCTTGTCACTCTCCCACGCTTCGTACACTTGGCGTTCCCAAGTCTGAAGGGAGGAGTGTACATTTGGCTTGAATACACACGGCCGCTCCGTTGTCCTGCTGCGGCAACAAACTGTGCTGGTTTCGTCGATTGGGACGTCTTTTTGCTCTACACGACTTCGAGGCGTTCCCTGCTCTTCTGAACCTGCCAGCTGCTGAAACTAACGTGGAGAAGCCTGGGTCTGCTTGCTTCGGGGACCGGTGAGTAGTTTAGCTAGGATCTGGTCGCCCTCCTGCAGTATCCCATTGCTTTCCCTGCTGTGTAAAAACAGCACCCTTTTGGCCGTACTCGCGCTCTGCTTCTGCCCACTGTGGAGGCTGCGCTTGAGTTGCGGAACCTGTTCTCCTTCTGCTGTGCACTAACCCGAACTGCCTGACTTCCTCCGAAGAGCTTCCCCTTTTGCCCGTTGGCACCGGCGTGGCAGGTACTTTGAGCACAAGGCTCCACTCTTCGCAGGGCTCGGACTTCCATCTAGTTAGGTGCCTCTGAAGGCGAACTGAGTCTAAAGCGTTATCGCACTGCCTGTTTTCCTTTCCTTTCAGGTGGACTACATATTTCGTGCTTTAAACGCTTGCGACTGTGTATTTGTATATATATTGTGTTGATATGGTATGTGTTGGTTTAATATTGTGATATTGTGATTTTCTCGCTACGGTCATTATTTTAAAGGCCTTAAAATAAATGTGTATCTATTTTTGATATAACAACTGTTTGGAGTAGTTTGTAAGCGCTCTTGCTTTGTGTGCTCATTGTGGGCTTTCAGTCACCCTCACCCCTCTTGAGACCTAGTCTTGACCGCCGCGATCGCTACCTTGATTGGTCTGGCTCGTCCAGAGGTTACCCTGTTCCAAGTAATTAGGTTGGCCTTCTGAACTTCTGCGCCACCAGGACAGAGTTCAGAAATCCGTCTTAACACATCTTATGCTGTAGGAAGGGTCTCAGGTTTGGAAAAGGAAGGAGTTGGATATCACATTTCATGTTAGAGGTAGGATCTCAGGTTTGGTATTAGAGGCATTGAGATATCACATCTCATGCTATCAGAAGGGTATCAGGATTGGAATGGGAAGGAGTTGGATATCACATCTCATGCTAAAGGGAGGGTCTCAGGTTTGGAATGGGAAGGATTTGGATATCACATCTCATGTTATAGGAAGGACCTTAGGTTTGGTATTAGAAGCATTGAGATATCACATCTCATGCTATAGGAAGGGTCTCGGGATTGGAATGGGAAGGAGTTGGATATCACATCTCATGTTATAGGAAGGATCTCAGGTTTGGTATTAGAAACATTGAGATATAACATCTCATGCTATAGGAAGGGTCTCAGGATTGGAATGGGAAGGAGTTGGATATCACATCTCATGCTATGGGAAGGGTCTCAGGTTTGGTATTAGAAGCATTGTGATATCACATCTCATGCTATAGGAAGGGTTTCAGGTTTGGTAGAAGCATTGAGATATCACATCTCATGCTATAGGAAGAGTCTCAGGTTTGGGAAGGGAAGGATTTGGATTTCACATCTCATGTTATAGGATGGTTCTCATGTTTGGTTTTTGAAGCATTGAGATATCACATCTCATGCTATCGGAAGGGTCTCAGGTTTGGAATGGGAAGGAGTTGGATATCACATCTCATGTTATAGGAAGGGTCTCAGGTTTGGAATGGGAAGGAGTTGGATATGACATCTCTTGTTATAGGGAGGGTCTCAGGATTTGAATGGTAAGGAGTTGGATATCACATCTCATGCTATAGGAAGGGTCTCAGGCTGGAATGGGAAGGAGTTGGATATCACATCTAATGTTATATACAGGAAGGGTCTCAGGATTGGAATGGGAAGGATTTGGATATCACATCTCTTGCTATAGGAAGGGTCTCAGGTTTTTTATTAGAAACATTGAGATATCACATCTCATGCTATAGGAAGGGTTTTAGGATTGGAATGGGAAGTATTTGGATATCACATCTCATGCTAAAGGAAGGGTCTCAGGTCTGGAATGGGAAGGAATTGGATATCACATCTCATGTTATAGGAAGGGTCTCAGGTTTTTTATTAGACACATTGAGATATCACATCTCATGTTATAGGACGGTTCCCAGGTTTGGTATTAGAAGCATTGAGATATCACATCTCATGGTATAGGAAGGGTCTCAGGGTTGGAATGGGAAGGAGTTGGATATCACATCTCATCCAATAGGAAGGGTCTCAGGTTTGGAATGGGAAGGAATTGGATATCACATCTCATGTTATAGGAAGGATCTCAGGTTTGGTATTAGAAGCATTGAGATATCACATCTCATGCTATAGGAAGGGTCTCAGGATTGGAATGTGAAGGATTTGGATATCACATCTCATGCTAAAGGAAGGGTCTCAGGTTTGGTAGAAGCATTGAGATATCACATCTCATGCTATAGGAAGGGTCTCAGGATTTGAATGGCAAGGAGTTGGATATCACATCTCATGCCATAGGAAGGGTCTCAGGTTTGGTATAAGCATTGAGATATCACATCTCTGCTATCGGAAGGTTCTCAGGATTGGATTGGGAAGGAGTTGGATATCCCTTCTCATGCTATAGGAAGTGTCTCAGGTTGGAATGGGAAGGAGTTGAATATCACATCTCATGTTATAGGAAGGGTCTCAGGATTGGAATGGGAAGGATTTGGATATCACATCTCTTGCTATAGGAAGGGTCTCAGGATTGGAATGGGAAGGATTTGGATATTTCCCATTCCAATCCTGAGACCCTTCCTATAACATGAGATGTGATATCCAACTCCTTCCCATTCCAACCTGAGACACTTCCTATAGCATGAGAAGGGATATCCAACTCCTTCCCAATCCAATCCTGAGACCCTTCCGATAGCAGAGATGTGATATCTCAATGCTTATACCAAACCTGAGACCCTTCCTATGGCATGAGATGTGATATCCAACTCCTTGCCATTCAAATCCTGAGACCCTTCCTATAGCATGAAAAGGGATATCCAACTCCTTCCCAATCCAATCCTGAGACCCTTCCGATAGCAGAGTCGTGAAATCTCAATGCTTCTACCAAACCTGAGACCCTTCCTTTAGCATGAGATGTGATATCCAAATCCTTCACATTCCAATCCTGAGACCCTTCCTATAGCATGAGATTTGATATCTCAATGCTTCTAATACCAAACGTGAGATCCTTCCTATAACATGAGATGTGATATCCAAATCCTCCCCTTCCAAACCTGAGACCCTCCCTTTAGCATGAAATGTGATATCCAACTCCTTCCTATTCCAATCCTGAGACTCTTCTGATAGCATGAGATGTGATATCTCAATGCTTCTAATACCAAACCTGAGATCCTTCCGATAGCATGAGATGTGATATCTCAATGCTTCTAATACCAAACCTGAGATCCTTCCTATAACATGAGATGTGATATCCAAATCCTTCCCCTTCCAAACCTGAGACCCTCCCTTTAGCATGAGATGTGATATCTAACTCCTTCCCATTCCATTCCTGAGACCCTTCTGATAGCATGAGATGTGATATCTCAATGCCTCTAATACCAAACCTGAGATCCTACCTCTAACATGAAATGAGATATCCAACTCTTTCCCCTTCCAAACCTGAGAGCCTTCCTATGGCATGAGATGTGATATCCAAGTCCTTCCCATTTCAATACTGAGACTCTTCCTATAGCTTGAGATGTGATAACCAACTCCTTCCCATTCCAATTCTGAGACCCTTCCTATAGCATGAGATGTGATATCTCAATGCTTATACCAAACCTGAGAGCCTACCTATAACATGAGATGTGATATCCAAGTCCATCCCATTCCAATCCTTAGACCCTTCCTACAGCATGCGATGTGATATCTCAATGATTTTAATACCAAACCAGAGACTCTTCCTATAACATGAGATGGGATATCCAACTCCTTCCCATTCCAATTCTGAGACCCTTCCTATACTATGAGACTTGATATCTCAATGCTTCTAATACCAAACCTGAGACCCGTAATATAACATGAGATGTGATATCCAAATCCTTCCCCTTCCAAACCTTAGACCCTTCCTTTATCATGAGATGTGATATCCAACTCATTCCCATTCCAATCCTGAGACCCTTCCGATATCATGAGATGTGATATCTCAAAGCTTCTAATATCAAACTTGAGACCCTCCCTATAGCATGAGATGTGATATCCAAGTCCTTCCCATTCCAATCCTGAGACCCTTCCTATAGCATGAGATGTGATATCTCGATGCTTCTAATACCAAACCTGAGACCCTTCCTATAACATGAGATGGGAATATCCAACTCCTTCCCATTCCAATCTTGAGACCCTTCCGATAGCAGAGATGTGATATCTCAATGCTTATACCAAACCTGAGATCCTTCCTATAACATGAGATGTGATATCCAACTCCTTCCCATTCCAATCCTGAGACACTTCCTATAGCATGAGATGTGATATCTCACTGCTTATACCAAACCTGAGACCCTTCCCATAGCAGGAGATGTGATATCCAACTCATTCCCATTCCAATCCTCAGACCCTTCCTATAGCATGAGATGTGATATCTCAATGCTTCTAATGTCAAACTTGAGACCCTACCTATAGCATGAGATGTGATATCCAAGTCCTTCCCATTCCAATCCTGAGACACTTCCTATAGCATGAGATGTGATATCTCAATGCTTCTAATACCAAACCTGAGACTCTTCCTATAACATGAGATGGGATATCCAACTCCTTCCCATTCCAACCCTGAGACCCTTTTGATACCAGAGATGTGATATCTCAATGTTTATACCAAACCTGAGACCCTTCCTACGGCATGAGATGTCATATTCAACTCCTTCCCATTCCAATCCTGAGACCCTTCCTATAGCATGAGATTTGATATCCAACTCCTTCCCATTCCAATCCTGAGACCCTTCCTATAGCATGAGATGTGATGTCTCAATGCTTCTAATACCAAACCTGAGATCCTTCCTATAACATGAGATGTGATATCCAACTCCTTCCATTCCAATCCTGAGACCCTTCCTATAGCATGAGATGTGATATCTCAATGCTTATACCAAACCTGAGACCCTTCCTATAGCATGAGATGTGATATCCAACTCCTTCCCATTCCAATCATGAGACCCTTCCTATAGCATGAGATGTGATATCTCAATGCTTCTAATACCAAACCTGAGATCCTTCCTCTAACATGAAATGTGAGATCCAACTCCTTCCCTTTCCAAACCTAAGAGCCTATCTATAGCATGAGATGTGATATCCAAGTCCTTCACATTCCAACCCTTAGACCCTTCCTACAGCATGCAATATGATATCTCAATGATTCTAATAACAAACCTGAGACCCGTCCTATAACATGAGATGGGATATCCAACTCCTTCCCATTCCAATCCTGAGACACTTCCGATAGCAGAGATGTGATATCTCAATGTTTATACCAAACCTGAGACCCTTCCTATAACATGAGATGTGATATCCAACTCCTTCCCGTTCCAAACCTGAGACCCTTCCTTTAGCATGAGATGTGATATCCAGCTCCTTCCCATTCCAATCCTGAGACACTTCCGATAGCATGAGATGTGATATCTCAATGCTTCTAATATCAAAACTGAGACCCTCCCTATAGCATGATATGTGATATCTAAGTCCTTCCCATTCCAATCCTGAGACCCTTCCTATAGCATGAGATGTGATATCTCAATGCTTCTACCAAACCTGAGACCCTTCCTTTAGCATGAGATGTAATATCCAACTCCTTCCCATTCCAATCCTGAGACCCTTCCTATAGCATGAGATGTGATATCTCAATACTTCTAATACCAATCCTGAGATCCATCCTATAACATGAGATGTGATATCCAACTCCTTCCCTTTCCAAACCTGAGAGCCGTTCTATAGCATGAGATGTGATATCCAGGTCCTTCCCATTCCAATCCTTAGACCCTTCCTACAGCATGCAATATGATATCTCAATGATTCTAATAACAAACCTGAGACCCGTCCTATAGCATGAGATATGATATCCAAGTCCTTCCCATTCCAATCCTGAGACCCTTCCTATAACATGAAATGTGATATCCAACTCCTTCCCATTCCAACCTGAGACCCTTCCTATAGCATGAGATGGGATATCCAACTTCTTCCAAATCCAATACTGATACCCTTCCGATAGCATGAGATGTGATATCCCAATGCTTCTACCAAACCTGAGACCCATACTATGGCATGAGATGTGATATCAAACTCCTTCCCATTCCAATCCTGAGACCCTTCCTATAGCTTGAGGTGTGATATCCAACTCCTTCCCATTCCAATTCTGAGACCCTTCTTATACCATGAGACTTGATATCTCAATGCTTCTAATATTAAACCTGAGACCCGTCCTATAACATGAGATGTGATATCCAAATCCTTCCCCTTCCAAACCTTAGACCCTTCCTTTATCATGAGATGTGATATCCAACTCCTTCCCATTCCAATCCTGAGACCCTTCCGATATCATGAGATTTGTTATCTCAATGCTTCTAATATCAAACTTGAGACCCTCCCTATAGTATGAGATGTGACATCCAAGTCCTTCCCATTCCAATCCTGAGACCCTTCCTATAGCATGAGATGTGATATTTCTATGCTTCTAATACCAAACATGAGACCCTTCCTATAACATGAGATGGGATATCCAACTCCTTCCCATTCCAATCCTGAGACCTTTCCGATAGCAGAGATGTGATATCTCAATGCTTATACCAAACCTGAGAACCTTCCTATGGCCTGAGATGTCATATACAACTCCTTCCCATTCCAATCCTGAGACCCTTCCTTTAGCATGAGATGTGATATCTCAATGCTTATACCAAATCTGAGACCCTTCCTATAGCATGAGATGTGATATCCAATTCCTTCCCATTCCAATCCTGAGACCCTTCCTATAGCATGAGATGTGATATCTCAATGCTTATACCAAACCTGAGAGCCTACCTATAACATGAGATGTGATATCCAAGTCCATCCCATTCCAATCCTTAGACCCTTCCTACAGCATGCGATGTGATATCTCAATGATTCTAATACCAAACCAGAGACTCTTCCTATAACATGAGATGGGATATCCAACTCCTTCCCATTCCAATCCTGAGCCGCTTCCGATAGCAGAGATGTGATATCTCAATGCTTATACCAAACCTGAGACCCTTCCTATAACATGAGATGTGATATCAACTCCTTCCCGTTCCAAACCTGAGACACTAACTATAGCATATGTGATATCCAACTCCTTCCCATTCCAAACATGAGACCCTTCCTATAGCAAGAAAGTAATATCCAACTCCTACCCATTCCAATCCTGAGACCCTTCCTATAGCAAGAGATGTGATATCCAAATCCTTCCCATTCCAATCCTGAGACCCTTCCTATAACATGAGATGTGATATCCAACTCCTTCCCATTCCAATCCTGAGACACTTCCTATAGCATGAGATGTGATATCTCAATGCTTCTAATACCAAACCTGAGACTCTTCCTATAACATGAGATGGGATATCCAACTCCTTCCCATTCCAATCCTGAGACCCTTTTGATAGCAGAGATGTGATATCTCAATGTTTATACCAAACCTGAGACCCTTCCTACGGCATGAGATGTCATATTCAACTCCTTCCCATTCCAATCCTGAGACGCTTCCTATAGCATGAGATTTGATATCCAACTCCTTCCCATTCCAATCCTGAGACCCTTCCTATAGCATGAGATGTGATATCTCAATGCTTATACCAAACCTGAGACCCTTCCTATAGCATGAGATGTGATATCCAACTCCTTCCCATTCCAATCCTGAGACCCTTCCTATAGCATGAGATGTGATATCTCAATGCTTCTAATACCAAACCTGAGATCCTTCCTCTAACATGAAATGTGAGATCCAACTCCTTCCCTTTCCAAACCTAAGAGCCTATCTATAGCATGAGATGTGATATCCAAGTCCTTCACATTCCAACCCTTAGACCCTTCCTACAGCATGCAATATGATATCTCAATGATTCTAATAACAAACCTGAGACCCGTCCTATAACATGAGATGGGATATCCAACTCCTTCCCATTCCAATCCTGAGACACTTCCGATAGCAGAGATGTGATATCTCAATGTTTATACCAAACCTGAGACCCTTCCTATAACATGAGATGTGATATCCAACTCCTTCCCGTTCCAAACCTGACACCCTTCCTTTAGCATGAGATGTGATATCCAGCTCCTTCCCATTCCAATCCTGAGACACTTCCGATAGCATGAGATGTGATATCTCAATGCTTCTAATATCAAAACTGAGACCCTCCCTATAGCATGATATGTGATATCTAAGTCCTTCCCATTCCAATCCTGAGACCCTTCCTATAGCATGAGATGTGATATCTCAATGCTTCTACCAAACCTGAGACCCTTCCTTTAGCATGAGATGTGATATCCAACTCCTTCCCATTCCAATCCTGAAACCCTTCCTATAGCATGAGTTGTGATATCTCAATACTTCTAATACCAAACCTGAGATCCTTCCGATAACATGAGATGTGATATCTCAATACTTCTAATACCAAACCTGAGATCCATCCTATAACATGAGATGTGATATCCAACTCCTTCCCTTTCCAAACCTGAGAGCCGTTCTATAGCATGATATGTGATATCCAGGTCCTTCCCATTCCAATCCTTAACCCTTCCTACAGCATGCAATATGATATCTCAATGATTCTAATAACAAACCTGAGACCCGTCCTATAGCATGAGATATGATATCCAAGTCCTTCCCATTCCAATCCTGAGACCCTTCCTATAACATGAAATGTGATATCCAACTCCTTCCCATTCCAACCTGAGACCCTTCCTATAGCATGAGATGGGATATCCAACTTCTTCCAAATCCAATACTGATACCCTTCCGATAGCATGAGATGTGATATCCCAATGCTTCTACCAAACCTGAGACCCATACTATGGCATGAGATGTGATATCAAACTCCTTCCCATTCCAATCCTGAGACCCTTGCTATAGCTTGAGGTGTGATATCCAACTCCTTCCCATTCCAATTCTGAGACCCTTCTTATACCATGAGACTTGATATCTCAATGCTTCTAATATTAAACCTGAGACCCGTCCTATAACATGAGATGTGATATCCAAATCCTTCCCCTTCCAAACCTTAGACCCTTCCTTTATCATGAGATGTGATATCCAACTCCTTCCCATTCCAATCCTGAGACCCTTCCGATATCATGAGATTTGTTATCTCAATGCTTCTAATATCAAACTTGAGACCCTCCCTATAGCATGAGATGTGACATCCAAGTCGTTCCCATTCCAATCCTGAGACCCTTCCTATAGCATGAGATGTGATATCTCTATGCTTCTAATACCAAACCTGAGACCCTTCCTATAACATGAGATGGGATATCCAACTCCTTCCCATTCCAATCCTGAGACCTTTCCGATAGCAGAGATGTGATATCTCAATGCTTATACCAAACCTGAGAACCTTCCTATGGCCTGAGATGTCATATACAACTCCTTCCCATTCCAATCCTGAGACCCTTCCTTTAGCATGAGATGTGATATCTCAATGCTTATACCAAATCTGAGACCCTTCCTATAGCATGAGATGTGATATCCAATTCCTTCCCATTCCAATCCTGAGACCCTTCCTATAGCATGAGATGTGATATCTCAATGCTTATACCAAACCTGAGAGCCTACCTATAACATGAGATGTGATATCCAAGTCTATCCCATTCCAATCCTTAGACCCTTCCTACAGCATGCAATGTGATATCTCAATAATTCTAATACCAAACCAGAGACTCTTCCTATAACATGAGATGGGATATCCAACTCCTTCCCATTCCAATCCTGAGCCGCTTCCGATAGCAGAGATGTGATATCTCAATGCTTATACCAAACCTGAGACCCTTCCTATAACATGAGATGTGATATCCAACTCCTTCCCGTTCCAAACCTGAGACACTAACTATAGCATATGTGATATCCAACTCCTTCCCATTCCAAACATGAGACCCTTCCTATAGCAAGAAAGTAATATCCAACTCCTACCCATTCCAATCCTGAGACCCTTCCTATAGCAAGAGATGTGATATCCAAATCCTTCCCATTCCAATCCTGAGACCCTTCCTATAACATGAGATGTGATATCCAACTCCTTCCCATTCCAACCTGAGACACTTCCTATAGCATGAGAAGGGATATCCAACTCCTTCCCAATCCAATCCTGAGACCCTTCCGATAGCAGAGATGTGATATCTCAATGCTTATACCAAACCTGAGACCCTTCCTATGGCATGAGATGTGATATCCAACTCCTTGCCATTCAAATCCTGAGACCCTTCCTATAGCATGAGAAGGGATATCCAACTCCTTCCCAATCCAATCCTGAGACCCTTCCGATAGCAGCGACGTGATATCTCAGTGCTTCTACCAAACCTGAGACCCTTCCTTTAGCATGAGATGTGATATCCAAATCCTTCACATTCCAATCCTGAGACCCTTCCTATAGCATGAGATGTGATATCTCAATGCTTCTAATACCAAACCTGAGATCCTTCCTATAACATGAGATGTGATATCCAATTCCTTCCCATTCCAAACCTGAGACCCTTCCTATTGGATGAGATGTGATATCCAACTCCTTCCCATTCCAACCTTGAGACCCTTCCTATAGCATGAGATGTGATGTCTCAATGCTTCTAATACCAAACCTGAGATCCTTCCTATAACATGAGATGTGATATCCAACTCCTTCTATTCCAATCCTGAGACCCGTCCTATAGCATGAGATGTGATATCTCAAGGCTTATACCAAACCTGAGACCCTTCCTATAGCATGAGATGTGATATCCAACTGCTTCCCATTCCAATCCTGAGACCCTTCCTATAGCATGCAATATGATATCTCAATGATTCTAATAACAAACCTGAGACCTGTCCTATAGCATGAGATATGATATCCAAGTCCTTCGCATTCCAATCCTGAGACCCTTCCTATAACATGAAATGTGATATCCAACTCCTTCCCATTCCAACCTGAGACCATTCCTATAGCATGAGATGGGATATCCAACTTCTTCCAAATCCAATACTGATACCCTTCCGATAGCATGAGATGTGATATCCCAATGCTTCTACCAAACCTGAGACCCATACTATGGCATGAGATGTGATATCAAACTCCTTCCCATTCCAATCCTGAGACCCTTCCTATAGCTTGAGGTGTGATATCCAACTCCTTCCCATTCCAATTCTGAGACCCTTCTTATACCATGAGACTTGATATCTCAATACTTCTAATATTAAACCTGAGACCCATCCTATAACATGAGATGTGATATCCAAATCCTTCCCCTTCCAAACCTTAGACCCTTCCTTTATCATGAGATGTGATATCCAACTCCTTCCCATTCCAATCCTGAGACCCTTCCGATATCATGAGATTTGTTATCTCAATGCTTCTAATATCAAACTTGAGACCCTCCCTATAGCATGAGATGTGACATCCAAGTCCTTCCCATTCCAATCCTGAGACCCTTCCTATAGCATGAGATGTGATATCTCTATGCTTCTAATACCAAACCTGAGACCCTTCCTATAACATGAGATGGGATATCCAACTCCTTCCCATTCCAATCCTGAGACCTTTCCGATAGCAGAGATGTGATATCTCAATGCTTATACCAAACCTGAGAACCTTCCTATGGCCTGAGATGTCATATACAACTCCTTCCCATTCCAATCCTGAGACCCTTCCTTTAGCATGAGATGTGATATCTCAATGCTTATACCAAATCTGAGACCCTTCCTATAGCATGAGATGTGATATCCAATTCCTTCCCATTCCAATCCTGAGACCCTTCCTATAGCATGAGATGTGATATCTCAATGCTTATACCAAACCTGAGAGCCTACCTATAACATGAGATGTGATATCCAAGTCTATCCCATTCCAATCCTTAGACCCTTCCTACAGCATGCGATGTGATATCTCAATAATTCTAATACCAAACCAGAGACTCTTCCTATAACATGAGATGGGATATCCAACTCCTTCCCATTCCAATCCTGAGCCGCTTCCGATAGCAGAGATGTGATATCTCAATGCTTATACCAAACCTGAGACCCTTCCTATAACATGAGATGTGATATCCAACTCCTTCCCGTTCCAAACCTGAGACACTAACTATAGCATATGTGATATCCAACTCCTTCCCATTCCAAACATGAGACCCTTCCTATAGCAAGAAAGTAATATCCAACTCCTACCCATTCCAATCCTGAGACCCTTCCTATAGCAAGAGATGTGATATCCAAATCCTTCCCATTCCAATCCTGAGACCCTTCCTATAACATGAGATGTGATATCCAACTCCTTCCCATTCCAACCTGAGACACTTCCTATAGCATGAGAAGGGATATCCAACTCCTTCCCAATCCAATCCTGAGACCCTTCCGATAGCAGAGATGTGATATCTCAATGCTTATACCAAACCTGAGTCCCTTCCTATGGCATGAGATGTGATATCCAACTCCTTGCCATTCAAATCCTGAGACCCTTCCTATAGCATGAGAAGGGATATCCAACTCCTTCCCAATCCAATCCTGAGACCCTTCCGATAGCAGCGACGTGATATCTCAATGCTTCTACCAAACCTGAGACCCTTCCTTTAGCATGAGATGTGATATCCAAATCCTTCACATTCCAATCCTGAGACCCTTCCTATAGCATGAGATGTGATATCTCAATGCTTCTAATACCAAACCTGAGATCCTTCCTATAACATGAGATGTGATATCCAATTCCTTCCCATTCCAAACCTGAGACCCTTCCTATTGGATGAGATGTGATATTCAACTCCTTCCCATTCCAACCTTGAGACCCTTCCTATAGCATGAGATGTGATGTCTCAATGCTTCTAATACCAAACCTGAGATCCTTCCTATAACATGAGATGTGATATCCAACTCCTTCCATTCCAATCCTGAGACCCGTCCTATAGCATGAGATGTGATATCTCAAGGCTTATACCAAACCTGAGACCCTTCCTATAGCATGAGATGTGATATCCAACTGCTTCCCATTCCAATCCTGAAACCCTTCCTATAGCATGAGATGTGATATCTCAATGCTTCTAATACCAAACCTGAGATCCTTCCTCTAACATGAAATGTGATATCCAACTCCTTCCCTTTCCAAACCTAAGAGCCTATCTATAGCATGAGATGTGATATCCAAGTCCTTCACATTCCAACCCTTAGACCCTTCCTACAGCATGCAATATGATATCTCAATGATTCTAATAACAAACCTCAGACCCGTCCTATAACATGAGATGGGATATCCAACTCCTTCCCATTCCAATCCTGAGACACTTCCGATAGCAGAGATGTGATATCTCAATGCTTATACCAAACCTGAGACCCTTCCTATAACATGAGATGTGATATCCAAATCCTTCCCGTTCCAAACCTGAGACCCTTCCTTTAGCATGAGATGTGATATCCAGCTCCTTCCCATTCCAATCCTGAGACACTTCCGATAGCATGAGATGTGATATCTCAATGCTTCTAATATCAAAACTGAGACCCTCCCTATAGCATGATATGTGATATCTAAGTCCTTCCCATTCCAATCCTGAGACCCTCCCTATAGCATGAGATGTGATATCCAACTCCTTCCCATTCCAATCCTGAGACCCTTCCTATAGCATGAGATATGATATCTCAATACTTCTAATACCAAACGTGAGATCCTTCCGATAACATGAGATGTGATATCCAAATCCTTCCCCTTCCAAACCTGAGACCCTCCCTTTAGCATGAAATGTGATATCCAACTCCTTCCTATTCCAATCCTGAGACTCTTCTGATAGCATGAGATGTGATATCTCAATGCTTCTAATACCAAACCTGAGATCCTTCCGATAGCATGAGATGTGATATCTCAATGCTTCTAATACCAAACCTGAGATCCTTCCTATAACATGAGATGTGATATCCAAATCCTTCCCCTTCCCCTTCCAAACCTGAGACCCTCCCTTTAGCATGAGATGTGATATCTAACTCCTTCCCATTCCATTCCTGAGACCCTTCTGATAGCATGAGATGTGATATCTCAATGCCTCTAATACCAAACCGGAGATCCTACCTCTAACATGAAATGAGATATCCAACATATCTCAATGTTTATACCAAACCTGAGACCCTTCCTACGGCATGAGATGTCATATTCAACTCCTTCCCATTCCAATCCTGAGACCCTTCCTATAGCATGAGATTTGATATCCAACTCCTTCCCATTCCAATCCTGAGACCCTTCCTATAGCTTGAGATGTGATATCCAACTCCTTCCCATTCCAATTCTGAGACCCTTCCTATAGCATGAGATGTGATATCTCAATGCTTATACCAAACCTGAGAGCCTACCTATAACATGAGATGTGATATCCAAGTCCATCCCATTCCAATCCTTAGACCCTTCCTATTGGATGAGATGTGATATCCAACTCCTTCCCATTCCAACCTTGAGACCCTTCCTATAGCATGAGATGTGATGTCTCAATGCTTCTAATACCAAACCTGAGATCCTTCCTATAACACGAGAGGTGATATCCAACTCCTTCCATTCCAATCCTGAGACCCGTCCTATAGCATGAGATGTGATATCTCAAGGCTTATACCAAACCTGAGACCCTTCCTATAGCATGAGATGTGATATCCAACTGCTTCCCATTCCAATCCTGAGACCCTTCCTATAGCATGAGATGTGATATCTCAATGCTTCTAATACCAAACCTGAGATCCTTCCTCTAACATGAAATGTGATATCCAACTCCTTCCCTTTCCAAACCTAAGAGCCTATCTATAGCATGAGATGTGATATCCAAGTCCTTCACATTCCAACCCTTAGACCCTTCCTACAGCATGCAATATGATATCTCAATGATTCTAATACCAAACCTGAGACCCGTCCTATAACATGAGATGGGATATCCAACTCCTTCCCATTCCAATCCTGAGACACTTCCGATAGCAGAGATGTGATATCTCAATGCTTATACCAAACCTGAGACCCTTCCTATAACATGAGATGTGATATCCAAATCCTTCCCGTTCCAAACCTGAGACCCTTCCTTTAGCATGAGATGTGATATCCAGCTCCTTCCCATTCCAATCCTGAGACACTTCCGATTGCATGAGATGTGATATCTCAATGCTTCTAATATCAAAACTGAGACCCTCCCTATAGCATGATATGTGATATCTAAGTCCTTCCCATTCCAATCCTGAGACCCTCCCTATAGCATGAGATGTGATATCCAACTCCTTCCCATTCCAATCCTGAGACCCTTCCTATAGCATGAGATATGATATCTCAATACGTCTAATACCAAACGTGAGATCCTTCCGATAACATGAGATGTGATATCCAAATCCTTCCCCTTCCAAACCTGAGACCCTCCCTTTAGCATGAAATGTGATATCCAACTCCTTCCTATTCCAATCCTGAGACTCTTCTGATAGCATGAGATGTGATATCTCAATGCTTCTAATACCAAACCTGAGATCCTTCCGATAGCATGAGATGTGATATCTCAATGCTTCTAATACCAAACCTGAGATCCTTCCTATAACATGAGATGTGATATCCAAATCCTTCCCCTTCCAAACCTGAGACCCTCCCTTTAGCATGAGATGTGATATCTAACTCCTTCCCATTCCATTCCTGAGACCCTTCTGATAGCATGAGATGTGATATCTCAATGCCTCTAATACCAAACCTGAGATCCTACCTCTAACATGAAATGAGATATCCAACTCTTTCCCCTTCCAAACCTGAGAGCCTTCCTATAGCATGAGATGTGATATCCAAGTCCTTCCCATTCCAATACTGAGACCCTTCCTATAGCTTGAGATGAGATATCCAACTCCTTCCCATTCCAATTCTGAGACCCTTCCTATAGCATGAGATGTGATATCTCAATGCTTATACCAAACCTGAGAGCCTACCTATAACATGAGATGTGATATCCAAGTCCATCCCATTCCAATCCTTAGACCCTTCCTACAGCATGCGATGTGATATCTCAATGATTCTAATACCAAACCAGAGACTCTTCCTATAACATGAGATGGGATATCCAACTCCTTCCCATTCCAATTCTGAGACCCTTCCTATACTATGAGACTTGATATCTCAATGCTTCTAATACCAAACCTGAGACCCGTAATATAACATGAGATGTGATATCCAAATCCTTCCCCTTCCAAACCTTAGACCCTTCCTTTATCATGAGATGTGATATCCAACTCCTTCCCATTCCAATCCTGAGACCCTTCCGATATCATGAGATGTGATATCTCAAAGCTTCTAATATCAAACTTGAGACCCTCCCTATAGCATGAGATATGATATCCAAGTCCTTCCCATTCCAATCCTGAGACCCTTCCTATAGCATGAGATGTGATATCTCAATGCTTCTAATACCAAACCTGAGACCCTTCCTATAACATGAGATGGGAATATCCAACTCCTTCCCATTCCAATCTTGAGACCCTTCCGATAGCAGAGATGTGATATCTCAATGCTTATACCAAACCTGAGATCCTTCCTATAACATGAGATGTGATATCCAACTCCTTCCCATTCCAATCCTGAGACACTTCTTATAGCATGAGATGTGATATCTCACTGCTTATACCAAACCTGAGACCCTTCCCATAGCAGGAGATGTGATATCCAACTCCTTCCCATTCCAATCCTCAGACCCTTCCTATAGCATGAGTTGTGATATCTCAATGCTTCTAATGTCAAACTTGAGACCCTACCTATAGCATGAGATGTGATATCCAAGTCCTTCCCATTCCAATCCTGAGACACTTCCTATAGCATGAGATGTGATATCTCAATGCTTCTAATACCAAACTTGAGACTCTTCCTATAACATGAGATGGGATATCCAACTCCTTCCCATTCCAATCCTGAGACCCTTTTGATAGCAGAGATGTGATATCTCAATGTTTATACCAAACCTGAGACCCTTCCTACGGCATGAGATGTCATATTCAACTCCTTCCCATTCCAATCCTGAGACCCTTCCTATAGCATGAGATTTGATATCCAACTCCTTCCCATTCCAATCCTGAGACCCTTCCTATAGCATGAGATGTGATGTCTCAATGCTTCTAATACCAAACCTGAGATCCTTCCTATAACATGAGATCTGATATCTCAATGCTTATACCAAACCTGAGAGCCTACCTATAACATGAGATGTGATATCCAAGTCCATCCCATTCCAAACCTGAGACCCTTCCTATAGCATGAGATTTGATATCCAACTCCTTCCCATTCCAATCCTGAGACCCTTCCTATAGCATGAGATGTGATGTCTCAATGCTTCTAATACCAAACCTGAGATCCTTCCTATAACATGAGATCTGATATCTCAATGCTTATACCAAACCTGAGACCCTTCCTATAGCATGAGATGTGATATCTCAATGCTTATACCAAACCTGAGACCCTTCCTATAGCATGAGATGTGATATCCAACTCCTTCCCATTCTAATCCTGAGACCCTTCCTATAGCATGAGATGTGATATCTCAATGCTTCTAATACCAAACCTGAGATCCTTCCTCTAACATGAAATGTGAGATCCAACTCCTTCCCTTTCCAAACCTAAGAGCCTATCTATAGCATGAGATGTGATATCCAAGTCCTTCACATTCCAACCCTTAGACCCTTCCTACAGCATGCAATATGATATCTCAATGATTCCAATAACAAACCTGAGACCCATCCTATAACATGAGATGGGATATCCAACTCCTTCCCATTCCAATCCTGAGACACTTCCGATAGCAGAGATGTGATATCTCAATGTTTATACCAAACCTGAGACCCTTCCTATAACATGAGATGTGATATCCAACTCCTTCCCGTTCCAAACCTGAGACCCTTCCTTTAGCATGAGATGTGATATCCAGCTCCTTACCATTCCAATCCTGAGACACTTCTGATAGCATGAGATGTGATATCTCAATGCTTCTAATATCAAAACTGAGACCCTCCCTATAGCATGATATGTGATATCTAAGTCCTTCCCATTCCAATCCTGAGACCCTTCCTATAGCATGAGATGTGATATCTCAATGCTTCTACCAAACCTGAGACCCTTCCTTTAGCATGAGATGTGATATCCAACTCCTTCCCATTCCAATCCTGAGACCCTTCCTATAGCATGAGATGTGATATCTCAATACTTCTAATACCAAACCTGAGATCCTTCCGATAACATGAGATGTGATATCTCAATACTTCTAATACCAAACCTGAGATCCATCCTATAACATGAGATGTGATATCCAACTCCTTCCCTTTCCAAACCTGAGAGCCGTTCTATAGCATGAGATGTGATAACCAGGTCCTTCCCATTCCAATCCTTAGACCCTTCCTACAGCATGCAATATGATATCTCAATGATTCTAATAACAAACCTGAGACCCGTCCTATAGCATGAGATATGATATCCAAGTCCTTCCCATTCCAATCCTGAGACCCTTCCTATAACACGAAATGTGATATCCAACTCCTTCCCATTCCAACCTGAGACCCTTCCTATAGCATGAGATGGGATATCCAACTTCTTCCAAATCCAATACTGATACCCTTCCGATAGCATGAGATGTGATATCCCAATGCTTCTACCAAACCTGAGACCCATACTATGGCATGAGATGTGATATCAAACTCCTTCCCATTCCAATCCTGAGACCCTTCCTATAGCTTGAGGTGTGATATCCAACTCCTTCCCATTCCAATTCTGAGACCCTTCTTATACCATGAGACTTGATATCTCAATGCTTCTAATATTAAACCTGAGACCCGTCCTATAACATGAGATGTGATATCCAAATCCTTCCCCTTCCAAACCTTAGACCCTTCCTTTATCATGAGATGTGATATCCAACTCCTTCCCATTCCAATCCTGAGACCCTTCCGATATCATGAGATTTGTTATCTCAATGCTTCTAATATCAAACTTGAGACCCTACCTATAGCATGAGATGTGACATCCAAGTCCTTCCCATTCCAATCCTGAGACCCTTCCTATAGCATGAGATGTAATATCTCTATGCTTCTAATACCAAACCTGAGACCCTTCCTATAACATGAGATGGGATATCCAACTCCTTCCCATTCCAATCCTGAGACCTTTCCGATAGCAGAGATGTGATATCTCAATGCTTATACCAAACCTGAGAACCTTCCTATGGCCTGAGATGTCATATACAACTCCTTCCCATTCCAATCCTGAGACCCTTCCTTTAGCATGAGATGTGATATCTCAATGCTTATACCAAATCTGAGACCCTTCCTATAGCATGAGATGTGATATCCAATTCCTTCCCATTCCAATCCTGTGACCCTTCCTATAGCATGAGATGTGATATCTCAATGCTTATAGCAAACCTGAGAGCCTACCTATAACATGAGATGTGATATCCAAGTCCATCCCATTCCAATCCTTAGACCCTTCCTACAGCATGCTATGTGATATCTCAATGATTCTAATACCAAACCAGAGACTCTTCCTATAACATGAGATGGGATATCCAACTCCTTCCCATTCCAATCCTGAGCCGCTTCCGATAGCAGAGATGTGATATCTCAATGCTTATACCAAACCTGAGACCCTTCCTATAACATGAGATGTGATATCCAACTCCTTCCCGTACCAAACCTGAGACACTAACTATAGCATATGTGATATCCAACTCCTTCCCATTCCAAACATGAGACCCTTCCTATAGCAAGAAAGTTATATCCAACTCCTACCCATTCCAATCCTGAGACCCTTCCTATAGCAAGAGATGTGATATCCAAATCCTTTCCATTCCAATCCTGAGACCCTTCCTATAACATGAGATGTGATATCCAACTCCTTCCCATTCCAACCTGAGACACTTCCTATAGCATGAGAAGGGATATCCAACTTCTTCCCAATCCAATCCTGAGACCCTTCCGATAGCAGAGATGTGATATCTCAATGCTTATACCAAACCTGAGACCCTTCCTATGGCATGAGATGTGATATCCAACTCCTTGCCATTCAAATCCTGAGACCCTTCCTATAGCATGAGAAGGGATATCCAACTCCTTCCCAATCCAATCCTGAGACCCTTCCGATAGCAGCGACGTGATATCTCAATGCTTCTACCAAACCTGAGACCCTTCCTTTAGCATGAGATGTGATATCCAAATCCTTCACATTCCAATCCTGAGACCCTTCCTATAGCATGAGATGTGATATCTCAATGCTTCTAATACCAAACCTGAGATCCTTCCTATAACATGAGATGTGATATCCAATTCCTTCCCATTCCAAACCTGAGACCCTTCCTATTGGATGAGATGTGATATCCAACTCCTTCCCATTCCAACCCTGAGACCCTTCCTATAGCATGAGATGTGATGTCTCAATGCTTCTAATACCAAACCTGAGATCCTTCCTATAACATGAGATGTGATATCCAACTCCTTCCATTCAAATCCTGAGACCCGTCCTATAGCATGAGATGTGATATCTCAATGCTTATACCAAACCTGAGACCCTTCCTATAGCATGAGATGTGATATCCAACTGCTTCCCATTCCAATCCTGAGACCCTTCCTATAGCATGAGATGTGATATCTCAATGCTTCTAATACCAAACCTGAGATCCTTCCTCTAACATGAAATGTGATATCCAACTCCTTCCCTTTCCAAACCTAAGAGCCTATCTATAGCATGAGATGTGATATCCAAGTCCTTCACATTCCAACCCTTAGACCCTTCCTACAGCATGCAATATGATATCTCAATGATTCTAATAACAAACCTGAGACCCTTCCTATAACATGAGATGTGATATCCAAATCCTTCCCGTTCCAAACCTGAGACCCTTCCTTTAGCATGAGATGTGATATCCAGCTCCTTCCCATTCCAATCCTGAGACACTTCCGATAGCATGAGATGTGATATCTCAATGCTTCTAATATCAAAACTGAGACCCTTCCTATAGCATGATATGTGATATCTAAGTCCTTCCCATTCCAATCCTGAGACCCTCCCTATAGCATGAGATGTGATATCCAACTCCTTCCCATTCCAATCCTGAGACCCTTCCTATAGCATGAGATATGATATCTCAATACTTCTAATACCAAACGTGAGATCCTTCCGATAACATGAGATGTGATATCCAAATCCTTCCCCTTCCAAACCTGAGACCCTCCCTTTAGCATGAAATGTGATATCCAACTCCTTCCTATTCCAATCCTGAGACTCTTCTGATAGCATGAGATGTGATATCTCAATGCTTCTAATACCAAACCTGAGATCCTTCCGATAGCATGAGATGTGATATCTCAATGCTTCTAATACCAAACCTGAGATCCTTCCTATAACATGAGATGTGATATCCAAATCCTTCCCCTTCCAAACCTGAGACCCTCCCTTTAGCATGAGATGTGATATCTAACTCCTTCCCATTCCATTCCTGAGACCCTTCTGATAGCATGAGATGTGATATCTCAATGCCTCTAATACCAAACCTGAGATCCTACCTCTAACATGAAATGAGATATCCAACTCTTTCCCCTTCCAAACCTGAGAGCCTTCCTATAGCATGAGATGTGATATCCAAGTCCTTCCCATTCCAATACTGAGACCCTTCCTATAGCTTGAGATGTGATATCCAACTCCTTCCCATTCCAATTCTGAGACCCTTCCTATAGCATGAGATGTGATATCTCAATGCTTATACCAAACCTGAGAGCCTACCTATAGCATGAGATGTGATATCCAAGTCCATCCCATTCCAATCCTTAGACCCTTCCTACAGCATGCGATATGATATCTCAATGATTCTAATACCAAACCAGAGACTCTTCCTATAACATGAGATGGGATATCCAACTCCTTCCCATTCCAATTCTGAGACCCTTCCTATACTATGAGACTTGATATCTCAATGCTTCTAATACCAAACCTGAGACCCGTAATATAACATGAGATGTGATATCCAAATCCTTCCCCTTCCAAACCTTAGACCCTTCCTTTATCATGAGATGTGATATCCAACTCCTTCCCATTCCAATCCTGAGACCCTTCCGATATCATGAGATGTGATATCTCAAAGCTTCTAATATCAAACTTGAGACCCTCCCTATAGCATGAGATGTGATATCCAAGTCCTTCCCATTCCAATCCTGAGACCCTTCCTATAGCATGAGATGTGATATCTCAATGCTTCTAATACCAAACCTGAGACCCTTCCTATAACATGAGATGGGAATATCCAACTCCTTCCCATTCCAATCTTCAGACCCTTCCGATAGCAGAGATGTGATATCTCAATGCTTATACCACACCTGAGATCCTTCCTATAACATGAGATGTGATATCCAACTCCTTCCCATTCCAATCCTGAGACACTTCCTATAGCATGAGATGTGATATCTCACTGCTTATACCAAACCTGAGACCCTTCCCATAGCAGATGTGATATCCAACTCCTTCCCATTCCAATCCTCAGACCCTTCCTATAGCATGAGATGTGATATCTCAATGCTTCTAATGTCAAACTTGAGACCCTACCTATAGCATGAGATGTGATATCCAAGTCCTTCCCATTCCAATCCTGAGACACTTCCTATAGCATGAGATGTGATATCTCAATGCTTCTAATACCAAACCTGAGACTCTTCCTATAACATGAGATGGGATATCCAACTCCTTCCAATTCCAATCCTGAGACCCTTTTGATAGCAGAGATGTGATATCTCAATGTTTATACCAAACCTGAGACCCTTCCTACGGCATGAGATGTCATATTCAACTCCTTCCCATTCCAATCCTGAGACCCTTCCTATAGCATGAGATTTGATATCCAACTCCTTCCCATTCCAATCCTGAGACCCTTCCTATAGCATGAGATGTGATGTCTCAATGCTTCTAATACCAAACCTGAGATCCTTCCTATAACATGAGATGTGATATCCAACTCCTTCCATTCCAATCCTGAGACACTTCCTATAGCATGAGATGTGATATATCAATGCTTATACCAAACCTGAGACCCTTCCTATAGCATGAGATGTGATATCCAACTCCTTCCCATTCCAATCCTGAGACCCTTCCTATAGCCTGAGATGTGATATCCAATTCCTTCCCATTCCAATCCTGAGACCCTTCCTATAGCATGAGATGTGATATCTCAATGCTTATACCAAACCTGAGAGCCTACCTATAACATGAGATGTGATATCCAAGTCCATCCCATTCCAATCCTTAGACCCTTCCTACAGCATGCGATGTGATATCTCAATGATTCTAATACCAAACCAGAGACTCTTCCTATAACATGAGATGGGATATCCAACTCCTTCCCATTCCAATCCTGAGCCGCTTCCGATAGCAGAGATGTGATATCTCAATGCTTATACCAAACCTGAGACCCTTCCTATAACATGAGATGTGATATCCAACTCCTTCCCGTTCCAAACCTGAGACACTAACTATAGCATATGTGATATCCAACTCCTTCCCATTCCAAACATGAGACCCTTCCTATAGCAAGAAAGTAATATCCAACTCCTACCCATTCCAATCCTGAGACCCTTCCTATAGCAAGAGATGTGACATCCAAATCCTTCCCATTCCAATCCTGAGACCCTTCCTATAACATGAGATGTGATATCCAACTCCTTCCCATTCCAACCTGAGACACTTCCGATAGCAGAGATGTGATATCTCAATGCTTATACCAAACCTGAGACCCTTCCTATGGCATGAGATGTGATATCCAACTCCTTGCCATTCAAATCCTGAGACCCTTCCTATAGCATGAGAAGGGATATCCAACTCCTTCCCAATCCAATCCTGAGACCCTTCCGATAGCAGCGACGTGATATCTCAATGCTTCTACCAAACCTGAGACCCTTCCTTTAGCATGAGATGTGATATCCAAATCCTTCACATTCCAATCCTGAGACCCTTCCTATAGCATGAGATGTGATATCTCAATGCTTCTAATACCAAACCTGAGATCCTTCCTATAACATGAGATGTGATATCCAATTCCTTCCCATTCCAAACCTGAGACCCTTCCTATTGGATGAGATGTGATATCCAACTCCTTCCCATTCCAACCCTGAGACCCTTCCTATAGCATGAGATGTGATGTCTCAATGCTTCTAATACCAAACCTGAGATCCTTCCTATAACATGAGATGTGATATCCAACTCCTTCCATTCGAATCCTGAGACCCGTCCTATAGCATGAGATGTGATATCTCAATGCTTATACCAAACCTGAGACCCTTCCTATAGCATGAGATGTGATATCCAACTGCTTCCCATTCAAATCCTGAGACCCTTCCTATAGCATGAGATGTGATATCTCAATGCTTCTAATACCAAACCTGAGATCCTTCCTCTAACATGAAATGTGATATCCAACTCCTTCCCTTTCCAAACCTAAGAGCCTATCTATAGCATGAGATGTGATATCCAAGTCCTTCACATTCCAACCCTTAGACCCTTCCTACAGCATGCAATATGATATCTCAATGATTCTAATAACAAACCTGAGACCCGTCCTATAACATGAGATGGGATATCCAACTCCTTCCCATTCCAATCCTGAGACACTTCCGATAGCAGAGATGTGATATCTCAATGCTTATACCAAACCTGAGACCCTTCCTATAACATGAGATGTGATATCCAAATCCTTCTCGTTCCAAACCTGAGACCCTTCCTTTAGCATGAGATGTGATATCCAGCTCCTTCCCATTCCAATCCTGAGACACTTCCGATAGCATGAGATGTGATATCTCAATGCTTCTAATATCAAAACTGAGACCCTCCCTATAGCATGATATGTGATATCTAAGTCCTTCCCATTCCAATCCTGAGACCCTCCCTATATCATGAGATGTGATATCCAACTCCTTCCCATTCCAACCCTGAGACCCTTCCTATAGCATGAGATGTGATGTCTCAATGCTTCTAATACCAAACCTGAGATCCTTCCTATAACATGAGATGTGATATCCAACTCCTTCCATTCGAATCCTGAGACCCGTCCTATAGCATGAGATGTGATATCTCAATGCTTATACCAAACCTGAGACCCTTCCTATAGCATGAGATGTGATATCCAACTGCTTCCCATTCCAATCCTGAGACCCTTCCTATAGCATGAGATGTGATATCTCAATGCTTCTAATACCAAACCTGAGATCCTTCCTCTAACATGAAATGTGATATCCAACTCCTTCCCTTTCCAAACCTAAGAGCCTATCTATAGCATGAGATGTGATATCCAAGTCCTTCACATTCCAACCCTTAGACCCTTCCTACAGCATGCAATATGATATCTCAATGATTCTAATAACAAACCTGAGACCCGTCCTATAACATGAGATGGGATATCCAACTCCTTCCCATTCCAATCCTGAGACACTTCCGATAGCAGAGATGTGATATCTCAATGCTTATACCAAACCTGAGACCCTTCCTATAACATGAGATGTGATATCCAAATCCTTCTCGTTCCAAACCTGAGACTCTTCCTTTAGCATGAGATGTGATATCCAGCTCCTTCCCATTCCAATCCTGAGACACTTCCGATAGCATGAGATGTGATATCTCAATGCTTCTAATATCAAAACTGAGACCCTCCCTATAGCATGATATGTGATATCTAAGTCCTTCCCATTCCAATCCTGAGACCCTTCCTATAGCATGAGATATGATATCTCAATACTTCTAATACCAAACGTGAGATCCTTCCGATAACATGAGATGTGATATCCAAATCCTTCCCCTTCCAAACCTGAGACCCTCCCTTTAGCATGAAATGTGATATCCAACTCCTTCCTATTCCAATCCTGAGACTCTTCTGATAGCATGAGATGTGATATCTCAATGCTTCTAATACCAAACCTGAGATCCTTCCGATAGCATGAGATGTGATATCTCAATGCTTCTAATACCAAACCTGAGATCCTTCCTATAACATGAGATGTGATATCCAAATCCTTCCCATTCCATTCCTGAGACCCTTCTGATAGCATGAGATGTGATATCTCAATGCCTCTAATACCAAACCTGAGATCCTACCTCTAACATGAAATGAGATATCCAACTCTTTCCCCTTCCAAACCTGAGAGCTTTCCTATAGCATGAGATGTGATATCCAAGTCCTTCCCATTCCAATACTGAGACCCTTCCTATAGCTTGAGATGTGATATCCAACTCCTTCCCATTCCAATTCTGAGACCCTTCCTATAGCATGAGATGTGATATCTCAATGCTTATACCAAAACTGAGAGCCTACCTATAGCATGAGATGTGATATCCAAGTCCATCCCATTCCAATCCTTAGACCCTTCCTACAGCATGCGATGTGAATATCTCAATGATTCTATTACCAAACCAGAGACTCTTCCTATAACATGAGATGGGATATCCAACTCCTTCCCATTCCAATTCTGAGACCCTTCCTATACTATGAGACTTGATATCTCAATGCTTCTAATACCAAACCTGAGACCTGTAATATAACATGAGATGTGATATCCAAATCCTTCCCCTTCCAAACCTTAGACCCGTTCTTTATCATGAGATGTGATATCCAACTCCTTCCCATTCCAATCCTGAGACCCTTCCGATATCATGAGATGTGATATCTCAAAGCTTCTAATATCAAACTTGAGACCCTCCCTATAGCATGAGATGTGATATCCAAGTCCTTCCCATTCCAATCCTGAGACCCTTCCTATAGCATGAGATGTGATATCTCAATGCTTCTAATACCAAACCTGAGACCCTTCCTATAACATGAGATGGGAATATCCAACTCCTTCCCATTCCAATCTTGAGACCCTTCCGATAGCAGAGATGTGATATCTCAATGCTTATACCACACCTGAGATCCTTCCTATAACATGAGATGTGATATCCAACTCCTTCCCATTCCAATCCTGGAACACTTCCTATAGCATGAGATGTGATATCTCACTGCTTATACCAAACCTGAGACCCTTCCCATAGCAGGAGATGTGATATCCAACTCCTTCCCATTCCAATCCTCAGACCCTTCCTATAGCATGAGATGTGATATCTCAATGCTTCTAATGTCAAACTTGAGACCCTACCTATAGCATGAGATGTGATATCCAAGTCCTTCCCATTCCAATCCTGAGACACTTCCTATAGCATGAGATGTGATATCTCAATGCTTCTAATACCAAACCTGAGACTCTTCCTATAACATGAGATGGGATATCCAACTCCTTCCAATTCCAATCCTGAGACCCTTTTGATAGCAGAGATGTGATATCTCAATGTTTATACCAAACCTGAGACCCTTCCTACGGCATGAGATGTCATATTCAACTCCTTCCCATTCCAATCCTGAGACCCTTCCTATAGCATGAGATTTGATATCCAACTCCTTCCCATTCCAATCCTGAGACCCTTCCTATAGCATGAGATGTGATGTCTCAATGCTTCTAATACCAAACCTGAGATCCTTCCTATAACATGAGATGTGATATCCAACTCCTTCCATTCCAATCCTGAGACCCTTCCTATAGCATGAGATGTGATATCTCAATGCTTATACCAAGCCTGAGACCCTTCCTATAGCATGAGATGTGATATCCAACTCCTTCCCATTCCAATCCTGAGACCCTTCCTATAGCCTGAGATGTGATATCCAATTCCTTCCCATTCCAATCCTGAGACCCTTCCTATAGCATGAGATGTGATATCTCAATGCTTATACCAAACCTGAGAGCCTACCTATAACATGAGATGTGATATCCAAGTCCATCCCATTCCAATCCTTAGACCCTTCCTACAGCATGCGATGTGATATCTCAATGATTCTAATACCAAACCAGAGACTCTTCCTATAACATGAGATGGGATATCCAACTCCTTCCCATTCCAATCCTGAGCCGCTTCCGATAGCAGAGATGTGATATCTCAATGCTTATACCAAACCTGAGACCCTTCCTATAACATGAGATGTGATATCCAACTCCTTCCCGTTCTAAACCTGAGACACTAACTATAGCATATGTGATATCCAACTCCTTCCCATTCCAAACATGAGACCCTTCCTATAG
The DNA here is from genome assembly GCF_040938575.1 of Ambystoma mexicanum. Taxonomy (NCBI): domain Eukaryota; kingdom Metazoa; phylum Chordata; class Amphibia; order Caudata; family Ambystomatidae; genus Ambystoma; species Ambystoma mexicanum. The sequence goes on along the minus strand of NW_027182510.1, from coordinate 1,430,814 downwards.
CAAGAAAGTAATATCCAACTCCTACCCATTCCAATCCTGAGACCCTTCCTATAGCAAGAGATGTGATATCCAAATCCTTCCCATTCCAATCCTGAGACCCTTCCTATAACATGAGATGTGATATCCAACTCCTTCCCATTCCAACCTGAGACACTTCCTATAGCATGAGAAGGGATATCCAACTCCTTCCCAATCCAATCCTGAGACCCTTCCGATAGCAGAGATGTGATATCTCAATGCTTATACCAAACCTGAGACCCTTCCTATGGCATGAGATGTGATATCCAACTCCTTGCCATTCAAATCCTGAGACCCTTCCTATAGCATGAGAAGGGATATCCAACTCCTTCCCAATCCAATCCTGAGACCCTTCCGATAGCAGCGACGTGATATCTCAATGCTTCTACCAAACCTGAGACCCTTCCTTTAGCATGAGATGTGATATCCAAATCCTTCACATTCCAATCCTGAGACCCTTCCTATAGCATGAGATGTGATATCTCAATGCTTCTAATACCAAACCTGAGATCCTTCCTATAACATGAGATGTGATATCCAATTCCTTCCCATTCCAAACCTGAGACCATTCCTATTGGATGAGATGTGATATCCAACTCCTTCCCATTCCAACCCTGAGACCCTTCCTATAGCATGAGATGTGATGTCTCAATGCTTCTAATACCAAACCTGAGATCCTTCCTATAACATGAGATGTGATATCCAACTCCTTCCATTCCAATCCTGAGACCCGTCCTATAGCATGAGATGTGATATCTCAATGCTTATACCAAACCTGAGACCCTTCCTATAGCATGAGATGTCATATCCAACTGCTTCCCATTCCAATCCTGAGACCCTTCCTATAGCATGAGATGTGATATCTCAATACTTCTAATACCAAACCTGAGATCCTTCCTCTAACATGAAATCTGATATCCAACTCCTTCCCTTTCCAAACCTAAGAGCCTATCTATAGCATGAGATGTGATATCCAAGTCCTTCACATTCCAACCCTTAGACCCTTCCTACAGCATGCAATATGATATCTCAATGATTCTAATAACAAACCTGAGACCCGTCCTATAACATGAGATGGGATATCCAACTCCTTCCCATTCCAATCCTGAGACACTTCCGATAGCAGAGATGTGATATCTCAATGCTTATACCAAACCTGAGACCCTTCCTATAACATGAGATGTGATATCCAAATCCTTCTCGTTCCAAACCTGAGACCCTTCCTTTAGCATGAGATGTGATATCCAGCTCCTTCCCATTCCAATCCTGAGACACTTCCGATAGCATGAGATGTGATATCTCAATGCTTCTAATATCAAAACTGAGACCCTCCCTATAGCATGATATGTGATATCTAAGTCCTTCCCATTCCAATCCTGAGACCCTCCCTATAGCATGAGATGTGATATCCAACTCCTTCCCATTCCAATCCTGAGACCCTTCCTATAGCATGAGATATGATATCTCAATACTTCTAATACCAAACGTGAGATCATTCCGATAACATGAGATGTGATATCCAAATCCTTCCCCTTCCAAACCTGAGACCCTCCCTTTAGTATGAAATGTGATATCCAACTCCTTCCTATTCCAATCCTGAGACTCTTCTGATAGCATGAGATGTGATATCTCAATGCTTCTAATACCAAACCTGAGATCCTTCCTATAACATGAGATGTGATATCCAAATCCTTCCCCTTCCAAACCTGAGACCCTCCCTTTAGCATGAGATGTGATATCTAACTCCTTCCCATTCCATTCCTGAGACCCTTCTGATTGCATGAGATGTGATATCTCAATGCCTCTAATACCAAACCTGAGATCCTACCTCTAACATGAAATGAGATATCCAACTCTTTCCCCTTCCAAACCTGAGAGCCTTCCTATAGCATGAGATGTGATATCCAAGTCCTTCCCATTCCAATACTGAGACCCTTCCTATAGCTTGAGGTGTGATATCCAACTCCTTCCCATTCCAATTCTGAGACCCTTCCTATAGCATGAGATGTGATATCTCAATGCTTATACCAAACCTGAGAGCCTACCTATAGCATGAGATGTGATATCCAAGTCCATCCCATTCCAATCCTTAGACCCTTCCTACAGCATGCGATGTGAATATCTCAATGATTCTAATACCAAACCAGAGACTCTTCCTATAACATGAGATGGGATATCCAACTCCTTCCCATTCCAATTCTGAGACCCTTCCTATACTATGAGACTTGATATCTCAATGCTTCTAATACCAAACCTGAGACCCATAATATAACATGAGATGTGATATCCAAATCCTTCCCCTTCCAAACCTAGACCCTTCCTTTATCATGAGATGTGATATCCAACTCCTTCCCATTCCAATCCTGAGACCCTTCCAAACCTGAGACCCTTCCTATGGCATGAGATGTGATATCCAACTCCTTGCCATTCAAATCCTGAGACCCTTCCTATAGCATGAGAAGGGATATCCAACTCCTTCCCAATCCAATCCTGAGACCCCTCCGATAGCAGAGACGTGATATCTCAATGCTTCTACCAATCCTGAGACCCTTCCTTTAGCATGAGATGTGATATCCAAATCCTTCACATTCCAATCCTGAGACCCTTCCTATAGCATGAGATGTGATATCTCAATGCTTCTAATACCAAACCTGAGATTCTTCCTATAACATGAGATGTGATATCCAATTCCTTCCCATTCCAAACCTGAGACCCTTCCTATTGGATGAGATGTGATATCCAACTCCTTCCCATTCCAACCCTGAGACCCTTGCTATAGCATGAGATGTGATGTCTCAATGCTTCTAATACCAAACCTGAAATCCTTCCTATAACATGAGATGTGATATCCAACTCCTTCCATTCCAATCCTGAGACCCGTCCTATAGCATGAGATGTGATATCTCAATGCTTATACCAAACCTGAGACCCTTCCTATAGCATGAGATGTGATATCCAACTACTTCCCATTCCAATCCTGAGACCCTTCCTATAGCATGAGATGTGATATCTCAATGCTTCTTATACCAAACCTGAGCTCCTTCCTCTAACATGAAATGTGATATCCAACTCCTTCCCTTTCCAAACCTAAGAGCCTATCTATAGCATGAGATGTGATATCCAAGTCCTTCCCGTTCCAATCCTTAGACCCTTCCTACAGCATGCAATATGATATCTCAATGATTCTAATAACAAACCTGAGACCTGTCCTATAGCATGAGATATGATATCCAAGTCCTTCCCATTCCAATCCTGCGACCCTTCCTATAACATGAAATGTGATATCCAACTCCTTCCCATTCCAACCTGAGACCCTTCCTATAGCATGAGATGGGATATCCAACTTCTTCCAAATCCAATACTGATACCCTTCCGATAGCATGAGATGTGATATCCCAATGCTTCTACCAAACCTGAGACCCATACTATGGCATGAGATGTGATATCAAACTCCTTCCCATTCCAATCCTGAGACCCTTCCTATAGCTTGAGGTGTGATATCCAACTCCTTCCCATTCCAATTCTGAGACCCTTCTTATACCATGAGACTTGATATCTCAATGCTTCTAATACCAAACCTGAGACCCGTCCTATAACATGAGATGTGATATCCAAATCCTTCCCCTTCCAAACCTTAGACCCTTCCTTTATCATGAGATGTGGTATCCAACTCCTTCCCATTCCAATCCTGAGACCCTTCCGATATCATGAGATTTGTTATCTCAATGCTTCTAATATCAAACTTGAGACCCTCCCTATAGCATGAGATGTGACATCCAAGTCCTTCCCATTCCAATCCTGAGACCCTTCCTATAGCATGAGATGTGATATCTCTATGCTTCTAATACCAAACCTGAGACCCTTCCTATAACATGAGATGGGATATCCAACTCCTTCCCATTCCAATCCTGAGACCCTTCCGATAGCAGAGATGTGATATCTCAATGCTTATACCAAACATGAGACCCTTCCTATGGCCTGAGATGTCATATACAACTCCTTCCCATTCCAATCCTGAGACCCTTCCTTTAGCATGAGATGTGATATCTCAATGCTTATACCAAATCTGAGACCCTTCCTATAGCATGAGATGTGATATCCAAATCCTTCCCATTCCAATCCTGAGACCCTTCCTATAGCATGAGATGGGATATCCAACTTCTTCCAAATCCAATACTGATACCCTTCCGATAGCATGAGATGTGATATCCCAATGCTTCTACCAAACCTGAGACCCATACTATGGCATGAGATGTGATATCAAACTCCTTCCCATTCCAATCCTGAGACCCTTCCTATAGCTTGAGGTGTGATATCCAACTCCTTCCCATTCCAATTCTGAGACCCTTCTTATACCATGAGACTTGATATCTCAATGCTTCTAATACCAAACCTGAGACCCGTCCTATAACATGAGATGTGATATCCAAATCCTTCCCCTTCCAAACCTTAGACCCTTCCTTTATCATGAGATGTGGTATCCAACTCCTTCCCATTCCAATCCTGAGATCCTTCCGATATCATGAGATTTGTTATCTCAATGCTTCTAATATCAAACTTGAGACCCTCCCTATAGCATGAGATGTGACATCCAAGTCCTTCCCATTCCAATCCTGAGACCCTTCCTATAGCATGAGATGTGATATCTCTATGCTTCTAATACCAAACCTGAGACCCTTCCTATAACATGAGATGGGATATCCAACTCCTTCCCATTCCAATCCTGAGACCCTTCCGATAGCAGAGATGTGATATCTCAATGCTTATACCAAACATGAGACCCTTCCTATGGCCTGAGATGTCATATACAACTCCTTCCCATTCCAATCCTGAGACCCTTCCTTTAGCATGAGATGTGATATCTCAATGCTTATACCAAATCTGAGACCCTTCCTATAGCATGAGATGTGATATCCAAATCCTTCCCATTCCAATCCTGAGACCCTTCCTATAGCATGAGATGTGATATCTCAATGCTTATATCAAACCTGAGAGCCTACCTATAGCATGAGATGTGATATCCAAGTCCATCCCATTCCAATCCTTAGACCCTTCCTACAGCATGCGATGTGATATCTCAATGATTCTAATACCAAACCAGAGACTCTTACTATAACATGAGATGGGATATCCAACTCCTTCCCATTCCAATCCTGAGCCGCTTCCGATAGCAGAGATGTGATATCTCAATGCTTATAACAAACCTGAGACCCTTCCTATAACATGAGATGTGATATCCAACTCCTTCCCGTTCCAAACCTGAGACACTAACTATAGCATATGTGATATCCAACTCATTCCCATTCCAAACATGAGACCCTTCCTATAGCAAGAAAGTAATATCCAACTCCTACCCATTCCAATCCTGAGACCCTTCCTATAGCAAGAGATGTGATATCCAAATCCTTCCCATTCCAATCCTGAGACCCTTCCTATAACATGAGATGTGATATCCAACTCCTTCCCATTCCAACCTGAGACACTTCCTATAGCATGAGAAGGGATATCCAACTCCTTCCCAATCCAATCCTGAGACCCTTCCGATAGCAGAGATGTGATATCTCAATGCTTATACCAAACCTGAGACCCTTCCTATGGCATGAGATGTGATATCCAACTCCTTGCCATTCAAATCCTGAGACCCTTCCTATAGCATGAGAAGGGATATCCAACTCCTTCCCAATCCAATCCTGAGACCCTTCCGATAGCAGAGACGTGATATCTCAATGCTTCTACCAAACCAGAGACCCTTCCTTTAGCATGAGATGTGATATCCAAATCCTTCACATTCCAATCCTGAGACCCTTCCTATAGCATGAGATGTGATATCTCAATGCTTCTAATACCAAACCTGAGATCCTTCCTATAACATGAGATGTGATATCCAATTCCTTCCCATTCCAAACCTGAGACCCTTCCTATTGGATGAGATGTGATATCCAACTCCTTCCCATTCCAACCCTGAGACCCTTCCTATAGCATGAGATGTGATGTCTCAATGCTTCTAATACCAAACCTGAGATCCTTCCTATAACATGAGATGTGATATCCAACTCCTTCCATTCCAATCCTGAGACCCGTCCTATAGCATGAGATGTGATATCTCAATGCTTATACCAAACCTGAGACACTTCCTATAGCATGAAATGTGATATCCAACTACTTCCCATTCCAATCCTGAGACCCTTCCTATAGCATGAGATGTGATGTCTCAATGCTTCTAATACCAAACCTGAGATCCTTCCTCTAACATGAAATGTGATATCCAACTCCTTCCCTTTCCAAACCTAAGAGCCTATCTATAGCATGAGATGTGATATCCAAGTCCTTCCCATTCCAACCCTTAGACCCTTCCTACAGCATGCAATATGATATCTCAATGATTCTAATAACAAACCTGAGACCCGTCCTATAACATGAGATGGGATATCCAACTCCTTCCCATTCCAATCCTGAGACACTTCCGATAGCAGAGATGTGATATCTCAATGCTTATACCAAACCTGAGACCCTTCCTATAACATGAGATGTGATATCCAAATCCTTCCCGTTCCAAACCTGAGACCCTTCCTTTAGCATGAGATGTGATATCCAGCTCCTTCCCATTCCAATCCTGAGACACTTCCGATAGCATGAGATGTGATATCTCAATGCTTCTAATATCAAAACTGAGACCCTCCCTATAGCATGATATGTGATATCTAAGTCCTTCCCATTCCAATCCTGAGACCCTTCCTATAGCATGAGATATGATATCTCAATACTTCTAATACCAAACGTGAGATCCTTCCGATAACATGAGATGTGATATCCAAATCCTTCCCCTTCCAAACCTGAGACCCTCCCTTTAGCATGAGATGTGATATCCAACTCCTTCCCATTCCAATCCTGAGACCCTTCTGATAGCATGAGATGTGATATCTCAATGCTTCTAATACCAAACCTGAGATCCTTCCGATAGCATGAGATGAGATATCTCAATGGTTCTAATACCAAACCTGAGATCCTTCCTATAACATGAGATGTGATATCCAAATCCTTCCCCTTCCAAACCTGAGACCCTCCCTTTAGCATGAGATGTGATATCCAACTCCTTCCCATTCCAATCCTGAGACCCTTCCTATAGCATGAGATGTGATATCTCAATGCTTCTAATACCAAACCTGAGATCCTTCCTCTAACATGAAATGTGATATCCAACTCCTTCCCTTTCCAAACCTAAGAGCCTATCTATAGCATGAGATGTGATATCCAAGTCCTTCCCATTCCAACCCTTAGACCCTTCCTACAGCATGCAATATGATATCTCAATGATTCTAATAACAAACCTGAGACCCGTCCTATAACATGAGATGGGATATCCAACTCCTTCCCATTCCAATCCTGAGACACTTCCGATAGCAGAGATGTGATATCTCAATGCTTATACCAAACCTGAGACCCTTCCTATAACATGAGATGTGATATCCAAATCCTTCCCGTTCCAAACCTGAGACCCTTCCTTTAGCATGAGATGTGATATCCAGCTCCTTCCCATTCCAATCCTGAGACACTTCCGATAGCATGAGATGTGATATCTCAATGCTTCTAATATCAAAACTGAGACCCTCCCTATAGCATGATATGTGATATCTAAGTCCTTCCCATTCCAATCCTGAGACCCTTCCTATAGCATGAGATATGATATCTCAATACTTCTAATACCAAACGTGAGATCCTTCCGATAACATGAGATGTGATATCCAAATCCTTCCCCTTCCAAACCTGAGACCCTCCCTTTAGCATGAGATGTGATATCCAACTCCTTCCCATTCCAATCCTGAGACCCTTCTGATAGCATGAGATGTGATATCTCAATGCTTCTAATACCAAACCTGAGATCCTTCCGATAGCATGAGATGTGATATCTCAATGGTTCTAATACCAAACCTGAGATCCTTCCTATAACATGAGATGTGATATCCAAATCCTTCCCCTTCCAAACCTGAGACCCTCCCTTTAGCATGAGATGTGATATCCAACTCCTTCCCATTCCATTCATGAGACCCTTCTGATAGCATGAGATGTGATATCTCAATGCCTCTAATACCAAACCTGAGATCCTACCTCTAACATGAAATGTGATATCCAACTCTTTCCCCTTCCAAACCTGAGAGCCTTCCTATAGCATGAGATGTGATATCCAAGTCCTTCCCATTCCAATCCTGAGACCCTTCCTATAGCTTGAGATGTGATATCCAACTCCTTCCCATTCCAATTCTGAGACCCTTCCTATACTCTGAGACTTGATATCTCAATGCTTCTAATACCAAACCTGAGACCCGTAATATAACATGAGATGTGATATCCAAATCCTTCCCCTTCCAAACCTTAGACCCTTCCTTTATCATGAGATGTGATATCCAACTCCTTCCCATTCCAATCCTGAGACCCTCCCGATATCATGAGATGTGATATCTCAAAGCTTCTAATATCAAACTTGAGACCCTCCCTATAGCATGAGATGTGATATCCAAGTCCTTCCCATTCCAATCCTGAGACCCTTCCTATAGCATGAGATGTGATATCTCAATGCTTCTAATACCAAACCTGAGACCCTTCCTATAACATGAGATGGGAATATCCAACTCCTTCCCATTCCAATCCTGAGACCCTTCCGATAGCAGAGATGTGATATCTCAATGCTTATACCAAACCTGAGACCCTGCCTATGGCATGAGATGTGATATCCAACTCCTTGCCATTCAAATCCTGAGACCCTTCCTATAGCATGAGAAGGGATATCCAACTCCTTCCCAATCCAATCCTGAGACCCCTCCGATAGCAGAGACGTGATATCTCAATGCTTCTACCAATCCTGAGACCCTTCCTTTAGCATGTGTTGTGATATCCAAATCCTTCACATTCCAATCCTGAGACCCTTCCTATAGCATGAGATGTGATATCTCAATGCTTCTAATACCAAACCTGAGATCCTTCCTATAAAATGAGATGTGATATCCAATTCCTTCCCATTCCAAACCTGAGACCCTTCCTATTGGATGAGATGTGATATCCAACTCCTTCCCATTCCAACCCTGAGACCCTTCCTATAGCATGAGATGTGATGTCTCAATGCTTCTAATACCAAACCTGAGATCCTTCCTATAACATGAGATGTGATATCCAACTCCTTCCATTCCAATCCTGAGACCCGTCCTATAGCATGAGATGTGATATCTCAATGCTTATACCAAACCTGAGACCCTTCCTATAGCATGAGATGTGATATCCAACTACTTCCCATTCCAATCCTGAGATCCTTCCTATAGCATGAGATGTGATATCTCAATGCTTCTAATACCAAACCTGAGATCCTTCCTCTAACATGAAATGTGATATCCAACTCCTTCCCTTTCCAAACCTAAGAGCCTATCTATAGCATGAGATGTGATATCCAAGTCCTTCCCGTTCCAATCCTTAGACCCTTCCTACAGCATGCAATATGATATCTCCATGATTCTAATAACAAACCTGAGACCTGTCCTATAGCATGAGATATGATATCCAAGTCCTTCCCATTCCAATCCTGAGACCCTTCCTATAACATGAAATGTGATATCCAACTCCTTCCCATTCCAACCTGAGACCCTTCCTATAGCATGAGATGGGATATCCAACTTCTTCCAAATCCAATACTGATACCCTTCCGATAGCATGAGATGTGATATCCCAATGCTTCTACCAAACCTGAGACCCATACTATGGCATGAGATGTGATATCAAACTCCTTCCCATTCCAATCCTGAGACCCTTCCTATAGCTTGAGGTGTGATATCCAACTCCTTCCCATTCCAATTCTGAGACCCTTCTTATACCATGAGACTTGATATCTCAATGCTTCTAATACCAAACCTGAGACCCGTCCTATAACATGAGATGTGATATCCAAATCCTTCCCCTTCCAAACCTTAGACCCTTCCTTTATCATGAGATGTGGTATCCAACTCCTTCCCATTCCAATCCTGAGACCCTTCCGATATCATGAGATTTGTTATCTCAATGCTTCTAATATCAAACTTGAGACCCTCCCTATAGCATGAGATGTGACATCCAAGTCCTTCCCATTCCAATCCTGAGACCCTTCCTATAGCATGAGATGTGATATCTCTATGCTTCTAATACCAAACCTGAGACCCTTCATATAACATGAGATGGGATATCCAACTCCTTCCCATTCCAATCCTGAGACCCTTCCGATAGCAGAGATGTGATATCTCAATGCTTATACCAAACATGAGACCCTTCCTATGGCCTGAGATGTCATATACAACTCCTTCCCATTCCAATCCTGAGACCCTTCCTTTAGCATGAGATGTGATATCTCAATGCTTATACCAAATCTGAGACCCTTCCTATAGCATGAGATGTGATATCCAAATCCTTCCCATTCCAATCCTGAGACCCTTCCTATAGCATGAGATGTGATATCTCAATGCTTATATCAAACCTGAGAGCCTACCTATAGCATGAGATGTGATATCCAAGTCCATCCCATTCCAATCCTTAGACCCTTCCTACAGCATGCGATGTGATATCTCAATGATTCTAATACCAAACCAGAGACTCTTACTATAACATGAGATGGGATATCCAACTCCTTCCCATTCCAATCCTGAGCCGCTTCCGATAGCAGAGATGTGATATCTCAATGCTTATACCAAACATGAGACCCTTCCTATAACATGAGATGTGATATCCAACTCCTTCCCGTTCCAAACCTGAGACACTAACTATAGCATATTGATATCCAACTCCTTCCCATTCCAAACATGAGACCCTTCCTATAGCAAGAAAGTAATATCCAAATCCTTCCCATTCCAATCCTGAGACCCTTCCTATAACATGAGATGTGATATCCAACTCCTTCCCATTCAAATCCTGAGACCCTTCCTATAGCATGAGAAGGGATATCCAACTCCTTCCCAATCCAATCCTGAGACCCTTCCGATAGAAGAGATCTGATATCTCAATGCTTCTACCAAACCTGAGACCCTTCCTTTAGCATGAGATGTGATATCCAAATCCTTCACATTCCAATCCTGAGACCCTTCCTATAGCATGAGATGTGATATCTCAATGCTTCTAATACCAAACCTGAGATCCTTCCTATAACATGAGATGTGATATCCAATTCCTTCCCATTCCAAACCTGAGACCCTTCCTATTGGATGAGATGCGATATCCAACTCCTTCCCATTCCAACCCTGAGACCCTTCCTATAGCATGAGATGTGATGTCTCAATGCTTCTAATACCAAACCTGAGATCCTTCCTATAACATGAGATGTGATATCCAACTCCTTCCATTCCAATCCTGAGACCCGTCCTATAGCATGAGATGTGATATCTCAATGCTTATACCAAACCTGAGACCCTTCCTATAGCATGAGATGTGATATCCAACTACTTCCCATTCCAATCCTGAGACCCTTCCTATAGCATGAGATGTGATATCTCAATGCTTCTAATACCAAACCTGAGATCCTTCCTCTAACATGAAATGTGATATCCAACTCCTTCCCTTTCCAAACCTTAGACCCTTCCTACAGCATGCAATATGATATCTCAATGATTCTAATAACAAACCTGAGACCCGTCCTATAGCATGAGATATAATATCCAAGTCCTTCCCATTCCAATCCTGAGACCCTTCCTATAACATGAAATGTGATATCCAACTCCTTCCCATTCCAACCTGAGACCCTTCCTATAGCATGAGATGGGATATCCAACTTCTGCCAAATCCAATACTGATACCCTTCCGATAGCATGAGATGTGATGTCCCAATGCTTCTACCAAACCTGAGACCCATACTATGGCATGAGATGTGATATCAAACTCCTTCCCATTCCAATCCTGAGACCCTTCCTATAGCTTGAGGTGTGATATCCAACTCCTTCCCATTCCAATTCTGAGACCCTTCTTATACAATGAGACTTGATATCTCAATGCTTCTAATACCAAACCTGAGACCCGTCCTATAACATGAGATGTGATATCCAAATCCTTCCCCTTCCAAACCTTAGACCCTTCCTTTATCATGAGATGTGGTATCCAACTCCTTCCCATTCCAATCCTGAGACCCTTCCGATATCATGAGATTTGTTATCTCAATGCTTCTAATATCAAACTTGAGACCCTCCCTATAGCATGAGATGTGACATCCAAGTCCTTCCCATTCCAATCCTGAGACCCTTCCTATAGCATGAGATGTGATATCTCTATACTTCTAATACCAAACCTGAGACCCTTCCTATGGCCTGAGATGTCATATACAACTCCTTCCCATTCCAATCCTGAGACCCTTCCTTTAGCATAAGGTGTGATATCTCAATGCTTATACCAAATCTGAGACCCTTCCTATAGCATGAGATGTGATATCCAAATCCTTCCCATTCCAATCCTGAGACCCTTCCTATAGCATGAGATGTGATATCTCAATGCTTATACCAAACCTGAGAGCCTACAATCCTGAGACCCTTCCTTTAGCATGAAATGTGATATCTCAATGCTTATACCAAATCTGAGACCCTTCCTATAGCATGAGATGTGATATCCAAGTCCATCCCATTCCAATCCTTAGACCCTTCCTACAGCATGCGATGTGATATCTCAATGATTCTAATACCAAACCAGAGACTCTTACTATAACATGAGATGGGATATCCAACTCCTTCCCATTCCAATCCTGAGCCGCTTCCGATAGCAGAGATGTGATATCTCAATGCTTATACCAAACCTGAGACCCTTCCTATAACATGAGATGTGATATCCAACTCCTTCCCGTTCCAAACCTGAGACACTAACTATAGCATATGTGATATCCAAATCCTTCCCATTCCAAACATGAGACCCTTCCTATAGCAAGAAAGTAATATCCAACTCCTACCCATTCCAATCCTGAGACCCTTCCTATAGCAAGAGATGTGATATCCAAATCCTTCCCATTCCAATCCTGAGACCCTTCCTATAACATGAGATGTGATATCCAACTCCTTCCCATTCCAACCTGAGACACTTCCTATAGCATTAGAAGGGATATCCAACTCCTTCCCAATCCAATCCTGAGACCCTTCCGATAGCAGAGATGTGATATCTCAATGCTTATACCAAACCTGAGACCCTTCCTATGGCATGAGATGTGATATCCAACTCCTTGCCATTCAAATCCTGAGACCCTTCCTATAGCATGAGAAGGGATATCCAACTCCTTCCCAATCCAATCCTGAGACCCTTCCGATAGCAGAGACGTGATATCTCAATGCTTCTACCAAACCTGAGACCCTTCCTTTAGCATGAGATGTAATATCCAAATCCTTCACATTCCAATCCTGAGACCCTTCCTATAGCATGAGATGTGATATCTCAATGCTTCTAATACCAAACCTGAGACCCTTCCTTTAGCATGAGATGTAATATCCAACTCCTTCCCATTCCAATCCTGAGACCCTTCCGATAGCAGAGATGTGATATTTCAATGCTTATACCAAACCTGAGAACATTCCTATGGCCTGAGATGTCATATACAACTCCTTCCCATTCCAATCCTGAGACCCTTCCTTTAGCATGAGATGTGATATCTCAATGCTTATACCAAATCTGAGACCCTTCCTATAGCATGAGATGTGATATCCAAGTCCATCCCATTCCAAACCTGAGACACTAACTATAGCATATGTGATATCCAACTCCTTCCCATTCCAAACATGAGACCCTTCCTATAGCAAGTAAGTAATATCCAACTACTACCCATTCCAATCCTAAGACCCTTCCTATAGCAAGAGATGTGATATCCAAATCCTTCCCATTCCAATCCTGAGACCCTTCCTATAACATGAGATGTGATATCCAACTCCTTCCCATTCCAACCTGAGACACTTCCTATAGCATGAGAAGGGATATCCAACTCCTTCCCAATCCAATCCTGAGACCCTTCCGATAGCAGAGATGTGATATCTCAATGCTTATACCAAACCTGAGACCCTTCCTATGGCATGAGATGTGATATCCAACTCCTTGCCATTCAAATCCTGAGACCCTTCCTATAGCATGAGAAGGGATATCCAACTCCTTCCCAATCCAATCCTGAGACCCTTCCGATAGCAGAGACGTGATATCTCAATGCTTCTAATACCAAACCTGAGACCCTTCCTATAACATGAGATGGGATATCCAACTCCTTCCCATTCCAATCCTGAGACCCTTCCGATAGCAGAGATGTGATATTTCAATGCTTATACCAAACCTGAGAACCTTCCTATGGCCTGAGATGTCATATACAACTCCTTCCCATTCCAATCCTGAGACCCTTCCTATAGCATGAGATGTGATATCCAAGTCCATCCCATTCCAAACCTGAGACACTAACTATAGCATATGTGATATCCAACTCCTTCCCATTCCAAACATGAGACCCTTCCTATAGCAAGTAAGTAATATCCAACTACTACCCATTCCAATCCTGAGACCCTTCCTATAACATGAGATGTGATATCCAACTCCTTCCCATTCCAACCTGAGACACTTCCTATAGCATGAGAAGGGATATCCAACTCCTTCCCAATCCAATCCTTAGACCCTTCCGATAGCAGAGATGTGATATCTCAATGCTTATACCAAACCTGAGACCCTTCCTATGGCATGAGATGTGATATCCAACTCCTTGCCATTCAAATCCTGAGACCCTTCCTATAGCATGAGATGTGATATCTCTATGCTTCTAATACCAAACCTGAGACCCTTCCTATAACATGAGATGGGATATCCAACTCCTTCCCATTCCAATCCTGAGACCCTTCCGATAGCAGAGATGTGATATCTCAATGCTTATACCAAACCTGAGAACCTTCCTATGGCCTGAGATGTCATATCCAACTCCTTCCCATTCCAATCCTGAGACCCTTCCTTTAGCATGAGATGTGATATCTCAATGCTTATACCAAATCTGAGACCCTTCCT
Source organism: Ambystoma mexicanum (assembly GCF_040938575.1). NCBI lineage: Eukaryota > Metazoa > Chordata > Amphibia > Caudata > Ambystomatidae > Ambystoma > Ambystoma mexicanum. The sequence goes on along the minus strand of NW_027182510.1, from coordinate 1,415,796 downwards.
ATAGCATGAGATGTGATATCCAATTCCTTCCCATTCCAATCCTGAGACCCTTCCTATAGCATGAGATGTGATATCTCAATGCTTATACCAAACCTGAGAGCCTACCTATAGCATGAGATGTGATATCCAAGTCCATTCCATTCCAATCCTTAGACCCTTCCTACAGCATGCGATGTGATATCTCAATGATTCTAATACCAAACCAGAGACTCTTCCTATAACATGAGATGGGATATCCAACTCCTTCCCATTCCAATCCTGAGCCGCTTCTGATAGCAGAGATGTGATATCTCAATGCTTATACCAAACCTGAGACCCTTCCTATAACATGAGATGTGATATCCAACTCCTTCCCGTTCCAAACCTGAGACACTAACTATAGCATATGTGATATCCAACTCCTTCCCATTCCAAACATGAGACCCTTCCTATAGCAAGAAAGTAATATCCAACTCCTACCCATTCCAATCCTGAGACCCTTCCTATAGCAAGAGATGTGATATCCAAATCCTTCCCATTCCAATCCTGAGACCCTTCCTATAACATGAGATGTGATATCCAACTCCTTCCCATTCCAACCTGAGACACTTCCTATAGCATGAGAAGGGATATCCAACTCCTTCCCAATCCAATCCTGAGACCCTTCCGATAGCAGAGATGTGATATCTCAATGCTTATACCAAACCTGAGAGCCTACCTATAGCATGAGATGTGATATCCAAGTCCATTCCATTCCAATCCTTAGACCCTTCCTACAGCATGCGATGTGATATCTCAATGATTCTAATACCAAACCAGAGACTCTTCCTATAACATGAGATGGGATATCCAACTCCTTCCCATTCCAATCCTGAGCCGCTTCTGATAGCAGAGATGTGATATCTCAATGCTTATACCAAACCTGAGACCCTTCCTATAACATGAGATGTGATATCCAACTCCTTCCCGTTCCAAACCTGAGACACTAACTATAGCATATGTGATATCCAACTCCTTCCCATTCCAAACATGAGACCCTTCCTATAGCAAGAAAGTAATATCCAACTCCTACCCATTCCAATCCTGAGACCCTTCCTATAGCAAGAGATGTGATATCCAAATCCTTCCCATTCCAATCCTGAGACCCTTCCTATAACATGAGATGTGATATCCAACTCCTTCCCATTCCAACCTGAGACCCTTCCTATGGCATGAGATGTGATATCCAACTCCTTGCCATTCAAATCCTGAGACCCTTCCTATAGCATGAGATGTGATATCTCTATGCTTCTAATACCAAACCTGAGACCCTTCCTATAACATGAGATGGGATATCCAACTCCTTCCCATTCCAATCCTGAGACCCTTCCGATAGCAGAGATGTGATATCTCAATGCTTATACCAAACCTGAGAACCTTCCTATGGCCTGAGATGTCATATACAACTCCTTCCCATTCCAATCCTGGGACCCTTCCTTTAGCATGAGATGTGATATCTCAATGCTTATACCAAATCTGAGACCCTTCCTATAGCATGAGATGTGATATCCAATTCCTTCCCATTCCAATCCTGAGACCCTTCCTATAGCATGAGATGTGATATCTCAATGCTTATACCAAACCACCTGAGAGCCTACCTATAGCATGAGATGTGATATCCAAGTCCATCCCATTCCAATCCTTAGACCCTTCCTACAGCATGCGATGTGATATCTCAATGATTCTAATACCAAACCAGAGACTCTTCCTATAACATGAGATGGGATATCCAACTCCTTCCCATTCCAATCCTGAGCCGCTTCCGATAGCAGAGATGTGATATCTCAATGCTTATACCAAACCTGAGACCCTTCCTATAACATGAGATGTGATATCCAACTCCTTCCCGTTGCAAACCTGAGACACTAACTATAGCATATGTGATATCCAACTCCTTCCCATTCCAAACATGAGACCCCTCCTATAGCAAGAAAGTAATATCCAACTCCTACCCATTCCAATCCTGAGACCCTTCCTATAGCAAGAGATGTGATATCCAAATCCTTCCCATTCCAATCCTGAGACCCTTCCTATAACATGAATGAGATGTGATATCCAACTCCTTCCCATTCCAACCTGAGACACTTCCTATAGCATGAGAAGGGATATCCAACTCCTTCCCAATCCAAACCTGAGACCCTTCCGATAGCAGAGATGTGATATCTCAATGCTTATACCAAACCTGAGACCCTTCCTATGGCATGAGATGTGATATCCAACTCCTTCCCGATCCAATCCTGAGACCCTTCCGATAGCAGAGGCGTGATATCTCAATGCTTCTACCAAACCTGAGACCCTTCCTTTAGCATGAGATGTGATATCCAAATCCTTCACATTCCAATCCTGAGACCCTTCCTATAGCATGAGATGTGATATCTCAATGCTTCTAATACCAAACCTGAGATCCTTCCTATAACATGAGATGTGATATCCAATTCCTTCCCATTCCAAACCTGAGGCCCTTCCTATTGGATGAGATGTGATATCCAACTCCTTCCCATTCCAACCCTGAGACCCTTCCTATAGCATGAGATGTGATGTCTCAATGCTTCTAATACCAAACCTGAAATCCTTCCTATAACATGAGATGTGATATCCAACTCCTTCCATTCCAATCCTGAGACCCGTCCTATAGCATGAGATGTGATATCTCAATGCTTATACCAAACCTGAGACCCTTCCTATAGCATGAGATGTGATATCCAATTGCTTCCCATTCCAATCCTGAGACCCTTCCTATAGCATGAGATGTGATATCTCAATGCTTCTAATACCAAACCTGAGATCCTTCCTCTAACATGAAATGTGATATCCAACTCCTTCCCTTTCCAAACCTAAGAGCCTATCTATAGCATGAGATGTGATATCCAAGTCCTTCCCATTCCAACCCTTAGACCCTTCCAACAGCATGCAATATGATATCTCAATGATTCTAATAACAAACCTGAGACCCGTCCTATAACATGAGATGGGATATCCAACTCCTTCCCATTCCAATCCTGAGACACTTCCGATAGCAGAGATGTGATATCTCAATGTGTATACCAAACCTGAGACCCTTCATATAACATGAGATGTGATATCCAATTCCTTCCCATTCCAAACCTGAGGCCCTTCCTATTGGATGAGATGTGATATCCAACTCCTTCCCATTCCAATCCTGAGACACTTCCGATAGCAGAGATGTGATATCTCAATGCTTATACCAAACCTGAGAACCTTCCTATGGCCTGAGATGTCATATACAACTCCTTCCCATTCCAATCCTGAGACCCTTCCTTTAGCATGAGATGTGATATCTCAATGCTTATACCAAATCTGAGACCCTTCCTATAGCATGATGTGATATCCAATTCCTTCCCATTCCAATCCTGAGACCCTTCCTATAGCATGAGATGTGATATCTCAATGCTTATACCAAACCTGAGAGCCTACCTATAGCATGAGATGTGATATCCAAGTCCATCCCATTCCAATCCTTAGACCCTTCCTACAGCATGCGATGTGATATCTCAATGATTCTAATACCAAACCAGAGACTCTTCCTATAACATTAGATGGGATATCCAACTCCTTCCCATTCCAATCCTGAGCCGCTTCCGATAGCAGAGATGTGATATCTCAATGCTTATACCAAACCTGAGACCCTTCCTATAACATGAGATGTGATATCCAACTCCTTCCCGTTCCAAACCTGAGACACTAACTATAGCATATGTGATATCCAACTCCTTCCTATTCCAAACATGAGACCCTTCCAATAGCAAGAAAGTAATATCCAACTCCTACCCATTCCAATCCTGAGACCCTTCCTATAGCAAGGGATGTGATATCCAAATCCTTCCCATTCCAATCCTGAGACCCTTCCTATAACATGAGATGTGATATCCAACTCCTTCCCATTCCAACCTGAGACACTTCCTATAGCATGAGAAGGGATATCCAACTCCTTCCCAATCCAATCCTGAGACCCTTCTGATAGCAGAGATGTGATATCTCAATGCTTATAACAAACCTGAGACCCTTCCTATGGCATGAGATGTGATATCCAACTCCTTGCCATTCAAATCCTGAGACTCTTCCTATAGCATGAGAAGGGATATCCAACTCCTTCCCAATCCAATCCTGAGACCCTTCCGATAGCAGAGACGTGATATCTCAATGCTTCTACCAAACCTGAGACCCTTCCTTTAGCATGAGATGTGATATCCAAATCCTTCACATTCCAATCCTGAGACCCTTCCTATAGCATGAGATGTGATATCTCAATGCTTCTAATACCAAACCTGAGATCCTTCCTATAACATGAGATGTGATATCCAATTCCTTCCCATTCCAAACCTGAGACCCTTCCTATTGGATGAGATGTGATATCCAACTCCTTCCCATTCCAACCCTGAGACCCTTCCGATAGCATGAGATGTGATGTCTCAATGCTTCTAATACCAAACCTGAGATCCTTCCTTATAACATGAGATGTGATATCCAACTCCTTCCATTCCAATCCTGAGACCCGTCCTATAGCATGAGATGTGATATCTCAATGCTTATACCAAACCTGAGACCCTTCCTATAGCATGAGATGTGATATCCAACTGCTTCCCATTCCAATCCTGAGACCCTTCCTATAGCATGAGATGTGAAATCTCAATGCTTCTAATACCAAACCTGAGATCCTTCCTCTAACATGAAATGTGATATCCAATTCCTTCCCTTTCCAAACCTAAGAGCCTATCTATAGCATGAGATGTGATATCCAAGTCCTTCACATTCCAACCCTTAGACCCTTCCTACAGCATGCAATATGATATCTCAATGATTCTAATAACAAACCTGAGACCCGTCCTATAACATGAGATGGGATATCCAACTCCTTCCCATTCCAATCCTGAGACACTTCCGATAGCAGAGATGTGATATCTCAATGCTTATACCAAACCTGAGACCCTTCCTATAACATGAGATGTGATATCCAAATCCTTCCCGTTCCAAACCTGAGACCCTTCCTTTAGCATGAGATGTGATATCCAGCTCCTTCCCATTCCAATCCTGAGACACTTCCTATAGCATGAGATATGATATCTCAATACTTCTAATACCAAACGTGAGATCCTTCCGATAACATGAGATGTGATATCTAAATCCTTCCCCTTCCAAACCTGAGACCCTCCCTTTAGCATGAGATGTGATATCCAACTCCTTCCTATTCCAATCCTGAGACTCTTCTGATAGCATGAGATGTGATATCTCAATGCTTCTAATACCAAACCTGAGATCCTTCCGATAGCATGAGATGTGATATCTCAATGCTTCTAATACCAAACCTGAGATCCTTCCTATAACATGAGATGTGATATCCAAATCCTTCCCCTTCCAAACCTGAGACCCTCCCTTTAGCATGAGATGTGATATCCAACTCCTTCCCATTCCAATCCTGAGACCCTTCCGATATCATGAGATGTGATATCTCAATGCTTCTAATATCAAAACTGAGACCCTCCCTATAGCATGATATGTGATATCTAAGTCCTTCCCATTCCAATCCTGAGATCCTCCCTTTAGCATGAGATGTGATATCCAACTCCTTCCCATTCCAATCCTGAGACCCTTCCGATATCATGAGATGTGATATCTCAAAGCTTCTAATATCAAACTTGAGACCCTCCCTATAGCGTGAGATGTGATATCCAAGTCCTTCCCATTCCAATCCTGAGACCCTTCCTATAGCATGAGATGTGATATCTCAATGCTTCTAATACCAAACCTGAGACCCTTCCTATAACATGAGATGGGAATATCCAACTCCTTCCCATTCCAATCCTGAGACCCTTCCGATAGCAGAGATGTGATATCTCAATGCTTATACCAAACCTGAGATCCTTCCTATAACATGAGATGTCCTGAGACACTTCCTATAGCATGAGATGTGATATCTCACTGCTTATACCAAACCTGAGACCCTTCCCATAGCATGAGATGTGATATCCAAGTCCTTCCCATTCCAATCCTGAGACACTTCCTATAGCATGAGATGTGATATCTCAATGCTTCTAATACCAAACCTGAGACTCTTCCTATAACATGAGATGGGGAATCCAACTCCTTCCCATTCCAATCCTGAGACCCTTTTGATAGCAGAGATGTGATATCTCAATGTTTATACCAAACCTGAGACCCTTCCTACGGCATGAGTTGTCATATTCAACTCCTTCCCATTCCAATCCTGAGACCCTTCCTATAGCATGAGATGTGATATCCAACTCCTTCCCATTCCAATCCTGAGACCCTTCCTATAGCATGAGATGTGATGTCTCAATGCTTCTAATACCAAACCTGATATCCTTCCTATAACATGAGATGTGATATCCAAATCCTTCCCATTCCAATCCTGAGACCCTTCCTATAACATGAGATGTGATATCCAACTCCTTCCCATTCAAATCCTGAGACCCTTCCTATAGCATGAGAAGGGATATCCAACTCCTTCCCAATCCAATCCTGAGACCCTTCCGATAGAAGAGATCTGATATCTCAATGCTTCTACCAAACCTGAGACCCTTCCTTTAGCATGAGATGTGATATCCAAATCCTTCACATTCCAATCCTGAGACCCTTCCTATAGCATGAGATGTGATATCTCAATGCTTCTAATACCAAACCTGAGATCCTTCCTATAACATGAGATGTGATATCCAATTCCTTCCCATTCCAAACCTGAGACCCTTCCTATTGGATGAGATGCGATATCCAACTCCTTCCCATTCCAACCCTGAGACCCTTCCTATAGCATGAGATGTGATGTCTCAATGCTTCTAATACCAAACCTGAGATCCTTCCTATAACATGAGATGTGATATCCAACTCCTTCCATTCCAATCCTGAGACCCGTCCTATAGCATGAGATGTGATATCTCAATGCTTATACCAAACCTGAGACCCTTCCTATAGCATGAGATGTGATATCCAACTACTTCCCATTCCAATCCTGAGACCCTTCCTATAGCATGAGATGTGATATCTCAATGCTTCTAATACCAAACCTGAGATCCTTCCTCTAACATGAAATGTGATATCCAACTCCTTCCCTTTCCAAACCTTAGACCCTTCCTACAGCATGCAATATGATATCTCAATGATTCTAATAACAAACCTGAGACCCGTCCTATAGCATGAGATATAATATCCAAGTCCTTCCCATTCCAATCCTGAGACCCTTCCTATAACATGAAATGTGATATCCAACTCCTTCCCATTCCAACCTGAGACCCTTCCTATAGCATGAGATGGGATATCCAACTTCTGCCAAATCCAATACTGATACCCTTCCGATAGCATGAGATGTGATGTCCCAATGCTTCTACCAAACCTGAGACCCATACTATGGCATGAGATGTGATATCAAACTCCTTCCCATTCCAATCCTGAGACCCTTCCTATAGCTTGAGGTGTGATATCCAACTCCTTCCCATTCCAATTCTGAGACCCTTCTTATACAATGAGACTTGATATCTCAATGCTTCTAATACCAAACCTGAGACCCGTCCTATAACATGAGATGTGATATCCAAATCCTTCCCCTTCCAAACCTTAGACCCTTCCTTTATCATGAGATGTGGTATCCAACTCCTTCCCATTCCAATCCTGAGACCCTTCCGATATCATGAGATTTGTTATCTCAATGCTTCTAATATCAAACTTGAGACCCTCCCTATAGCATGAGATGTGACATCCAAGTCCTTCCCATTCCAATCCTGAGACCCTTCCTATAGCATGAGATGTGATATCTCTATACTTCTAATACCAAACCTGAGACCCTTCCTATGGCCTGAGATGTCATATACAACTCCTTCCCATTCCAATCCTGAGACCCTTCCTTTAGCATAAGGTGTGATATCTCAATGCTTATACCAAATCTGAGACCCTTCCTATAGCATGAGATGTGATATCCAAATCCTTCCCATTCCAATCCTGAGACCCTTCCTATAGCATGAGATGTGATATCTCAATGCTTATACCAAACCTGAGAGCCTACAATCCTGAGACCCTTCCTTTAGCATGAAATGTGATATCTCAATGCTTATACCAAATCTGAGACCCTTCCTATAGCATGAGATGTGATATCCAAGTCCATCCCATTCCAATCCTTAGACCCTTCCTACAGCATGCGATGTGATATCTCAATGATTCTAATACCAAACCAGAGACTCTTACTATAACATGAGATGGGATATCCAACTCCTTCCCATTCCAATCCTGAGCCGCTTCCGATAGCAGAGATGTGATATCTCAATGCTTATACCAAACCTGAGACCCTTCCTATAACATGAGATGTGATATCCAACTCCTTCCCGTTCCAAACCTGAGACACTAACTATAGCATATGTGATATCCAAATCCTTCCCATTCCAAACATGAGACCCTTCCTATAGCAAGAAAGTAATATCCAACTCCTACCCATTCCAATCCTGAGACCCTTCCTATAGCAAGAGATGTGATATCCAAATCCTTCCCATTCCAATCCTGAGACCCTTCCTATAACATGAGATGTGATATCCAACTCCTTCCCATTCCAACCTGAGACACTTCCTATAGCATTAGAAGGGATATCCAACTCCTTCCCAATCCAATCCTGAGACCCTTCCGATAGCAGAGATGTGATATCTCAATGCTTATACCAAACCTGAGACCCTTCCTATGGCATGAGATGTGATATCCAACTCCTTGCCATTCAAATCCTGAGACCCTTCCTATAGCATGAGAAGGGATATCCAACTCCTTCCCAATCCAATCCTGAGACCCTTCCGATAGCAGAGACGTGATATCTCAATGCTTCTACCAAACCTGAGACCCTTCCTTTAGCATGAGATGTAATATCCAAATCCTTCACATTCCAATCCTGAGACCCTTCCTATAGCATGAGATGTGATATCTCAATGCTTCTAATACCAAACCTGAGACCCTTCCTTTAGCATGAGATGTAATATCCAACTCCTTCCCATTCCAATCCTGAGACCCTTCCGATAGCAGAGATGTGATATTTCAATGCTTATACCAAACCTGAGAACCTTCCTATGGCCTGAGATGTCATATACAACTCCTTCCCATTCCAATCCTGAGACCCTTCCTTTAGCATGAGATGTGATATCTCAATGCTTATACCAAATCTGAGACCCTTCCTATAGCATGAGATGTGATATCCAAGTCCATCCCATTCCAAACCTGAGACACTAACTATAGCATATGTGATATCCAACTCCTTCCCATTCCAAACATGAGACCCTTCCTATAGCAAGTAAGTAATATCCAACTACTACCCATTCCAATCCTAAGACCCTTCCTATAGCAAGAGATGTGATATCCAAATCCTTCCCATTCCAATCCTGAGACCCTTCCTATAACATGAGATGTGATATCCAACTCCTTCCCATTCCAACCTGAGACACTTCCTATAGCATGAGAAGGGATATCCAACTCCTTCCCAATCCAATCCTGAGACCCTTCCGATAGCAGAGATGTGATATCTCAATGCTTATACCAAACCTGAGACCCTTCCTATGGCATGAGATGTGATATCCAACTCCTTGCCATTCAAATCCTGAGACCCTTCCTATAGCATGAGAAGGGATATCCAACTCCTTCCCAATCCAATCCTGAGACCCTTCCGATAGCAGAGACGTGATATCTCAATGCTTCTAATACCAAACCTGAGACCCTTCCTATAACATGAGATGGGATATCCAACTCCTTCCCATTCCAATCCTGAGACCCTTCCGATAGCAGAGATGTGATATTTCAATGCTTATACCAAACCTGAGAACCTTCCTATGGCCTGAGATGTCATATACAACTCCTTCCCATTCCAATCCTGAGACCCTTCCTATAGCATGAGATGTGATATCCAAGTCCATCCCATTCCAAACCTGAGACACTAACTATAGCATATGTGATATCCAACTCCTTCCCATTCCAAACATGAGACCCTTCCTATAGCAAGTAAGTAATATCCAACTACTACCCATTCCAATCCTGAGACCCTTCCTATAACATGAGATGTGATATCCAACTCCTTCCCATTCCAACCTGAGACACTTCCTATAGCATGAGAAGGGATATCCAACTCCTTCCCAATCCAATCCTTAGACCCTTCCGATAGCAGAGATGTGATATCTCAATGCTTATACCAAACCTGAGACCCTTCCTATGGCATGAGATGTGATATCCAACTCCTTGCCATTCAAATCCTGAGACCCTTCCTATAGCATGAGATGTGATATCTCTATGCTTCTAATACCAAACCTGAGACCCTTCCTATAACATGAGATGGGATATCCAACTCCTTCCCATTCCAATCCTGAGACCCTTCCGATAGCAGAGATGTGATATCTCAATGCTTATACCAAACCTGAGAACCTTCCTATGGCCTGAGATGTCATATCCAACTCCTTCCCATTCCAATCCTGAGACCCTTCCTTTAGCATGAGATGTGATATCTCAATGCTTATACCAAATCTGAGACCCTTCCTATAGCATGAGATGTGATATCCAATTCCTTCCCATTCCAATCCTGAGACCCTTCCTATAGCATGAGATGTGATATCTCAATGCTTATACCAAACCTGAGAGCCTACCTATAGCATGAGATGTGATATCCAAGTCCATTCCATTCCAATCCTTAGACCCTTCCTACAGCATGCGATGTGATATCTCAATGATTCTAATACCAAACCAGAGACTCTTCCTATAACATGAGATGGGATATCCAACTCCTTCCCATTCCAATCCTGAGCCGCTTCTGATAGCAGAGATGTGATATCTCAATGCTTATACCAAACCTGAGACCCTTCCTATAACATGAGATGTGATATCCAACTCCTTCCCGTTCCAAACCTGAGACACTAACTATAGCATATGTGATATCCAACTCCTTCCCATTCCAAACATGAGACCCTTCCTATAGCAAGAAAGTAATATCCAACTCCTACCCATTCCAATCCTGAGACCCTTCCTATAGCAAGAGATGTGATATCCAAATCCTTCCCATTCCAATCCTGAGACCCTTCCTATAACATGAGATGTGATATCCAACTCCTTCCCATTCCAACCTGAGACACTTCCTATAGCATGAGAAGGGATATCCAACTCCTTCCCAATCCAATCCTGAGACCCTTCCGATAGCAGAGATGTGATATCTCAATGCTTATACCAAACCTGAGACCCTTCCTATGGCATGAGATGTGATATCCAACTCCTTGCCATTCAAATCCTGAGACCCTTCCTATAGCATGAGATGTGATATCTCTATGCTTCTAATACCAAACCTGAGACCCTTCCTATAACATGAGATGGGATATCCAACTCCTTCCCATTCCAATCCTGAGACCCTTCCGATAGCAGAGATGTGATATCTCAATGCTTATACCAAACCTGAGAACCTTCCTATGGCCTGAGATGTCATATACAACTCCTTCCCATTCCAATCCTGAGACCCTTCCTTTAGCATGAGATGTGATATCTCAATGCTTATACCAAATCTGAGACCCTTCCTATAGCATGAGATGTGATATCCAATTCCTTCCCATTCCAATCCTGAGACCCTTCCTATAGCATGAGATGTGATATCTCAATGCTTATACCAAACCACCTGAGAGCCTACCTATAGCATGAGATGTGATATCCAAGTCCATCCCATTCCAATCCTTAGACCCTTCCTACAGCATGCGATGTGATATCTCAATGATTCTAATACCAAACCAGAGACTCTTCCTATAACATGAGATGGGATATCCAACTCCTTCCCATTCCAATCCTGAGCCGCTTCCGATAGCAGAGATGTGATATCTCAATGCTTATACCAAACCTGAGACCCTTCCTATAACATGAGATGTGATATCCAACTCCTTCCCGTTGCAAACCTGAGACACTAACTATAGCATATGTGATATCCAACTCCTTCCCATTCCAAACATGAGACCCCTCCTATAGCAAGAAAGTAATATCCAACTCCTACCCATTCCAATCCTGAGACCCTTCCTATAGCAAGAGATGTGATATCCAAATCCTTCCCATTCCAATCCTGAGACCCTTCCTATAACATGAATGAGATGTGATATCCAACTCCTTCCCATTCCAACCTGAGACACTTCCTATAGCATGAGAAGGGATATCCAACTCCTTCCCAATCCAAACCTGAGACCCTTCCGATAGCAGAGATGTGATATCTCAATGCTTATACCAAACCTGAGACCCTTCCTATGGCATGAGATGTGATATCCAACTCCTTCCCGATCCAATCCTGAGACCCTTCCGATAGCAGAGGCGTGATATCTCAATGCTTCTACCAAACCTGAGACCCTTCCTTTAGCATGAGATGTGATATCCAAATCCTTCACATTCCAATCCTGAGACCCTTCCTATAGCATGAGATGTGATATCTCAATGCTTCTAATACCAAACCTGAGATCCTTCCTATAACATGAGATGTGATATCCAATTCCTTCCCATTCCAAACCTGAGGCCCTTCCTATTGGATGAGATGTGATATCCAACTCCTTCCCATTCCAACCCTGAGACCCTTCCTATAGCATGAGATGTGATGTCTCAATGCTTCTAATACCAAACCTGAAATCCTTCCTATAACATGAGATGTGATATCCAACTCCTTCCATTCCAATCCTGAGACCCGTCCTATAGCATGAGATGTGATATCTCAATGCTTATACCAAACCTGAGACCCTTCCTATAGCATGAGATGTGATATCCAATTGCTTCCCATTCCAATCCTGAGACCCTTCCTATAGCATGAGATGTGATATCTCAATGCTTCTAATACCAAACCTGAGATCCTTCCTCTAACATGAAATGTGATATCCAACTCCTTCCCTTTCCAAACCTAAGAGCCTATCTATAGCATGAGATGTGATATCCAAGTCCTTCCCATTCCAACCCTTAGACCCTTCCAACAGCATGCAATATGATATCTCAATGATTCTAATAACAAACCTGAGACCCGTCCTATAACATGAGATGGGATATCCAACTCCTTCCCATTCCAATCCTGAGACACTTCCGATAGCAGAGATGTGATATCTCAATGTGTATACCAAACCTGAGACCCTTCCTATAACATGAGATGTGATATCCAATTCCTTCCCATTCCAAACCTGAGGCCCTTCCTATTGGATGAGATGTGATATCCAACTCCTTCCCATTCCAATCCTGAGACACTTCCGATAGCAGAGATGTGATATCTCAATGCTTATACCAAACCTGAGAACCTTCCTATGGCCTGAGATGTCATATACAACTCCTTCCCATTCCAATCCTGAGACCCTTCCTTTAGCATGAGATGTGATATCTCAATGCTTATACCAAATCTGAGACCCTTCCTATAGCATGATGTGATATCCAATTCCTTCCCATTCCAATCCTGAGACCCTTCCTATAGCATGAGATGTGATATCTCAATGCTTATACCAAACCTGAGAGCCTACCTATAGCATGAGATGTGATATCCAAGTCCATCCCATTCCAATCCTTAGACCCTTCCTACAGCATGCGATGTGATATCTCAATGATTCTAATACCAAACCAGAGACTCTTCCTATAACATTAGATGGGATATCCAACTCCTTCCCATTCCAATCCTGAGCCGCTTCCGATAGCAGAGATGTGATATCTCAATGCTTATACCAAACCTGAGACCCTTCCTATAACATGAGATGTGATATCCAACTCCTTCCCGTTCCAAACCTGAGACACTAACTATAGCATATGTGATATCCAACTCCTTCCTATTCCAAACATGAGACCCTTCCAATAGCAAGAAAGTAATATCCAACTCCTACCCATTCCAATCCTGAGACCCTTCCTATAGCAAGGGATGTGATATCCAAATCCTTCCCATTCCAATCCTGAGACCCTTCCTATAACATGAGATGTGATATCCAACTCCTTCCCATTCCAACCTGAGACACTTCCTATAGCATGAGAAGGGATATCCAACTCCTTCCCAATCCAATCCTGAGACCCTTCTGATAGCAGAGATGTGATATCTCAATGCTTATAACAAACCTGAGACCCTTCCTATGGCATGAGATGTGATATCCAACTCCTTGCCATTCAAATCCTGAGACTCTTCCTATAGCATGAGAAGGGATATCCAACTCCTTCCCAATCCAATCCTGAGACCCTTCCGATAGCAGAGACGTGATATCTCAATGCTTCTACCAAA